>NW_028083079.1:5173675-6637620 GCF_014824575.4 Sturnira hondurensis | reverse complement strand
AGGGCAACTAAGTCGCTGGGTTGTGACGCTGTATGTGGGGGCGGGGTCAAAGAGGGACTATGGCGTCCTGTCCGCCGCCTGCCGCCACGGCCCTCACCAGTGCCGCAGTTGCTGCCGTCACCGGGCCCACGCGTTTCGTCCCACTGCACGCGAGTGTGCCACCGCCGTCAGCCCTCGCCCCCTGGGGCCTGCGTGGTCTGTCTCACTGTGCGCGAATATGCGCCCGCGGTCTGCCCGGCACCCCAACTGGTTCCCGTCTGCCTGCGCGCCTGGGTCGGGGGCCCTGTCCTGCCTGATCCTGCTTGCTGCTGGCTCCGCTCCTCTTACCGTCCCTGTTGAACGGTTAGATGTAGTCGGACTTCCGTATAATTCAATTTTCTGTCCTTTGGTTGTGTCTTTGTTTCTCCAAACCTTTGTTGTATTCAAACTTGGTTGTGGGAGAAGGCACAGTGTTTCCACCTATGCCTCCATCTTGGCGGAAGTCTAACCATTTGTTTTTTTATTAAGCCAGTGATTATAAATTATTTGTTTGTTTTTACTTAATTGAATTAGGTATCACTGAAAGTCAATCAAGTACATCTGAAAGTATTAGTTTTTAAAAACTAGATAGCACATGCACATACTAAGTCTCAGACTACAAACTGTATTGGTTCTGCTATATCTTCAATATTACCACAAAAAATTGGCACATTGATATTTTAATATCTGATTCTGGATCGGTGGCAATTCTGAAACCACTATACAAGGGATAAGTAGAGAGAGAGGGGGGGGGGAATCTACAATTCAAGATACGCCTCTGAACCAAATTCTAAAACATACAAGGAAAATTAACAGTTAAGATTAACTGTATAAAACCAGTAAGGAGATGAATTAACTTGGCTTCAATGAACATAATAAAGAGATTTGAAAATGACTTATATGTTTAGGCTCTAGAAAAGATAAAGAATAGAATAACACCTATTTTTACAGGAGATATTATAAAAATATACACAGGTAGAAATGAAACAGAAACAGGTGGACATGAATCAGTACCTGGAGTGATCTCATGCATCACACCTAGGAATGGGTGAGCCCTCACACATTTGCTGCATTTTCCAGCTGAATTCCAGCTTGAATATCTCTTCATCGTTCTGTAATCTAGGACTGGGGAGTCAAGATATACATGAACACGGCGGGGGCAGTTGTACTCCCTCTCCCTCTAGAGCCCTCCACCACCCCATCCAAAGCCCCACGTGGTCTCTCCCCATTTGTGCTTTCCTTAGGAATCAATGGCAGAGCAGGCCAATAAGCCTGCTGCTCAGACATATATTGGGGGTGGGGAGGACTTGCCAGTCTCTTCTTCTGCAGGCAGGCCCCAAACTCACTTTCCTTAAAGGCTGAATTCCATCCCATACCCCATTCTTTCTCTCCACTGTTTGGTGGTGAAGGTTTGTCTGTGGGGAGAGAGGTGGGGAGGGGAGGTTGTGATGGAAGGGCTGGTGGAACAGTTAGGGCTCTCCCGATGCCCTGCTGGGGTATAGCTGTTTCCAACCGCTGGCAATTCTTTACACGCAGAGCATGGGCTGCTGCGGACGTTTTGGTTCAGATTTGGGACTCGGCAGCAGTTTCAGGACAACGGGAAAAAGTCCCTTTCAATATCCAGTCATGCAAACACATGTCTACTTCCTCCTCCTTTTAGTTTAACAAACGTTGGCATGCTATTTAGTTTTCTACATCTCATTTTTTTTCACTTTAAGTATTTCTTAGAGATTGTTCCCTGTCAGGACATACACATGTGCCTCACTCCTTTTAATTGCTGCACTGCATATATTCCACAATACATGTGTACTAAAATTTACTGTACTAGCTCTCTAGAGATAGTTTGTCTCTAGGCTCTTCCTATTGCAAACAGTCCTGCAATGAATATTTTCAGTATACATGACTTCATATAAACAGCTTTTAAAAAAAGTTACCTAGAAACCCTGACAGATGTTTGGCATCCAATGGATATTGCTCTTTATGGTACAATTGGTCACACACACAGAGTCTCTCCTGACTTTAAAAATTCTGTGACTTATCACAAGAACTGACGATTTCTACTTCAACTGCATTGCTTAGTATGTGACAGGTACTCCGTATTCACTACAGTGTTTCTCTGTAACAGTTCGTCATAGTGTAATGTCTTTGACATAGACTTAAGCAGCAACTGGGGATCTACATTTAAGCTACAACACACATAAGGGTTGAAGTATGGAGTGGTGGTTAGGAATGGGAGTTCTGAAGTCATACATGTTTGGGTTCCAGTCCCAGCACTTCCAATTTTTACCTATATCACTTTAGACTTGTATGCCACTCAGTTTTCTCATCCATAAGATGGGGTAAATATAGGACCAATTTCATGGTTGTATGGATTAAATAAGAAACCAAGCAATATTCTTAGGATACTTCCTGGCACACAGTAAGTGTTCAATAAGCGATAGCGGTGCATCAAGGTTTCAGTTCAGTCGACAACCGGATATACAGAAACTTTCAAGTCAGGCCTAAGTTCATTGCTGCACAGGTAATGGCAATTGGTTCACAGCTTTCCCTTTTATTTTGCACATTTCTAGATTTCAGAGGTGTTAAATTGTGACCATAAGTGATGTACTAGAACTAAAGAGTATAGGAATAAAAGCACAGGCCTACAAGGGCCTGGAAGGGATTTCAATATTACCTTAGATTATCTTGTAATAACCATTCCTATGTGTTAAATTTGTGTTTGCCTACCATTTTGCATTTCTTATCTCATTTAATTTTACAAGGCCCAGGTGATATAGATACCATCACCCTTATTTGTACAAAAGACTGAGGATTTGAGAAATCAAGTGGCATGCCCAATGGCAGCATGTCATTAGAAAGTTTCAAACCAGGGATATTCGGCCAGGTCCTTCTGTAGGTTGCCATTCACTCCCAAGGACATCTCACTTATCCATGATAGAACCAGCTCATGAAAAATCTTGAGTGCCCAGAGAGAGCTTGTACTCCATTTTGGAGGGCTGAGGCACAGTGGTCTTCATAGGCGCAGTGGGCCCACAATACTTTCAGGGGCCTATAATAATGTTTTAACTTCTTTTACAATCAGAGAGAAAAATGAACTTTTAGGTTGAAGAAAATGTTTTGCTACATCACATCGATATATTCATCTCTATACCAATGCAGTTGTAAAACATGAATTTTATAGATAGACCCTCAAGCAACAGGCGAAAGTGCCCAGGACCCACCACGTCTGGACGGGGCCGCGTGCTGGGCTGCGCTGAGCTTCCCGAGGTGATAATAGCAGACCAAACTGGAACAAGGGAGGTGATGGGCAAAATGTGAAACATGTGGTCATGGGCTCTCTTCTCCTGTGTCAAGGCACCCCCCAAAGGAAGTTAAAAGAGACAGAAGTGAAACATAGGGCAGAAGGTGCCACTCCTAGCTGTCTGATCTGGGTGGGACAAGTGACCCGAGCCATCTGAGCCTCAGAGTCGCCATCGATCAAACAACCACCTTATGGGGTTGCTGGAGAGGGACCTAGTGTGACTTGCTCACCGCTGTCTACAACTGCTCAAGGAACACACGCTGAAGGGACGCAGTAACCATGTGCTTGGCACAGGGGCTGGTGGTAAGCGTCCACTGAGTGGCAGTTGCTGGCATTAAAAAGAGTAGGAAGTCTTCAGAGAGACAATCGCCTTAGCCTCACAAGATCCAAACGTACCTCGGGGTAGCGTCTACGCGGACCTGCGCAGTAAACTGCGCTTGCGCGTGAGCTTTTTCCCCCCGCCCCCTCAAGCGCGAGGACCAGTGAGGCCAGCGCTGCCGCCGCGCCACTAGTCCGGAGGGGAGGACTGGGGAAGGGGTGTGGCTTAGCAGGCCCGCCCGGCCACCCTCTTCCGGGCTCCGCCAGCTGCGCGCGCATCCTCCTCCCCCATCTTTTGTGGTCCGGCCCATTGCGAGGGTGACAGGAAACCCTGTGCAGGGAGCGTCGCCATCTTGGACCTGCCCGAAGAAGATCCTGAGGGAGCTGCAGGAGCAGTCGCCGCTACCGCCGCTTCTGTCACCAGCGCGTCTGCACCTCCTCCGCCAGCCCGCTACCTGCCGGGGCCTTGGACGACCGCCCCCGCCCCTCTCCGGCTGCCCCCGCACTCCTCTTCCTCGTCCTGACGCCCCCCGTCCCGCCCGGAAAGCTGCCCAGCCACCAGCAACCCCCGAGGTAACCCAGGCCTTCCGCAGTGTCCGTCGGGTCGGGGCCTCCTCGCCGGGCTCTCGCAGGGCCGCGGGTGGGGACGACGGCGAGCCGGGGCCGCGAGCGGGTGGCGCCGCAGGGCAGGCGCGGCCCTGTCAGGCCGCGGCGAGCCCGGGGTCGCGGTGGGCGCCGCCGGGCCCGGCCTGCCGGGACTTCCTCATCGGGGCCGGGGCGTCCCCGCGCTGCTCTCTGGTCCTCCCCGCCGGGCGGAGAGCCTCGAGGCGTGCGGGGAAGGGTGTGCTCGGGCCCGCCTCCCCCGCCGGACCGGGCAGACTGGCCTCCTCACTCCTGGCCGCCGTGCCGGCGGCTCAGACCACCCCCGCGGTGTGGATCCGCGCGAGCCGCGCCGCCTCGCAGCCCGCGAGCCCCAGACGTGGCAGCCCCCGTCCCGCAGGCCGCGTCTGGCCCCGAGTACAAAGGCAGCACGCCGGCATCTTGGACTGGCGCCGGCGCCCTCGCCGGTGTGGGCGGCTGCCTGTGCACTCGCGCTCGAGAAGGGGTCTGTGGGGCCGTGCGTGCGCGGTTCTGGTTTGGGCCCTGCAAGGCCCGTGGCATCCTAGAAGGCCCCGAGCCCGGACAGCATCCCGAGGTGAGGAAGAAGACCAAAAGTTTTGTCTTTTCGAGGCTTGGAAAGAGCCACCAGGCGTTGTTTCAATGGTTTGCATTTGTACCGTGTGCCAGGCACAGATTTACGTGTCTTCATACAGGTTTATCCTGCTTCACGTAGCTCTTGGTGACAAGCCGAGTTATCGCCATTGCACAAGGGAGGAAACTGAGGCTTGCAGTCGCGACGGGACTGGTTAAGGATGGTGCGTGCCCATGGGACTCTCCCTGCACCGAGGCTGGGGTTTACTACACTCGAGTTAGGCCAGGGTGACAGACCTGACCATTTCAGACGTAGCTACAGCTTTATTCCTCCTTTTCTATCTTTGCATTGGATGACAGCGGGTTGCCCCTTTGGGCCACTACACTGCCAGTCGTCGTGCTCGCGACTCGAGGAGAGATGGCAACATTTCCAGTTTATGTTTGAAGGAAAAAACTGGGGTTCCCGGAGGCCAGACGCTTCCCTGGTGGCTCCACAGCAGGGGTCAGAGCCCAGATTAGAGCTCTTGCGAGGTTTATCGCTCATTTCACAACTGCCTTTTATTCAGATGTGGTTATTAAGGACAAATTCGATGTTGCACTAATTCAGTTCCTGCTTCGTCTTCCCCAAAGACTTTCTCCAAAGCTTTCCCCTCAGTATTCTGCTTAGGCACTTTTACTTGGTCATGCCTTGAAGTGTGTAATATGTAATGCACTTTGACTTCCCAGTTAAGTGACCATAAGCATGTTACCTAACTTTTCAGACTGTGTCCTTGCCTATATTGGGGATAATAGTACCTTTTTAGTTGATGTGAGGTTTAAGTGGGATTAAAATATTAAAAACCCTTAGCACGTTGCTTGGCATTTGGTGCCCCATCACCAACAGTAACAGTGCCAGGCATTGGTGCGTGTAGTGAGTATGTAGTATTTGTTGACTAAATGATAGGACCATGGCTTTGGAGAGCTATAGATTTACAACTGAGCCCCATTTAGCTTTTCCTTTACTGGTCTCCGGCAGATCTGTCACTTCTCTGAGCTGGTTTCCTTGTCTGTGAAATGAGTTTGTAGTATTCGAGATTACTTACCAAGTAGCTGGCATGTATTAGGCACTCAGTAAATGGCAGTTATTTAAAAGATGTAAAACTTTAGATTCTAATAACCTAAAAAAATTCTTGGAATTAAAGCTACATTTTATAAAGTTTTTGCTCTTTATATTTTATATTAAACTTTATGGCTGTATGCTTCAACTATGCAACAGAATTTAGGGTGTTCTTACAACTGATTTTTATCACAGTATTAAATATCTTTGCATAATCTTTGTAAGATACTGTACTTGGAGGAAACCTTTGGTTAAGACAAGTAGAGTGTGTTTTAAACACACTCTACTTGTCCTAAGGGCTACTCAAGGGCTATTGAGAGATGCTTCATGTTTTGTCAATAAAAAAGCTTGAAACATTTTTTATGGTAAAATGCCAGGCATGGCTGGAGATAGCAGTGTACAAATAGAGCTGTCAGAGATGTCTACTTTTTAAATACTTTTCTTGTAGACAGTTTTAAACATATACAGTATGTAATATGTTAAGGCTTCATATACCTGTCAGCCCATGTCAGCAATGATCAGCAATCTTGTTTCTTCCATGTATACCTGTATCCTCCCCACCAAGTTATTTCAAAGCAGATCTCAGACATCATACATCATTTCATCAGTAGAATTTTCACTATTACTAATCCTCTCTTTTAGAGCTAATCCTTTTAACTGTAGTAGTAAGGGCAAGGTTTTTATTTGTTTTTCTCCTAAGTACTTTACATAAATGAACAGAGGTGCAGTGTTGGAGTACTTTATCTTCCATTCATAGCATCATAGTTATCTGAGACAGTCTTGCTAATGACACATGTGGGAATTCAAGATTTTTTCTTACTTACATTACTGATTTGTAGAAAAGTAACATTAAATAGCTTGTCAAAAGTGAAGTATTGTTGTGGGTTTATGTGTGTTGTAGGTGAGTCCAGAAATGGCTGATTTGTTTTTGGAGGTTGCTTTACAGTTGAGGAAATTGACCACTCATTTTGGTTAAATTGTTAGTGTGATTGAAGTAAGTTTGTGTCCACTAGACTGACAAATCAAGTAGCATTCCACTTTACTGGGCCTATGAACAAATCAAAATGCTTCCATTCGTGAGTTTCATGAAGGCAAGGGACAGCGTTGTTTTGCTTTTGTTTTTTAATCATTACTGTATTGTCAAATCTAGCATAAGGCTTTATGCTTTAGTAGATGCTTGACAAATATTTTTATATTGGAATCGCAAAAGCAGTTTGTCTTGATTCTGGTGTTTTTACAAGATACCTTGTATGTACAAAAAAATCTCAACAGTGAGGATCTAATTTTAAATCACCTGAAATATTTAGTGGTTTGTTTTCCCTGCGTTGTCTTGAAACAGGTATGTAAAAATTACATAGTAACATCATGTTCTGTGGAATAGAATAAAATAGCTATTAACAGTTGTGAAAGGATCAGTCAGATGTGGAACATAAGTTAACAGAGTAAAGAGGCAAACTATTAAAAAAAAACAACTGGAAATACCCTTGCTCATTGGAGTGCTTTTTTGAGGCTGATCATATGATTGACTTCATATAATGTTCCCTATAGTATTGCTGAATGTGGAAGTAATGTTGGAAATATTATGAAAGGGAGTTATTTTGATTTATTTTTGTAACTTGTTTTACATCACAATTATATATAAAATGCTTTAAGTATATTTAATAGTCCTTTATTTTTTCTCTACTTTGAATATTAGAATAGCACATACTTATACTGCCAGTACAGGGATGGATAAAGAAAGTTAATAATTTCTTTCCTTTTTATAGTTTCAGCCCCTATGTTCATTTTTTTACAGTTTGAAGTGTGTCCTTCCATAGTATGTGTATATAGGATTGAGTATGTGTGTGTTCAAAATGGGCTATGCTATCATATCAAACTCAAGCTTTCTTTTTTTTTTAACTTAAAATCATGGATATTATTTCCAGGTTAATACATATATTTCTAAATGGCTTTTAAACTAGGTGTATGTTGTTTCATAATACAGATGTATTGTACTTTATTTAGTCATTTCCCTGTTGATAGGAGTATAGATGGTTTCCAGGAGGTTTTTTGCTGTAAAATGATGCATTTAATGTATTTGAATCTGTAACCTTGTGAACTGAAACTTTTATTTCTGTAGACTGCTTTTAAATGTGTTGATCAAAGGATGATTTGAAAATTTTAAAAATTTTATTTATTTTTAGAGAGGGGAAGGGAATGAGAAAGAAAGGGAGAGAGATATCAGTGCATGGTTGCCTCTCATGTGGCCCCAACTGGGGATCTGGCCCACAACCCAGGCAAATGCCCTGACTGGGAATCAAACTGGCAACCCTTTTGGTTCACAGCCCATACTCAATCCACTGAGCTACACCAGTCAGGGATGGACACTTTTTGAAGATTTTAAAATATATACTGATTATATCCCAAATATAAATGTTTATGTCCCCATAAAAATGTCATGGCAGTTCAGACTCCCACAAGCAAAGTGTATGAGAGTGCCTACCTTCACATCTCTGCCTGTACATTTCAAAACCCAGTCATTTATATGTCTGTATAATTTTATTTGGAAAGTTATCTGATTCAGTATAGGAAGATCATGGAGTTCTATTTTTGGCACAACAGTGATTATGTTTAATATGCATATAGTAACCATTTAGAGCTATATGTATTAGCCTTTAAAAAATCCATAATTTTGTTAAGTGAAAAAAAAAACACATTGAAATGTTTTGGGCAGTAGCAAACTCCAATTAAAAAATGTGTTTCTCAGCTTAACTGTGGAATGTTTCATGTTCAAGAGATGAGGTTGCAAAATCCTGTTAAAGCAGTATTACACATAGTTGGTATTTAAAATGGACCACACAATTATTAGTGTTTATGCATTTAGTAAACATTTCTTTTGGTAGCCAGGAAATTTTGAGCTGAATTTTACATGAACTGATAGTAAAAGTGTTACCCTAATTTGTTAGTATAGTTATCCTCTGTCTTTCTTTAATTTTGAACTTTTTGCTTTTATTTTTATCAGTCTGTATATCTCTGTGCCTTTAATAAGCGGTCTTAGAGAAAATTGTGTTCTTTGGAATTAGGCCTGGGTTCAAGTACCAGCTCTACCATTTACTAACTTTGTACCACTGGCCAAACGTGAATTTCTCCTGACTTCAGTTTATTCAGTTTTTACATGGACATGATAATGATTTTGAAGAGGTGTGAGAATTAAGTAAGAATTACGTAAAACAATCAATAATAGGGAAAAGTACAGATCATCACATGGTTCTTGGCAAATGTTATTTCTCTTCAGAAACTTTTTTTGTAAGTAGCTATAATATGAATTGTTTTCACTAATTATCATTTATTCATATTTATAAGTCCTGATTATAGTGCATACTCTGAACGTAATTATTTACTACTACTTACTCATAATATTAAATTAGAACCAAGTGAACTGAGAAAGATTTGTATCCCAAAGTGCCACTCTTGGGTTTCATAGATGTACGTATAGATTTGACCAATTACCTGTGTGACCTGGGCAAATTACTTGCCTGTTCAGTCTTTCCTCATCTATAAAATGAGGATAATAATCACTGTTTTATTAGGATAGTAGTAAGGAATTAAATGAAATTGCATGTAAAGTATTTATTATTTAGCACATTCTCTGGCTTATATTAAGTGCCCAGTAAGTGGTAACCATACAGTTGCATTTGCTATTAGTTTAAATGCTGTTCATATATTTGACGATGCCTGTTGTCTTAATGTAGTGCTCTTTTTTCCTTAGAGAAATCAAAGGCATTAAAAGCAATCTTACGTACATGTGAACGTTATTGAAATGCTTTTTGTAAAGCGTGGAAGATAGTGCATTTTAATCATACTAGTAATTGTGCACTAGTTACTGAATTTTACCAGGATTTTTTAATGAGTGGAGATTGTAGTATTGAGAAGTGTCAGACTCATGTTTTCGGAGCATTTGAACTAAGAAATTGACATTTCTTATGCCTTTTTTTTAACTTTTGAGTATCTGAAGTAGACGTATACCCCTTAAGTAATAGGAGAAAAACTTTTTTTCCCCTTCCAAAGCTAGTTGCTAGTTAAAAATGTGTTTCTCATCTTACACCTTAACAGTGGTGTGTTTTGTGTTCAAGAAATGAGGTTGGGAAATCCTTGGTTAAAGCAGTATTAACTAGTTAATATACAATATATAGACCATGTATCATAGAAATATACACTTGAAACATTTATGATCTTATTAACCAATGTCATCCCAGTAAATTTTTATTGTTTTTCAAGAAGAAGCTTTATTTCTGCATTAGTAGGAATTGCCTACCACTTTTCCCAAACCGGTGTTCTGCAGAACACTACACCATGTTAGGCTCTACAGAATATTTTGTGTTTTTACTGCAGGATTCCTCAGAATCTTTAATATACAAATGTTAAGAAGATATAATACGCCCCATTCCCCAAATCTGTTTGTCCATAGAAACCTTTATCCACAGAGCACTGTTAATATCCCTTCAAACAATATTTTTGTTGAACAGATTGAGTTAAAGCTGCTCTGGTTCGCATCCAAGTATCTGGGGAAACTGCACGGTGCTGCTGTCACTTGTGTACTTCTGAAACCTAGGTCACTAAAACTGAAGTATGTACCATTTGGGAAACTGGAGCACCCTCTCTTACTTTTTATGTTTATAGTGTCAGACTCAACACAGTTCTAAATAAGAATAATGGAGCAAAACCAATGAAAATGAGGCTGTCTATCTAGCACAGTGGTTCTGAACTGTTTTCTTAGCAATACATTGTAATGATATTCCCATGTCTGTCAGAGAATTCATTTTTTAAAAATAGATTTTATTTGTTTATCTTTAGAGGGGAAGGGAAGAAGAGAGGGAGAGAAATCTCAATGTATGGTTGCCTCTCGGGAGTTCCCCCGCTGAGAACTGGCCTGTAACCCAGGCATGTGCCCTGACTGGGAATCGAACCTCGACCCTTTGGTTCATAGGCCCGCGCTCAATCTACTGAGCCACACCAGCCAGGGCGCCAGTAAATTTAATAATACATACATACATACATACATAAATAAATAAATAAATAAATAAATAAATAAATAAATGAAGGAGGTCATTTGAATATTGTCCTACTGCAAATGCTTAATTTTGAGTGAATGTTATCAGTAAGCTACAGGAGTATATTTAAAACTAACTTAGTGTCTCACCTTAGAGTGAGAAGGGTAGGACCTACTGTTTTAGTTGCTACAGTGCTAGATATTTTCTGCTTTCCTTGAATTCTGCTGTTAGAGTTTTTACTTGTAATTTTAAGAAATGTGAATTAGGAAATTGTGTGGTAAAGAAGAGATAGGCACTGGTATTGGATCTTAAATAGTGATCATTCTCTTATTTGGGAATAGTTGATAGCAAGTAATGCTTGGAAAATTTTTAAAACATTTTCAAAATGTTTTTTGAAAATTATTCATCTTAGATATTTAATTAATGAATGCTTATGTAATAATTAGCAAGTACACAGATTAGTACAATAGAACTGGGTTGTAATTTTATGAGTAGTCTTTAGAGCATTCCAGTAGAAATTGATATTGCTAGATGCCATAGTTATAACATAAAATAGAAGGAAGCAAAGTATATGCAGCTACAACTTTCAGTAAGAGTAGGGAAAAGGAACAGGAAAATCAGATGGGGAAGAACATGAGAAAAACAGTAATTTAAAGGTTACTACATTATTTTTTCCCTCTTAATTCTGAATGGGGAGAAAGAGACATTAATTAAAAGAAAAGAGTCTGGGAGGAGTGTAAGTTAAGACATTATAACCTTTGTCATTTTTAATTTGAGAAATGATTTTTTTCCTTATATTTGGGATCTGGTTCAGAGATCTAGTAAGTAATTCAGAGCAGTTTTTGCAATAGGACCAAGTTTACTCTTAAACATTTTGAGTCCCCAGTGTCTGGGAAAAGGGCATCAAGATGATCAGAATCAGAGTTAATCTAACCAGAAAAACCCCCTTTTCTGAAGGAGCTGGTTAAGGGAGTTTTCTTTGATGTTGAAGACTGATTATAAATGTGTTACTAGTCTGGCTGGAATAGTAGCAGGGCATCCACTTTTGTTGAATGTGATCCATACAGCTAAGAGAGGAAGACTATATTATCTGAAGTGATTGTCTAGTAAGTTACAACTTCCCCTTTCCTAATAACAATAATTCACTTATTTTACATATATACTTCTTTTCTTTTTTTTTAAATTTATCTTTAGAGGGGAAGGGAAGGAGAGAGGGAGAGAAATATCAGTGTATGGTTGCGTCTTGTGTGTCCCCTGCTGGCAACTGGCCTGCAACCCAGGCATGTGCCCTGACTGGGTATTGAACCATGATCATCTGGTTTGTAGGCCCGCGCTCAATACACTGAGCTACACCAGCCAGGGCATATACTTCTTCTATAGGCTATATTTTATTAGTTATGTAGAAATTTTTTGAAATATAAGAAGGTGCTAATTTCAGTAAATGAATTTCTCCAGTCATAACAAATATATAGCTTTTGTAATTTAATAGTTGGCCAGAGCAGTAGAAATTATTGGAAATCAAATTTTTAAAAATGAAGATTAAACCCTCATATATATGAAGAATTTTTTATCTTAAACTCAAAACTGATATGAGAATAATTTTATTGGAAGTTATTACCAGTATTAGAATTTACCTCTTCTCTAGCACCTAGCAATGTCAAGGCATTCACTTGAATAAATTGAAGAGTTGTTTTTTGAAGTTATTAAAAGTAGGAAAGAAATTAGAATTCTTCAAGTTAAGTCATCTGAGGTTAAGGAATGGGCTTTGATCTTTTGAAGTATATTCTAATACATAAACTTTCAAATTTTACATCCACAAGTAGTATTTTATGCCATTATTTGATACATTGTTAGTCCTCAAATCCTACAGTAGGTTGAATCATATGAAATTGCCAGTGATTGACTTTTTTAAAAAAACCTACCAGAACAACAGTTTCATGTGGTTGTATCTAAATCTGTCATTACTTTGGATTGGAAATAATGATTGCCCTTTCTTTGGATGCTGTGCTAACCATTGATTTAAAGTAGGGTAAAAAAAGTTTGTATTTATAAGTTAGTGGTTACTTTTTAAAAAGATTATTTTATTTTGTCTTGGCCGGTGTGGCTCAGTGGATTGAGCACCAGACTGTGAACCAAAGGATCACCGATTCAATTCCCAGTCAGGGTACATGCTGGGGTTGCAGGCTGGGTCCTCAGTTGGGGGTATGTAAAAGTCAACCACCCATTGATGTTTCTCTCCCTCTCTTTCTCCTTCCTTTCCCCTCTCTCTAAAATATAAAGAATAAAATCTTCAAAAAATTTTAAAAAAGAACATTGTTTTGTAAAACTTAGGGTTCTCAACAAGTAGGCCATCATTAATTCACATGACCAATTACTAGGAGTGAGACCTTAAGTGGGGGAGAGAACTACTTATAATGACGCTTAACTTCAATTTATAAAGATTTCCTTATTTAACATTTTCTAGAGAACATTTGTTGTTGGATGTTTCCTAATGTGAAATATTGGAATTGTTTTGGTTTAGTTTCTTATATTTACACAGAATAATACATGAGAATGTTAAAGCAGTGTTCATCCATGAAAATGTGTGCATTTGATCAATTTGGGAAATGCAGGTTTTACTCTTCCAACATTTGGTTTATAATCAGTGTGCTTTATTTTATATATCTTTAAAGGATAGCAATTATCAGCTTGGATAACTTGTGTATACTTTTCTACTGAAGTAACACAGTTTTCTTTATTTTTAGTGCCACCATGGCAACTGCACCATACAACTACTCTTACATCTTTAAATATATTATTATTGGTAAGTTTAACTTACACTCTTGTTCTCCAAAGAAGGCTGTGATATACAAAGTATTTATATATTAATGCTTAACATACCACTCCAGAAATAGATGCTTTTCTCAGTGCAAAATTATTAAGATTAATTTTTGTATTAACAATGTACACTTTGTTTTGTGGCTCTGGGTGCTTTTGTAGTACAGTGCTGGGTGTCTGAAGTGATGTTCACTGACTGTTCTTGAAGCCACTGAAGATTTGTTAATATTGGGAGTGAAATTAATTTCCTAGGAGTGCTGATAACATTCTAGAAATTTAATGAAAGCCCTCAGAGACCCTTGGATTCCAAAAATTGATAAGAGAACATTGATTCAGAATAACTATAATATACATAAAGTATAATTTTGGCATTTTTTCCCCTTGAGTTTCAAGAAGATTTTACTCAAAAGACAATGTTGTTTATCCAAGTATAGTTGAAAGAGCACAGTTTAAAGTACATACACCTAATTCTTCACATGAGAACAGTTTGTTTTAATGTTGAGCTTATGTGACTATATTAGAATGGATCCTTCATCAAAGGTTAAATTACTGTGGTACAGAAGTGACTCTGTTCTATAATGGTTTTCATATAGTATACATTCTTTTCTTTTGTGGAATTATGCAAAAATATAGTAAATATGAGATAAGATGGGATCTAGTAAATCAGGCTTCTAAAACTTTTGTATGCTGCTGCCCTATTTGTCACTCCTAGGAGTCTTTTGCTTTTATGCATGATTAAGGGGGAGAAAATATAAAACTTTGAAACAGTTCAAAGTAAAAACAACACAATTACAATTTCTCTATTAAAGAGGCACTTCCAAGCCAGTGGTTGTTAACATAATTTATAACCAAATTCTATCACCACTAAAAGTTGGGAGTAGTGAATTTGTACGTCACAGTGAAAACTGACCTGTAGGATTTTTTGAACTCATTATAATAAATTAAGGAAATACAACTTTTCTGAGTATACCAGAAATGTGTGCTATTGTAAGGAATGTAGCAATCATTGCATATAAGTACAAGAGTGTAAAATTGAGAATTGTAATTGCCACTTGAAATTTTTTTTTAAACAGGGGACATGGGAGTAGGAAAATCTTGCTTGCTTCATCAATTTACAGAAAAAAAATGTAAGTTTAATATGAAAGGTAAAACATTAGTAAATTCTTCATTGTTTTACTACTTTTTACAGTATCATTTTCAGTGTACTTTATGCCTTTAAACATAACTTTTCCCTACATATGCACTTTTGTCTTGAGGGAGTGATTTTATTTTTAATTAAGTGCAAGTAAAATGAAATATACCCACATATACAGAGTGTTAATTTTTATATGCCATATATCATTAGATTCACTTCATATTTTTTTACGATAAAAGTTAATTTTTAAAAGTGTATACTGTAATGTCACATTTAAATCTTATTCTCTGACTTTGCAGTATAGAAACTATCTTATATGGGGAAATTTGTTGCATGTATCATTTGTTAACTAATAACAGACTGGAAATACTTAAAATGGAATTCTGTATTCATGACTTGATTAAGATTCAGAGTGCAGCTCTGTGCTGGGTGGTAGGAGAAGGGGTCATTTTATTTTATGTAACTGGCAGGCTAAATATAGTTGAAATTGTTTATATATAGTTGAAATTATTAGTTGTTTTTTTTTAAATATAATATTTTTGAAGTGTCCAGTGGTCTGTGTATACTTGTACCAGAGAATAGTGGGTTTAGGTTTCCAGTGGCCTAATTATGAGTAAAAGACTAATGAATGTCTTACTGGGTTAGACATATATAACTTGCCAGTATATAAGTATAAATACATATCAAATGTGGTGATTTTCTTTGAGGTGTTGATGGTATTTTCCAGAATAAAAATTTGTTTGACTAGTAACTCTTAGAGTTCTAAAAACATTGATTGATATGTTATATGTAAGGATTGTCTGGAGGATAAAGGGTGTAACATTGGTGGTATGTAGAGTGTATCACAATCTTTATTTTTAATTAGCAGATTCTTTTAGTTCAGGCGTCAGCAAACAAGAGCCTGTAGGCCAATCCAAGTCACCACCTGTTTTTGTACAGTTTTGTTGGAACACAACAAGTATGCTCATTTTATGCATTCTTTATGGCTGCATTTGTTTCAACAACAGAGTTGAATAGTTGTGGCAGAGACCTTTTAGCCTTCAAATCGTAAATATTTGAAAATATTACAGAAGTTTGCTGACCCCTATTCTAGTGTGTTTCTGTAACTTACTACTTCTGGGTTTTTGCTGATTTTTTTTTCTCATAGTGCTAGCTTTAGTCTGTTTATAGCCTACAAGCATTATTGTCATTTGATTCATCCAGTGGATTTTTTCCCCACTGGTCTTAATTTGAAGCTTTCTTGAAGTTGGAATATTATATTATATATTTTTTTTCCTCCCTGACAGTTATGGCTGATTGTCCTCACACAATTGGTGTTGAATTTGGTACAAGAATAATTGAAGTTAGTGGCCAAAAAATCAAACTGCAGATATGGGACACAGCAGGACAGGAGAGGTTTAGGGCTGTTACACGAAGCTACTACAGAGGAGCTGCAGGAGCGCTTATGGTGTATGATATCACTAGGTAAGAGATTAATACTTTTTCAACCTTCATACTAGAAAACATCTTGAGACAGTGTGATGTCTTTTTTAATGATTTAAGCGTTCTTTAGTTTGTAATTGTCTGACTATACACGTTTGAATTTTGGTTTTATGGTTTCTTTAAATTGACATAACATGTTGATTTCCTTTTCTGAAAGTGGGTGTGGCTGAAGAAAAACTTTAGGAGATGTTTGTGGAGCTAACAAAAGAATACTGTTGTAAAAAGCGGCATCAGTTGAATTATTTGAGGTGAAATAATATTTTGTACCAAACTTTGTTCTTTCCCTTCAGTAGAAAGCAGGGAAGTCTTGAGGAATTACTCTATTCAGTCTCTGGTGTTAAAGTTTACACTTTTTCAAAATTAGAACAAACAAGGAGTTAAGTAGTTTTGCTAATCCCACAGGGTAGATTATATAAAGTTCTTATGCTTGCATCTGAAGGTTTGAATATTAAATCCTTTTTTGTTCTAAAATGGGCTGAAGTTGTTTATAGTGATTCAGGCAGTGAGATTAAATTTATTTCAATTTGGCTACTTCTGGAAACTCAAAGCACATTATATAAAGTAACAAAACCGGTCCGTAAATGTTTGACTTTTGGAAGACATGGAAAATTGTGCCACTTCATTAAACTTGGTTTTTTGTCTGCTGTAAATTGGAAAATTGTTCTAAACTCTGTTAGTTTGTCTAGAGTAAGTTAGAATTGGACCACCTTTCATGTTAATGCAGAGTGTCAGTCTAAAGCACTGTGACTCTGACTTTTGGATGGGGAGGTTCCAGGAGTGAATGAGTAGGACCAAGTGATAGACTTTCAAGGGTATTTCCCTTTGGGAAATGCTTTAAGCTGTTTCCCAGAATTGAATGTTTTCAGGGTTAAAACAGTGAAACAGCTTTAATTAATGCTCTTCATATAGCCAGGGCAGTGGTCAGTAAAATAGTTTTGTGGGAAACTTAAAAACCCCGGCCATCTGTACAGGACATCTTTTTATTAATGAAGCATCCCTGAAGATTTCACATAATTAAAAACCCCATGAATTAGTAAAATTTAGATATGGCGATGTGTACTTATAGTAATATTAATGTATAGAGTTAATGGTTTGATTTGCTTTTTTGGTAGGTGTCTTTTTCTTTTTCCAGCTTTATTGAGATATAATAGACATATAACATTGTGTAAGTTTAAGGTATGCAGTGTGATGGTTTGATACATGTATGTTTTGCTTTTAAACATATCTTTTAAGGGTAGTAAATACTTTTGGTAAAATGTGTGTCTGTTTTACGTTATCAAAAGTACTTCTTGCTGGAGCCCTGACTGGTCTGGCTCAGTGAGTTGGGCATTGTCCTGCAAATCAAAAAGGTTGCGTGTTTGATTCTTGGTCAGGGCACATGGCCTGGGTTGCTGGCTGGGGGTATGTGAGAAGCAACTGATGGATGTTTCCTCTCCTTTTCTTTCTCCCTCCCTTCCCCTCTCACTAAAAATAAGTAAGTAAAATATTAAAAAATAAAATATACTTCTGCTGGAAACAACTCAAATGTCCATCAACTGATGAATGAATGGATGAACAAATGTGGTATATACATACTATGAAATAAAATTCAGTCATTGAATGGAAAGAAATATTGATACATGATATACAGTAGCTGAACCTAGAAAACATTTTGCTATGTGAAAGCAGCCAGAAACAAAAGGCCACATTTTATATGATTCCATTTACATGAGTACTCAAAATTAGGCCAGTGTATAAAAACAAAGGGGATTGCCAGGATATGGGGGTGGTGAGTACTAATGATACGGGTTTCTTTTTGGTAATGAAAATGTTTTAGAACTAGATAGTCGTGATCATTGCACAGCTTTGTCAATATTCTGAAAACTACTATATACTTTAAAAGGTTGAACTTTACAGTATGTTCATTATATCTCAGTAAAACCGTTGATAGTCAAACCTCAGTTCTTGAGTGTCTTCCATCTCAGTTTGGTTCTTAACAAAGGTTTTCATGGAAAAAAATGTCTCAGTAGTTGAATAAAACTTCAGTTATTGACCAGGCAACCCTTTTATGCTGATGATCCCTGTATGATCAGTCACTGTCTGATTTGGTTTTCAAAGAGACCCTTCTCAAACAGCCTTCTAGAACGAATGAAGTTCGAGAACCAAGGTTCCACTGTACTGATAAAAAGTACCTTTAGGCTTTAGATAGGTGATTTCTTGATTCTGATACTTCATATTGGTGTTGCAGCTATGACCGTTTTCCCCCCATTAATCCTTGACATTTTGCAAACTTGAAAGTGCCTACTTTAATATTATTTTATTGGCATTAACTCTAATCGTGGAAGGGTACTCTCCTGAATTGACAGCATGGCTTATCATGGCAGTTTGTTCGGTTTGGCTCTATCAGTTGTTTGATATAGCTAGTGTCCGAGACAAAGTTAGGGATCCTTGAGCACTTTTTTTAAAGCTCTAATAGTACCATGTAATGAATATTTGGATGATACTGTATTTATAGATTTGAAATTATGATGAATTTTAAATTAATGAAACAATTACCAGAATTAGCAGAACTTATGGTACATATAAATAATATGTTTTTCATGATCTTGATACCACTTAAAGGGCTATGTGGATTTTCCCATTTACTAAGTGCTGCCAATTTGTAATTTACCCTTGCTGCCAGCTTTGACGTTTTAAAATCCATCAAAATCAGTATTAAGTATTTTTGGGCTATGTTATTTAAGGTTTTTTGCACAAAGTAAGATGTTTGTGTAAAAGCAAGGTATGCTAGTACTACAAGTATTGAGCAGTGATAAGGCTTGTGTTTTTTAAAAATGATCTTTGACTATCATTTACGTATACATTTTAAAACATTGGGAAAAGGTGTTTTGATTTATGTGACTTTTTTTTTGACAGTTTGGCGGTTAATTTGTGAATGATGTGATACAGCACAGTGAAAAATGAGTCTGAGTAAGGAGTTCTTTTCAGTTCCCATTAGGGAAGAATTAAATGTTTGGAATATTGACTTTCATATACGGACTGGCAACTGGAGATTATGGAATATCCTATTCACAAGGCTAAACTTGAAACATTTTGAGGACCCATTGTGTATAAAGGTCCTAGGCCTGACTCTGAAATCATTTAAATCTTTGTGGGCTTCTGCTTCCTCACCTATTAAATGAGTAAGATGGATTAATGTTCTGTGAATGTGTATAAATCAAAAACATTTTTTAACCTTTAAAATTTTTATTACTTTGACCCTTTCGATAATGTCTGGTTAATATTACACTTTATAATATTGTAAATTATTTGGATTTGTTTGCTATTTCAGGGCCTTCTTGTCTAGTGCAAATGAGCCTATGAGTTTTTAAACACTTGGCTTGGAGAAAGTAGACAAGTAGGGCAGTTTGAATCCCAAAATGATTTAGCAATTGATAAATAAATAAGAGTACATAGTTAGAATAAACTCACTCTCTGATGTCTAGGAAGTTGAATTTCCAGTTACCTATATTCAGTGCCCTTTTAAAGCCAATTTTTGTGTTGTTGTAAGTACCTTATTCTTTAAGAAAAGGTGTTTTTAAATTTTTTAATAATTTTTTTCTTTTCACTTATAGTTGACATACAATGTCTTAGTTTCAGGTGTACAACATAGTGATTAGACATTTATGTAATTTACAAAGTGATCACCTCGGTACATCTAGTACCTACCTGAAACCATACAGTTATTACAGTATTATTGACTATATTGTCTATGCTGTACTTTATATCCCTGTGACTATTTTCATAGCCGGCAATTTGTACATCTAATCCCTTCCCCTGGAAAGGTGATTTTATACCAGCATATCATATGTAGCATAACTAACTTGGTTTTTAATGTGAAAATCTTAAAGACAAATGCAAAAAAAGGGGCATGTGTTTGCATTCCACAACTGTTGTTTAGGGTAACAGTGTAGACAAAGGAAAAATATTTTTGGGGGATCTGTTGATTAAAGCCTATATTTTAAATATTTATTAAAGTTTCTTTTTTTCTACTGAAATGGCAATTTTAAATGGCAGTCACAAATGTAAACTTTAATTTTTGCAGAAGAAGTACATATAACCACTTAAGCAGCTGGTTGACAGATGCAAGGAATCTCACCAATCCAAATACTGTAAGTTAAATGATGTCAATTATACAGAAAATTTAAGATCTAAGCTAACCCCAAAAGGAAAGTCATTTGCTAGTGGGAGTTCTGTATTTGGGTACTAAGAATGAGAATCTTTATTTTGTTCTTAAATTAACTGAAGAAAACATTTTCTGGTACTAATTACCACAGGTGTCACATTTTATACTTGGCTTTTTGTCATGTTTGTGGTTAGGGGAAAAAGTGAAAGTTATGAATGGGGTAGTGATCTCATGTCAAGTGGAGACTGTGAAATACGAAACTTTCATTTTAAAAGAGATCTTCATTAGTTCCATAAAATGTTACCACCGGAGGAAACTGGGCAAAGTATATAAACGACCTCTCTACATTTTCTTACAACTGCATGTGAATCTGTAATTATCTCTTAAGATTTCAGTTAAAAATAGAGTTCTGCATGTTTTAAAAAAAATTAGATTCATAGCCAGACTGAGAAGACACTGAGATTTGTAAAGGCCAGGCACACATGCTCTGCAGTATACAAAGATAAATGAAGGTTAAATCGAGCAGAGAGATTTCATGTGGGAATATAAATAACTATGCTGAAAAGCGGAGTGAAATATGAGATAGAATAGAGTGACTGGTGTGCTGACAGGGACCCAGGATGAGTAGGGCCATCTGGAGAAACCAGCTTTATAGAGGAGGTAGGGTGTTTGAACTGGGTCTTCAGGGGTGAGGTTTCAGTGATGGTGTTGAGGGTATTCCAGGGACAAGGGATGAAAGGCACTGAGTTGTGACTAACTTTGAGCTTCTCAAGAACAACTCCTATCTCAGTTAGCTTTGTACTCCAGCACCTAGCAGAGTTCTGTTTCACTAAACATGTAATCAGTGGTAACATAGGCTTTTATCAGGGAACAGCAATGTAATCACATTGAGGGTCAGTTAGCATGGTTTGCCTGTTTTGAGGGGGACTGTGCCTAGAACTTTCATATCTAACGTCACATTAAAGTACACTGTAGGTGTACACGTACACACACACACACACACACACACATTCCCTACAGAGGAATGTTCATAGCAGCTTTGTTACGACAGCCAAAAACTGGAAATAACCTCAGTGACACTGACAGGTGGCTAAATAACTGGTACTCCAATGCTATGGAATACTCCTCAGCCATACAGAGGAATGAACTACTGATACAGCAATTCAGATGGATCTCAAGGGCATTATGATGAGTGAAAAATCAGTCTCAAAGAATATATTCTGTATGATTCCATTTATAAAGCATTCTGAAAAAGAGAAAATTGTGAATATGGAGAACAGATTCATGGTTTCCAGGGGTTAGCAGTGACGGTGGGAGGGATATGAATAGTGTGAGTTGACTATAAAGAGGGCAACACAAAGCATTTCCTTTGTAGTGATGGCACATTTCTGTATTCTGATTGTGATGACACAGATCTAGAGCTTCAATAAGGTTGCATGAAATACACACACATGAGAGTGCGTAAAACTGTTGAAATCTGAATATGGGTTATAGATTTTACAAAGTCAGTTTCTTGGTTTTGAGAGTGTACTATAAATAGGTAAGATGCTACTTTGGGGGAAGCTTGGTGAAGGGTATATAGGACCTCTCTACTCTTTTGTAAATTTTAATGATTCTATAGTTATTGCAGATAAAATGTTTTTTAAAAACAACCCTCACTGTAGAGGGTCCTTCAAGGAGCATACAAAATTACGCCTCATTAATGCCTCTGAAATCTTATCAGATCTTCAGAAGAAAAAAAATCTCATCTTTTAAGGTCCAGCTCAAACATTAACATTTTCTATAGTTGTTGCCTTTGATTTCTATGTGGAAATTACAGTAGTTCCCCCTTACGTGCATGGGGTACATTACAAGACGCCTCCTGGTTGCCGGAAGTCATGGATGATACTAAACCTAATACAGAGTTTTTTTTTCATATGCACAGATACCTATGATACAGTTTAATTTCTAAAGTAGGCACAATAAGAGGTTAACAATAATAACTAATAATAAAATAGAACAATTATATTGTAATAAAAATTATGTCAATGTGGTCTCTAGTTAAAGTTATCATAAACTTGTAATAATGTGTTGACTGTAGGGTAACCGTGGAAAGCAAAAAAACTGGATAATGGGGGACTACTGTATATACTTGCATATTTTGTTGGTGGTATATTTTATACCTATGTCTTACTGGTATGCCTTTCAGAATGATAGGAACCACTGTGTAGAAATTCTTAAGGAATTGGGAGAAGAGGCGATGTTGCTATTTAGCAGACATTGCTTGTTTGAGTAATCTGTCTTACAGTTGCCCTGTACTATGCCATTATGACCTTACCAGCCTTGGTATTGAGAAAAAAATTATTTCTCTTTTTCTTAAGTGTCACTACCTTAGTCTTCAAAAGAACAGTGGACTCTATGTGAAAACTTCTTTCCCTCCTCAGTGGTCAGTTGTCCACACTGACTGAAGAATGCTCACTTTCATTGAACTATTTAACTGTCCTTGCTCAAGGTTTACATTTCAGATCAAAGGTTTATCGGACACCATTTTTTGGAAGTGGGAGAGCTAAAGGCCGTACCTTTGCAAGAAAAAATGTTGATGGTAGAAATAAATCCCTTTTAGTTGAATGATTCATTCCTAAAGTACCCGTATTTAGATTAGCACATATGTTTAGAAGGGGGTGGAGGGTTTACCAGTTGGTGTCAAATAAACATATAGTCAGAGACAATCTATCTGTAAATCTTTACCCACCCCACGCCCCCTATCCCAAGGCTGCACACATTTTTCTTAGAACTTTTCAGAGCTGCCTTTAACTTTGGCCTAACTTTACTTGTATAAAAGGATTACAAAGTGGATATAGTTGTGTGACATTTTGCCTTGGAACTCATTACATATGTGTTTCCCACTGCCCCCCTTGGATACCCAGACATTTGTTATCAGTTACTACGAACTCAGTCCTGCCTAGGGATAGTGTGGGTAGGACAGTGTCTGAAGGTCACACAGCATCCTACCTGGGTTCTAATGTCCTCCTACCACAAACTTGCTAACTTACCCCCAGCAAGTCTCTTGTTCTTATTTGAGCCTTGATTTTCTTACTTGTAGCATGAAGCAGTTGGAACTAGTAGTTTTAAACTTTTTGAACTTTCTCTTTAGGGACTGTCCTTGTTTATAGCATTTTGTGTTTAACTTTAGTACATTCACAGGTCCCCTGCAGCTTGTTCAGAGGCCCTTAGTAATCTTCCTCAGGTAAATCAGAATCTTTGGCCTAGAGCAGGTATGCCTCATGGGCTGTTTTTTGTTTTTGAATGGCTTGCAGAGAATATTTTTTATATTTGTAGAAGGTTGTTGAAAAAAAGCATATACAAAGACCATAATACGGGGCTCAGGAACCTGAAATACATCTTCTTGGGCCTTTACAGAAAGTTGGTGAATCCCTGGCTGAGATTCCTCTTAATAGTAATGGCTTCACGATTCTGTAGTCCTGTCTGGTGGATAATTGCTAGTACTTTTAAGATTTTTGGGGTTTCAGAATTTTCATGGTTGATTTAAATGGTTGCTTTGGTTTTAAGATGTCTTTCTTTTGGTCACACATTAGGTAATAATTCTCATAGGAAATAAAGCAGATTTGGAAGCACAGAGAGATGTTACATATGAAGAAGCTAAACAGTTTGCTGAAGAAAATGGTGGGTTTCTTTTAAGACTTTTAATGGCTTTTGTGGGGGGTGGGGGTCACACTTGGGAGGATTTCTAAGGACTTTGATTCTACAGATTATTTGACAATTATTTTTTAACGCAAACTGCTCAGATTTCAAGGATGAGGAAATAGCAAAATGTGTTTGAGAGTTAATTGGGTGGAGGGTAATACACTTATTCCCTCCATCTCACACTCATATTCCTTCATAAAATACTGAAAGCTGATGGGAAACTTTCATCCAGATGTTGCCTAAAAGAATGAGGTAATTTGAAATGTCCTAATCATAGTCTGAATTTTATTTTTAGGCTTATTATTCCTTGAAGCAAGTGCAAAAACGTAAGTATGGCTAAAATTGTATCATTTTTAATTACAAATTTCTCAAAATAGAATCATACATATGAAAAATATATACATATATATATATATATATACACACATACATATATATATACATACACATACACAGTTGACCCTGTGAACTGTGTGGGTCCAGTCATCAAGGATTTTTTTTGAGTTGATCTGTGTAGTTCAGTTGACTTCTACAGTTGAAACCCATCTTGTTCAAGGGTCAAATCCCATCTTTGGGAATTCGAATGCTCAGAGCATATTTTTGACTGAGGAAGGTCAGTACCTTTAAACCTTGTGTTGTCCAAGAGTCACCTATATCTAAAATATATAATACATAAATGCATAAATAATATTTATGGATAGAGGAATAGTAAGCAACACTTTGCTTCCTATTTGACATTTCAGAATAATACTTTTTGTTACTTTACCTAAAAGATTATACTTTGATTATGCCCATTGGTAATTGATGTTAATAAATTGTGTAAACATTTAAAAAATGTTTGACTTTCACAACTGAGGTTGAGTTTGGCATCTTGGACTCAAGCTTGGTCAACCTGTTTAATATTTCTGACCATGGTAAAGAGCAGAAATACTCAGTGTCTAAGATTTAATTTGAAGCGTAGTTAACATTTCTACTGGCCATCCCATGTCCATTACTACCCCAGGACTTTCATCATAGTTCTTCATTTATTAAGGCAAAAATTCCTGCACTGGTTAAGAAGCTAGCTCTCTTTTGTTCGTCTGCACTGTTTGTCCTAGAGAATTGAACTGAAGCATGAACGTGTTACCATCACTTGATAAAAAGCGTAGTTTATGCTTTGGCTAATCAGACTCTACAAATCCTGGAATCGTGTTTGCATGTTTGGAGATTTCATTTTTGTTTGGAATATACTCTCTGTTATTATAGAAATGGCCTATTGTAATGGTCATATATTAAGATATTAGCATTTAAACAATTTGGACACTTACAGTTATCCAAATAGGGTTTGTACAAACTACTGTTTATATGCTTTCCACAGAAAATATTTTCCCATGTTGTTCTCTTAGCTCAGTCTTCTGGTAATCTCTTTATTAGATGACAGTGGCTAAGTTGAAGACATCATGCAGTTGACTAAAAGGTTAGCAAAAGGTCAGTGTATAATGTCTTATCTTTTGTAGAAAACTATGATTCTCGAATAAAGCTGTCAATTGCCTCTTAGGGGAGAGAATGTAGAAGATGCTTTCCTTGAGGCTGCCAAGAAAATCTATCAGAACATTCAGGATGGAAGCTTGGATCTGAATGCTGCCGAGTCCGGTGTACAGCACAAACCTTCAGCCCCGCAGGGAGGCCGGCTAACCAGTGAACCCCAACCCCAGAGAGAAGGCTGTGGCTGCTAGTGACCTCTTTGCTGTGGCTCTCATTTGACCTTTCACCTCTGTCTGTTGGAAGCAGTACTTTTTACTGCCTCATTGTCTTCTGTACATCTTACTGGGTTTAATTAAAAAAGAAAAAAAACAACTCTGTTGTAAAAACAGTTTAACACAATACTAAACTGCTAAACAACTAGATGTAATCAGGTTATCAAAGGCAAGTAGAGTAATCTCTCCTGCATGGTAAATCTAGACTTTTTTTCCCCCCTTGATTGTCCTCGTGATAGGTTATGTCACCAATACGTGATTTAAACTGAGCACTGATGCTGGACTTCATGATTTTTACCCTTCCCTCTTTTTGATAAGGCTTTTGTCTCACTGTACGGTTTAATTTGATATCTTAAGCCTTTCTCCCTATCTTTAACTGTTCAAGGTATGACTGTTGTAACCAAGAAGTTTTATTGCTGTGGAATGGCTTCCGATGATAGAGAAGGGGTTCTGTAAACTGCTTTTGTTTTGTTTGGTTTTTGATGGATCAACTCCCTATTGTATGGGTGGCATTTTTTTGAGGAGGTTTGCTTCTGTCTTAGCCTTGCACAGGGAAAATACCCATTTATTTTTTTCTCTTGTGCTTAATTAATAGCTTTATCTTTTTTTTACACCATTTTATCCTTTTCTCTTTAGCAGAAAGTAAATATGTATAAAATTTGAAGGAACTGAACTAACAGTACATTCTGTGTATATTATTTTAATGAAGAAAATAAATTGATTACTGGCATTGGAACAGTATAAAATACCAGTTTGTACAGTACGACCTATATGTGACCATGTTACTCCCTTCCATTTCACACAAGGAAGTAGACTCAACTGCAGTTCACAAGTAATACTGGTTCTACCCTCTGGTGCTGGCAGCGTTTGGGGACATTATGCTGGAAAGAGCTCCTTAGTGTGAGAGGATTAACACTAGCAGATTCTGTTCCATCTTTGCACTGTGGCTTACCTGCTGATTTTCTTAACTGTTCTTGTGCAATCGACAATGTGCTAACCTGCTTTTCTCTTTTTGTAAACATTTTGCATTACAGGCTGCATTTCTTGCCTTACTGTATAGAAAAAGAAAAAAGGCTGGGTTTGTTATTGCACATTTTAAGCTTTTATACCTTTATCTTCTTGGAATGGTGAGATTCTGAACTGGACAGCCAGGACTATAGGTCTGCTGTTAAGGGATTTTAAATTGTGCATTTTTAACACTACAGTGAAATTATTTAAGATATCCCTTGTGTTCTTAGTGTGAGGCACTTTTTTTTTGTCATGTTGGCATAAATAGTTTTGTAAAAGGGAAAGTGTATCTAACAGTGTTTCAGTGTTTGTGCTGATACAAATTAAGTTATTACTTTGCACGAGATGGTTTGGCCACTGAAAGAATACAGTATTGCAAGGGAAATAGTCTTATCTCTTTAGACAACAAACTTACAACAAACTTACGTTTTACCAAGTTCTTTACTTCTACTTCTGTTGGCTGATTTCTGAGTTTGTGGTTCAGGCTAGGAATTCAGAAGTTACTGAAGTGTAGGATAGGTAAACCTCCATATATTATATAAAATGCACTCAGCTCAACTGCTGTGTTTAAAATACACATTTTAAATCCCTCTTTACAGACACTAAAGTTAAAAAACACACCTTTCTGGTGTGTTATAAACATGTGGAAATACCAGAGTATTGTATAGTCAATGTTAAATAAAAGCCAAAACTGGAATGTGCAGAAAATAGGATTTGGTTAATTTGTAGACTCATTTTTATTTTTGTCTTGAACTCTTTTATAAAGATTCCTGGAGTAGATCGGTATATTCTGTTAAAGACTTACAGCGATCCATTTTACTCACACCGTTGTATCACAAGGGACCCAGGGACCATGACCTGCTGGTGTGTGTATATATTTACAAAGACAAAACAACCCACCCACCCATTGGGATATAAGGTAGCAATCACAAACTAAAGACTGCAGCTTGTTTAGGTGCAATACCCTGATTTCCAAAGTTAGTTACAGTCGGTCTTATTGTTTTTGTGACAGGATTTATTCAGACTGCTGTACTCTTCATTTGATGTAACAAAATGCTATTAATCTAAATATTTGTAAATAAAGTACCTGTATCTAGATTAAAATTGTTTGTATTATTTTCTGAAATGTAACAGGATTTTATATATTCTTCAGGTAAAAAATTATTTAGCATCAGTTGTCAGTTCTTACCGCAGAACTGTCCTTACTTGTTGATAGAGAAGTCTACATACATAGCATATAAATCCACATCACTTGGTAACTGAGGTTTTTAGCCTTGTGTTTGTATCATACTTGCAGTGTTTTTCAGCTAACCTTTTTCAGTGTGGGCTCAGCATACTTGGTGCCTGATGTTCTCCCTTGACTGTACTTGGGGCCATACTCTGATCTTTGCATGGGTAATCCCCTGTAATAAACTTGGGTGCTCAAAAATAGAGGAGCAAATTGTCACTGTAGCATTCATGTGCCCAACACGGGGCAAGTGCACTTTGGAGAGAATGTGAAATTCTTTTAATTTTTAATCCACGAGAGCATATTACTTGTGTGGTCACATGCTTCTCTGGGTTACTCATTGCCCTTGCACCTATGAAGAGAGGCCCTCCTGACTAATAGGTGCTTAGTACTTTTTATTAGGTGCTTAATACATTAGACATTCCATAATGTTAAGTATTTTCCATGGATAATAAAATGCTTGATTGGGGGGGGCTGATGATGTTCACATAATATTAGAGGTAGTAAAGTTTCTTTGGAAAAAGGTCTTTTGAACCAGGTATTTGGCTTCATACACGAATTACCTCACCTCTTTCATTCCAGAAGACTTAAAAGTTTTAAGAACCTTTCTCCATCCCCCCATCTGTTGTTTTAAGTACGATTTTTTTGTGTGTGGTTGTGTGGTTGAGTTCATTACCCTTAAACAGAACACCGAAAGATCACCTTCCCCTCCTGCTTATTTGGGAATATACAGTGTTCATGTGGCAGTTTAGAAAGATGTTTTAACCTCACTTGGATAGAACAAGAAAATGTGTCCCTGAAGGATTTCGATAACTGAAGAGGCCAGGATTTTACAAACATTTTTCTAAAGACTTGTGAAAATGAAACAAAAGACGTGAAAATGAAACAGAATAATGTAAGTACAAAAAATTCTACCAAATTTTTGTTTTGGAATTAAATGCCTTCTAGAATTTACTATGTACTAGTCTAGTAAATTTTATGTTACTTCCATTGTCTTCCTTGTAACTATATCCCATACCTTAATGGGCCAGTTGTAGCCACACAACTTTGTAGGAGTATAAACCTCAGTAAGTGGAAAGGGATTGCTGTACTGCTGTTCTGTGTTGTGGTTAACTCGGCTTACTGCACATCACGGGTCAGGCTGCCTCCGGGCCTAGAAAGTCCTTGGGAACGGTTTAAAGCCTGTCTGTTCCATGTAATCTCATACTTCACCTATCCCATGGGAGTAATTGTGTTGCCGCACATTTTGACAGTAATTGCTACTCTTGTGTTTATAGAAATAATGTATTTACAGACCAGGAGTTAAGCCATTAATTACAGGAACACAAAATTGTAAAAGTCTAAACATAACTGGAACTTACCATTGGATCAGATTCTCTCAAGTACAAAATTCTTTTTCCATCAAATAGTTTTGATTGAAGAAAGCACCTGAAATGTAATAGTTTTATAATAGATATTTCCTAAGATGAGATATATAGATAGGTACAATATACTTCAACCTCCAGCCAAAAGATGGAAAACCATTTGAAAGATTGTCATTTCTTAGAATTAAGGTAATAATATGATGGCTTCTGAAATGTAAAGTCAGAGGCAGCCTCAAATTTATTTTACCTTTTATTTTCATACGAAAATAGATTTTAAGCAAATCCAAAAATAACTTGACACTTATAAATGAAGAGGGACCTAAGTATACTTTTTCTTTGTGACTACAGAGTTTAACAGTTTATAGATTCAAATTCGCAGTTACATTCATCATAGGTTTTATAAAAACACGTTTCAAAGATTAAAAAAAATGCTCAGCCATCTAGTACCCTGGTTTAAATTGTATATAGCTACTCCCATATGTACAAACGATTTACAAAAACCCCTGGCCTTAATGGTCCAAGTGAGATAAACCACAGTGGAGTTTCAGCATCTGAAATCACTGGATCTTGATAAACCAAATGGCATCCCAACTATGAAGTTCATGAGGTAGTGGAGAAGGTCTTTCCTCATAATTATGTAAGACAGTCTTTCCTCATCTGGCTGAACCATTTCTTTCTCCCTATAGTAAGACAAAGAAAAAAAGGATAAATTCTTCCAACAGTACAAATAGGTCTTCAATTAACAGAACTAGCATGACAGCAATAGGTAAAAAATGTATTTGAGTACCTCTTTGGAAAAATGTTTTAAGATGAACCACTATAAAATTATCTGAGAAAAAAGTTTAAAAGATACTTTTCCTAAGACGATGATAAACTACAGTTCAAGATTTTCCAACTGAAAATGCTGGTTAAGAACTATTTGCAACAGGTACCCTGTGAGCAGGAAGCTGGGAATGGCATCAGTGTCGGTAGTCTCGTGATTTTGACGGACCTTGCAGAACTTGGTGGAAGGAGCTCTGAAAAGGTAGATAAAGCATTAGGCTCAGACTCCAGTGTAGTAGAGGCTTTTGTCTCAGAGACTGGGATTACTACCCCAGATTCCAAAATAATGTTAACAATCACCCCTGTCCATTGTGCCTCTAACCCTCCTCTGTTACTCTCTTGAATTTAGAGCACCAGAACTCTTCTGGCTGCCACTGCCATCTAATCATCGAACCCGGCTCCCAAACCCTTGCACATACATCTCCCACTGCTGGAGGCAGGCGGTCTCATCTCCAAAGCCACCTGACACCCTCTTCCTTAAGTCACACCCTGAGCCCCATGATGGTTTGGGTCTGTACCTGACTTGGGTCCTACCATAGAAGGTTGCAAAGTAATCATACTTCAATCTTGGCTCTGCTGCTAGTCAGCTTGTGCCTAGTAAGGAGGCAGTTGCCCCTGAATGTTCCTTGTGGCTCAACCACTCCATATGCTGCTCTGGGAAAGACAGGTTAGCCCCTAAGTCCTGGTTTTGTCTTCTGTGATGCTGACATCATTTTTCATTGTACATAATTTCCTTATCTGTATAAAGGGATAATCCTACCTCCCAGAATGTAAAGACTAAGAAAACATACGTAAAGGGTTTGGTACATAGTAGGCACTCAAAATGGTAGCTATTACCTGTCTCTGATGGTAGTACTATGTTACTATTTACCAACCCATGAGTGTATTTTATGTTCCCCTTAGAAGATTAACCATATCTAAGTCACTCAGGAAACCCTTGTGAAATTATGGGGTTTTGAAAATAGACCCTGGGTTAAGAGGTCTGTGTTCAAACTTTGCTAGGAATAACAGTAGGCACAGTCAGTCACTTTCCCCCAGCATATAGGGGACGGACCGACTATACCCAGACTCATACTGGCCTCCCAGGTCTAAACGCTGTACAAGCCAGTAGAGCAGAGGGGAATGTGGAAATGGAGGACGTCAACAGCAGAATTAAGCACGTCCCTGACAGGTCATCCCATCTCCAGTTCTAGTCGGTTTCCTAGGACCTCAGTTTCTACATCTATTAACCAGTCAGTTGCAGTTTTTCTAGGGACCATGACAAAAACAAGTCTTAATTAGGACAAGTTTTCCAGAGATTTGAAGGTGGCATTTTTTCCCCCTCCTGAGTCTCTAGATTATATACCCTGAAGCTTTCAGGTGCCTTCCAAGTTTAGGTCAGACCCTTGCAAAGAGCTCCCTTTTACCTGGCTTGGTCCGAGCTGACAGTCCTCTGTGAGAGAAGAAGATTCCAGCTGAGACACGTTGGGTGACGTGGACTCTACAGACGTGCTGGTGACCAGTTCCCCTAAGGCATCGACTTGTCTCCTCAAGCTGTGTAAAGTGCCCTCTGTCTGCTGCTTCCCTTTGATTAACACTTCTGCTTGCTTGGACATGCAGCGTCGAAGTTGGGCCTGAAAGTGTTAGGGTAGAATTTAGGGTTTTATACAGAAGAAATGTACCAGTACTATTTATTACTCAGTAGCTTCCTCGTGTTTAACACTTGATAGGCAAGTCTTACTACCATAAAGTAGGAATGAGTGCTGAAAATGCTCCTGTCCTAAAAAACTTTTTTAAAAAATAAAAAAATCTGGAGACACACACTGCTGTTAGTATACGTGAACTTGTACATTCTGTGTTCCCATTAACTGGGCCTTTTACTCAGCCTATTGTCCCCACTGTAAGTGTGCTGAGGAACCCCCCACTAAATTACTGCCTCCTCTCTTCCTTTTCTGCCCAGACTCAGAAGACTGGCTTATACCTGATGTCTTTAGTGTCTCCCACAATGGCTTTAATCGTCAAGCTCAGACTACTTTCTGGCTTCTCAGTGCCGCATCTTTGAAATGCTGCTCTCAAAGCCTACAGGGCACTGTCCCACAGAACTTCCTGTCCTGAAGGGAGTGAGCTCATCCGTGCCCTCTGATGTTGTAGCCACTGGTGTGTGTATCTGTTCTCTAAAGACACATTCTGTCTTCTCTTGTTCTAACTCACTTCAGTTTACAGCTCTTAACCCCAGCCTTTAGGTCAGCACCAACCACTAAATCCTGGACTCCTCTTTTCAGCTGCCTACAGATAGACGGGCTTCCCTGGACAAGTAGCAAGGCCTTCGTGTCTGACACCAGACTGCTTTTCCTATACGTCCAACCTTTCCCCCAACCACTGGCCTGTGAGCTGTGTTATCATTTTCCACTTCCTGTCCCAAATGCTTAGTTTCTGTCAGTTCTTGAGGTGAAGCAGCGTTACACAGGTTAAAGAATGCTGGGCTTAACAGCAGAATTCATGGTTTTGAGTACGGTTCCTGCCACTCAACTATGTGACGCCAACTTCTCTGAGCTTCAGCCACGGAATCCATACAACTGCTGTGAGCCCTGCAACGCAGCCCATGTGACAACAGTAGCTGAACGCAAGCAACCTCCCCCACGCTCCTCACGATGCCAAGAAACAGGCTATATATGTATTTTGCAAAGGACAACCTTGAGTCGGTCCTCTCGGTGACGCAGTTTCTCTCGCAGTGCTTCTCCCCGCCAGTGTTCATCCTTTTTCAGAGGGAAAGGGAAACATCAATCACCACACACCGCTGCCAGTAACCAACCAGCCTTTTCCTCCTGTCCTCCCCACCGTCAAGTCTGACTTCCGGCTAATCCAGGCGGAGGTGGGAACCAAATTATCCTCTACAACGTCCAGAGAATAGCAGGATAAATCCTTACCATTATGTGAATTTGGGAAAAATTAGGTTTTTCTTCAAAAGGTGATGGTCTCTCACTCATGGTGAATGGAAAGTTCTCTTTCAAGCTCTCCAACCCTCCTCCTAGGTTTTCATTCCTTCCCAAAACAGCTTCCAGATCTGGGGGTAGTTCTGGAAGAAACTGATTCAGATTCTTTAGGCTGGTTCTGATTTCATCTTTCACCTCGGATTTCAGCGTCCTCATTGCTTCATTGATTTCCATTTGTCTTCTCTCCAAGTCGTTTTGGTTTGCCATCTGAAAAGTGAGAGTCAAAGGCCACACTGGTAAAGTTTGGGACTGACTTAGAATTGAACTGTTTAATGTGTCATGTCTTTAAAGATCTACAAATGTCCAAAGCTTGTGGTTTTTCAAGTACTGAAGCACCTATGAGCTACTGAGGAAACACTTTCTCTGCCCTTGAGTGCGGCGACTGCCACTTGCACGAGCACCGGCACAGCGCTTGTTGACAGTGTGGCACTCGCAGGAGTCAGTCTCTGGATGAGACGCAGCAGGTTTCAGCCTCACTGCCAGCAACCTTGACCACATGAGCTAGGGCAAGTTTGCTAACTTCTGAGCCGGCCACCTCATTTCTACAAGATAATACCTTGCATTAAAAAATGAGAACTAGGTGAGAATTTATATGAAACACCTCAGTGGTACCCAATAAATGACAACTAGGAGAAAAGGGCCATTTGCTGAAACAGGTCGTAAATGACCTAGATGATAAAAGTGGATGTTGCAAGGGGTCTTAGAAGTGAGCTGGTTGAATGCTTTTGTTCTAGAGGTGAAGAAATCGGTGGTTTGAGCAGTCTAGAGGTTTCCTCAGGCAGTACAGGTGGTGTTGAATACCTGAGACTATTCTATGTGGCTCTCTCCAAAAAAAGGTTATTGAAGATAAGTAGTCACAACCACTGGTAATTGCCCTTCGAAGCTTGCAGAGGCTTGGGGACTCAAATACATTTTTTTTCTTCAACCAAAGTGGGTGACTTTAGGGGTGGTTTAGAGTCACAGATGAAATCGAACAACCACATGGGGTTGTCCAAAGGACAAACTGGCAGGATGAACTGAGTGGCCATAGCAGCCCGACAAGAGTTCTGGGTGGCCCGGATGCTGCTGACACTGGCTAAGGGACATGGGGGGCCTCTAGGAGGAGACTCTCCAGGCTGAGTGGGAACCCCTCTCACACCCACTGCAGGGTGGCGAAGCTTCCCCCGGACTCACTTTTTCTTGCCCAGGAGTTTGGCTCTTACAGACTTGTTTCTGACCTAAAATCTAACATTTCAATACACGTCTTTGGGACATGATAAAATTTTATGCTAAACAACTTCATTTTTCCCTCAAAACCAACATGAAAAGTCTGTTGAAAAATATATTTGAACAAGTACTTTTTTTTAGACTAGAAAACCAAATTTGACTTAACAGACATTCTTATAGTCAGCTTTCACAATTTCCACAAAGAAATACCCCTCTGTAAGAGCCATAGGAGAAATGGACTCTGTCCGAGGCCCTGGGGCGTGAGTGTGCCTCGAGAGTCCTCTCTGTCCGGGACCACTGGCAGGGGCTGTGGGGCGCACCTGTCTCTTGAGCTCCGTGTACTCGTGCTGCATCTGGCTGAGCTCCTTCATCAGGCGCCTGGCCCGTTCGTGGTTGTCCTGGGCCACCTGTTCGATTGTTGCCATTTCCTTCTGCATGCAGCTGTTCTCCTGCTTTTGCTCCTAGCGTGGAAGGGGGAAAATGACTGTGGCCCAGCACATGGAGATGTCCCTGCTGGCTTACACACTCACTAGCTGTGTCACTTCATTTCCCCTCTGGGCCACAGCTTCTCTAGCTGTGAAATGCAGGCAGTTCTACCTGCCTTCTTTAGAAGCTGTGGTAGAGCTGCGAGGACATACCCTCTCAGAGTCTGTTAGCCCAAAGTCTGAGTCCTAGATCTTCAACATTCCTTTTGATAATAAGTTACTTTCCCTTTCTGAGCTACGTTAATTATCTGCAAAGATTAAAATCTAGGTAGCTATACATTATCTTTACAATCATGTTGCCCTACCATTAGTTGTAAGAGTATCTATCACCATCTGAAAAACACACATGATTTAAACATGTCCCATGTTTAAATGTGCATGTTCCATGCACACCAAAGGGCTTCATGAACTCTCCGAAAGTCAGACAACCCATCCCTGTGACAGTCCCTATTGCTGCCTGTCTGCCTCCATCCGCCATAAACTGATTTTGAATTCATCTGAGTATTACCTCCCAAAATTTATTTATTATCTCCCCAAATTTATTTCAGGAATAAAAGCGTACTTAAATGGGGCTTCCTGGTTTTAGGATAATTGATTAAAGCTAACATTGACTGGAAAGGGTAGGCTGAGAAAACGCAGGGAGCATTGACTGCAGCTGTGTAAATGCCTTCAGATACCTTCCTTCCCCAAAGCCCCTGCACTGCCCCTCCCCCCGCCCCCCCCCCCGGGGGGAGGTAAGCAGCGGCTCACTAGCTGAGAGTGAGTGCTCTCTGCTTTGTGCTGACATGGTGTCTTCACAGGACCATCTTTCCAGCCAGCCCAATGGGGCTCCTCTAGGGCTGCAGCCTGGACGCAGGTAAAACTGACAATCAGCTTCAAGAACTAATTATGCCTAAATACACCAAAAGCAACAGCTGGGGTGCCAGGTAATCTACTTCCTCTACACTGAAGCAGTGTTTCAGTTTCAACATTTAAATGCATCATTCGCTCATAAACCGCCAGGGCAGCAGGTACTCACCAGAAGATTTTTCTCCAGCTGGCTCCGCTGGACCTTAAGTGCTTCCTTCAGGCTGAGAACCTGTTTCTCAGATTTCTTCCTCTCTGTCAAGAACTGGTTCCGCAAGAGGCTGAAGTCTGCCCTCATAGAATCTGTCTCTTTCTGGAGAGCCAGCAGCTCATTTGACTTTTCCACTAATTGCTGTTCTCGTTCTGAAAGCTGTTGTTCTGAAATGAGCATTTTCAGTACTTTAGCCAGAGGGCCTGGGCTGGCTGCGGGCAGAACTTTCCTTCCCACATGGGCAGACTGCGTATGAGGGAGGAGTGATGTGCCACACTCCCTTCCCTTGCCGAGTCTCCCAAGTCCCCCTCCAATACACCAGAGGCCCAGAAAAGGAGGCCTCTTGACATAACTGGTGCCTCTTGACATAATTGGGGGTCCTGACTCCAACAGGAGTGTCCTTAGCTACTGTGTCCTTTCTAAGTCTTTGACTCAAAAACAGCCCTAATCCTGAGGTGCAGGGAACATGGAACAAGCTGCTGAAGTGTTTTTTTATAAACCTTGATTTTAATAAAGGGAGGCACACCAGCACTTACTTCTTCCTTCACAGGAGGTGGTCCTGTGCGAAGAACACAAGATTTGGCGTGGTATGAGCCCTATTTCACAGGGGAGCCTCTCTCTTGGTGTTCAGTGGGCACCACGTATGCAACTACACAGTACACAGTGAGACTCAATGAACAATGCTCATAAATAATAGTGACAGTTAAAACAATTTTTTCTTATCACCCTCTTTAGAGTAACACCCTATCCAGATTTCACTTTTTACACCTCTGGCATTGTCATGCTTCTTTTAAAAGTTTTTTGTTGTTGTTGCTGTTTCATTTTCATAATGAAATGGTTGGGTCTGGGGCTATCGAGAATTCTCAGGGAAAAAGGAGTAACAACCCTTTTAGATCCCCGAGTCCACTGAGTTTACTTGGAGGTGGGGAGAGGGGACAACATTTTTTGGTCATTAGTAAACCCTGCAGAAAAAAATAATAATTTATTGATGTTAGAACAGTCATTTACCCTGGATTCCCATGTCAATTTCATTTATATACAACTTAAGAGAGAACAAACAGACCTAAAGGCAAATACCTGTATCTTGGTATTTGTCAAATTTGGATAGAAGAAGCAGAATTAATATTGTTTCTTTCACTGGTTGAGAGGAAATGGGTACTGTTTTCAAAGCTCATACATAATGTACTCCATAGAGCACCTTCTGGCACTCCTCTGCCTTAATGTCCCACTTTCTGGGGACAGCATCCTCAAAGAAGACAATATGGTAAAGCAGAAAGGCTTACCAGTCGGTCTCAAATGCCAATAGATGGAAAGCCACCGTCATAAAGACAAAGTATTTCCTCCCCTCTTGCAGGCAGGGCTAGGAGGACCCCATCCGTACATGCTTTCCTTTCTGGGCCGTGTTTGGGGCCAGGATCTCAATGCACACACTTTACAGGACACCGGACGACCCCCACCCCCCAAGTGTGATGTTCCAGAACACATACGGGTTTGGGAGAGTGACTTCTCCAGGGCCTCACTCCGCCTTTCCTCTTCCTGCAGGGTCCTGACACGCTCTTCTGCCACCAACAGCTTTGTGAGCACCTGGTCCAATTTGCTTTTCTTGTCTGTTAATTCCTTTTCCAGCTGGTGCTGCTGCTCCTTCAGTGTCATTTTACTGGCTTCTAATTGTTTTTCTTCACTTTCTTGCTCTTTCTGGAGTCTCTGAAACATCTTAATAAAGAAAACTTTAGTTACTATTCAGTAACAAATAGTGTCCCAGATGAGGTAACCTTCATGGACACTAGGTATATTCCAGTTCAATAGAGAGTAAGAAATGGCCCATGGTGACAGAGTGAACTCCTTGTACAAAGATGACCAAGCAGGGACTTGAAAAAGACTTGGCCAGCATCTGAGAAGGGGATTCAAGCAGCAAATGACATGTAGCCATCAATATTCTTTATAGCAAGGGTCCCCAACTCCCAGGCCATGGACCGCTATTGCTCTGTGGCCTGTTAGGAACCCTGGAGCATAGCAGGCGGTAAGTGGCCGGCAGGCAAGCAAGCGAAGAAGCTTCGTCTGTATTCGCAGCTGCGCCCCATCCCTGCCATTACCACCTGAGCTCCGCCTCCTGTCAGATCAGCGGAGGCATTAGACTCTCCCAGAAGCAGGAACCCTGCTGTGAACCGCGCATGCGAGGGATCTAGGTTTGCGCTCCTTATGAGAATCTAGTGCCTGAGGATCTGAGGTGGAGCTGAGGCGGTGATGCCAGCGCTGGGGCGGCTGCAAACACAAATTACCATTGGCGGAGAGGTTTGGTTGCACAGAGACCATAATAAATCAATTGCTTGCAGACTTAAAACCTTATTACTGAGTGGCAAGGGACAATTAAGCTGCATCTGGTGGCAGGCTATAAAGCCATTCTCCCACCAATCCAGTCCATGGAAAAACTGTCTTCCATGAAACCGGCCCCTGGTACCAAAAAGGCTGGGGACATCTGCTTTATAGGACTGATATTCTAAGGCCACAATACTAACACTAAGAGAGAGTTGGCTTCAGTATCCCCTGGTTACACAGAGCAGGTAAGGGAAGCTAGTCCCATGGGGGTACTTCTCAGCAGGATTCTGCCAGCGGGAAGAAAAGCTCCCACGAGTGACAATGTGTTTCCTGTTGCATAAAATCTTAAGTGTGCAGTACCATTTCTTGTTGGGCTAGTTTGGCTTTGTTTTCTTCAATCTCACTCTGGAGCACTTGAAGCTGTTGCTGCTTTGTCTCCCCTTCTCTCTGGCAGTCTTCGAACTTCTTTGTCCACTCACTAATGTCCTTCTGGAGCCTGGTCTGCTCACTGAGCAGTGCCTCCTTATGCTTGGTGGAGTGGAGCAGGTCCTTTAGGTGAAAGAATACACTGAAACTTCTAACACAGCTATCTTTACTAGAAACGGCTAGTGCCGCTCCAGCATCTGCCAAGTCTAACAAAATGAGATAAAATAAAAGTTCCACATCCTTTATTATCTCAACAAACAACAAACTTATACCAAGGTTCCCAGAACTCAACCACTGACCTTCTTTTTAGTACCTATAAAAATAAGATGACAGAAGATGTTAGAACCTCAGCAAGAGAGTTAGTTCTGAGTTTCAGCTGCATTGTCACTGACATGGGAATAAACAATGCCCATCTCACAGGCTTGCTAAGGATATTGAGAAAAACTGTGAATTCTTATTGAAAATAACCTAAGGCATGGTTTTGTTATCATTTGAAATATACAGGTTAGAAAACTCAGAAAACAATACATCTTTCTTCAAATTAAGCATTTTTTAAGTTACCATATTTCTAACAACACAAAAATATTCATGAGAATCCATGTAAGATTTTAAAATATAGAATACTTTCATTTTACATTTTTAAAAAGACTTTTTATATATTTTATTTCCAGACAGAAGGGAAGGGAGGGAGAAAGACAAGGAGAGAAACATCAGTGTGTGGTTGCCTCTCACATGTCCCCTACTGGGGACCTGGCTCGCAACCTAGGCATGTGCCCCAACAGGGAATCCAACCAGTGACCCTTTAGTTCTCAGGCTGGCGCTCAATCTATTGAGCCATACTAGCCAGGGCTCATTTTACATTTTATACATCTTAGAAACACAGAATTCTAGAGGTAGAAGGAAGAGAATTTAGGTGTCTAATCAAATCCCCAATTTACATTGTGGAAACTATGGCCCAGAACCTGCTTGAGGTTCTTTGAAACCCAAAATATAACACTATTCTGCTGTGGCCAGGTGGCTGGCTCACTTGGTTGGAACATCATTCTGTGTACACACACACACACACACACACACACACACACACACACAGTTGTAGGTTTGATTCCTGCTCAGGACACACACCTAGGTTGCTGGTTCACTCCCTGTCAGGAACCATACGAGAGGCAATTGATTGGTTTCTCTCTCATCAATGTTTATCTCTCTGTATCTCTCTGTCCCCACCCTCCTGCCCCGAAAATCAATAACATATCCTTGGGTGAAGATTTAAAACACGATTCTCACAGGACAACACCGAAATACTCTTAAGTAGATCATCAAAAGTATAAGAGTCAAGGGTCCACTCTATTCAACATCTGAGAAGACAGGGGCCCAGCTCTGGCAGTTACTCTGCAGCTCAATGAGTGATGAGATCTAAGCCCAGTCTCTCATCTCTGCCACAGACAAGAGATAGTCCATCTGGTCCCTGAAGCTTCCACAGGGACTGCTGAGGGGTTGGGCTCAGGTCTGTCACCTTATTTATTCATTTTGAGTAAAATGTTGTTTGAATCAAGAGTTCTAGGGCTAAGATAAATTAGAAAATCACTGTTCCGCATCAAAATTTTTGTGTATATGATGTCTGTGCTGTATAAATGGCCCTGTGGGACCTGACGGTATGAAAAGAAATCAGCCTGACTGATATTTCAACCAACTGCCTGCATGCCTTCAGGACACTACCAGAAGTTCACACGTGAGGCTCACCTGTTGTGTTAGGTTCAAATGGTCTTGAACATCAGCTAGTTCTTCCTGTAGTGAGTTTAGTGCCTCTTGTTTTTCTACAGAAATAACATTTATACGTATAAGAAATACATACGTATGCATTTTCCAGATTCCCTTTAGCTCCCTCCAAAAGTAGGGGAAGTGAATTTAAACGTATTTTTGAAAATGTGTGACTATGCCACACTATCTTTTTAAAGCCCAAAGAGAGAGGTACATGCACAGCCCAGATCTGGGCTTGAAGCCTAGGATTTTTAAAGATCTTCATTTTCAAAACTCAACAAAAAATGTATACAGATAATGCCTAGTGTTGATGAAGTGCATGATTTATAATCAGGTACCATCAACACTGCTGGTAGAAACATAAATTTGGTACAACCTTTCAGGAAGACAACTTGGGAATAAACTTTCTATCTGTGTTGGTTTTGTCACTTACTAGCTGTGTGAACTTCAGCAAGACACTTATCTTCAGCAAATGACAAAGAAACTAAAATTCCCTCATTTATAAATGGGTAAAGTAAAAATGTTAGAATGGTTAAATGAGAAAATGTATACAAAGTACTTGCATCATGTCTAAGACATAGTAATCAACAAGTACGTTATTAGCTAGAATTACCTAGTAAATTCTCCTAAGTAATAATAAGTAATTATAAAGATTTGGTAATAAAGACATTATTTGCATCTTTATTTTTGTTTTTAAAGCTATATAAACAAACACTCATATCCGTAGGAAAAATCTGGAAGGATATTCACCAAACTGTTAATAGGAATTATCTCTGTGGGGTGAAATAATAGTAATTTTTGTTTCATTTTTCTGCTGTTTTTAAAATTACTCTTTAAGGAATGAAAATTAGTTTGAAACAGGTTTAGATATTCACATACTGTGTATTTCACCCACTTACAGCATACAATTCAGTGACTTTCAGCATATTCACAGTTGCACAAACATCGTCACAGTCTAGATTTAGAGCATTTTCGTCATTTCTAAAGAAATCCCATGCCCAGCAGCACGAGTCATTCTACAAGAAGATCAAACAACTAAAAGACAATGCTAAGGAAGGGCCGAAGCCCCTGCTGTGCCGCCCCTACCTCGGAGCTGCTGCTGCACGGCCGCCATGTCTTTCTGAAGGGAGAGCTTGTCTCGGTTTGATCGGTCTAGTTCCTGCTGCAGCTTTCTGACACCCAATTCCAGCTTCTCCAAGTTTGATTGCTCCATTTTGCTGTTCTCTTCTGTAGCTGCTAAAACCCTACCATCCAAGTAGAGAACAGACAGACTGTCAAATGCTTCATGTTCAAGCACACGTAAGAGACGATGGAGGATCAGTGCCACGCTTTCACAATGCAGTTATGGAATCTGAATGATTATAAATCTTAAAAAATCTAAGGCTCTTCAACTCATTTTCATAAGAAACCTTATTTTCAGCTTTCCAAATAGGAGATTTTTCAAAAAGTAACTCACTAAAATTGAAGTTTTATAAAAACCAGGAAGAAAAACATGACTAAGAATTCCAAATATCTGAGTGAATAAAATGGATCTCTAACTTCTTATAAGTGCAAAAGAAGCACAATTGTCTGTAAAACAGCATTTGTCCACAGGTAGATGTGCAAGAGCATGCGTTCTTTCACATAACTGGAAGCACATAGTACGGCCTTGGTTTTGTCTGGCTTCTTCCACTGAGAATGATTATTCTGAGATTCAGCCATGTTGTTGTATCAACTCTGCCCCTTCTTATTGTTAAGTAGTGGTCCATGGTAGGGATATACTATAATTTGCCTGTTTACCAGCTGATGGACATTTAGGTTGTTTCTAGTTTTTGGCTATGGCGAATAAAAGCTGCTATGAACATTAGCATATAGCCTTTGTAGGGACACAGGCTTTCATGTCTCCTGAGTAAATACCTAAGAGTGGAATTGCTAGATCTTTCGGTACATACATGTTTGAATTGTTTGTTTGAATTTTTAAGTAACCGCCAAACTATTTTCCAAGGCAGTCTCATGAACATTTTACACTTCCACTAATCGTACGTGAAAGTTCCTTGCTAACATCCGGCATAGTCAGTCTTTATTTTTATTTTTTTATTTTTTTATAGATTTTATTTATTTATTTATCTTTAGAGGGGAAGGAGAGAGGGAGAGAGACATCAATGTATGGTTGCCTTTCGTGTGTCCCCTGCTGGGAGTTGGCATGCAGGGAACCGGCCTGCAACCCAGGCATGTGCCCTGACTCGGAATCGAATCCTGATCGTGTGGTTCGCAGGCCCACGCTCAATCCACTGTGCTACACCAGCCAGGGCTTCTTACTTGAATTCTGAGCATTCTTTATATATGTACATTCTGGGTGCAAGTCCTTTATAAGATACGTAGTTGCAGTCTCTTACATGTCTTTTCAGTATCTTAACAGTGTCTTTTGAGAAGGTTTTAAATTCTGTTAAGTCCAATTTTATCAATTTATTCTTTTATGGATTATGCTTTTGGTCTTACAGATAAAAACACTGCCTAACCCAAGGTCATGAAGATTTCTTCCTAGAAGTTTTATGCTTAGGTCTCGCATTTATGGTCCATTTTGAGTTAATTTTCATATATACTGTGGGGTATGGTTCTTGTTTTTTCTTCTTTGGTTTTGGATACGCAATTGTTTCAGAAACAAGATCCTCTTTTCTCTACTGAAAAAGATGTCTTTGCATCTTTGTCAAAATCAGCTATTCACATATTAGTCAGTTTATTTTCGGACTTTCTATTCTGTTCCACTGAAGTGTGTGTCCATCTTTATAGTAGTGCTGTGGTGTTTTGATTACCATAGCTGTATACTAAGTCTTGAAACCGAGTGCTATTAGCTCTAAACTTTTGTCCTTCTTTTTCAAAGTGCATTTGGTTCATAGCTAACATGGTTTAGATTTTATTCTAGGTTCTTTGTATTTCCATATGAATTTCAGAACTTGTCAATTTCTATTTAAAAAGCCTGTTGGGATTTTGATTGTAATTGTTTTTTTTTTCCAATTTTATTTATCTTTAGAGGGGAAGGAGAGAGGGAGAGAGACATCAATGTATGGTTGCCTTTTGTGCGCCCCCTGCTGGGAGTTGGCCTGCAGGGAACTGGCCTGCAACCCAGGCATGTGCCCTGACTGGGAACCGAACCACAATCCTCTGGTTCCAAGGCCTGCGCTCAATCCACTGAGCTATGCCAGCCAGGGCTAATGACTGTAATTGTTTTGACTCTGTATTTCAATTTGAGAAGAACTAAATCATAACAATATTGTCTTCCTACCCACAAACAAAGTGTATTTCTCCACTTATTTATATCTTCCAGCATGTATTATTACGATTACACACAAAACAGGTTATTTAAGAAAATATGTTGGGGGAAAAAAACATAAAAGGAAATTTACCCCAAATGCTACTGATGCATTTTATTGTGATACTGAGTTTGTGGACTGTTTTTCCCCCCTTTTCTCTACTTTCCAATTTTTTAATAGTGTGTTTGTAATATTCTAGCTTTCAAGAAGTGAACTTGAAAACCTGTTTGTTCCTGCTCTCACCGTTTAGTTTGTGCCACCTTCTTTTCCCAGCTGTCACATTCCTCTTTGAGATCTTGCTTTTCTTTGCACAGAGACTCAACACATGACTGTAATGCTCGGGTCTCAGCAGTTATTCGCTCTACTTCCCGTCTGTCCCTCTCGAGGAGCTGCTTCTGCCACTCTGTTTCCCCTTTCTGTCGCAGGGCTGCCTGCTGCAAATTCTCTAACTCCAGCTTCGCCTATATCAGACAAAAGATGACTCAAACATGCTGAAAGACCACGACTGCAGTTTGGTACGGGGAAAATGGCTTTGCTTATTACCTCCAGCACTTCAACCTGAGTCTTCTCTAGCTCAGACATTTTTTGGTCATGTTGTAGCTTCAAGCCTTGTAGCTCATTGTTTTCAAGTTGCAACATGTCCAGAATATTCTTTAGTTCTAACAGAAAGAAAGCATGGTCCATGCTATTAAATGAACTTGGAGACATTTATTAAATAAAACAGAACATAATTCTATTGCCTGATACAAGAAACAATAGATAAAACATACTTGTGCTGAAATAATGGAGATAATTGTATTCTTAATAAAAAATCCTTTAAAAGTATTGCTAAGCATTAATTTTAACATTTTAACAAAAACATTAATAGAGATCTAGTTCTAAAAGCATTTACCCCACCTAAAAGAATTTTAAGCAAAATAGAAAAAACTTTAAAATATGTACATAACACATTTTTGTCCTTTGAAACATAGATTTTTAAATAGTAACGTTTTTCTGATTATAAAAATATTTGCTAACTATAGAAAATTTTCAAAAAGTACAAAAGAAAAAAAAAACATAATCACCCCACCATCTACTGCAGTCACAATTGGATGCACTTCCAGAGCACATGTGCACACACAGGTAAATGTTTACAAATGAATTTGGACCAGACGCTATATTTAGTTTTCATCTATTTTTTCACTCTCCTCACCAGCATTTTTGCATGTCATTTATTTTTAACATATGGCTTTTAAAATTTTTTTTAATTTTATTTAAAAGATTTTACTTATTTATCTTTAGAGGGGAAGGGAAGAAGAGAGGGAAAGAAATCTCAATGTATGGTTGCCTCTCGTGCATCCCCTCCTGGGAACTGGCCTACAACCCAGGCATGTGCCATGAATGGGAATCGAACCTCGATCATGTGGTCCACAGACCCATGCTCAATCCACTGAGCTATACCAGCCAGGGCTTAACATATGGTTTTTAAATTGGTCATTTGTGTCTAAATTTTGTCATAAATTTTACTTCAAGTAACCAACTTGGGCAGCTTAATTTGTGAAACAAGGAAATACAGGCTTGTCTTTAAAAAATATTCCTGTGGTGTGCATGTATGTTTGCCTTCTCTAAAAAACCAGAAATGGCTAAGTGTTTCAATAGGTGTGAATTTTACAAGTCCTGAAACACTGGAAGAGTGTTCCCATTTATACTTTGAAAAGTGCTCTTTCATCACTCCTGGGTCAGCAATGAATATAATTAGTCTGCTTTTAAATAAACTTTATCAATTTAAATTACAGAAAATATCATATTCCCTTTATGTTTTTCTTTGCTTATTAGTAGTAAGGTTAAACTTTAAAATAAACCAAGTTTATTTGACAATTTGGTATTTTTTTCTGTGACCTGGAATACAGACATTTCCAACCTGAGACTTTATATGACTGTCTTCCTTTAAACTTACCAGTTTTATGTTTAGACATTTGCCCTAAAACTACCTGAAGATTTTCTTCTTCTTTTTCAATTTCCTGCTTTATGAGAGTAAGTTGAGTTTTTTTTTCACTAATCTGCACATTCAGTTCTCCTTTCTGAAAACTCAGTTCTTCCAGAAGAGATTTTACTTCCTGTGTGAAAATAAATAAAAGTTACCCCCTTCACAAAATTATGAATGAGAATTACTTTAGTATCAGTTCTGTTATTAACTGTCTCATTTTATAGAAATTCTAATTTGGAAACAAGCTCATTTTTGCCTTTTATGTCCAGAACAGCACTGTATTTTACACTAATATATTTCTGTATAATAGAAGTAAGAAAGTAACATACTATCTTCAGTTAAAATGTGTATGTAATATTTACCATGTGCAAGGCAATGTGTTGTAGAGAACACAGCTAATTCAGGTATATCTCCTGACCTCAAGGGGCAGCTTAGTGCCTTGTGGGGAAGTAAGGCTGGGAACACAAACATGACCAGGAAAGGCTAAGATACCCTAGGAAACATGCAGAGTGCTGCTAAACTCAGAAGAGAAAAAGAGTCCTTCCAGGGTAAAGGGAAAGTCCGGGAAGTGTTAGTGGTATGAACCTGGACCACGAAAAATGGGTAGGATCTGGACAGTCTCAGAGAGGAAATTCCTGGGGAAGAAGTAGTATGAGAAAGGCAGATGCAGAAAACCTTGGGTATGTCCAGAAGACGTATGGGAGAGCTACGCTTAACAGCCACAGCATGGGTATACAACACACCACCAAACAGATGTTACAGAGGGGTCAAGATTCAGGAATTTATATTTGCATTTGTGGTGGAACCAAGGAATGTATCTCAAAATAAACCTACACTACTATCCTAGGACCCCTAAGAAAATCCACGGGGAAAACATACCCTGATATGACTGCACTTCTCAGCCACTTCAGTTTCTCCCAGACTCAGAGCTTCCTGGAGGTCAGCTTTGGCCTGGACCATGCTTTCTTGGAGTAGGTGCAGCTCCTCCTTTTTATTCCCTAACTGCCTGTCCAAGACTGCCATCTCCTGCTGCTGAGCTGTCACCTGCATTGAAGAAAAGGGAAGCACACAGAGCTTGACAAAGGCCATACAGCCTTTGTGCTGAGATGGAGTGTTTAGTCCAGCTGGAGGTTGTGGGAGAAGTTAGGAGCTAGCCTAATGCTAATTATCCTAGCTGCAAGAGTCAGAAAGGCTGGGCTGGGGATACAGGTATTAAATGCCCAATAAAGACCTTGAGCTCACGTTAAGTAAAATCACTCAAATCACACTAAGAACAAAAATAGGGTAATAATGATCCCTGAGGTTATGGCTGTCAAAAAACTTTCCTATCTATACCTTATTCCATTTGATAACTTACTTTGGCAATGGAAGTTAGGCAGGGATCTTAAAAATTTATTCATTATGTAAATTTAAAAATTACTCACAATTTTCAAAGTAACATATTTGTTTATAGAAAATGCAAACATGAAAAAGAGAGAAAGTGGAAAAATCTTCACAATCCCCCCCTTATCAGATGACCACTTTTATACTTTGGTATAAAAACATAAACATAAGTGTTCATAAACACATTTAACATAAATGATCTGAGGATATCCTGTTCTGAGACTCACTTCTTTTACGTAATAATATATTTTATTGGGCTGGGATTAAAATTTGGGTGAACTCTATTCTTACTAGGATATATAGCCTCATTTGTGCTTTAAACTTTGAAAAATATTTTCCAGTCTTTTCAATAATGAGACATGTATTACTTTTTATACTCATCACACAAATGTAGGTTTCCAAGCACCATGAACTGGTTTTTCAAGGCATCTGTTGCCACACCTGACTTTTTAGCTTCTCCAGCTCTGCCCTCTTGGCCTGCAGGAGGGTCTCCGACTCTTCAAGGACCTGCAGGTGGTGATTCTCCTTGCATTCTGCAGTCTCGATGTCTTTTTGCAGTTTCTGCAGCCTGTAAAGCACAGAGTAATAGAGCAGATCTAAATGCAGACTGATCCCCACCGCAGTAAAACTCCCTGAGGCCCCACGGAGGCCACAGTACTTACTCTTCAGTCAGTTTTTCTTTCTTCTTGTTTAGACACTGGAAGTCTGAGTCTTTTGCTGCAACAACTCTGTTTATTTCTTTCAGGATTTCTTCTTGTTCAATTTTGCGCTGCTCCAAATCCTTTGTGTCAGCCTGGATCAATCTAAAACATCGTTTTATTCCCTTAGACCGAACATGCACAATTTACCATAAAGCAATTATTATCCTCTTAGAACTAAACTTTCTGTTCACCTCACCGAATGTATCAACAGCTGAGGGACCCACCTACCTGAGCTGCTGGTTGGCTTTGACAAGGTTAATAGCAGTTTCCTGAGCTCGCTTTTCTAATTCCTCAGCGTCTTTCTCAGTTTGCAATAAATTTCTCTTGGCATCGGTGAACTTTTCGACAGCATTTTTTGTCTAGAAAAGAAACTGTCATTAAAAGCAACTCAGCTCTCTCACAGCTATTGGTAGTGTAAACTGGTATAACTCTTGGAAAGCAAAGCAATACAGAAATACTTTTAAAAACGTTTATTCACTCTGATGCTCCAATTCTCAGGAAAGAATTCAGAAATAAAGAATTACCACACAGACACGCTCACTATATATTGAGATAATGTAAGAGGACAAATAATAGATTCAACAAGTGATAATGTATCAACACAACAGAACACTGTGCAGCCTTTAAAATAGGATGACAATGCAGAAACATGGAAGAATGTTAATGATATTAGGTTGACTGAAAAACATAAATTTAAAATGGTACAAGTGCTATAGGAGCAACTGTGTAAAACTACGTATATTTGTATCAACAAGGACAGAAAAACTATGCAAAAACAAAAGTAATCATTTGAGGATGGTGAGACTGGATGCTTTTATTTAAGAAATAATCTGTAACATTATTACATGTTATTTTTTTCAATTAGCAATATCTACCTAATTAAGTGGCAATGAAGTGACTTTACTAATATTCCTCCACATGGAGGATATGGCTATACTCTAGCTATTTTCATGTTAAGTAAAACCTAATTAATCTGAAGATGATTTAATTATGGCTGAGACACACAAATATTAGATAGTTTTGAAATATTTCAAAATATTTCTATACAAGATTTGGCAAAAGCAGTAATTTTTTTATCAACTTGGTTTCTCTTTGGTTCTAAAAATAAATGGCTGCCCTGACTGGTGTAGCTCAGTGGATTGAGCGCAGGCCTGTGAACCAGAGGATCACTGTCGGATTCCCAGTCAGGGCACATGCCTGGGTTGCAGGCCAGTTCCCAGCAGGGGACGCATGAGAGGTAACCATACATTGATATTTCTCTCCCTCTCTCCTTTCCGTCTAAAGATAAATAAGTAAATAAATAACATTAAAAAAATAAAAATAAAAATAAATGAATGGCTTAAAACAATGTTGTCAAAGGCTCAAAAACAGAGTGTGGCCTGTACAACACTTGGTTGAGCAGTGTGACTCCCCATTAGCCAAAAGCCTCAAGTTTTGCAGTTGCACTAAATCAGAGGCATCTGTATGTTAAACTGGTCTTTAAGCATCTTGTGTGAATGCAAAGGGCTAGCAAGCTCTTGAAGAACCACAGATAATTCACCGAACTTCTTTCCATCTCACATGGCTGGTTTCTGCCCGTTTCATCGCTAAAGCACTGGACAAAACTCAGTATGTATCCCAGAATACTTTACTTCCAAGTGGCTTTTTGTCTCCTTCTGTGTCAGGTTCTAACATGTCTGGCACACTCCTTACAAAATGTAACACTTTCTCCCTTCCTCTTCCTCCTTAGCAAACTGCTCCCCTGAGTCACTTTTGGAGGATGAAGGGAGAAGAGCTTATTACCCTTGGTTCACTTATTATCTCTATCTCTGCCTACAACTGGTATCATCCATCTTCTTTTATATACAGTGACATATTTTTCTCTAATCCTACTCACACTTGTTTTCTCTCACAGTAATGCAACATACAACAGGAGGAGGAACTGATCATCTGAAAAGAGATGAGGATATTTTCCCATTCTTATTAAAACCATCACTCAAAGGATTTCTTTAATAGATACTTAATGTCAGTTCTTCGGTTACAGATTTCTACTCATTACATTAATTCATGTTTAAATGACAATATAAAATAGTAGATTCTGAGGTTGCTCCATGCAGGCATGGAACTTTATCCTGGAACTCTTTTCTAACTAAAAAATCCTCTCTTGGTGGGGCAGAACTCTGTGTAGCCCTGGAACAGTCAATGTGTGGTAAAAGGCAGCTCCTTTTCCTCCCTGACTTCCTTCTGTGTTGCAGTCTCAAGGCTATTATCTCAGACCAAAAAATACTTGATTTTATATCCTTCAACATAGAGAACAAAATAAGACTAGGAGTCCTGTAAGGTCTATTGTTGCTTTATAAGATTGTAAGATTGGTCTATTTAATAAATACAGATAACAAAGCCCAAATAAAAAGAGACCCACATAAGATAAGGAAGTGGCATGTGTTAGAAACTAATGACTTAAGGAGCTTTAAATATGCTACTTCATTTAGTTAATACTAAACAGCCCAGGTATTCTTAGCCTGACCTTATGAGTGAGGAAAGCAAAGCTCGGGGACTTAATGACGTGCCCAAGTTCTCCTAGCTCCTTAACTAGCAGCGTCCAGCCTGAAACACGGTTGTCTGGCTTGGGCAACAGTACTCTTAACACCTTTTCTTTCTAACCCTTCATGCTGATGACAGAAAGCTGTCTCACTCCAAACCACAAGTGAACATACTTTCTCTTCTGTGCATGAAAGTTCACTCTCAGCTTCTGCCAGCAGTCGGTCAGCTTCCCTGAGTTCTGTTCGACGTTTCAGAAGGGTTTTCTCAATGCACTCAATTTCACCTACAATATCTTCATGGTGTTTGAATGATTTTTCTATTTCTAGTTCATTCATATGACTCTCCACATTTCCATCAATGAAGTCTCTAAAAAATAAAATAAAAAACACACATTAAGAGATTTTAAATATTACAATATAGACACTTGTAGCCTAAACCAATGTTAATATTTCTATTCTTCAGTGGTATAAAAATAAAATAAACAACTAACACAATAATGATCCATTACTCAAAATTATCCTTCAAGACCCAGTTCACCAGCTGCCCCAAAGACTACCTAATTCTGTTCTGCCAGAGTAAAATTATGGTGATGCTATCTGACAAATCAAAGAGCATGACACAGGGTTCAGTAACTCAAGACTATTGTGTTAAAATTACTTGAAAATGAGACCATCTACGGCAGAAAAACATAAAAGTACATGCAGCAACATATTCACAGATTATCTGGAAACGAATGCATAGAATGGTTTTTACTTTTTCCTTTGAATTTTTATGTTATCAAATTCTCTAAAATGACCATTTATATTATACTTTTATACCCGGGAAAAGCAGTTGATGGAGATGGAAGCCCTACCATTCTCCTCAAACCACAACCTGCCCACCCCCACCCTGGCAGGTATGGCTCAGTTGGCTGGAGCATCATCTTGTAACTGCAAGATGGTGGGCTCAATTCCTAGTCAGGGCAAATGCCTAGGTTGTGGGTTCGATCCCTGGTCTGGGTGCATATGATTCCTGATCCAGGTCCTTATGATCCCTAGTCCGGGCACATACAAGAGGCAAGCAATCAATGTTTCTTTCTTTCCCTCCCTTTCTCTCTGAAAGCAATGAAAAAAATGCCCCCAGGTGAGGATATGAAGAAACAGAAAACCACTCTCCCACATATACACCTACAAAAATAATATAGATATAACCATCCCCTGAACTGTCAAACATCTAGTCCCAAGGCTCTTGCTTTTCCCTGCTAGGTCTACTACAAGACAGAGACCTGACCTCCTCACTCCCCTGTGTGTCCTCCACAGGTCTCCCCCCAGCCCCAGTGCTTAGGCCAATCTGGCTTAAACGACAAAAGTAGGGGAAGTGTCATAATTCATGGAGTACTGCAGAAGATGGGCTTCTACATAAGTGACCCATCTAGCAGATACTGCATTTGTTCACAGACCCTACACCAGGTGCTACGGAATGGAGAGGGAGGCCTAGCTACTGCCCTCCTGGGCTCCTTAAAACATGCTGTGAATAGTACTGTGCCCAAGGTTGCCAACCCCAAATTATGAGAGCCTGAGATGAGAAAGATATTGTGTAAAGGGGGATCTCTGCTCTTTGTCTTGAAAGACAGACTGGAGTTAGGCAGGGGAGTAAGGAAGCTATTCCAGGCACAGGACAGTATATGTGACAGTGGGGAGGTAGAAGAAAACATAGTGCTTGGAGAAACCACAGCAAAGTAAGGAGAGCCACAGCAAATACTGTGGGAGAGCAGGATAAAACAGGCAGGCAGGGCTCAGATCTTGGGTGGTAGGTATATTCTGATGAAACTAAGTCACATGGGAGAGCGGCACTGTGAGATTTGTAGCCAAGCTGACAGACAGGAGTTTAGACTAGATGAAGAAGGCCAGTGCAATGGAGATGAAAGTAGGGACCAATGTGAGAGCTCTTTGAGTAGAACCAGTAGAACTGGGAGATTAGCTAGATGCCTGGTGGGGTGAAGGGGATGCAGATCCAATGCAGATGACACCTGGCATGTTTTCAGTCAGGGTAACTGGGGAGACGCAAGGGCTGTACATTCTCCAGGAGGGAGTAGAGGAGCTGATTCACATTATTGGCTAAAAGAATTCAGGCTTACACTGTCTAATATGGTGATCACCATGTGGACATTACATTAAATTAAATTCTGCTCCTCAGCTCCATTAGCCACATCTGAAGTGCTCAACAGCCACATGTGGCTTGTGGTTACTACTTTTGACCAGTTCAGATCTAGACTATTTTCAAGTTCTATTGGACAACACTGATTTAGATTACCTTAGTGGACAAATATTATATTCATCTGAATTATAAAAATGAAATGGTTAATAATTACCTGCGGTGTTGATGCTTCTGGATGGTTCTATGTAATTCTTCTACTTCATGCTCTAAGTCTTTCTTCTCTTGCAAGAGACCATCAATATTACGATGTAGTTCTTCCATTTCTTTCTCAGGCTGCCGCTTGGATACTCTCATCCCCTGTTCCCATTTTTTTGATTTTAAGTGCTGCATTATATCCTCTAATCTAGAAACTTCACTCTCCTCAATAAAGAAGAAAAATGCAATACTGAAATATCACATGATGTTTTCCTTCTTTCCTGCCAAAAGCTGAGATTAACTGTGGTTAAAAGTGGTTATGTTTGACCTGAAAATGGTGGTAGTTTTTAAGGTTTCTGTATAAAAAAAAATTAAGCCAATTTTTTCACACACCATAGGTGAAATGGGTAGATTCATAAAGCTTTCAACTTTTCCATCAGCCCCACTGTGGTTGATAAACATTCCCCAAGTACCCCTCGTGGACAATCTCCGCCTCGAGTTCGCCCCTAGAAGAAGGGACACACAGTGAAGCCTCTCCCTCCTCTGGGCACACGGAAGGGAAGCCTGGGGAGAAGGCTGACCAGAGGAAGAGGTGTTCTGCCTGGGTTTTGAAGAATAATTGAAATGGAAAAGACCTAAGCTAAGAAATAACATGTGCAAATATAGGGAGGTATGAAATTGTACCTGGAAAACTACTGAAACAGCTGGGTACTACTGGAGGGTAAAAGAACCAGCTTAAGAGATTATCAAACACTGAACCAAAAAACCTGCTATAAACTCAATGTGCACTGAAAAACTGCAAGATGATATGCATGATTGTAATTTTAACCACATAAGTACACACAGTCCCCCTGAAACTAGTCTGACCTATTAAAATGGGACTGGTGCCCTGGCTGGTGTAACTCAATGGATTGAGCACAGGCCTGTGAACCAAAGGATTGCGGTTCGATTCCCAGTCAGGGCACATGCCTGGGTTGAAGGCCAGTTCCCAATAGGGGACTCATGAGAGGCAGCCATACATTGATAATTCTCTCCCTCTCTCCTGTTCCCCTCTAAAGATCAATAAATAAAATCTTTTAAAAATTGTTAAAAAAATAAAATAAAATGGGACTGGTGCCTGGCACCCAGGTGTCCTAGTCCTTCTTATCAATCTGCTAAGAAGAGGGAAAATAGAGTTCTGTGTGTCTTATGTTAGAAGGAGAAGCTTGTAAAATACATTTTTCTCTAAAACCTAAAAACTTATAAAGTACGCTAGTGATTTGGAAATAATAATTTCTTGGAATCTAAACTGAAAAAAGAATATGAAATACTGTAAAAATTACACACAGTTAAGTCAACCATAGCACCTACAAATAATGTGTGGTCATACTATTTAAAAACATTTGTAAAACCATGGCAAAATGCTTGTAACATTAAGTGGGAAAAACGAAGACAAAATTGTATGCACGATAAGAACAAAACTATGATAAAACAGAAATAATGATCAATAAATCTCACCACCCAGAGATAATCCCCATCAAAACCTTACTGTGTGCTGTTCATGCATGTGTACAAACACATACACATGTATGCATGTACCCACATATATACATGTGCAGTGTACAAGTAGAGGTACCAGTTCACAGCTATACTTATATATACACATTAATATAGTACTCGTTGGTAGAAAAATATTAATAGACTTTCTAAAAATGGTTACTTTCTGACACCCTGGACTCCAAGATGGTGTCAGTGGTACCATAAAAGGAGAAGAAACTCATGGATGTCAAACTAGGGGAGCTGCCAAGCTGGACACTGAAGTGGAATTTCATCCCAAAGGCTTTGCTGGAGTGTTTCAAAGAGGTTACTACTGGGATTACAGGTATGTCAACGGGAAGAAAGGGAAAGCTGCTGGCGTTTCTATGGTGCTGGCAGCTTACATGCTTTTTAACTACTGCTGTTCTTACAAGGAACTCAAACTTGAGCAGTGATGCAAGTACCACTGAAGAGGACCCAGCGTGGACTCCATATTCCTGATCATTATTATCTTTGCACAGCACCTCTGAATCCTTTCATATAGTAATTAACAACTGATAAAAGATGACTGGTACTGTGAAAAAAAAGTTTCTTCCTGGATTAAAGCTGTTGTTATATAATGAGTTAAACCAGGTTTGTAGACTGGTCTGGCACCCTAACTCCTGTCCAGGACAGTATTTCAGTGAGAGAATGGTTGTTCAGTTCTAAACGTTAGCCTTACAAACACACTTTGGGGGTGTAATCCATTCCTAAGTAGACCAGCTCAGTAAGTATATAACCTTATCCAGTCTCCCATGGAAGCAGTGTGGATAAGGTCTTATGTCTTCCCACTTACTAAGTTATGGTGCTCCGGGACGTTGCAATGCAGCATGCCTATAGGGATGAGGGGGATGGAGAAGTTGGGGGGTGGAGGTCCACAAACAGTGGGAACCCCAGCAGGAGGCGGGCCATAAACAATGGTGCCAGGGGTGAGAGGTTGGCTATCGTTGGGCAAGGGAGGAGGTGGAGCATACAGGGCCATGCCCTGGGGCACAGGAGAACCATCAGGAAACACGGTGTACATAATGTATCCAGGAGGAGGCACAAATCGGTGGTCCTCTGGGTCATCCAAGTCACTCTCTTCCGGGCTATCTCCTCCACTGTCCGCATCTTGAAAGAAATACACAAGAGTGGCTTACCTGCATGGCCTACTAGGTAAACAAATTTAGCAGAAAACAGCAGCATTTAGGCCAGATATCAGAAATGTGAGAATAAAATTTTATATGAAAAGCCAGAAGCAGTTTTATTTTTTATTATATTTTATTAATTTATCTTTAGAGAGGAAGGGAAGGAGAGAAGGAGAAATATCAATGTATGGTTACCTCTCGTGAGTCCCCTGCTGGGAACTGGCCTGCAACCCAGGCATGTGCCCTGACTGGGAATCGAACCTCAATCATGTGGTTTGCAGGCCTGTGCTCAATCCACTGAGCTATACCAGCCAGGGCTTAAAAGCAGTTTTAAAAAGCAGATTAAAACAGGGATTCGAATTATTTTCAAAGGTAGATACTTGAGGTTTCCTTATGCCTATCTGTTGGAGTTTTTTTCCATCTTCAGTCGTTCATTCATTTATTCACAATCATTTGGGTGCCTGCTTTGTGCAACATAAAAGACCAACAGCAATGTGCTGTGAGATTCCACAGCTCTCAGGACTTCCGCCAAGATGGAGGCATAGGTGGAAACACTGCCTTCTCCCACAACCAAGTTTGAATACAACAAAGGTTTGGAGAACAAAGACGCAGCCAGAGAACAGAAAATTGAACTATATGAAAGTCCGACAACAACAAACCATTCAACCGGGACGGGTAAGAGGGGCAGAGCCAGCAGCGGAGCAGGGTCGGGCAGGAAGGACCCCCCCACCCCCAACCCAGGCAACCCAGGCGACCCAGGCAGCTGGGGTAGCATTGCAGACCCAGTGAGGGTGCGGGGCAGGCTGAGCTCGGTCTCACATTCATGAGCAGATAAACCAGCAGAGGTGTGAGCAGTAAGACGGACCCCCGCAGGCCCCAAGAGCGAACCCAGTGAGGGTGCGGGGCAGACTGACTGCGGTTGCACATTGGAGGGCACAGAAAAACCAGCAAAGGAGTGAGCAGTGAGACAGACTGTGCAACCCTGGCGAGAGGAGGCAGAGGAGACTGCCACTGATTTCCTTTGACCCCACCCCCACATACAGCATCACAACCCAACAACTGAGTTGCCCCGCCCTGGTGAACACCTAGCACTCTGCTCCTCATATGTAACAGGCGCGAACAGACCAAAACATTATGGCTCAAGAAGAACTCAAAGTCCCAGAGCCAATAACTCTAAGCAACCGAGAAATAGCGAACCTCTCAGATGCACAGTTCAAAACACTGGTGATCAGGATGCTCACAGAACTGGTTGATTATAGTCACAAATTAGAGGAACATATGAAGGCTAAACTAATTGAAATGAAGGGAAATGCACAGGAAACCAATAGTGATGGAAAGGAAACTGGGACTCAAATCAATGGAGTGGACCAGAAGGAAGAACAAAACATCCAATCAGAAAATAAAGAAACAAGAATTCAAAAAAATGAGGAGAGGCTTAGGAACCTCCAGGACATCTTTAAACGTTTCAACATCCGAATTATAGGGGTACCAGAAGGGGAAAAGAAATGGCCATGAGTAGAAAACTTATTTGAACAAATAATAAAGGAGAACTTCCCCAGTCTGGCAAAGGAAATGGACTTCCAGGAAATCCAGGAAGCTCAGAGAGTCCCAAAGAAGTTGGACACAAGGAGGAACACACCAAGGCACATCATAATTACATTAGCCAAGATGAAAATGAAGGAGAAAATCCTAGAAGCAGCAAGAGATAAGGGGACAGTCACCTACAAAGGACTTCCCATCAGACTGTCAGCGGATTTCTCAAAAGAGACCTTACAGGCAAGAAGGGGCTGGAAAGAAGTATTCCAAGTCATGAAATCCAAAGACCTACAGCCAAGATTGCTTTATCCAGCAAAACTTTCATTTAGAATGGAAGGACAGATAAAGTGCTTCTCAGATAAGGTCAAGTTCAAGGAGTTCATCATCACCAAGCCCTTATTATATGAAATGCTAAAGGGACTTATATAAGAAAGAGATGATGAAAAATATTAACAGTGAAAGGACAGCAAACACACAATTATTAACAACCACACCTAAAACAAAAGCAAACCAAGAGGACAGCTAGATCACGAGTGGAACCATAGAAATGAAGAACACATGGAGGGTTAGAAACAGGGGGGTGGGAGGAGGAGAAGGGGGGAGAAGGCACAGAAAATAGCATAGATGGTAGGTAGAAAATAGATAGGGGGAGGGCGAGAATAGTGGGGGAAATATAGAACCTAAAGAACTTGAGACACGTGGTTATAAACTAAGGGGGGGAGAAGGGTGGGGGAGGGAGTGTGTGGGTGTAGGGGAATGAAGGGAGGGAATAGAACAACTGTAATGGTATAATCAATAAACTATATTAAAAAAAAAGAAAAAGAAGATGAAAAATATGAACAGTGAAAGGACAGCAAACTCACAGTTATTAACAACCACACCTGAAACAAAAGCAAACCTAGAGGACAGCTAGATCAGGAGTGGAACCATAGAAATGAAGAACGCATGGAGGGTTAGCAACAGGGGAGTGGGAGGAGGAGAAGGGGGGAGAAGGCACAGAAAATAGCATAGATGGTAGGTAGAAAATAGATAGGGGGAGGGCGAGAATAGTGGGGGAAATATAGAACCTAAAGAACTTGAGACACGTGGTTATAAACTAAGGGGGGGAGAAGGGTGGGGGAGGGAGTGTGTGGGTGTAGGGGAATGAAGGGAGGGAATAGAACAACTGTAATGGTATAATCAATAAACTATATTAAAAAAAAAGAAAAAGAAGATGAAAAATATGAACAGTGAAAGGACAGCAAACTCACAGTTATTAACAACCACACCTGAAACAAAAGCAAACCTAGAGGACAGCTAGATCAGGAGTGGAACCATAGAAATGAAGAACGCATGGAGGGTTAGCAACAGGGGAGTGGGAGGAGGAGAAGGGGGGAGACGGCACAGAAAATAGCATAGAGGGTAGGTAGAAAGTAGATGGGGGGAGGGCAAGAATAGTAGGGGAAATATAGAATCTAAAGAACTTGAGACACATGCTCATAAACTAAAGGGGGGAAGGGGGGAGGGGTGTGCAGGGGGGAGGGGAATGAAGGGGGGGAATAGAACAAGTGTAATGGTATAATCAATAAAATATATTTTAAAAAAAAGATTCCACAGCTCTTAGCGTTTCCCACCACATGCACACTCTTTAAGTTGTTGGTTTACCTATCTCCCCTATAAGCAGGAGCTGTGTTTATCACTGATGACAGGGAGCCTAGCAAACAGCAGGAGCTCAATAAATAGGTCCTGAATGAACAAATTCTTAGAAGGTGATATTCCCATTTTAAAGATTTACAGTTTCAGAGTAGCTAAGTAATTTACCTAGGATCACACAGCTACTTAGTGAAAGAGCTACAGTTTATCCCAGCTCTCACTCTCTCCTACAAGCTTTGGGAGACAGGCCTCTAACACTTTGTTTAAGTCAAGTAAATCAATGCCATGACACAAGAACGTAGCTGCCATCTGCCAGCGGCACAGCCAAAGAAACAGCTCCGTCTGCCTGGGTGAGGCAGCATGGAAGAAGGCTCTGTAAAAAGACTGGGGTTTGAGGACCTGGAGGAGTAGAAATAGGTTTGGGAGAGGAAGGAAGAAGAAAAAGGACATTCCAAACAAAGGGCTTAAAACATGGAGGTCTGAGGACCATGGCAGCTGGGTATGGCTGACATGTGGGGAAGTGGTGGGTGCTGAGACAAAAGGACAAGAGGTCACTGGCCAAAACCAAATTACAAAGGGCCTTGCAGAGCAAGCTAAGGAGTTTGGATTGTATCCTATGGATTTCAGGGAACCTATAAAACGTAATTAAACGGCAAGAGAAATGCAACTACCTTATGTGACCTCACTTACCTCTCTTTGAAAACGATTTACGTAACCCACTCCGGATGGGAGAATAAACCCAGTATCCTGAGGCAGGTGGTTTTCTAATAGGAGTTGAGGCTGTGTACTTCAAGCCAACACCAGAGTCCTTGGTGGCCTGTGAACTGTGGCTGGAAACCTAAAACAAATGGCAGCAGAGCACATTGTTACAAATGAAAAGGCTGACTTGGAGAAATGTCAAAGTCTGGGGCAAAACTGAAAAAAAAAAGTCAACGTCTTTTGACTTTGCAAAGTTGAGAAAAGGTGAGAAAACAACTTGTTTTCATAGATCATAATTCTCACTTTTCACACAGAAGTGAGATGTGATTACATGATCATGTAAAATGCATGGATGTCAGCTTCTCTATTCCAGCACTAATCTTTCCTGGTGGTTTCTCTTCTCTGTCTTGTCCTTGATGTCCCAGCAACCGAGGCAAAGGACACCAGGGAACTTTCAAGGAATCTGGGGATATTAGCCTCCTGCTGCCCTAGGACTTTCTCATGGCTTTAAAGTGCTACTCCCTCTCTCCCCCCAAGTCGTAGGTCTATCCTCCAAACCCTCACCCACACTGCTTCCACCTCCAGCCCTGGCTGTGCTAATTAAGGGTGTTGGCTTCCTTAAGGTTTCTGGGAGAACCGCAGGTTCTGTTCTTTGGGATTCTAAGCCCGCACAGCCCGGGGATCCTAGCATGTCAGACTGCTTCTCCCTGGCTGTTGCTTATCACCTGAATCTGGCAAGATGTCACCCAGTTCCTCTGCTTTGGATGAGTGCTCCTCCAGTCCTCTTCTCACTCCCCACATTCAGGCCTCAAGCCCTGATCATTCTGCCTCCTGAACATCCCTCAGTGCCATCTTTCCTTCTCCTGCTCCACTGCTCTAGCTCTGGCTTCTTCTATCTTTCACCTGCATATGTTCAAACAGCCTCACACAGAGTTCAGCTGCCACGAGTCTAGCATCCATCCTCAGCCCAATTATTCTTCCTATACTATTCTGATCATACTATTACATACAACCTCAGTTTCCCAAAGCCTACATAATTAAGTGTAAGGACTTTTGAGGCCCATTTTTAAAAAAGCATGACCCAAATCTACTTCTCCAGCTTCACCTTTGCCTGTTCCCATCCAACCCTCCAGCCCCATAAGCTACCTGCCATGGTTAAAACAATTCTCTTATTCCATAAAAGGTGTTCCTTCCCTCCTAGAAGCCCATCCCTTGAGGGCTGCTAAGTGTTGACGTCACAATTGTGCTGCTTATGAAGCCTTCCTTCCTGAATCCCCACAAAATGAATCCTTAACACCTCTCCGTCACTAGAGCACAGAGGTCAAGTCTGCTGTCACATGCATGTCACTGTTTTGTAATTACATTCTGTAATTACATGTCTTCTCTGCCAGCCCATGAGCTCTTTGAAAGCAGGGGCTATGTCATTCATCATGGTACCCGACCGTTGCCTAGCACGAGATTTCAGTAAGCACTGAATGGATGTTGTTCAAAATAAAATGAAACCCAGGTGCCTATTTTTCTGTCTGAGTGTCAGCACAATTCTATACACACTTTTCAACAGGCTTTCTGGGCTCAAGTCATCATACCCCCTTACAGGATCCTCATTCAGGGATCCCAAAATACACCACCTAAGCATGCCACTTTCCTTGGGAAGGCCCTATTTGCATCTCAAATACTAATACCACTTAAGAACCTCAATGCATGGCTTAGCCTAGATATGTGTTCTCAACACCTGTTCATAAATTTGGGGAAGAACACAGTGTCACACTTTCTTTAAGAAAATTCAGTATACACTCCCAGCACCACAGACTTCCTACTTTTGATGACGGCGGTGGTGGCATAAAGTACCAATAGCCCCGTCTTTTGAAAGGATCTGCCATGCTGCTGATGTAATCATTCTGATAAGAAACTTCACGTCGAAGTTCAGCAATTTCTTCCAGAACATTTTCAAAGCTTCCTTTGTTATCTGTAAAGAAAAGCTATAAAGTTGGCTATGAAATCATCTACTTCCTTTCTCGCTCAAATACAAAAGTGATCCCATAAGAGTCAATGACTTTAATCGATTCCTCAAAGCAGACTTTCAACCTGCTCTTTGGTAATGAGATTTTGCTAACACTTAAAGAAGCCTTCACTTATAAAATAAGCCTGAAGAAGAAAATAAAAAGATTTGTAAATATTGTTTCTTTTGAAAATATAAAAATCGGTCTCTTTGTAATCATATCCCTTACTTACATAAAAATGTTTTTTTTAATTAATAGTTTTTATTTATTAAGCTAATTGTCACAGCCATGTAAATCAAACATGGAACTGATCTGTCAGCTAAATACATTTAGTAAACATCAAAACCAAAATGTTTTGACTTTAGAGCAGGTACAAGACCACTACCATCATCAAACCCATTATTTTACCAGGTCCGGTGAGGTCCAGTAAATTCCGCAGCCTTGCGATCTCTGTCCGTTGTCTCTCCATGGTCTCATTCAGCTTCTCGATTTCTAGCACGCGTGAGTCCGCTCCTCTAGTGCCTGTATCTGCTTTCTCCACCTCAATGCAAAACTGTTGAGAAATCACATAAACAAAGTTCCCAATCAATGTTCTTTCACAGATGCACTTATCCTTGCCACTTGATTGTAATTCTGTAATATTTACTTACATTTTACTAATGAGGAAACTGAATTACTCCTTATAAGTAAACTGCACTGTCCGTGGCACACAGTAGAAAATAAAGCACGGACTGACTTGTGATTGTACTTCAAAATTCTTTGAGATGTCACCTATAGTCATCAGTCTTTTAGAAATGACAAGGACCCACTCAGGAGGAGGTCTCAGAGGACCGGCACTGACCTGTTCCTCTTTATCCCTGAGAAGATCTTGCAGGAGTTCGATCTCTGCTTCTGCTCGGGTCAGATCCCTAGCCGCCTGGGCTGCCTTTCTGCTGAACCTCTCTGTTTCCTGCAACTCCTACAGGGACAGAGGGATGAGAGAAGCACCACTGCTATCACACATTACCTTCTTCATTTTTTCCTCCTCCCAGATTCATTCCTGTTTTCATCAGATTGCCTGCCTGGCTATCCCATGGACATGTGACACCAAGTCCCACATTGTCCTGTGCTGCTCCCATCACCTGGCAGCCTGCTCCACCCCTCAATGGAACTAAGTGAGCAGGGTGCTGCATCAGAAAAAGCGAGGGGTGGATCAGAAAAAGCGTGCTACATCAGAAAAAGCGAGGTCTGTAGAACCTTCTTCAGTGTTCTACCGTCTTCCATGATGGGTTTCTCTTTGGACTCTCACCATTAGATTCTCTCCTATGATCTGCTGTCTTAATCTCACCACATTTGCATCCTATAAAGACTGTATCAAACATTATCTCAGTCAGGGGTCATAACAACCCTTTGAGGTAACATATTAGTCACCTGACTGCACAAGACGAAGAGTCTGCGATCCAGAAGGATTACATGGCAAGCCTTTAAGATCTTTGTTTGCATATGTACTGATAGCTACTCCCTAAGGGACGGTATGTTTCTTCTGGTGGTTCCTTTCAGGACTCGATAAAGTACAGGACCCATGGCAGGGCTGGGATGGGAGAAATACAACCTTCAGGTCTGAATGGAAACAGATAACTGTACAGTGGTTTATAAAATAGCCAACGTCTATAGGAAGATCAACATTACAAGCTGTTATTTTTGACAGCTGCAGCATTGGTGGAAACTTGTGCTGTGTGTGTGGACTTACTGCTGCTCGTTCCTGGTTAATTTTCATAACAGTTCCATGAAGGGACTTCAGCTGGTCTTTAGCAATGGTGAGCTCAGCTGTGGCTATCTTATCAGAGGCAGCCACAGCTTTCTTTAGTTTCTTTAATTCTTTATCTAAACCAAAGAACTGCTCCTGAGATTTGGCATCTTCATGTTTCTTCTAAAATAAAAGAAACGTTAACTAAACATATAAATCATTTAGTAGCAATAAATTGATACATAAACTCCCCCAGGGACAGGGACTCTGTTCATGGCTACATGCCCCACACCCAGAACAATATCTGGTACACGGCAGATGCTCCATAAATATTTGCTAGGTGAATGAATACATAAAATCATCTCAAGACTGTATGATACACTTAGAATGAAATCAATTTTCTTAGTCAAGAATCTTAGTGATCATAAATTCATTCATTCATTGGAAAAACATTTCTTGGCACAATCACCAAGTGATAGACCAACCGCTTGGAGTCAGAGTCAGGCAGCACGCATATGGTGGCAAACAAAACAGACTTGGCTACTGCCCCCAAGTAGCGTAGGAGAGACAGACATTAAACAAATACATAGGCAAATGTGGAACTAAAATTGTACTTAGTGCCATCCAGGGGCAGAACAAGGTCGTTTGAGAGAACAGCAGGGGAGATATAGATTGGTGGGAAGGCAGCAGTCAGGAGGAATAGTGAAAGGACGTGGCACCAGAGAGGGAATAGCATGTGCAAAGACCAGGAGGGAAGGCAGAACCCAGCATTTTTGATGATCTGAACGAAGAAGCATAGTGAGAAAAGGAGAGAACTAAACAGAGGCCATCATGTAGGACTGATCGTTCCTCATAAGCTTCCTCATAAGCTTAAGAATATTGGTCTTTATACTAAAAGCAACAGAAGCTACTAGAGACGGGGGGAGATATGATGGAACTGACGAGAGCCACTTCACATTTCTGAAAGAACATGTGGCTACTCTGTGGAGCAGAGTCACGAGTGGAAGTGGGAGACCTGTCAGGTAGTCACAGCAGTTGTCCAGAAGAGAGATGATGGCTGGATGAGGGTGGTGGCACTGGAGAAGAACAAAGTAAATATATTCCAGGTATATTTTGGAGGCAGGCTCAGTAAGACTTAGAGACTGATGGCTTTCTCAGTGAAGTAGGATGCAAGTCATTCACTGAGGCTGGGAGAAGGGTGAGGGTAGGTGTAGGAGTGAGATGTGAAACAACAGAGCGTGGGAAACGAGCTTACTAGAGAAAAGAGTAAAGTTCCCATTTAGAGCCGGTGACCAAGAGTTTATAGTGACACTACTATGCTTGAAAGGGTGATTTTTTTCCTCCAGGAATACCTAGCATGCCTGCAAGTCCAAAGAAAGCTAATAGCTCAGTTCTGTCAGAAGACAGTAGATTTGCAAAAATGCCTACAGTGGTAAACCACGAAATTTAAGTTGAACAAGGGGGAAAATAAAGACAGGAAGGTTTAGTAAACAGAAAAGATGGGGCTAATGCACTGAAATTCTCCAAAAGGTTGAAGAACTGTCAGCATAGGGGTGCTGGTAAGATAAGAGGTTACGATCAGAGTGTGGTGCTTCAGTTTGTGATTTCAAAGGTGGTGGGCACAATTTGAACAAGGTCTGAGATCTGACCAGGGGAGCAGGGAATGGTTAGGTGGGATTGAGAAGTTCAAAGACAGGCCAGGGTAACAGAAAGAAAGATGAATACTATTTGGGCATAAAAAAAAGAAAATTTTACCTTTTGAGACAGCATGGAGGGACCTGGAGAACATTATGTTGAGTGAAATAAGCCAGTCAAGAAAGATAAATAGCATATGATTTTACTCATATGTAGAATCTAATGAATGAACCAAACTAACAAGCAAAATAGAGGCAGACTCACAGACAGCAGGATGACAGCTGTGGTAGGGGAGTGGGGTTGAGGGGTAGAGGGACTGAGCAAAAAGGAGAAAGGACTCATGGACATGGACAACAGTGTGATGACTGCAGAGGGGAGAGAAGTGTAAGAGAGATAAATGGTAATAAAAAAAATACAAGAAAAAAGAAAGCTGAAGAGTTTAGAAGTTATTCCCCATAAATGTGTCCAACTAACTAAGGGGTTTGAAGGAGGCAAACTCATCTCACCAGTAGTATTTAAGTACCACCCAACCAGCTCGGAAGTCACTCTCTGCATTCCCAATTCCCTTGTTTGCATCTATCCTGGCACCCTTGTCTCAAGCCCTCGATTCAATGACATGCCTCCAAGTTTCTCTTAGGTCAGGTTCACCTCTGGGCCAGCAATACAGGCAGAGGTGACTGTGGATCACACCCCTTCTCAGCTGGCCTGATCGCTGGGGGCATGATCAGGCAGCAGGGACTCACATGTCTCACTTTCCTAGCCTTCCCCACCTTTTTCTCTAACTCTTGGAGTTGGGCCAGAATTCTCTCCTTCTCTTCATCAGCTTCTTGAAGTTGGAGATCTGTAAGGCCTTGGATTTCCTCCATACTTTTTAGATTTTCTTGCAAATAATGAATTTCATTCTCCAACTGCTGGATCCTTGCTTCATGTTGCCTCTTATCCAAATTAATCTGTGAGGAAATGGGAGTTTCAAAGATGATTTTTAAGCAAAATATGTTTTGAGCAAAATAAAAAAAATTTAGAGAGTTATATTTCGTTTACTAAAGAGTGTAATGAAATTTTGTACTCAGAGTTACTGGGGGTAGTTTTCTCTTGAATATTCTCTAGGATCCATTTTAATATTTGTCTCATTAAAATAATTACATCAAGAGAAATCCAATTCTGGCTCTGGCTGGTGTGGCTCAGTGGACTGAGCACCAGCCTACGAACCAAGGGTTGCTGGTTTGATTTCCAGTCATGCCTGGGTTGTGGGCCAGGTCCCTAGTAGGGGATGCACAAGAGGCTACCACACATTGATGTTTCTCTCACTCTTCTCCCTCCCTTCCTACCTCTCTGAAAAATAAATACTTAAATCTTAAAAAAAGAGAGAAATCTGATTCTGGTATATTATACTTTAGCAATGCAGCATTATTTGCTTGCATATTAGGAAATACATCTCCCTTGCTTCCAGGACAAGGAAAATACAGTGTCACATAGAAGCCTGACTCTGACCTCAGTACCCATATTCAGGATTGAATTTTAGTCACATCCAAATTGACATATTATGAGTGAAAATAACAACATTTATGTTGTATTTACACAAGAAAGGGAGCGTTGTAATTTGTGGGAAAATGTGAATATTTGCCAAACACTTCCCTCCAGCTGCCTTTTGCCCTTTTCTTACTCTTGCTTCAATAGCTCTCTCACAGGCCTGCCTCAACTCTTCTTGTCCGTTTGCCAGTTTCTCTTGTTGCAGAGCCACTTCTTCTTGGAGTTTTCTCTCTCGCACTTGTGCTTCCTCTCTTTCCCACTGGGAGCATGTAAGGATTTCGCTGAACTGTTTCTGCAAGTCAGCAAGACTTTTCCCTAAGACATCTGAAGGACTACAGCTTCTGGTAAGGGGGAAAAGAGATGGTATAACTGTGACATTATATTTTAATGCTAGATGCCAGGCACAAACATGCTGGTTACATCAGTGCAGGAGTAAAAAGAGTGTATGGAATGAGACTGGTGTCGATCCACACCACATTACCGAGCATCTCCTAAACGCAAACCACTGTTTCATCAAATGACTTAGTCACTCTGAAAACACAGGCTAACAACATTTGCTCAAAGAATAAATATCCATTTCATATAGTTATCCTTTGATATTTGCTTTCTATTTAAAGAGCATAATGTATCTCTGCTTCCTAACCATCTGCAATGAACTTACCAGAGTTATTCTTAAAACCTTTGTCTTGTAAATTAAATACCAAAAAGCATAACAGATTTGAAGTGTAAAAAAGAAAAGCAGTGACAGACACTTGAATCAAGCAATCTTGTATCTTAACCATGGAAATATAATACAGGGAAACCTCACAAAGAAATCAGCCATTTTACAGAACTTGGAAAGGTGAGATTCACCTCTGACCTTCACAGCTGGGCCTGCTGTATACTTGTAGGTCTCCATTTCCCATTACCTCGTCTCCCCTGCTCCTGATTTCAGATTTCTCCGTAGCTCATCTACACGAGCTGCCACTTCTTCTGGACGGATCAAACCATCAACCACATGGTTAAGATGATTCTGGAAATCTTTAAGTTGCTGTCTTAATAGGTTATTGTCATCCTATGAAGGAGAGTAAAATGAGGTAAAAGTTAGCATAACAAATTAAAAACAGACCTACATATACAGCCTGTTTTACCTGTCATATGATAGATTTATTCAACACCTTTACTAATTTTTCACACCCTTTCCGCTCGGGCTGACAATACCTGAATCTACTAACCAATCTACATTCACAAAAGACACAACCAGGCATTATGATGTCTCCTGATGTGTTGCAGAAAGAAGTTCCTATGAGTGTCTTTTTGCCAAACACTAACTAACCTGAATCTGAATAAGCCTCCACGTGTGACATAATCAATGCCACGGGGGTGCAGACAGCAAAATCTAGAATACAGAATACTCTATAGGACAAAGACCTAGTTTTCTTTAACACGTAACAATTTTTAAAAGAGAGGAAATCTATAGACTATAAGACTTAAGAATCAAGTTAACCAAATGCAATGTGTGCACCTTATTTGGATCCCGATTCCAACAGAATACTTTAAAAAATATTATGTGATAATTTGAATACTTATAAGGTAGTAGATGATACTAGGGAATTATTATAATTTTTAGGTATAACAATGATATCCATGTTTATGCCTTTTTAAAGCCCCGACTTTTTGGAGGTATACATATAGTAGTATAGTATTTACAGATAAAATGTTTCAGATTTAACTCAAAATAATTCAGTGTGTAAACAGGTGTGAGGGGCAGAGTGTGGATGGCACTATTAATGAAGTAAGATTGCCCATAATTGTGAAGATGGGTGGTATAGACATGAGGATTCATTTTGTTAATAGTATTTATTCTATTTTTGTATATGCATATAATATGCATATCCATAATTCAAAGTTTAAAAAAAAACCAAAAACACTTTCCCATAATACTGAGATCCATCTGTCAATGAACTGAAAAAATAGAACATCTAACACTGAAGCTTCTCTAATAGCTTATTATTCTTCAAGGGAGATTTATTATATGCCAGCATATCTTCTCTACCAACAAATTCACAACCAGATCTACATCTCAGAATTAAATTTAGACAATGGCCTTTTTAAGTAAAAGAAAATTGCTAATATTTCCTTAAATTATAAAGAAAAATAATTCTATATCCTGTTACTAACTATATTCCCCTGAATACCTACCTGGGTAATTAATTTACTTCAAACTCTAACAGTATGAACTAAAATGGAGAATTTAAAAATGCAACGAAGGTGTTACATGCCTATCCTATCTAGAGTTGTCTTATCTGCAAACTGTCCTTGCCCAATGCCCCGAGGTGCCCATACTTGCACTACTGTCTAATCTTGGCCACAGGTAATCTGATCCAATGCCAGCCAATCCACTGAAAACAAGTTCTTAATCTCTCCAAAAATTGAACCAAGATCTAGCACAGCAATTCTATATAACAGCTGGACCTATGAGAATATGTCAGCTCAGGGCTGAGGTCCACGGTGGACTGAATACAATGCCCAAAGAGACAGAGGAGACCTAAGAGGGCTGTGATGCTCCTGAAAGATTGACAGCACAGTGCTGGTTCCTGGAAAGTTGCCTGCTTTCTTGGGGTGGTGTTAGTAGGTTTCAATTCACTGAAACTAAATGATTTCAGACAAGACAAATAAGGAGTTTAACTTGTACACTATAGTAGGTTAGCAGGGTAAACAACCAGAGGACCAAGTTCTAAGATAGTTTCACAGCATGGGCCAGCATTCCAGAAAGCTGACTTTAGTTTCTACTTCACAGAAGGGCCCTAAAGAATATATTTTAGTCCTTTTCTTTAAGAGATGCATACTCAAGCCCTGGCTGGCGTAGCTCAGTGGATTGAGCGCGGGCCTGCGAACCAGACGATCGCGGTTCGATTCCCAGTCAGGGCACATGCCTGGGTTGCAGGCTGGTTCCTTGCAGGCTAACTACCAGCAGGGGACACACAAAAGGCAACCATACATTGATGTTTCTCTCCCTCTCTCCTTCCCCTCTAAAGATAAATAAATAAATAAAATCTTTAAAAAAAAAGAGATGCATACTCAAGTATTTGAGTGCAATAAAGATGTATGAAATTTTCCTTAAAATATTCCAGCAAAAAAACAAAATGTGGACTAACTGAAACAGAATGGCAGAATGCTGAGAATTGTTAAAGCTGAGTCAATAAAAGGTCACCTCTCCATTTCTGTGATTATTTGAAATTTTCCATAGTAAAAATAAGAATAATAATCCAACGGACACCCAACACACATACACAACTCACACAAAAAATGGAAAACATCCATCTTTTTCGATATTTGCTTCAGAAGATGAACTGATAGCAGTAAATATTAAATTCTAGGTTCTTAGATTTCTTTAAACCTTGAGGAAAAAAGTATGCAATGCACTGGAGGAAGAGAGAGAATTTGGGTGACCTTAGTCTCATTTGGCACAAACTTCCCTGCATGACTTTTTGGAAGCTCTTCCCAAACCATAGAGACTCTGCCCCTTTACTTCTGGTGAAGTGTAAGAGCTGCCACGGCAGTCAGCCGAGGGGGCCTGGCCTCACAGATTTGGAAACCAAGTAGTGATCCAGCCACTAGTTTCTTCAGACACCTGTCCTCTTTGAGAGAGCTTCATTATCTGGAAAATCCTGTTCTCCTGCTTCTCCGGCAGTTTGTTGGTCACATTATTATGACATTTGTTATAAAAATACGTGGCCTAAGAAAACCACCCCAATGTAAAATTACTGCATTTTTAATAGCATCCTTTCTGGGGGATTATAGAAACTGTTTATAGTTAGGAAGTTCTACTGCAACCCACTCTTAGTTAAAATTCCTGGGTAGATGTTTCAGTGGAACAGGAAGGAGCCAATCTGGTAACTTTAGCTCAGTTGAGGGACAAACATTCCTCTAGGAGAAATGCAAGGCACTGCTTTTGCCATGAGTTTACACAGCAGTCTCCAGTTTACTGCTGACACTGCCTCCAGCTCTTTGCACCACCACAGCAACATTAAAGATATACAGGTTAATCATTTTAACACAATGGGCTCACAAGGGAACAGAGGCTCTGGTACTGTCCCACTCAGTTTCTTTTTTCTAATAACTGAAGTTGTTTATTACATGTTAGAGCAAGTGGTCAAGTTGCCAACTAGATGTCAACATCTTTGAGCGTCCCATACAAGAATACGTTGTGAACAAACAAGTCTCTACCTGCAGCTGTTTAAGTTGCGTGCGGAGCTCCCTGTTTTCTTGGTTCTTTTCTTCTGAGAACTGGGCTTTTCCGAGGGCACTCTTGAGGGCTTGCTTTTCTTTCTCAAGTTCTGCTTGAAGGGCTAATTGTTCTAACTATTGCCATAGGAAGCAATAATATGAAATAAGAAACACAAAACAGCAGTAATTTATGATCTCAAAAGGGAAAGAGAAATGTACATACACATGCTATCCCCTGCTAGCTATGGTTTTATGACAACTTAATTTTATGTTTGTACTTCCAAATTTAAAGGTCCAAAGTAATTTTCTTCATCTTCCTCCTTAAACTGTTAATACTTAAGGAAGAGTAAGTATCAAAGTCAGCCCAGCGTGGATACACCTAGCCAGAATCCTTGGGGGTGGGTCCCAGTACTTCCCTTCAAAAGCTCTTTGACTAATCTAGCAGTTACTGCTCTCCAATATTTCTCAAACTGTGGCCCTCAAACATTTCTCAGTATTTCTCAAACTGTGGTTCTACAACACCTGAACCAAAATCACTTGGTGTGCCTGTTAAAAACACATAAGCCTAGATTCATTTAAGACTTGATAGACCAGAATATCTAGGTTGGGGCCCAGGAATCTGCATTACCAAGCTTCATAAGTGATTTCATATAACTAAAGTGTACCAATCTGAGACCTGTAGATACCAAAGAGAGACCTATTATGCTACATGGTGTCAACGTGTAGTTTGAAGACCAATCCTGGCACTCCTATTGCCGGGGAAGGGGGTATGACCCTTTCACCCCCTTTCAATACCACGTAAATTTGTGAAAAGGCCAGGCTGTTTTATATATAAAAATATAAATTATATATATATATAAAATATATCTTAAATATATACATTAAGTATAAATGTTATATATATGAAATATATATATATTTTTAAATCTTTACCCTAGGGTATGTTTTATTGATTTTTAAGAGAGAGGGGAGGAGAGAGAAACATCGATCTCTCATATGCTCCCTCACCAGTGACTAGACCCACAACCTAGGTATGTGGCCTGACTGAGGATCAAACCTGCAACCTTGGCTATTGGGACAACACTTTAACCAACTGTACTTTTTTTCTTTTACCCCCATCCTAGCCCACCCCCCCATTACTCTCCCCACCTCCCTCCCATTTCCACCCCCTCTTAGTTTTTACCCATGTGTCCTTAATACTTATTCCTATAAACCCTTCCCCTTTTCCCCTGAAATTCCCTCCCCTCTGCCCTCTGGTCACTGTCAGCCTGTTCTCTATTTCAGTGTCTTTGGTTATATTTTGCTTGCTTGTTTGTTTTGTTGTTTAGGTCCCTAACCAACTGTATTTTTAATCTAATAAAGAATACACTATAACTGGCCTCTGTCTGCCTCTCCACACTTATCTCACCCTCCTTCCCTACTCCTCTCCTTGCTCATGGGATACTGGAGGCATACGTGTACTTTCAGCACTTTGAATACACTATGCTCTTTTCCTTCATCTCTATGCCTACAACGCCCACCCTTTTTATCCCTTACATCCCCCCCACCCCCGACTCACTATGCATGGCAAGTCCTACTCATCCTTCAAGTTTATCAGTCCTGCAGGGCACTCTTCCCTAACCAGCCGCCTTCAGCCACAGGACGCTATCCCTTTCTTTCTCCTACACCTGTTTCACCTATTGCACTGTCAGCTTCACAAGGACAGTGGCCATGTCTGTGCTGTTTTCTGCAACATTCACACCTGGTCCCCAATGGCTAATCAGTAAGTATTTACTGGATGAATAACTATTTCTCTAACTTACAAATATAATTTAAATGAGTGGATATTTCTTCCAACCAAAATACAAGGGAGTAAAATAAAATTTATATCAACTTAAAGGAGGTCTCTTAAAGCTGTTTTGAGAAAGACTAGAATTTATTGAATACCAACTGCTAGAGGCCTTCACACCCACTATCTCCTTTATCCTCATCATTTTACAAACGAGGAGGCATTTGCCAGAGACTCAGCGTCGTCAAGTGATTTATACTTGTTCACATAGGAGTAGTATCTGAACTTGGAATGTCTGACTCCAAAAACATGCTCTTCCCATCACTCTGCAAACACTATATTAAAAAGTGTTTAGTCTTACATTTCATTAAAGATATGTTAAGGCCACAGGTTACCTGGTTTCTAGATGGCTTTATGCTCTTACTTACCTGGTTGAGCCTTGTTAATTTTTCCAAGTCTTCCTTGAGCTGGTTGGCTTCAGCATCCCGTATTTTTAGCTGAGCCTCTAACTCAACCTCATAGGCACTGAGTTCTCCCTGGGTCTGCTGCAGGGATGCGTTCACCTCATGCTGCTCCTGGAGGGCGCTTTCTAGCTCTGCAAGCTCCTGGAAGGATTCAGGGTGTGTTTAACTACAAAACCCTCACTGTTCTGCTGAAGCATCTGCAACTCATAATAAGTAACCTGAGCAGAATAAACCAAGTGCTGGCCAGCCTGGCACAGAATGTGTTCATTAGCAAAATCATTAAGCCACAGGCTATGCACATCCAGGTTGGAAAGCAAACCCTGACTAAATGGAATCAGAAAATCTGTGACCTCCCAACATGTTTTCCAAAGTGTGACACTTTAAATGTGCCTGAACAGGGAAGAAAAAATATATAGGAGAATAAAATTTAAAACCTCTTTTTCTACCAGACATTGCAATAAATGTTTTCATATTCATTATTTCATTGCATCTTCATAATAACTGTGTAAGACAGGATATTATTTCCATTTCACAGATGAGGAGAATGAACACTGAAGTAAATGTCCTGGGGTAAGAAAAGGAAACAGTGAGACTATGAACTGAGATCTCTGCCTCCAAAAGCCCACACTCTTTCTATTAAACTACAGCAGGTTCGTGCATCAAAAGAACAAAATGGGATGGGTGCTCTCTAATATTAAGGATGACAGAATAACTTAAATGAATGTGAACAAAAATGTAAGTACAACTGATTAGCATACTTCAGTTCTGAGTCATTTTAGCCCATGTGGTTTTTATAACTAAATATTATGGCCTGCATCTATTTATTTGGGATCATAAAGAAGTAGATCAAACTATTCTGGATTAAAGAGGGGGTCCCACAAGGAAAACTTCTACAGAAGAGTTTCTCAAGGGGTGGCGAAAAAGCACCAGGCAATTTGAATCATTTGGGTTGCTTGCTTGAAATGCAGACTCCATTCATAATCAACAGAGGATTAGTATCTAAAATATATAAAAATTCCTATTAGTAGTTAAGAAAAAGACGAACAATCCAACAGAAAAATGGGCAAAGAATATGAACAGGGAATTCACTGAAGAGGAACACTGAATGGCAAATAAACAAATGAACTCAAATGTGCTCAACCTCTCCAGTAATCAGTGGGAAATGAAGTTAAAAGAAGATACTATTTCATACAGAAGAACAAGTTGGGCACACCGTGAACAAACAATCAGACAAATCTGTGATGTAGGACACGCTACATGACTACCACCTGGACTCTACATACACATGCACACAAGCTGTTAAAGACATTCCTGGTACAACTGGGAAAATTCAAATATGGTTCAGCTATTAGATGATGTTATGGAATTATAGTTAATTTCCCTAGGTGTAATAATGGTAATATAGACTTCCGGCCAAGATGGAGGCGTAGGTGGAAACACTGTGCCTCCTTGCACAACCAAGTTTAAAGATAACAAAGTTTTAGTAACAAAAACACAAAGAGAACACAGAAAATTGAACTATACGGAAGTCCGACAACAACAAACCGTTCAGCCAGACTGGTGAGAGGGGCAGAGCCAGCGGCTGGCAGAGCGGGTTTGCTCAGGAGAACTCGGCCACAGGCCCAGGCACGCAGGCGGCAGTTGGCAGATCCCAGGCGTGGGGTTGCTACGGGGAGACCCAGTGAGGGCGCAAGGTGGCAGGCTGCCTGCATTCACACAATCGCACGAAGAAACCAGGCAAAGGAGCAAGCAGTGAGACAGACCGCACAGGCCCCAACCACAGGAAGCAGCAGAGGGGACCGCCATTGCCCCTCTTTGACCCTGCCCCCACATACAGAATCACAACCCAGCAACAGAGTTGCCCTGCCCTAGTGAACACCTAGGGCTCTGCCCCTCATACATAACAGGCACGAACAGACCAAAACATTATGGCTCAAGAAGAACGCAAAGTTCCAGAGCAAATAACTCTAATAAGTGACCAAGAAATAGCCAATCTATCAAATGTAAAGTTCGAAACACTGGTGATCAGGATGCTCACAGAACTGGTTGAATTTAGTCGCAAATTAGGGGAACAAATGAAGGCGAAACTAATTGAAATGAAGGGAAATGCACAGGAAACCAATAGTGATGGAAAGGAAACTAGGACTCAATTCAAGAGAGTGGACCAGGAGGAAGAAAAAATGACCAAACAGCAAAGAATGAAGAAACAAGAATTCAAAAAAATGAGGAGAGGCTTAGGAACCTCCAGGACATCTTTAAACGTTTCAACATCAGAATTATAGGGGTACCAGAAGGGGAAGAGGAAGAGCCATGAGTGGAAAACTTCTTTCAACAAATAATAAAGGAGAACTTCCCCAGTCTGGCAAAGTCAATAGACTTTCAGGAAATCCAGGAAGCTCAAAGAGTCCCAAAGAAGTTGGGCCCAAGAAGTAACACACCAAGGCATATCATAATTACATTAGCCAAAATTAAAATGAAGGAGAGAATTCTAGTAGCAGCAAGAGATAAGGGGACAGTCACCTACAAAGGAGTACCCATCAGACTGTCAGCAGATTTCTCAAGAGACCTTACAGGCAAGAAGGGGCTGGAAAGAAGCATTCCAAGTCATGAAATCCAAAGACCTACAGCCAATATTGCTCTATTCAACTAAGCTTTCATTTAGAATGAAAGGGCAGATAAAGTGCTTCTCAGAAAAGGTCAAATTCAAGGAGTTTATTATCACCAAGCCCTTATTATATGAAATGCTAAAGGGACTTATCTAAGAAAAAGAAGATAAAAAATATGAACAGTGAAAGGACAGCAAACTCACAGTTATTAACAACTACACCTAAAACAAAAGCAAACTAAGAGGACAGCTAGATCAGGAGGGCAACAAGAGAAATGGAGATCAAATGGAAGGTTAGAAACAGGGGAGTGGGAGGAGGAGAAGGGGGGAGAAGGTACAGAGAATAAGTGGCATAGAAGGTAAGTAGAAAGTAGATAGGGGGGAGGGCAAGAATAGTAGGGGAAATATAGAATATAAAGAACTTGTGACACACGGACATAAACTAAAGGAGGGGAATGGTGGGGGAGGGGGTGTGCAGGGTGGAGGGGAGTGAAGGGGGAGAATGGGACAACTGTAAGGGCATAATCAATAAAATATATTAAAACAAAAAAAATAATGGTAACAGTGATGTAGCGAAAAATGTCCTTATTTTTAAGAGGTGTGTACTGAAGGGATGATGTCATGATATCTGCAACTTTTAAATGACTTAGCAAAAACAAAACAAAACCAAAAAAAACCCCCAAAACCACAGCAAAATATTTGTTGATTTTAGGAGCGCACATAGATGGTCAGTAAACTATTCTTTCAACTTTCCTGTAAGTGTAAAACTTTTCATATAAGAAGATCCCATTTCAAATTTAGCAGACTGGCAAACACCAAATCTGACACAATGTTAAATTTCCTGAATTTGATCATTATTCTGTTTATGTTAGATAATGCCTTTGAAATTGGGAAACATATGCTGAAATATTTAAAAGCTAAGGAGTAACATGTCTACAACTCATTTTCAAATGGTTAGGAAAAAATTATATAAAATCATGTGAAAATTATATATGAGAAAAGCAACATAGCAAAATATTAATTGGTAACTACAAATGAAAAGCATAGTGAGTTAATCTAGCAACTCACCTGTAAGTTGGAAATTATTTCAAAATAAAAGCTTACAAAGATAAAAGTTGGGTAACACTAAGCTATTGGCAAGTACATGTGGTATAATGGTAGCCCTCATATTGCTGGTGGAAGTAGAAATTGATGGGATCACTATGAACAATAACTTGGCAGTATCTTGTGAAGTTGAGGAGGCATTTAGTCTCTAAATCACAGTTCCACTCTGAACATAGTTCTTATACTCAAGATATGTACAAGAATGTTACTCTCAATGTTGTTTATAATAGCAAGACTGGAAACCAGCCAGACATCTCCCAAGAGGAGAATAAATAAGCACTAAATTTGTGATGTACATACAATGGGATGTTACATATGTCAATAAAAATGAAGTAGAGCTACATGACTCAATATATATAACTATAAAAACAAATATAAGGGAAGAAGAAAGGAAATAACCAAAGAATATGTACACTATCATACTTTTTATATAAATCTTAATAGTATGCAAACAATACTAAATATTGCTTTGAATGGATACATGTATAATAAGAAAAAGAGATGCAGGGAAATAATAAACATATTCCTGACATTTTTTACCTATGGAATGGGGTATAACACAGAGGGTTTCAAGCATATTTCAATATTTTATTTCTAAAGCTGAGTTACATACATAGTGTTAAACACTAATTTTAATATTTTTATATGCCTGAGAAATTTCATAATATTAAAATATATTTATTCAAATTTCCAGAGCCAGCTCTATTAAGGATAAAGTTTGGGAATCTGGGTTATCATGCATGATAAAGTTTGCTAAACAACTAAAATAGAGCAAGTGAGATTTCCAAATAAGTGGCAACATATCAGGTACAAAAGGATACAACACTGTGTCTGTCTTACCTGTAAAATAATGTTAAAATTATGAAGCAATAACAAGAAAAATTATTGTAATTAATTTTAAAACACAGATGATACTAAAATATGAACATTTAATACCACATATATATTAGCTGCAACTTCATATTCTTTAGAGTTATTTGATAAGATCTTTCAAGAATAGAAATTCAGCTAAAAGAACCTTCCATTCTTAGTTAAAAAAAGATAATGATTCCAAGTGTATCACAACTGAAGGAAAAAAAGGAGACTAAATAGCCACTCATACTTATAATTGAACTGTTGATAACTTGCTTAGATTATTTAATTTGGACATCATTTACTTCTGAGGCTAGAAAAAATAGGCAAGAAAACACAAATCATTCATACCTTCCTCATATTTTCTGCATCTATGGCAACTATTTCCAGTTGGTCCCTCTCTTGCTCAACCTCGGTCAGTCTCTGCAGCAATGTCTCTTTCTCTTCTTGTAGCTTTCTGCACTCATTCTGAGCTTGAGTTGCCTGGCCTTTGATAGTCTCCAGGTATTCTTGCAACCCGCTGATAACACCTTCTAAATCCTTTTTCAGGGCTTCATTTGCTGCTATCTGGCCTGAGACAAAAAAGGGGGAAGTAATGTATATAAGAAAACGCTTTCAAGATCTCTAAATAATACTGCATTTAGCCTCCTTAGTTACGTGTTACCAGCTAAGAATGAAGGTCTAAGCTTTCAATTATTCCTACTATCTTATTTTTCTTTTTTGAGATATAATGGTAGTTTTTCCCATTATCCATAGTACAGGAGAAATAAGCATGTATACAATAAAAATAGTATATCGAGTGGACATTGCTTATAAACTACTTATACTTAATTCTTACTGTGGAAAGTTTAAAGTAGTGATGTCCAAATAAAATTTTAAAATGTATGTAAAACTGAGTTCTTGCTACTAGATACATAAAACAACACCCCTCAACAAACAAGACTAATCTATGACTGGGAATGTAAACAAGAAACCTGAGGACAAAACCTGCCCCCCCCCCCAAAAACCCAACCATATACAACATACCCACTATGTGACAGGCACTTTATGAACACTATCTTATTTAATCTTCCCAAGAATTAACGATTGAGGTAGAAATAATTTCTCCCAGGTCACACAGCTGATAATGGCAAAGCAGGGACTGGGATCTTATGCTGAGGGAAGGCTCTCACCACTGTATCCTCACTTCCACCCTCCCCTTCCGCTATTATGACAATGTCACAATTTAAATCAGCATTGCAAAAGTAGGTCCTAAAATTCTCTCTACATTCTCCTTATAACTAGACACCGAAACCCTGATGGCAATGGGCTCTTTGCTCCTGGAAAGATTTTATGCCTTAGAAGAGGGTCATCACATGCCCAAGTTTGTCATGATCATGTGACTTCTTTTCTACTGACTGCAGTGACCTGACTCAGTAGGACATCAACTCAACAAAATCAAATTTAAAAATTTTAGTTTTATTACACTTTTGGGTATTGTGCCAATATTTCCCTATCAAATACTAGTACTAACAGCTGAAGAATATTCAACTATTATCTGGATTAGTGTCTCTGAGTGTCATTTACTCTTAAGTCAACTTAAATTCTCACCTTCAGTAAGCTGTTGTTCAAGGTCCTTAATCTCTTCAGTTTCTTTAGCAATTCTAGAGAGTATCTCATCCAAACGACTTTCAAGTTGTTTGTACTGCTTGTTCATAATGTCAAGCTGTTGTTCTTTACCCCTTTTCTGAGCCTTCATATGGCACTGAATTGAAAGAAAAAAACCCAACTCTTTTAAAAATAACAATCTTTAACTTTTTTAAAGGAAGGTCGGAAAATAAAATGTAACAATGTGCAGTATGTCAGGCTCTGTGCTGTTTTCACATGAGCAGTTTTCATTTATACCTCATGATGACTTGATCGGGGAACCATCTCCATTTTACAGAAGAGCAAATTGAGGATAAAAGAGGTTAAATGGTTTTTCCAAGGGCACAACTAGTAGGTAATGTAGTCAAGTTCAAAGTTCTCTGAACTGCATTAAAATATGTCTCTTTAAAAAGGTTTTTGAGGACTTCCAGTTACGATAGTGGCATAGATAGCCATGGTTCTCCTCTTCACATAACCACACCAAAATTACATCTAAAATATGGCACAACCATCACTCAGAACAGTCAGAAATTGAGTGAATATGTATTCTCACAAATACAAAATTAAAGAAATCATATCCATTCAAACTGGTAAGAGATGCACAGACACGGAACAGGCTGGTCCCTTATACATGTATGGTAGATAAAAATTCAAGAGGGATATCTTTAGAGCAAGGACTCCCAGCCCCACACCAGGATCCTCAGCTCAGAGTTCCAGTGCCAGGAAGATAAGTCCCCACAACTTCTGGCTGCAAAAACCAGCAGGGATTGAGTTGGCGGGGGGCTGGGGGGGGAATGCTAGAGTCTCAAGCAGTTCCTCTTAAAGAACACACACAGAGACTCACCTACTGAGACTTTCTCCCTCGGCTCCAGAGCCAGGGTGGCAGCTTAAGGGGCACCAGCCATGTGCAGAGGGAAGCTGAGGTGTCTGGTATCCAGAGGCCATTGTCCCTTTTCTGCCCCCCCCCTCCCACCCCACACAGAGCTGACAGGCTGGTGCTGTATCTGAGACTCCATCAACCTGGCTAACATTATTTGACCCACCTTAGAGATCCCTGGAGACTCTGCCCCCACCCAACTTAAAGGCCTACCCAAGCAGCTTTTCCATATGAGTGGGCTGGTCTTGGCTCAAGCGTCACAACTTCCTAAATCCTCTCAAAAAAGCAACAGCTGGCCTCAATGAGCCTCAGACCCAGCACTAGCAGCAGCCAGCCTAGATTCACAGCTTGGCTTTGCCTGGGAATTGCCAAGCCCAGCACAAGTAGCAGCCATCTCAGATTGCTTTATAGCTCAGGCAGGATGGTCATGGGAAAAACACAAGAGGGCTGACCTTGGCCTGCACCACCCAGGAAACCCCAGTGCCAGCACACCCAGTGGACAGCTATAGACCATGTTGGAGCACGAGCACCCTGACTCTGTACAGCTGATTCTCCATGGAGGGTGGAGGTTGGTGGTGAGTGGTCACAGCCAATCCTTGCAGCTGACTAGCCTGGATAAATCTCTGCCATTGATCTGCCAGCAGCAAGCAAGGCTCAACTACAAGAGGAGGGTGTACTCAGCCCACAAGAAGGGGGCACCTCCAGTACCCAGCTTGGGTGATAGGGGAGGCTGTGCCACTGGATCCTATAGAACACCTACTGTGTTAGGCCACACTACCAAGACATGGAATCAAAGTAGCTCTATCTAATACATAGAAACAAACACAGGAAGACTGCCAAAATGAGGAGACAAAAAAACATGGCCCAAATGAAAGAAGAGACCAAACCTCAAGAAAAAGAGTTAAACTAAATGGAGATAAGCAATCTATCAGATATAGAGTTCAAAATACTGGTTATGAGGATGCTTAAGGAACTTAGTGAGGATCTAAACAGCATTAAAAAAGATCCAGTCAAAAACAAAGATACACTAATTGAAACAAAGAACAATTTACAGGGAAACAACACTACAGTAGATGAAGTCAAGAATCAAATCAATGACATGGAACATAAGGAAGCAAAAAACAACCAATCAGAACAACAACAAGAAAAAAGAATCCAAAAAAATGAGGATAGAGTAAGCAGCCACCGGGCAACTTCAAGAGACCCAACACTCACATCATAGGGGTGCCAGAAGAAGAGAGAGAGCATGAAATTGGAAATCTATTTGAAAAAATAATGAAAGGAAACTTTCCAATTTAGTAGAGGAAATAGACATGCAAGTCCAGGAAGCACAGAGTCCCAAACAAGATGGATGCAAAGAGGCCCACTCCCAAGACACATCATAATCGAAATGCCAAAAGTTAAAGAATCTTAAAAGCAGCAATACAAAATAAATTAGTTACCTCCAGGGGCATTCCCATTAGACTATCAGCTGATTTCTCTAAAGAAACTTTGCAGGCTAGAAGGGATTGACAAGAAATATTCAAAGTCATGGAAAGCAGGGACCTACAGCCAAGATTGCTATACCCAGCAAAGTTATCATTCAGAATAAAAGGTCAAATAAAGAGCTTCCAGAGAAGAGAAAATTGAAGGAGTTCATCACCACCAAACTATTATTATATGAAATGTTAAAGGACTTATTTAAGAAAAAGAAGACCAAATCTATGAACAATAAAATGGCAAAAAATACACATCTATTAACAATTGAATCTAAAAAACAAACTACGCAAACAAGAACAGAAGACAGAATCATAGATATGGAGAGTGTCTTAACTGTTGCCAGATGGGAGGGGGGTGCAGGGGAATGGGTGAATAGGCGAGGGAATTAAGAAGTACAAAAAGGCCCTGGCTGGTGTAGCTCAGTAGACTGAGTGCCAGCCTGTGAACCAAAGGGTTGCTGGATTGATTCCCAACCAGGGCACATGCCTGTGTTGTGGGCCAGGTCCCCAGTAGAGGGGGGACACAAGAGGTAACCATACATTAGTGTTTCTCTCCCTCTCGCTCCCTCCCTTTCCTGTTCTAAAAATAAAATAAGTACAAATAGGTAATTACAGAATAGCCATGGGAATAGCCATGGGGATGTAAAATACGGTGTGGGAAATGGAGTAGCCAAAGAACTCATACACAGGACCCATGGACATGAACAATGATGGAGGGATTTCCGTGGGGGATGCTGAGTGGAGGGGTGGTGCAAAGGGAGAAAAATCAGGACAACTGTAATAGCATAATTAATAAAATATAATTAAAAATTTTTAATTATAAAAGGTTTTCAAAAAGTTAATTGATTACATATACATACAGAAAAAGACTATATTGCAAATGTTAACAAGTATAATAGCTAGGTGGAGGGATTACAGAAGATTTTTAATATAATTTTTATACAAAAAATTTTATAATAAGTGATAACTTTTTAATAAAAAACATATGTACTTCTAAAAAAAGGTTTCTTATGGGATAATAGAGACATAAAATAAAAGCTTACTTGAAATTTAAGTTTCTTTTCCTTTTTGTTTTGGGCATTTTTTCTTTTTTATTATTTATTTATTTAAATTGTTCAAATACAGTTTTCTGTCTTTTACTCCCATCCCATCCCTCAAGCTTATTTTAAATTCCTTATACAACTAAACATTTTGTTTTTAGTTTCAATAAACTAGACCTCAGAGGGACTCAAACACCATTCAGCCCAGTGATTCTCAAAATGGAGGGCATGCCCTATGGAGGCACACTCCTCTACTCTTACGTATGTCCCTGGTGAAACACAGAGCTTTCACACACCCTCTCCCACCCTGACTAGCATCGCTTCAGGGAGCTACTGGTAACTGAAAAGACTGGATTGTATTTCTCAGGTGTGCTGGGGGCAAAAACTGACAACCAGGGAGTGGTCTAACTCTTCCTTTTACACATGACAAAATTGAGTCTCAGATTCATCACGACTTGCCCATATCACTTGGAGAGTGTTCATATGGACACAAAGTAATTCCCCAAAGTCTTTGCCCTCTCACTCACACCCTCACAGGCTCTGTTTGTATCGCCCCACTCCCATCAGAGGAACAGAGCAATCAGGGGAATTATCAAGGGAAGAAACTACATTACAGTACAAACAACAAAATCCAAGACCCAACTGATTGTAAAATACAATTTTTCAATTTTAGAGGTCTGCTGCCTCCAAAGACAAGAAAGACCAAATGAATGGCAGCTTGATCAGAAGGTTTTAAATTTACTACTGGTAAAACTTGGCAGAATTTCCAAAAGACTTCTTCCTACATTCCCAAAATCTTTCTGAAAAAGTAACTGGAGGCAATAGCTTATATTCGAAGTAAAATAGGATTTCTATGGCTCAAGAAAGAATTAAAAAAAAACAACCCACAACCCTGTGTTCATATCTCTATCAATAAATCTTTAAAATTTAGCATTAAAAATTTCATTAAAATGTCTTTACATGCAGGATAAAAAAAATGGTTCAATATGCCCATGATTTGCATTAAACATATGGATGTAAAAGTAGATTCTGCAATTTTCAGTACCCTGGTGCTCACAAAAGAGTTATTGTAAAAACAGGAACTTACATCTCTGACTCCTCCTCCTTTTAAGCCCTTTGTAGAAAGAGAGAGAGAAAATGATCCTACCTTAACTTAAAATTTGTTCTGTTAAAACTGAGCCGTTGAGAACAAGGAAATTGTGGGCGGAACGCTTTCTAATGTCTTCAAATTTCTGTGCACTTCCCTCTCTGACAGCCACATTTTTGTAAGCACCTCCAAGCCTCTGTAACTTCCCAGCCCTTCAAACCACATTCCTGGCCGAGTGAGTGACAGCCCAGTCCGCCCAATCACGAGCAACCTCTGTTGGCCCCACAACACAGGAAGTTCCCAAGGGCCAATCACGCACACCCTTTGCAAAAGATTACTGCAGGCTAAATCTCCACGGGGCACAATTACCGTTTGCTTCTACAGGGCATTGCCGCTTAGGGAAGAGAGATATAAATCCTTTATTATTCGCTCCTGTGATATACGTGCTTCTAGCTATGGCCATTTTCATAACTAAAATAGGATTTGATTTTTTAATATTTTTTACTTTTTGAAACCTAGTTAAATGTTTATGTTTGTTGAAAACTTGACTTAGGCTCAGCTCTGAGATAATTTTAAAAATAATTAATCTCCTTAGACCTTTAATTCCTTTGTGGGGAGAGGGTCACTGCAGCCGCGTAAGCATGGGCTCTATGTCTGTTTAAAAGGGTGAGCTTCGGAAATCATTTAAACTTTCTAAATCACATTTTCACATCCCTAGAAGAATCACATCTTCTAAGGGAGATAAAGTTCCTCACCAGTATATGCAAAAACTCAGTGCTATGCAAGTCATTGTTGGCACTTAACACACTTGTTTTCCCTCATATCTCAGTCAAAATACTATTTTCTAATCTCTCAAGTTTTTACTTTTAAATTTTATTTGCAGTTCAGAAAGATACCTCATCTTTACACAATAAAAGTTAACTGAGGAAGTCTACATCTGTTTAAAAAATATGCAGGGGTCCCACTCTTGATTCTTTCCCTTTTGCTAAAATGTTCATATTTGTAACCTAAAATGGGGTGCCTAAAACTAGCCAATAAGGCAACTTTGTTTGCATATTAGAAAAAAAGATGCTCCCCACAGTGCACAAATTTAAAAAAGACATTCCTCTGTGCTCAGACTAATCTTAAAAACTAACCTTTAGTAGTTTTGGTTCGTTTTTTTTTAAAATCCTCACTGGAGGATATATCCATTGATCAAGAGAGGGAGGAAGGGAGAGAGAGGAACACTGATCGGAACCCACAAACAATGCATGTTTTCCAAACGGGAATCAAACCTGTGAACTTTGTTTTGGTTTATGGGCTGATGCTCCAACCAAGCTACACTAGCCAGGACACCCTTAGTAGTTTTAACAATACCAAAAAGGAATCTTAAATCTGGTTTGGATATTTCATCCTTGCTAACACAGACTGATTATAGCTACCTTCAAAATTTAGATGCCATTCCTACTTCTCATTTAATTCCTTCCAATATGTAATTCTTTGCATAAATACAGTAAGCAATAGACTCTATGTCTGCCAGGAATATCACTCATTGTTGAAAGGGAACATACAATCTAGGTTTTAACTAGACTCATAGATCATAGAACTGGAATGAGCAGCAAAGGAGCTTTGGGTAGTGCCTACAAGCTGGCTCCTTCCTGCCTTCCTTGATGCATGCAGGCATAAACATAGGGCTGGGCCCCTAGGGATACAGTTCCTGTCCTCAGGGGCCTCACCTGGGGTGGAAGACTTATGAACAAATAAATGCAATAAATATTTTATTGACCATTATATACACATTATTTAAAATCTCTAACTTTTCATGTATCAAAAATTATTTAAAATACTCAAGATTACTTTTGGTTTCAATTTTAATACTAAATCTTAGCTTCTGTTAGAAAAGACCTCTCATTTTGAACTTCTGCCAAGATGGAGGCATAGGTGGAAACACTGTGCCTTCTCCCACAACCAAGTTTGAATACAACAAAAGTTTTGGAGAACTAGGACACACCCAAAGACCAGAAAATGGAATTATACGGAAGTCTGACAGCTACGAACCGTTCAACGGGATGGTCTAAGAGGCGGAGCCAGCAGCGGAGCTGGGTCGGGCAGGACAGATCCCCCGACCTAGGCGCGCAGGCAGCCCGGAACCAGTCGGGGTGCGGGGCAGACTGACCAAGGTCCCACATTCGCGCACAGTGAGACGGACCACGCAGGCCCCAGGGGGCGAACCCAGTGGTGGAGGGCTGATAGCAGTGGCACACTCGCGTGCTGTGGAACGAGGCGCGTGGGCCTGGTGACGGTGGTGGCTGCGGTGCCGGTGGGGGTCACGGCAGCAGGCGGCAGAGGGAAGCCATTGTCCCTCTTTGACCCCGGCCCCACATACAACGTCACAACCCAGCGACTGAGTTGCCCTGCTCTAGTGAACACTTTAGGGCTCCGATCCTGCTACGGAACAGGCACGAACAGCCCAAAAGATGGCGCAAGAAGAACTCAAAGTCCCAGAGCCAATAACTCTAAGCGACCAACAGATTGCCAGCCTCTNAGACCTACAGCCAAGATTGCTTTATCCAGCAAAACTTTCATTTAGAATGGAAGGACAGATAAAGTGCTTCTCAGATAAGGTCAAGTTCAAGGAGTTCATTATCACCAAGCCCTTATTATATGAAATGCTAAAGGGACTTATATAAGAAAAAGATGATGAACAATATTAACAGTGAAAGGACAGCAAACACACAGTTATTAACAACCACACCTAAAACAAAAGCAAACCAAGAGGACAGCTAGATCAGGAGTGGAACCATAGAAATGAAGAATGCATGGAGGGTTAGCAACAGGGGAGTGGGAGGAGGAGAAGAGGGGAGAAGGCATAGAAAATAGCATAGATGGTAGGTAGAAAATAGATAGGGGGGAGGGCGAGAATAATGGGGGAAATATAGAATCTAAAGGAACTTGAGACACGTGGTTGTAAACTAAGGGGGGAGAATAGTGGGGAAGGGAGTGTGCAGGTGGAGGGGAATGAAGGGGGGAATAGAACAACTGTAATGGTATAATCAATAAAATATATTTAAAAAAAGAAAAGAAAAGAAAAGACCTTAAGTCTATGATGATCAGGTCACTCTTTGTCAAAATTAGCTGGTCTACAATAAAAAAAAATCTACAACACTTTACTAAAATGTTTAAAGGAATAATTTAAAACTTCTCAAATACTTAAAGCAATTATAATGTACAGTCCTTGCCATGTTAAATTCTGTACTTTCTCTTGATCCAGAGATCTTAAAGTTATTTACAAATCACCTTATTATGCAAAGTATACCATTAAAATATGCAGAAAACATTTCTACTTGTGTTGTACAAATATTGGCTAAAACATTAAGTAAGACTTCTCAGGACAGAGACAGAAAGAGACAAGAACCCAATCCCATCATCCAGCCACCTAACCACTTGGGGCCAAATTTTAAGAAGACATACTCTCAAACTCATTTTCACCGGGGGCCATATCAGCCTCATGGTTGCCTTCAAATGACCAAATGTATTTTAGGACTGTGTAATAAATGTAACTACTCCTTAACTAGGGGCAAGGAGCTCAGCACTGCCACTGGGTAGAAACAAGTTACTGGGCCAGATAAAACAAGGTGGAGGGCCGGGTTCAGCCCAAGGGCCTTGTGTTTGCCACCTGTGCTCTAGAGAAATGTTTCCTTTTTAAGGACAAAACAATATGAAACAACAAATAGCTTTAGTGAAATATTTGCATAAAGGATCAAAGAAGGGGTAGAAAAAGGACTCTAAACCTACTTCTACTCTTCTGTATTATCACCTAGCTCTTAAGAATGAAGACAATAAGGCAAAGAGAGAGAAAGGGTAAGACATTTAGAGAGCACCTTGAAGCAGGTTTCTCCTGATCTGAAATATAATGAAGTTCAACTACTTAAATACATTATGCATCCCTTTTTCTATTGAAAGCTACTTTCTTCAAACCCTGGGTTATGTTTTAAACACATATACATATATTTTATATACAAGTATGTATGTGTATGTGTGTATTCATACACATATGAATAGAAACACACATACACACATATAATATATATATATATATATATATATCTCAAATTTGCACAACAAACTAAAAAAGAATTTCAAAAAGGATTTCGAGGCTAAGAATGATGAGACATAACATCTGGATAAAATGAAATTCTAGTTCCCACAGAACAAGTCAAAATCTCTTCATTTACTTACATGTTTTGGGTCTTCAGAATCCAAGCTACCTAGGACCATTTGCAAGTCCTGAATCTCCTTCTGTTTTTCAGCAATTTCTTGCCTTTGCTTATCCTTCTGCGCTTCCAGATCCAGAGCTTCTTGGCGTAATTTATTTAGAAGTTGTATCCTACCACTCAACTGCTTGAAAAGGAGGTCTTTCTCTGCTTCTGAAACCTAATTCCCCACACAATTAATAGAGGGTAGCAACTGTGATTTACAAATTTAAAGAAAACAACTTTTACACTGTAAAGGTGTGCTCTATGAGTATTTTTAAATAATAAAATACAGAAGTTATCCAGGCATTTCATTCACATCCTATACTTCTATGCTTATTACATGTAGAAAACCTTATTTTATAAAAGTTTAGGAAAACTAATAATTTAATAGCAGATAAAAATGAAGTTGTCACTCTAATATAAACAACTTATAAGTTATTAATAACCATACTAATGGTAGCTGACTTTATACAATACTTTATATTGTACTTACCTTCGTTATTAGCATGTCAACCAAATTAATAGTGTAATGAAAATTTAGACTTATATTTACTCATTTAAAATAACTACTTTTTCCAAGTACATTTTGTTTTAAAAGCCTATTATTTACATCTATCAATCTAGCTATACAAAACTCTAGCCAGTACTATTATAAAACATTCTTATTTAATTATTAAAATCACTCTTGATAGCTCCCTCTACCTCATCTCCCACCTTTAATCCATCTTTAAGACCCATCAATCAGTTCTACTGCCAAATTTTACCGACTGTAGAATCAGTCTGATTTCTCTCCACGCTCACCATCACCTTCCCAGTCCAAGCGATTATCATCTCCCGTCTGTACTAAATAGCCTCCTAACAGGCTGGCAAATCCCCATTCTTTCCACCTCCCTCATTTCACTCTCTTGCAGTAGTCAGAGTGCTCTTATAAAAATACAAATAGGATTAGCCACTCTACTTCCTAAGGTCCTTCAAAGGTTTCCCATTGTATTCAGAATAAAATTCAACCCCCTTAAAATGGCCTATGAAGCCTGGCATGACCTTTAACCTCATCTTCCATAACACTCTCCCCCACTCTGGAAAGGAGTCTTTAGTTGGCCTGGAACACCCTTCTCCTAACTCTGCTTCACTGGCTCCCTCTCATCCTTTGGGTCTCCGCCTAAATGTCACCTCCTCAGAGAAGCCTTTGTGGGTCCCCACAATTTAAATTATATCCTTTTTATTACTTCTTCTAATTTTTTGTTTTTCTATAACACTTTTATTGTTTAACAATATATTTCTTTTATACTTTTGTTTGTTGCCTATTTCCTGACCACGAGGAAGGACGCATCTGTCTTGTTCATTTACTGAGGGCCCAGTCAGTGACTGCCATATAGTAAGCTTCCAATAAACTTGAATCAATTTCTAGTTACTATATAATCCAAAAGTAACAGTACCTTTAAAAAGATTCTATACTCTGGATTTTACATTCTTGTTCTATCTACTATAGTATGAATGCAGTTATCCTCCTATTTGGAAATACTGATATTTAAAAGTTGCAAATAACTAAAATCTTTTGCACACTTAAAAAGTAAAATGTCAAATACTTCCTTTTTTGAATTTTCTCCCTATGCCATTACATCATGGGTTTGAACTTCCTTCTTCATGACACACTTTGTAATTTCTGAGAGTGTATCACTCCCACCTTTTTGTATACCATATTTTACATCATTCACATTTCTGCTGCTTGTCTGATAATGTTTATGTTGTAGTAGAGATGTCTTCTGGGTTTTAATCTAGATCCTAGGATCTTAAAAGTAGGGGGTGCTTAATTAAATTAGGAGATATGTCAGAGAGCAACTTCCTTGGGTAATGTAGGTGCTTTTTGTAATAAGTGTAGACCAAATACATCTTTTTACATAAGTTGTAAGTAATTAATTTATTTCTACACACCTTATAAAATGCTAACGGGATGTCATCATGATTGGAAGAAAAATGTAATTGGAAATGCTAAAACTGCATCTGACTCTGAAATGTGTTATTTTGTAATTAAGCAGCACTGATTTAAAAATTGTTTTACACGGTTATGAAGGGAGAAAACATTTCACTTTTTGCATTTTCTCTTAGCATTGCTGCTTTGTTTTTACATACTTTTTTAAGCTGTATAGCTTCTTCCAGTTGCTTAAATTCTTCAGTAGCTCTTAAGATTTGTTGTTCTGCCTTTTCTATTTCATCATGCAGTTCCGAAAGTCGAGTTTGTGCTGAAAATTTAAAACCATACACACACACACAAGAAAAATCTTGAATTTTTAAATTTCTACCACATGTTTTTCTTCACAATAACCTCCTCCCTCCAGTTAAATTATAGATAGCAGATTGTATTAAATTATAGATCACAGGAATAAAAAATATAATTTATGATGGTTTTCTTTTTTATTAATCTCTAGAATAGTTTAATGATATGCTACAGAACTATAATTTATCCTTTTTTATCGTATTTTCCACTACCATGTAGTCCCCTTTAATTGAACCTTTAAATTTGTAAAATTCTTAACATAAAAGGGGCTTTAATTGATGATCCCAACACTAAAGATCTCTTTTGAGAGAAAAAAGATTTTATTGGTAAATATATACTTCCATGTCACTAAGTTACATAATTAGGCTTAAGCTATTTACAAAAAAACCTGTGTTAGAGATAAATGCTTTTATAATGGTACTCAATGTCAAGAAATTCACTACTGAACAGTCTTTCTCAACTAAAGTAATCTCAAATCAATCACTTTCTACCTCAAAATTCCGATTTCTTTTTCTCCATTACTTCTTCCCTGCCTCCTATAAAATGATGAGCTCCTTGCAGCTAGTCTGCACAGATATCTGATTTACTTTTGTCTTCTCTCTCTGGAGCCTGGCCATGTAGACATGGACAACTCAGTCTCTTTCTTCCCTCTCCCAGTCAACCTCTACCGGACTTCCATGTTTCCCATTTAGCTACTAACCAAGGAAAGGTGAGCTGCTAATATGACAAGTCAGAGCCCCACAATGGGCCCTGATTCCTAGTGGGAGGCATGAACTCAAGTCTGCTTTCTCCTTCTTTCATATCTATGCAGCTGAGTGGGAAGTGGAGTCAAAGTTTGTCACCAGCAGGGTCTCTAAGAGCCCTCTTAGACTGACTTTTTCATCTTTGGGACTTGCCAGGAGTGGTAAGATCCCCTGAATGAGATGTTCTGAGGGTGGGATGGAAGGGAAGGTGGAATGTGGGAGAGGTTGGGAAGAGTCAAAGCCAGCCTCAGGCTCCAGCCTAAGGAGAGTGCCCTGATCCAGTTTATCCAAAGCACTGCTTTAGTTTTGGCTGTATACGTAGTAATAAAGTGGTATTTCACTTGCTTCAATTATTACTAATTATGTCTTTGAATGTATAGATCCAATGGTGAAAAGGATCTGTTGGCAGGAGATTCAAGCATTCTTGTATACCCTGGATATGTTGTCATCATATTACTATCAAAACCCCATTTTCTAACATAATAGAAATAACTATAACCTGCTCAATGAATCACTACTTTTGTTTTAGACTTTCCACATAAACAATAATTTAATGTCTCCAGAATGTTAAGTAAAAGAATTATTAAAACACAATTTGCCCAGTCAACCTTTTAATATTTTTAAAGAATTTAAAATGATTTTTTAAACCTGCATTTATTTTTCTTTCTTTGTCTTCCAGTTGTATGTCCAGTGGCATATGAGCTCTCAAGTTCCTCTCTCCATTTCTAGGTTGTTCCCCTTCATTTGGCTCCATCTTCTTGATCTCTATTGGCTGGGCTTTATCAATAATGTAACTCTCTCTGGTGAACATATTTCTCTTGTATCTGGATTTGCCAATATAGGGGCTTTCCTCTAGGGTTTTATCAACTTCAACATACTATAAGCAAAACAAATTAATAGATGTGTGGTTTAATAAGCAACTTAAGAACAGTCAAATGACATTATTCATTTTAGTATGAATAACATATCACAGAACTGCCTAAATGTTAATTCTACATGCCTAGAAGTTGGAAAATATACATCATTCTTTCATCCTTATATACCAGAAAAGAAGTAGAACAAAAAATGGTCTCAAAGGATTTCTCCTATTCCTGAAGAGTGAATTTGGGTTTATTGATTAAAGAACTGTATACAGCTATGTGATTTTTAGACCTGCTTAATCTTTCAAACCAGAAATTTAAGTATTTTATTTTGGTTTCGTGGCTGATATATAAGTAAAGTATCTATATAATAAATTTTAATGACTGCATTTTTATCTAAATAATATGATGCTGGTTACAATCATTGGGTCTTGGACATTAAGTGGCTTCTCTTTTTCAGTAAGATTTATGGCATATGTATAAATAATGGCTGACTAAGACTGCACCCAGTGGTTACTGAACAAACAACATATGGAATGACTATTCCATGGTTGCTGAAGCTGGCAGTGTACTTTTTCTGAATTCAGATTTAAGGGAGATGATCAACCATATTTTTGAGTGAGGTATCTGAGGGTTAGATAGCTGCTTTGGGTTATGGATAGGGCTGTAGGTAAGAATCCTTCTGGGATTTTTACCATATTTTTCCATGTATAATGTGCATCCTTGTTTTTCCCTCAAATATTTGGGCAAAAAGTGTGCATTATACACAGCAAAATACGGTATCTCTTTTGGATACTGCTCTAACATACAGAACCAAATAATTCTCAGATCCAACCAAAATACATTTATTCTTCTGGTGCTCTCACAACAAGAAAGTGGAGTGGTTATTGATAAAAACCCTTGAAAGTCTCCAACACTTGCCCTCCCCTGCCCCACTATAAGCATGATTTAACTGTGAATTATTAAAAAATTAAGATAACTCACCTCTGATGGATAGTAATTTAGTGGTTCAAATTTAGCATCAATTTTATAAAAGGCCAATTCCTGTTCCAGCTCATACTGTTTCTGACATGCTCGTGTTAGTTCCATGGTCTTCTGTTTTAGCTATTGGCCCAATTTGATATGAGATAACATATAGCGTCAGTAAGTCAGTATAAAGGTACAATGGTAGGAGGCAAGTTTTAATCATAACTAATAATTAGATTGTTTTAAACTCTACAGCAAAGAGCACAACATTCAGAATATCTTATGGTAAGTCTTAAGTATTAAAAGAATGAAATACAAAAATATCGTAAGAGATCACATAAAAGACCTTTGAAGTTATCTGCTATTTCAGGATACAATGAATGAAGACTTTAAAAACATTTAAATGTGCTTTAACCAAACATGAAAATAACTCTGTATCAGTTATTTTTAAGTAACTAGTCTACTAAGTACCTGCTTCCTGACTTCCCAATAATTAACAGTAATTTATTTAACTCACTCTGCAATTTTAATGGTAGCTTCAAATCATGGATGGAAATGATATTTAACATTAATTATAAAGGAATCAGGAGGAGGAATGAGAGGATGAAAATAGGAGTTTGGTTTTAAGTGCTGTATTGTTGTTGTAGTATTTTGGCTAATGGCATCTCAGTTTTAGCTGTTCAGAATATTATTTTTTTGTAATAGAGGATAAGAAATGTGAATAAGACCAATCAATCAGATTCAAATATATAATACCAAATTTTTAATAAAGTAATTCTCCTAAAATTATAACTTTTTAGTTACCTGTTATTCTTAGAAATTTTTAGAACTACAGTAAAAGAAATCATCTAGCCTAATTATCTTAATTTATAAATTAAAAAACTAAGTCCCAGATGGGTGAATTGACTTGTCAAAGTCACATATTAATTAGTGGCAGAGGCTAAATATTTCACTAACTAACAATACCAGCCCCCCTTCTATTACACCAATCCTTCAAGTTCATTTCAAAGGTCCACTAAGTGATTTTCACCTTTTTCTTAGCCAGTGTGTGATAGTAGATACAAAACAAAAACAAAACAAACAAACCATGCAGAAAAACTCTATTAATATAAAAATGCAAGCTTGAGAGAATAAAAACCAGACAAACATAAACATTTTACAAGGTCCAGGCAACCAAAGGCGTGCATGATTTAGCTTACAGTCACCTCCTGATTATCCATCAAAGGGAAGTGATACTAACCTGGATAAGAGGTAATCTTGGCTGAGTCCCCACTGTGTGCCAGACACTGTACTAATCATTTTACCTGTGCTATCTCACCAAATCTTCATAGCTACCTTATCAGATGACAAAAGCTGCACACAGAGGTTAAATAACTTGCCCAATTCCATAGCTGGTCGTGGAAGAGGCAGAGTTCAATTCCAAGTCCCCTGATTTCAAATCTAATCCTCTATTATACTATTGCCTTCAATGTCCTGTTGCAGGATGTCTACCACATACTCACACTATGCTTTCAGTGAATGCTCCTAAGTCACCAAGTCTCAAGAAAGCAATTCATAACCAACAGTGTCAACTAATCCTGGGCTCCTCTCCCACAGACCATTGGCAGTAGGACCAAAGGCAAATATGCCTGGGACCACAGAAAATGCATGAACTGGTCTCTGCAGGCAAATAATAATAAACACTCTGTGCATATCAAAGCACATTTGTGTCTTTTATAAAACTAGGTTTAGCATATAGTAAGCATTCAATAAATGTTCATTGAGGGAATGCACAAATGAGAGCAAATCAAGAGTCAAAGGACCTGGGAAGTTGGCTAGTTACAGTATGGGCTGTGGATAATCAAGAGCTGACTGCAGTTAACATATTTACCAATAGAAAAAACAATACAAATTCTTTCCCCTGACATTCATATTTACTCTTCTATATATGCATCCATTAAAAAATTATATACACATACACAAGCACATTTCGTGGGAAGGCAAGCCAGTTTCAAAACTTAAAATGTACATGAGCATATTCATACAAATCATGCAAACCATGAAAAACATAGTATGCAATTCAGTCCTGAAGGAGCTACCTTTAAGGAAGAAAAAAGAATCGGGAGAAAAAGGTCTGCAAGAAACCAAGACAATGGCTAAAAGGAGAAAGAAGCAAACAGAAACCATCACCTAGAGAACTCTAGAGTGAGGTTGTATAACATAAGTTATTCTTTACTGACAAATTAACTTAAAAAGTAATTGTTACCAGTACTTGCATTTTTCTTATAGGGACACATTTTATCATCATTCTATGAGTTACAGATTTACCACCTCCCATTACTTAGCTTGATTCATTTCAAATTATTTTCATATTCATTATGTCATTAAGTCCTCACAACTCTGTAAGACTGGCAGGACAGGTAAGTCATCCTCATTTGAAAAATGAAGAAACTAAAGAACAAAAGTTAAATAACTTTCAAAGAGACAAAGAACAATATTAATATCAAAGATAATCAAAGTTAATATTTGTTGGTGGCAGGAGAGGGAGAACTACTACAGCTTAAAGGCCACCGGCAGTTCAATGTTACGACCTTTCTTTTGCAGGTTGACCTACTACATGAAACTAGAAAACACCACATAACTATAGATGGTATTATTACCAGATATTCTACATACGAGAATGTAAAATGTTTTTCAAATACAGGCTCTCAGAATAAAACCTAGAATTCTTAAAAAAAATAGAATAGTCCTTTGGAATAATAAGAGAACAGGCCAAAAAAATAAATTTAAAGAAAAACTGAAAGAATACAAAATAGCTAATAATTACATATACCATACTCAACTCCAACAACTAAAGAAATGTTAAATTAAAGCAAGGAGATTCCATTTGTTTCCTATTTACAAATTCAAAATAATGTAGTGATTTATATTAAGGAATTAATAGTATGAATGTGTAAGATATATATATTTACATATAAAGATGTTCTCTGTAATATTGTTTGTAATAACAACAAAGTAGAAGCAACCTAAATATTCATCAATAATAGTAGGCTACATAAATTATGGAGGATACGTATAATGGAACATAATATAGACTCTGACAAGAGTAAGAAATATTTATGAGTAGTATATGTATAAAGTGTATGTGCACAAGTTATATGTGTATTCTTTTTAAATTTGGAGAGCTGTCCCTGACATACTGTTTTGTAAAAAATAAGATACAGAATTTAAAAATATATATATAGTAAGATTTTTTAAATCACAAAAATACTCAAAGTATATACGTTGTATTTAATTACATATACATTATTATATGTATATTGTATAAGCAGAGAAAACAAAAAGGATATATATTAACACCAGGCAATGGGGTAAGAGAAGAAAGAGTGAGACCTTCATTTTCTACTGTATACATTTGTGTTATCAAATTTGTTATAGTAAACTCACTAACTTAGTATATACATGTATTTTGTATATACAGTTAAATGGTTAAATACACAAATAGCATGACATGAAGAAGAGCACAGTCTTCTAACCAAAAATAGTTACAGAAAAAAACAAAACAGCAAAACTACTGACAATTTACAAAACATTTATCCACAGCACAAACATATCGACAACATTATAAACAAATAAAAGAGAAAACTAGACAACTATAACAATCCATAATTTGGGGATAGTGCAAGGTCATAAAATTCAACATTTTGCCAAGGTTTTCAGTGGATTAACTAACATGCACTAGGGAGTCAGCATATAGAAATTATAAGTTCTTTTATCTTAATAAAAAATGAATACTGTATTACAAAAAAGATGGATAATTCAGGAGAAATATTTAAATGCTCACAAATATCAAGTGATACCACAGTAAGTACTGGGAGGGGTTTTTTTTTTTTCATTTTAAATACAAATGTTAAGTGACAGCTTAAAGAGTTCACTGCTAAAATGAACCTGATTGTCACGCAAGTTTCCAATGATTAAATTTCTCATCCATCCACTTTATTATGGTATGGAGAGCAACAGAAGTATGTATAATATAAAAATCACTGGTAATCACCAAACTGTTAACATATTTTCAGTATGCCTTCAGAATACAGCTGACATAATTGAAAACTACTTTCAAATAAGAGGCAGATGAAGGAACCCACATATGCTCTGAATATCTGACTAACAGCGCTGGGGAAGCTGCCCTTTCATCACATCCCTGGTATAAACTACCTTTTTTCTCAAAGAAGCTCGAGAAGGAGGTTAAGTATTTGAATTTTATGTAACTATTTCCCTCTCTGCACAAAGGAGGGGACACTTTTTTCTTGCTAAAAAATTTAAATGCTTAAGCAGAATCCTTGTTAACAAATAATTAAGCTAGAATGCCAATCTTGAAAGGGAAATGCAAAAAATGTAACTGTATGTAAGATTCATAGTTATGGGAGAGGTTAGGGTTAGGGTTCTCTAAGTTATGCATAGATCAGAAAACAAACTGTCAAAAGAAAAAAAAGAGAAAAGTACCAATAGCTATTTTTTCCTTCAAGGACAAGTAGTAGACTACTTGGTCAGACTACAACGTCAGATTCTCTGAGTAGAGAAGGCCTTTTAAAATCCAGTCCATCTCGCTGTCTAGTGTTTTCTTTTCCCCCAGTCCCAAGCATGTGCCTGTTTCAGTGGCAGCAAACACAGTCTGGAGTTACCACATTTTATCTCAGGATGACTATTCAAAATTTCTTCTTTACTACTATATTTTCTATTTGCTGCTTCTTAATTCTACCTGTGGGACCTTCATCAACAAGTCTATATCCCTATTCTGTGAACAGTCCTTCAACTGCCTGAAGGCAATCATCAAAGCTTGCTGTTTCTTCTCTTCTCCAGGCAAACACTCCTGGTTTCTTTGGCCATTCCTCATAGCACTCAGTCTCACGACCTTTAAAGCCTCTGGGTCAGGTACCTTCTGATCATACACTATCTAGTCTGTTTAAATCTCTTCTAAAATATTCTTTTTATTTCAACCATAAAGCCAAATTTTATAAAATCTAAATATTACAGATACACATAAATGGCGATTTGAAAGTCTGTGATTCCACTCCTCAGAAATAACTACTGTCAAGAGTTTAGTATATTCTACCATTTTTCCCAATGCATACTGATGCCATTATACATAGGTTCATCCTTGATATACTCTTTTATAGCTTGCTTTTTTCAAATAGCAATATGTGTTAAACATCCTTCTGTATCAGGACATACACCTCCACCTCATTTTAGTATTTAACAAGATTTTTCTACCACAAAGATATCCACTGGGGGACAATTTAGTTATTCTCAATATTTTGCTAATATAAATAATATTCTAGGGAATGTCCTAGTATATACACATGTGTATATGCATATTTTATATATGTTTGTATGCACATATACAATATCTTTACACATTCTTGGTACCATTTCTACAGAACATCTTATTGGAAATATAGATCATGTAATATTATAACAATTATATAATAAATAAATAAATATAATAATATAAGCACTATGTATACTGGTAATATTTCCATTATATAGGATATAGGGTAGGTCCATTTAAATTTGAATAATTTTGCCGAATTGCCTTCTAAAAGTTTTTGCCAGTGTAGTCTCATTAACGATGTTGTTAAAAAAAATACACACATGGGTAGTCTGACCAGCTCCTCCTAGTGTGGGGCCTCCCCTCCCTCTTTTGTTCTAGGTACTGCACTCTACATAATGTAGCCCGAAACAGCACTTGTCTTTGGGCAGCCGTATGACACAGTGCCCGGTCAACTACGGCTCGTAAAACCTTTAGCACATATTTCTGTTGAACCACATCTTCCCCACTCTATGGTCAGGAAGTTGTCTTTTCAGACACAAGGACAAAGAATGCTCTATTTCAAGAGAATATGTATAGTCAAAACATAGTAAATATGTAAAGAATGTAAAGTATGAACTTACCAACTCATTTTTAGTGTTTAGGTTACTCTCTAGCTCCTCACAACTCTGTTTTTGTAACACGGCCTCCTCTTTCAATGATCTGTTCAGTTTATCTTGACTTTTAATTTCTTCTAGGAACTTTGTTTGTTTGCTCTTAAGCTCTTCAATTTCCGTTACCTTTTTTTCCAGGTCTCTTTCTAGTCTTTCTACTTCTTCTGCCAATACAAATTTAATAGTTTATTGAACATTATAGTTCCTAGTAGAAGAAAGGTAAGAATACTTCTTAACTTACAGCAAAAGAACTCTTAGAATAGTATAAATATAGTTCTACTTTTATTTTTTTAAGATTATTTATTTTTAGAGAGAGGGGAAAGGAAGAAAGAAGAGAGGGAGAGAAATACTGACCAGTTGCCTCTCTCATACCCCGAACTGGGGCCCTGGCTCACAACCAAGGCATGTGCCCTGAAGGGGAATCAAATCAGCAATCTTTTGGTTCACAGACCAACTAGGCCACAACAACCAGGGCTAAATTATTTGCTATGACTAACTTTTGGGGGGGAAAAAGACTGTTTTGAACTAGAAAGTGATTTATATTAAGAGGTAAGAAGTCATCATTGGATAACAATTTTAAAAGATAACATTTTCCGCGGGCCTGCGAACCTGCAAACCAGAGGATCGCGGTTCGATTCCCAGTCAGGGCACACACCTGGGTTGCAGGCTGGTTCCCTGCAGGCCCACTCCCAGCAGGGGACGCACGAAAGGCAACCATACATTGATGTTTCTCTCCCTCTCTCCTTCCCCTCTAAGGATAAATAAATAAATAAAATCTTAAAAAAAAAAGATAACATTTTCCCCAAATATTTAACTCAATTAGTGTGTTGATAAATGAAGCTTTCCAGGCCTCCCATAAAAAAAAATGGAGTATTTTATTTGATGTTTGTAATCAAACCTTAAAGGATGGTACAAGCATGTTTGCAAAAATACTATACTATCTTAAAATCCTTCAGAGGCTTCCCAAAAAGGATCCAAAAAGCCTGTATGAAGAATTAACAAGGCTCTTCATGATTTGGTCTCAAATTCCCTCTCCAGCATTATTTTCAAGCACACCTCACTGTAGGCCACTGAAATGATTCCAATTCTTCAGATTTGTGATTCCTTTTCTCACCTGCAGGCTTTTATTCACACCTTCTGCTTGGAACTGGCTTCCTCTATCTATTACTGGCCTATTTTGCATCCTCCAGGTCTTAGTTTTTAAAATATTTTGAAAAGTCTGCCCGACTCTACCCTTTCTCCAGGTTAGATGCTTCTCAGGGATGCACTCACACCACCTTGCACCTCTACTGTGGCCCTGGTCACACAGGGAATTGTAAAATGTGATCAAATAACTTGGTTGTCTGCCTTCCCCACTTAGGCTTTGTGAAAGCAGAAACTATCCACTATAAACTATAGGTGCTATAAACTATAGCACCTATCCACTTCACCACTGGATTCCAAGAGCTCAGCACATTAAAGGCCCTTAATTAATATTCAAAGTCATCAATGCATCATAAATAATTGAAACATCTCCCCCAATAGTACATTTATATGATGACTTTCCTTTGTATTATTTATATTTTAAGGATTCTAAAACATAAACTTCAGAGTAATAAATGTGGGGTAAGGGGAATCCCATGCTAACTAAAATTTATATTTCTCAAGTACTGGATCAAACATTATGAGACTATCATTTTTGTAAGCAAAGTAGACTAACATCAGTTTCGAATAGCTGAATATATAGGCTCATTTCCTAACATTCTAAAATGAATATTCCATACCTTCCTCTTTCTCTACACTCCACCCCACACTCCTTCTATTTTCTCTCCCAGTTGATGACCTCATATTTCATGAGAAAACAGACCCTACTTGTGAGAACTTCCTCATTTTCCCACCACCAAAGCAACAAAACTACCCACATCTGCACACATCTTCTCTCCTCCATTGATGGAGAAAGTGTCCTGACCCTCCTATTAAGAGACAATCTTTCTTCTTTTTCTCTGATCTAATCTTGTCTTCTTAAGGACCAAAAAGAGAGCCATGACTTGTCTCTCCACTCTGCTCTTGAATATTGTCTTTGCTTCTTTGACTACTAGCTTTGAGGTTTTACAGCATTGGCTTCTGCCCATTTCCTGGTCTGGAAGCCACTGGTGATTTTTTTAAAACTCATTTATTAGGTATTAGGGGGGAGAAATTATGGGATCAAATTTCAAATCTTCACCCAAATGTCACTTTTCCATCTATAAGCTAGCATTTGTCCTAACCACACCTTAACTGCTGTTGTCAAGATCCTCATCAGATGTTGCCAATCTCATGCACTTCTCTGTGCTCAACTTACTTCTTCACACCTCGGCAACATTCAACATAGCTGACCACTTCCTCTTTTGAAACCTTCTTCTCTGGGCTTTTGCAACCCACTGTTTCCTGGTTTTCTTTTACCTTGTTGGCTTCTCTGAACTTTCTTAGCTGGCTCTCCTTCTCACTCATCCCAACCCCTGCCTGACTGTGCTAATTGATTCTGGTGGAATTAAATGATCATTTTCATGCTGATTGATTCCCAAATTTATAGGTCTAGTATAGATCTCTTTGAACTCTAGACCCACATCTCCAAATCTTTTTGGTTTTCTCATAGACATTCAAACTCAGCATTCTAAGTTCTCCCATATTTATACATAATATCACCATCCAAACACTCAAGCTAGAAGTGTGGGAACTTCCAATCCATTAAAAAGTGCTGCTGAACCTCCAAAACTGATCCATCGATATACCAAACCTACCACCTAAACACAGGCCATCAACATTTCTAGCCTAGATTTCCGTAGCAGCCTAATCACGTGTCCCTTTAGCTCCATTTTCCTCTGCTCTAAATCAGTCTGCATCCTGTATCAATAATAATCCTCATAAATAAACTGGCTCATGTCCCACTCCCAATTAAAAACTGTCAATGGCTTTCTTCTGCACCTGAAATAAAATCCAAACTCCAAGAGCCTGTGCTATCTCCCCCCACCACACACACAATCCCTCCAGTCATACTAATCTTCTTTCAGTTCCCTAACTTACCAGGATCTATCCAACCTCAAAGTAAAAGCTGCTCCCTCTCCATGAATGCCTTTTTTCACATGGCTAATCCATTCTTGCCTCTGTCTCCAGCTGAAATGCCACTTCCTCATAGAGCCGTTCCTTGACACCACACTTTCCCAAGAAGGGGGTTCGAACCACTGCTGCTTTATCAGGGTTTACTTGCTCTTTTTGTGTCTGTCTTCTCCACTAAAACACAAGCCACACTAAGGCCAGTACCCTATGTCTTCCTCACCATTGTATCCTTAGTACCAGATACAGCGCCTGGCTCACAATACATGCTCAATGACTATTTGCTGAGTTAATTAATTTATAGTGCAACTTTCTATGCAAATTTTAACAGCCTTATAATGTTCATAATATAATATGTTTTATGGATAATTTCTGGATTATTCTTTTCCCACCCAAATTTAATTAGTAAAACAAAAAAGGTCATTTTACCCAAACTGAATCTCTCAAAAGCTTCCTGTCTGTCCTGAGTGGTTACCGGCTGACCTTCCAAGCTTTCCAGTGAACGGAGGTGAAAAATGGTAAATTGGAAATAATGAGAAAGGGCAACAACTGGATTTTCAACTAGGATCAGAGAAGTCAAATCTTGAAGTGGTTTCAACTTGCTCACATCTTGAAGCTGAAATGACATATAACACTATTGGTATAATTTAAAAATCATAAACACACCTAAAAGGAGTAATACATATAGGAAATTGCTATTAACATGGCAAGGAATCTACTCATGAAACCCATTATCAAAAAGCAGCTTATGAGGAGGAATAAGAAGTATTTCAGTACATGTGTGTAGTGCATCAGGGCATTATTAGGCATTTCCATGTACCCATTTGTGACTCCTCACAACCACCTATGATATATAATCATCTAAATTTCATACATGAAGAAACTGAGGGCCCTGGCTGGTGTAGCTCAGTGGATTGAGTGCGGGCCTGTGAACCATACGATCACGGTTCGATTCCCAGTCAGGGCACATGCCTGGGTTGCAGGCCAGGTCCCAGCAGGGAACTCACAAGAGGCAACCACACATTGATATTTCTCTCCTTCTCTCCTTCCTCTCTAAAGATAAATAAAATCTTTAAAAAAAAAGAAACTGAGGTTGCTCGAAGAAGTTAGGTGACTTGCTCAAAGCTCAGTTATAAGTGAATGAAACCAGATTTAAATTTAAATCTGTATGTCTATAAACCCTTTGCCTTTTCATTATTCTGACCGAACAAACTGAAAAAATTGGTAACTTTTCAGATAACAGCTATAATTAATAGTTAAAAGAAATAAGGATAAGTTTTGAAGTGGGATTTTTATGTTTATCCAAAGATGGTTTTAAAAGGTTGAGAAACTACTATTAATAGTTAGCACAGAAAAATCTTACCCAAATGAATATGGATCACTTATTGATACCAATATCAAATATGAACTGGGATGAAAAGTGACACCAAATTAGAAATAATCATAAGTATTTATTGAACGATTTTCCTGTTAATATCAGCTGACCCTGAGTATTAGCTAAGGATCACTATTTGAGGAATATGTGTGGCAAATTTTAGAGTCATGGTTACCCTATTGCCTCCCGGGCCCCAAGAGTTCCAAGGTGATGCTGTACAACAAGGCGTGGGCTTGGGCTCTGAGGCTCCTGGGCCATCATAGTGAAGTTGCAGAGAATCACCTTAACAGATCTTCATAAAGATGAAATAAGGAACGTACAGACATTGTTCACTGCACAATGTTAAACAAGTGTTGTTTATTATTACTGCTTCCACTACTGAAGGTTTAAGGAATACAACCTGAGAGTTAATGTTTTTAAAATTAGAGTTAAAATTTTTACAGCATTTTCACATCTACCATTTCACCTGAGCCTGTAACACTCCTGTAAAGGAGGTAGGGTAGAAACTGTTTCTCCAACTTAAGCAGTGAGTTTCAGAGAGGTGAAGAGTTTCTTCAACGTCACAGAAGGCAAGTCTAGACACATAGTGGAAAGCACATCTTTTCTCTTCTATTTTAAGACTGGTGTTTTTTAAATTGTAGCATGATTGTTTCAATTTTAACACAGATTTAAATATATTAATGTTTTTACTTAGTAATGTTTCTTGAACATCTAGCTGTATAAATACCAAAGAAAATCATGAATTACACTCCAGAGAAAAATATACATCATCCTCAGATTATGTGAACCATGATAAAGTTGCTCTATTATAAATAGCTAGTGAGTAACTTCCTAAAACACCTAATACTATAATTGAGATTAATTCATAAATTGGAAAAAAACAAACTGTTCTAGGCATTCACTGACCTGAATTCTGGTACAAAGTGTATGACTTTTTAAAAAAGATTTTGTTTATTTACTTTTAGAGAGAGGGGAAGGGAGAGAGAAATATCAACGTGTGGTTGCCTCTCACATGGCCTCCATTGGGCACCTGACCCACAACCCAGGCATGTACCCTTACTGGGAATCGAACCCGCGATACTCCAGTTCATAGCCTGAACTCAATTCACTGAGCTATACCAGCCAGGGCCCAAAGTGTGTGACTTTAAGTAAGAGATTTAACCTCCCTGAGACTATAATCAACAATGGGAGTAAAACTGTGGTACCTAACTAACAGCATTATTTATATATTTGTATCTTATTGTTTATGCTATTACAGTCATTCCTGCTTTTTCTTCCTCTGCCTACCACCACCCAGCCCCCGCCCCCATAGTATTTTAAAAATAATTCCTGCACTGTCTTCTTAAAACGAGTGTTCTGAGGCTCAAATGAAATATTAGATGTGAAAATGCTAAGAGGTCAACTCTCAGTTACCATGGAACCATGTAAAACTAGGACTGACTATATTTAATTACCCTAGACAATCACAGGTTATGTCTGAATTTAATGTTTCATCAAAGGACTACTGACCTTAAAAGAAGAGACCCCATTTTTTTTAAACTTGGATTTTAACTTTTTCAACAAGTCCAAAAATTTGAAAAACATTCTTGCTACTCTGAATAACTTACCGATGATATCTTGTTGCCTTTCAGATTGAGGGCTCGCAAAGATTTTAACTTCTTCCCAAACCATGCTGGAATATGTTCAATTTCATTTCCTGCAAGGTTTAGCTTTTGCAGATTATACATATTCTCTATACCTTCAATTTTGCTGGAAATCAAAGGGTAAAATCAAACTTAGTTAGTACCATAATACCACTATATTAAGATTTTACTTACTTTCAGAATGAAGGGGAGGGAACGAGAAAGAGGGAGAGAAACATCCATGTGTAAGACAAACACTGATGGGTTGCCTCTCTCACTCCCCCAACTGGGGATCTGGCCCACAACCCAGGGATGTGCCCTAACTGTAATCCAACCAGAGACATTTTGGCTCATAGGCCAGAGTCCAATCCACTGAGCTACACTAGCCAGGGCCCTCCACTATATTTTTCGAATTAACAACCTTGGTTTTATGTGAGGTTACCTTTCACAATTATAATTTATCAACCCTTTCATAAATGAACACCAAAAAAAGCAGTTGAAAACAAATTCATCACAACATCTTTGGTAAACTCTTCATAACTGTGACCAGAAATCTTACCTATCTTACTATCAAACTTTATGATCCGACAACACAGAAAAGGGCCTGACTGTGGCATTCTTACTAACTGCTATAAAGAGAACTAGCACTGACAGCCAGGGGAGAGCTGGAAAACCCAACAGCACACGGTGCTACATGTTACAACCCTGCACAAGAGACGTCTGTCATTACTACCTTAAGTCATCACTGAAAGATTAGCTATACAAGCACGATAAGGCTGCCATTTTGAGCTGGTGGACCCCCAGAATTATACTGTATTTATAGACACAAATATTTTAATGAGACTATTTAAATTAATAAAACATTTATCACCCGTACTGATGAATTTTCACTGATGCAGTATTTTCCCAACTTAATCCCAATTTAATTATCAGTGTAATTACTTGGTCAGGAGAAAAGTATATTGGGCAAATATCTCTAAGCTTCTTTATTTTCATTTTAATTTTGTTGAAATTATTTTTATCAGGATCAGTTGTTCTTATACAAACTTTATATATTAAGGATTAATTCATTAATCAGTTATTTTCCCATTTATTTTTGCCATATTAGAGTTTCTGCTACTGTTAGTTGTTTGTTGGCCATTACACATATCAAGTCCTACATGGGGGAAAAGTATACAGATACAAAGATTTTCAAGATTTCGTATCTACATTATTTGTCTACCACAAGTTTTCTATGTAGCAGTTTTAGCTAGTCAATTTTATGTTTGTATCTCACAGTAATACATTTTATGAAATGGAAACAACGTTGAGAGTATATTTCTTACATCAATCAGCAAAGAACATCAGGATAAACGAGTTGAAATATCTTTAGGATCAAAATTACAGTGTTGAAACACACTGCTTCATGTCAACTTTCTTAATATAATAGGCAGTGAATCAAAAACTCTATCTGGGAAAACTTCCTGCCAAAATAGAATTAAGGTAAAATTTGGTACTCAAAAAACCTATCTCCTTCTTGATAATGCTAGGTAGATATTACTCAGTACTTTACCAATGACAAGTCCTGAAGGCAGTCATCATCTGAGAAGGGCCAGACTACCCATGAATAGAGGATCAAAGCACCTTTTGTTCCAAAGGTTTCTCTCAGTGACATGGGCAGCATTAATCTACCTCTTTAACACAGACAACGACCCTGCAATGCTACTAGCTAAAGAAGTAGTACTTACCAGATCTTGTTATATGATAAGTTGAGTTCACGTAATTTTAACAGTTTATCCAGCTTCTCAATCTTCCCTATTAGATTATGGCTGAGATTCAGTACTTCAAGTTTAACACATTTTTCCAAATTTTCGATATACTAATTGAAAACAAATGAATAAATACTTTATACAACAGATGCCCTGACATAAGCACAACATGTACATATGAGATCAGTCATAGAGAATAGTAAGCCCTTACTGTTCTCCTAGACAATCCCTTGGCGAGGCTCCCCGTGACCAGGAGCACCAGCTCTACTCAAGCCGCCAAACTTGCCGAGCAGACAACACTTCCCATAGACTAAGAAGTGCAGGGCTGTCCAACAAGAATTCCCCCACCTCAACTTTTCATGCTTCTCCCCGCCTCCTCTCCTTCTTTCTTCAATGTTTAGCACGATATTTAGACTGTTGTGTAAACTTACTCCTCCCCTCCCCTCCCCATACATTTACACCTTCAATCTCTCTCTCTCTCCTGGGTCTTCCTCACAAGTTTAAAAACAGTCATTATTAAAGAGATATTCATTACATATTTACTACATACCAGGTGTGGCACCAGGCAATGGAGATAATACCAGTGAAGTAGACAAGTGCCCTGCTGCAGGGCACTATGTTCCTTCCACAGGAAGCCTATGTTCCACACACTCAATCTCTTCTATAGAAAATAAATCCCTCACACTGAACTTGTTTTCTTATGAAGCCCTAATTTTATTTCTTGTTTGCCACCATGTTCTCACAAGAATTACATACATTTGCTCATTCTGCCTTCCATTCACTCTTATTCTATTGGTAAGGCAATGTATCTTTTGCCCTTAATATGTATTCAAACAGTTCTCTCCAAGATCACTATTCATTCATCCCTTCCACAAATATTTATGAATATTTATTTCCTAGGACCTGTTCAGCTACTGGAAATATGGTGGTGAATCAGGAGAACAAGGTTCTTTTTTTAAAAGATTTTATTTATTTATCTTTAGAGAAGAAGAGAGGGAGAGAAATATCAATGTATGGTCACCTCTTGTGTGTCCCCCTGCTGGGAACTGGCCTGCAACCCAGGCATGTGCCCTGACTGGGAATCGAACCTCGATCCTTTGGTTCGCAGGCCCACGCTCAATCCACTGAGCTACACCAGCCAGGGCAGGTTCTTGTTTTTTTATTCACAGAGAAAGATAATAAACAAATGAAAAAATAAACAAAAGTTTCAGAGAGTGAAGGATACTAACAAAAAAATAGAGATGACATGATGTGGCAGAATACAAGGCACTAAGAGGGCAGATTTTGTCTGTTGTGTTTACTGCTATAGCACTAACGCCTGGAACACAATGGGTACTAAAGAAATACTTATTGACTGAAAGAATAAGAGAGACTGACTGAGGAGAGGTGGCTAGCTGTGACTGGATCATGAAAGAAGGCCTCACAGAGGAAGTACACTGAGCTGAGACCTTAATCACAAGAAGCCAGCTGTGCACATACCTGGGGGGCAAAGAATACCAGGCAAAGAAAATGGAAAGGCCCTGAAAGAATGAACTTGGTGGATTTAAGAAATAAAAGGGCTTTAAAATTTATTATTTTTTTTAGGGAGGGAAAGAGAGAAGGATAGAAACACCCATCAGTTGCCTCTCACAAACCCCAAGCTGGGGGCTCAGCCTGCAACCCAGGCATTTGCCCTGACTTGGGATCAAACCAGTGACCTTTCAGTTCACAGGCTGCTACTCCACCCACTGGGCCATATCAGGCAGGGAAGAAAGGGCTTTTCAACTGACAAATCCAACTGACTTCTAAGTTTTCATCCTATTTAACTGTCCTGTGACATTTTATATCATCCTTTCCTGCCTTAAGTTTTCCCTGCTTTGGTCTCAATTTATCACCCTCTTGAATTTTCTCCTGTCCCAATAGCTCCTTCAGGCTTCTTCACTGGGTGTGCCTCTCCCCTGCTCTGGTTCTCTTTCACTATTTCTCCTCTTAATCCTACACATTCTTCACACTAAGCTCTAAATGTCTAGAGATCACAGATTAAGTTTATTTCCTTTCTATGTACTGCCACAGCCTAACACAATGCCTGACATAGAGGCAGCAGAAGAAACTCCAACCATCACAGGAGAGTTTGTTGGAGAGACCCACAGGGTCTTAGAACATACACAAATCCACCCACCCTGGAATCAGCACCAGAAGGGCCCAATTTGCTTGGGGGTAGCAAGGGAAGTAAATGAAAGTCAGCTGAGAGGCGAGCAAGTGGCATTGTTGCCTCTTGGATCCCTCCATCAAATGCAGTGCCAAACTCAGCAAGGTGGGTTGTCCTACCCTGGCAAATACCTAAGGCTCCACTCCCTACTACATAACAGGTGTGCCCAGACAAAACCATATAGCCCAAATGAAAGAACAGATCAAAGCTCCAGAAAAAAAAGCTTCCTCACTAAGTGATGAAGAGATAGTCAACCTATCAGATGCAGAGTTCAAAGCACTGGTAATCAGGATGCTCACAGAAATGGCTGAGTATGGTCACAAAATAGAGGAAGAAGTGAAGGCTATGAAAAGTGAGATAAAGGAAAATGTACAGGTAACCAACAGTGAAGGGAAGGAAACCAGGACTCATTCAACAATTTGGACTAGAAGGAAGAAATAAGCGTTCAACCAGAACAGAATGAAGAAACAGAAATTCAAAAAAATGAAGAGAGGCTAAGGAACTTCTGGGACAACTTTAAATGTTCCAACATCTGAATCACAGGGATGCCAGAAGGAGAAGGGGAAGAGCAAGAAATTGAAAACTTACTTGAACAAATAATGAAGAAGAACTTCCCTAATCTGGCAAAGGAAACAGACTTTCTGGAAGTCCAGGAAGCCCAGAGAGTCCCAAAGAAGTTAGACCCAAGGAAGCACACACCAAGGCACATCATAATTACATTACCCAAGATGAAAGCTAAAGAGAGAATCTTGAAAGCAGCAAGAGAAAAGTGGAGTTACTTACAAAGGAATTCCCATAAGACTCTCAGCTGATTTCTCAAAAGAGACCTTGCAGGCAAGAAGGGGCTGGAAAGAAGTATTCCAAGTCATGAAAGGCAAGGACCTACATCCATGATTGCTACAAAGCTATCATTTAGAATGGAAGAGCAGATAAAGTGCTTCCAAGATAAGGTCAAGTTACAGTTCATCATCACCAAGCCCATTTCATATAATAATATGAAATGTTAAAGGGACTTATCTAAGAAAAAGGAGATAAAAAATATGAACAGCAAAATGACAACAAACTCACAACTATCAACAACCGAACCTAAAGAAAACCCCCCAAAACAAAAACAAACTAAGCAAACAACCAGAACAGGAAGAGAATCACAGAAATGGAGATCACATGGAGGGTTATCAGTGGGGATGGGGAGGGGGGAGAATGGGGGAAAAGTTACAGGGCATAAGAGGCATAAATGTTAGATACAAAATAGACCAGGGGAGGTTAAGAATAGTATGGGAAATGGAGAAGCCAAAGAACTTGTATGTATGACCCATGGACACAAACTAAGATGGGGGAAAGATGGTGGGAGGGGTGCTACAGGGCAGAAGGGAATAAAGGGGAGGGAAAAAATGAGACAACGGTAACAGCATAATCAATAAAATATGTAAAAACAAACAAATAATCAAAAGCCTGACATAATAACCATACAGTAAAGATTTACTAATTTTGGGGTGGGGGGTGAGCTGGGATGGGAGTAAAAGACAGAAAACTGTACTTGAACAATAATTAAATAAAAAATATTTTTATTTTTATTTTTTTTAAAGATTTTATTTATTTATTTATCTTTAGAGGGGAAGGAGAGAGGGAGAGAAACATCAATGTATGGTTGCCGTTTGTGCGTCCCCTGCTGGGAGTTGGCCTGCAGGGAACTGGACTACAAACCAGGCATGTGCCCTGACTGGGAATCGAACCGTGATCCTCTGGTTCGCAGGCCTGCGCTCAATCCACTGAGCCACACCAGCCAGGGCCTAAAAATATTTTTAAAAATATTTACTAATTTAATATTTCATTTTGAAAATTTTAAACTCCAACATTTCTTCTTTTTCCTTTTTAATTACACAAATAAGACAAATATTCTAATATATAAATAGAATAAATATTATTAGAATAAATATAATTAGAATAAATAAATATATTCTAATAAAAATTTTAGACAAAACAAAAAATCTCTCATCAGGTCCCCAGGACACTATAAAAAAAATCCCAGTTCAAAGGTAACCAGTGTTAAGAGGCTGGGATATATTCATGTACATCCATACATACACATATGGAAGAAAATAATTTTTAAAAATGTTTAGAGACCTTACTATATAAAATGTTTTAGAATTTTTTTCATTAAATATGTTGTAGACATAGTCGCACATTAATACATAGACTTCTAACTTAGTTTTAAAGGTACTTGATAGTATTTCGTAGTCTGTTATTGCACCCCAATTTATTTAATCAATCCCTCACTAATAGTCATTTGGGTATTTCTAGTTTTCTATTTTAAATAATGCTTAATAAACATAACTATACAGACTCTTTTTGGATGCATGGGCAGGTAAAATACTATCAGTAGAATAGACATTGAGGAATAGAACTGCTGGGTTGATGAGTACAAACTCAGTAACTTTAAACTCAATTGCCAGGTTTTATTTCACATTTCTTTGAAATTAATGAAATTGAAAACATTTTCATGTTACCATTAGTCACTTTCAATACTTTTGTGAATGGTCTGTTCATATCCTTTGAACATTTTCCGCTGAGTTGTCTCTCCTACTGAATTGTAGGAGCTCCCTTATAGTATGCAGGTAAGGTTACAGAGTTGAAAACATGACCTGCCAGTTTGTTGTTTGAACTGTTTAAACAATATCTTTCATTAAACACAACTTTTCAATCATTAAGTAAGCTAAATCTGGCAATATTTTTCTTTGTGGTAGTCAGGTTGGTGTTTGCTTAGCAGGGCCTTCCCAACTTAAGATTTAAAAATACATTCTCCTATATTCTTCCCTAGTACTTTCATAGTATTTTTGTTGGGTGACTTTTGTTTTCATTAAGATCTTCAATCTTTTTAAATTCATTTTTGTGACTAATATAGTAGGCATCTAAATTTATATTTTTTCTAATTAAAAAATTAAGTTGACTACTGTAGTATATTCATGCTGTAGTCTATGAATTAAAGTAGTAAGCACTCTAGAGAAGAGATCAGCAAACTTTCTCTGCAAAAAGCCAGATAGTAAATTTTTTTGGCTTTGTGGGCCAGATAGTCTCTGTGACAACTAACTTATAATACCTCTGCTATTGTGGTGCAAGAACCAGCCATAGGCAACAAGTAAACAAATGAGTGTGGCTATAAAATTTTACTTACAAAAATAGGCAGCAAGTCTGATTTGGCCTACAGACTGTACTATGCCGACCCCTTCTCCAGAGTCAATAATGTAAAAAAAAAAAAGGTACTCATGAATTTGAAGATGTCATATACCTCAAATATAGAACTTTCACTGGAAACAATAAAGGTCTGCTACAAATTAGAAGACATCAGGATGAGATGTTACTGTAAGTCTAATATCTATTTTTTTCAGTTTTAAAGAACAGAAATATCAAAAAGAATGCCTATGCTAAAAAATGTTGGTAACTTACCTTAAATTTCTTGCCACCATCTCTAGAAAGTGAAAGGTTCAGAGATTTTACCAAGGCCAAATTGTCCTGTTTAGTAAGTTTTTTAATAAGAGCCTCTGTAATATATCGGACTCCTGCATGTGAATCAGCTTCTGAAATTACAGAAACAGATAATTATCAGCAAAGGAAGACATGAATACTCTGAAAACAAATTGTTTTGATGTTATAAAATAAAAACAAATTTAATCATGCAAATGTAAAGACAGCTGGTGAGTTCTAATTGCAATGCTTTAATAATAATATTTTACTTTATATAGCATTCCATAATAATGACAATAACAGTTATACTCTATAAATGCAGAGTGGGGCAACAGTAGGCTTACAGTTGTTCATATGCCAAATGATAAAACAATTAATAATACTACAAGAATAAACTTTGTGTTTCATGCACTCACAACTACAAACCTACTTTTGCCCCACTCTGCATTAGCTGTATGCCAAGCCTTCTGCTAAACGCTTTACACTAAAAAAAATTTAATTTATACAACAATTCTAAGATAGAAATTACTATTCCCATTTATTTAAAAAATTATAATAATTTGCTCAAAACCTTGCAGCTAGTAATATGCAAATCCAGGACTTGAATCCAGGCAGGTGAATCCAAAACTTACACTTTTAATCATATATAGCACTGAAGTTTTTAGCAATTAAAAAAAAAATCTGGCAGTATTTAGTTTTTGCTTTTTAAAATTCTAAAGTTAAAAAATGCTTAAATTCTTAAAAATCCTCTTTTCCTTTTTTTAAAAATGGTGACAAACTCAAATTTGTTGCTCTTTTAAACAAAGAAGACCACATCATATTTTATAGAGATCAAGTACTAACTTGATGGAGAGCACACCCTGTCCTATGACCTTTCTGGATATTACCGTCAGAGTTTATTAAAGCCATGTTACAGTTTACAAAGGCAGAAAATAAAAAGGAAACTGCCTCTTGGTTCTTTCTTTGGGTCAGAAAAAAATTAATTCTGAGTTCAGATCCACACTATGGGCCAAAGACTCCCTATGATTATTTATAATGAGTTAATATCACATTTATTTTGGTTCAAAATAAAATGATTTTTTCTTTAATTTGGGCTGCTCTAGGAGAAAAAATAACTAATATTCTAAAATAGCAATCAAGTTAGAAGTAACAGCACACCAAGTGACAGCAAGGGTATAGTCTAAACTCAATGCTGATGATGTTTATTAATAAAAACTGGTCAGTCCTGGCTGGTATAGCTCAGTGGATTGAGCGCGGGCCTGTGAACCAAAGGATTTTGGTTCAATTCCCAGTCAGGGCACATGCCTGGGTTGCAGGCCAGTTCCCAGGAGGGGATGCACAAGAGGCAACCATACATTGATGTTTCTCTCCCTCTCTCCTTCCCTTTCCCTCTAAAGACAAATAAATAAAAATCTAAAATAAATACATAGCCCTGGCTGGCATAGCTCAGTGGATTGAGCGCAGGCCTGCGAACCAGCCGATCGCGGTTCGATTCCCAGTCAGGGCACATGCCTGGGTTGCAGGCCGGTTCCTTGAAGGCTAACTACCAGCAGGGGACGCACAAAAGGCAACCATACATTGATGTTTCTCTCCCTCTCTCCTTCCCCTCTAAAGATAAATAAATAAATAAAATCTTTAATAAAATAAAATAAAATAAATACATAAATAAATAAAAACTGATCACATATTCAAGTCAATAGAACTTCATGGCTCTGATTCAGTGACTCAGTAAAAAAAAATTACAGTTTTCTTTTATATTTAATCACATTAAACATATTCTTAGAAAAAGAATCTATTTTTGAAAACAGATTCCCAGAATAATGAAATGCTTTTAAGAAAAAAATAAAAATCTTGGTGGAACATATATATGTCCTCACGTAGAAATCAGTCCATTCACAGATAAGCAGTTTTCCAATAAGCAACTGGAATAGCCCAAGGGTAGATAACATTCTTATACTCAGTTAAGGCACTCCATTCTGAAGTAAACAGATTTGCCCTTCCCCCAAACCAAGGATGATGATAAATTTGGCAGATGAGCTTTAAGGCACTCTCCCACCACAGGAAATAAAGCTTCCTAGGTTCCTCTTTGTGGAAACTCCCTCCTCCTAACCCTTTCAGACATCTTCACCCTCACCCAGAAGCCTGCATCCTCCACTGTCCTTAGACCACATCTGTCAATAAAAACACTAGGTCAAGTTAGTACCAGGTTATATGTTACACTTGGACCAAAAATGTTCAATATTTTCCATCTCTACTTAAAGAGTATGTGGTCAAATTCTTAGATTAAAAAGCAATACCTTTATGGTCTTGGTAGTCCAAAAGTATAGTGTTTTCATCTGCAATCCCGACTGGCTTACACCACTGTCCTCCAGAATGAGAAGGCAGAATTTCAGATCCTCCTAACGGTGAGAGTGACCTAGATCTCATATTGGCCAGAGATGATGATGGCATCTTTGGTTTGGAAATTTTTTGCTGAGAGCCTTTCCTCATTGCAAGAAAAAAGCCAAGAGTCCACCAAAACCTGTAAGAGTTTTCAGTATATTTAACAAAGTTAATTTTTTAAAGTTATCAAAACAATTAATCTATTTCCAGAATTTTCAAGACTACCTAGTTATCAACTCAGAGGCTATAGATGCTAGGAGCCACACTACTCCAAGCTGGCAAGGGCAGACACTATTTCGAACATTGCCAATCACCTTGCCAGAGGAAAAAGAGACCTCCATAGGGTCTTGTACCGGCACATGCTCCAGCCAGAAGTCTTATCGGTCATTTCTGTTTTCAATTTATTGGCTGGAAGTAGTCACAATGCTCTTCCTACCCACAAGGCATGAATGCAGGAAGCTGAAAATATTTGTCAACCAGCAGTATTTAATACTGATGTTTCTCCTCCTGAAACAGTTTCTTCCTCTGGCTTCAGGGATATCATTCTCAGCTTCATCCTGCCTCCCTAGCTTCTCCTTGGCCTCCTCTGCTGGCTTACACTCTTCCATTCAATCTTTAAGTGTCAAAGTCCTCAAGTCTTTTCTAGCCTCTTTCTAATCACATTTTAAATAATCTAATACACATCCATGGCTCCCAATGCCACCTGCTTACTGATATTTATATCTTCAATCCAACTTTTCTCTAACCTCCAGACTCCTATTCCCTACTGCCTACGTGACACTTCACTGGCATCTTAATTTCAACATCTCTGAACTGAATTTATCATTTCCCTCATTCCTCCTTCATCTTCCTCCCATCCAGTTCTTCCTCCAGTGCTCCCTAAATAGTGAACAATACTTGTGGGAATAAGCCAGAAAATTTAATATGACAGCATCATATTAGAACTTTGATCTAATATGGATCAAATCCGTATTAGAACTTTGATCTAATACGGAACTCATGATCTGGTTTCTTAAAGTGACCAGTTTGAGGGGAGCAAAAACTGCTACATTTGTTTTTTAAAAGTGATTATTATTTCACAGTTACACAGTATAATATGGCTACCTGCCTTGTCCCAGCAGTCCAGTTCACTTTAAAATGTAAACTTATAAATGTCTTTACTTTCTTTCATTTGTTCATGTTAAATCATCCATTTAGTTCAGAAAACCTTCCCGCCAATTCATATAACTGCTGCTTATGCCACAGACACAGGTTTGGGGTCCTGATTTCACAAGTGTGGTAAACAATTTTTTTTGTCTTATATCATATGATTCTGCCACAGAAAAGGTCTCAGTAATATTAATGATTCAGAGCTAAGCTGTACTGGCATTCTCTTTCTAAATAATAATATATTCAAACTTGAGAAGATGTAAGAGGCATGGGTTTTAAAAGCAAAACTTTATGTATTTCTGAATTAAGTGTAGTTTTCCTAAGGGCAACAGATTAAAAACCAGAAGAGTGGAAGGTAAAGGCGCAGTTCGCACTTCTACATATGGTCCTCTATCCCATAGCATGATAAGAAATTATAAAATTAGAATGGTCATATATGCTACATGCTAAAAATATGCTATATATTTTTTAGTTTCTTGGTTTAAAAAAGCACACCCTAAATTTTTATACAATGCAATTATTTTGTAGTCTGCATCTTAATCTTCTTTGTTAAGTCTTAAAATACTGAATTCTTCATCATATCTAATGACCAAGACCCTTTGGGCCTCACTAGACTATTGTGAAGTCCTTTGTTACCTGTCCTGATCAGAAAACCCTGCCTTACTCACTTTCAGTTTAAAAAAAATACGTATTAGAATGAATTTCAGAAATCTAAATCAACTCCTTCTTTTCATGAATTGTAACATAAGTAATGGTTCCAAAGTCGCAGTGCGTTCCCAGATCCCCTCCCTGGGTTGCCATAGCTCCTGTAAGGCCTGGACATTCAAACAATAGAGATGTATTACAATCTCCTAGCATAGTTAACTCACTGAACTGGGCTTAGGGGTCTACTGTGTTTGAGAATGTCTAGCATTATTTCAGGGGTTACCACCTGGAGGTAGTAAGTCTTGAACTACAATTTTAAGGAAAGATGAGGATGTTGTTTGACCCTAGGATGTAGTTAGCAATGACATAAACAAAGACTGAACAATAGAAAAGAGAAGACAGAGCTGAGAGAAGGGCTAAAGAATATAAAGAGGAAGGACAAAAAGAAAATAAAACCAGGCCTGGCTGGTGTGGTGGTGCTCATTGGACTGAGCACCAGCCTGTGAAGCAAAATGTCACTGGTTCGATTCCTGGTCAGGGCAAATGCCTGGGTTGCAGGCCGATTTATGTATCTCTCACACATCAGTGTTATGCTTTCTCTTTCTCCCTCCTTTCCCCTCTCTCTATAAATAAATAAATAAATAAATAACAGCTTTAAAGAAAAGAAAACCAAACAAAAGTCCAGAATTGGGGACGCATATCGAAGGCCCACGAGGTGGTCTGCAGAGGAAGAGAAAGCCACTGGAATGATGTGATGATCAGAATCGTATGGTAAGGCACCAAACCATCACCCATCCTGTCAGTCTAAGACTTCGATACCTTCCTTGATCTAACAATCCCGAGCATCACAACTTGGTAGACAGCACACTTCCACCTCTCTCCAGCATTTCCTAACATTCCTAACTTTCCATCCTCTTCTCTGATCTTCTCTAAAAGGCAGACCCCAACAATCCTCAAACCTTCCATCTCTTCCCACTCCACTCCAATATGCAGATATCCATCCCCATTTCTTGACCTCCACATCCCTCTCCATTACAGCCCTTAGCCTCTTAATCACTTCTTAGTACTTTATCTACAATTCTGCTTTATTCCATACTCTTGGACCCACTGAAATACTCTTACTCTGTACTTTCTCTAGTCCTAATATTCCCATTCCTCTCCAAAGTCACTAACCCAGCTGCTCTTCTTTCCAGAGGCAATTGTCGACCTCTGTCTCCCATCCTTCATTCCATTCTGACTGCCAAATTTCCCCACGAATCCCGTCCCAATGGTCAATCACTGTACTATTCTTCATTTCTACCCGGCATCAATACTTCTACATCCACTCTGATTTCCCAACTGTTCATCCTAGCAACTATTCTGACATCCTAATCCATTCCAGTACTCCAACTTCCAATTATTTCCCTCCTCAAAGAAAATACTCAAATCCCCACTCATTTTTCTTCATCCCAACATATTACCTAGCTGCTTGCTTTTCCCTCTTCACACCCAGAAATATGTGTCCTGTCCTATCAACATCCTGAATTCTCGTCTCACATCTCTCCATTCTACTCAAGAACCCTAAGACTCAAGCTTCCCACATATGTCCATTAATTTATTTATTCAGTTTTATTGAGCAACTTTGTTGCTCCAAAGACTGTGCTAGGCTCTAAAAATACAGAGCTGAGAAGTCAGGGTTTCTACACTCAAGATGCACAGCAGGATTATATACATGTCTCTGCACAAAGTGATCTGCTTTTCAACTTGATCACTGCCTGTATCTTCTGAGAGTTTAAGCTACAAGTCAGGAGGGACTCTATTTGACTGTTTGGTGCACAATAAATATTTGTTGAAAGAAGAAAGGACTGTTGCAAGGACATTAAGACATTACCAAATTTAAATCCTTGCAGATACTGTATAAGACCAGATATCTGTTAATACAGATACTGTATTAACCTCATGTACAAGCAGCAGTGCATCATTAAGAATTAAGAGTAGAGCCCTGGCTGGTGTAGCTCAGTGGATTGAGTGCGGGCCTGTGAACCAGACAATCGCGGTTCGATTCCCAGTCAGGGCACATGCCTGGGTTGCAGTTCAGTTCCCAGCAGGGGCCAGTTCCCAGCAAGGGATGCATGAGAAGCAACCATACATTGATGTTTCTCTTCTTTCTCCTTCCCTTCCTCTCTAAAGCTAAATAAATAAAAAATATTTTTAAAAAAAGAATTAAGAGTAGATTCTGCAACTAAACAGCCTGAGTTCAACTCCTAATTTTCTTTATTGTGTGACATTAGGAAATTACTTAACCTCTCTGATTCTCAGTTTCACTCTTAAAATGGGGATGGTAATCTCATACAAGTTATTTTAAATACTAAATGAGTTAATACATGCAAATGATTTAGAACTGAATCTGACATATTCACTCAAAAGTAATTAGCAATTAGTTTTACAAATGAGAAAAATATGCTCTGGAAGATTAAAGAATATGCCCAGCCTTGGCTAATGTAGCTCAGTGGATTGATCGCGGGGCCTGCGAACTAAGGGATCACAGTTCAATTCCCAGTCAGGGCACATGCCTGGGTTGCAGGCCAGTTCCCAATGAGGGACACAGGAGAGGCAACCATACATTGATATTTCTCTCCCTCTCTCCTTCCCTTCTTCTCTAAAGACAAATGAATAAAATCTTAAAAAAATAAAAGTGACAGAGCCAGTTAAGTAACACTCAAAGTGAAAAAAATCAAGACTTGAAAGCCAGTTTTACATCAAAATTTACCTCTTCCTTTACCCTTTTTTTCACACTTCTTCCCAATATCATAATTCTCATCTTTCTCCATGTACTGCATTCCGCCCAATACCATGACACTTGTCAGGGCAATCACATCATTCGTTATCCCTGTCACCTGGCACCCAGCAGCCCTACCCTCCTCTCCGCACTCGTCCTTCATCCCCTGAACTGCCCCGCATCCCTCACTCCTGACCTCCCGTCTCTTCTGTTTCCAAACCTCCCCACGCCAGTTCCGGGACCTCCCCTCCTTCCCATCCAATCCCAATTCCCAAGCACACGCCCCCCGCCCCGAAAGCATCCCGAGCAGTCCGGGCCTTCCCGCCTTTGCCGCGGGCCCCGACCATTCCGTCTCTGTGATGCTGGAAAACACCTTCGACCGTACCTGGCACTCAGTGCGGAGGAGCCAAGCGGAGCGGGCCCGTGGGACAGGGCCGGGCGGAGATGGCCCCGTCGTTCCCTTCAGATGCCTAGCGGTGCAGCAGCCATTTTGTTGTGTTGCGCCGGTTGCCTGGGGGCCGCGCGAGCGGCGTGGGCGGGGCCTGCTGCGCCACGCCTCTCCCGGTGCCGTTGGGGGTGGGGCAAAGCTTCCCGCTGCCAGTTCTGTCCCAGCCGCCAGCGCGCGAAGGCGCGGGGAGACCTTGGGCGCGTGGTTTCTCGGGCACGCGAAGGCAAAAGGAGATCTCCGTTTCCTGCAGCAGTCACCGTCGAGCACTTCTGTCACTGAGGCGGAGGTGCTAATGCCTCAGCCGGGGTTCGAACACTCCCCCTGGCTAGTGGGCCCGAGGACAACCTGAGGGACCGACGTAGAGCGGTCGCCAAGCTTCCGCACTTCGAATCTGGCCGGCTGGCGGAGAACTTATGTGCCTGGCAGCACGCTTCTTGCACGACCTTTTCTGAGGCGAATTCTTTTATTCAGGGACCAACAGGCCAGACGAGGATGAACCGCTGAGCAAACGCAGCTTGCGCTCCAGCTACAACCCGCGGTTGAGGGAGCGAGACCAGCCTGGGAGCCCGGGCAGCAAATGTTTTTCTGTGGGCCGTGTTGAATATTCTTCCAATGGTTGGGAACAGGGAAGCAAAAGCAAGAAGCATTTGAGGAATCTTTGGTTGGGGCTTGCCTGAAAAGTGCTGCATTTCACCGTATATCCAACAGATAGTTTAAGGCAATTTAGCAAGACGGTGCAGGGTGCCAGGGGACTAACGATTTTTTTTCAAAACGTCGATCACATAGATACTTGCCTCCACTCCAGGCTCCCATTTTTAATGTCGTACCCTGGACTGTGTCACCTTCAGAAGCTGCACCATCTCCAGAAATCTTCAATACAGTCTCTTCCTCTCTTTTGCCATAATCCTCAAATTTTAACAGCTTGCTTGACGCAAATACCCCCGTCCCAGCACAATTCTTAACTGATTCTTACCATTTTCTCACAGTCAGTTCCTAATTATAGAGATCAAGGTCTTTGTAATACGATTTTATTTTATTTTATTTTTTTAAAGAATTTATTTATTTATATTTAGAGGGGAGAGAGGGAGAGAAACATCAATGTATGGTTGCCTTTTGTGCGTCCCCTGCTGGGAGTTGACCTGCAGGGAACTGGCCTGCAACCCAGGCATGTGCCCTGACTGGGAATCAAACTGCGATCGTGTGGTTCACAGGCCCGTGCTCAATCCACTGAGCTACACCAGCCAGGGCTGTAATACGATTTTAAAAATTACTTCTCCCCCTGCCTCAGTTTCCTCATCTGTGAAGTGGAATAATCATACTTTCTTCTTAATTATCAATTTCCCTGATAATTAAAAAGTCAAGGCATGTGAGAAAGGCTTTAGAACAGTGTCTGCCCCATGGGAAGTTCTTGGTATGTTTTAGTTATTTTATTATTAGGCAGAGGTTTCCCAGATGTGAGGCCTCATCCTAAGGCCTGAAAGAGGAAAAATATTCAAGGAGTAAGGCAGTGGGAGAGAATTGGCTTGGCAAAGGGAGCAACTTCTGCAAACCCCAGGGGAGTGTGGAGAAAAGAGCTTGGCAGTGAGCTGGACATAAAGTAGAGCAGTATGGCAACCAGAAATCGGGGTGAAGAAGCTAAAGTTGGAAGATGAGCCTTATTTATAAAACGCATTAGGCACTTGTAATTTTTCCTAGGCAGAGAGGGATTCAGAAATAGGAAACCCAACTGACTTCAACGGGGGCATCATTCGCATTCATGCTTAATGTGAACAATGCTCCCCTCTCCACGGATATTTACACAGCACAGAAGGAAGCCCTTGGAACTGTAGAAAAGCCAACATTTCTTACAAGTTCCACATGTGAAATTAAAAGGAAGATGTATGCATTTTTTATTGAGATTTGGGTCATATTAGTTTGGAATATCTACATTGTTGACTTTCAGGTCTATTATTTTATTTTTATTTGTTTTGACACTCATTTCTTTTTCTCTTCACCATAGAATTGGATTTATTGTGCAACCTCATTGCTACGGCCCTCAAGGTCTCTGATGATATGCACGTGGGATCATTATCAAATCATGGTATGTTGGTGTCACTTACTATCAATCTTATAAGTAGCCATGAAAAAGATATACAAAATACAGAGGATGGTGCAAAACCTTAATTTTCCCTGCATAGTCTCTCTGTCCATATCCAATTGACCTTGATGGGTACTCTCCTGTACCTTCTTTGTCAGTTTTCCTCCTTCATCCAGACACAGTACCCTCTACTGGTGGGTAGAGAGTCTAGCATGGTGAAGGCCTTGGATAGACCTCAGGCCTTAGAAAGGTCAGAGGGGAAAGCCGCTGTAGCTAATTTGGATATTAACTGCACCTCTTAGCACACTAAAAGACTGAGGATAGGAAAGTAGTGAAGGTGACTCTTTCGTTTCACAGTAATTTGTGTTTTTCCAGTAATATGAAGAAGTCGTTACTCTTCTGATTTGCATTTACAGTATAAATATTAGCCATGGCAGAGTGACTTGGCTATCCTTCAGTTCTTTTTTCCAAATGATAATAAAGCTATTCTGTTTGTTATAACTTGCCTCATGTTTTTTTTTTTTAAAGAAGCATTTTATTATTTTTATTTTTAAAGATTTTATTTATTTATTTATTTATCTTTAGAGGGGAAGGAGAGGGAGAGAAACATCAATGTATGGTTGCCTTTCGTGCATCCCCTGCTGGGAGTTGGCCTGCAGGGAACCGGCCTGCAACCCAGGCATGTGCCCCGACTGGGAATTGAACCTCGATCCTCTGGTTCGCAGGCCCGCACTCAATCCACTGAGCTACACCAGCCAGGGCCTTGCCTCATGTTTTTCGATCCAGTTTAATGATTTTGCAGATTTGCTTTAGAGGAGAATCAGACTGGCTGGTCAGGCAAGGATGACAGCTTCCATTAATACCACTTCTGCTTGTGTCTTGCTAGTGTGACTCTAAAAATTAACTGAATGGCATGTGTTTTAAAATAAAGGTTTAATTTTTAAAAATCTCACAGNCTAAAAGACTGAGGATAGGAAAGTAGTGAAGGTGACTCTTTCGTTTCACAGTAATTTGTGTTTTTCCAGTAATATGAAGAAGTCGTTACTCTTCTGATTTGCATTTACAATATAAATATTAGCCATGGCAGAGTGACTTGGCTATCCTTCAGTTCTTTTTTCCAAATGATAATAAAGCTATTCTGCTTGTTATAACTTGCCTCATGTTTTTCAATCCAGTTTAATGATTTTGCAGATTTGCTTTAGAGGAGAATCAGACTGGCTGGTCAGGCAAGGATGACAACTTCCATTAATACCACTTCTGCTTGTGTCTTGCTAGTGTGACTCTAAAAATTAACTGAATGGCATGTGTTTTAAAATAAAGGTTTAATTTTTAAAAATCTCACAGAGTAGGGTATAATTTGCAATATAAAAATCAATCATATACTATGTGTAAATGAAAATTCTACACTAGACATCTATGAATACTGATATGTGAAATCCTGACTCTATATGACTATATAGGAGGACCTGCCACTGTCTGCAAAACACCAAATGTTGGGCTTGGCTTGCAAAGCCCTCGATAATCTTTCTTTAATGTACTGGGTTTGGTTTTGGTTTTTGTTGCTCTTATTGTTCATCTCTCCTTGCTCTTTATTTGTTTTGTCGATATATCTTAAAACCCTATTATATGCCAGGTCTGTGGGAATGAAATGGTGAATGAGATACACAGTTTCTGCCCTCAAAGAGATTACAGTCTAGTGGGGAATGCAGAAAATTTAAGGCACTATGAGAATGGCATAGAATTAGAGGTTTGGTATTGTCCTTTGTGAAGCCATATATGGGTTTGAGTCCAGAATGGGAAGGACCCACAATCTCCAGTGATTAATAGCAACCCTACTCAGGTTGACCTTGGGCTGTTCCCAGTGCCATAGTTTGTGGAATACCACAACTTGAGGAATTCGGGGCCTGCTCTGTGAGTTCATATCTATTCTAAAGAGGGCTAGGTCAGGCGGGGGTGCTTAGGTCCAAACCAGATCCACTTAGGCAAACCCCAAACTCACCTGCGTCTGAACTGTACCACCTGACTCTGAGCTCTAGCTGCAGCTAATCACTATCTACTCTCTGTTTCTATAGTTTGCCCTTTTTGGACATTGATTCAGCTGGTTCAGATTTACCCAAGCTTGTTTAATAGAAGAAGCAGAATGCAGAAATTTGGGCAAACAGGGATAAAGAATGAAATAAAGGGATGATAAATGGCCCAGAGATTAGAAACTAGATAAGGAGCCATGATCATCTCTCAGACTACAGAGGCAAGAAGAAGGAGGAATAATAGCTGCTATTCCAGGATGCCATGAGGTTTGGAGATACCACATGGAAGTAGCGTGGCCTATTGTCTGGACTATAGGAATTACTTAAGAAATTGTTATTAGATACAAAAAAAAGAGAAATTGTTATTAACCTTATTGGTGTTAATCTCGACACCTAAACTAGGTAGGAAGCTCCCTGCAGTCATGGGATATGTATTATTTCATATAGCACTAATTAGAAGTCCTTGAACTTTGCAGTGTTATAATAATATAATTTAATTTTAATGGAACTCTTTCTTATTTAATCAGAATAACTTCTAGAAAAATAAGATTGCAGAAAACTGGAATAAAGCAATTAGAGACAGGAATACTAAGACCTCGAGTAATTAATTCACGAGCTAAAAAGCTAAGGTAACATGAATCCCTGGATATAATAGCCAGTGCCGCACCCCAAAGGATTGATAGTTCATATAAAACTTGCCCAGATTCTTCTCAATAGATTTATGGACTGTAAGAACTAGAGCAGATCTCAGGGTTTAATCATATCATCTAGCTAAACTCCTTCAGTTTATAGTTAACATTCTCATCTTTCAGTTCTAAAAGATAACGTTAATTTCTTACGTAGAAATAGTCAGGCTACACTGTTTAGTCAGTGACCAGGGGCAACCTGGAAGAGGATGACCTCGGTTTGAAAGCTAAGGTCAGTCTTGAAGGCATTAACAGCTAGAGACTGTCAGCTAATATGCTACTCCAGCTGGATGGCAAATTCTTTCTTCCAGGGAAATCTGAGCAGCCCATATTCATGGTCGCCACATTGGTGTTGACCACTAAAGACACTTGCCAAAGTGCATAAGGTATTTGCTGAGGGCATTGGTGCCTGTTTGATAGGAATTCACCAGTGAAGCTATCAGGGTTTGGACTTTTCTTTGTGGGTAGTTTTTTAATTGGTAGCTCAATTCCCTTACTTGTTATAGGTCTTTTTTGATTGTCAGTCTCTTTTGTGAATGTTAGTAGTTTATGTATTTCTAAGAACTTGTCTATTTCATCTGTTAGCATATGGTTGTTTGTGGTATTTCTTTATAATCCTTTCTGTTTATGGAATATTGCGAGCATTTCCTCTTTCACTCATGATTGTAGTAATTTGAGTCTTCTCTCCTCTTGGAGAGCTTAGCTAAAGATTTGTTCATTTTGTTGATATTTTCAAAGAACTAACTTTTGTTTAGGTTGATTTTCTCTATTGTGTTTTTATTTCTGTATTTCATTAATTCCCGGTCTAATCCACATTTCCTTCCTCCTGCTTGCTTTGCATTTACCGGTAGTTTGTTTTTCTCTGCCCACTACCTTAAAGTAGAGGTTAGGTTGCTGATTTCAGATCTTTCTTCTTTTTTTTAACCCTTACCTGAGGATATTTTTATTGACTTTACAGAAAGACAGAAAGACAGAGGGAAGGAGGCAGGCAGGAAGAAAAGAAAGGAGGGAGGGAGGCAGAGAGAGAAAGAATTAAACATCAATCATTTGCCTTCTGTGTGCACCCCAACAGGTAACGGAATCTGCTACCTACGTATGTATCTTGACCTGGGATCAAACTGCAACCTTTTGCTGTACAGGGTGATAATCCCAGCAACTGAGCCACCTGTCGCAGGGCAAGATCTTTCTTCCTTTTTAATGTAGGTGTTCATAGCTACAGAATTTCCTATAAAGACTGCTTTGGCTGTATCCTGTATGTTTTGGTATGTGTGTCTTCATTTTCATTTACCTTAAAGTATTTTCTAGTTTCCCTTGTGATTTCTTTCTTTGACTGCTTGAATATTTAATTTCTTTAGATGGATGGATTACCCAAATTTCTTTCATTATTACTGTCTAATTTCACTCCATTGTAAAGTTCATTTGTACAATGGAATACTACTTAGCCATAAAAAAGAAGGAAATCTTGCCTTTTCCAACAGCATGGATGGACCTGGAGATTATTGTGCTAAGTGAAGTAAGCCAGTCAGAGAAAGACAAATACCGTGTGATCTCCCTTATATATGGAATCTAATGAACAAAATAGAAACAGGTGTGAATCCATGGAACAGACTAAAAGCTGTGAGATGGGAGGATGGTTGGGGAGCTGAATGAAAGAAGGTAAAGGGATTTAAAAAACATTTTATATGTATATATACATGTATTTATAAAACACATTGACACAGACAACAGTGTGGTGATAGAAAAGGGGTCTGGGGGTAGGTGGAGGTAGGGCAAGTGGAGACGAAGGGAGACGGTAAGAGACTTGCTTTGGGCGATGGGCACGCAGTGCAGTATGCAGATGACGTTTCGCTCAACTGTGCACTGGAAAGCTGTATGGTTTGGTGAATCAATGTCACCCCAATAAATTCAATAATAAAAAAGAAACAGAACATATTCTGTGTTATTTTAATCCTTTTAAATTTATTAAGGCTTGTGTTAGTTACAGCCTAGCATATGGTTTGTCCTAGAGGGTGTGTCACGTGCACTTGAGAAAAATGTGTATTCTGTTGTTGGTCAGAGTCCTCTATGGATGTCTTTTATGGCTTGGCGATGTATGGTGTTGTTCAAGTCTTCTGTCTCCCTGTTTATCTTCTGCATAGTTGTTCTGTCCATAATTGAACCTGTTATTGTTGAATTGTCTGTTTCTTCTTTTAATGTCTATTTCTCCCTTCAATTTGGTCAGTTTTTGCTTCACATATTTTGGAGCTTTGTTTGTAGGTATATGTATGTTTATAATTGTTCGGTCCTCCCAAAGGACTGATCCTTCTATTAGTATAAAATTCTTCTTTATCTCTAGTAACATTTTTTTTTGTTTTAAAAGCTTATTTTGTCTGATATAGTGTAGCCACTCCATTTTTTATGATTACTGTATTCACAGTAGATTTTTTTCTTTATTTCCAACCTACTGGCACCTTTGGATCAAAGTATATCTCCTGTAGACAGCATGTAGTTGGACCTCGTTTGTTTGGGGTTTTTAACCTGGGCTGACAGTCTCTGCCTTTGATTCTATAGCTTAATCTGTTCACATATTATTATTGTGAAGAATAGTGTAATATTGTATTGTAAGAATATTGTAATATTAACACTCTTAATATAGTGTTATTATTGATATCCCTGGACTTGTATCTGCCACTTTAGTTTTTTGTTTTCTATATACCCCAAATATTTTTCTCTCTTCTTCCTTTGCAGCTTTTTTTAACATTAAATGAATATTTTCTAGGGTTAGCATTTTAATTCATTGTATTTTCTTTTTTTTAGAGTAAATTTTTATTTTAAAGATTTTATTTATTTTAGAGAGGGGGAGTAAGGGAGAAAGAGAGGGAGAGAAATATCAATGTGCAGTTGCCTCTCATGTGCCCCTTGTCGGGGACCTGGCCTGCAACCCAGGTACATAGTCTGACTGGAAATTGAACTGGCAACCCTTTGGTTCACAGGCTGGTTCTCAATCCACTGAGCCACACCAGCCAAGGCTAATTTACTGTATTTCCTTAATGGTTGCTCTATGGCTTACCATATACACCTTAACTTACCTGAATCTACTTCATATTTATACAAACCTAATTCTAGTGAGACATAAAAATGTTACTCATAGAAATAGCTTATTTTCTATTTTCCATTTTTGTGCTATTATTATTATACTTATTACCAGTATATATGCTTCCAAGAGACCAATGCTTTGTTAAAATACTTTATTTAAGTTTATTAAAGAAGCTGAGAAAAGAAAGGAGAGCAAGTAAATATTTGTAGAGTATGTTATAGTAACATTCCAACATATGCTATGATATTCTAGAGGATGAGTCAGTAACATAAAAATAAGTTTCAGCGTGTTTAAACTCTTCCTTAAATGCATATTACTGTTTATGATTTTAAAAACATCCTCCAGATAATGGTATACTAATTAGGTGGTACATAAATCTGAGCTGCTGTCAGGGTCGTCTATGCATGGAGTTGTTGTCAAGGGTTGTTGTCAAGGAGTTGATGGTCAGGGGTTTTGGAGCCCAAATAACCAAATTTGTTTTTTAAATATATTTTATTGATTATGCCATTACAGTTGTCCCATTTCCCCCCTTCATCCCCCTCCACCCCACACACCGCCTCACCCCAAAGCCCCCCCTTCAGTTCATGTCCATGTGTCATAAGTTCTTTAGCTTCTGCATTTCCCACACTACTCTTGCCCTCCCCCTGTCTATTTTCTCCCCACAGTCTATGCTACTTATTCTCTGTACCTTCTTCCCCACCTCCTCCTCCCACTCCCCTGTTGCTAATCCTCCATGTGATCTCCATTTCTATGAGTCTGCTCCTGATCGAGCTGTCCTCTTTGTTTGCTTTTGTTTTAGGTGTGGTTGTTAATAACTGTGAGTTTGCTGTCCTTTCACCATTCATATTTTTTATCTTCTTTTTCTTAGATAAGTCCCTTTAACATTTCATTTAATAAGGGCTTGGTGATAATGAACTCCTTGAATTTGACCTTATCTGAGAAGCACTTTATCTGCCCTTCCATTCTAAATGAAAGCTTTGCTGGATAGAGCAATCTTGGATATAGGTCCTTGCCTTTCATGACTTGAAATACTTCTTTCCAGCCCCTTCTTGCTTGCAAGGTCTCTTTTGAGAAATCAGCTGACAGTCTGATGGGCACTCCTTTGTAGGTGACTGTCCCCTTATCTCTTGCTGCTTCTAAGATTCTCTCTTTTATTTTAATCTTGGCCAATGTAATTATGATGTGCCTTGGTATGTTCCTTCTTGGGTCCAACTTCTTTGGGACTCTCTGAGCTCCTGGACTTCCTGGAAGTCTATTTCCTTTGTCAGATTGGGGAAGTTCTTCTTTAGTATTTGTTCAAATAAGTTTTCCACTTGTTGCTGTTCCTCTTCCCCTTCTGGTACCCCTATAATTCGGATGTTGGAACGTTTAAAGATGTCCTGGAGGTTCCTAAGCCTCTCCTCATTTTTTTGAATTCTTGTTTCTTCATTGTTTTCTGTTTGGTCATTTTTTTCCCTTCTGGTCCACTCAATTGAATTTAGTCCCAGTTTTCTTCCCATCACTACTGGTTTCCTGTGTGTTTCCCTTCATTTCAATTAGTTTAGCCTTCATTTGTTCCTCTAATTTGTGACTAAAATCAACCAGTTTTGTGAGCATGCTGATCACCAGTGTTTTGAACTATGCATCTGATAGGTTGACTATCTCTTGGTCACTTAGAAGTATTGGCTCTGGGGCTTTGAGCTGTTCTTCTTCTTGAGCCATAATGTTTTGGTCTATTTGTGCCTGTTATGTATGAGGTGCAGAGCCTTAGGTGTGCACCAGAGCAGGTCAACCCAGTGGTTGGGTTGTGATGCTGTATGTGGGGGCGGGGTCAGAGAGGGGCAGTGGTGTTTTTTCTGCTCTCTCTCTGATTTCGGTCCCCTCTGCTGCTTCCCACAAGCAAATTGGGCCCTTCTGGTGCTGGTTCCCAGATGTGTGGGCTTGTGCACCCTCCAGGACCCTGTGGGTCTCTCCCACGAACTCTCTGTGAATCTGGGAGCCTCTCCCGGCACCTCGACCCTCGGAAGTTTTTCCAGTTGGTGCTTTTAGGCTTTAATTCCCATCGCTGGGGCCCTGGTTTGTACAGTCTGTCTCACTGACTGGTTTATCTCACTGCGCTCCTTTGCCTGGTTTATCTGCATGTGAATGTGTGACCGCGGTCAGCCAGCTGCCTCAGACCCTCAATAGGTCTGCCCATTACCACCTCACGCCTGGAATCTGCCAACCGCCACCTGCGTACCTGGGTCAGTCTGGCCACTTTTTCCTGCGAGCCCCCTCTCTGCCAGCCGCTGACTCTGCCCTTCTTACTGGTCTGGCTGAATGGTTCATTGTTGTCAGACTTCTGTACAGTTCAATTTTCTGTCTGTTTTGGCTGCGTTTTTGTTACTAAATCTTTTGTTGTCTTTAAACTTGGTTGTGCAAGGAGGCACAGTGTTTCCACCTACGCCTCCATCTTGGCCGGAAGTCTGAATAACCAAATTTGAATCTTAGCTCCACCACCGATGTGTTGTGTGTCCCTAGGCAAGTTACTTTACCTCTCTGGGCCTTATTTTTCCTGATGACACAATGGAATGGTAATGTAATTTATTCCATTGTAATTTTGAAAAACTGAGTGGGTTAATATATAATACATGTAAAGCACTTAGAACAGTGCTTGGCTTATATATGTGCTCATTTGAATATTAACTACAGTCATTGGGTGAATTAAAGACATATTATTTAGTGATACTTAAAATTTTATATGTGTTGCTTTCACAGGTATGGTTTATGGACAATTAAAGCTAAATACAAAGAGGACTTCACAACACCAGGAATTGCATATTTTGAGATTAAAAAACATGCTAATTTCCCATCAATTACTGAAATTTCAAATGTACATTTTTGAAAATTGTTCTCGATAGTTTCACAGACTAAAAATTTATTAAAAATAAAGATGGGGCAGTGAGGAATGGTGGACAAAAGTGGAGTGGGAGACAGAGGCCAAGAACCTGGGGTTCTTGTTCTGGCCCATCTCGGTTCAGTCACGAACCTATCTGGACCTTGTTTCCTCATCATGATTCTGCAGGGGGGCAAATCCTACAGGAGGACAGGGCTAGACAATGTTTTTACAAGATGCATGGTTCTCTGACACTCTGACATGTCTACGGCCATACCACCCTGAACGCGCCAGATCTTGTCTGACATTCATCCAGGCTGATACCCTTATCTAAAGACAAGGCCAGGTGAGGAGGGTCAGGCCCTAGGAGGGCAGACTAGTCTAGGTTCTCACATTGTTTTGTCCGGTCTGAGATCAAGAATAACTCTGCACCCCAAACCAGTGCTCCTTCCCATCAGCCCTAAGAATCAATGCTGTGTTTAGAAAATTACAATGTTTTGGGGAAACATAGTATACCTATTTTGGAAATATTCATATTAATTGTACTAATAGTTTACTTATATAGGGCTCCTTCTCTTCACTTGTCATAGGAGCTTACTGGAACATTAACTTGTATGCAAATTTGTTACCAAGCCATTTCAGCCATGTTTTCTGCCCAAAAGTTCATGACACGGCAGAGGTATTTATAATTAGGAGACAAAAGCAAACGTGTGTAAAAATTTGAAACAGTAAATCCAACGAAATACCTTCTCAAGCAGTTAAACTCAACTTTGGAATTATTTATTAACTCATTTGGACACTGTTCATAGTTACAAAGTCCTTGCTCTGTCTTTTCTCTAGTACTCTAGAGGTCATTTTTCTCTGATCCAGTGAGACAGATCAATGAAATACTCGCTTTGCCCTTCTGTGATGGTCCCTCACCACCTGCCTTGGTCACGTTGGAGCCAACTCTCCCTTTTCTCTGACGGGCATCCTTCTCCCATTGAATTGAGCAGCCTGCCGAGCAATGAACGATAAACAGGATAGTGAAACCTCGCATTCCTTAAATGGGCATGAGGAAAAGATAGTCCTGTCAGGAGTCAAAAAAGTATTATTTGCAAATTATAGCTTCAAAGAGATGGAAAATCTAAAACTTCCCTTTGTTTTAATTCTTACTTTTGTGAGGTAGTTATTTTCTGTAGCTAATCATTAGAAAGTGTGTTTCCCAGATGAAAGTTTGAGATAGACGCTCATATTTTGGACACTGAATAAAAGAGAATGGCTAAATACCAGAGCAATGCTAAACAAGCAGGAAATTTCCAACTTAACTAACACTTATTAAAGACTATGTGAAAGACACTGGGGATGGGGAAAAGTTCACATAGATAAACAAGTTCAAGACTTGCTCTTATGGCGCTCATACATTGCCAGTAATGCATGTACTTTAATAAGGGCATCATTGCAGGAGCAGAAAGACGAGACTGATCCCTGATTGGAGGAAAAAGAGGCTTTCCAGAGAGCTGATTGTCATCACGGGGAGAAGGGTGTCTGTGTTACTGATGTTGATTAACCCCACTGTACCAAAAAGTTTCTTATTTGAAATATAGTTATAGTTTAAACTACATGATTTGGGGGGGCTTAGGCTTATCTTTGGTAAGACTGGGCTTCTTTATCTGACTAGAACCAGAAAATTAAGAACAGAATATATATGCATGCATGAACTTTTAAGTACAAATTGGGTAGTTTTGGTGATTCCACATATCCATTAAATACTCCTATATTGACATTTAAACTGGTATTGCCATTATAAAGGTGACATTATTGAAACTGGTATTCAATATAAAGGTGAATGGTAAAATTCATGACAATAATTTAAAATTTTAATTTTCCTTTTAGAATGACATAAAAAAAACAAACCAAAAAGTACAATGAAAAGTTGAGGGAGACACAATGGAAGAAAGGAAAAGACTTTATATCTTAATACTTTTAACAAGATTTTTCTTCTTTCTTTTTGAACAAATGGCTCTACATTTTCATCTTGCACTGGGACCCTCAAATTGTATACGTGGTCCTGGCTACTTCTTTCTATGTGATTCTCACCATTTTCCCCTTTGTTCCTTTTTTTCCTTCTTTTTAATCCTTTCCAATCATCAGTTTCTGTATCTACAAAACGAGGATAATGCCAAATCATGCCAACCACCATCAGTGGCCTCTGCGGCAGGGCAGTCATTTTATTCATTTCTTATTTTCTTTGTATCTAACTTGCATGAAGATATCCATGAAGCATTCTGTGTTAGGAATTGGGGGGAGAGTCCTATGGGTAAATAAGAAAAGAAAATTATATAAAGTCGAGGGGGGCAGACTAAGCCTCTGAGAGGTTTGACAGTGATTTTGAAAACCCACTGGAAGTTTTTTTCAAAAGGTTGTTTTTTTCTTTTTTAAAGATTTTATTTATTTATTTTTAGACAGAGGGGAATTGAGCGAGAAGGAGAGGGAGAGAAACATCAATATGTGGTTGCCTCTTATGCACCGCTCCTGGGGACCTGGCCCACAACTTAGGCATGTTCCCTGACTGGGAATCAAACCAGTTACCCTTTGTTTTGCAGGCTGGCACTCAGTCCACTGAGCCACACCAGCCAGGGCTGAAAGATTTTAATATTTTCTATTAATGAAGACTTTTTATGTTTATAGGCAGAAAGAAAGTGTTGATAAAGTAAGAAAGGCAGGATGCTAGAGAGAATAAGCATAAAAACTTCTTACATGTTTATATGATGTTAAGTTCTCAGGGATACCACATTTCACCATTCCTGTGAAGAAGGCATGGCAGGTGTTGTTATCTCCAGGAAGTGAAAAAGCTAATTCTCAAAAGAAAGCTAAAATGGGAATTCAGAATTTACCATGCAAAGGCAGCACAGTTAGCTAGCTCAGGCTGTGGGCGCCAATTATGCCAGCCTGCTTTGGCGAGCTGTTAAGTTACGAGCAGCAGGTGGCGCTTTCCAGTCGGCCTGTGAGCCTGCTGTTCTTAAAGAAGCTGAAGTACCCTTGCCCATTACAGTACATGTGCTGGTCACTGCAGAGCAGGTCCCCATTGATGGTGGCAGTGAATGCAAGGAACCTTCATGAGAATCGCATCCTTAGAAAAACAACTATATTAATGTACCAGTTAACTATTGCTGTGTTAAAAAAATTATCCCTAAACTTAGTGGGTTGAAATAACAACAAACATTAATTATCTTCACAGTTTTTATGGGCAGAAATTCAGGAAGGGCTTAGCTGGGTTATTCTGGCTTGGGGTCTCTCCTCCATTTTCAGTCATGATGTTAGCTGGGCTGTGGTCACCTACAGGCAGGACTGGGGCTGGAGGGTTTGCCTCCCTGGGGGCTGGCTCACAAGCTTAGGGCAGGAGGCCCCGAAGGCCCTTCCATACAGGCCTCTCCCTAGGCTCCTTGAGTGTCCTTACCTCAAGGTGGCTCATTTCCCTCAGAGTGGGCAACCCAAGAGGGAGCAAGATGGGAACAGCAATGTCTTGTATGTCCCAACCTCGGAAGTCATACACCTTTACATTTGCTTTATTGCTCAGAGGGACCAACCCCTCATACCCAGCATGGGAGGGGATCATACGAAGAAATAAATTCCAGGGAGATCGACATGGAGGGCTATCTCGGAGACTGGCTACCATATTTAGCCACTGGATCGGTGGACGCCTATGGATGAGTAGTAGCTGTTAGAATTAGACAAGAGAACTCAGGGTGAACAAGAAGTAAGGTGGTCTGAAAAAGTGTGGGGCCGTGGAGTCAAAGAGGGCCTTAATGGGCGTAGCTTGATCTGTTCCAAGGTGTAGGATATAGAAAGGATAACCTAGGTGAGGTTATAAAAGTGAGAGACATAGGGAGGGTGGGCCCTTTCATTTGGTTACCCTTTTCTCTGAAGAAAATGTATTCAACTGCATTCTATCATCAACACTCAGTTTTCTTTTTTGGTCTTAATATTTTCTACTTCCTCCACACCCTCTACTCAGAAATCCTCTCCTGTTCCATTAATGATTTATAATATGAAATGGCCTTTTAGGACATGCTATTCCAAGCCACTACCCTGGTGACTTACAAGAATAGTTTGAACAACAGCTTTCTTCTTTATCATTCTTCAGTTACCATTGGGGACTTAAAAATACAAATTCGTCCACCCTTGGGTCTGAACCACTGTGTTCTCTGCCTCTTCTCCTTCGTGTTTTCAGGCAATCTTCCCCATCTGCCATTTGTCTGGTGGTCATTTTAGCCAGTGTTACCTCATCATCCTGTGAGGAAGATAAAATCAGACATGAGTCAGACTAAGTTCTTCACTTATACTTGTTTCTATCTTGTACCTTTGTCCTTCGTCAGAATGTAAAGTGGTACATAAACAAGAATTAAAATGTGTGAACCAGGCTACGAATTCTTCAAGAGTTTTTAAAATGGAGAATCAACTACAGAAAAAGTAGCTGGAGAAGGTATTATAGGGAAGGTAAGACTTCAGCCTGGCTTAGTATCTCTCTCTCTTTTTCCTATTGATCCCAATACAAGTTCCCATCTCTGCAATTTACTAGTTGTGTTCCCTGAGACAAATTACTGTATTTCTCTGAGAATCAGTTTTTTCCTCAGTCACCTGAGGGTGATAACATCCTTCTGATTGGTTGTGAAGATTAAAGACAGTTTATGGAAGTTAATCATTGCAGTAACTGATACATGGTAGGAGCTAGTATGTATGCTATCATTATGTGGATAAGATCAATAAAAGTTGGGCAGATGTCCTCTATGTCTGAGTCTCGTATAGCACATGTTAAAATGCCTTGGAGTTTGTAGGTCTTGTTGAGATGGTGAATTAACATTTATGACCTTCTTTGGAATTACTACACCAATCCCTGGGAGGTAAGAAAATGCTTCAACAACATCTTGCATAACAGTCAGAGTGAGGAGGACCTTTTACAGTTTATGAGATAAAAAGGTAAAGTACACATAATCTGCTAATGGCAATTGATGCCATAAATGAGAGAAAAAATTCAGTGCCCTCGGAAAAGGATCTGGTCTGTGGGAACTTTCTGGTGCTCCTTTGCTCACTAAGAATATCAGACGTCAAGATGTAGCTATTGTACTTTTAAGAGGTCAGTCATTTAATCCCAGACTTTTCATTGACAGTAAAACAGAGAAACAAAAGAAGTGGATGCAAAATTCTGCTGGGCTCAATGAGAAAGACATTCTTCCATCCAAAGAGTCAAGAGACTCCTAAGCAGGAGGGAAGAACTGTATTAAATACTGATTGCAACAATCCTATGCACATGTTAAAAATAAAGAGTAGATGACGATGAATATGTCTTAAACCGGTAATAATAATAGTGAACATTTTCAGATTCATGCTATTTCAAGTTCAAGTTCATAGCCAAGGACTTTAGGCATGTTTCATTTTATTCTCCCATCAGCTCTATGAGGCATCTTATTATTTGATTTCACAGATGACAAAATTGAGGTTCCAAGGTTTCAGTAAGTTGTCCAAGATCACATAGCAAGTTAGACAGAGCCAGAATTTGAATTCAAGCTTGCCTCACTCCAAACCATACTTTTAAAAAAATGAAGTATTTCAAACTTTTAGAAAAGTAGAGACTAACCTATCAGGTACCAGTATAACTACCACTAAGCTTTACTGAATTATTTGTGAGATAGTGCTAAACTGACTTCAGATGTTCCTTTAAAACAAGACAATGGATAGAGGGGAAGCACTCTGTATACCTCTTTTCACCTCCCAATTCTCTATTCCCTCCTGAGATAAAACTACTGTCCTGATTTAGTATTTACTTTCCACCATCATATTATTAATACCAATGTAAATATCTATAGATAATAACATTGCCCTGTATGTTTTTAACCTTATGTAAATTTTATCATGCTCTTTGTGTCATTCTGTAAGTTTGTCAGCCAACATTGCATTCCATTATATGCATATACAATAATGTATTTGTCATTTTTCTGTTGTTTCAGGTTGCTGCCAAATTTTTGCTCTTAACAAATAATGCTATGAAGAGCATTTCTACACTAGTCTTTTTAGGCATACATGTAAAAGTTTTTCTGGAGTACATACCTGGAGATTTCACTTTTCCATTTCTCTCTACCAGGCCTCTGCAGTCTGTGTGAATTCCTGATGTGATGTTGGAATACCAGGGTCTTGGATGTGAGATAAAGGTACAGGATTGTGAAGTCACTTGGAAGAGGAATTTAGCTGCAAAATTTTAATTTGCAGCTAAAGCAGTGGGTCTTGGGCAGAAGGTGAAAAGAGAGTGGTTTCCCCTTCCACCTGATCAGCTGACAAACTAATTTCAAGCTAGACTTGGGGGTGTTGGTAGAGGGAAGTAACATGAATGGTCCAGGTGAAACAAGAACACTGGGAAGATGTTCGGTGCTTTAAGTCAATGTTTTTTAACCATGTGTCTGAGGACCCCAGGCTTCCCATTGAGCCTCCTCAAGGGCCACCTGGGGATGCCTGTCAGAAAAATAGGCAAACAGCAGGGCTGCCCCACACTGTTTTACACATGTTTTGTGTAAGACCTTGTTTCAATAAACTTTTTTGTAGCTCAATGGCTTTTAAAATTCATGTAAATATACAGGAAGACAAGTGACTAATGAGAGATACGTATTTATAAGATTGTCCAACTGGATATAGTTTATGCCCCAAATTCCCTTTCATTTGGTGCTATGGTCAAAGAACTGAGTGCACTGCATTCAGCAGTGCTGGTAGCAGTAACACGTATCTAAACCGTGTTTCTGATAACATACCAATTAAGGATATAAACAGACTAATTCTAGTAGTAATAGTACTTGGTTGACTGGTTGTTATCCTAGGAGTGCCTTTATGTGGTGGTGACTTCAGAGAGTAATAACAAGTAATTCAGGTTCTTGTTTGCAATGAGAATGGGAACACTGAGGCTGGAGAATCAAGTGGGACCCAGATTAGGAGGCCTTATAAACCAAGTGAAGTCATTTGGGCCCAATCCTAAGGGTAGAATTGAGGCAGCATTAGCAGGAATTTTAGGTGACAATCAAAGTTTCTGCCAGACCTTGCTTATCCTCTTTTAGAGATGCAGGTTTGTATAAAAGTCAAAGACGCCCCAAAGGAACAGTTTAAAATGTAAAGAAAAATCCATCTTGGAGCCATGTTTAAAAGGCAGATGGAAACGTCAGTGGAACGTTGTTGGGAATCTGTGAGTTGTTGAACTTCGGTTCAACAAAGGACCTTTGAGATCCATCATTTTTTGAAAAGTTTTCTACCAGAAAATTCAATATTACTTACCAATATTGACTTTATAATACCAGCCAATAAACTTGAGCTTAACATACAAATATTATCCATGATATCCATGATATTTGAGGTTCTCACTTTCTCCTAATATCTCTTCCCGAAAATGATGGCAAGAGTACTTTGTTTGTTTTAACTTGACCCATCTTTCACAACCCAGTTTAATTATTTTACAGGTTTCATTTTGAAACAAATGGGCTAGATGGTCAAACAATGGTGGCATATTTTTACCATTTTAATAACATATGCATGAGACACATTTAGTGAAATTCGTGTATCAAATTTCCTTTGTGTGCCTTTCTTTCCTACTAAATTCAGTACTAAAGTATTGGTAAAATAGAAACTTATAAATTCAAAGCAAGAAATGCCAATGTGACGATGAAACATCTGAATTACAGAATAATGTTTAGAGAAATCTTATTATTTTAAAACAGGGTACTTATTATGTACTAAGGTATAAATGAGTGCTAATAAAAGAAAGGTAGTAAAGAAAAAGTTTCCTAGTAAACATAAAACATCATAAAATCTTAAAGGTAAAATTGTATCTTATTTTAAATTAATTATTAGACTCATTTGTTATAGAAGGCTTTGGTTTTCTTGAGCTTTTATGTTAGATCCTCACTGAAAGGTATAAAATGAGTTTATTTTTTAGAAAAGAAAAATATTCTGTGTCTGAGTGGCTATAAATTTTGTATCTGTGGTGTATGAATTAATAGATATTCAAGGATATTCATTCCCTACTAAATTCTAAAGTATTTGACTAGTTACTTATTTTCTAAAGAATGATGCTGGCAGGCTCAACATGGTGTTTTCTTTCATTGCCTGTCACAATCTCTCCTCCACCTATTGTTCAGCTTCTTCTCTAGACTGGGAGAGACCAAGTCTGGACTGAGAGACTCTATGAGCTGTTCCATAGACCTCCTTTGCAGATTCAGCTTATCCTTAGGCCATTGCCAATGCCAACAACCCTACTGCTCAGGACTTCTCTAGAAAGACCACTTAGTGAGTCCTGTCTAAACCAAATGCTCACAGATGATACAAGGTCAGAGTAGTCGCCCTGGTCAGAAGAGCAAAGGCCAAAGGCAATGAGACCTACTGGTTTCTTGCTTCATGTTTCTCCTTGTAGTGCCAAACTCCCAAGTTAGAATTCCTTTATTTGTTTTCAGTGGAATTAATTCTCTAGGTATAAATCCCTGAACAACATCTCCTACCATTATATCTGGGCATTAAAGGTTGTTTCAGTTCTGGTATTATTTTTCCTACTTAGAAGTCCCTCTTTCTGATGTTAATAATTAACCAGTAAACCAATTTACTCAAATTCTTTAAGCTTGGTTCATTTAAAAGAAGAGTAAATTCAAAAAAGATTATATGCTTATACCCATGGTTTACTGCTGTCTCCAGCCATGGGCCTTTGGGGCATACTTTGTTTTTTAATCTTGCTGGGGAAAAGTTGTGGACAGGAACAAACGTAAGTAAAAGAACCCATCTTTATTTTTCAATGTATCTTAGTCATGATGAGTGAAAAGTAAATTCAATTGTCTTTGTTAATTTGAAAATTATACTTTTAAGAATACCAAGTAAATAGTCTCATCTCTGAAGGAGAAAGTCATGTATTTTGATTTGATGAATAGCTAAATATATGGCAGCTTTTATGAGGTAGTTTTTTTCTAATTACATAGTGATTATTCAAATTCCTCTTTGAAAAAGAACAACATAAACTCTAGATAATAAACATTGTTGTCATTTATTGCTTACTTATATGTAGTGCATCATTTTCTCTGTGTTTTCTATATACTGTGTATACTAAAGCAATGGTTTACTTGGGCGTTAATTCTAATATAGTGATTTGAAAAACTTGTTATAATTACTTTTATGCTTATGAGTATGAACTCATAAGTGTATGAACACTTCACACTGTTTAGTGTTATTATTAAAATACTGTGCATTTTAAATTGTGCCTTAAAATAGCGATCTCATATTTGGAAATAACATTACCAGACAGGGACCAGCTTGGAGCATGTCTTCCTCAGGCTGGCCTATAGTTTGTAGGTTCTTGACTTTGAGTAGGAAAGATTTCACAACACAAGTCCAGGTGATTTTAAGAATACATTTATTCAGGTTGGAAACAGTGAAACAAAGGAAGGACTTAGGGTAGGAGTAGCAGGAGAGAGCCTGAGAAGTACTCTGCTGGCTCCCTAGAAAGGTTGCAGGAAAGGAGTGAGCCAAAACGGTATTCTGCTGTTAACTCACCTGGAAGTCAGGAAAACGGGGCCTTGGAAATAGGATCAGGGTGTAAGCCTGGGCTGAGCTGCTGCTGCCCACTGCTCACCTTGTCAAAAGTCTCCTTAGGACACTTAGAATTTAGGAGGAAACAAAATGTTCATGCCCAGGAAGGGGGTGAGTGTGCCCTAGGGTGAGCCTGTGCCACCTCTTCATTCTGAGGGCTTTTTATCTTTTTTCCTGCCAGTAAGATTCATAAGAGGGGGCTTTAGCAGAATTACTCAATCGTTTTTTCAGTTGCATTTTGTAAATATGCCGATGCATCCCAATGAGCACGTGAGGGCTTTGGAAATATTCTTTGGTTCGTTAGACTGTTTCACTGTATCTTGGGTCTGTGCAGCTTTTAATGGAGTTTTTGTTATCTGTTTCCCTGACTTCATTTGTCCTTGGCACAAATGACATTAATTAGCTCTTTGCTTTTTATTTCCCAGGCAAGGAAGATTTAAGCTATGTACTCTCTGGTTAGGGAGGAGAGGTAAAAGCCATTCACTCTTAAGTGTCCTTGGTTAGAGAAGATAAGTTCTTGCTGGCTGTAAGTTGCTTACAGTGTTCGGCCCTGTTTGATTTTCTTATCTCAGTTTCCTCATCCTGCTTGCCCAGGAATTTCCCTAGCTTCTTACTATCCCGCCTCAACATTGTTGAAAAGGCCCTGAAGAGTATCTAATGGAACCTACTCATTTCCCGTATGGGGATAAGTGCAGACACGGGAGGTGACTTGCCAAAGGTCATGTGCTAAAGAGAGACAGAAGCTGGGCTAGTATGGAGGACTCCTCTTTGCCATTTCAATTTTTTTCCAGTGTGTCATAAATGTATACGTATAAATATGTAAATTGTGAACATAAATGTGCACTTAGAATGTCATAAGCCTGATTTTCATACATTGCCACAGTCACCCCAGTGCCTTCAGTAGTTTTTATTTTTTCCTATTTGAAAGACAGGTGGCTGCGGTTCAAGGAGATTGAGTTAAGTCGTACAACTAGGACTCTAACTAGAACCTGGGTCTCCTGGTTCTGAATTGTTTCTACTACATTTGTACTTGCTCTTAATAAGCATCGCCTTTGCTTCTCTCAAAAAAAGTGAGAGTGCACCATTTATAATGTCATCACTCAGTTAAATTGATAAATTTAATAAATTGATTGATTCAGTAAAGATTTATTGAGCACCTACCATGTGATAGGCACTGGGGATATAGTAGATGGTATAGAGCTTGCATCTAGTGGGAGAAGCAAATAATGAATGAATGAACCAATGAATGAGTGAATGAATGAACCAATGAATGAATGAATAAATAAAGTCAGGCAGTTATTAATGCCAGGAAGGAAAAAGTAGAGTAGCAGAATAAAGAAATAATGGGGCACTGTTTAAAAATGTGGACAGATAAGGTTCTTTAAAGGACTCATCCAGAGCTTGAAAGAGGCGAGGGAGCAAGCCTTGTGAATATCTGGGGAAACAACATTTCAGGTAGAGGCCAAAGTGACATTTTTGTCCCCCCGCAAGCTCAGTGGCCTGTTCCTCTGCAACTATTGAAAGAAAATAAGAAAAGTAGGAAATTCTTCAGATTAGATTATGCTACTGATAAATCAGCAAGGACCAAAGTCTGTATGAAGAGCGGTCCCAGAGCAGTCTTTTAGGGACTTGGAAACTGAATAGTTTATGTTTCATCACGACTACCATATGGACAATTTAAAATTAAAACAATCTTAAACCAAAAATGTAAAACTTCTAAGTATACTGAAATTAAAATACTTCCCTCCCCCAGATTAGCAAAAGTGTAAATTCAGTGTAGTGCAGCAATTGAAAGTGTAAATTCAGGAAACAGGATGCTCAGGATCAGCTCCTAATTCTGTAACTTACAAACTGTGTGACCTTAGGCAAGTTAATTATCTGTTATCTCATCTGTAAAGTGGGGTAATAATAAGCCCTTCCTCACAGAGTGGTTGTAGCAACACTGTGAGTTTATAAAGTGCTTAAAACAGTGCTGAACACATTGCAAAGTTTCTGTAAATGTATCTCATTATCATCAAAGCTTAAGTTTTCTCATGTTCTGCCATTCCTGGATAAGCACGTGGGGAAATCAGATGGTGCTGGGAAATCTGGAGATCCTTTCCTGTCTTTCACAATTTGCCTGTAAATGGTCCCAAATTAGTTGTCATGTAGAACTGCCAAGTGCTTTAAAGGATTTAACTGCTCCCAAATTAATTTCATTGTTTTTAAAGACTTAGTGATTTGAAAAGACTTATTAAATGTCAAAATGTTGACAGGAGCCTGCAGTAATTCTATCTGTTGACATGATGGGCTAACTGTTCAGCCTCTTGAATTAGGCAATCATCATGACCTTTTGGGTTGAAACACTTTTTTTTCTATGTAACAGCTCTCACAATTCAAATTGTATACTTTGTGATAATATAATTAATAACCTAGATTATATTTGTAGGTTTTCTTTTAATAAACAATGAAAAAGCCCTGGCTTGTATAGCTCAGTGGATTGAGTATGGGCCTGTGAACCAAACAACAACGGTTCGATTCCCAGTCAGGGCACATGCCTGGGTTGCAGGCCAGTTCCCAGCAGGGAATGCATGAGAGGCAACCATACATTGATATTTCTCTCCCTCTTTCCTTCCCTTCCCCTTGAAAGATAAATAAAATCTTTTTAAAAAGACAATGAAAAAAATTACACATTTAAAAATTTTATTTCAAAAATCACATAGATTCATTTTCATTCTTGTATAAATCCCATGCAAAACAAAACTCCGGGAACAGCCTGCGGCTGTGAACAAAGCTTGTAACTTTGACCTCAATTTAACCCATGACAACAAAGAGAGACCTGAGTATAAAGTCCTTACTTATTCTAAGTCAGGTGACCTTAGTCAAATTAACTTCTTATCATTTGTACAATAAGAAAACAATAGTACCTAGTCATTGGGCTGTTGTACAGATTGAAAGAATTACACACAAAGTGCTACTACGCACTCTCACACATGGTAATTATTCAGTCACTTGTTATTATTGTATGATTATGATCATTTGCTCTCTAAGGTTCCAGAACTACTTCCATTTTCTAATGCATTCCCCCAAGATCACTTTTATTCTAGCTTTTTAAAAAATCTACTCACACACACAAAAAAACTCTTTAAAAAAAATCTACTCACTAGTATAACAAATACTTCTAAGGTTATTTCCTTCCTAATAATTTAGTAAAATTAATGAACCTTAACATTTACTGAGTACTAAGCATGCTAAGTGCTTTCATATATGTAGTCTCATTTCATCCTTACCTCGGCCTGGTAAAGAAGGTAATATTTTCACAGTTATTGAGGTCTCAGAGAAGGGTTAGTGATTCATCATGGTAACTCAGCTAGTAGATGGCACAGCTGGAATTGAATCACTGGTTACTATGTTGTTTTTTTAGTTCATTGGGCAAAAGTAGTGACCCTAAGTACATGTTCTAGTCAACATCATTAAGTCTTCCTGTGCTGCGGTGGCTCAGGGAAGGTACTATTACTGCCTTTGCAAATGTGCAATAAATTTCCAGTGCTATATTTTTCATCCTAATTTCAAGTTATTTCTTCCTTCTTGGGAACTATGCTGAAATTAGCATAGATCACAAATACGTTTTAATAAAAAAGTATTTTTGAGTTGAGAAAATGTGCCTATTTTAAATTGAATATATCCAGTGAGATAAAATAATCAGAAGTATGACAAAATATGTTATATAGAGCTAGCTACTGATCCTTCTTTTTTCTTGTTTCAACAGGTATGTCATATCAGCACCAAAAGTACTTCGTGTTGGAGCATCTGAAAATATTGTAATTCAAGTTTATGGATACACTGAAGCATTTGATGCAGTAATCTCCATTAAAAGTTATCCTGGTAAAGAATTTAGTTATGCTTCGGAATCTGTTACTTTATCCACAGAAAATAAATTCCAAAACTCTGCAATCTTAACAGTATGTATTTGTCCTTTATTTTCTTTATATATATATATAGAATATCCTCAATAAAATGTGTTCAGAGTTTGAATATTGAAAACATAGAGACTTAGTCATTTATACCATTATACCTCTGCGATTGTTAGCTGATGTATGTCAGTCACTAATAATAATGTGAAGGGAACAGAAAACTCTAACTAGGAGAGTTGTGTTTGTTTTTTGAGCAATGCAGGTAAATTGTAACATTCTTATTAGAAAATAAAATTGTACTGATAAGCAAATATTTGAAAATGAATTGAGAATACTTATTTTCTGTCAAAATGATCATTATAAAGAAAGAAAAATATGAATATGCATGTTGATCTGTAATGCATTGCCTACAGCAAGCCATGGATGCTAGTGAACATTTGTTTGTTTAAATGCCAATATTCTACAATTATAGTTTCTAAGAATAAATTATTGATTATTGAAAATAGCTCTTGTTTACAACTTGTGGTTAATAGGAAAAAACAACCTTGATCAAATAACTTTTTCTTCTATTAAGATATTATAGTATAGCAAGGTCAGAAACATGCTTGCAACTCATTTCTCATTAAAAAATTCTGATAACTAAAAATAATTTTCCATACTTAGTATTTATTCATCCAAGTGAATACATATAACAAAATATTATTTTAAATTCCAGTAAAAATTCAAAAATCAGAGACCAGAAAAATCAAATACTACGACACCTGGAAGGGGCTCTGGGATTCATTTATACCACTGTCTCTCTCTCTTTTTTTAATATATTTTATTGATTATACCATTACAGTTGTTCTATTCTCCCCCCTTCATTCCCCTACACCCACACACTCCCTCCCCCACCATTCTCCCCCTTAGTTTATAACCACGTGTCTCAAGTTCTTTAGATTCTATATTTCCCCCACTATTCTCACCCTCCCCCTTATCTATTTTCTACCTACTGTCTATGCTATTTTCTGTACCTTCTCCCCGCTTCTCCTCCTTCCACTCCCCTGTTGCTAACCCACCATGTGTTCTTCATTTCTATGGTTCCACTCCTGATCTAGCTGTCCTCTAGGTTTGCTTTTGTGTTAGGTGTGGTTGTTAATAACTCTGAGTTTGCTGTCCTTTCACTGTTCATATTTTTCATCTTCTTTTTATTATATGAGTCCCTTTAGCATTTCATATAATAAGGGCTTGGTGATGATGAACTCCTTGAACTTGACCTTATCTGAGAAGCACTTTATCTGTCCTTCCATTCTAAATGAAAGTTTTGCTGGATAAAGCAATCTTGGCTGTAGGTCTTTGGATTTCATGACTTGGAATACTTCTTTCCAGCCCCTTCTTGCCTGTAAGGTCTCTTTTGAGAAATCCGCTGACAGTCTGATGGGTACTCCTTTGTAGGTGACTGTCCCCTTATCTCTTGCTGCTTCTAGGATTCTCTCCTTCATTTTAGTCTTGGCTAATGTAATTATGATGTGCCTTGGTGTGTTCCTTCTTGGGTCCAACTTCTTTGGGACTCTCTGAGCTTCCTGGATTTCCTGGAAGTCTATTTCCTTTGCCAGACTGGGGAAGTTCTCCTTTATTATTTGTTCAAATAAGTTTTCCACTTGTGGCTGTTCCTCTTCCCCTTCTGGTACCCCTATAATTTGGATGTTGGAATGTTTAAAGATGTCCTGGAGGTTCCTAAGCCTCTCCTCATTTTTTTTTGAATTCTTGTTTCTTCATACTTTTCTGTTTGGTCATTTTTTTTCTTCCTTCTGGTCCACTCCCTTGATTTGAGTCCCAATTTTCTTTCCATCACTATTGGTTTCCTATGTGTTTCCCTTCATTTCAGTTAGTTTAGCCTTCATTTGTTCCTCTAATTTGTGACTAAAATCAACCAGTTCTGTGAGCATCCTGATCACCAGTGTTTTGAACTGTGCATATGATAGGTTGGCTATTTCTTGGTCACTTAGAGTTATTGGCTCTGGGGCTTCGAGTTCTTCTTGAGCCATAATGTTTTGGTCTGTTCCTGCCTGTTATTTATGAGGGGCAGAGCCCTAGGTGTTCACCAGGGCAAGGCAACTCGGTCGCTGGGTTGTGATTCTGTATGTGGGGGTGGGGTCAAAGAGGGGCAATGATGGTCTTCTCTGCTGCTTCCTGCTGCTGGGTCCTGCTTGGTCTGTCTCACTGCTGGCTCCTTCGCTGGTTTATCTGCACTTGAATGTGTAACTGAAGTCAGCCTGCTGCCCTACACTCTCACTGGGTCCGCCGGTTGCTACCCCACGCCTAGGATCCGCCAACGGCTGCCTGCGAGCCTGGGTCAGTCCAGCAGATCTTTTCTGCCCGACCCTGCTCTGCCGCTGGCTCCACCCCTCTTACCAGTCTGGCTGAACTGTTCGTTGTTGTTGGACTTCCGTATAGTTCAATTTTCTGTGTTTTGGTTGTGTTTTTGTTACTAAAACTTTGTTGTCTTTAAACTTGGTTGTGCGAGGAGGCACAGTGTTTCCACCTACACCTCCATCTTGGCCAGAAGTTCATATTATTCAGTTTTGAGAAATTGATCTAAATAAATTCAACCAAATGTAGGAATTCTTTTATTAGTTTTTTTGGTGGTATACACTCTAATCTCTTAACAAATATTTACATTTATTGGGATTTATTAAGAATTAAACTTAAAAAAAAATTAAACTTCATCTCCCAAAAGTATTATTTTCAGCAGACACTTATGTGACTCAAGGTAGCCACTAGCCACATGTAGTTGTTAGTTTTCAATTCAATCAGATTTAACAAAAATGAAAAATTTACTTCCTCAGTCACCTCAGCCACATATCAGGTGCTCAAATAGCCATATGTGACTGGTTGCCATGGCACTGGACAGCAGAAATAATAAAATATTTCCATTGTCACAGAGAGCTCTATTTGAACAGTGCCAACTCAGATGGTTAATTGGAAAAATAGGTGATTAAGGTGGAGAAATCACAAAAATTGATGCATATCTTAAGCATTGAATTTTACCTTAACATTATAATGTAGCTTTATTTGCCAGTTGTTTGATACTGTGCCAAGGTCTTGTCTTTAAGTGCACTGACTGGAACATCAAATTTTATTTATTAGGTGTCACACCTTTAACACATCATCTTTGTTCTACAGTTTATGTTTAAAGTGGAGAAAAGTGGAGAAAGAACTTAAAGACACTTGCAAAGAATCTGAGTGCAGAATCTTTACAGAGTTCTACTGTTTTCCCAACTTTTATAGTACTCATGTATCTAATTCCACAGCAGTTGATTTTAGTGATTTATTTTTATCCTGTGTCCAAAGCCCAAGTTTTCACAGAAGCAGTTATCTTTCTTTTATTACTTTTATGTATTAAATTTTCACAGCATGCAATATAAAGCAGATAATTACAATCCCTTACACGTTTTGGAAAGTGCGCAGCTCAGCCGGTGGGAGCAGAAGGATGTCGCTGTGATGCAACCACCAGTCAGGATGTTGAGGGGAGGGAACGGACACCACGGGCTAATCCAGCAAGCCGAGGGAGTGAACGCTTATTAAGAGAGCTTCTGTAGCTTAAATAGTTTTATTAGATGCCTATGGTATGTAGAAAACACTTTAAATTTTGGTTAAGGTATTTAACACTGAAGGGCTTTGGGCAAAATTTATTTAGTATTTGGGCTCCCCTAGTACTTTTTAAATGATTTAAATGCACACACTGATTTTTCCTTCTAATGAGATTACAGTGGTATGTAGAAAGCCAACATGTTTTATGACCTTAACATTAATATACTCTTTTTTGTCAACATTTTCTGTTACAGATACAACCCAAACAGTTGTCTGGAAGACAAAACATAGTTTCACATGTGTATTTGGAAGTTGTATCAAAGCATTTTTCAAAATCAAAAAAAATGCCAATAAGCAAGGACAATGGATACCTCTTCATTCAAACAGACAAACCTGTTTACACTCCAGAACAGTCAGGTAGAGTATAAGATGCTTCTTTCTCTGGGGAGCACAACTGACTCTATACTGTAGAGCTTTTTAACACTTAAAATTAACCGGAGACAGGTTTCCAATTTGTTTAAAGAGTCTCAATTCCCAATGACTTTTACACTTATAAGTACCATGTTAATTTTAAATGTATATGGTAATTGCTAAATAAACAATCAGAATTAAAATTTGATTTTAAGTGCATAGGTAAATTGCAAAATCAACAATTACATAATCTGACTCATCAGTTATTCCCACATAGAAAAGTGTTTTTCAAAAATTGTGAAATGTTGCGTTATATTTTATTTATTGAACAAATATGAGATGTAATTGCTGCCACTATAATTTTTGTAGTGGGAAAATAGTTTATTATAGAGGCACATTCATTTAAAAAGTTCTGTTACTTTGGAGCTAACCCTCAAATTGACAAAACAAATTCAACCCTAGAAGATAAGCTGTTTCAACAAAGAATAAACTAGATCACAGAAAAATAAGAATATTTTTCTCAGGACATCTACCTAAGAAATTTCCTGTTAGAATACATCATATTCATGGTTCTTGTGGGAGAGGGAAAGGGCAGGATAGCCCACAACTCTGCTATTGAGGAACAACCGGACTTACTCTCAAAGGAGCAAAAGTAAAACGCAGAAAAGTGTGAATGGTGACCAGATGTGTTCAAGTGTCTGCAAGTCTTTGATTCCTTCCTAAATAAATATCTCCCTCTCATTCTCAATGACTTTTGAGCACATTGGATATGGAATTATGAGGGAACTATATGTGGGGTGGGAAGGTTATGGAGTTTTGATAATGATATCCCTGGTGAAGGACAGAGGAAGGGAGGCAGGACTGGCCAGCTTCGTTGAAAAACTTTTCACACGGTGCCTGCTTACCAAATGTTGGCCGATGTTGGTTGAATCTTGCTATTTGTAGTTCTAATGTCCTGATGCAATCATTTAATCTGATGCACACATTTTATCTGAAGATTCTTGAGGGATTTTTAGTATAAGCATCTTTAGTAAGGAACTATAGAAATGATCCCTGAAAGTATAGTCTTAGTATAAGCATCTTTAGGATAAAGGCTTAAATCTTCAAGGCTTTATAGGATAAAGGACTTCAGAATATGGGCTCAAATCCTTCAAATTCATACAGGCCGTGTCCTGCCTTCCTCTCTGGCTTCATCGTCTACCGTGCTCCACCTGTTCTGTGGACACCAGTCAAACTGACCTCTTTTCTGGTGCTTGCTCACACTGTTTTCCCATCTATATTAAGGATGGGATGGACCTCTGTCTGCTACATTCATGACCCTCCATTGCCTTGTTACTTCCTACTCAGCTGTTCCATATCATCTCAAAGAAGGCAGCCCCGACAACACTCGTAGAAAGCCAGGAAGTGTCCTTTGTAGCACCTTTCATCCCTGGATTTTTACATGTACTTGTGTGATCATGTATTTGCCTCTCCTCCTTCACTCCATTACAAGACTTCCGTTCCTGATTTGTTTCACCACGCATCTCTGTGCCTAGCAGAGTGCCTCACGGAGAAGGCACTTAATACCTTTTTTTTTAATTCAAAGCCATTATCTTTGGCACAAAGATTTATCGATCTTGCCTCTGATACACCATTGCTCTGAAGACATGATTAATTTTCTAACCTAAATGCAAACTGGTTAGGAAGTAGACATGTAGTAATCATAGAAATAATAATAAAATAGAGATAATAATCATTTGTTGATTAGTTGTTATGTGCCAGGCCTGTGCAAAAACGTTGTCTCATTTAGTTCTCACAACACTATGAAGCAAATATTAGCGGCCCCATTCTACAGAGGAGGGCATTAAGATTTAGAGGGATTAAGTATTATGCTTAGGATCACACTAAGAAGTGGCAGAGACAGGGGTGAAACCAAAGTTTTGAACTCCAGGGCCTGAGCTTTCGTAGCACACTGCCTATGGTAAACATCCCGTGATGCTCAGGCCTGGGTCAGGAATGTTCATAAGGCAGAAGGGAGAATTTGAGGTTGGAGATAGGACTGAGCATAAGGGTATAGCAGAGCTGGGGGGATTTACTGAATATTTTGCTTTAATCCTATGGTCTTAATGAAACCAGTTTCAGAGATATTAATTAGCTTTTTATATAGAGCTTTGGGTAATACAGATTCTTTAAAAAAGGTTTATGATGCCAGTTCAGTTTTATTTTGTGAGCCAAGTTTTGGCCATGAAATGATTTGCGTATCAGTAAAACACTATAGAAATAACAATTATGACATTGGAACTAGATAAGCATATCTCAAACAGCTATGAGTTAAAAGCTAAGCAGATATGTTTGTTTAAAAGGTGAGGATCTACTAATTGACAGAAAGAAATGGAAGAGAACTAATTGTTATTGAGTCACTGACATTCTTTTAACAATGAGAGAACAATTGTGTGGTCTGACTCAATAAATGTAACAAAACTATACAATTCAAAGATGACTTTAGCAACGATGAGATAATTTAGGGCCTTAATTATAAGGCCTTAGTTATAAGAGTATATAATGTCTGAATCAAACTACCTAATTTTCCATTAATCTTTAACTCTAATATGAGACAATATATTATATTCCCCTGTAGCCATATGGTAGATATTACTATTTTGCTACTATGAAATTCTTGATAAACAATAGCCTAATTACAGATATATGTAATTTTGTCCTATATGTGTGTTCCAAAAAAACGTTGTATGTAAATATATTTTAACAAAGTGAACTATACTTAAATTCACTAGAATTAGCTTTTTAAAGAAATCCAAAAGAATTCTTGTATATCTGCAAGCTTTTTCTTTCTTTTAAAAGTGGATTTTGGTATATTGGCCATGTATTGATTTACTTTAATGAGACTCATCTCTTTTAAAGATGATTGTTGTTAAAAACCAAAATACCCTTGTGTTTAGAGGTTTTGATGCTATCAATTATTCTTACAGTAAAGGTTAGAGTTTATTCACTGAATGATGACTTGAAGCCAGCCAAAAGAGAAACTGTTTTAACTTTCACAGTGAGTATGTTATTTATCTAAATAATTTAACTCATTTTTAAAATAAGATGTTATTTCATAACCCCTCCCTAATGCCATACTGACTCATTCAAAATTCAGTAAATGGTGACTGAATACTTTCTGTGAATATATCATCGTAGGTCTATGACTCTAAAATAGGCATGTGTAAAGAGCTCATGAAAATTAAATCCCAACAACTTAGGATTTTAAACTAAATCATTTAAATACATCCTTCATGATTTGTTTCTTCAAGAACATCAATCAATCACTAAGGGCGTCCAACCTTTTAGCATCTCTGAGCCACCCTGGAAGAAGAAGAGTTGTTTTGGTCCACACATTAAAAACACAAACACTGACAAAAACTGATGAGCAAAAAAATGGTGTTAAGTAAATATACAATTTTGTGTTTGGCCACAGTCATAGCCATCCTAGGCCGTATGTGGCCCATGGGCCACAGGTTAGTCATCCCTGTGTGAATTAATTGAATACCTATTATGAGATTTTAAAATTAGTATAATTCAATATAAAGAATTACAATCTATGGTACTTACACTTAAAGGAACTTAGAGTATAGTAACTAACATACTAACGTGTAAAAATAGTACTAAATTATGAGATAAAGATTAGCAGTTATCAACCTTTTATCAGCCATGACACACACAAAAGATGATAGGTAGGTACAAGTGCGATAAACACCCATGGCCTTGCCCAGTTTGTGCTGCAACCCTGCAAGATTTTTGTGGGGAAATAACTAACTGCTCATCTATTAACAGTAGATGTATTAGGAATGGTCTTTCATTATAGGCTATAGCACCTTTCCTCCTACTGAAAAACAAAAACAAAACCTTTCCAAAACACAAGGAAAAACAAGTAATGTATAGGAAAACTCTGAATCCTTTATAAATCACAAAAATCATAAACCTTTACAAACTTTTATATCCAACTATTATTAATGAATTACTTTTTAAACATCAGAGTGTTTCAAAATTGTGGTTGATAACTATTGATAACTTGTAAACTCCAGGAATTCAAAGAGATCAGTGAGGCCAAGGGACACTTCAGGAAAGAAGTAAAATTGGAACTGGACCTGGAAGAGTGCATAGAATTTAGAAATGTGGAGAAGAAGCAGGAAGATTGCTAGAAAAGGAATGATGGGTAACAAAAAGTCACAAGTGAGAGGGACAGGACAGGAAGAAAACAATCTCATCCAAGGGAGGCGGCATCCCTGGGAAAAGAAGGGTAAATAAGATTTGAAAGTTAGACCAGACCTAGAAGACTGCGTAGCAGGTTGTAGGAAGCTCTGTAGATTTATTGTAGGGAGGTACGACAAAGTATGGAAGGGAAATTTGTAGCCATGAGCGCTGCTACCGTGGAAGTATAGGAGTGTGGAGTAAGGGAAACCCACTCTGGGCTGCCGCAGAAGTCTGGGGAGAGAGAGGCCTTGTCATATTGGCAGCAGAAGGAATGCAGAGAGAGGCCTCTCAGACCACCTGAACTAGAGGGTAAGCAGAGGAAGCAAGTAAGAATGGCGTTGACAGGAACGAGGATGCTGATTTATAGAAGTCACAATAAATACCAGACTCCAATGTGAATTTATTTGTTTATAACCTTGGGTGTGTATGGGCTGAGTTATCTTAAAGCAGGGGCCCAGGAGCTGTGAGGTTTTTTTAAAAGATTTTATTTATTTATTTTTAGAGAGATGGGAAGGGAGGGAGAAAGAGAGGGAGAGAAACATCAGTGTGTGGCTGCCTCTCACACGCCTCACATGTTTAATTTGAACATTTCACCTATAACGTCATAGGGCGTGCTTGAGTGTGATATTATGTTACAAAACTTCATGCTTATAATTTTGTAATAAAAGATTTTGTAATAAAAAAGAGACATTATTTGTGCTGAACCCTGTATATAGATACCAGAGAATAAAACCATACTAGAGCAAACAAAACAAATTGTATAGTAGGACAAATGACGTTGGAGCTCAGAGGGAAGACAAAATTGGGGTGAGATTAAAGGATGATGTAATCCCTTTCTGGAATAGAACAGATAAAGGAAGCCTTGAACTGGTCCTAATGAAAAGAATGGCCATAGGTTTAAAAAAATTGTGAAGAACTTCTCATGTGATATATGGCATGAGTTTAGCTATGGCAGCGGGAAGAAGTGAGAAAAGAGGCTAGTGCATAAACTGGCTGACTTATGTCTGAAGTCTGGGAGAGACTAAAGGAGAGAACGGTGCCAGCTTGAATGCCCTTTTTCTGTCAGAAAATACTAGTGGGAAGAAGAAGACAACTGTACATGAACATAAATAAATAAATAAAAAGAAGAAAAAAAGGAAGAGGAGAAAAGAAAGAAGGAAGGAAAGGAAAAAAGAAAATACTATAGCATGTGGTCAGATGCTATTTATTTCACCTCCTGCGCCCCTCCGTGGTGGAACTTCAGTGATGCAGAACCCTGACACCGCATAAAGAAGAATGAATGCCTGTTGTCCTGTGTAAGAGCTGTCCCAAGAAGACAGGATTGAGGAATCGGGTCCCAGAGCAGTGGGGCATCGGCCTGTAGAGTGTCCTGAAAACAGCACTCAAGAAGGATCATCTTAGAAACACCAGGCACAATGAACTGCAGGGATAGAGAATAGGCCAGAAGATACTTAGCCTCAATTCTAATTCTTTTTCAAAATGGACCTTTGAAACTTGAGAAAAATACTTTAAAATCCCAGCCATGCCCCTGGCCAGGTAGTTCAGTTGCTTGGAGCATCGTGCCATACTCCAAAAGGTGGTTTTGGTTTTGATTCCTGGTCAGGGCACATACCTAGGTTGTGGTTTCCATCCCCTGTCAAGGTGCATACGGGAAGCAACAGATTGATGTTTCTCTCTGTCTCTCCCCCTTCCTCTATCTCTAAAATCAACAAACATATCCTCTGGTGAGGATTAAAAATAAATCCTGACCATGAATTTCTCAGTCATAGCATATGATGGTCAATTTCTGTGGTAAGACCAAAATGGACCTTTACACGTGGTCCAAAGACAGTAAGAAACCTCAAACCCACACACAAAAGGGAGCTTATGGGGAAGCTTTATGAAAACTTTAAAGTTTGTTTAACTATTTTGAATGTTCTGTCAAGCTCAAAATTAATATATTGCAATTATAAAGTATGTAGCTAATAAATGCATTTTACAGTATATTTGCTTTAAAAACTTCAAATGAACAGATAAGAATTTAGATGCTTGTATCTATAAAGCCTGTAAGTCCACATTTGATTTATTATAACATCAGTTATTATTACACTTCTTTTTTTACTCATACCACAGAGAGTTGAGTCTCATCTCTAGATAACTGAGGCTAGGATACCTGGATGCTGATGTATACCTTTCCGTGTGTGTGTGTGTGTGTGTGTGTGTGCGTGTGTGCGTGCGCGCGCAAGGAGGTGGAGAAGGGGAAGGAGGGAGGGAAGTGGCTTAAATAAACCTTATTTGTCTTCACTCCATTTAAATAATCTTTCTCCTTCATATTTAATTTGAAGACATGGATACTTGTTAGTAAATATTTCTGTAGATCAGAAATAATATAATCACTTAACTTTTTAATGTGGTTTATGTGCTTTGATGTTCTTTGTTTTTATTCAAAGGATCCTGATGAATCAGATGTTGACATTATGGAAGAAAATGATTATACCGGAATTATCTCTTTTCCTGATTTCAAGATTCCACCTAATCCTAAGTATTTAAAAATATTTGTTAATAAAATTTTCTCTAAAAAGCACATCTGGAGCTTTTGATGGTGAGGCAGATCATCAGTTAAATGAAACCACCTGGTGTTAACCAAGGGTGTCAGTGTAAAAGAAATGAGGAGACGCAAAGTCTTTTAAAGAGTAATGAGAAGCTTGACTCATTTTTGGTGGGGTGGGACTTCTTAAAACGTCTTGCCAGTCTGCTTTGCAGACAGAAATTAAAATTTGGAAGAGTGAAAAATAGACCTCGAGCCTTTTTTAAAATCAAAACCATCAGCCTTCCGCCCTTTATGGAAATCTAATAGACTATCAGACTAAAAAGGTGGTGTAGTCCTATGTCTTGTTGTGAGTTATACAAATATTACTCTTCTATAGGCTTTTCTGCATAGACTATCAAATTTTAAGAAGAGGATACTCTCAGAGAATGTTCTTTCATTTGGCCTCATGTTAAAGGATTTAAGAATGTGTTTAAACAGAATCCAATGTAAACAGAATCCAATGTAATAAATATTTAGTGAACACATTCCTGGTATGTGCAAAGTACAGTAGGAATGAGAGATGTAAAACAGAAATGAAGAATCCACGGTCCCTGCCTTCAAGGAGCTTAGAGTGGGCAAATAAAATAGGTGTGCCTAAAAATGGCTACAGTATTACTTTAAAGCAGAATCTTTTTACGGTCTTTTTTGCTCCGCCCTCTATAAGGGGGTTTGCCGTTAATTTACTATACAGAAGATCATCTAGAAACTTGGATAAAATTGGGGAACTTAAATATATCAGATAATTTTTAAATTGTATACTTTCTTGAAATATTACATGCTTTGAAGCACAGAATTTAACCTGTTTTATAACTATTACCATTCCTCCAGCTGTTATCATTTTTTCATCTTGTGCAATTTGCTTTGTGACAGATTATGTGTCAGCCATGGTAGCTTCTCATGGCTAGGACTTTCCTGCCCCAGCTCAGAATGTGCTTCCCCTTATTCTTCGTCAGGCTGGCTTCTTCCCATTTTGTAGGACATGGGGCCAATTCTCCCCTTTCAAAGAGGTTATCCCTCGACACATGATCTAATGCAGCCCCTCTCTTTCTTTTATTCTCTTGTTTATTTTCGTAGTGGTATTTATTTCAATATTGCAGTTATTTATTTAGTTATTTACAATACTTGCCCATTTATTCCCCAGCAGACTGTAAACTCCCTGAGGACAGCGGTCATGTTTGTATTACTCACTGTTATATCCCCCCCACTTCAATATAATAGGTACATTGAATTAAATGATAAAATTAAATTTATTGATTGCGCAAATAATGTGCAAAGTAGATGCCATTTTTCCCATTTCACAAATGAGGTTAAGCAACTTCCCCAAGTCCACTCTGCTAGTAAATGGAAAAGTAAAAAATTTAAACTCCCACGGTCTATTAGGTCTGTGAAGACAGGGACTCATTTATCTTATTTATTTTTTATCTCCAGTCTTTAATCCAGTGCTTAGTAAATATTTTTGACTGAAAGTTTTTAATTACACTCAGGTCATTTTTCTCTTTCAACAAACCATACTTTGTTTCCAGCTCTAGTTTCTTATACATGAGGTATGAATTTTATCATCTGGATGGGCTTGACCTGCATTATATGTTTCTAGAGACATTATTATGAATTTTCTGCTATAGTATAGATTTTAATATTATGTTAGTATAGTTAAGTTCCAAGATCAAGTAAATTCTCAAGTATCATAAGCTCTTCAATTCAAAGTTATTGATAATATTAAAATAAAATACCTGAAAAAGTAACACAATATTTGAAAAACTAATTACTAAACAGTTTCTATTATCCTGGAAACACTCAATTTTTTCAGCTTATTGCAAATAAAATACAATTACTTGGCTATATACATCTTTACTTACTTTTCCCTCCTTAAAACAGGAATTGATTAGCTTCCCACTAGGTAAATTAAAACTATTTGATGACTTCTGTGATTTTAAATACTTTGCTTTCACAGATATGGTGTGTGGAAAATTCAAGCTAAATACAAAGAGGACTTTTCAACAACTGGGACTGCATATTTTGAAGTTAAAGAATATGGTAATTTCTGACAGTTAAAACTACCTATAAATGAGTTAGTGTTTTTACAATAATTATTTTCATTAATGAGCTTAATGCAGAATCATTCCCTGAAGACGAGAGAGCCGACTGGTATGGTCGGTATAGATGTGCTGGTGGAGGGGGTGGAGGGACATGGTTGTCCCGGTGCCTAGGCTTTAGTTCAGCATGGTCTTCTCAACCTCCGGTAAGCACCCTGACCTCTCCGGACCTGTGTTCCTCATCATGGAACCTGAAGAGACCTAGCCCCCGGAGGAGTTTGACTAGTTAAGGTCTTTTTCCAGAATTATGATTTTAGGAGAAACTTAATAGAGATGATTAGATTTTAGGAGAAACTTAATTAGAAGGACTAACAGATGGTTTACTAAAGTCATTACAACTCATTAGGGACAGAACGGGGACAACAATTGGATTTCCTTACCTCTAGTCCAGTGCTGTTTTCCTTCTGGTTCACAAATCCCTAATATATTTATTTGGAAATTAAAGATATTATTATTTTGAAATAAGTCATATTAATGGACTAATAATTAACATATGAATAGCTTGATCTTTCCATTTTAATAGTTGTTTTTTAGATAATTTGTGTGCTCTGATAGCAAATTTAACTTTCTTTTGTTTGAAGTCATTTTTTAATCCCCAGGAGACTGTTAATATGGAAAATAAATAGACAAATTTGAACAATTAACAAACAAAACAGTGACAACAAATTTGTTACAATTAAACTCAACTTTGAAGACTATAGGTTTTCAATATATGTAATTACAACCACCCTCCCTCCCTCTAAGTGTTTTTGCCACTTCCTGCATATACCTAGAATCCATCCACCTCTTATTACCTGTGGCCACCCTCACTGACTCATCATCAGGCTCTCTCCTGGATTATTATTGCAAGAGCCTCTTCATTGCTATCTCTGCTTTCCAACTCTTCTCCTTGGCATTAGCCAAAATAATCTTGAGATGCAAATCTCATCATATTATTTCACTATTGAAACATCTCCAGTAGCTCTTCATTTCTTTTATAATGAAAGTCAGGATCATTATTTTGAGCTAGCCTTCCCCCTCTTCAGCCTCATTTTATACCACTCTCACCCTCGCTTCCCTCCTGCACTGGTGACTTTGTGCATGACATCCCATCTGCCTCCAACACTTCCCCCTCCCTCATTGCCTTGGCAATTCCTACTCATCTTTCCAGTCTCAATTGAAAATTCATTTATTCATAGAAGCTTTCCCTGCACTCTCTTTCCTGAGTAGGATTCTCTGTACTTCTTCATACCAGTTTTCATAACTGTGGGCTAGGTGTTTATCTGTATAATTTTTTTTTTTTGCTTTATGCCTGTCTTCCCTGCTTGACTATGAGTGCATTAAGGACAGAGTTTGTGTCTGTCTCGTTCACTGGTATGTCACTGTGGACAGGACTGTTCCTCCTACGTGGGTTAGATGACAGGGTAAAATATTTTCTTGCACTTTATATCCTAGAGAGACCACACCTGCCTGGATCTTTGATAACACAAAAACGCAACCCAGGGCAACAAATTGCATTGTTCTTTTTCTTCTAACCTTCACCATCTAGAAAACACATGAGCCATATCCGCAGCCAGCTATCTCACTGAAACTTGTGTGTCAGGCATTGTTTGTCCACGGTCTCAGGGTCACTTAATCACCCAATTTTCTCTCAACTGTTGTGTAGGTTAATAGAATTAGAATCCATTAGCCCTGGTACACAGTCTGAGTTAGTATAAAGAGAAGGCAGTGATATTTCAACAGGAGATAGTGTTTTCTCTTGGGCAATCAAGATACCAAAAAATAGAAAGAAAACAACTGTTTTCTGCTCTAATTTTTAATTTTGCATGGATGTTATTTCTTACAGTTAATTATAACCTCTATCTTCATGACTAAAGTTAGAGTTTCGTGCTGGAATTTAGGGATTGGGTTCATTTTATCTATTGGACAAAAGAGGGAAACATTAAATAAGCAAGAATTTTTTATTTTCAATTTAATAAACACTGTTAAATGTTTTCTGTGTTTAAGACTTGTGATACAAGTGAAAATAAAAACACAACAATGCAAAATCTATGGAGACAAAAAAAGACTTATGAGAAAGGTGAGAGGGAGAGCTATATGAAGACAAATAGAGAACAGTCTATTTTCAAGGAGCCCATACTCTAGTCAGAGAAATAAACTATTGCTTATAACAAATGCTGTAATCCAAGTATAAACAAAGTGCTTCTGGTGGAAAGAGCTGGGCTGACCTCTGATTGGTGGGATGGGAGGCTTCCCAGTGATGTCTTTGTAGTTGATAATAATGATGACAGATGAACGTTGTGTTGATGGTCCATCAACTGTACCAGAAAGAAGTCTGGTCTTAAGTGGTAACATTGCCTTTTTCTTTTCATTTTCAGTGTTACCACATTTTTCTGTCTCAATAGAACCAGAAAGTAGTTTCATTGGCCATAAGAAATTTAATAATTTTGAAATTACTATAAAAGCAAGGTAAGAAAATTGTTTATTTTTCATATTACCCAGCTAAATTGAGTGCCATATCTTGTTGGTGAAAATTGCCCAAAGCAAGATCTGTGATTTTCCTTCCAGTTCTCTTGATACGTAATTGACATGGAACATTGCGAAAGTTTGAGGTGCACAGTGTGTTGCTGAGATCTGTAATTTATTGGCAATGTCTACCATGACTTTGGGATTGACCAGTTGAGGAGACATCATGCCTGTAGTTTATTTGCCCATTTTGATGTGAGCTGGTTCTGATTTTAGTTTTGTTGGTTATTTACCTGCAAAAAAAATTTCTAAAGGACATGGTGTTGGTTTAGGAACCAGCATGACTTGAGATATTGGGAGTGAGATATGAAGCCTTCTCTCCTTGGCACTTTTTAATGGCTTAATCAACCAAGTAGCAATGCATAAGAATACTTCAAGACTCAATGCCTTAAAATCACAACCACTTACAAGTTAGCTGGGCATTTCTGCTGATCTGGACTAGGTTCTTCTTAGCTAGGCTTGCCCATGTGCCTGCAATCATTTGGCAGGTCAGCTGGAGGCTGGCTGGTCTCAGGAGGTCTAATTCATATAGTTGGTAGTTGACTGGCAGTTGACTGAAGCTCCAAGGATGATTGGACCATGCATATCTCTCATCATCCAGAAGGCTAGCCTGTAGCAGCAAAAAAAAAAAAAAAAGCTCAGAGAGAGAATACAGAAGCATAAAAGTCCCCTAGAGGCCTAAGCTTGAGACTGGCACTCCATCACAGCACCACATTCTTTTGTCCAAAGCAAGTTATGGTACCAGCCCAGAGGAAACAGACTTCCTTCACACCTTTTGCACATAAGGAGCTGCAAAGATGGTGGATATGTGAGAAAGTGGAAAATCGGGGTTAGTTTTACAAGCACTCTACCACAAAAGTTTAGGTCATTTAAAAATAACAATATCATATAGTTATTTATAATAACCAATTTATATAAGTATGTGTATCAGACACTTTTGAAGCATTCTGTATATATTGGCTCATTTAATCATTATGAAAATTCTATGAGGTAGATACTATTACTATTCCTGTTTTACAAACAGACAAAAAAAGAGGTACATAAATGTTTAGTAATTTGCCCCAGATTGACAGCTAGTAAGTCACACAGTTTGTGGTTCCAGAGTCCATGCCCTTAGAAGCTACCCTGCCTCTCTTACTAGCATTTATTGCTAAAATACAGTGTTACTTAGTCTAAACCACATAACAGGCTCACCTGCTGTGACATTATGGAAACTAATTTCTTCTAATGGAGACACTGCTTGTTCAAGCTATGAACAAAGAAAGTTAGTTCATGATGCAGTATTATGTGCTATGCAAAAAGTTTCCTCTATTCACACTAACTCTAAACTTAAGAAGTAATGTGCAGTTATGATTAAAATAAAATTTATATCATGTAACAGTACAATTGGATGTGCTGCTTTTAAAGATGCAAAAGGGAAGAGGAAAGAGCTCTCCACTGATATCAAAATCATCTAGGAAGTAATATGTTCTGTAGGAAAGAGCTCCAGACCTGAGCCTTTTGATCTGCACAAGATCCGGTTTTCCATCAGGCACATAGTAATAAAATCTGCACTTTGGCTTTGTTATTGTAGCTTTATGAGGATGTAATAGTGGACAGAAGACAATTTAAAGTGTATCAAGTGCTCTATGTTTTTTCAGATTGTTAGTTTATCTGGATTTTATTTTTGTAAACTTGTTATCAAAACAATCTTATGCTATTATTGTTTGACAGATATTTTTATAACAAAGTTGTCAGTGAGGCTGATGTTTTTATCTCTTTTGGAATAAAAGAGGACTTACATGATGATAATAAAAACATGATGCAAAATGCAGTGCAGAGCAAAAAGGTAAGATGTTCAAACTTCGTTTACTCGAAGATGTGTCATGGATGCTAGATATGGAAAACTACTTTAAAATTATCTAGTCTAGTCCCTCAGTTTATATAGCTATGGGAAATGGAAGCTGAAAAATCTCACTGGCTTCTCATTATCCACTTTCCGTGACGTTAGCCCCCCAGCCAGCCTATCCTGTGCCATTTCCCCCTTTCTCTCCCTTAGACTGTCTCTCTGGCTTCCAGGTCTTTGCAGTGCTGCTCCTGCTTGGGAATGCTCTGTCCTTTGTCCCTTCCTGCCTCTTCGTTGCCTGGCTAATTCCTCCTTGATCTTGAAGTCTCAACCTTGACACTTGTTCTCTGGGAAGTCTCCCTGATTCCTCTCAACTAGATGAACTGCCTCTGCCTTAGTCCCTTAGTCCTTGAGCCTCTCTTAGTAGAGGACCTTTGACAGTTTGTTGTAGTGGTTCTCAACCAGGTACTCCTTTTACTGTTAAGGGGACATTTGGCAATCAGTGTCCACAGGCATCTGTGGTTGTCGTAACTAGGGAAAAGGATGCTACTGGCAGTTACTGGGCAGAGGCCAGGCATGATGCTAAACTCCTGTAGTTATCCCTAACAACAAAGAGTTATCCTTCCAAAAAGTCAATAGTGCTGAGGTTGAGAAACCCTTCTTTGTTGTATTGCTTTATTTACTTCTCTGTCCTGTTTCACACTAAACTCCTTGTGGATCTGAATCATTCCCATTACATGCTGAGAACCAGCATGGTTCCTGTCAAACAGTAGGCACCGCTGTATATGTATTTGTGAGTGAATGAATCCATTGGGAAGTTACTTGTCCATGGTTAAGGGCTAGTGAAAGTGGGGACCACATTAGAGCCCTGGTCCCCTTTTCCCTTGTTTGCTGTTTTTTGCAACATACCACAGACGATAAGGGCTCATGTCATTCTGCCCACTGTGGCATATCCCTGTAGTTTCTGTCATCAATTATTTAGCTTTTGCTCTTTAAAAAGAGTTTTATCTGTTCAAGATGTAAATTAGATGCCTCTTTTTAATGCAGGATTCCATGCTAGACACTCAGATTTAAAGCTAAATAATACAAAAATCCCAGTTTCAAGTTATTTAATTTTAGAAGAAAAATAAGGCAAAACCTATTTTACTATTGTGCTTAATAATGAAATGTTATAGCTTAACCCTAGATCCCTTTACCCATTGTATGTTTTTAAATTACTGTTTTAATGTGTGAGCCACAAAGCACAGATTAAATATAAAACCCAACAAAGTAAGCAAAAGTAAGCTGAGAGGCCTGGGAAGGTGGATGATGACTTAGGGGTTGGAAGAAGATGTTTTTGTCAGTTAATACAACAAAAGACCTATTGAATCAAATGATGTTTATGGCTTTCCCTGTCTGTAATTCTGTAAACTAGATTAGAAAATAACGTTCTGGGTTTAATTGTGGACCCCGTCATTCACTTTCCTTGTGATGGTAAACCATTCTTCTGACATTGGCCGTCACCAGAAAGGCTGGTAAAGGCATACTTTGTTAATTTTCCCTTATAAGTTTTTCTCTAAAATAACACTTTCATTTTTTTCCCTTTTAAAAAGCTGATAAATGGAATTGCTAAAGTCACACTTAACTCTGAAACAGCAGTTAAAGAATTGTCCTATGGCAGTCTGGAAGAGTTAAACAATAAGTACCTTTATATTGGTGTAACAGTCGTGGAGTCCACAGGTAAGTTTCTCTCTTTTTACTTTGTCTTGGCAAATATTTAGACAGTACATTAAAAGTAGAAATAATTTCTACAGTTATGTTATATTTTACTTTCTTTTATAGTTGATTTTTACTTTTTATATCATTAAAAGCCAGGATTAGAATATAGTTCTGCCACTCCCTAGTCACTGGGCTCCCACTGCCTCAACTGCGGGATGACACCTGCCCAGCTGATATTCTGAGCGGCTCTGCAGGCCATCTGGCTTGAACCTCTGGTATCCCAGTGTTCTCACCTGGTGAGAAACAAAATAAAAACAAAATATGTATGTAAAAACGTTTGATAAAGTACTATGCAAATGAAAGTTGTTATTACTATTGTTTTAGTCTCCTTATATGTGCAGTGATGAAGTTGAACCAAATGCCTCCTACAGCCTTTTCCAGCTGTAATGTTCAGGAATTCTATCTAAAACTGGAGGCAGTAATGTTTCTAAAATGGGTACAGTAATAGTATACACTTCATAGGGTTGTGGTGACAGTCAAAGTGTCAATATATCCAAAGCCCTTAAGATAGTACCTGACACACAGTGACCATGTGAGTATTGGCTGTCCTCCTCCTCCTCCTTATCTTCTTCCTTCTCCTTCTTGGGTCCAGCTCCTTCTACTGCCTTCTTACCATCCTTAATATCCTATATAGTGCTCTCACTTCCACTCGAGTGGTTTTTAATAGTTATTAATTATTATTCCAAGCTGAGTCAAATGGTCTTACTTCTGGTATGTCTTGATTACTAATATTCTTTGTATTTTTAGGTTTATATTGAACCCCCCAACTAACCGTGAACAAATAATTTAACCATACCGAGTCTAGTTTTTTTCCGTAAAATGAGAGTTAAACTAGATGAAGCCTAAGTACTTTGCCACTTCTTTAAATTTGTCCTTCTAGGATAGCAGAGTGAAGAACAGAGGTAATGATTCAGATATCGAGCACCTTATATATATCAGATGCTCAATAGATTCTGGGGAGTGATGATGACTTCACACTCCTTGCCCTGGCTAGCTGTCATTTTTGACATTATTTTAATAATGTTTCTTTCTTACTTTTATTTTTCCTGAATTTATTTTAAATCAATTCAGTTTAATATGTATTTATAAAGTAGTCAAACAGTGTTGCTAAACATGCAGGCTTCCAAATGTGAATGATGTGTAATCCAGCTTGCAAGTGGCTTACATACTAGTATCAGTTGTAGCACAGGTAAACAAAGAATTCTGTACCAAGGAGTAATTCCATGTGTGCTGTAAGCAAAATAGTGTTATTGCCACTGAGAGGAAGGTGAGCTCCTAGAGGATGGTTGAGCAACCAAGAACAGTGTCCTAAAGATGACCATCCTGCAGAATAAGCAGGGGTTTGAGGCAGGGTTAGTTGATGGAGTAACGTGGGGCGCCCTCCATAGAGGAACATACCAAGCAAGGGTGGAAAGTGAATCTTGGCATTGGAGAATAACAGATTATCACTCAGTTAGCTGAAGTATAGGGGATAATAGGGATGTGAAATTGGGAAGGAGTTGGGGACACTAGAACTTTGTATGTTACTCTTCATAGTTCAACTTAAGTTTTAGCTGGAGGGTGATACCACTGGGCTCCTGCCAGTGGACCCTCCGGGCAATCTCTACTTCAAGTGCTCTCTTCTGACTTCCTCTACATTTCTCCCCATATTTCTGCGCTCGAGTGCTCAACCCCTTCCAAGGTTCAGTCTGTGGCCTACCCTTTCATTCTCTCCTTAATCCTTTGTACATACTCAACTTAAACTCTGACCACTGGCAAAACATGGTGTCCCTTCTTCACATTTCTTTCATCCAGTCCTATAGCTGTAATTCTACATGGGGCGTGTCTACATATAAACCTTGTACATAAGGCTTTGGAAACTCCTGAGATTTAAACTCTTCTCTGCACTGGCCCCCTGGACCAACACCTGTGTCCTGCTTGTGACTGGTAAATGAATGAGTGCAGAAATGGAGTGAGTGAAGGAAAAAGTCTGTGGAGACACATCAGCATGAAATAGATCCCCGTACAAATCCTCCTTCAAAAGGTCAACATGATCCTTGTCATTTCTTTAGGTGGATTTTTTGAAGAGGCAGAATTTTCTGGCGTCAGATATGTCCTCTCTCCCTACAAGCTGAATTTGGTTGCTACTCCTCTTTTCTTGAAGCCTGGAATTCCATATTCTATTAAGGTAGATGAAGGGTGGTGGGGAAACTGCCGAATATAATTGTCTTTTTCTGTTTACAGAAAACATGGGGGGTGGCAAATGGGGGAAGAATGCTAGAGAGGCAAGTCATGGCGGGAACTCATTCTGTAAGAGCTGCCCCTCCTGTGAATATGGACAGGGGTGGGAAATGGCAGGTCAGCTTCAGTCTTAGGGCAGGTATCAGTATTTAATAAGGTAGCCTGTGTTAGGCATCTCCTAAAGAAGCGTTGCATTAAATTATAGGTAAGTAAAATCCCGTAAGTCTATAGTGCAAAAAACTCTAACATTTAAAACTATTTGGTGGCACATTCCTAAAAAGCCTGAAGATGGAGATATTATTGCTTGGAAAGAAACCCCTATCTTTCGCCATTCATTCCATTCTGTGTGTCTCTGAGTTTGCAGCTTTGTGCTTGTCACTCCACATTTTCCTCTGACTGAGCTCAGCTGTCTGTGATGTTCTCCATCCTTTCCATCCCAACTTGTCCTGTTCCTCTCTCTTCTGTCTTTTTTGCTTCCTCCTTCCTATTTAACGTTTTCTCTTCCTGCACTTTTCCTTTTTAAAAAAGCAATAGTATGGAATTAAAATATTCATTTGACTTTTAAATTACGTTTTATTATATTTAGTATATATTTTATTATATATAATATATTTTTCAAGTAAAAATTTTTGTCGCATGTCCTTGGTGTTGAAAGTCAGAGAAGCATAGTGTTTTATTCTTTGAAAATGTGCTGCTTTTAAAAATTAACTTTAGTATAAATAAAATGTCTTACTTATTACTTACTGTAGGTCATTGGCTTTTGATGTCACATACAAAAATAATATAAAATATATCTTTGTGGAAACTATATATGATTATATGTATGGTGGTAAGAGATAGAGGTTAAGAGAAAAAAGGATGAATTTATTGTTTCTCATATCCAAGAGAATCAATCATTCCCAGAAGTAACTGTCTCATTTTCCCTTTTATTCAGTCCTGAACCAACTGAAGAAACACAGAAGTTAAGTAGCAGAAGACTTTATCCCATCTACTTGGCACAGTTTAAAAAGATAATATTTATGTTCTGAGTCTGCTTGGTACACAGGAGGATCTATTCAAAAGTTATTTAACTAAATAGAATTAAATCTTTTTTAAAGCTGAGAACATACTTCTCTTTACTGAGTTGAATATGAATAATTTATACTTTGGTGAGGGGAAGAAAATTATTTCGGAATTGCTATGCTTTAAAACAAGTGCTGAGCTGTTTACTTGAATTTTGGCTGTTCTGACAAACAGGTGCAAGTTAAGGATTCACTGGATGAATTAGTAGGAGGGGTGCCGGTGACCCTGAGTGCACAAACGGTCGATGAAAACCAAGAGACAGCTGACTTGGAGCCAAAGAAAAGTGTAACAGGTTCCAGTGATGGAGTAGCTTTATTTGTGGTTAATCTCCCGACTGGAGTGACAGCCCTGGAGTTTAACGTGAGCTGAATTCCGTTAGATTTTCTGGGACAGTGTGTACTTTGGACTGTGTGTTTTGGCTAGTGTGCAGAACAGATGCAGCAGGTTTTGTGCTTGAGTTCAGTGAACAGTTCTGCATCCAAAAGTGAGTGAGTAAATAAATAAATCAACAGAGGAAGATTAATCTATCACTTTTTAATTTGGGAATTTATTGTTTTCTCTTAGATTTATAAGACTATATTAGAATCTAGAAGCTTCAGAATGGGTATAGCAGTGGAAGTCAGTGGTAAAATTATTCTCTCCCAGTACCTCCAATTTTTCTCTATTCAGGGCCATAAAAGGGTTAAATGTGGGAGCTTCCTTTTTTTTCTAACTGAATGGACCACTCTCCCAACAAATAATATTTAAGTTTCCAATTCCAAGCAAAAAATGAATAACTTAATAAAGCATGTTAAAGACTAGAGTGTGCGTACACTCATTGTCATCTGCTGTGCACTTACAAAATGCTAAGTCTTGGGCTAAGAGCTCTAGATAGATTGCATTTAATACCCACTTAATCAGCTCTGTCAGGGGTGTCCAGACTTTTGGCATCTCTGGGCCACACTGGAAGAAGAAGAGTTGTCTTGGGCCACTCATTAAATACATTGTGACACATAATCACACACAAAAAATCTCATAATGTTTTACGTAAATTTATGATTTTGTGTTGGGCAGCACGCATAGCATCCTGAGACACGTGTGGCCTGTGGGCCTGAGGTTGGACCCCCTTTTTAGAGAATATTATGTTTGCCATTTTGTAGCTGAGGAAACAGAGGCTTGAAACTTCTCTTGAATAACTTATCCGGAGTTAATTAGTGGCAGCACTGGGAGGAAAACCAATGCATATGACACTCCAGAACGTGAACTACTGATTCCTTTGCTGTCAGAGGTGGATACTGCTGCCATTGCATCATCTCTGCCCCACCCCATGTTTCTGCACATTCTTCTGTGCCACTATCTCACAACGAAATTGGGCCAGAGAATCTTTGTAGTGTCCATTCATAACTCCTGCCCCCCGACGCTGGTCCTCATGACCTCCCACCACAACCCTGAAGTTCTGCCATCCCAACCCATAAGAAGAGGAATCCCCAGCTTGCCATGACATTTCCAGAAGAGTGCCAGTATTGGTTCCAGGAGTATCTTTCTCTTTCCCACCATAACCCACAATCCCACATGATCCTAATTATTGTCCAAAGTCTTTGTAAACTCACTTAATACCCCAGCAGTATGAACATGGGAGTAGTGGAGGTTTTCCTTTCTTCAGCATGTGGTATGAAATTTAGAAATTTATAAAACAAATAAAGGAATTTAAAAGGTATATTTCACAGAAAACATTTCATCATAGTCAACCTGTCTTCTCTGAAATGTCCCTTTTTAGGTCAGGACTGATGATCCAGATCTTCCAGAAGACAATCAAGCCAGCAGAGATTACAGAGCAATAGCATATTCATCTCTCAGCCAAAGTTACCTTTATATTGACTGGACTGGAACCTATAAACCTTTGCTCGTGGGAGAACATCTGAATATTATCGTTACCCCCAAAAGTCCATATATCGACAAAATAACTCACTATAATTACTTGGTAAGTACTAAAATGATAGATTTACATCTATTTATTCTCCCAGCTAGAACATTTTTCTTTATTTATAGAGAAACAATAGAATGACCCCTTAATGTTTATTTTTAACAAAGCATTTCAACGACTATTTATCACCTAATTTGACAACCAGCTTTCCAAAAAACCTTAGAGACTGGGCATGGTTTGCATTACCATTTCGTAGATGAGGACTGAGAGACAGAGAGGTTAATACACTTGTCATGGTCACTTAGCTAAGAAGAGGAAGATTTTGGTTTGAGTTGGGAACCTCTGCCTTCTTGTCTGATCTGTTTTCGCCAGAGAATGCTGACTGCTTCTCAGAGAGAGCCTGATTAAATTCTCATGTCACCTCCATCTATATCGTGGCCCAAAATTACACACCTAGACCTACTGAAAATAGGTGCATTTCATTGGCCTAAAAGGAAAACCCAAATCTTGCTCTTAAGTGTAGAGTCATATCATACCTGCTGCAATTCTGCAGCTGCATGGCATCCCTTATTACGTCCCTAATACTTGCAGAAGTGGTCAATCAAGCCTGTCGGTGGAACCTAGGGAAGAATGTGTGGAGAACGTTCAGGGCTTCCTGACCACTGTCAAAGAACTGGGGTGAATTATTCCAATGGTCAGGCCAAACAGGTGGTGATGGATTTGTCAACATTTTTTGAGAAGGAAATTAAAAAATAAATGAGGACCAAAGATTATATTGACTGATGAAGAATTAGGGGACCTATTTAGGGGCTGTGTACCAAAACTCGATGTCTACTGGATGCAGCCCCACTAAGGACAACTTAGATATCTTTGAGGACATCTTGGCTTCCTATAATTTCTAATTAAAAAAACAACAACTTATGCCTCCAATTTAGAACCTAATCTCTGCCTTTAAAAATTAATTGCCTAATAGGATATACTCTGCTTGCCTATTTTTTTAAATCAGTAAAACAAAGGAGATTTTAATGACTGTCATGACTTTAAACAGATTTGGGATCAAATTTTAATTCTCTGTTTTGTTAGTTATGTGATTTGTGAACTAAAATCAGTATGGCATTTTGTTCATTCCTGAGCCTCAGCCCCTTCATTGGCACAATGGAAATAGTACTTCTATCCTACTGATTCTATGAAAATTGAAGGAGTTAAAGTCAATATAAAAGTTCCTGGCACATAATGGGCTCATACATGTTAACTTTCTTTTTCTTTAACGTAGTTTCTACTCCAGCTCCAAGCTCAATCCTAAAGCAAAGGTTTTGTTTTTGTAGTTATGGTTGCTGCAACTCTTTATTTTCAGATATTATCCAAGGGCAAAATTGTTCACTTTGGCACAAGGGAGAAACTTCCAGATTCCTCTTACCAAAATATAAATATTCCAGTGACACAGAACATGGTTCCTTCAGCCCGTCTCCTGGTCTATTACATTGTCACCGGAGAGCAGACCGCAGAACTAGTCTCTGACTCCGTTTGGTTAAATATTGAAGAAAAATGTGGCAACCAGCTCCAGGTAATCCATAAATTATGTCACAATTGAATTTTCTTTTGAATAAAAGATACTGTAAACACAGCAATTTATGAAGATTTGTCTCATAAAAATTACCTTTTTTTTTTCTTTTTCAAATGACCTTTAGGTTCATCTGACTCCAGGTGCAGATGTATATTCTCCAGGTGAACATGTGTCTCTTAATATGGAAACTAACTCAGATTCCTGGGTGGCTTTAACAGCAGTGGACAGTGCAATATATGGAGTCCAGAGGAAAGCCAAGAAGTCCCTAGAAAAAGTTAAGTGGTGCATAGTCCTGGTTACTGCTGTGTGGGTGGCTCTCTGCAGTACTTCACAAAGTGTGGACCCAGGGTAGGTTGTGAGAGAAGAGTTAAGGGAAGACTGGGCCTGCTTTACTCTAATAAAAATTTTAATAAAAATGTATACTCTAATAGTGGTTCTTAGGAAGGTAAGCCATTGTCATGTTACTCCCCCAAAGAACAAGTCCATCCTTTCTTGTTCTAATAACTGTAGAGTTAAGCACTTTAAAAACATATGACTACAATAGCAATTATATTCATGGGACAAAAGTGCCATCAGTTGGGAGGGTTTGGGGGTTTGGTCAGGCCAGGCAGAGGAGAGGGGCATTATAGGAGCAGCACAAAAGAAGACTGGGTAGGTGACCTCTGGTTTTTTTTGTTGTTGTTGTTTGTTTGTTTGTTTCTTTTTGTTTTTATACTTTCATAAAAGTTTATGGCACAAAAGAATTTGAGAATGATTCAGTTTTCTTAAGTTCCCATTTATCTCCCTCATGCTCTGCAACTGTTTTCTAGGCTTCAATTTCTTTGAACAAGGAAGAAAGAACTAAGAAACTAAAGTTAAAAGCATTCAGGAAGAAAAACATTTGGGGTCAAAATTAAAACTAGAATAAATACCCCAAATGAGTTCTCACCTACTTAGAGCCTAGAGCCCTCCTTCCCTAGACACAAGAGGTTATACTCTTTTTTTTTTGTTTTAAGCAACTTAAACATTGATTTATTTTGTAATCCACTCATTCAGAGTCAAGCACCGTGATGCAAAGAAGTCTATTTAGAAAGCCACAGAGGTAGAAGAAGTGAGCCAGCTGTGCGGAATCAGGAAACGCATTACATAGGCAATAGAAGAGCCCTTAGAGATTAGGAGAAAGAATGCAAAGATAATCTGCCCCCCAGGGAAGCAAAGGGAACAGTGCAGGCATACAGGCCTGCTCCAGAGAGAGCGCCTGAGGAAAGAAAGGGAAGGGGAAAGGTGCTGGCTTGCTAGAGGGGGAGACAGGGTGCTGGGTCCATTGTCTTAAGAGTTTTTATCTAATTCTCAAAGGCAGGGATTTTAGGGGAGGTCTCAGGGAAGGATCTCAGTATCTCAATAGAATATTCATCAGCTTTCTAGCTGTGTCCTTTCAGGATCATGGTCTCTACTGATTGATGGGCACTAGGGGAGGAGGTCATTAGTCATTGCATCTGGTCCTGATGTCAGCCGTTGTGTTGCTTCATCTGATTTTGCTGCTTTTCTGGACCTGGATCTAAAACACAACTGAGGCCTAGATATTATCTCTAGTTTGGCCAAAACTCTGTCTCTTTCATCAACAGACCTGAGGCTTTATTCCTGAGATTATCTGATGTAGGTCAGAACCTCATTGTCCTGAGTGCTTCCTGCTTAAGAGAATGGTTGTACAAGGGCTTGTATGGGAGTGTTGTGTGAGTCTATTCATCCCCTTGTTCCTCCTCTGATAGGCTCGAAACCATATAACTACTGACATGCTAGAGGAAGAAAGGTTGGGGGTCTGAACCTCAGGACCAGTGATGAAAAAGGTCAGGGTCCAAACTGAATGAGGAGCAACATGATAGGGACGGCAAGGACACCCTGGGGATAAGGTCCTAGCCTGTAATACTTGTTTTCCAATTTTTTCCCATTGCTAGGCACCCGAGATGTTGTGCCCTGGTGACATTCCGTACCTAGTCTATTATTCCTGTTTTGCTCATGCTTGTTTTAACTACCTACTGTATCAATTGAAACACATGTTCTAAGTACAAAATACCACAGATCAGTTTTTAAGAACCTGCTCACCACAGCTTAAGATGTAACTCTTGATTTAATTTTGAATAGGTATATATGTATAAACACAAAAGAACAAACTAAAGGGATAAAATTGAGAAATCTGGACTTTGGCCATTTGGTAAATGACTGGCATGTGTGTTTCACAAGTTCGTTATAACTATGAAATAACTCATACTTTTAGTTCTTTAGAGGAATGATTTCTACACCTGAATAGGCTCAACATTTTGTTTATCTGGACAGGTATTTCAAGCGTTAGAGAAGACTGACCTGGGCTGTGGGGCAGGTGGTGGCCGCAACAATGCAGATGTATTCCACCTGGCTGGACTCACCTTCCTCACCAACGCAAATGCCGATGACACCCAAGAAAATGGTAAAATGCTCAGCATATTTTGTTTATTCTTCAAATTGATACAGAAATTTACAACAATCATTTGCTTCCCAGGTCTCATTTTGGTTTGTCCTCTAGAATATTCTCTACACTGATCTTAGAATGATATGACTATGTAAATGCCCTTGCATAGTATGTTTCATTAGCCTTTAAGGTAAAGTACACTTTTTTTTAGTGTAGTACTCAAAGCCTCCCTTGATCTTCTCCCCAGCTCTCTCCAACTATTTCTCATCCTGCTCTACCTTACCTTACTTTGCCTCGTTTAAGCTATATACAACCAAGTGTGTTTCCTGGGTGGCACTAGGCTTTGTACCGCTCTGGGCCTTCCTCTTCAGAACTGCTTTCCCTTTTACTAGCCTGGAGAAGCTAGTGCGAGAATCATCTCCTCTATGAGGCTTCTGCCTTCACCTCCCACCTCCCAAAACCTGATCATTCCTTCCTCCTTTCATAGAGAGAACATTGTAGGGACTAGCTGTATTTATAATAATGGAATAGCAGTGCATCACTGCACATTCTTATACTTAATTATACATCTTTTCTCAGCCACTACACTGTGAGCTCCATAAGGGCAAGGAACACACCTTAATCATCTTCTTTTTATGGCTTTAAATTTGTTCAGAAGTATACTTAATACTATTATTTGTAATAATATAACACAAGGAACAAATAATAAAAATAGCATAACCAGCAAAAACCTAGCCCACTCTAAACACTTAGCTATTTCTCCATAAAGAACAGATCAAAAAGGTTGCAGGATTCAAATACAAACTGAGATCAAACAAGTCAAACTATGTAACACTAGATCATGATCTCCTCTAACATAAAACTAGTCACAGAAAGATGCGTAGTGTGCAATGTCTGAATGAAAGCAGGTTCTCAATATTTTTGAATGAATGATTTGTGAATATTTTAAATACTTACATAATTTTATGGAGTTTTCTTTCTTGAGATTTTAATCTCCTTTTTTCTTTCTTCTCTTTGTCTTTAACATTTTTTAAAAAGCAGGTGAACCTTGTAAAGAAATTCTCAGGCCAAAAAGAATGCTGCAACAGAAAATAGAGGAACAAGGTACTCTAAGAATTTCATACTGTGGTCCTATCATTCAAAAGCTGGAGAAAGTTCAACATCATCTAATGTCCCCTAACTCAGATAGAATGGGCAAAAATAAAGCTATGTATAGATATCTAATTCATCTCTCTCAAAAAGGTTAATTCAGATAAATAGTTTATTTGCCATAACTTTAATCTGAAGAAAATAAGTATTATTTCTAGCTCCAAAATCTAAAAGATTAACTTTTATTTGTTATTTATATTAACCAATATTTCCTCTCTACAAACTTAGTCTAGCAATTAAATTCATATTCTTTCATTTTATTATGAAAAATCCATAATTTGATTAACTTGGAGGTATACCTAGAAATCTCTTTTTTCTATTTCATGTGTTAACAATTAATAGTATTTTAGATTACTCCTTGGGAAACAAGTTTAATAAAAATTATTTAAACTAATTATTTATATAGAAATTTGATAATCAGCAGTGTTACAATAAAAAGAATATTGAACTGAAGGCAGTGACTTGAGTTCAACTAATAATCATGTTCACAATAATATAATAATTTCTTCCATTTATATGTGAATTATTCTAATCCTAACTTATATTTTAAATTTTAATGCTATGAAAAGAGAGACACATTAATTTGAGTACTTACAATGAAGAGTGATGCCACTAGTGAAGGTCCACAAACCATATCACATAACAAGTGTTTGGAAAAAAAATAAGATATTTAGTTGAAGAAGGAAATCCTTGTGTAGTGATGATAGCCATCTTGAAATATTAGAGGGCTTCTCAGATAGTTAACCTATTTTGGCCAAAGGGTACTAAACCCAAAGTGTCAGTTTCAATACAATATTTATCTTAGTTGCAGGAAGCCCTTTAACCATTTAACATGAATCAGAGTGGACTACCTACCTCATGAGGCCACGTTCTCCCCATTCCAAGAATAGTTCCAAAGGGAGGCTGGTCAGCCAACTAGCCATGACTATTGTGGGGGTGGGGGGGTCTGACGGCAGGAGAAACCAAGTATCCCTTCAGATCCCTTCTAAGCCTGGGGTATTATGACTTTGTGTATCACCGAGGGCGCTGTGTTGTTACCATTTCAGCTGCTAAGTACCAACATGTAGTAGTGAAGAAATGTTGTTATGATGGAGCCCATCAGAATGATGATGAAAGCTGTGAACAGCGAGCTGCCCGGATTAAGCTAGGCAATCGATGCATCACAGCCTTTAAGGAATGCTGTGCCTTGGCAAATCAGTTCCGTGCTGAAGAGTCTCATAAACCTTTGCAACTGGGAAGGCTCAGTAAGTTTGATGTTTTCTATCAGAATTCTGCCCAATATGAGTAATTTTTGTGTAATTTTATGCTGCTAAGGAAGGCAATGTTCATACTCAACTTAAAATTGGAAGTGAAAAAGATAACTTGTAAATGCCCATAAGGAAAAAATCTGTTAATCATTTTTGGGAATCCAAAGATGTATATAGTATAGGGCAGAGTACACTAGTTCACAGTCAAGACCCAGGGCAAGTTTAAAGCTGACTCATTCTAGAATAAACTTGAATGATTGTTTATCCTCTCAGCTCTTCAACCTCCTCATTTTTAAAGCAAGAAGGTTAGGCCAGATGATCTCCAGTATGCCTCTGGGCTCTAAAATTGTGTGGTTCTGTGATATTACAATCAATGAAAATTCTGTTTATACCTATATGACCAAAATAGCAAAAGATTTCTAAATCTAGCTTAAGGTTAAATGTGCTTATGTAAAAGCTGAAATCTTATTTCAGTTTCAAGCACGATATATACGAGTATTTTCAGATTTTATAGAACTCTTATTAATATATTTTCAGAAATTTTAGGGCTGTGTTTTATTTATATTTAGTCAAAATAAAATAGACAAAAGCAAGGAAGAAGAACAAAGTAGGAGGGATCACAATACCCAATAATTAAACTATACTAAAGGCCACTGTAATCAGTATAGTCTGGTACTGGCATAAGAACAGACTATAAGATCAATGGAACAGAATAGAGCAGCCAGAAATAAACCCAAGTGTCTATGGTCAGTTAATATGGCAGCATTATATACAATAGCCAAGTGCTGGAAATAGCCTAAGTGCCCATCAGTAAATGAGTGGATCAAAAAATGGTGGTACATTAATACAACAGAATATTATGCAGCAGAAAGAAAGAAGGAACTCCTACCTTTTGTGATAGCATGGATGGAACTGGAGAGTATTATGCTAAGTGGAATAAGTAAGTTGGTGAAAGACAAATACCATGTGATCTCACCTGTAAGAGAAATCTGATAAACAAAATAAGCTAGTGAACAAAATAGAACCACAGGCATGGAAACATGGAACAGGTTGACAGTGAGCAGAGGAGAGAAGGGAGGGGGATAATGGCAGAAAGAAGGGAGGGACTAGTCAAAGAACATGTACGAATGACCCATGGGCACAGACAACAGTGTGGGAATTGACTGTGGGAGCAGGGGGCAAGCTAGGGGGAAGAGAGCAAAGAGAGAAAAAGTGGGAATTATTCAACTATAATAGAATAACAATAAAAAAAGTGAAGGAATTTTACCTACTTAAGAAAAACAGATAAAAGCAGAATAACAGCTTCTGTTTTATAATCTGATTGTTTTTGCTTAATAGTGCATCTTAAACATTGTCCTTTTAAATGGATATATTTCTGCAAACATAAAATTTTGTGGGTACTTACCAAAATCATGTTATTAGCCATATTTAAGTTTTCAGGCTTTTCTCTTATTAAATCAGCATTTCATGAACAACCTGGTACATATATTTTTCATTGTCCAATTTTTCAATTATAATTGTCTGGTTTGGCTTTGGCTGCATGGAACTCAATCTCTACAGCTTCTCTCTGGTACTTTGCTCCTCATTCTAGACAGCTTGACTTCCCAAAACTCCATTGTGTGTTGCTGCAACTCTGCAAAGGTCTGCGTGGGCTCCTCTCCCTGCTCTGCAGCCTGTAAACTGTCTTCAGAGAAAAAACCTGGATGACTTTAGGGTTTATCTAACCTTCTCCTTTCTCTCAGGAACCACAGTGCTGAGTCACATATGTTCTGGTGTCTGAAAACTGTTTCAGATGGTGTGTCTGGTATTCTGTATTTTCAAGACAGAAGGATAACCCTAGTCCCTATTAGTTCATCTTGGACAGGAACAGAAGTTCTATTCATTTTGAGTAAAGGGAATACATGATAAATGACTTTCTAAGCTGAGAATCACATAAACAAAATTATTGCAATTATAAGAATGCAAATAACTGTATAGACTGATTAGTATCTTATATAATCTCAGGAACAGTAAACATTTAATTTCCACTTCCAATTTTAATTTAGAAAACAAAGATATTTTTATGCCTGTTTTGTCAATGCTATTAATGGAGAAGTTCTAATACTTCCATTTTGAAATCATTAGATGACATGTTTCATTGAGCTTTCAGAAAATGCTTGTTTTAGATTAATGTTCATATTTTAAAATTTGGCTATAAATGAAATTTATATTGTTTTTCTATAGTAGAATATACTATTTTCCCCAGATATACAGACCCTGGCACCAATAACCAAGACAGAAATAAGGAGCTATTTTCCAGAAAGCTGGTTATGGGAAGTTCATCATGTCTCCAAACAGTGTCACAAACTTGCAGCAGTTCCCCACAGAACTCCAGTGGTTTACAACGCTGATCCGATGTCCTGCCTTCCAACATCTACAGCAAGGTAGTTTTATTTACTTTCAGCAAGCAAAGCAGGCAAGGGATTCATATCCAAAGCTCATCCTTCAAATGGGAGGCTTAGCCATCGCTTATATATACTATTTGGTCAAGTTCATGTTGATTTCTTATTTGCAGTTGGCTACACTTACCTGGTTAGGTTCCTGTCAAGCTTATCCCATTTACAGATGGTTGCAAAATACTGTGCTACATTTTAACATTTAGCAAGAATAGAATTTAATAAGAATGGCTCAGACTGTGACACCCTTGTCCCGTCTTGCAAAGGTATTATACTTCATTGACATGACTTTGAAAAATGTGAGAATTTGCAAATATCATGGCCAAAAGTCTGAAGACTATCCATTTCCCAGTAGTTATTTGAGAGTTAAGATGATACTACCATTTGGCCAAAGTTTTTTTTGCTTCACTTTTCTTTTTCTTTTTTTTTTTTAAATATATTTTATTGATTATACCATTACAGTTGTTCTATTCCCCCCCTTCAATCCCCTCCACCCACACCCTCCCTCCCCCACCATTCCCCTCCCCCTTAGTTTATAACCACATGTCTCAAGTTCTTTGGATTCTATATTTCCCTCACTATTCTCGCCCTCCCCCCTATCTATTTTCTACCTACCATCTATGCTATTTTCTGTGCCTTCTCCCCCCTTATCCCTCTCCCCCCACCCTGTTTCTAACCCTCCATGTGTTCTTCATTTCTATGGTTCCACTCCTGATCTAGCTGTCCTCTTGGTTTGCTTTTGTTTTAGGTGTGGTTGTTAATAACTGTGTGTTTGCTGTCCTTTCACTGTTCATCTTTTTCATCTTCTTTTTCTTATATAAGTCCCTTTAGCATTTCATATAATAAGGGCTTGGTGATGATGAACTCCTTGAACTTGACCTTATCTGAGAAGCACTTTATCTGTCCTTCCATTCTAAATGAAAGCTTTGCTGGATAAAGCAATCTTGGCTGTAGGTCTTTGGATTTCATGACTTGGAATACTTCTTTCCAGCCCCTTCTTGCCTGTAAGGTCTCTTTTGAGAAATCCGCTGACAGTCTGATGGGTACTCCTTTGTAGGTGACTGTCCCCTTATCCCTTGCTGCTTCTAGGATTCTCTCCTTCATTTTAGTCTTGGCTAATGTAATTATGATGTGCCTTGGTGTGTTCCTTCTTGGGTCCAACTTCTTTGGGACTCTCTGAGCTTCCTGGATTTCCTGGAAGTCTATTTCCTTTGCCAGACTGGGGAAGTTCTCCTTTATTATTTGTTCAAATAAGTTTTCCACTCGTGGCTGTTTCTTTCCCCCTTCTGGTACCCCTATAATCCGGATGTTGGAACGTTTAAAGATGTCCTGGAGGTTCCTAAGCCTCTCCTCATTTTTTTGAATTCTCATTTCTTCATTCCTTTCTGGTGGGATGTTTTGTTCTTCCTTCTGGTCCATTCCATTGATTTGAGTCCCAGTTTCCTTTCCATCACTATTGGTTTCCTGTGCATCTCCCTTCATTTCAATTAGTTTAGCCTTCATATGTTCCTCTAATTTGTGACTATAATCAACCAGTTCTGTGAGCATCCTGATAAATAGTGTCTTGAATTGTGCTTCTGAGAGGCTGGCAATTTCTCGGTCGCTTAGAGTTATTGGCTCTGGGACTTTGAGTTCTTCTTGCGCCATCTTTTGGGCTGTTCGTGCCTGTTCCGTAGCAGGATCAGAGCCCTAAAGTGTTCACTAGAACAGGGCAACTAAGTCGCTGGGTTGTGACGTTGTATGTGGGGGCGGGGTCAAAGAGGGACAATGGCTTCCCGTCTGCCGCCTGCCGCCGCGGCCCCCACCGGCGCCGCAGCCACCACCGTCACCAGGCCCACGCGTTTCGTTCCACTGCACGCGAGTGTGCCACCGCCGTCAGCCCTCCGCCGCTGGGTTCGCCCCGCTGGGGCCTGCGTGGTCCGTCTCACTGTGCGCGAATGTGCGACCGCGGTCAGTCTGCCCCACACCCCGACTGGTTCCGGGCTGCCTGCGCGCCTAGGTCGGGGGATCTGTCCTGCCCGACCCAGCTCCGCTGCTGGCTCCGCCTCTCTTACTGTCCCCCTTGAATGGTTCGTAATTGTCGGACTTCTGTATAATTCCGTTTTCTGGTCTTTGGATGTGTCCTAGTTCTCCAAACCATTGTTGTATTCAAACTTGGTTGTGGGAGAAGGCACAGTGTTTCCACCTATGCCTCCATCTTGGCGGAAGTCCCTCACTTTTCTTTTTCTTAAGTATGTGCTTCGCTCTAGTAATTGAGTCCAAGGCAGAAGAGTTCTGTTCATTTAATTTCACTTCTCTTCCGTAAGCGTTAACCAAGCACAACTGTGCTCTACACTGTTAAGCAGCCCTTCTTATCCTGAAATATCTGCACTATAAAACAAATGTTGGTTAATAAGAAGAAAAAAATTTTTTCTCATTAAATCCCAATATTCAACACATTTTTATGGAATACCTACTTGGTTCCAGGCACTGAAAACCGTGATAGTAATACCAAGACCCTGACCAACACCCTTTCTTGGGGGGCTCAAAGCACTGACTTCAAGGAGCAGTCAAGGCACTGAGTCCTAAGCCTGGCATCAGTTTTCTAATGGGTCTCCTCATCTCTGCCTTTGTCACCTCTAAAACTTCCTGCATAGTGTTGTCATTTCAGCTGACATTGCCCCTTGGCTAACACTTTTCTGGTGAGCCTCCACATCACTGTTCCCTACCCTACAAGTGATTGGCTAAATTATAATACTGATTAATTCAGTACAATTATAATACTGATTAATTCAGTATTATTTTCCTGATTAATTCTGTTGCCTGTGTCACAGTATTATAAGGGCCTACTTACCTGCCCATCTTCCACATTAAAGTGTAATTACCTTACATCTAGGACCTGGTATAAAGTTTGTCTGGCTTGTCGAAGCACTAAAATGAATGTTTTGAATAAATGCAAACTGCATCTGAATTTTTTAATGCTTTATCAGTACAGTTATTACAATGCACTGCAATTTATTTACTTAACTATTTTTTCACTAGACTGTAAACTACTTGTGAGCAGGGCTACATCTTTTTTTAAATTTTTTAAATATATTTTATTGATTATGCTATTACAGTTGTCCCATTTTTGCCTCCCCTTTATTCTCCTCCGTCCTGTACCTCCTGCTCCCACCATCATTCCCACACCTCATGTCCATGGGTCATACATATAAGTTCTTTGGCTTCTACATTTCCTATACTATTCTTAATCTCCCATTATGTACCTACTATTTATGCTTCTTATTCCCTGTACCTTTTCCCTCATTATCTCCCCTCCCTGCTGATAATCCTCCATGTGATCTCCATTTCTGTGATTCTGTTCCTGTTCTAGTTGTTTGCTTAGTTTGTTTTTGTTTTTTAGGTTTGGTTGTTGATAGTTGGGAGTTTGTTGTCATTCTATTGTTCATATATTTGATCATCTTCTTTTTCCTAGATAAGTCCCTTTAACATTTCATATAATAAGGGCTTGGTGATAATGAATTCCTTTAACTTGACCTTATCTGGGAAGCACTTTATCTGCCCTTCCATTCTAAATGAAAGCTTTGCTGGATAGAGTAATCTTGGATGTACGTCCTTGCCTTTCATGACTTGGAATACTTCTTTCTAGCTTCTTCTTACTGCAAGATTTCTTTGGAATAATCAGCTGATAGCCTTATGGGCACTCCTTTGTAGGTAACTCTCTTCTTTTCTCTTGCTACTTTTCAGATTCTCTCCTTATCTTTAATTGTGGGTTATGTAATTATGGTGTATGCCTTGGTGTGTGCTTCCTTGAGTCCAGCTTCTTTGGGACTTTCTGGGCTTCCTGGACTTTCTGGAAGTCTATTTCCTTTGCCAGAGTAGTGAAGTTCTCCTTGGTTATGTTTTCGAATTCTTGGTCTTCCTCTTCTCCTTCTGTCTCCCCTATGATTCGGATGTTGGGACATTTAAAGTTGTCCCAGAAGTTCCTCAGCCTCTCCTCATTTTTTTGAGTTTTTGTTTCTTCATTCTGTTCTGGTTGAATACTTATTTCTTCCTTCTAAATCATTCCAAATCTGGTCCAAATCATTGAATGAGTCCTAGTTTCCTTCCCTTCTCTATTGGTTACCTGTACATTTTCCTTTATTTCACTTTTCATAGCCTTCGCTTCTTACTTTATTTTGTGACCATACTCAGCCATTTCTGTGAGCATCCTGATTACCAGTGTTTTGAACTCTGCATCTGATAGGTTGACTATCTCTTCATCGCTTAGTTGTATTTTTTTCTGGAGCTTTGATCTGTTCTTTCATTTAGGCCATATGATTTTGTCTGGGCATGCCTGTTATGTAGTAAGGGGTGGAGCCTTAGGTATTTGCCAGGGTAGGGCAACCCACACTGTATGGTGCTATATGTGGGGGAGGAGTCCAAGAGGGAACAGTACTGCTTGCTCAGCTCTTGGCCAGCTTTCAGTCACTTCCTCCACTACCCACAAGCAAATTGGGCCCTTCTGGTGCTGATTCCCAGGTAGGTGTGTTTGTGTATGTTCTAGTACCCTGTGGGTCTCTCCAATAAACTCCCCTGTGAGACTGGGCGTTTCTCCCACTGACATCTCAACCCCCACAGGTTATTTCAGTCAGAAGTTTTAAGGCTTTATCTCCCCACACTGGAACCCTGGGTTGCATGGTCTGTCTTGCTCCCCAGTTGTTCCTCCCAGTTTATCCGCATGCAAATGTGGGACCACCTCCTCTGCCAGCTGCCACCTTGCCTGGTCCACCAGCCGCCACCTTGCCACAAGTCCTCTCCACCCCTGCTGCCTGTCTCCACCCCTCCTACTGGTCTGGATGAATGTTTCTTCTTAAATTCCTTGGTTGTCAGACTTCCATATAGTTTGATTTTCTGGCCGTTCTGGTTTTTTTTTTAATTTGTTGTTGTCCTTCTTTTGGTTGTGTGAGGAGGCAAAGTGTATCTACCTATGCCTCTATCTTTGCCAAAACTCCCAAGGCTACATCTTCTAAGTGCTATATACTCAGCACTATGCCTGACATAAAATTGGTAGACAATAGCTGTTTGTTGAATAAAATAAATCAATAAACTTAATTTTAATCAGCAATTTTTTAGTTATGTCAACTTTGTTATGAGTACTATTAAGATGCATTGCTTTGCTTACCTATTTTAGAATATCCTATGCAATAAACATAACTTTTCTTTGTTTTGTATGTTTCAAATTTGCAATGTTTCAAAGGCATCCTTCTGAATTTTAATTCTCATCATACAAGTGAAAAATCTAAAAACATGTAACCAGTAAGAGATTTATGGAATATATTTTTCTTGCTTAATTTTCCTTAATACTCGACATGATTATATTTTGCTGTGATTTTTCTCTTCTACAGTAGTGTGTAGTAAAAATTCTGCTAATGAGTGCTGTCCAGTTGGGTTAATCAATGTTCCACTATATTTGACCATTAATGTTTTAACTTTCAGAAAGTGGTTGCAGTTTGTGCTACCTGATTCTCTAACTACCTGGGAAATCCAAGGTGTTGGCATTTCAGATAGTGGTAAGCAAGTTTAAGTTATATACTCATTTAAGGAGTAATTTGATTATCAAAATGTAGTTTGATGATTTGTTTTAATAAGGACGTTGAAAAATGCTGTATTTTTGCCATCATTAAAAAAATACATAGCTATTTGGCTATTGTCTGTTTACCAGTAGTTTACTCAGGACTTAAGTGGTGGCATTTTTTTAAATATTCTTTTTAATATACTATAAAACAACTTAGATATGCCCATTTTTTGGACCATATTAATTTCTTCTTTTATTCTTCTCTCAGCCATCATTTTGTAAATGCTGTTGTCAAGCCCCTATTTTCCTTCATTTTTCTCAGTGACTAGGAGCTTGAGTAGAGTTGGAAACAAGTGTATGAGTGCTCTCCTGAGTTGATGCCCTTGTGTGGTGATTTAGTGCAGATGCTTATATAAATAACTTCAGGAATGATTCTGTTCATTTGTTGCCTGTTTTTTTGTTTTTATAAAATCTTGGTTTCCACAGTCAAAATTTTATACCCATTAAATAGAGCCACTGATAAATATCTAAAAAGAGATTTGGTGCTTTAGTTGAAAAACTCATGCCTTGAACAGAATTCAATATTTGTTGGACAATAGAAATTTCTGTTAATACCAATAACTAATGAAATAAAGATCAATGAACAGAAAATTCAAGGACATGGGATGACAATAATGAAAAAAATATGATCGAATTTTTTTCTTGAGACATTTTAGTACTAATAAAGTATTATAAGAATTCACTAATATGCCTCTACTTTGCTTTTACATGGTGCTGAAGGTATATGTGTTTCTGATACTGTCAAGGCAAAGGTGTTCAAAGACGTCTTCCTGGAAATGAATATACCCTATTCTGTTGTACGAGGGGAACAGATCCAATTGAAAGGAACTGTTTACAACTATAGGATGTCTGGGATGAGGGTAAGTAGGTGTTTATGGTATGTACAAGTAAATGAAAAAAAAATTCTCTTTCTGATAATTCTGTTAGTGGAATTATCACAGATCCAGAAAATAAAAACTCAACTCTGTTCAACATTATAAACCAATATGACCCAGTAGGTTTCTTTAATTCATGCCCCACCCACCCTAGTTGTTTGTTTCTGAAGAGGGAGAAGGAACTTTTCATTTTCTAGAAATTCTTCAAAATTAGTTGTTGAATATTGGCACTCTTTTTTGTTTCCCTATTTAATTTATTCTGGTTATTATATTCTTTTGGGTATAGTTCTCAATTCTATCAGTTCACTAGATTTTGGAGGGGAAGTGAAAATTATTGACTATTTGAGCCAGAAGTCAGTAGCTACTATTATTATCCCCAGTACAAATATAGGGAAAATGGAGACTGAAACAAGTCTTACAACCTGCTGTCATCACACAGTAAGAGGCAGAGCCAAGATTTGAACCTAGGTCTTTCTGGAGGCAGAGTCTGGTTGTAAAATTAGGTACAAGTGGGAAGTTAATGGGTAAGATTAATAAATTAATTTGGAGATATATTGAGCAAGGCCTTACATGCCAAGAGATGGAGTTTTCAGTTTTTCATAAAACCATTTGTTGAATACCAAATATTGGGCTAAAAGATATGAAATGAGTAAGAAAGAGTACCTGAAACTACAACAAAGGACACATAGAAAACCAAGGGGGAAGGTGGAAGCAAGGGAGGTGGGTTTGGCTGAGGTGGGAGGAAAATGTGGACAACTGTAATTGAACAATGATAAAATAATTTTTTAAAAAAGAAAAGAGTGCCTGAGCCTGGGGTTCCCACTGTCTAAAATAAAAAGAGACAATGTTACAAATGCTATCACAACAACATGAACAAAGAACTTCAGTAGCTTTGCCCCTGACTTAGTAGGTAACAGTGTGAGGAAGAGAAGGTATTTCTGGGAGATGGCAAGCTTTCTAGACATCCCTTCACATTGCTAAGGTATAGTAACTCGTGTGTTTTGGAAAATCTGAAATTAGCTTTCTCCTCTGCCTTTAATCTAAGGGATTATTTAACACTGTAAGAGTACCAGGGGAGAGTTTATATCCAGATGAACACAGTCAGGACGTACTTTCCTTATCATGAAGTGTTTTGATGTAACTGTTCTTTGGTGATATTTCAGTTCTGTGTTACAATGTCTCCTGTGGAGGGAATCTGTTCTTCAGGAAGTTCAGTTGTCAACCCTCAGGGGAAAAAGATCTCCAGATGTCTGCGCCAGACAGTGGAGGGCTCGTCCAGTCACCCGGTGACCTTTACTGTGCTTCCTCTGGAAGTTGGCCTCCATAACATCAACTTCTCACTGGACACTACGCTAGGAAAAGAAGTCTTAGTAAAAACATTACGAGTGGTGGTAAGAAAAACATGTTTTGCCTGATTCTTTTAAAATCACTTTTTTCATTCTGAAAAAAGTTAGCAGCAGCCATATGCTCAGTCATTCAGAAAGAGACACAGAAAATAATAATGTACATGTAACAAAATGTTAACCTTTAGGGAAATCTGGGTGGTTACCTCAGACTTTTTTGTGCTACTCTTGTAACTTTTCTTTAACTCTGAAATGATGTTTTAAAAATTTAAATAAAACAATACTTGCTTATTGTAGAAAATATAGAATACTGGAAAAAACAAGAAAATTAAAGTCACCCCACAGCCAGAGATATCCAGTTTTAACAATTTGGTATACATCTTTCCAGTTTTTTTCCCCAACACATTTAGAAAGTATGTTCTTTAAATCTATATACGTGCCAGATATTATACTAGCCACCAGAGATATAAATGAGTTATGCCCATGCTGTAGAACTTATACTGTAGAACTTACAGTCTAGAAAATTTTCCTTTTCACAAAAGAATAAGTAAACCGACCAAAAAAGGAAGAAAACTATCATGCTTTAAGTATTATTTACCCATACAGTCTGTTGAATGTTTTAAGATTCTTGCTCAGAGTGACATGGCTAGTTAATGAGAGGGCTGTGTCTTCCATGAATCTACAATTTAGGGTGCAGGAAAGAAACTTCATTCAGTGCAAAACAGCTAATTGTGATATAGCACAGCTATAAAAACAGCATGGCTGTGAGGCAGCCCTGGGGCCAGGCCCCTCTCCAGCTGGAAAGCCCTGCTCTGCTCCTTGATGGTTCAGTTTACCCTGTGCTGGTCTGCTCTCCTGTGATTTGCCCTACTCCCTTTCATGTCAGTCTGCTCTACTTGCATTGATTTGCTCTGCTCCCAGGTCCCAGAGACATCTCCAGTGTTTCAGCTCAGCCAGCAGAGTGCAGCCTTCAGCCTTCTGGAAAGGGAGAGTGTGCTCTCAAAGCTAGAGAAAAGCTGCTTGTATGGACAGAAGTCCTCACTGTTGATCCTTGATTGGTCTTTCCTTATGCAAATGAGGGCTCCAAATCCTCAAAGTTTGATTGGTCCAAATGGCACTGTCTTGAGTGGATAAAAGAGAGTCACTCTGGTTGGTTACAGCTGTGCAGCTTTGATTGGATGGGGGAAGCCTCAGTTCTTTTGGTAAAAATAAGATTCCAGGAACTCCTTTATAAAGGCTTACTGACATGGCAGAAACAGTGCAGGTGGGCAGATGCAGGCAGTTCAGCATAGGCTCCTCCCTGAAGTACAGTTTGTGTGAGAGGCCCCTGTGTCCAATGGATGCTAGGCTTGTTTTCTTTTTTCTTCTCTTTTCTTCTCTTCTCTTTTTTCTTTTATTTGAGCCCAGCTAGCTACCAAAAGCCCTTATTAGTAGGTGTTTTCTTTCTCAGGGTTCACAGTCTTCATTCTCTGAGTTCTGATGTCAGCTGTGAAATTCACTTCAGTAAGCATGTGTTGACTTATTTTGTGCAAGACTAGTTCTATGCATCCTTGCATGGTAGTTCCATGAGCAGGCTCTGGAGCCACGCTCCATGGGTTTGAATCTTGGTTCTACCACTTCCTAGCACTGGGCCACTGGATACGTTTCTTGATCTCTCTGTGTCAGTTTCCTCATCTGTCAAATGGGAGTAATAATAGCACCTACTTCATAGAGTAGTTTTGAGGTTAAATGAGCTGAAGCATACAAAGCACTTAGGTCAATATTGCCTGGCTTATAACTTCTATTTTAAGTGTTTGTTCTGATTATTATGCACATTGCCAGAATATCTTATTCCTGCATATATGCATTTAAGTATTTAAACATTCTTGCCTTCTTCCCCCCACAAAGGATTTTTTAATGGGAAATGTGGTCTAAGAATCCATGTCATATAAATATAATTATGTTATTAACTGAATGTTTTCTGACTTTATTTTAGCCAGAAGGTGTGAAAAAGGAAAGTTATGCTGGTATTACTCTGGACCCAAAGGGTATTTATGGTAAGCAAAATAATTTTGTATTTTAGTGTCATCTTTTGCTCTAAAAACTACAGTGTTATGTAACTTGAAACACTATTTTTCAAAATATTAATTGTCTAGAATCAGGAATGTCCACTTCTTAGTTCATGCCATTCTTGATAGCATGTATTGTACTGTAATCTGGATGGGTTTAGAACAAAGAAATACAATTCTATTAGTTTTAAATGCAAGCATTGAAATAGTAACAATTGCATGATTTCCCTTAGATAGTAATCATTTTCTATCCAACACAGTGATAACTGTAGTGTTTTTATTGTGCCATCAGTCCAAAGAACACATAAGAAAAAGTTATATACTTACTTAACATGCATTATTTGAAAATACAATAATGTTGATTAATCACTTTACAAACCATTTGTAGTTTTTTCTGCTTCCCCTTTTTTCTTTAATGTAGATATTCCAAATCTTCTCGAGGCTACAGTTTTTGCAAAAATGTAAGCACTTAATCGGTTTAAATATAGTCTATTTATGAAATTTATAATGTTCTCAGGTAACAATTCTTTTCTTTTTTAAAAATATTTTTAATTTATTTTTAGAGAGAGGGGAAGGGAAGGAGAAAGAGAAGGAGAGAAACATCACTGTGTGGTTGCCTCTCACATGGTTCCCACTGGGGACCTGGCCCACAACCCACGCATGTGTCCTGACTGGGAATCGAGCTGGTGACCCTTTGGTTTGCAAGCTGGTGTTCAATCACTGAGCCACACCAGTCAGGGCAAGACCTTTACATTTTAAACTGAGTATCATAAACTGGATAAGGACTTCAATAGAGTAACAAAAGAAATCATCCTATATTCGTGTATCCATTCACTAGTGTTTCTCTCTAATTTTATTTGCACACAGTCTTCCTCCCAGTTTGCCCACCGTGGGGAATGTGTGGGAAGAGATTTAGCTTCACGTGGTTACATCATGACGCCAAGCTACTTTATCCTTTGGTTTTTCCTCCTTTTTACCCTTGTGCCTCCTATGCTAACGTTATTGCAAACAGCTTTCCAAAATGGCCCTGTCTTACCCACCTTAGGTATGAATGTCAGAGGTGTAAGATGGGAATGAATAATCTTTTATCTGGTAATAGCTATGTCTCCATCAAAAAATTTTTTTCTAATAAAGATTTTTATATATTTGTTTCTAGAGAGGGGAGGGGAGGGAGAAAGAGAGAGAGAGAAACATCAATGTGTGGTTGGCTTATCAATGTGTGGTTGGCACCCGCCTGCCGACAACCCATGGGCCCTGACTGGGAATTAACCGGCGAGCCTTTGGTTTGCAGGCCGGCACTCAGTCCACTGAGCCACACCAGTCAGGGCTCCATCAAAAATCTTGGTTAAAAAAAGTTTATGCCTCTTTCCAACCTTATCATATGACTTTTTCCCCTTATCATTTTAGATAACTTAGGTGTCTTCATCACTTTCTAGAGTGATAAATAGGATAAAGATGGCAATCAATTTTGTCCAGTTTATTTCAGAGATTTTATTGAATATTTCCATTATCTATTTATTGGAATTGCTATACCAGAATAAGATTTTATAGAGTTCTGTTTCTTTTCTTAATCCTCACCTGAGGATATGTTTATTGATTTTAGAGACAGAGGGAGGGTGGGAGGGAAAGAATGAAAGTAACATCAAACAGTTGCCTCCTGTACAGGCCCCAACCAGGTACTGACTCTGCAATTTAGGTATATGTTCTAATGGAGAATCAAACCTGAACCTTTTGGTGTACTGGACACTACTTCAACCAACCAAGCCACATGGTTTCTGGGTTGGGTTTTTTTTAATATGTTTTATTGATTATGCCATTACAGCTGTCCCATTCCCCCACCTTCACTCCCCTCCACCCTGTACACCCCTCCCCCACCATTCCCCCCTTTCATTCATGTCCATGTGTCACAAGTTCTTTATATTCTATATTTCCCATACTATTCTTGTCCTTTTCCATGTCTATTTTCTACCTACAGTCTATGCTACTTAGTCTCTGTACGTTCTCCCCCCCATCCTCCCACTCCCCTGTTGCTAACCCTCCATGTGATCTTCATTTCTATGGTTCCGCCCCTGATCTAGCTGTCCTCTTAGTTTGCTTTTGTTTTAGGTGTGGTTGTTAATAACTGTGAGTTTGCTGTCCTTTCACTGTTCCTATTTTTTATCTTATTTTTCTTAGATAAGTCCCTTTATCATTTCATATAATAAGGGCTTGGTGATGATGAGCTTGACCTTATTTGAGAAGTACTTTATCTGCCCTTTCATTCTAAGTGAAAGCTTTGCTGGATAGAGCAATCTCGGATGTAGGTCCTTGCCTTTCATGACTTGGAATACTTCTTTCCAACCCCTTCTTGCCTGCATGGTCTCTTTTGAGAAATCAGCTGACAGTCTGATGGGAACTCCTTTGTAGGTGACTGTCCCCTTATCTCTTGCTGCTTCTAGAATTCTCTCCTTCATTTTAATCTTGGCTAATGTAATTATGATGTGCCTTGGTATGTTCCTTCTTGGGTCCAACTTCTTTGGGACCCTCTGACCTTCCTGGACTTCCTGGAAGTCTATTTCCTTTTCCAGACTGGGGAAGTTCTCCTTTATTATTTGTTCAAATAAGTTTTCTACTATTGCTCTTCCTCTTCCCCTTCTGGTACCCCTATAATTCTGATGTTGGAACATTTAAAGATGTCCTGGAGGTTCCTAAGCCTCTCCTCATTTTTTTGAATTCTTGTTTCTTCATTGTTTTCTGTTTGGTCATTTTATTCTTCCTTCTGGTCCACTCAATTGATTTTATTCCAAGTTCCCTTCCCATCACTATTAGTTCCCTGTGCATTTTGCTTCATTTCACTTAGTGAAGCCTTTATTTGTTCCTCTAATTTGTGACTAAAATCAACCAGTTCTGTGAGCATCCTGATCACCAGTATTTTGAACTGTGCATCTGATAGGTTGGCTATCTCTTGGTCACTTAGAAGTATTGGCTCTGGGGCTTTGAGCTGTTCTTCTTCTTGAGCCATAATGTTTTGGTCTGTTTGCACTTGTTATGTATGAGATGCGGAGCCTTAGGTGTTCACCAGGGTGGAGCAACCCAGGTCGCTGGGTTGTGATGTTGTATGCGGGGGTGGCGTCAGAGAGGGGCAATGGCATTTTCTCTGCTCTCTCTCAGATTTCAGTCCCCTCTGCTGCTCCCCACAAGCAAATTGGGCCCTTCTGGTGCTGGTTCCCAGATGTGTGGGCTTGTGCACCCTCCAGAACCCTGTGGGTCTCTCCAACGAATTCTCTGTGAGCCTGGGAGCCTCTGCCAGCACCTTGACCCCTGAAAGTTTTTCCAGTTGGTGCTTTTAGGCTTTATTTCCCAGCGCTGGGTCCCTGGGTTATGTGGTCTATCTCACTGCTCACTCCTTTGCCTGGTTTATCTGCCTGGGGTCAGCCAGCCACCTTGCGCCCTTACTGGGTCTACTTGTTGCCACCCTGTGCTTGCGATCTGCCAACCACTGCCTGTGCGCCTGGGTCAACAGTTGCTTTTTCCTGCGCGACCCCTTTCTACCAGCCACTGACTCTGCCCCTCTTACTGGTCTGGATGAGTGGTTCATTGTTGTCAGACTTCAGTACAGTTTAATTTTCTCTCTGTTATGGTTGTGTTCTGGTTTTTAAATATTTGTTGTCTATAAAGGTGGTTGTGCGAGGAGGTACAATGTTTCCACCTACGCCTCCGTCTTGGCTGGAAGTTGGGTTGTTTTTTTTAAACCATGATGTATTTGGAAAAGTACATGGACAGTAACATTAGAAGAAATCTGAAGACTATCAATGAGGAAGAAGGAGGTATTAAATTGAAAATTAATGGTAATTAACATTGTGGGATATCAGTTTTAAAAGAGACTAAACACAGACTCAATACTCAGGATTAGCCTTAGTTGTTAGTTTCTTTTTTTAAGTATATGTTATTGATTATGCTATTATAGTTTTCCCAATGTTTCCCCCTTTATCTCCCCTCCACTCTGCACCCCCCAGCCCTCCAGTATTCCACCTCCCCCTTAGTTCATATCCATGGGTTATGCATATAAATTCTTTGAGTTCTCTGTTTCCTATACCTTTTTTGGCCTCTCTCCATCTATTTTGTGCCTACCAATTACACTTCTTCCCTGTACCTTTCCTCCCATTCCTCCATCCCCCCTCCCCACTCAAAACCCTGCATGTGATGTGCATTGCTCTGACTCTGTTCCTATTCTAGTTGTTTGCTTAGTTTTTGTTTTCATTGTTTTTCTTTTTTTTAGGTTCATTTGTTGATAGTTGTGAGTTTGTTCTCATTTTACTGTTCATATTTTTTATCTTCTTTTTCTTAGGTAAGTCCCTTTAACATTTCATATAATAAGGGCTTCATGATGATGAACTCCTTTAACTTGACCTTATCTGGGAAGCACTTTATCTGCTCTTCCATTCTAAATGAAAACTTTGCTGGATAGAGTAATCTTGGATATAGGTCCTTGCCTTTCATGACTTTGAATACTTCTTTCCAGCCCCTTTTTGCCTGCAAGGCTTCTTTGGAGAAATCAGCTGAGAGTCTTATGGGGACTCCTCTGTAGGTAACTCTCTCCTTTCTTCTTGCTGCTTTTAAGATTCTCTCTTTATCTTTAATCTTGGGTAGACTCTGTACCTAGGAGTAGGACTGCTGTGGCAAAGGGCATACGTATACTGAATGCAGTATACTTCTGTCATATTTCTCTTCATAATGGCTGTACTGTTTACACTTCCACCAGCACTGCATGAGGGTGTTTGTGTCTCCACACCCTCACCAAGGAACTTGGTGTTCCTTGCTTCTCTAAAATGCTCTACTTTTCAGGGGTAGAAAGTGATATTTCTTTATTGTTTTAATTTGGATTCATCTGATTACTAGTGAGTTTGAACATTTTTTTCATATATGTGCTAGCCATTTGGGCTTTCCCATCTATACATTACCTAGTCCTATCTTTTACATTTTTTTCTATTTTCCATTTGGGTTTTCTTAGCCATTTCTTGTTGATTTTGTTTCTGGTTGACTTCATGCAGTGATGAACCACACTGTGTTTTGATTTTGAACAGGAATCCTTTATTCTGATACAGTCAAATTATAATTTCATTTTATTTTTTATATTTGGGGGGTAGGATTTAAGAATTCTCTCCACACTATTAGTTCACAAACATATTTTTTCTTATTGGTTTTACAGATTTAACTTTTAAGTGTTTTAATCTCTCTGGCATCTACCTTTATATGGGATGTCTTGATGAGTTTTTACCATCATCTCTGACAAGGGAGGAAAACTGACTTCTTGTAATTTTAACTTTGTTTTCTGCACCTTTTCCATCTGGTAACAGAGTTGATAGTGAGAACTGAAATAGTCAAGAGCAGGTATGATGGAAAAAATGATGAAGGATCAAATTAAGATAATTTCAAACAACCAACTGTCATTAAGTACCATATATAGTTCATGAACTGTTTACCAGATTTTTTATTATATTATTTTTACTCTCACAAAACCCCTTTGAGGAAAATACTGTTACCTCTGTTTAACTGATGAGCAAACCAAGGCATAGGAGGATTAAGTGTTTTGCCCAGTTTCATGTATTGAGTAAGCTCTTTCTGAACTCCATGCTCTTTTCAATCACTGTAAACCTATTAAATGTCTCACTGAGTTTATCTTAATATTATATCCTCAGCACTTATCAAAGGTTAATGAAGAAAAGCTACCTGAGGCATGTTCCTGTCTCTTCTGCATAGTCACATTACTTGTCCATTAAATTGCAAAATGTCACTATTTTTTTTTAAATATCTGCCATGTGCTGGGGACTGTATTGAGTGTGAGGACTATAGCATTCAGTAAGGGACGGTTTCTGCCCGTACAGAGCTTTCTTAGCAGGACAACGGGAGGTAGAGTCTCTTCATGGTGACTATTATGGGCTACGCAGTAAAACTTCTGGAGTTCAGATCACAGATCCATCTGTAGTGCTTTGTGACCTTGAGCAATTTGCTTTCTAAGCCTCAGTTTTCTCATCTATAAAATAAAAATAATAATAGACCTAACATACAGGGATGTTGTGAGGATCCAATGTAACAATGCATTTAAGGAACTTTGCAGAGTTCTTACTATTCTATTAGTAAAATAGTAAATATTATACTCTTTTTTTTAAAGATTTTTTTTTACTTTTGCAAATGATTTTTTAAAAGATTTTATTTATTTATCTTTAGAGAGGAAGGGAAGGAGAGGAGAGAAACATCAATGTATGGTTGCCGCTCAAGAGTCCCCTGTTGGGAACTGGCGTGCAACCCAGGCATGTGCCCTGACTGGGAATCGAACCGCAATTGTGTGGTTCGCAGGCCCGCACTCAATTCACTGAGCTACACCAGCCAGGGCGTAAATATTATACTCTTTATGAAGTAAACCATTGATTACAGTAGAAAAATGGTCTGGTACTGGTATGCTAAAACTCTGTTATTGTGCATAAAGAAAAAGTGTCTAAATAAGACTAAGTAAGGAGAGGAAGTGGAAAGAGTTTCAGACATGTTTCCTAATGGAGCTAATCTTTATATTTCCTTGACTAAGGAATTACATGTTATTTTTAGATTTAAATTCTAAGAACAATTTTCTCTTTGAACAAAATAGCAATCTTACTTTTACTGGTGAATGTGATTTATATAACCTATTTGTTTTCTATCTTGTAATGACCAGGAAGCTTACAATCAAATTTAATGCTTTATCTCAAAAGATTGCATAAGCCTAGGCTTTGATAAAAATTCTTTATTATTTTAACTTCCTTCCAAAATTTTAACATTGTTACTGTAAAAGAATGTTTTGTATTAAAAAATCCTTAGAAGTAGCTATATTATAAATAATCTGCAAATAGCCATCCCTCGAGAACTCTGTGTAAATCTAAGAATTTTTTTTTTAATTTCAGGTGTCACTAGCAGACAAAAGGAGTTCCCATACAGGGTACCATTAGATTTGGTCCCCAAAACAAAAATCAAAAGGACTGTGAGTGTAAAAGGTAAATTAACAAATGCCACTTTTATTTCTCATTTCACTTTGTTCTTCAAACAAAAATCAAAAATCCTCATGATTATTCTGTTTCTTCTCTGCTCTAGTCAATAGCATATACAAATTTACCTCTGGGAGTACCTGACTCCTACTCCCACCTTCAAATCCTGGACCATTTTTCCGACTATCTTCTTCCACTGGTCTGATTTAAATGGAGATTTATTCTCCATGCTGGAGGGTGGAGGCTGTCACTGGCACAAAGACATCTCTACCACGGGGGTGCAGCTGCTCCTGGACTTAGAGCTCCATGTGAGCGTGGTGGCCAGGCCCGTTCCAGAGAGTGCCTTATGGACTGTAAATGGCCCCCAAACAGCAGCACTGCTCCGCTAAACTGCCAGCCCCAGAGGGGTTCTCTCCCCTCCCATGCATTTGCGAAAGTGTTGTCTTTGATGGTGTTTTCCCCGTCTCCAGCCTTTACAGTTCAATGACATATCATCAAAGTGATCTATGGTCCCGATTACACTTTATCTCGGATAAAAATCTTAGAATCACTGAATGTTAGCACTGCAAAGGACTCTCTCGATCATGTGCAACCTTGTGTGTATAAGAGCGTCGTTTGCCCAGGGTGGCGTAGTGAATCATGGACGGGGCCCTCACAGCACTCACACGGTGTTCACAGTTCAGATTCTTTGCTTTGCTTTGTGGAAGTGACTAATTATTACCATTTACAATGTCTAACTCTATCAGGTTGAAGGGCAACTAATTTGCCATGTACTCTATGTAGTAATCCGCCCCCTGTATTACACCAGCTTACCACCATATAACAGTGGTAGTTTTAAGCCCACTTTTGGTATTTCTTTTAAATTTAGCTTCCTAACCAGATCTTTTTTTTTTTAGCTCCCCAGTACTGAGAAGTAATTCAACTGCCTAGATAAACATGAAAGAATAAGCATGCTTGCTCTTACCTCTATTTAAAATATACTGTTATGTAGAAATTCATAGAAATTGATTGTGTCTCATTTGAATTTTGTGTGTGTGTTTCAGGAATGCTTATAGGTGAGATCATGTCTGCAGTTCTGAGTCGGGAAGGCATTGATATCCTCACCCACCTGCCCAAGGGGAACGCAGAGGCAGAGTTGATGAGCATTGTCCCAGTATTCTATGTGTATCACTACCTGGAGGCGGGAGATCACTGGAACATTTTTTCCCCTAATTCATTAACTAAAAAACAGTACCTGAAGAAAAAATTAAAAGAAGGTAAAAAAAATCTATTTCACATATTGTACACAAAAATTTTGTTTTTTAAACTAATAGTTTAATTCAACAAATATTTATGTTGTTATGAGCTATACAAAAGCTTAATTGTAAAAGCATTTCAGCAAAAAACATCCTAAGGCAGACTTCACTGTGAGTAAATACTATCTGCTGTTGCGTTTTGGCTTCACTTACTAAAATGCCTGGACGAGAGTCAAGACACCTGCATTCCAGATCTACAGAGCACTTCCTTCCTTCTTGAGTGAGCTCAGAAGGTCGTACTCGATAGTTCCCAATTTAAGTGATTTGTATACTTCTTTTGAGAAGTTCAGTGTTGGCCACACACAGAGCATATGCTTGCTCCCCAACACCAAGAGGATTTTACTACTCCGAGGGGCTAATAAAACACTCTTTGAGTAGAAATGGAGGTCGCTGAAGCACTTCTTTTTCTGGTGCCTCTTAGGGATGATAAGCATCATGTCCTACCAAAATCCTGACTATTCTTATAACATGTGGAAAAATGGAGAAGCTAGTACTTGGTAAGTAGAAGGTTTGACTTGCATTTCAATATAGTAGTTGATTAATTAACTGAAGAATAATGACCTTTATGGAAACTTTATTTGCCTAGTTGCTCAGGCTAAAAAAGCTTAGTCATCCTTCACTGACTTCTTTCTCTTCCAAGTCACATCTGATCCAGCAAATACCTTTGGCTGCACCTTCAAAATATATCCTGAATTTGACTACTTCTCACCAATTCCACTGTATTATCCTGGCCCAAGCCACTCTCATCTCTCACCTGGATTATTGCACTAGCCTCCTCAGGTTTTTTGGCTTCAGCTCTTGCCTCTCTTCAATCTGTGTTACATAGCATCTGGAATGACCTCATTAAAGTTAGTTCATGCCATTCAGAATGATTCAGGAGCTTCCCATCTCACCAGGGCAAAAAACAAAGTTCTTGCTATGATCTACAAGGCCCCCCATGATTTGCTCCCCCCCGTCCGCATTCCCTTCTACTCTCCTTCATTCCACTCAAACCTCAGTGACCTCCCTGCTGTTCGTCAAACACATCAGTCATGCTTGCAAACTCAGGGCCTTTGCACTGACTGTTCCTTCTATCTGGAATGCTTCTCCCAGGTATCAGCATGGCTTTCTTCTTTACCTCCCTCATGTCTTTTCTAAAAGTCAGCTTCTCAGTGAGGCCTCTGCTAATCATTCTATGTAAATCGTACCCCATTCCCATCCCAACACTCTATTTCCTTCTCCCTGACTTTCCTTTTCTCCTTAGAATATATTACTAAAATTCTTTAATGTTTTAAAATTTTTTATTTATTGATTTTTAGAGAGAGAGAGAAAAAGAACAAAAGAGAGGGGGAAGCATCAATTTGTTGTTTCACTTTTTTGTGCATTCATTGGTTGCTTCTTATATGTGCCCTGACCCGAGATCAAACCCACAACCTTGACACATAGGGACAGTGCTGTAACCAATTTAGCTACCTGGCCAGGGCTATTCTTTTCATTGAATTTACTGGCATGATATTAGTTAATAAAATTATATAGGTTTCAAGTGTACGAATTTATAATATATCATCTGTATATTGTATTGTGTGTTCCTTATCTAAAGTTAAGTCTCCTTCTGTTAACATTTATCCCCCCTTTACCCTCTTCTACCTATCCCCAACCCCCTTTCCTTCTGGTAATCACCATAGTTGTCTATGAGTTTTTATTTTTGGCTTAACCCTTTCACCTGTTTCACCCAGCCTCCCAGCCCCCCTATCCTCTATTACTAATATTCTTACTTATCTCACTTATTGTCTGTCAGACAGCTACTACAATGTAAGCTCTACATGGGAATTTCAAAGTATGCCTAGCACCTGGTACATACCTGTCCCACAGTAGGTACTCAAAAGTACTTATTCAGTGAAGCATAGTAACTTCCATAATTCTGATGATTTTGAGGGAAAGACAGTCTTAATTCATTAAATCCATACAGAAATCTATTTTCAAAAAATACTGGACTTCTGGCCAATATGGAGGCATAGGTAGACACACTGTGCCTTCTCGCACAACCAAAAGAAGGACAATAACAATTTTAAAACAAAAAACAACCAGACCTGACAGAAAATCGAACTGTATGGAAATCCAACAACCAAAGAGTTAAAGAAGACACATTTATCCAGACCAGTAGGAGGGGCGGAGACGGGCAGACAGGGCAGAGAGGACTCATGGCAAGGCAGCAGCTGGTGGACCCAGCTAGGCGTCAGATTGTGGAACTGGGCACGCCAGGCTGCAGCTGGCCAGCAAGGCAGCAGCAGGGGAGACCCAGCAAGGCAGCAGATTGCAGACTGGGTGGTCCCACACTCACGTGCTGATAAACTGGGAGAAACAACTAGGGAGCAAGACAGACCCCGCAACCCAGAGCTCCAGCATGAGGAAATAAAGCCTCAAACTTCTGATTGAAAATACCTGCGGGGTTGAGACGGCAGTGGGAGAAATTCCCAGCCTCCCAGGAGACTTTGTTGGAGAGACCCACAGGGTCCTAGAATGTACACAAACCCACTCACATGGGAATCAGCACCAGAAGGGCCCAATTTGCATGTGGGAAGTGGGGGAAGTGACTGAAATCTGGCAGAGAGTGGACCAAGTGCCATTGTTCCCCCTTGGACCCCTTTCCCACATACTATCACAACCCAGGGAGGTAGATTACCCCACCCTGGTGAACACCTAAGGCTCTGCCCCTCACAGTGTAACTGGTGCATCATGACAAAAAAAATGGCTCGAACGAAAGCACAGATCAAAGCTCCAGAACAAATACAACTAAGTGAAGAAGAGATAAACCTATCAGATACACAGTTCAAAACACTGGTAATTAGGATGCCCACAGAATTGGTTGAATTTGGTTGCAAATTAGATGAAAAAATGAAGGCTATGCTAAGTGAAATAAAGGAAAATGTACAGGGAACCAATAGTGATGGGAAGAAAACTGGGACTCAAATGAATGGTGTCGACCAGAAGGAAAAAATAAACATTCAACTAGGAAAGAATGAAGAAGCAAGAATTCAAAAACAATGAGGAGAGGTTTAGGAACCTCCAGGACATCTTTACACATTCCAACATCCAAATTATAGGAGTACCAGAAGGAGAAGAGGAAGAGCAACAAGTGGAAAACTTATTTGAACAAATAATGAAGAACTTCCCCAATCTGGCAAAGGAAATAGACTTCCAGTAAGTCCAGGAAGCTCAGAGGGTCCCAAAAAAGTTGGACCCAAGGAAGAACGTGCCAAGCCACATCATAATTACATTACCCAAGGTTAAACACTCCTTGTCTCTTGCTGCTTCTAAAGAAGCAGCAAGAGACAAGGAGGCAGTTACCTACAAAGGAGTTCCCATCAGACTGTCAGCTGATTTCTCAAAAGAGACCTTGCAGGCAAGATGGGGCTGGAAAGAAGTATTCCAAGTCATGAAAGGCAAGGGCCTATATCCAAGATTGCTCTATCCAGCAAAGCTTTCACTTAGAATGGAAAGGCAGATAAAGTGCTTTTCAGATAAGGTCAAGTTCAAGGAGTTCATCATCACCAAGCCCTTATTATATGAAATGTTAAAGGGATTTATCTAAGAAAAAAAGATTAAAAATATGTACAGTAAAATGACAGCAAACTCACAATCATTAACAACGACATCTAAAACAAAAACAAAAGCGAACTAAGCAAATGACTAGAACAGGAACAGAACCACAGAAATGGAGATCACATGGAGGGTTAGCAACAGAGGAGTTGTGGGGGAGAGAGGGAGAAAAGGTACAGAGAACAAGTAGCATAGATGGTAGGTAGAAAATAGAAAGGGGGAGAGTAAGAACAGTATGGGAAATGTAGAAGCCAAAGAACTTATATGTACGACCCACGGACATGAAGTAAGTGGGGGGAATGTGGGAGTGGTGCAGGGTGGAGAAGAGTGAAGGGGGGAAATGGGGTGACTGTAATAGCATAGTCAATACAAAATACTCTCATGCTTTGACAAAACATTTACTAAAAGCACGGTATGCCGTGGCTTTGTGGGTTCTACAATATGAAGCACTTAAAGAATTTATAACCTAGAATAATTGACTTTTAGAGTATGCCCTTTAGCTATTAAGAGGCCTCAGGATTTGGTCCTGGACCCTCTTATCTTCTATAATCTCTCCTTGTACAATCTCATCTTTGCCCATGACTTTTGTAACTTTATGCAGATGGTTCCCTAAGCGATATCTCAAGACTTAACTTCTTTCTTAAGCTCCAGATCCACATTTCTGGGGTGTGGGAGCCAAAGGCCCTTCAAACCCAATCATACCAAATTCATTCTTTTGTTTCTCTGGTTTTATTCAGTATACAGCAATACTCTGTACTTTAACCCTGATTTGACCTGTCCCTTTTGGGGGCGTTTATATCCAATCAGTCACTAAGTCTCACAGATTGTACCTTAGTAGGTACAAAGTTAGTAGGGTCTAACTTTGTGTGGATGGCACATTTTAAAAGATATGTAAATCTCCACAGCATACCAACTAGAAGGTAACTACCTGGATACAATGGGTGGGTATTGGTCCAGACTGGAAACCACCACAACAGGAGCTGGGAATTAAATGCCTGGAGGACAGAATCCCCACAGGAAGATGCAACAGTTTTTCAGGAAACACCCAGAGCCTCTCCAGAGTTCTAGGAAAAACTGAGTGGATGGTGTCACAGCCAGAACGTAGAAACACTGTGTACTGTCCTAGACCCAATTCCACAACTTCCTTGAGTGAAACATATGCATAGAAAAAAATAATTTGTACCTAAATACTTTTTTAAAAACCGGGGGGGAGAAATATGCAAAAAGTACAATGAATAAATATCATTAATTTTAAAGAACAAACAATGGCCCTGGCTGGGTAGCTCTCCTTTAAACCGTGGTCCTGATATGCCAAGATTGCAGGTTCAATCCCTGGTCAGGGAACATACAAGAATCACCCAATGAATGCATGAATAAGCAGAACAAAGAATCAATGTTTCTTTCTCTCTCCCCACCCCCTTCTTTTCTCTCTTTCAAAATCAATCAATATATTAAAAAAATAAACATTGTATTAACTAAAACACACTGTAAATGAAAAGCCAAAAGGGATTCAATGTCTAAATGTTTATTTATTTGATTTTGTCTTACAGGTTAACAGCTTTTGTTTTAAGAGTACTAGGACAATTACATAAATATATACCTCAGAACCAAAATTCAATTTGTAATTCTTTAACATGGCTGGTTGAGAATTGTCAACTATCAAGTGGATCTTTCAAGAAACATTCCAGTTATCAAGCACTAAAATTACGGGTAAGGAAACCAAATGTACAGGATATCAATAGTTTTATTTACAAGTTTGAGTTTCATTCTCATCCTATTTGGGGAGGATGGAGAAAAAAATAATGCATGTAGCCCTGTAAGAAAATCCTCTTGTATACAGGCCATGAATTTGAGTGGCCTTGTCATACTGCTTTCAGACTATCTATTATAGGTCAGATAAGTGGTATTGTAGACATCTCCTGTAACAGGCATTGATGGCTCCTAGGCAGCAAGTGCTAGAGATCTCAGAATGGGTGAAATGCACTAATCTGTCCATGTGCCCTTGGTATGGAGTCTGTACCTGAAGCTCAGAGCCTTCTTACAGGTTAAGTCAGTAAAGGTGTCGTGAAAGATGGGAGGGGCCCTATTTACACTCTGTTGGAAAGAGAGATTGGGGGTCTGTTTATTGCAAGATGTGACAAAGTGTTTGAGATTAGAATCTACGTATTTGCTTGATATACAAAGTAATTTCAATATTGCTCTAATATATTTTACTCCTTAATTTTTTTAAAGATTCAGCAGTTTTGTTGTTGTTTTGCCTGCCCCAATCCAATCTTATTTATTTTTTAAATATATTTTATTGATTATGCCATTACAGTTGTCCCATTTTCCCCCTTCATTCCCCTCCACCCTGCACACCCCTTCCCCCCACATTCCCCTTCTTTAGTTCATGTCTATGTGTCATAAGTTCTTTAGCTTCTACATCTCCCACACTACTCTTGCCCTCCCCCTGTCTATTTTCTCCCCACTATCTATGCTACTTATTCTCTATACCTTCTCCCCACTTTTCTTCCTCCCACTCCCCTGTTGCTAACCCTCCATGTGATCTCCATTTCTGTGGCTCTGCTCCAGTCTTTTTAACATCAGACACAAGGAACTCCCTGGCTAACAGGAGTCTCATAATGGTCCCCTGTTGGACCAATAGCAGATCAGGACTCCCGCAAGGTATGGGGGCAACTGACAACAACATTTGAAGAGTAACATACTACAGTAATTTTTTTCCTTAAGATGTCCACCCATCCATCCATTCATCTACATTCATTCAACAACTATTCACTGAGCACCTAATACATGCAGAAGCCTATTTTGAGCAGCTTGTGGGAGAAAGAGTAGGAAGCATGGACCAGACAGTATCCCTGCCACTAAGGAGCTCAAACACTGGTAGAGAAGTGGAGTATAAATACTAGGGACTCTAATCTAGATGTAAATGTGTGTGTTCATTCATTTGTTCAATAAATATTAATTGAATGTGTACTAAGTACTACATGGTAGGAATACAACAGTGAACAAAACAGGTGTGGTCACTGAGGCCACAGAGCTTACAATTTAGCAGAGATATTAAATAGGTAATTTCAAGTTTGTGATACGTGTTAAGAAAAGGGAAATATTGTATCATTGAAAGCAGGGGATCTAACCTAGATTGGAGGAGTTGAGAAAATGAGTTTCTAGGCTTCTGGGAGCTAGGTTGGAGCAGGTCAGGAAAAGTGTTCCAAGTGGAGCCAAGAGCATTCCTGGCATTTTTGAAGTGGGGAGAGAGGGTGGTTCATTCAAAGAGCTGGGGCCAAGAGAGCAAGGGGGTGAGTGGCTTGAAATAAAACTGGAGAGATACTAGAGGTCACTTCATGGAAGGTCTTAGAAGCTTACATTGGAATGTCACTGCCCCAAGAGAAAAAGAAGTATGGGGGAATAGTGACAGAATCCTGCTTTGTACATTTAACAGGGTCTTCAAGGAGGAGGAGAATTTGAAAGTGGTGAAGGGGTAGGAAGTGGAGCTTCAGGGTGGGGAGGTAAGGAAGAGAAGGGCATGTGAAAGCACAAAGAAAGAAACATCCAGAGTTTACTGAGAAATGGCCAACAATCCAACTGGAATATACGGAGGGAGACAGGGTTATTAAGCTCAAAATGGAGATTAGAACCAGGTCATTTTGCTTTAAAGACACCATTTCACTCTCCTTTATCATTATTTTTAGGGTACCTCTTCTACTGAAGCCCAAGAGAACGCCTTATATCTTACAGCCTTTGCTGTGATTGGAATTAGAAAGGCTTATGATGTATGCCCGCAAATGGTAAGTAAGAGTTTTCTTTCTCCAGTACCCATCATCTATTTCTGCACCTTGAAAATAACTATAACTCCAGAATAAGAATGATGGTAGATTGGAGACCACCTAAACCAACCCATTTAACAGTTGAGAAAACTGAGGCCTATAGTCAGGTGAATTTAATTGTTCAGTTTTACAGGCTACTGAATTATAGCGCTGGAAGTAGAGCTGGTAACTTCTGACTGTGGTGAGGGAATGAGCCAGCATCCCCAGCTTCCTTCTCTTGTCTCTGCCCAATCTGACGATCTGTGTACAACTCTTATCAATAGTTGAAGCGCTCTATGTCATCGAACTACTAATAATACCAAGAGCATGTTTGCTTATTTGAGTTGTGCTATTTCATTTGCTTGGAAGCTAAGGAGAGAAAGGAGAGAATTCACTTAAGTGAATCAACATAAAAGATTCTAAGGGGTAATAGAGCTGAAACTCTGATCTGGGAAGAGACAGGTCCCTGAGCTACGGTTAAACACTCCTGCCTACAAATCAGAAGTAAATTAGGTAAGTCCTTCAAACCAGCATGCAGAATGGAGATGGAAAAACCTAAGGGTGGCAACAAACTCACAACTATTAACAACCGAATCTAAAAAATAAAAACAGGAACAAACTATGCAGACAACCAGAGGAGGAACAGAATCACAAGTATGGGGATCATTTGGAGATTTACCAGTTGGGAAAGAGAGAGGGGAAAAGGGGAGGGAAAATGGTTCAGGGATCAAGAAGCATGATTGGTAGGAACAAGATAGACAGGGGGAGGTTAAGAATAGTATAGGAAAAGGAGAAGCCAAAGCACTTACACCCACAACCTGTGGACATGAACTAAGTTGGGGGTTGGGGGGTTGCTGGAAAGCAGGGGGTACCAGCCAGAGTGGGGCAAATGGAAAAGAAAACTAGGACAACTGGAACAGCATAATCAATCAAATATACTTAAAGAAAAGAAAAAAACCCAAGGGGATTTGTAGGACTTGAACCATAAAACAAAATAATGTTTTTAGTTTGCTTCAGGAGAATTTTTATGTATACTTAACAAGACAAAATAATCAATGAGGACCAGTTCCCAGGGGCCTAGAGGACCAGTTGGTGCCTAGCGGGACATGAGTGTGGTACGGGTGGAGTTGGCACAGAAGGAGCCAGGCAAGATGTCAGTGGCACTGCACCGCACTCTTGTAACCGCTCATTCAAAATAACTATTTTAGTTGTCTCAGGACAAAGTGGTGGAGACTGTTTTCCCAGGAATGCGCAGGATCAAAGAATACTTTGGCAGCTTAGCTCTTTTTTCTGCTGGTTATGGTTTTATTTAGTAAAATACCTTTCAAAAATATGAATCTGCCTCAGTTATGCTGAGGAGGAATGCTGGAAGCTATGTCTGTACTCAGGGCGTTGTCTTCCCAGAGGCTAGGTCTGACTTGGGAAGTAGAAACTAAAGGGAAAAACCTCCAGAGGGAGAAGAGAATTCAGGGGCAAAGAGCTTGACCCGATGTGGACAACCTCTTTTTCGCTTCTGAGATTATGCTCTGCTACTTCTCCCAGAAAGATTTGCTTCAGCCAGACACTGTCCATTTCCGTTAGGTCATTTCTCTCTCCACCCTTTATCTTACCTACCCCAGCATGGTGCCACCTAGGGGTAGTTCACATTAGTTCATAGGCTGGTGCTGCCCAAAGAAACTTAGGTATCTTCTGCCCTTGTTTCCAGAAAATCAGCACAGCTCTAAGTAAAGCTGACACCTTCCTGCTTGAAAATGCCCTCTCGGCCCAGAGCACCTTTACACTGGCCATTGCTGCTTATGCTCTTTCCCTGGGAGACAGAACTCACTCACAGTTTCGTTCCATTGTCTCAGCCCTGAAGAAGAAAGCTTTGGTTAAAGGTATGTGTTGTTGCATATATTTTTCAGCAAGCGTTTACTAAGTATATAGAGTCTGCTCATTCTGGGAAGTAGGTAGTGGCATGCAAAGTTGAGTAAGCCACAGTCCCTGGCCTCAAGGAACAAGCCGTCACAGTGCAATGCAATAACTGCCATTATTCATTCATTTATTCATCCATTCAACCTACATTCATTGATTCCTGAATCTAATAAATATGTAGATTTATGTACAGGCACTATCCTATGTACCAGGCACTATTCTAGGGCCTGGGGATAAAGCAACAGAAACAACAACAGCAAAATCCAGACCCCCACGAAACTTACATTCTACTTAAGGACGAACAGGTATGATAAATAAGTAAAGTGTTGCATTTAGTGGACAGGTTGGTGATGGCTTACACGGAGAAAAACCAAGCAGGGAAGGGAGACAGGGCAAAGTAGTGGATTGTAATTTTTGATAGGGTGATCAGGCTTAAGCCTCACTGGGAAGATGGCATTTGAGTTAAAAGCTGAAGGAGGTGAGGTGAGGTGAGGAAGCCAGCCAGTGGCTATCTAGAAGGGTGTTTCTGACGGAGGTACAGCATGTGCATATACCCTGAGGCAGGAGCCTGCCTGGTACCCCCAGAATGGCAAGGAGGCCAGTGTGGCTGGAGAGGAGTGAGATGAGGGGTAGAAAGTGAGGTCAGGGAAGGAAAGGGTGAAGCAGACTTCGAGCTCATTACAGGAGCTCTGCAGGACTCCTGTGTACAGTCGTGCAGTGTGCGAGGCACGCCAGCAAGCCAGTGAATTGAGGCTGAAATCCAGCCTGTGTTCCACGTCCCCAGCCGGGCACCACGGTTTGGGTTTGCCTCCACCCTGAGGAAGGAGTGCCTGTGTCTCATTCACATCAAGGTGCCATGAGGAACAGTGGGAGCCCTAGATCTTTAATTTCCACTTCAAGTGGGAAGGGAAGGCAATGGAGGATTTTGAGCAGAAGAGTGTATAACTTGGCTTGGGTTGTACCAGGTTGGCTATAAAGATACACATTTTGTTTTGAAGACTAAAGGTGAAAAATAAAGAGAGCGTAGCAGTGGGCATTGGCTAATGTGCCTGTGTCAGCACGGGCGTGGTTGGGCACTTCTTAGCCCTCTCTTGGGTGAAGTTTTCAAAACACTTGATAAATCTTACGTGAAGTTTATCTCCATCTACAAAATTTGACTTCTGTCATCCTTTAAAAATGACAGAATCTTAACATTTATCTCAAAACCACTTATATAATACTTACATAACACAAAATAAATGTCTTCATTATTGTAAGATATGGATCATAAAATTATAAAACTTAAGAGCTAAAGCAGAACTTTATTCAAATAATGTTTGAGCTGGAAGTATCTTTAAAAACCAAATATTTTATTCTAAATACAGCAAATCTGAGTCTCCAAGAGGAAAGGAAAACATCTCATCCAAAGTCATGCAAATAATGGAATCCTGAATTTTAAGCAGACATATTTTCACTAATCTTCAAAAGTGATTTCTAGCCAGGGCTGGTATGGCTCAGTGGATTGAGCAGTGGCCTGAGAACCAAAGGGTCACCAGTTCGATTCCCAGTCAGGGCACATGCATAGGTGGCAGGCCAGGTCCCCAGCTCGCCCAGATGGATGAGAGGCAATCAAACATTGATGTTTTTCTCCCTCTCTTTCTCCCTCTATTCCTCTCTCTAAAAATAAATAAAAATCTTTTAAAAATTTTAAAAATGATTTCTAAATATGCTTTAGAAAATGATTTCTAAATATGCTTTAGGTTTTTAAAAAATAATTTAACAAAGGATTTGAGGTTACAGGCTTAAATTACTAGAACAATAACAAACAAATATAATTTAGAACCTAATTTATGAAAAGTGCTGCTTATGAAATTATCTTTAGTGCTCTAAATTTGGAGCAAATAATAGAAGACTGAATGAAGGCTTTGGGTGTGATCTCACAATTTCCAGAATATAGATCTTTTTCTGTCAGAAATTTCCAAAGTGCTGCAAATGGTAAAGGTATCTTATTAATGAGGTGACTTTTGGAAAGTCCTCAGGTAACCTCAGGATGAGGGCTGGTTGGCTGGGGAACCCACCACGTGATGAGACTGTTGGAAATTTCAGTACCTGCCTGCCCACACTCACAAGGAAGGGGAGAGCAGCCAGCAGGGGTGTCCAACCTTTGGGGTCTCTGGGCCACCCTGGAAGAAGAGTGGCCTCGGGCCACACATTAGATGCACAACCACTAATGAAAACTGATGAGCAAAAAAAGGTCTTAAGTAAATTTACAATTTTGTGTCAGGCCGCAGTCATAGTCATCCTGGGCTGCATGCAGTCCCTGGGCCACGGGTTGGACACCCTGGAGAGGTGAAATTAGTCATCAGTGTTCGATGATTTGATCAATCATGACTATGTAATGAAGCCTCCATAAAACCCCAAAAGTACAAGATATAAAGAGATTCCAGGTTGGAACACGTGGAGATTCAGGCAAAGTGGTGTGCCTGGAGAAGGCACAGAAGCTCTGCACCCTTTCCTCATGCCTTGCCCTGTGCATCTCTTTTGTCTCCTTATTCCTGAGTTATAGCCTTTTATAATAAGCTGATAATCTAGTAAGTAAAATGCTTCTCTGAGTTCTGTAAGCTGCATAGCAAATTAATCAAACCTGAGGTGGAGGGTAGTTGGAACCTCCGATTTAGAACCAGTTGTTCTGAAGTACAGGTAACAACCTGGCTTTGGGATTAGCATCTGAAGTTGGGGTGGGGGGTGGGGAGAACATCTTGTACTACTGAACTCTTAACCTGTTGAATCTGGTACTATCTCTGGGTGGATAAGGTGAAAATTGAGTGGAAATCTCTGACACCCTGGAGGTGTCTGAGAATTGTTTGTTGGTGTAGGGGGGAAAACCCTCCCCATTGGCAATTGAGTCTCAGAACTGTCCTCTGCTACCAAAAGTTGTGGACATTCCACATCAACCTTTTTAAATAAGGCAAAGAGCACTGGATGAAGGGATCTTGTTTTACATTGGTCATCTTGAGGAAATTCTTATAAAAGGATAAGAAACTTCTGAAAACCAGAAGGCCTGTATCAAAAGAAACTGCTAGAATTGCTGTGTCAATTCACATTTTTAATCATTAATCAGCGTGATTTGTTGATGTTCAGGTGGTTCACCCACTTATCGTTTTTGGAAAGAGGATCTTCAAGAGCAAGATAGCCCTGTACCTAACACTAGTACAGCACACATGGTGGAAACCACTTCCTATGCTTTACTTACCTTTCTGAACTTGAAAGATATGAGCTATGTTAACCCAATCATCAGATGGCTATCTGAAGAGCAGAGGTATGGAGGTGGCTTTTATTCGACCCAGGTAATATTTCTTTGTCTTGTTTCATCCTCCTGAAACATATTTGCTGCCTCATTCACCACACATTCCATACTCATCCTTGCATGTCATAGATAACAATAAATGATTAGCATCAAAGAACTCTTAGAGGTTACCTGCATCGGCACCTTTCTAATACAGGGGAGCAAAACGACCCTGAGAGGTTCATTCTTGGAGTTAGTGGCCAAGTCAGACTCAAAACTCAGTTCTCCTGACTCTAAGTCCAGCACTTCCTCTATGATCCTAGTGACCACGAGTGCCTAGTAAGTTTATCATCAATTACGTTAACCCTGTGTGATAAACAGTGGCTGCCTTGTAGACAAAGACACTGACATTTCCTCCCTCAAGAATGAATAAAAAGTGAGAGAAATGCTAATTGTTACATGTTTATCTACCAGTATAAACTCATTTGATGTATTGCATTTTACATTATAACTCATGCATATATTTTACATTATAACTATTATGTAGGTATATAAAATACACCTACATTCAAATTTAGTTCAAATGTTAGTATCTTCTCTATTCTCTGGATGTTTGGGCAATGACAGAGTGTATGAATATATATATAAAATGTAGAGCTACGGGTGTTCTTCAGGATTACTTTAGTGATCATCTGATCCTGGAGGCAAATGGGTTTCACCGTGGGTACACTATAGGCTTAGCAGGAAACAGTGAACTGTTGGTTAGCACAGGCTTCCATGGACATGGGCAGGCAAGACAGCCATGTGTTTGACATCTCTGATTTGTTTACATTTCCTGATTTTATAGACGAGAAAGATGAGGTCCAGAAAAGTTAAGTTCATTCATTTATTCCTTCAACAAATACTTGTTGAATAGCTACCATATGTGTACCATATTTTGGGGCCATAAGATGCACTTTGGTTATAGAGGAGGAAAATAAGAAAAAAATTTTGAAGCACAAAATGTGTTAAAATATTTAATAACATAAATAACAATATTTCACCAATGTAAATGTAAACAGAATTCAACAGCAGCATTAACAACCATTATTGCTCCCAAATTGAGGTGGTGGGGCAGGATCTTGAGTCTTATAGTCCAAAAAATACAGTACATAGTAAATGTGATAGTTGCCAGAAAAGATACAATACTTTCCTTCTGACTCTTACATTACAATGGAGGAGGCCAATAAAAAACTATACATTGAAATATTACAAATTGAGGTGAATGGTCTAAAGGGCAGAAGGGGAACCTTAAATAAGGGGAAGGGGAAGCTTATTTATGGCTTCAGGCTGAAATCTAAGGATGAGAAGGAAAGAGTCATACAGGAAGTTGGGGTCATTCTTCAAAGAGTGACCTACTTGTGCTGGTGTCCTCAGGACTGGGGAAACCTGGACCCAAAGCCGCACATCTTTACTGTCCTCACTAAGAGTAACAACCTTACCGGGGAGGAGAGAACTGCCTTCCACCTCGCCAAGGGGACCCTTAACCAGTTTCACTCCCTCTGCTCCGCCCACTCCTAAGAGAGTGATTTGCAGACAGAGAGCATATAAATAAGCTGAACCTATTTTTATACCTTGCTGTTTGTTGCTAGGATACAGTGAATGCCATCGAGGGCCTGACAGAATATTCACTCCTGATTAAACAACTCCGCTTGAGTATGAATATCAGTGTTTCTTACAAGCATAAAGGTGACTTCCACCATTACAAGATAACAGAGAAGAATTTCCTTGGGAGGCCAATAGAGGTAAATGAAAGATGTTTTATAATATTTTATAATTGGACAGGACCTTAGAAATCATGTTTCACCCTTATTTTACAAATGTATTTATTCACTACTTAAACACACAGTGAGCACCTTTTGTATCCTAAGCAAAGGTGCTGACTAATGTTCTCGGCACTGAAGACTCAAAAGTAAAGCACCAAGAACCTGTGTGTATGTGTGTGTGTTGGCCATGGGGAGAACAGTCGTTTAAACAGAGAGTGAAAAGTAAGAGCTGTGTAGGTACATGGAAGGACACAGGGGACCTCCTGAACCAGCCCGAGAGGAGGAGGGCTTTGTCAAAAGCATCCAGATGAGTGAGTAGGTTACGTCTGGAAGCATTTACCCAGGTAAAGAAAAGGGAAGAACATTTCAAACACAGAGAACAGCAAGCACAAAGGCACAGCAGTAGAATAAGAGAGGACATTTGGGAGTCCTCCAGTGGTTCCATCTGGCCTGGTCACGCATGCAGACTGTGGCCAGAATGGAATTGACCTTTAGGTTCTCCAACAACTTGCCCCATGTCCTTTGCTACTATTGCATTTTTAAAAATGAAAACCTCGATGGCCTATGAGAATTTTCTGAAGAAAAGGACACACTGGGAAAAACTAGGTTCCATATTAATAATAGCTGGCAGCTACTAATACATATTTTTCCAATGACTGCATTTTAGATTATAGTTCTTACTGTCCACAGTCTCCACAAATTCATGTTAGTGAAAGGTAAATTTAATGTAAAAATTGCAAACTAGTAGCTCATAGTGTGTATATATGTATATATATAAAGGTGGATATGGATAAATGTAGATTTAGACATAGATATATTCCAGCATTTATTTTTATCTAATATTTGTTTATTTTTTACATTTTATCCTTACCCGAGGACATGTTTATTGATTTTAGAGAAAGGGGAGGGAATAACACTAATGTAAAAGAGAAACACTGATTAGCTGCCCCTTGCACATGCCCTGAATGGGGACTGAACCCTCTACCCAGGCATGCACCTCGACCAGAAATTGAATCTGAGACCCCTCAGTTTATGGGATAATGCTCCAACCAACTGAGCCATACTAGCCAGGGCTAATCCAATATTTAAGTCAGAAAAAAAGCAAAGCTGCTTTGGCTGAAGGGATCAGATGGCCTAGCCAGCCACTTGCCCCATCCTCCTTTCCACCCTCTCCCCACTGGGAGAGTGCTGGAGCACCTCCACACACCCCGTGGGACTCTGGCTCTCAGGAGGAAGATGCTTGTGAGAAGGGGAAACGACTTGTCCTGGAGTGGCTGTCAGAGCAGCTGAGATTCCGCAGGAGTTCCTGGTTTTCAGCAGGTCCTCCTTTGTCTACAAACCACAGGAGGTCCCTGGTTCTCACTGCTGGCCCCCCAGGGGCATAGCTGCAGCTCCACAGCCCGCACCCTGAGGTGCTTTGGAGGTGCTCCACTTATGGATGTGTGAAAGTCTCAGGATATTTGGTTTACCTTTTAAGTGATGCAGGAGATGAGAGGTCAATACTGCCTAAGTGCCAGAAAAACCTCCCAACCGTCCAAAATATTCCGACTCAGGATGCTGAGTATAACACCAAACAACATCATCTCTATAGCAAGTTTCTTCAGTAAATATAGCCTTTTATTTCTGAACTATACACAAATAGTCACTTTTCCAGTGATTCAGCTCTCTGATTTTGTAAAGAAAACTATCTCAAACCTTAGTGGCATAGAATACCACTTGATTATCTCGTGATTCGGAGTCAGAAATGTGGGCTGGGTTTACCCGTATGGTTCTTCTGCTGGACGTGGCATTGACTAGGGTGACACACTGGCAGCTCACGCCAGCCTTGGCCGGGAGCTTAGTTACCGCAGCTGGCTGGGGGCCTCGGCTCTCCTTCCTCTGGTCCTCTCTGCATGGCTGTTTGGCCTTCCTTGCAGCCCGGCAGCTGGATTCCAAGAAGAAGAAGTTTTTCTAAATTTGAAAGCATAATCTAAAGGTCTCTTAAGATCTGTAACTTAAGTTATTCAGAAGTTATTCAGAGTCACTTCTGCAACATATTCTTGGTTGAATGGGCCAGTCAACCCAGACTGAAAGAGAAACGTCAAGATGGCATTCCAAAAGAGCCTGAGGGAGGAGGAAATATTTGCTAGGCATGTATATCTGATTCAGATTTAGAAAATATTACATAAAGAACTTGCCCTGAGCAATGTTATTCCAACATTTAAAATCCAGAGATTTCAGATAAAAACCTGATGTCCAAGTTTTAGGCAATAGGGTGCTGGCAGTGGCATGCATTCTTCAATTTGTCATAGTCCCCAGTTTTGTGATATATGTATATGCACTTATGTCCATACTTGCTTTGTGCCTGGACCTCTGCAGGCATTTGTGCTTTTGGCCCCCACTCTGGTAACCTTTCTCTGGGAGCATTTAGAGTTCGCCAGACATTCACGTTCTGAGCCAAGGCTCTAAGCTCTGATGAGGAGCTCTTGACCTGAAGAGCACGGTGAAGAGCCAACTTTTCAGGCCTCTCACTCAAAATGATCTCTTCCATGCTTTGTACAAATTAGAGAGCATTTATATCATGGATTTTCTCTGGAAGGGCGAACTCAGTTCATGTCTTCACTCTCCTCCTAGCAGAGTGGGAAGAAGAGCGGCAGCACCTAAGGATTTGGCAGGCTGGGTGGGGTGCTAGGTGAATCAGGTGGGTTGCCATGGGCTTCCGTTAAGCGAGTGCAGAGGAAGTAGGGAAAACAAGCCACGAGGAGGTGGAGGAGGTGTGCAAAGCAGAAGGTGGGAGGGGCAGATGTAGAGTGCACCTACTTTAGAGTTATGTTGAAGTGCCCTGTTCAAGGGAACTTCAGAATTTTTTCAAAGGAAAAGGATCTCCTTTGGTACATAGGAGGGTAGGCACTGAAATGAATTTATTTAGTTGGCAAAGGAGATGAAGGTCTTATTTTACCATAACCACATAAAAATGAAAATGTAACCAAAATGGTTTCTTACATGTTGGTTTTGCTGGCTCACTTGGACGACTTCAGACACCTTATTTAGCTGTAGGAGGGAAAGGAAATTCCAGTATTTTTTTAGTGCCCACTCTGTGCAGAGGGTCTCCAATGCCTTATCCATTTAATCTCACAAGAGCTTTGAGAGAGAGTGGCGGGTGTCTGCTCACTCTTCTCATTGCTCTCTCCTCCCTCCCTATTAAATAATAAAAGAAAGCATGGTTTCTTTCCACCTTTCCAGGTATCTGTCGATGATGACCTCATTGTCCGTACTGGATATAGCAGTGGCTTGGCTACAGTGCAGGTAAGTATTTCATTGAGAACCAACTTATTTGGGAGTTAGGTGTCTGCTTACCCTAAGTAACATATAATGAACTAGAGACTTTGCCACAAACTTACAGACATCTGGGCTTTGGTAACTATGGCTGAGGTAGGATTCATTTACCTAATTCTTTTTAGCTGTCTTATCAGTTGTCCGAACAATTTCTTTTTGAAAATAGCTATTTTTAAACCTTGTATGTGTATAGTCTGTGTATCTGTGGAAATTACAATTACATACACAGGGTTGGGCAAGAGTAGGTTTGCAATTGTTTGTATAGAAAATAATACAATAATATATAAATAATAATATAAGAATAAACTCTGTGTGTCACGTGCAACTGTAAACCTACTTTCCCCCACCTTGTATATGTACATTTACCATGTAATGCTGACATATGTATATGTACATGTGTGTGCACACACATATATATGTTTCTATGATTGGTAACATAGTCACATCTCATTTACCCAGCATCATGGGGGATTGAGAGATACATATGTGTGTATATATGTATGTAAGGGCTAAAGTTTATTCTATTTTAGCCATAGACTACATGGATATGCATAAACAGAAAAACTTGCCACTAAATGGCTAAAATATAAATGAAGTATGCTTTCTGAGCATAAATTAACATTCTGTTGATTATTTTGATTATGCTCTTATCTTTAGTGCATTTATTCCTTCAAAGACTGTATCAGATTTCATGGGCAGGGTATAGATTGTCCTTTCTGTCACTTCTAGTTGTTGATGTAACTACTCTGGCAACACCCTGCCCATCCATAATTATACATACCCATAATTTATTCTTTCCCACGGTGGTGTGTGGATGGGAGACAACAACACTTTCTTGTAGTGTGATGTGTAAAAATCAGAGTTACAGGCTCACAGTTGAGAATCTTAGTTTTCTGGAGAGTGAGGTGCTCAGATTTAACTATGTGGAACTTGGACCAAGATTCTACCTAGCCACAGTGAAAGACAAATACCATATGACCTCACCTGTAAGTGGAACCTAATCAACAAAACAAACAAGCAAGCAAAACAGAACCAGAGACATGGAAATAAAGAACAAACTGACAGTGACCAGAGGGGAGGGGAGAGGGGAATGACAAGGGAAAGAAGGAGAAGGGTCAAGTCAAGGAACATGTATAAAGGACCCATGGAAAAAGAGAAGGGTGGGGAAGAGGATTGACTGTGGAAGGTGGGGCGTGGGTGGGGCAGGGAAGGGTAAAGGGGGGAAATGGGGACAACTGTAATTGGACAACAATAGGGAAAAAAAAGAAAGACCTAAAAGAAAAATAATAAAATGTAAAAAGAAAAAAAAAGATTCTGCCTGACCAGGGGTCAGTTTTTGCTCACTGTGGGCTTCTCAGCCGTGTTTCAGGCTGTGGAGGTGCTGAGAGTCCAGCTGCTGAGGAAATGGGTCTGTAATGGGCACCATCTGCACGGGGTTTGGAAAAGGACGCTTTAAGCATCCATCCCATTTATAGCAGCAGTCCTGCCATTATACGTTTTTCACCTTCCCACTTGAAATCAGATCTTCTTGTTCACTTGTCCCAATGTAGGTAACAACTGTGGCTCACAAAACTGGAACCTCTGAGGAATTTTGCAGCTTTCATTTGAAAATCGAAAGCCAGGACATCAGCGGTAAAACAGCGTGATTTACACTGTAATTTTGCATAAGCGTAAAGAATGTCAGAGAGCTTCCCTGATGAGAAAATCGTGCTTGCCTAAAGATCAGAATTTCTTAATCAGTTTCTTTAGCAGATTCACATCAGAGTAAACATTACTGTAATTTATTATAATAGAAATAACTCTTTAATAATAGTTGGAAACCTCTGTTAAGTAACTTAATAACGAAACTAAAGGTATGCACTATTGATCAAGAAATTGTTTTGACTAATTTACTTTTTCAGAATGAAACTAGTTGTCTAGCCAGGTGGCTCAGTTGGTTGGAGTGTCGTCCCCATACACCAAAATGTTGTGTGTTCAATTCCCAGTTAGTGCACATACATACCTAGGTTGTGGGTTCAATTTCTGGTCAGGGTGCATACAGGAGGCAACCAATCAATGTTTCTCGTGTTGATGTTTCTCTCTCTCTCTCTCTCTATCTGCCCCCCCACCCCCATCTTCCTCTCTCTCTAAAATCAATAAACATATGCTTGGGTGAGGATTTTTTAAAAAAGAATGTAACTAGTTGTAGAGCTCCCCACCCTCACCCAGAAAGGTCTAATTTCTGAGCCTTGAATTTCTGTTACTTTCAAAGCAGTGTTCCGGTCTACGACCCTGAATTTCCCTATCACCCTGTTGGATTTCTACCCCTTACCCTTTCTGTATCCCAAGGGTTCTGACAAATACACATTTCTCTGCCTCCATCTTTAACTTGGTCTCTCTGACACTTAAGGACTTTCATTAGTGTGCCGTTTTTTTCTACTTGTGGCCTTCATATTCCTCTCTGGTGGGTTAGTTCTCCCCTCTCAGTCCAAAAGCAAGTCCACGAGCACACTCCAGCCCCCTTTAACCGTGAGCTTAGGGTGTGTTTCACTCCTCTGTCCTAATGGCTTTCCAGTGTGGCTCAGAGGCCTGTTCCTACAGGAAACTTCCAACTACCCACGAATCCATGCCTCTGCTCTTCCTCCCTACATCATTCCTCCACCTTCCCCCCAAACATGTTACCAGCACATATTTACCTTTAATGACTCCTTCCTTGACTTGTAAGTTCTTTGAGAGCAGCAAATTGTTCTAATGGTTTAAAGATTTCCCGGTATTGTCAATAGCCACGAATTTTCATTAAAATCACTGAAAATGCCAACTTCCAAACCACAAATCATTTTTAAGTGTGTTCAGAGGTGTGCTCATTAATGGTTCTGTTCTGACTGTTTCAAAAACAGTAAAAAATGGTTGGTTCTCACTTTTCTTTGTTTGCACTAGCATCCAGAGGCACCTCGGACTACAGGCGCCTAGTAGCGTGTGCCAGGTGAGTGCATTTCTGCAGAGGGGACTCTGGACTTGGAGAGCTCACGTCTGCCATTGTGCTATTTCTTTACATCTTTTCGAAATTTAAGATGGCCAGAAGATGCAAATTGTTCAGCTGTTTAAATGTAGAATGTAACAGGTATTCTTAAATAGCTATTCACTGCACAGAATAGCTATTCACTTTGGTTTTTGTTCACACATAGTTTTCCCCTCTGTTTTTGGCCATCTTCTTATTCAAACACTGTATTTTTTATTTGTCTTTGAGAAGGGGAGAGATGTGATGAAAGCATTAGGAAAAGAAAAAGAAAACAGTTCTGCCCTGACTGGTGTAGCTCAGTGGATTGAGCACGGGCCTGTAAAGCAAAGGATCACAGGTTCTATTCCCAGTCATGGCACATGCCTAGGTTGCAGGCCAGGTCCCCAGTCAGGGACACATGAGAGGCAACCACACATTGATGTTTCTCTCCCACTCTTTCTCCTTCCCTTCCCCTCTCTCTAAAAATAAATAAATAAAGTATTTTTTTTTTTTAAAGAAAACAGTTCTCTCATAAGCAGCTCCTACTCTCTTCTCTAGAAAGATAACCTGCGCCCAGCAAAATCCCTGGCCAGCATCAGCCAGTGGTTGTTGGCTCAGGCTGCACATTGAGGACAGCTGGCGGGGAAGGCCTGTACTACAAGGGGCCTGCCCTCCAGAAGATAATCCGTTTTTTTATCCCCTTTCATATAGCGTGGGGCAAAAGTATGTTTACAGTTGTGAGTATGAAAAACACAGTTTACTCTTGTATTGTTGTTTATTAATTACTGTATCATTTTCCATACAGACAGCTGTAAGCCTAATTTTTCCCATCCTGTATAAAAAGGCTCTCATCAAAAACTCATTCATTTGAACTCATTGACAGGAAGCCTAAGTCCAGATTGTTAATACACAAAAGAAAGCAAATAGAGATGCAATATTGAATATTCTCTAGTTTGGTTTTTACAAACTGGGGACGGAATGTTCAAAAAAAGCCAGGTGGCCTGCCTGGTGTAGCTCAGTGGATTGAGTGTGGGCTGCGAACCAAAGGGTCACTGGTTCGATTCCCAATCAGGGCACATGCCTGGGTTGGAGGCCGGGTCCCTGATGTGGGCCACGTGAGAGGCAACCATACATTGATGTTTCTCTCCTTCTCTTCCCCTTTCTCTAAAAATAAATAGATAAAAGCTTTAATATATGTATATGTATGTAGGTATGTATGTATGTATACACACACAATCTAGGGAGAAAAAAGCTGGGTGGAATATTAGTTCTGTGGTGCTGAAGTTATGTTGGATAAATTGTAAGAGTAATTGTATAATACTTATTCAGTGAGAAATTCTTTGCCTTGTAATAGTCTCTCTCCTGATATAAAAAATGCTAGAAACACAGTTTCTGTGTTCAGTCTCTTTCATGTATTAAGCTTTTTACAACTTCTCTGTTGTATTTATAAGAAAAGAAAAAAAGCATTTTATTTCTCTCCTTCTCTTGGAACAAAATGCCCTTGGTAAAGAGTGCTGTCTTTGGCGGCAGGCAAAGGGCTTCTTGAAAGGATGGTTTCCTTCCACGATAGAAACCGTCACCATGGCAATCAGTTGCCAGTGCTCCAGCAATCTTTCATAGACACTTCACACTCAGGAGGCCCTTTTCCATCCTGTTGACAGAGTCTTTGCATCTGTGAGCAAGAGTTCTCTGCTTCTCGTGACACTCACTCAATTAGGGACATGTCCAGGTGTCATATTACATTGCAAGTTGCTTTTTATTCTGTGCAAATTGTTACTCTGGTGAAGAATGGACTTAATATTTTATAAGCCACAAATCTTATATTTTACATTACTATGGTAAATATTACACCTAAAACTTGGAATGGGGTCTGCTTTGTTTATGCTCTATGAAGTGTGACTGGGGACAAGAGATCCTCTGCCTACCCCCTAACTCAAGTAAGACCTCCCATTTCACTGATACGTATTTATGTAGGTGACATCAATTCATTTTTCCCCACGTGAAGCTGTTTTCCCAGTTTTTTCCTCTGACCCTGACTGCTCTTTCAAGTTATGCTCTCGAACGGCCAGCTACCTCTGGATCACCCTGAGGTGCAGCTGGAACCTGAAACTCAGTTTTCGCAGGACTGCGCTCACACTACACTCGCTCTGCCCCGTCTCTAGTCCCCGACCCACCAGCTCGCCTTTTTTTACTCTTCTGACTCTGCTTAAAAGTTAGAATTATAAAGATATATTTAAAACACAAGTTTCCATCTCTTTGTAGTTCATATTAGCAATAAAAAATGAGCTCTACAAAGGGAAGATGGTTTGTAGAAATCTCTCAGTAGAACTGGGGAAAAACCCGAGTGTCCTGGTGTTCTTTTCTCTCCTACTAGAAAAAAAACAAACAAACAGAAAATCTTCATCCATTTTATTTCGGTTACCTTACTCCTTAGCTTCTCCACAAGCCCAATTCTTAGGCCAAGGATAGTCCTTAGAACATTTTTTTAATAAAGTGTTTATTGTGGAAAATTTAGAAAATAGAATCATGGAAAAGAGATAATCGCTTATAATCTCACCATACAGAAAAAAAAACAGCTGCTGATATTTTAGCATATTTCCTGCCATTGTTTTCCTGCACATGCTCATTGAATCTTTTTCTTATGTACAACTAATTTTATTCTTTGAATATTCTCTGTTGGAAAAAATACAAAAATGAGAATTAAGAAACATGCAGCTCTGGAGCTAACCAGTGATATGACCTTTGACCGAGTGCCTCACTTTCATCCTCAGTTTCCTCAAGGAGTTAGTTAAGAGCTTGGACTGCATGGCTCTGTCTCTTCCAGCTCTGTTCAGATTAACCACCAAGTGAGTAAAGAGTCAGTACAGATGACTAAGTGGTCTCTTGCAACTTAAAGTTCAGAGACTGCTATTCAAATATTGTAGTGGAGATCCAACTTTAAAAATTAAAGCCTACTAAGGAATGTGGCCTTTTCTTAAAGAATCTTACCTGTTTATTTACTCCATTTTCTAATCTCTAATTATTTTAGCTACAAGCCCAGCGGAGAAGAACCATCATCCGAGTCCTCCCATGCAGTGATGGACATCGCTTTGCCCACTGGAATCAATGCAAACACAGACGACTTAAGAGCTGTGAGTGTTTTTTATATATTATTATGAATTTTTGGTTTTCTTTACTGCATTATTATTTTTCTTTTTCTAATACATTTTATTGATTATGCTATTACAGTTGTCCCATTTCCCCCACTTCACTCCCCTCCACCTTGCACACCAGCTCCCACCCACATTCCCTGACTTTAGTTCATGTCCATGTGTCATGCATATTAAGTTTTTTGGCTTCTACTTTTGCCATACTATGCTTAGCCCCCCCCTTTCTATTTTCTACCTACCATCTATGCTACTTAGTTATTCTCTATACCTTTTCCCCTTCACTCCCCCTCCCACTTCCCTGATGTTAACCCTTTATGTGATCTCTATTTCTGTGGTTCTGTTCTTGTTCTAGTTTTTTTGCTTAGTTTGCTTTTGTTTTTGTTTTAGATGTCGTTGTTAATGATTGTGAGTTTGCTGTCATTTTACTGTTCGTATTTTTTATCTTCTTCTTCTTAGATAAATCCCTTTAACATTTCATATAATAAGGGCTTGGTGATGATGAACTCCTTGAACTTGACCTTATCTGAAAAGCACTTTATCTGCCTTTCCATTCTAAATGAAAACTTTGCTGGGCAGAGCAATTTTGGATGTAGGTCCTTGCCTGTCATGACTTGGAATACTTCTTTCCAGTCCCTTCTTGCCGGCATAGTCTCTTTTGAGAAGTCATCTGACAGTCTGATGGGAACTCCTTTGTAGGTGACTGTCTCCTTATCTTTTGCTGTTTCTAGGATTCTCTCCTTCATTTTAATCTTGGGTAATGTAATTATGATGTGCCTTGGTGTGTTCCTCCTTGGGTCCAACCTCTTTGGCACTCTCTGAGCTTCCTGGACTTCCTGGAAGTCTGTTTCCTTTGCCAGATTGGGGAAGTTCTCCTTTATTATTTGTTCAAATAAGTTTTCCACTTGTTGCTCTTCCTCTTCCCCTTCTGGTACCCCTATAATTCAGATGTTGGAATGTTTAAAGATGTCCTGGAGGTTCCTAAGCCTCTCCTCATTTTTTTTGAATTCTTGTTTCTTCATTCTTTTCTGATTGGATGTTTCTTTCTTTCTTCTGATCCACACCGTTGATTTGAGTCCCAGTTACCTTCCCATCACTGTTGGTTCCCTATACATTTTCTTTTATTTTACTTAGCATAGCCTTCATTTTTTCATCTAATTTGTGACCAAATTCAACCAATTCTGTGAGCATCCTGATTACCAGTGTTTTGAACTGTATCTGATAGGTTGGCTACCTCTTCATTGCTTAGTTGTATTTTTTCTGGAGCTTTGATCTGTTCTTTCATTTGAGCCTTTTTTTTTTTTTTTTTTTTTTTGTCTAACGCATGTATGAGGCTCGTGTGAGGGGCAGAGCCTTAGGTGTTCACCAGGGTGGGGTAACCCACCTCACTGGGTTGTGATGCTGTAAGTAGGGAAAGGGTCCAAGGGGGAACAATAGAACTTGGTCCACTCTCTGCCAGATTTCAGTCACTTCCTCTGCTTCCCATAAGCAAATTGGGCCCTTCTGGTGCTGATTTCCGAGTGGGTGGGTTTGTGTACATTCTAGGACCCTGTGGGTTTCCCCACAGGTGTTTTCAATCAGTGGTTTGAGGCTTCATTTTTCTGAGCTGGGACTCTGGGTTGTGCAGTCTGTCCCGCTCCCCCTTTGTTTCACCTGGTTTATCTGTGCACAAATGTGGGACCCCCTGGTCCACCCACTTGCTGCCTTGCCAGCCAGCTGCAGCCTTGCACATCCTGTTCCACAATTCGCCACCTTGCTGGGTCCACCAGCTGCTGCTGCCTTGCCTTGAGTCCTCTCCACCCTGACTGCCCGACTCCCTCTCCACCCCTCCTACTGGCCTGGATGAATATGTGTTCTTTAACTTCTTGGTTGTCAGACTTCTATACAGTTCAATTTTCTGTCAATTCTTGTGGTTTTCTGTTTTTAATTTGTTGTTGTCGTTCTTTTGGTTATGCAAGGAGGCACGGTGTGTCTACACCTCCATCTTGGCCAGAAGTTTTACTGCATTATTTTGCAAAGATACTTCTCTTGTTCTAGTATGTTATTTTCATAGAATCGCCCAGAATATTGTTTCCAAACCAATTATCTACCTAAATTTTGATTTTTCAGTGAAGTTGGTACTGGTTGAAGTGGATTCTTGTGGTGTTGTGAGAAAGGAATTTCAACGGGTATTTGCATAGGAAAAGTTTGAGTGTAGTGGCCAGATTTATTAGGGTAAAGGGAAGTAATATGCTCTCAGGGATGTAGGTGGGCAAGCTCTAGTAGCAACTGCTTTGAAATCCTCAATAATCCTCTGTGTATTTTCTTGGTTATGGGGAATGAGCAGGCTTTCTTTCAAACAATCCAACCAACCTTGTAATTTTTCAGGGTTGTGTTGGTCTCACCCCCTAACCAATCCCTTTCCTGGGATTTCCTGGGGTTTCATGCTCTTATCCAGTCTGATTCCTCACCCCACCCCCCAGGTTTTCCTAGGCTGAATTCTCCCCTTTTATGTCATCATTTTGGCTTCAATTCACATGCTCCAAAGTTCTGCTGCATCATCTGGCTTCTGCTGTGTATGCACTTACCTACCTTTGCACTGTTTTGTCTTCTACTGTGTGTGCACCTAGCAAAGGAATTTCCCTTGCTGTTTTTATCCCTCCTTCAGTAATTTCAGCTAATCCCAGCTAATGACTGGTAGACAGTTTTTCCTGCCCACTTTGGGGATTACATCCCCTTGGAAGATGATGTAGCAGGCCCCTAGGGATCCTGTGAATGCTGGGCACCCTAGTAAATCGGGCTTAATGTCCCATTCAGCTCCCTAGTGAGTCAGTTTTAATATCCAATTCCATTTGCTCCCCTCGTCAACTAACTAGCTACTTACACTAACAAAATGAGGGCACATATTTCCGTGGCACAAAAACCATGAGTGCATGTGATAACATGTTTCAACTTTTTAAGACTTGAGAGGGAGCTGCTCTTCAACTTCTTTGATTAGTGGCTTATATCCCCATGATCTAACATATCATCAGGTGAATGCATTTAAACAAGAAGATCATAAAATTAAATTCATACTTTTCTCTTTCCTCCTTTAGCTTGTGGAAGGGGTGGATCAACTATTAACTGATTACCAAATCAAAGATGGACATGTTATTCTGCAACTGGATTCAGTAGGTTCTACCTCCCATCATTCTTTATTTACTATGACTATTCAAAATGTACAAGCTAAAATATTATCAGTCTCTTTTCTCACATAATTTCCTTAAACCTTGAATTTGCCAGATTCCTTCAAATGAGTTCCTCTGTGTTCGATTTCGGATAGTTGAATTTTTTCAAGTTGGGTTTCTGAATCCTGCTACTTTCACGGTGTATGAATACCACAGACCAGGTAACCAACTCCACTCCAAAATTTCTTCAAAGGACTACTTTGTATCCATTACAAAACCTTTATAAATCCACTAGAGGCCTTTAAATTTTATATATTGCCTCTTCCAGGCTCACTCTTCACAAAAGTCCCAACTTGGACATACAATCTATAGCAGAACTTTGAGCAAATTTTACCTCTCTGGTCCTCAGTTGCTTTATTTTTAAAATAACCGAATCAAATTGCTTTCAGATTTTAATTTTTTTGCCTCAAGTTTATTTTTGGTGCGTATTTTCATTGCACCTCTCCTTTGAGAGAAGCCCACTTAGTCTCCAACTTCTTAATCCTCCCAGAATCAACTTCTACTCCACCTATATTCTCATCACATTTTGCAGAGAGCTCTATCAGGGTAGCTGTTACTACATTGCACTGTAGTTACTTGTTTGTATGTCTTTCTCAGCAGCCCCAGACAGAGTATTTCCATCCATCGTGTCCCTATCATCTAACACAGTGTTAGGTGCATAATGTGTGCCGACACATGTTGAATGAATGACCCAAATTTAATCACTCTGCCACTTCTGGGCATATTAAGTGATTAGAGAGCCCTCTGGTTCACATGACGGATAACTCCACTTTGGATAGTTCTACTTCTTAGAAAATTCCTAGAATCCACCACACTCTGATATCCATTCATTCTAGTTTTAACTTCTGAAATTACATAGAATACACTTAACCTCTCTTCCCCTTGAGAGATAAAATACATGTGCTCACACACACACTTCCTTTCTTCTCCAGTCTAGACAATTACATTTTTTAAATAGAGTCTCATATAACATAATTTATTTCCTCTCATTCATGGAAGCACCAAATATGTTCATTCTAAGAAATGAATGTTGCACAGTAAAATTTCAAGCACAGCAGGGAAGGTCATTTTGAGGATAGAGGAGCCCATGCCAGGACAAGCAATTCAACATTTAACCTCCATGAGCTTTTCATACAAAAAAGGGGGGGGGGATTTGGAATTGGTCATCTCTAAGACCCCATGGGCAAGATTCCTGGGGTGACAGATGCCCTGTGTGTTGATCAAGCCCCTCTCCTGACCGTGCTTTCGTTGCCACAGAAAAAAAGTGCACCATGTTTTATAGCACGTCCGACAGCCAGCTCCAGAAAGTCTGTGAAGGAGCAATGTGCAAGTGCGTAGAAGGTAAACTTTTTTTTTAACATGTTTTAAAGTTAATCCAGGGCTAATCTGGGGGAAGCTGTGCGACAAACCATCATCCCTCAGAAACAGAAATGTCATCTCAGCCAACTGAAAGCGGATTCCTTGAGCACTGTGAAACTACGCCTCACAACCCTGGACAACCCGATAGTTCCCACCATGCAGAGGTGGAGAAACACTGTCCGGTGGCTGTCGGCTACCAGAGGGATGATATGACTCGGAGTTCTTACTTTTCACCTGGTCTTTCTCCTGTACTAGGGCCACCGCCAAAGAGAAGAGGCTCCTCTTTCTTTCCCATGTCCCCCCAGTTAGTGAGTTCTCCGTTCAGTCTTTACAAACCCAAGGCAGCCTTCTTGGCCACAAAAAAGACCCAGAGCTCACAGATAATCGCCTGACTTCATGAGGGTCTGGGTTGGTTTGGTTTTATTTTGGTTTTCCAAATTCTTAATATCAACACATTTCTTGGGTACTTGTTGCACCGTTTTATAACTATAAATCAGTGAAGTTACCATTTTCTTCCTTCAAGGGACATTTGATTAAACTTAAAATGGGACATTTCCCTCCATTCTTCAATGGGAGTGTGTACATTTTTAAAAAGCTGACTGTGGGGTGGACTCTCCATTCTAAGAATAAGTCTCACGTTCAAGATTCTGTTTTTACTTGTTTTGTTTTTGCTTTATATGGAAGAGAAGAAAATAGGCCTTAGGAATCTAGAATTTATAAGATTATATTAGTTTGTCCCCTAGTCCATCAGCACTAGGTTTTCTCCCATAGGGAGTGTGCTTACTACATAAACCTTTTACCATTTTTCACAAAATCCAGCTGACTGTGGACAAATACAGCCAGAATTGGATCTGACTATCTCTACAGATATGAGAAAAAACACAGCATGTAAACCAGAGGCTGCGTATGGTAAGTTCAAAAGTTCAATTTATAGTTCCATTAAACATGACATTTTCTGAATACATAATCAGGAAGATCAATAACTTCATGTCATTATCATTTGGATACAGCAGCCCATTGATTCCTTTGAAGGAAAGTACTGTCAGTTTTCAGCATTAACATGCAAAGTTATTTATCCTTCCACAGGAAACATGACTTTCATTAAAAACGATGAAAGTGATATGCACACCCAGCCTAGATACTTTACTCCAATAGATCTCTTCGAATTGAAGGCCCTAAAATATAATTAAAGAGACTTTTTGAGAAGTCACAGAGGTATAAGATTTTACTCATAACTGCACTCTTCCAGTCAGTGGAGCAGAGGCAAAGAGAAAGATGGTTTTAAGGTTTGGTTTAAAAAAATCTTCAAAGACACAGTAAAATATCGATACTAAATAATTGTTAATATATGTAGAATTTCAGTGCATGTTTGAAACTCTCCATTTCAAAAGGAGCGTCTGCTTCCAGCCGTCCAGAGCTGAGCACTAAGTTTCCTGCCCAAGTGCAGATGTAGTCTCATCTCAAGTTCCTCATGGAATTAGCTCCTTGATTTCCTGTCCATAGTTTCTAATGTTTACTTCTAGATTTTTTTAAGAGAGAGGGAGAACACAGTGTACACTACCTCAAATCTTTCCTTGGTAATTGGTAGGGCATTGTTTACAAGTGAGGAATCAGCACAGTTGGTCTGGCGTTACATGTCTGCCAGCTGCTTTCGTGTAGTTTCTCATTGGAGTCCCAAGAGACACCTTTGAGGTGACAGAGGATCATCCCTATTTTACCAGCAAAGAAACTGAGGCTCAGGGAAACAAAATGATTTCCTCAAAGCTATGCAGGAAGTAAGTAGTAGAACCAGGAGCCATCCTGGTCTCCAGTATGATTTTCATATATTACACTAAATTCTCTTAGTGGAAAGACAGCCATCAAGATGATTTTCGTGTGGTTTATAGTTTTTCTTTCCTTTTAATTCACCTTGATTGTTTTTAAAAAACTAAAAAGTTGCCCAACTAAGCCAAGACCCACTGTAGATTTTAAAACATAGGTGTGAAGAAAATACTATATTACTTTAGCAAAGAAAAATCTCATTAAAATCTTCCTTCCATTTTAGAACTATTTAAACTCCTAAATGCTAGAAGTCTATTTAACATGGTGAATAAAATGCAAGTGGGAATTAGTTTACTACATTAAAAAATAACTTAGTGGGCTCTTTTGGGGACTCTGGGGTTCTACTGGGATAATAGAATAGAAACGAAGTAAAATAGTTTCCTCTCTCCACCTATGCACATAGTAGGTACATTGCTCAAATCCACCATGAAGATTTATGAATCTAAAATTCAGAACAGTTTTCATGTATTTTAAGACATTAATTTAAACAGCCTATTTTTTTTTGCCACAGTGAGTTAATTCATTCATCTATTGTGTCCCTTCCTGAAAGTGATAAACTAAATCCAGATTGCATTGATTCTCTGTGTTAAAGTAGGTTTCTGACATCTAGCTAGCTTGCTAGGATCTGAAAAATGGACAGACATTGTAGGTCACTCAACCCCGTCAAAAGCAAAAATAGAAGGGTCTTTTCTCAGGCCACGTGGAAGGGATAGGTCCCTTCAAGCTGGCCCTTCCAGAACTGAGGTCAGACACTGCGGACTCCTGAGTGAAGAGAAGCAGCGCAGGCAGTGGCTTGTGTCAGAGAGCTGCCAATCCAAGCAAAGTCAGAAAACAGAATCCTATCAAAAACCAAAGATCAAAGCCAGTGGAGGTATCCAGGGAACCGAAGCAAGAGGACAAGGAGTCTCACGGGGAGCCTGCGTGGTTGACGAGGGCCCCCGCTGTGGTCGTGCAGGGAAGGGAGAGGCTCTTCAGGGTTCCCCGTGGACAGGATCTACTAATCTCACAGGATCAGAATCTGAACTTCATATCTAACAAAGCCTCCTATTGTTTGTTCTGTGCGTTTCTGTCTTTTAATTTAGTATTATTCTTATCCTAGCCAGCCTGTTCCATAACAGTGGCCAGGACTAATGGTTCTGAGTGGGATGAGTGATTAGAATAATGATCGGTAGAATCAGACTGAGAGTATCTGGGAAGGCTTCTTGGAAGAAGAAATAAGGTCGACCTCAGGCTGCCCATAAGAGCTTGCCATGCTTCCTCTCTCATTTGTTTGACAAACCCTGGCCTCCATTGGACATGACACCAGTGGTATTTAGCATGAACTGTTGTTTTCTTTTTCACCAGCTTATAAAGTTAGTATCACATCCTTCACTGAAGAAAATGTTTTTATCAAGTACACTGCAACCCTCCTGGATGTCTTCAAAGCTGGTGAGAATTCATTCATTCATTTTTCCATTCAACAAATACTTAGAACTTACTACATTAAAATGCCTTGACAGGCATTTTATTAGACACAGAGGATGCAACGTGAATAACAGAGTCAGTGTTTTCATGAAGTTTTTGTGCTATCTAAGGAGACACATTTTTAAAGAAAGGAAGTGGACAAATAAAGAATCATAAAAGTAAAACAGCCCTGTTTGTAAAGTATGTTAAGAAATATTTGCGTACTTTGTTATCTCTTCATTCTGGGTGTACATTCTTAATATATGTAAAATTTAAAGTACAAACATCAAAACACACACGCAACAATTTGTACAAAAATTGTGAGCCATGTAGTTCAAGGCTAATAAACTAGGATTTCTCCTAGAACACAGTGTGCTTAGAGTAGGCGAGGATATAAATAATAAAAAGATTAGTGATTGCTGAAGCTGAAGTTAATTACCTATCCTCTCTTCACCCAAATATGCTTGAAATTTTCCATGAAAAATGTTTTAAAAAACAATGGTAAGGCACCAGACAGCCTTGCTGCTAACGGTGCAGGGGTGAATTGGCAGGTGGTGCTGAGAATGTCATTTGGGCGTTGCTGCAACTGGAAGCCACAGGTTAATGGTGATTGAGGAAATTAGCCTGAAGTGATATATGCACACCAGAATCTGTGTCACCAGTGACGGTGACTGTTCACACAGTTACTGTTGTTTACTGTTTACCAACACGTTCAGAAGTTTCTTCAGGATTTAATAATTAGGATGGTTCTGCCAGAGTTTGATCATTCACCAACTCTGTTGTTTTTAGCTACTGACTACTTTTTAATTTGGCTATACAACATATGGAGAGTAATACTATTCAACTGTAGAGAGGTTCTTTTAATTCCTGTTTCTACAAGAATAATAATAACAAACAACTATATAATGCTTACTTCATATCAAGTTCTGGGCACTCTTCATATATCAGCCCATTTAATCTCATGACATTTCTACAAGGTAGGTTTTATTGTCATGCCCATTTTTCAGATGAGGAGGCTGAGCCCTATACAAAGAGCGTAAACCATTTGTCCGGGGCACACAGCCCGGAAGTGGCAGAGCTGGGGTACAACCGAGGCCCCAGAGTCTGAGGTCTGAACCACAGGGACATTGTTGCTCTTCAGTAGCCATTAGCCTCTCAGGATAAACTTACACTCACTAATAAACAACAGGGGGGGGGGCTGAAATACTTAAGAGAGTTTATAATGGTGACGCTCTAACACGAATGTGATCAACTTTACTTGTCTGTCTCTCAGGTGAAGCTGCTGCTGAGAAAGGCTCTGAAATCACCTTCATTAGAAAGGCGACCTGTGTTAATGCCGACCTGCAAAAGGGAAGACACTATTTGATTATGGGTAAAGAAGCTCTCCAGATAAAGCACAACTTCAGTTTCAAGTAAGTCCCCGATATTTTGGAGTCTCAGGTCTTCCCTCCAAAATTGAGTGCAATGTATTCTGAAATACACTACCTGTTTCTTATGTGCCCTGCTGTTAACCAACAAACCATTAAGAGAAATAATGGAAACAGTTAAAACAAAGAACTATTGAAGACCGGTGGGGCAGCTGAGGACGCACTGATGAGTAAACCCAGGGCCTGCGTTTGAAGGTCGATCTGAGGTGCTCATCCGAGCCCCAGCGCCATGTCTGCTCCCGCCGAGGTGTTCAGACTGCTCCATTTGTAGAGACAAAAATGTTTACACACGCATTTTATTATCACTTAAAACAACAGATACCGAAACAGATGCCGTTCCTGCCTTTAACTGTGGGCGCCCCACACAGCTCCATGACCGTCAGGGGCCTGAGGACCTTCCCGTGGCCTCGGGGAGGCCGGCCCAGGCCTCCCAGACAGGCCGGCCGGCAGCCTGACCCGGGGCCCTGTCAGCCTGAGCGCAGTGGAAGTCGGCGCTGCTCTCTGTGGGCGTCGTCACAAACGCCTCGTTTTCCTGTTCTCTCGGCAGGTACATCTACCCTTTAGATTCCTCCACCTGGATTGAATATTGGCCTACAGATACAACGTGTCCATCATGCCAAGCATTTTTAGCTAATTTAGATGAGTTTGCTGAAGACATCTTTTTAAATGACTGTGAAAACGCCTGAAAAATTCATCTGCGTACAGTTTTCACTGTGGACTCCTGTTGCTGAAGCTTCTTTCTCCCGTCCCCCCCCCCAACTTTTGTCCCCAAACATTCACAGGTGGTCTTATTTGGAAAGCTCACTTTACTTAGAATTAGTGGCACTTGCTTTTATTAAAGAACGATTTCAAGAGCTGTAACTTTCTGAAATAACATGGCCTTGGGGGCATGGAGACAGATACTCATTCCAGAGTTATTGGACAGGAGAAGCAGTAAATGGGACCATCTAAAACCCACGTCACTGGAATGTCTGCTGGGGATAAAAGAATAGCCCACCGAAGTGCAGTGTCTTACAAAACACGGCCTCTGCTTAAAAGGAAACACCAAGGAACAGGAAACTGATCATTAAAGCCTGACTCTGCTTTCAAAGTGTGCGCAAGGAGTGTTGATTTATGCTGGGTCGGCTTCCCCTGCACAGAGACAGGTGAATTGAGAGAGGGGAGGAAGGCAGCAGTAGAGGCCTGGAGGGCTGAACCTCAGAGCCCTTTGCAAGCCCAGAGGGTAGGAGAGTTCGTCCTTGCCCTTCCTCTTCTGTTGCCCTTGCCTCAGCCCCTTGGGGGCCCCTCCCCCTTCCCCTCCCTCTCAGGGCGTGTTTGTTTCCCCAGGAACTCACTCCCGCGCGCGCAATTGCTCTCCAGGAAGGCAAGCCCAGTGCAGCAACCTGGTGAGAAGAAACTGCCGTCATCAGGAGACCTTAGTTGACTAGCAGGTGTCTGAGCCTCGGTTTGAACTTTGTAAAGAGGATTAATAACAGGAGGCTGCTTTTCGAGTGAGATTTTGTAGCCCATTAGAGCTCTCCCCTGTATTCCCACTTAATGTCTCAAACAACTCCCGAGGTACAGGAATTGTTATGACCCCATTTGACAGAGGAGGACGCGGAGGCTCAGAAAGAGGAAGCAATTTTCCCAGCCCAGTAAGGGGCAGAGTTGGTGACGCACCTCGAGGCCCCCTCAGTCCCAACACACCCCTCTTCCACGTCACCGCACCATCACGCTGCTTGTCAGGGTTCGTTTTCCAAGGCCCAGGCAGGACGCAGTTGGGCTTTTCTTGTTTCACTGGCCTCCCCAAAATAGTGCATAGAAATGTGAAGATAAACTCTGGCTGTAACAGTAACAGGGACTAAAACACATTCTCTTTTTCAAAATTCTGCATTTTTACCAGTTAGTTAAAACTACAGGAAGCCATGCAGTGTGCCTTCTAAGTAATACTAAGATTGTCCATTTCCAACCACCTCACACCAGTCAGAATGGCGGACATAAACAAGTCAACAAACAAGTGTTGGAGCCAGAAGGGAACCCGGATGCACTGCTGGTGGGAATGCAGATGGTGCAGCCACTGTGGAAAATGGTACGGGATTTCCTCAGAAAACTAAAAATGGAACTGCCTTTTGACCCAGCAATTCCACTGCTGGGATTATACCCTGAGAGCCCTGAAACACCAATTCAAAAGTACCTATGCACCCCACCCCCCAAAACTCTTAAATATAGATATCCAGATCGATTCTGCGCATTCAGTGTGATGTGAGAAAACTGTTGCCAGGGCCATGACCTTTAACTCTGATTGGGAGATTAAAATTTTCCTTCAGGCCTCTGAATCAGAAAGAAGGGAAGAAAGGAAGTGAGGAGGAAGGAAGGAAAGAATGAAGGAGAGAGGGTGGAGGAGAAGAGAAGAGGGAAGGGGAAATGGAGAAAGGGAGGGGGTTTTGTTTTAAGACAAGACGAGAACTCCATTTCGAAGAACCTTCTGGATCCTTGTCAGCTGGCCGGTCCCCCACCCTGAGAGACATGCTAGCAGAGACGCATCTGTTCCTTGGAACACAGAGTCCACTCTCTCACTGTTTCCACCACTGTAATCAGATAATGTGTGCATCACACCCACCGTGGTGAATTGTATAATCCTAAAATGCCCAGTCCAGGAAGAACCCAGAGCTCATCCCATCCAGTTCCTTCATTTGCACCCAGAGGAGCCATGTGCTTTCCTCCACGCAAATGAGTGGAGGTTCCAGAGAAACTGACTTTGGCTTCCTGTAAAGTAGCATTGTCTTGTGACCAGAGCCGTGCAAAGATAGACTAGGCCCCCTAGGAGGGCCCACGCTGCCTTTTACTACCCCTTCCAGGAACATTGCAGGAGCCATTCGAGGTGGAAGGCCAGCCTCCATGATGTCCCATGTCCCTTCGGCTCTGAGAGGCTGTTAATAGACCACACATGATAATATGATGAACACAAAGTGCCCGGTGTGATAAATACAGCTCGTGGCTGGTGGTAACACATCCCTGGCTCACAGTAAGTGGTGAATTCAAAACTTCCTGCCAGGCATGGGCTGGTTGCACTTTGTGGAGTATCCTGTCGACATGTCACAACCACCCTGTGGTGATTGTCACCGTCCTTCCTTCTAGGAAGGAAGCCGCTGAGGCCCCGGGAGGCTGAGTTCCGTACCTTCACGAGAAGCAGGGCATCTCCAGGGCCCTGCAGCCCGTGCTCCTGGCCTCTGAGCTGGACAGCCTTCTCACATACTGGGGAGACAGTAACTGTCACTGTGTGACCCTGGCAAAGACTCCACCTCTCCGGGCCTCAGCGTCCCCACTGTCCAACAAGTGCGTTTCATTACATGGTCTGTAAGCTGTCTCCCATGCTAGGACAGCAGGTGAGGCAGAGTGAGGCGGAGAGGGCTGGGGTCCAGGGTACTGAGGCGGTGGGGACGCTGGCGGTGCTGCAGAAAAACCAAGGAGGGCAGCACCAGAGATGAATCGATTTGCAGACTGTGTCCTCAGATCATGTTCTACTCTAATACCACACAATTTGTAGAACTCACTTGGCAGGTTCCCCTGCCTCCTCTCTAAGGACTTGGATTTGCCAGGTGAGTTGACATGTGAGGTTTTTCCCATGTGAGCCTCCTACTTAGACTTAAAGTACAGAAGTGTAAAGATCGCCTAGACATCATCTAATCAACCTTCCCCACCGTCTCACAGATGAGGAGACGGGCCGGGAAGAAGCAGGACTCTCCAAGGGTCCCAGAGGGGAATCGGGGCTGGAACCAGAGGGCCGGGCTCCCCTTTCCCAGTATTCAGTGCCTGGAATCACCTCCCACCAGCGGGGCCAAACGGGCAAGCAGAGAACAGAGCCCCCGGGGGGCCCAGGGCTCACGTCTCTTGCAGATGAGATGAGAGAAATCCAAACTGTCCTGGAAAGAGAGTTTGTGTTTGGCTGAGTTTTGTTTATGGGTGTGTGTGTGTGTGTGTGTGTGTGTGTGTTTTCTGTTGGTGTCAGGAGTAGATGGAAGAGAAGTTGATGCTGACAAAGGCAAGAGAAATCGGAGCTGAAGAAAGAATGATTTGGTTTAATCAATTTTTTCCAAACAGAAAATCTTTGGGAAATTGGTCAAGAGCGAATTCTAATTCTCTGAGTGCAGAGAACAAGAAAGGAGATGCCCCAGTCGGAAGAGAAAACAGGAGGGAGGTTTCCTGGGTCTGCGGGGGCTTGGGCGGGGTGGGTCATCCCTCACGCTCCTCTCGCCATCTCCTCTCGCCACCGCTAAAGGCAAGAGGCAACGCTGCGGCCTGTGCCTTAAGTCATGCTGAGTGTGAACATTAAAACGGCCCCTCGATTTGGCTACTGCGCGCACACATGTGTGTGTGTGTGTGAGAGAGAGAGAGACAGACAGACAGACAGACAGACAGAGCAAGGAGTTGTTACTTTGGGGAAGTGATACAGTGAAGCATCAGAACTTGCCTCATTGGTGATCTTAGGAAAGTTCCTGAACGTCCTCTAGCCTTTCAGGTTGCCCCTCTGCAAAGTAAGAGTAGCGTTGTTGGCCTCGAAGGGTGGTAAGGATAAGAAACACCACCTGTGTGCCAGCTCAGGTGGCAGCGGACGGCAGCGAGCTGGCCGTGAGGCCTGTCACTCTCGTAGCTCTCTGGGCCTCAGGTCTCTCTTTGGAAAATGAGCTAATGCTTTCTCCTAGTAAGTTGACCTAATACTGGCTCAACGTATTGAGTTGTTGCAAGATGAAATAAGAGCAAACAAATGAAAGAACTTTTAAACTGTGGAATTTTGAACAAATATGGAAATAGCATTCATAATCAAAAGCATCTTTGTGCTAACATACCGCAGGCCCAGAGACCTGATGTTCTCTTCAAGGACTGGGAAAGGGTCCACTGTCTTACAAAGCAGTTTCCCCCGATGCCTCAAACGTCCCTGTTGGAGCTTCGTTGCATGTGTCTTGGGGGCTGTCGGTCTTAAAATAGCACTCCACAGAGTGCGGTCTCCGGCCAGCACCGCCCCAACCCTGGGAGCTGTTAGAAATGCAAATCTCAGGCCCCACCTTTTGCCCACTGAATCAGAAACTCTGGGCGTACAGCCCAGAAATCTATATTTTAAAAGGCTCTCAAGGAACATCACAGACACATTAAAGTTTAAGAAGTATTGTTGTTAAGTAATTTTTTGTTACAGTTGACATACAATAGTACATTAGTTTCAGCTATACAACCTAGTGACTTGACACTTATAAAACTTGTGAAGCGATCACCCCGAAAAATCCAGTACCCATCTGACACCATACCTACTTATTACAATGTCATTGACTGTATTCCCTGCGTTGTACCCAGTGGGTAAAAGGGGTGAAGGGATTGAGAAATACAAACTGGTAATTAGAGAATAGTCATGGGGATGTAACGAAGTATTGTTTTAGAACTCATGAAAATGCGAATTCTGAATTTGCAGGGCTGGGGTGGCCCAAGATTCTGCATCTCCCCGGTGAGGCCTGCTGTCCAGGTTTTGGACCCCCAAGGTCAGAGAGTGTCCTGCCCAGTCAAGGAATCCTGCATGGAGGGAAGCGGCCCGTCGGCAGCCAGCCCTTCTGCTGAGTAGTGGTGCTCAAGGCCTTTCGGGAATAGGGGGCAGAAAAGGCCAGGGAATTCTGGGGACAAAAGAGACACAAGGCGACAAACGGAGAGCTTAGGAAAAAAGAGGTGGTGGAAAGGTGCCAAGGGAAAAACAGGCTGACTTTGCGGAACACGCGCAGGGCAGGTCTGGGCACGAGTTAATATCCATTCACTCAGTAAGGTCCATCTATGTGTTAGGCACTGCTCTGTGTTATCTTCATGCACTCAGTCACGCCACGAAACAACCCAGTGAACTTGCTGCTGTTATCCCCGCTTTACAGAGGAGTAAACTGAGGAACAGGGAGGTAATTTGCCCACGGTCATTCAGTGAGTAAGTGGTGGAGCCAGGATTTAGAACACAGGCAGCCTGACTCATTAGTGCTAGACTACTCCGTCTCCAATACAGCCTCTGTCCCCAGGAAGCTTGCAGTCCAGTGAGATATGTGGGCTAGGACCAATGGCCAACACTTGGGTGATTGATGCCGGTGATGTGCCAAGCATTATGCTGAGTGCCTTATGTGCATTTACTTCTTTAGCTCTTGTAGCAATTAAGAAAGCTCTTTAGCAATAATTAGAGCTCTTTAGCTCTAAGAGACAGGGGCAGAGCACTGCTGACTAGGCCTGCCTGTATGCAGAACTGTGTAAAACAGGCCTCTCTATTCCTGGAGGCTTGTGATGGAGGAGCTCGAATCGCCCCACGTTCCAAACTCCATGTGTCGGGAGCTGACCAACAGCCATCCCTTGTCACAGTCGGGACGGATGAGATGCATCTGCACAGCAGAGGCAGCTGTGGCTGGACTTCCCATCTCTCTCTCCCTGCATGTTTGTCTTTGCGATTAATAGGTGGGGGATTTTTAGACGCCTGTATTTCAGGTCCAATGATCCGCAGAATTCCAAAGAAGTTGTACAGAATGATTTCTTGGCCAGAGAACAAAAGTCCCCCCTAATGGGGTAGCCCCTCAATGTCTAAAAGTTGATGGAGTAACAGCCCCTTTTCTACCTTGGGTAGGAACATATATTAATTAGAATTCGACGGGTAAAGAAACAGGAGAAGCTAGTTAATTATTACAAACTAAGCACGTAGAAACAATTACCAAGGAGTTAGAGTCCATAGTACAGAAAGAAATATTTTAGACAGAAAGATAGATAGCTAAGTTGGACACCGCCAAGGCCCTATAATAAATTTCCTATAACCACTGTTCAGACTAGTGTATCCTTTTGACCCATGCCAAATTCTAAGAACTTTAATAAATATCTATTCATCAATAAGACATTTAAAACCTCTGTACATACAGTTATTTCTAATTGTCTGATTGATGGCTCTCATGGTCAAAACAACCTTTGTTTCACATAATTGAATCTATGAAATTTCCTGTACTTTTCCTAGTTACCTCTGTATTGTTTTTTTCTGCTTAACTGATCATGCCATACACCCGGTCCTTTAATGTAATGTAACAATCTCTATAAAAATAAAGTTTAAATCGAACTCTGAGAGTTCGGTCAGACCCACAGGGGCTGGCTGTTCTCCGGCATCCAATTGGGTGTCTGACCCTTCATTCATCGCCTGTGCGATTCATCCTTCAGGGACCCTGAGACCTACAGAGGCTGGACCCTGGCACTCCACGTCCTGAGCAAAAAAAGCCCCAATCCAGAAACGGCCTCTGCAAAGGGGCCTGGGGACCCAAGCCCCACTTTGGGTCCTCGGCCTCCACTCCCTCACCACTTCCTCTCTAGTGAGAATGCTCTAAAGAGCAGGTGATCTTGGGTCAGCCTATAGCCAGACCCAAGTTCCTGCCACAGAAGGCTGCCCCAGGCCAGGCTGGGGCCAGGCTGCTGCTCACCGTGACAGGCACTGGCGTGAGAGGCCTGCTCAGTGGGTTGGTCACTGCTGCTGCTGTTGAGAGCCTTGACCCGCCACCCTCCCTTCTGGCCCAGGCCCTCCCTCCCTCCCCCACAAACTGGAAATCGTGGCCTCGGGCACTTGGGATTCAAAGGTTGCCTGACGAGTGAAAACTGACCTGAGCCCTTTGCAATGTGACTTGACAATGGATTTCAAGAGCCAAAATATGTTTCCATCCTTTCATCCTTCCCCTGTCAGATTATTCATACCAAGTAAATTCCCAAAAGGGAAAGAAAAGTTTGTACACAAAGATCTTCTGTGCAGGCATGATTATTCATTCAATGAACATTTCTTGAGTTCCTCCTGTGTGCCCGACAGAGTGCTAGGTGGTGGGGTCAAGCTAAACAAAGCCCTGCCCTCCTGGGGACTGCGTTATAATCAGAGAGAAAGACAATAAACACCCACGTAAGTGAGGGACGTAATATATTTACTAAATTCGATGCAGAAAATTAAAGGCCTGTGAGAGAGAACTGGGCAGCTGCTCTCGAGTGGGTGGTTAGGGAAAGTCTGTCAAATGTCTCTAAACAAGATGACATTTAAGCTGAGATTCCCATGACAAGAAAGGGCAGCCATGTGAAGGCCCAGAGAGAGCCTTCCAGAAAGGGAGGCCCGTGGTCCAGGCAACCGCCAGAAGTCCGGTGTGGCTGGGTCACAGAAAGCAAGCGACGGAAAACAAGGTCGGTGGGATGGGAGGCGCCAAACCAATAGGGTTTTACAAGCACAGGTGGGGGGGGTTTGGATGTTATCCCATGGAGAGGACCAAGCAAGGGCGTGAGACCAGGCTGCAAAGGAGAAAGGGGCAGGGAGCCCGGTTAGGAACTGTGGCAGCTGTCCCGGCGTGTGGTGGTGGTTGAACTGGGGTGGGAGAGAAGCAGAGGAAGAGAAATGGATGGGTCCAGGATATTTCTGGAGGTGGGACTGAACGGTTTGCCGAAGGTCAGTATGGAAGCGATGAATGCAGAGGAATCAAGGATTGCTCACGGACTCTCCACCTGAGCTCCTTCAGGTGCCACTGACACAGCTGGGGAAGACAGGAGAGCGTGCAAATTTAGGACAATGAAGAGGGCAGATGTCGTGGGCTGAACAGTGTCCCCCTACAAGACAGATCAAAATCCTAACCCCCAGCACCTCAGAACGTGACCTGATCTGGAAACAGGTTTTTGCCAGTGTAATTAGTCAAGGTGAGCTGAGGTCATACTGGGGCCTTTACTCCAGAAATTTACCCAATTTCAGGCCTCTGTCATTTCCAGAACTGTGAGGCCATGGATTTTTTTTTTTGTTCCAAGTCCATCCGGTTTGCCGTCCTTTGTTATGGCCGTGTTAGGAATCCAGTAGGGAAGAGAATAAGGATTTCTGTGGGGGCCTTGTTATGTTTGAGGAGATCTTTAGACATCCATGTAGAGAGATCAAGTTGCAACTAGATATATGAGTCTACAATTATGTTCTACTACAAAGTAACACACTGTGGTTTACCAAAGTACTTTATGTGATATATGAAATATGCCATGTAAAGTGGTGGCCTAAAATGGGAGAAATCATCACATAAATAATGGAACACACATTGCACGAAATAGTACACTGCCTCTAAATAGAATCATTATTTTAAAAAACTAGGTAGCAACCTGGAAAATGCTNACTGGGGTGGGAGAGAAGCAGAGGAAGAGAAATGGATGGGTCGAGGATATTTCTGGAGGTGGGACTGAGGGTTTGCCGAAGGTCAGTATGGAAGCGATGAATGCAGAAGAATCAAGGATTGCTCACGGACTCTCCACCTGAGCTACTTCAGGTGCCACTGACTCAGGTGCCACTGACACAGCTGGGGAAGACAGGAGAGCGTGCAGATTTAGGACAATGAAGAGGGCAGATGCCGTGGGCTGAACAGTGTCCCCCTACAAGACAGATCAAAATCCTAACCCCCAGCACCTCAGAACGTGACCTGATCTGGAAACAGGTTTTTGCCGGTGTAATTAGTCAAGGTGAGCTGAGGTCATACTGGGGCCTTTACTCCAGAAATTTACCCAATTTCAGGCCTCTGTCATTTCCAGAACTGTGAGGCAATGGATTTTTTTTTTGTTCCAAGTCCATCCGGTTTGCCGTCCTTTGTTATGGCCGTGTTAGGAATCCAGTAGGGAAGAGAATAAGGATTTCTGTGGGGGCCTTGTTATGTTTGAGGAGATCTTTAGACATCCATGTAGAGAGATCAAGTTGCAACTAGATATATGAGTCTACAATTATGTTCTACTACAAAGTAACACACTGTGGTTTACCAAAGTACTTTATGTGATATATGAAATATGCCATGTAAAGTGGTGGCCTAAAATGGGAGAAATCATCACATAAATAATGGAACACACATTGCATGAAATAGTACGCTGCCTCTAAAGAGAATCATTATTTTAAAAAACTAGGTAGCAACCTGGAAAATGCTTACGATGAGCACACGCGTGCGCACACACGCGCGCACACACACACACACACAAAGCCAGTGACTGCCACTATGTGATAACTGTCTGGATGAGCTCTCTGGGTTCGAGTCCCTGCTCCAACTCTCCTGAATGGCCTGGGGCAGGCTGCATGTCGCCGCCTCCTGTAGGTTATGTTTGCTCAGTATGTTTGTAGCACCAGGGTAAGTGAACACAAGGCTGAACTTCGAGGCCCTGAGATGCAGAGTGAAGAAGCAATCAGCACGCAAGAGGAATCCAACAAGGAGGACTTCTTGGAAGTGCTGACCTTTGCCGAAGCCTGGGGTAGCCTGGGGCAGACTCCCTACCATAGGCATCATGGCAGTACTGAGGGGTGGCAGACCCAGTAACACCTCCCCCAAAGTCATGCTCTGTGAGCACACCTACGCTGGAGCTCTCCCCACACACGGAGGGTTCCAGTTTCGTGAGCTCGTTGAAGACAGGGAGCGTTCTTCTCTGTATCCTTAAGCACGAGACTTGGCTCAGGGGAGACATGAATTCAGGTCTGTTCCACTGGACAGAAAACAGCATCGGAACTTGACTGTCACACAGGGCGGAGCAGTAAAGACGCGTCGATACCGAGTTCATTGACCTTCGGACGTGAGGCCCCTTGCAATGCCCGGAAGCTAGGGGTCTGCCACCGAAGCACAGCTGAACTTTCAGGTGACGGTTAAGCTGCTTTGCAGGAGGTGAACCCAGGGACTTCACTGCTCTGGAGGAGGTGATAGGAGCAAACACCAGCAGTTAGAACAGGGCAGAGGAAGGAGACAACCCGTTTTACAACAGCAACGAGAAGGGACACCCTGAGTCCATTAGACTCTCAGGGCACAGTCATCCACGAACTTCGTTTTGTCTCCCAACCCCCCAGAAACATTTATTCGGAGGAAAGGGAGGGAAGTCCTTCCTCTGCCCACTCATGAAAACTCACGCTGCAGCTTTTCCGACCACGGTCGGGAAAGAATGGGTCCTGTGCTCACTTCAGGCACCAAACTCTATTCCTAAATTACATGCTCACTCCCCCCAGAAAGAAAAATTCCAAATCTGATTTGAAGTTCAAGTTTTTCTCCCACCCAGTGCTCCCCCCTCCCCCCCCCCCTGCAGGCGGGGGACCCCTACAGCTGGGGACAGGGATATGGACAGCTGCTTCTTCCTTCCCCCAGACCCGGTCCCCAGTTGGCCGGCTGTGACTTCTGACCTCTCCAGGGCTAGAGGGGTGGGGTAGTGAGGCGAGGCAGGAGAAAGGGGAGCAGAAGAGCCCTTGCCTGGCCAGTGCTCTCATAAGAAGGCTTTCAAGATGACTCTGTGTGGGAACATGCATGGGATTTTCAGACGGTGCCTGAGCTCTGAGGACCTCTCACCCTCGTGTGGGTGCCATTGTTTGCTGCTTCTGAAGCCCTAGAAAGTCAGTGGCCCCATCAGTGTGTCCCCCCACCCTGCCCCCAAACAGACCTAAGAGGGCTTCACATCAGTTCTTCCCTTACATGGCCCACTTGTAGTCCATGGGAGTCCTGCACCCAAACCAGCTTTGGGTGCTCAGCTGACCCCGAACAGGGCCACCTGTCCTCTGCCTTGTCTAAGATGGCCCCCATTTCTCATCCTCTGGGTTCTTCTGGTGGCTGTCGGGTCCACCGTGTCTGCCCATCTCAATGCTGTGGACATGGGCTCAGCTCTCTACGTGACTCCACAAAGCCCCTCTCTCTCGACTTGAGAAGGGAGACCCACAGCAGCTCTCTCCATCGACATCTTTGTTCAACCCTGATCTCCTAGTGGCACAGCTGGGGCCTCAGGACTCTTTCTAGGGCATCGTCCTGCTCAGCAGTGGAAAGGGCGGGCACGTGCACATGCCCACACCCGCACAGGGGCATCGAAGACGGATCCCCGGGGAACTAGAACACGAGTCTCTAAGGTCAGCCAGCACAAGGCAGGGCAGTTCCCATCAGGCACGGTGGGGAAGGCTCCGCGGACCAGGTGACCTCTGAGAGGGGTCTTGAAGGATAACTGAGAAATGGATAAGCTGCAAAGACATCTTTTCAGAGAGAGGAAATAGTGTGAGCAAATGCCCAGCAATGGGAATGAAGGGAGGTACACAGCAGGCGTGTTGAAATGAGACAAGTGAACGAGAAGGCCAAGCCAGACCCAAAAAGCAGAACAAGAGAAGGGGGTTGGATTTTTTTTTCCTGCAGGAAGTGAGAAGTTTTGAAGGTTTTGAACAGGGAATGGAGGATGGTGTGAGAAGGGCAGCGACTAATTCTTAGTGAAATGTGTTCTTCATTCCCTGTGTCATTAACCAGAACATCACTAAGAAGAAAAACAGAACAAAAACCTCCCAGGACCTGCTTTCTTTTCCAGGAAAACCCTTGCCCTTTGGGGCCTCCCACGAATTCAGTTTATAAAGACATCCAATCCTGTTTTCACTGGGCGTGAAGAGGCTTTGGAGCGGCTGCCGGTCCCAGGACCCTCCTCCCAGCTCTGGGGCTCTCAGCTCCATGCCCAACCGGGCTACTCGACCCATCTGCCCTTGGCCCCCAGTGCAGCCCCTGGAAGAGGCCAGAGACAGGGGCTTCCCTTTCTGAGCAGAAGAATCATAAAAACCTTGCCCCCGTGAGCCCGGCCACCAAGGCTCCACCCTGTGCCCACTGGAGCCAAGTGGGAAAAATCCAGCAGGCCTCAAAGCCAAGAACACGGCAGGTTGGATTCCAGTCTCCGCTCTCCCCCTTCCCTTTCTGATCTTGAGACCTCACTCAGCCTCTATGTCTTAGTCTGTGAAATGGGCACAAAGCCACCTACCTCACAAGGTTGCTGTCAAGATGAAATGGGAGAGAATTTGCAAGCCGAGCTAGCACATAGCAGCTGCTCAGTAAATATCCCTCCCACTGTTTCTCCTGACATCTCTCTGTGTCTCAGTTTCCTTGCCTATTAACTGTGGTGGGGATTCAAGGACAAAGTTAAACCTGATCAAACTCCCCTCTGCCAACGCAGAGGCCCTGGGGAGAGCAGAGGGCCTTTCTTGGCGGTGTCTGAGCTCTAGAAGCTGTTTATTCTTTTACTATTTTCAGCAATGAAAAGAAAAAACCACAAAACCTGGCACATACTTGGCATGGGCCCCCCTCCCCCGCCCCAACCTCTGCCCTGCCATTACGACCCTCTGACTCAATTTCCCCATCCCTCAAGCTGTTGAGTCTGAGACAGGTCCCACCTTCCTTCCCCCACCCACCACAACTGCCCGCTAGGTTGAGAAGATGGTGCCCAGCAGAGGGCGCTCTGAGTACAACCTGCAGGCCAAGGCCCTGGGGAAAGGCACCAGGCCAAGGAAAATTCTAGTGGAAAAAACGAAGGATCCAGGTTTATGAGTCCCAGACTTTGAAAAACAAAACTGCTGAGCTGTCTCCTGAGTTAGGGAAAAAGAACACCACAGCCGCCTCGAGATTTCCAGGAAACAATTTGTGAAGGCTTTGGGCAAGGCTGACCAGGGGACTTGCCGGGGCCCAGCTGGGTCCGATGCCTTGGGAGGTGGGGGGTAGGCGTGGGGGGTGGGGGTGGTGCCTGTGGGAACGCGAGCGGGCGTCGGGTGTTCTTGGACACGGTCAGTCTACATGCTTGTGTGGGAGTTGGCGTGTGCCCACGCACAGTCCCGCAAGTATTGACCACCTTCTGTGTTCCGCAGGGCACAGTGCTAGGTGATGAGGATGCAGCAGCAAATAAAAGTCTGAACTCAGAGCTAAGCTTAGCGAGGGAGGCAGATTAGCAGGCATTTCCATGCACAGTGCAGGCGTCTGGGAGGCGGTTTGTGTGGCCATTCAGACCACTGGCTTTGCAGCCAAGGGCTGCGTGTAGATCTCCAAGGTCTACACGACCTTGGAGATCTCCCACACTGAGTCCCCTTAGCCGGCAAGGGGACGCAGCGCCATCCTAGGAGATAATGAGTGCATGAATGTTCAATGACTGGTCTCTGCTACGTGCACCTGGATAAACACATATCGTGGGCAGAGTCCTGTCAGTCCAGTCCGACACGCGGGTCATTGGCTCCTCTGCTCAGGGCGTCTGTGTGGCGAGCCAGGCTCTGTCAGAGGCTTCAGGGAGTTGTCCGCAGACACAGTGTGTGGGGATGATTGTTTGGTCTGAGTTTGGGGTTGTTTGGGGTTCATGGAGTGTTCTAAAAATCAAGACATTTCACGTAAAAACCCCGATTGCCAGTTTCTCTTGAAACTTCGGAGGCTCTGGCCGTCCTGCAAGCATTTGCATGTGCGCGCCTGCCTGGCACGGTCCCTGCTTCCCACTGCTGTGTCCTTCCCAGGAGCACCCTCTCTCCTGGCCAGTCTCCAGGCCTGTCCTTGGAGGAGTGCCAAGGTGGCTTGGGAGGGCTCCTGTGCAGACATGTTTTCTGTGAAAGGAGAAGCAGGACCAGGCAGGAGCGGGTGCCAGGGCCCCGGCCTCCCCAGGCCGCTCCAGTTGCAGCCATCACGGCGGCCAGGGACAGCTGTGGACCCTCCCCCAGGCTCTCTGCCCGAGCGGCTGGACACTGGTTAGAGAAAGCAGAAACCGAGGATGGCAGCTCGACAGAATGGTTTTTTCGCCCATCAGATTTTACATTTTAAACTTCCTCAATTATAGTTCCAAAATGATTCAGGCAATGATCTCCCCAGAAACTGTTGCTAGCTGTAGATACCATGGTTCTTTGAAAAATGGGCAAACAGACTCATAGTAGAAGCTAAAAATGTGTTTGTAAAATATGTTTTGGGAACCCACAGAGGTGAAAGGTAGAAATGATATTCTCCTGGATCCTCTTAAGATGGCAAATCGGTTTCTCTTAATAGGTACTTGCTGTGTCCCCCCGAATCCCACATCGCCGGTGTACAAGATGTACACCAGACACACGGCACCTGCAAACACAAATGTGCCCTGTTCTCAGGCCCTTCTGTGGAGAAGTGGAGAGAGATGCGAAGAAATGTGAATGCGGGAACAAAAAAGCTAGGGTAGTATGGAGACGTTTCGGGACAAAAGGGCACCAGAACACAGAAGAAGAGGCCTCTGCGCATCTGACCTACTGTGTGACCTCCCACCTCTCCCTGGGTCCGCTCCCCACTTTGTCAGAGGAGCGTGTCAGAGAGACTAGCAAACACCAGCTTGCACTCAGCCCTCTCTGCCCCCAGCGTGGGCATTCTCGGAGGCGCCATGGGCTGCCACTCGGTTCTCAGCCTCTTACTCCTCACCCCACATTCTTGCTTCCAAGTTCTGCCTTGTGCTGGGAATTCATCTGGCCTGAGCTCTAAAAAAAAAAAAATCAAAAGAGTACTTCACATTCTTTCTCTTGGGGCAAAAAAAAAATAATGTCTGGAGTACCAAAAGACCAGGGCATCTAGTGGAAGCTTCCAGCATGTGTTATGAAGGTTCCCGGTGCCAGTGAGGAGAGCAGCTCCTAGACAGGTGGGAGAGGTGTGCCCTTTCCACAGCACCAGGGTTTTCTCGGGCACAGGGTTTGCCGGGAGGGATTCCTCCGAGGTCACTCTCCCACTTTGCAGATGAGAAGGATGCAGCACCCGGGTGGGAGGGACTTTCCTGCAGCCCACAGCAGAGCAGGCAGGCGTCCTGATTCCTGAGGAAGAGCGCTCCCACTCCCCGATTTTCTCTCTCAGGCCGAGTCCTCTGGATGTGATAGGGACCACTAGGCTGCACCCTTCCTCCACCAGCCGGTGACTGCTGCTGAGCCCGAAGATCGGTTATTCTCATTCTGCACCAACCCAGAGCCGAGGAAACCCGACTTCACAGAGGTAAGTGTGCGAGAAGAACAGCAACTCCATAGCCCAGAGAAGGGCCTTGGAGGCCGGGCATGTCCACCTTTGAGAAAGCCTTTACGGCCAAAGTCCATGGAAGCAGGAATCTGCCCCTCGGTGGCACCGGTCTCTTAGAGCAGGGCACTGGCTGGCCAGCAATGGCAAAGGGAAGCAGCAGGGCAACTGGTATTAACCCAAAGATATCTGCCTTCCTTGCTATTGGCATCTCAGGAGCGTCTCTTCTCAAAAGGTCTGTCTGCCAAGCGAGTCGCCCGGACCATGTCAGCATCCCGTGAGTGTCATGGGTGCCCCCGTGTTATGCTGAAATCCCCACTGCACTTTCAAAGGGGCCAGTCCCACAGATAACTGGAAAAACTCAAGGGGCAGTTCTGAGGCCTGCATTCAAAGACCCTCGGGGGTGCTTTGTTTCTGCCCTGAAAACCTGGAAACCTGATGAGATACGGACAGTCACCAGCCATAGAAACTCCGTTCAATGAACAACCCCAGATTTCTTTTCAAATGTTTGTTACAATGCTCTTTCTAACTTTATAACACCCTCCAAAAAGGCGAGGCCAAAGATGCTTGATAAATGTTTTCCGATGGTGGTGAAATCGTCATTAACTATTGTTAATGTCAGTGCACATGTTTCTGGGTAATGTCTTCCACGGTAGCCATTCGTCGAACAAATGTTTATTGGGTGCTTCCTACGTGCCTCCCACGGAGCCACTCCTGGGGAGATGAGGATGAAGAATGAAGACGTACCTTTACTTCGGCAACTTTAATTCATTTAACTTCCCATCTTCATGTAACTCGCATATTCTAGAGGGGCAAAAAGAAAAACAAACTAGTGAATAGGTGCATTTTGTAAATTGCTAGTTATAAGTGCAATAAAAACCAGGATAAAGATCAACAGTAGGAAACCTGGGGCACTTTTAATCGTCACCTGAGCAGAAAATGCATAGTGCAGGCTGTCGTGTTTACAGCGTCATTCGGTGTGTTTCTTTGTTTTGCTGTTGACATTAGCTGCATGTAAGTTACCACCGGGAGGTACTGAATTTGGGCTGCTGAACCCAGCACCACTTGGTCTTCTAATCTACTAGTGACGGATAACCAGGAGTCATCTGTCTAATGAAATTTTCTGCTGCAGGAATCAGAAATTATCAGAGGAGATTAAGATGATGCTAACAGGAAATGACTCTTCACTAGTCATTTTTACTAAACATAAGCCATGGATGTGACGGGGAGGAGCAGAGGGCACGATGCTGGCGATGGATAGAAGCAATACAGGGCAAGACTGCTTTTATAAGCAGAGGGAGTAATAGCCCATTCTGGACTCCACAGTTGAAGGGATGTTGACAAACGGGAGCACGGCTGTCATTGGGATGCACTCACTGGGTCCATTCACGCCAAGGACATAGCAGTCATGAAGCTAAGAGCCCGGTCTGCTTCACTCCCAGCTATAATCTGGGACCTGGCTCATGGCTGAACACACTCTAAGCCTTCACAATAAATGCGTCGGGCGGGGGCGGGGGGGTGGAGTCGATGACGATGTCTGCAGCAGCGGTGACCCACCATTCTTCCCTTCCACCCTCTATGAAGCCTACCTCCCCTCAGACTGGGCTCTCGGCTTCCTTCTCCTCTCCAGCCAGCCCACAGAGAAAACTCTCCTCCTGCCACTTACCCCAAAGTGCGGGTCACCAGGTCTGGGCTCCTCTACTCTCCTCTGGTCTCCCTGAAGGACATGGGGATCTGTCTCTTGTTAAAGAAATGCCAAGAGTTAGGAGAGTGGAGACTAGGCTGGGATATTTGGCTGGGATAGGAGTTGGGTGGCCCCCTTCCTGCACCCCAGGCCTGGATTCTGTAAACTGAGAGTGACAGCGAGCAAAAGATCAGGGGAGCGGGGGTGGGGGTTGGGGATTAACTCTTTCATTCTTGTCACCTGACGAATGAGGAATCAGAGGCTCAGAGAGGGGAAACAACTCACCACTCACCAGTGAGAAGCCAGGTGAGATACCAGCTTGGTATGAACCAGTGGACGAAACACACAAAGCCTGGAGTGACTGCCCTCCCACATTCCACGGGGGCCTAATCTGGCTGCTTAACCCTGACCAAGTTACCAAACTCTCTAAGCCTTAGTTTTCCCATCTGGACAGTAGAAAATAGCTGGAAATAGTAAAACCATCTTCTTGATGGTTTTAGTAAATGGAGCAGTTCATGTGATACTCTCAGAGCAGTCTCTCATATTAACTAAAGGGCATTCGCTATTATTATCACTGTCCGTATTTTTAATCATGGCCACAGACCCAAATCCTCCGGATGCTCAGGCCCTAGGCTGGTCCCACCTCCCTCGGGCCGGTGTGATCTCTCCCTCCTCTGATGCCCTTGGCCACCAGCATCCTGGACTACACACATGTGGAAAAACAGTTGTCAGAGAAAACTCCAACAGACTGGGACAGCAGAGGCAAGCCAGTCCAGGAGACAATCCCAGTTTTCATATCTCATTAGGTTCATGATTTTCTTTTTTACATTTCTTTTAAGGCTCGTGATTTTCAAACTGGGTACCTGGAGCCAAGAGGTCAGGATGGGGAGGAGGGAAGCCCAGTGCACTGACCCCTGGCCACACGCTCTGCTCAACAAAGGGTCTCTGCTTCCAGCGGGTTTTTATATTTGGGCTCCAAGTTAGAATGCGCTCAAATGCACAGTCCTACAACTAATACAAAATCTGAAAAACCTAACGTGTTCTATGATCTTTATGATCATTTTCTGCTTAAAAAATGTATGAACTATAATTTTTTTAATTATTACTTAAGCAGTCATTTATTTATCTTCCCATCCTATACTCCCCGCCCCAAACAATGGGTTTTGTGGCTGGGGGGAATACCCAGAACATATACCTCTTGACCCCTAGTCCACTGCTCATTTCAATATATAAACATAGCCCCCCCCCCAACACATCCCTACAAATTTCAGACAGGGGCAAAGGGAAGGAAGATCCAGTTCCTTTCATCCCAGTTGTCAGGGTCTTGTCAGTTTTCACCATTTTTCTATTCTGCATCTGAAAGAGGATTAAAAATCTCTACTCTAAGAAACAGGGCAGGCCAGGAGGCGGTCAGACCCTTAGGGAGGGATCACGAGTGTTCTGTCGTCCTCATTGCAGAATGGCTCACAAAACTAATGTCCAAGTCCTCCTTACCATTCAGTCCTTAGCTTTTGGCAGGAGCCGGAAGCTCAAAAGGCTGTAAGGCTAGGTAGGCAACTTGAATGTCAAGAGCCGGACAGCTAAAGGATCAGGACCAAACTGGAGAAGGAAAGCCTTTTGGTTCCTCTTTGAAGGTGGAGCAGACACGGGCATGAAAGGGACTGCTGAGGCCGCACCAGGCCTTTCTGCCCTGGGTTTGCTTTCTCCTTTCTCAATCACGGTCCCACGCTCAGACCACCAGATGGTAGGCCTTCGCCAGATGGGCTACTTTTCTTGTTAAGTTTATTTTTGAAAGAAAATTTTTTCTCCTGGGCAGAGATGAGTGGTCTCCAGAGGGTTTCATTTCCTTTCTGAGTCAGGTTCAACCCCACAAGGCTCGGCTTTCGATTTCTGCAGCCTTGCCACTCCCGGAGCTCTCAGAGGTCCCCCGGTGGTGCCCCCTCTACTTCAAGAGCCCCCCGAAATACGCAGAGTGACTACAGATAAGTTTTTGGTACTTTCCAAAATTAAACTATTTCCCTTGGTAAATTTCCACCAAATGAGCTCATTAATCTGAAAACAGGATGTGGCACATGAAGAGGGTGAGGTCAGACTGCCTGTGCATTTACACTGGTTTGAGGTGGAGAGGAAGGGGTGGGTGGGAGAGAAGTGAGACCAGAGAGTGGCTTCTGTAGGCCCCAAATCCTTCATGGAATGAACTGAGAATCAACGGATTTTTAAATCAGAGACACAAACCTCTGAGTGCTTTTTCCCCCCTTAGAATTGAAAGCCCCCCCCCAGACTAGGCCTGGGCAACCTCCCACGGATTGCCTGTCTTGCAGGGCCCAGGAGACCCCCTGCTGGTCCAGGACAGATGTCTGCTCTCCAGGCAGGACCCCAAAGCCCTCCTTTCACAGGAGGGCGTCTGCCCTGCAAGCTTCTGTGTCAGAAGGTGGTCCCAGGTGAAAAAACAAAAAACTACCAAAGAACTAAATTCCAGCCAGGTGTCAACACAAAAAATGGGACCCTAATGCCTAAAGAGAATTTAATGGGTGCCTCTGAGGAACTAACACCTAAGCCAACAAAGGAGGCAGCTCACTCCTCAGCTGACAGTCCTGCAGACCTTCGAGGTCTGGTGGAGGAGAAGCCCTTGTCAAAAGCGCAAAAATAAAGGAAGGTTGTGTTTCACAATAAAAATTCTATCTCAACACCAATTCCATTAAGTATTTTGAGTGAAAACACAAATTCATAGGGAATAAGCGTCTCTCTGTGTGTGTTATAGACGAAAACAGAAATGGTTCCTTGAAGTATCAGTTTTGTACAAGCACCCTGCCTATCCACCAACTTGTACCGGCCCTCTGCTTATTGCGCCAACCAGAAGGGGTGGACGAGCCTGGCACTGCGCTAGGCTCTTCGCAGGAATCCAAGGAGGCAGGACTCGGTTCCGCGCTTGCTCACCCCACCTCCACGCAGGGTTTCTGGCAGGCGAGAGCCAGAGGTGGCACAGGCCTCAGTTTCCCCATCACGGGGAGAGCTCGCCCCGCCCCCGGGGTGGCCCCCCGAGTCGGCTCGGGCCGCGGAGACCCGCCCCCGCCCTCTCCAGCTTCCGCCGCCCGGCTACGTCCTCGGGGCCCCACCGGAAGCTCGCGCTGGGCCGCGGGGAGGCGGTGGCTGCGGCGGAGGCGCCGAGGTTGGTCGCACTGCACCCGGCCCCGACCCCACCCCACCCCCGCCCCACCCCCATGCCGCCCTGGCACTGCGGGCGGTGCTCGGCTCCCGCCCCTGGCTCCGAGCTCCCCGCCCTGGAAGTCCCTGGTGCCGCTCGCCCGGGAGGGGGCTCCCCAGTGCGGGGCTCCCCACGCGCGGCCCGGGCCCTGGAGTCGCGGCTGCAGAGCCCAGCTGGGACTCACTGCCCCAGCCCTTTCTGCGGGCGCCGGGGCACCGCTGGGGTTAGCTCATCCGTGAACAGTCGCGGGCACTGCTCGCTGCTTACTTAACAAGAGCAGTGGCGGTGGCGAGAGGACAAGCACCTCCCGAAGTGGGAGGTGGGGTTGGCGGGGACAGAGCTGGGGGCCACACAGGCAACCCGGGTTTCGGGAGGCGACGGAATCGCGAAGGCGGGCCCCCAGCCCCGTCCTTCGGCGGCCTATGGAGACTCCACGGGAAAGTGGGATCTGGCCCAGGTGGTCCCGGAAAAACAAGTGAGGGGATGTGGCTGCGCGGCTCAGGCATCCGCGTGTGCCGATCCGGGGGGCGAAGCCACGGAGATGAATCCGGGGAGGCGCAGAGAGGAAGAGAATTCTAAAGGAGGGGCTCAGAGTCGTGCCAGGGGCTGGCCAGGGGGCTGGTTGGATGAAAACTGGGGCAGGCCTAGGACGCTGGCGACTTTGACGTTGAGGACCTTGGGGCTGTGGAGCACCTGTGCAGGCAAATCTTTTCTAGAAGTTCTCTTCAAGTGAGGAGAGAGTGTAGATATGACGTAGAAACTGGGATGAGGGTGAAGAGCGTTCCCAAGCCCGATGTGGGCTTAGAGCCCAGGCGCTGGGTTCCGGAGTCCCTACTCACTGGGAGGCCTTGGGCAATCACTTCACCTCTTTGAGCCTTCGTCTGTGAAATGGAGATGATGACAGTACCTGCCTCACAGCCTCTGTGAAAACCAGATGAGGCAGCGCCCGTGAAAGCACTTCACACAGCCCTAAAAACCATTTTTATCATTGGAGCAGCTGGGGCCTCTTAGGGAAGCATTGAAGACAGAGGGGAGAGGAAGGGCATTAGGCCGAAGGGGACCCAGAATGTGGATGGGGAGAGAAGTCTTAGGTGGCTGTCTGTGTGAAACCAAGGGAAGAGGGAACAACAGTTGGGCATACCAGGAATTTTGCAGGTTTGGGGCACCCAGTGAAGGGAGTGCCTTTCTGACAGCCTTGTCTGAAGCAGACCTCAAGGTCATTTGCTAAGAGGGCCAGGCCAGGGCTGGCCCTGGAGAAGGTGGAGGTTCTGGTTTACACCACAGTGCCAGGGTGCCATGCTCTCTTTGCCAGCAGCCCGTGGTAGCCCCAGTTTTGCTCCAGGAAAGGTGGGCAGTTGAATTTATCTCGAGTCAGAGGACAACATCTGACCTGTTTTGCCCACTTGCAAGGCTCAAATAAAGTTGCTAAGTGGGAAAACACCATATTATAAGCATCATTTACCACTTTAATCCTTTCCCCTCATCTTGAGGAGCCGGGAGGCCCGTGGCTGTCATCAGAACGAGTGTCAAAGCCTTTTGAGTACCTCAGTTGGGCCGTGCGTCACGCTGCACTCTCACCTATGACCTGGTTTAGTCACAACAGGTGAAGTCAGTATTACTGTTGTCCCCATTTTACAGATGCAGAAACTGAGCTTCGGAAGCTAAAGAGTTTGTCCCAGGACACACAGCTAGTAAATAGTATTCTTAAGATCTAAGCTCAGACTTCTCAGACCACAAAGCCCATGATCTGAAACCATTGTAAAAGTTTGCAAACCCCTCACTAGCTGCCCAGCAGGATGGAAAGAAGTGGAAGGATCATCTTTTCCATTTCATAGGTGAAAAAGCAGAGAGTGGGTGCTCTGGCCTCCGTCCAGGACTCTGTAGTCTGCCCCACTTGGCCTTGCTGTCATCTCTCTCATATGGGTGAAGGAACACAGAGCTTAGAGTCCCACAGACGTGGCATGAATCCTGCTCCACTGCCAGGCGCTGTGTGACTTTGGACCAGGCATCTTGCTTCTCTGTGCCTGTGCTCGGCTGCAGAATTTCCAACAGATTGCTTTAAGGAATAGGAAGGGAAACATTGCCCAGCCACTGTAGACACTCCAGGAGCCATGGTTCCCATACAACAGTGGATCCGCATCCCACTTGGCCACTGAGACCACCAACTCCCTGTGGCCTTGATTTATTTAAAGCTTTGCTCTCCTCAGGACCAGGAAGTGGTAGTGCCTGACCTGGGTATGTGGCCATCTATGACTTCCTGCACGGGGCCTTGAGGAGCACCCTGAGCAGTGTATGGTTAGGAGGCTTTGGACTTGAAAGAAGGGGAGGGCCCTGTGTTGTTATGGTGACAGATGAGGAATGCCACTGGCAGGGCCATCAGAAGCTTCCTCCTACGTCTGGTTGCCTTGTTCTTTGGGTCCCAGAATCTTAGAGCCCAGAGGAGCCTTGGAGACCATCTCTTGCAGCTCATTTTTTTACAGATGGGGTAACTGAGACCCACTATGAGGAAGTGACTTTACCTGAGACACTGGACGAGCCAGAGCCAACGTGCCTGGTACTTGCCCTTTCAGATCTGACACCAGGACCTGGGGATTTCCACCAGGACAGCGAGCACTCCCACCCAGAATTCCAGGCTGTTCAGAGGCCCCAGGGAACAAAGACAAGTCACCAGCCGTGGCTCTCTGTGCTGAGGTTCCTTGGGGCGGGAGGAGATTGGAGGAAGCCAGCAGCAGCCTGAGGTTCTGCGACCGGGGAACTCTGACTGTGGTTCCTGAAAGTCCGTGCCACGGTTGTTTTCTCTCTCTGACTCTCTCTCTTGCTCTCCGTTACTCTGAAGAATGACTGGACACTCCTAGAGCCTTCAGTCAGCATCCAGGGGATTTTCTTTTTGCACCACAAAGGGTAATTCCTGCTCCATCCCTGCTGTGACTCAGCTATGACGTTGAGCCACCCAAGTCAGTGAGAAGATAAAGTCATCAGACCCCTGCTCGCCAGAGAGGGTGGCCCACGCCAGAACTCACCTCTGCTCTCAGCACAGACTCCACGAGGCTGGTCCCCTCCCCAGAGGAGCTTAGCCGGCCCCCCTGGCCAGGCTGGGACCCCAGGATGGCCTCCGGCTCAGCCAGTGGCCCTCGCCCGGCCCCTGATGAGAACGAGTTTCCCTTTGGGTGTCCACCCACCGCCTGCCAGGACCCACCAGAGCCCAGAGCCCTCTGCTGCACTGCCTGTCTCTCTGAGAACTTGAGGTGAGGGGTCAGTGGGAAGAAGGTGCCCGGGAGGGACCTGTGATGGGAGACAAGGGTGAGAGGAACCTGTGGCTTTGGGCAGGTGACTTCATCTCTCTGGGCCTCAGTTTCCCTCTCCTTGCAGTCCCTGTTGCTGCTGCTCCTTCTGACTCTTGGTGGAAGAAGTAGCCACAGACAGATGTCGGCTGCCATAGAAGAAGGGCGGGGAGAGCCTTGGGCGCAGCTGGGCTCTTTACTTACTGTGAGGCCCAGTGCGAAGTGCTTCACGTCTCGAAGCCTGGTCCTCCTTCTCTGTAAAATGTGGGTAAAGCTATTTTCTACCTCAGGAGAAAGAGGCACAGTCAATAATGGTCCAAAAAGTTTTTGTAATAGTGAATATGAACTTTCTTAGTAAATGATGAACTACTATACGAATATACCTCCTCCCACAGTATTTCCCATCCCCTGGTACTGTTTGCTGAGAACAGTTTTAAAGGGAACAAAGATATCTATGTTTATATATGTATGTATTTATAGGTGATATATTTAGATTTCATTGAATATGCATATATTTATAAATGAATACTGTAATTTTTGGACCATAATACATGCCTGGGTTTTAGAGGAGGAAAATAGGAAAAAGATTTTTGAAGCAAAAAATGTGGTAAAGTACTTAATAACATAAATAACACAGTATTTCACCAGTGTAAATGTAAACAGAACTCAACAGCAGCATTAACAACCATATTCCTCCCAAATTTGGGGGGGAGGTGCATCTTATAGTCCAAAAAATAAGGCATATATGTATATAAATACACATTTTACACATATTTAAAATATCAGTAACTACAGGTGTGACATCCACGTGATCATCAGTATCTCACCTTAAGCAGCTAGTTTGAACCTACTATGTGCCTCTTTCCCTGGGTTTTCAGAGGAGCCTTGGGAAGGTGGGTACAATTATCATCCCATTTTACAGATGAAGACAGTGAGGCCTAAAGGAGAGATTAGGTCAGCCCGCCCTGGGTCAAATTCCTGGGAAAAGTGCTCTTTAACTGCTTATGCCCCCAGTGCAGCCTTTGTTTAGGGCTTTACAGCGTAAGAAGGTGGGAAAACTGAACCAGTTTGAAAAGTTCAGATGCTTTGATGAAGTTGGGGGAACTGTGGCCAAGGAAAGGCCAGGTTGTGGGGGGCGGGTGGTCAAAGCTTGGGCTTTTGCATTGGGTCTCTTGGCCCCTCTCCCGGTTCTTCTAAAACCTGGCAGAGGTGGGGAGCTGACTGGGTGTTGAAGGGACCCAGGCTTGAGGTGTGCAGAGCTCTGCCCAGCTCTGCTCCTGACGCTGTCAGGCCTTGGCCAATCCGTGTGCCCACCAAGGCCTCACGTTTGGGGCCTGGCCAGTGGCTCCGACTGTGGATCAGAATCCCTTGGGAGCTTTGTAAAAGCCCAGAGGCCCATGTGTCGCTTGGTCATAGTCTGACGCCCACTCCTGGTGGAGAACCTCAGGCCAGGTGTTGTCCAAGGCCCCTTCTTATTCTAAGCAGCCATGGTCATCTGTAATTCCTACACCGAGGAGACCAAGATCAAATGGAGTAAAGCGGAGACCAAATATAGCCACTCATCCACAACCCCTTACCTGAACCCCTGGCTCAGGTGTATTTTGAAATTCAGAATTTTTTCAGATTTCAGAAAAGCAAATCAATGCATTAATACATTATTCTTCCAGTGGGGATTGGGGCAGTACCTTGTAATTAAGCCTATTACTATTTCTGCAATGAAACAAATATGCACACTAAATGGGGTAACAGCCTCCAGTCAGTTCCGGTCAGGTTTGGCTGCAGAAGATGCTCACTGCAAACTGCGGAAGACATTGGGTGCCCAGTGCTTTTGAGGTTTGGGAATAGTGGCTCTGGGATTGTGGGCCTGCATGCTCACTGGCATCAGGCGCCATCCTGGGCAGGGCCCAGGTTTTTGGATCGTCCAAAACAGAGAGGTTGGTGCCAGGGCTCTGTGAATGTCTCACTCAGCCAGATGTGTTCATGTGTCTTTAGGAACAGTGAGGATCGGATCTGTGCCAAATGCAGAGGCGACGACCCCAAGTCTGTAAGCCCAGGAAGCCTTGTCTCTCAGGAGAAGGTATGTTGGCGCACCCAGGAAAGGGCATTTGTCCATTTTCACCATTTGTCAAGGTTGAGGCCAAGTAGACAGCTGTTCACACAGTCCCTGGCAGGCGCCTCCCGCTTTGTGCTGAGTCGGGACTGAATTTGGTTTGTAAACAGTGAGGGGACTGACAACACGCTGGTGAAGCAACTTGCCCAGAGCCACCTGGCTGACGGTGACAGATTCAGGGCGAGGACAACAGCCCAGACCCGGCGCCTGCAAACCACGGCCTGCAAGTCAGATCCAGCTTGTCAGCCCATGAGCTAAGAATAGTTTTTATATTTTAGGTAGTTAAGAAAAAAATCAAAAGAAGAATGATATTTTGTGACACCTGAAAATTATATGAAATGCGAACTCCCTGTCCGTAAATAGTTTTCCTGGCACACAGCTGTACCCACTCATCTCCCCTTAGACTCAGAGCAGCCGCTGTCGGCTCCCGTCGGAGGTGGGCCACGCCGTGCTCCTGGGAGGAAGAGGTGGCTTTGGAAGCGTGAGGGGCCAAGGAGACATTCTCAGGACCCATGGTCTAGAAGCCCATCCCTTTTGGGTTCGAAGGGCCCTCACAGGTCATCTGTCCAGCCCAGAGGTTCTCACGTGCCAACCAGAGCTGGTCTATTCCTAAAAATAAGGAAATTGTAGTGAGCTGTTTATAAAACTAAATTCTTCCCACTTGTAGAATCAACCTTGACTCTGAGTTTATGCTCTTCCCGTACGTGTCTTTGTATAATCGAATTGGTAGTAATGGTAAGTGATAGAATTTTTGGCGGAGCCTTTACCTGGTAAATAAAAAAGATGGCAGTCTTAATGTTAATACCCCAATGAAAAAAACTCATATTGACCCATGAGTCCAAAGCTGTAAGAATTGGAAGAACCACTGCTCTAATCCCACCCCCTTGTCTTACACACGGGACCCCGACACCCACTGGGCAGCCGGGGTCTCACGGCTCAGCCATCCTCACTGTCATCACAGGGACGCCCCCCACCCCTGCCTCACCCCACAGTCCAGGGGTTGGGAGCCTGCTGTTTAGGGATGGTTCTGTATAAATCAGTTCACAGCCCAGATGACCCTGTGCCCATTTCTCTGTCTGTAAGAGGAGGCTCTGTTTGCTGGGCAAGGCCTCCCCACTACCTGCAATGTCAGTGGCTGGCAGGGCAGCGCTGCTCCCACCTGTCGGAACCTGAGGCTTGTGTGTCTCCACACCTCCCCTCCCTTCTCCCCTCTGGCCTCTCATTCAGAGAGTTAGGGGAATAGCCTGCCCTGCCAGGAGCTGGTTCTGGTTTCTGGTTTCTGGTTTCAAGGGCTCTCCCCTCCCATTCTCAGCTGCCCCTTCCCCACAGGCCCTCAGGGGAATCACGGCACAGATCCAGTGCATTTTCCCAGAACTTTACAGTCAGATCCGTGGAAGAACTTCCTGAGCCTCCCTGTTCGGGCATCTTCATGCACGAACCACAGGAGATGGGCAGAAACAGCCTTCTGTGGACCTCTGGGCCCCTCCCTGCACACGGGGCGGGGGGAGGGGGGGCAGGGGGCGGGGGCAGGGCTGGATGCTTCCTGAGGCCCCTGCCTGCGTAAATGCTCCGGGCCTGCTGTTTTTAACTTGTTTTAGCCTGACCTTTTAGCAAAAGTAATATACATTCATTGACAAGTTTTGGATAACACAGAGAAATGTTAGTATCTCTTAATCCAATGGCTTTACCTTTCTCATCTTCATGAGTGGCCTGACAGAAGAGGACTCTGGAACCTGGTCCTCTTGGTTACCCCAGTGCCCCAGCCCCTGAGGGACCCTGGGAACTCCTAGGGACACATTTTGAAACTTGCTGCTTTAAGCCAAGTGAAATGACTAACGGTGGAATTACAGGCACTGTAACAGACAACAGGGTAGGAGGGGTGCTGCCTACATTTGGGGACAAGCAGACCTCTGAGCAGCATGGGTCCTCGCCCCACCCCCACTCTCCCTCCACTCCCACCTGAAGCGGTCATCACTGCACCCCCAGTGGGATAAAACAGTGGTCCGGCCCCCACACAAAGCCACAAAGTGGAAAGACCAGGGACTCCTCCGCCTCCTAACCCTGATTCCCGACCCTGATGGGAACTTTGGGGGACTTTTGACCAAAGGAAAGCAGCTGATTTGATTATAAGTCAACACTTTGCATACATGGTAATTGTGAAGTTTGTCCGTGGGTCTGGGGAAACCTGGAGAGTGGCGGTGAGTGGAAGGGCTGGGCTCGCCCACAGGCGCCGTCTTTGCAAAGATGTCTTTGCACTTTCCAAGCCATCTGTTTATCAGTTTGTCCTCATCCTCTGGCTCATTAGATCACTATCTCTCAGGAGCGCTGTTAGGTAGTAATGTCAGAAGCAGGTATTAAAGGATTACTACTGGCCTACTTAGAAGCTCGGTTCTTGCCTGGAATGACCTTCCTGTAGAAGATGTGACAGTGAATAGGGGATAGACAGCGGATGGGAAATAACATTCAATTCTCACTGCCTGCAACCGCGAGAGTAGGGTTGTTTTCTTCACTCTCGCCCTTCGGAGGCCACTGGAGGTCAAAAGAGAGCTGGCATCTGCTGCCAGTGGCTTGCAATGACACCTGAACTTACTCTAGAATCAGCCGATGACAGGAGGTCAAGCTGTCTAGTCCAATTTCCATTCTGTGTTGGATTCCCGCCAGGTGGCTGTACATCTCTCCAGTGACGGGGAGCTCATTATTCCATGACATGACCACTTCCGCCACAGGGGACTTGGACTATTGTACCCTTCTCCTCTGTGTACTGAGCTGAAGTCAGTCTGCCCTCGGGCCACACAAGGCGAGTCAGTCAGCATCCTGTCCTCTGAGGCAGGTCTGCATTGGTGGGAAGAGGCTAGCCACCTCCCTCTCGAGTCTGTCCCTAGTCTCAGTGCCTGTGTCCTTTGACGTGTGGTGCCTAGAAAGGCACCCCTGAGCCCTTTCATTTCTAATCTTGACAGTGGCATCTGTCACCTCGCTGACCCGGTGACATCCTGCATGGGTGGTAGTCATATCCCTATTTCCCTGCTAGGTGACACACAGAGGCCAAGAGAGGAGGTGTGCATGGACATAGCAAGTCACATAGCAAGAGGCAGTCAAAGCTGGCTCTAGCACCTGTTTCCCGGGCCGGTGGCATCTCTCTGCCGCCTCCAAATGGCAGATCACCCCAAATGTCTTAGGCAGCTGTAAATACCACAGTCAGCCGTAAGTGCTGGAATCCGCCAAGGTCTGTGAAGAAACAAGAATGGGCAAGATTACCTTCAACTTGGAGAATCAGGCAGGGCTTCCTGGAAGGGGTGGCAGTTGAGCTGAGCAGAGAGTGCCAGAGAGGACACTGGCCTGGGTATGGGGGAGGGCTGGGCCTGGTGGGCAGAGGTAGACTGACCAGGTCTGCCCTGTCATGGAGGAGTACCTCTCGCTCAGCAGCAGCTGCGACCTGGGCAAACACAGCCCCTCAGTCTTCTAAGACCTCAGGTAGTCTTCGTGCCAGCACAGGGGCGGGGGCCATGCCAGGCACGCCGCAGACCTGCTGTTTTGGGCAGCAGCCTCCCAGAGGCGTCCCCCATGATCCTGGCACCCGCTGAACACTCATATGCTCGGAGACCCACAGGTCCCTGAGTGGGGGCCTTCCAGTGGAACCAGCTGCTGACCCCATTACAAAGGGCCTGGGTTCGCACCGCACACCCACAGACTTCCCAGATGCAGACAGAAGGACGAGTGTTCCCTCAGGGCTGGGATTTTGTTTTCTCTGTTTCTGTTTCCTCCTCAGAGGAAATTCCACTGCAAATTTTATTTTTAGCAGTTTGAAGCATGAGGCCACTTCACAGGGGCCTCCTGCGGCACCAGACATACACTAGGCTAGGCGCAGGACAGATGTCCCAGGACAGATGTCCCAGTCTTCCTTTGCAACCCTAGCCTGATTCCCTTTTCTGTGCCCTCAAGTCCCTGGCCCTCAGGCCCTGCCACCCTTTGGTCAAGGTGAGGACTCCCTGGTGTGGAGAAAGGACCCTGGACATGGCCTCTACCTCGCCCTTGCCCCAAACTTGCATCGCCTCCTGAAAGTCACTGCCCACCCCTGCCTGGGCTTTGGCTCCTCCACCCACAGGGGATAAGCAGATCCCCTAAGCCCCGCCCTCCTCCTCCTGGCACCAGGAGGCCCAGTGAGGGGTGGTGCACATACAGGTGCTCAGAGAGCAGTAAGCCCTTGCAAGATCTAGCTACAGGACAGAAGACCCAAGTTCAGTCATCTACTCAAGTGTTCAAGCCTGGTGTGACTGTGAGTGAGCCAGTCACCCAGTTTTCCCATCTGTGTTAAGGTGCAGGTCATCTCGCCCAGCCTGCCACAGAGGATGACTGCAGGGATCCTGGGATAGCATTTGACAATGCGTTGGTCCCGTATAGACACAAATGAAGTTAGGGGCGCTCCTCACCTGCCCGAGGAAACCCAGTGGGGAAATGGTGTTTTATAGACTTAGTTATGAAATGTTAGAGATGTGAGGATTAAATGGGATGCATTATATGACAGCCATTAGAGGGAGAAAAAGATGTCCCAAGGGCAGTGCTTAATTGCAGCGATACTACTGCTAATAATACTGCTACTGATAATGGCTAACGTGTTGAGGGTTGCGTCAGGCAGAATGGCGTTCCCTCAAGATGTCCACGTGTTAATCCCATGAATACGTGGCCTTACATGGCTGTGTTCGTCCCGTCGTGCTGCTGTTGCTCAGTGCCACGGGCTGGGGGCCCTGAACAACAGAAGTTTGTTTTCTCACAGCTCTGGGGGCAGGAAGGTCAAGTCCGCGCTGGTGTCTCCTGAGTTCTCCCCACTTGGCTTGTAGATGCCGACACCATCTCTTCCTCCATCTTTTCCCCCGTCTTTTCCCCGTGTCTCCATCTCATTTCCCTCTGTACGTTTGTGTCCAAGTTCTCTTTCCTTACAAGGACAGCGGTCCTATTGATGGAGGCCCACCCTGGTGACCTCATTTTAACTTAGTTACCCCTTTAAACACCCCATCTCCAAACATAGTCATGTTCAGGACTTCAACAGATGAACGAGGGGAAGGCATATAACTTCGCCCATAATAGTGGCAAAAAGGACTTGGCACATGTAATTAAATGGAGGGTCCTGAGATAGGGAGAGTATCCCGGGTTGTCTCCGTGAGTCCAGTGTGGCCCCAAGGGTCCTCGTAAGATGGAGACTGGAGCGAGTCAGAGAGAGACAGAAGATGCACGACTGCCCGCCTTGCGGGTGGAGGGAGGGGCCCTGAGCCAAGCAGTGCGGGCGGGCGGCCTCTGGAAGCTGGAGGGGAAAAAGGAAACAGATTCTCCCCTCCAGCCCCCAGGAGGAACACAGTCCTGCCCACACCTTGATATTTACAAGTTCTGATCTCCAGGACTGCGAGATCATAAATGGGTATTGTGTTAAGCCATTAAGTTTGTGGCATTTTATTGCAGCAGCAATACGTAACTAAGACCAGAATGTACATGCATTATCTAATTGAATCCTCACAATAATCGCTAGTATGGGAAGAGAGCGAAATGGGCTCTGCACCCCGACAGGCCGAGTCCAGAGCCCGTCCCCTTAACCCCTGGAGCCCTCTAAGGAATGAGTGACTGATTCACTGACCGTGGCACTGTGGGCAGACTGGGTGGCCACAGAGGCCTCTGAAGGGCTCTCAGGTCACCCCTGCCCGTCCCCGGACAGCCACTGGAGGCTGCTCACAGCACACATCCATCCGCACGTTGTAACAAGGAAGCCCCTACATCCGCGCCTGGCTGGGCTTCTCACTGCGAGGCGCAACCCCTTTGGGTTCCACAGCCAAAGAACACATGCCCCACCCCCACCAGCATGGCGATCCTGAGGTGCCACTGTGTTAGCTTTTCCACCTTTCCATCCCTCCTACGGCTCTCGCTTTGAGTGTAGGGCTGCAGAGGATTCGAGTCAGGGACTTGGAGGAGGTTTAGGGCCTGAGAGGTTCCCCCGGTCCATTCACCAGGACCCAGCGCCATGCGGGCATCGGCCCCTCCCTTGTTCCTACAGGTCACTGCACACTAGCCAGAGCCAGCGCAGTCCCTCTGCCAAGGCTGCCCTCTGCCCCGCCCCCAACAAAACATCTGCTCTCTACTCTGGGAGGAGCACCTTGTGCTTGAACCCTGGGGTAGGGGGTGACGGGGCGGCCCTTTGCCAGGCTGTGTTCTGCACTCTAGGCCAACCATACTCAAGCCCATGCCCTCGTTTCTTTTGCTTTTAAAGAACAATAACCAATGAGCTTTGTATTTGCTCAGCCCAAAAGACCTCCGTCCTCCCCTTCTGCTAATCAAAGTCCCCGTTAGATTATTCTTTAAAAAACAACAAAGCTCTTTGAAAATCAAGATATTCATGTGCAATAAGATTTATTATAAGTGTACACTTCGATGAACACCGGTAAATGTACACATTTGTGTGACCACTGCAGGCAGGATGGCGAATGCTGCTTTTCTACGCCTGAGGAAACTTCCTTGTGCCCCTGGCTACTTGGCGCCCCCCGGGGGCAGCCCCGGTCAGCCACAGATGTGCATTCTGTCCCTGTAGCTTTGCCTTTTCTAGAATCTCGTGAGAGTGGAATCCTAGTGTGTGTTTGAGGGCCCTCCTTATTGCTGAGTGTAGACTTCCAGTCCCTCTGACGGCTGAGCAGTGTTCCGGAAAAAAACCCACCACCCATTCACCAGATGATGGGTATTTGGATGGTGTCCAGTTTGGAGCTACACTGAATACAGCTGCCATGAACATTCACACACACACACACAAACATATGTTTCTGTTTCTCCTGGGGAAATTCCTAGGCGTAGAATGTGGCTTGTTTGATAACTTTATAAGCATGGTTTATGAGTAAGTTGCTTTGTAAATATGATTTAGCTTTATGAGATACTTCCATAGATTTTTTTCCAAAGTGGCTTTCCCACCAGCAACATTCGTAAGTTCCAGTTTCTCAGCGTCCTCACCGAAGCCTGGTGTTGGTGTCCTGGTCTAACCGCAGCCATCCAGTGAGTGGACAGTGGTACTTCATTGTGGTGTTTCATTTCAATGTGCATTTCTCTGTTGCCTAGTGATGTTGAACATCTTTCCATGGGCTTGTCATTTAGACAATATATCTCCTTTTGTGAAGTATCTGTTCAGTATTTTACCCATTTTTATTAGTTTTTTTGGCCTGCTTATTACCAAGTTGTAAGAGTTCTTTACATATTCTGGATGCAAGCCCTTTCCAGATATATGTTTTGGGGAAAAACTTTTCTCCTGGTTCCCCATGGACTTACTCTTAGAAAGAGATACAGTTGGTGCTTGAACAATGCAGGAATTAGGGACACTGACCCCCAATAGAAAATCTGTGTCTAACTTCTGACTGCCCCAAAGCTTAACCTCTACTGTTGTCCCTCAGTATCCACAGGACGTTGGTACCCCCATCCACGGATGTTAAGTCCCCTATATAAAACTGCGCAGACCAGAAACAGTACAGGAATTGACTGAAAAAATCCAGCATTAGGGGACCCACACAGTTCCAACCCATGTTGCTCAGGGTCAACTGTAGCAATGTGTGGGGAGAGCCTGTGCCTGGGCTGCTTCCTCACTGTTTCCTGTGGACAAATCCCTTCCCTTCTGTGAGCCTCAGTTTCATCATCAGTGAAACGGGAACAAACGACCCACTGCCTTCCCCCAGGGCATTGTCAGGGGCCCTAGGAAGAACTGTGACTGTGAAGGCATTTTGTAAACTCCTCAGGCCTGTGAACAGGTTAACAGTATGGTCGAGTTGCTGTTCAGACCTGAGACCCTTCTGTGTCCCTGCCCTTGGGCTGCGCATCACCTGGAGGAGAGCAGTGCGGGGCAGGCGCCCTGCAGTCGTGGGGGGTCGCCAAGGCGGGCGCAGGCGGCAGCTGCAAGGGGCATCCCCATGGGCCTTGGAGGAGGGCAAGACTCACTCATGCAGCCAGTGTGTCCCAGGTGTTTCCTCTGTGCCAGGCCCTTCCCTCCACACGAGGTGGGGCAACCAAAGCCCATGGTGATCACGGGGCTGCGTGCGTCCTGGCCTGACAGAGGTAGCCCCGCTGCCCAGGACTGCAGCTGGGGCCCTGAGCCTGTTTCAAAGGAGGGTCACAGAAGGGGTCATCCAGGCAGAACCAACAGCACGTGCGAAGCCCTGTGGCCCCGCCCTGTTGGAACCTGGTGCTTTGCAGAGAGCCCCAGTGTTCCCATGGGGACTCCCATCTAGTGACATGTTACTCTTTCCAGGATCACCCTGAGGTGGCTGCAGATGGAGTCGGGTGCCCCTTTTCAGGTGTTGGCTGCTCCTTCAAGGTAAGCATCTGGGTGTGAGAAGGGATGTCTGTCCCCAACAGCCCTAGGCCACTGGGTCTCCCCGCTTCAGCCCATCCCGGATTTTCCTACACTTCAAGGTTCTCCTCTGGATGACCCTTACACTGATGACCTCCTCAAGCAACAAATCTCACAAGTAAAGCATTCCTGTTCAGCTAAGAACAGTTGTTCTTAGGTCTTATCTCAGTTGTGGACTCACTAAATTGGCCACCCCCCCAGGCCTCCCCCAGGCTTCTCTCCATGGTGCTGAATTGTCGCTGCACTCAAAGACGGGGCAGAATTGTTGCTCCAGAGGCTGGGGTGCACACAGCTCTCTGTGGGCATGTGTGATACCGGGATCCTCTGCATTCCTCTCACTGCACACAAACCCACTTCCCCTTTGCTGGGCAAATGGATCTGACTTTCTCTGGGGACCTTCTTTGTTTTCACTGATCAGCCCCACTCTCTTGACAGGGGAGCGCAAAGTTCATGCAGGAGCATGAGGTCACCTCTCAGGCCACCCACCTAAACCTGCTGCTGGGGTTCATGAAACAGTGGAAGGCCCAGCTGGGCACAGGCCTGGGGTCAGGGCCCATGGCCCTGGAGCGGAATCTGTCAGACCTGCAGCTACAGGCAGCTGCAGAGGCAGCTGGGGACCTAGAGGTGGACTGCTACCGGGCCCCCTGCTCTGAGAGCCAGGAGGAGCTGGCCCTGCAGTACTCCATGAAGGAGAAGGTCCTGGCCGACCTGGAGGGGAAGCTGCGCGTGTTTGAGAACATCGTCGCCGTCCTCAACAAGGAGGTGGAGGCCTCCCACCTGGCCCTGGCTGCCTCCATCCACCAGAGCCAGCTGGACCGCGAGCACATCCTGGGCTTGGAGCAGAGGGTGCGCATGGGGGGCAAGGTTGCCTTCAAGGGGACTCAGGGGGTCCCCTTCCCCTCTGCCCTGTCTTGTCTCCAGAGCAGTGTGTCAGCCTTTCTCCTAAGCTTTCTCCCTGCTCACAGCAGTCACGCCCTCATCAAAAAGTATCTGTCCTGTGTCCCAAGACCTAGGTGCTTGAATTTCTCCCGTGGTAGAACACTCCCTTCCCAAGCTGCCCATTCCATTGCTGGATATTTTCCACCACTAGGAAGTTCTTACACCAAACTGAAATCAGGCCTTCCATGTCTTCCCTACATTGTTCCTGGCCCTGCCCCTCAGGGACCACCAGAAGAAACCTGCCTCCCAGGCCCTGTGGAAGCCCCTCAGAGATGAGCAGTCAGTGGTGATATCCTCCCTGAGTATTTCCTTCTTTAGGTGAAACACCCCAGGGCCTTCACCCCCTCATCACAGCCCGTCCTTGTATGCCCTCCTCATTTGCTCTGGCTCAGTCCCTAAGGATCCCACTTACAGCCCACCACTCAGAGTGGTGGTCCCAGAGCAACCCCAGATAATCCACTTCTCTGACAGTTCTTGGTTGAGCAGGACTGTCATCCCCTCCTTTGTTCCAGGGCTTATACTTTTCTTAATATAACCAGGCACATGTTAACGTTGCTTTTTTTCTTTTCTTTTTCGGCAACACTAAATCACTGTCTCATGTTGACTTAGGCCTGGATTTTAATTTCAGCTCCACCATTAACTTGCTCTGTGGGTATGAGCAAGTCACTTCCCCTCTCAGGACCGCAACTTTCTCATCAGTAAAATGAGGGATTCAGTTTATTGCAGAACACTCACTTCCACTCCTGATTTCCCTATGTGAGCACCCCCAAGAATAATTTTGTATTCTTTCAAAGGCCAGTGGGGAAGACTCCCAGAAGAGCCAGGCTTTGGGTTTGAGTGACCGGGCAACGCCTTTGTTTACGCAACCCTTGCCCCAGTCAGAAGGCGGGCTTCCCGAGAGCAGCAGTCATGTCTTCAGTTCATCAACAGACTTCCTGGCTGTACTCGTACATGCCAGGCGCTATGCAAGGCAGGCACGCAGAGAGGAAACGGGCATGGGCCCAGCCCTTGGCAGGGGGGGCATCTGTCTGGTAGGAAAGGCGGAAGAAATAAACCTCATAAAACTGCTGTAAGGAGTCTGTAAGAACTCTAAGAACATGGGTGAGAGAGAGAAAGAGATACCAGCTGACCTAGGGCAGTGGCTGAATGCTTCCCAGAGGAAGGGCCACGTGAGCCAGATTTTGGAGGGGTGAGTATGAGTTGGCCAGTGGATAAGGAAGGCGGTGGAATTCCAGGAAGGAGGTGCAGCATGTGCAGAGGCAGGTGCACCTACCTGAGGGAGACATGGTCAGGAAGGCATATTGTGGGCAGGTCTGTCTCCATGTTGAGCCACCCCCAAGCCAGGCCTGGTGTCCCTGGCTGAACGGGCTTCTCCACAGGTGATGGAGTTGCAGCAGACGCTGGCCCAGAAAGACCAGGCACTGGACAAGCTGGAGCAGAGCCTGCGGCTCATGGAGGAGGCCTCCTTCGATGGCACCTTCCTATGGAAGATCACCAATGTCACCAGGCGGTGCCACGAGTCAGCCTGTGGCAGGACCGTCAGCCTCTTCTCCCCAGGTAACATGTCCCCTGGGCACAGAAACCCCCCAGGCACAGGGACCCACAGCCTGGGGAGCAGCCAGCTCTGTGACTCTGTGCTGCGTCCAGTCAGACCAGTGTCCCTTCAGGCCACCTACCATGCTGGGACCCAGAGGAGGGAGGTGCCTGGCTCGGCCACCAAGAGCATGGACTCTGAACCTCCGTACCTTCCACCTCCCCGAGTGTCAGTCACATTCTATAGATAGGAATAAAATTGTCATCGGCTTGGTGTGGAGGTCGGATGTGAAAGACAGTGTGCCGTGAACCAAAGCCTGTGCAAAGGCAGGGTGCAGGGGACAGTTCTTGCAGGCGAATACTGTGGAACCCCTGCCCTCAGAGAGCCGACAGGCTGAGCTAAGACTAAGACAAGTGGAAACTAAGTGTACGGTTGTGGGTGGCGCATTAGGAAGCATTGTGTAAATTGGGGCAGCTCTTACTCATTCCTGGGCCCCAGGGCCAGGCATAATGTCTTGCATAAAGTAATGACTCAGTAGATGTTTCCCGTAATTAATTTATGTTTATAAAACAAAGTGCATATTTGTGCATAAAATGCTCCCACCTCTGAGCTCTTTCCTCTCCTTGTTCATGTGTATCCAAGTCAACACACGTGAACTCAAGGAAGAATTCTGCAGGTGATGATGTGAACCACCTCTCTCTCTCACCGTTGCGCCAGCTTCATACCTTTCCTGTCCATCTGCTCCTCCGATTCACCCACAATTGACAGGGCTGGATAAAGAGAGGCATCGGGGTCTGTTCCAGACCCCAGAGCGGGACTGGGCCCCAAAGCCAGGCTTCTTTCCTCAGGAGCAGGGGCAGCCCCCTTCACGGGGTGGCCTCACCTCCAACGCACAGGCATTTCCTCCTCTCTTCTTTCCAAAGAGGGACAAAGCGAGCAGTGTCTCTGGCTTCCTGTTCTACCCAAATGTAAGGGGCAGGATGAATCAGACTGTCCGTCTGTCCGTCCTCCACCCCTTCCTGCCTGCCCCCCACACCCTCCCCCGATTACCCCCTTCCAGAGGGGCTCTTGTGGCGACAGCCACTGGCACCTACGTGGCTTAGCCCTTCCAGCTGCTGAGGGGGAGAGCCCACTGGCCCCTGTGCTTTGTCACCAAGGGGTGAACCATCCCTCAGGGGCCTTTGCCAAGGGTGCCTGGCAGAACTGTGAGCCTCCAGGGGCCCCCAGCCTCTAGGCCTAGGGCAGCAGAAAGAAGTCAGTGTTGGGATGGAGGAGGCCTGGCTCCTAACCCTGGCTCTGCCCCCAGCACATGGTGGGGCCAGACACTTCCCCCTGCTGGGCTCAGTTTCCTGACTGCAAAGTACAGGATGGTGAAATCAAAGGTATGGTCCCTGGGCCAGTAGCATCGCTGTCTTCTGTAGGACATGCAGAGCCCCAGTCCTCCCCCAGCACTGTGGAGTCCGAAACTCGGGGGGGTGGCGCCTGGCAATCTGTGATTCTGATGGCCACAGACGGCCAGCAGTCTAGATGAGCTCCCAGATGGGGGTCCCCTGGACCATATATGATCGAGAAGAATTCTGGGCTCCAACCCCAGGTTTCTTGGTTCTGAGCCACTGATCCTGGGCATGCCTAACCTCTCATCCCAGTTTTCTCATCTGCAAAGCCAGCACTCTCAGAATGGCCTCTGGGCTGACTCTGCTTCCACATTTCAGCTTTCTACACCGCCAAGTACGGCTACAAGTTGTGCCTGCGACTCTACTTGAATGGTGATGGGACGGGAAAGAGGACCCACCTGTCGCTCTTCATCGTGATCATGAAAGGGGAGTACGATGCTCTGCTGCCGTGGCCTTTCCGGAACAAGGTACAGGTCAAGGGGAACAGTGGGGTGGGGTGGGGGGAGCCCGGTCCTGGTCCTGGTTCAGCCATGAACTGGCGGGGTGATCTGGGCAAGTCCCTCTCTGTGTTAGTAGCTTTTCCTTTCGTAAAACAAGAGCCTGAGTTCACATCTAATAACATCTAGTGGCTAAGGCTCCCTCCAGCGTCATGAGTCCAGGGGCAAAAGTGCCCAGACCAATAACCCTGGGAGGTGTGTAGAAAGGAAATTCCCTCAGTGGACCGAATAAGGAGAACTTCCTGGAGGAGGCGCTGTGGGGCCAGCCTGAACTAGCAGCATTCTCAGAAAAAGGGAAGGAGGCAGATGCTACTACACACCTAGTAGAAGGGCCAAAATCCAGAACACGACAGCACCAAGTGCTGGTGAGGTTGTGGAGCGACAGGAATTCTCATTCATTGCCAGCGGGAGTGCAAAATGGTGCGGACACTTTGGAAGACAGTTGGGCAGTTTCTTACAAAGCTAAATGTACTCCTGTCATATGATCCAGCAATCACACTCCTTGGTGTTTACCAAATGAGCCAAACACTTAGGTCCACACAAAAACCTACACATGGATATCTACAGCAGCTTTATCCATAATTACCGAACTTGGAAGTTGCCAAGATGCCCTTCAGGAGGTGAGTGGGTAAACAAACCACGGCACATTCAGATAACTGAATACTCCTCAGCACCGAAGGGAAGTGAGATGGAAGAACCTTAGATGCGTGCTGCTGAGTGACAGAAGCCAATCTGAAAAGGCCACATGCTGTACGACTCCAGCTCTCTGACAGTCTGGAAAAGGCACAGCTGTGGAGACAGGGGCTGAGGGGTGGGAGGGATGAACAGGCAGAGCACAGAGGGTTTTGGGGGCAGTGAGACTATGTTGTGTGATATAATGGTGAATACATGTTATTACACATTTGTCCAAACCCAAGAGTGAACCCACAGTAACTGTGGACTTTGGTGATAATAATGTGCCCATATAGGTTTGTCGAGTATAAAACACGTCCCACTCGTGTGCAGGGTGTGGATAGTGTGGTAGATTGTGTGGAGACAGGAGGTGTAGGGAACATCTCTGTATTTTCCGTTCAATTTTGCTGCCCACTGAAAACTGCTCTAAAAATAAAGCCTATTAAAAATGTCTGAGGGCGGGAGTTTCGAGGGGGTCTGGGTATGAGTCAGTGGGTCAGAGGTCCCCACACCGCTGGGGAGATTTTACACATACCAACCACTGCGTCTCTCACTGCAGTAAAAGGTCAGGCCTGAGCATCAGATTGTCAAAACCTTCCCAGGGGTTCTAAGTGCAGCCAAGTTTGAGGACCGCTGCGGTGGGCGATGAGGAAACATTTCATGTCCTGATGGGCATTCCAGTGACATGTACCAGGGCAGAGGGTTTGTGTCACTGAGGTCATCAGCTTCTTGGGGGCACGCAGATCTGCTCTGTGCAGACAGCAGTTCCGCTCATGGTTCGGGGCCTCAGTGGGCAGCCCCCCTCAGCAGAAGGCCCGTCTGCTCTTGCCCCCCACCTCACCCAGGAGGTCCAGATAGTTCACTACCAAACGTCTCTGAGGCGAAGGGACATCGCCAGTTATGAGTCCGGCCCCCTTGTCAGAGCTCAGTCCCACCTGTAGCCCCCAAAAGCCAACCAGAATTGACAGTGACATCCAAATTCCCCTTCCCCATTGGATAGACCATCAGGGCCCTAATTATAGGACAACCCCAAGCCCTCTCAGGATACCAGGCACTTCCATCCCTGGGGCTCGCTCTGCTCTAGGTGTGGCCCTTACGTTGCTTCTCTGGCTCCTAACTGCCTGAACTCAGAGTCAGAGGGGCTGCACAGGTGGCAGACTCAGACCAGCTCTGAGCCCCTGGGTGCGCTGCCCAAAGCTGACCACCCCCTGTCCTGGCCCGCAGGTCACCTTCATGCTCCTGGACCAGAACAACCGTGAGCACGCCATTGATGCCTTCCGGCCTGACTTGAGCTCCGTGTCCTTCCAGCGGCCCCAGACCGAAACCAACGTGGCCAGCGGCTGCCCACTCTTCTTCCCGCTCAGCAGGCTACAGTCGCCCAAGCACGCCTACGTGAAGGACGACACCATGTTCCTCAAGTGCATTGTGGAGACGAGTGCCTAGGGCGGACAGCGGAGACCAGTGTCGCCTGCGTCCTGAGGGAGCGCCAGCCCAGACTGGAGGAGATCCTGCCCCGGTGCCCCAGGTCCTGAGGCACCGTGATAGGCTGAGGGTGGCAGGACCTGGAGCTGGGCCCACAGAGGAGGCAGAGGGTCCAGAAGGAGGTGGCGGCAGAATTGTCCCTCCTGCACTGACCATGCAACACTGGAGGCCTGGCAGCCACTCCAGCCTGAATGTTAAGGAAGACTCCGGCCAAGTTGGGGAGGGAACGGGGATCAGGCCTGGGGCGCGGATGGTGATCTGGAGGTAAAGGGTCTGAGTGTGAGACGGCCTCTGCAGGGCCACCATGGAGACCCGGAAGCATTCTTGCCGTCTTCCTGCCCAGGGTCAGAACCAAGGGGTGGAAGGGACAGAATTCGGTCTGTCCAGGCATGTATTGAGTTCCCCATCACCTGAGGTGAGCAAGCAAAGCCAGGGAGCTACACTGGAATGGGGGAAGGCATCAAGTTGGGGGCCGGATCTGAAGACCTTCAAGATTCCTTCCAGCCCAGAACGTGTCTGATTCTAGGCCTCCTGGCCCAGGTGAGGCCTACGGCTGCTGGGGTTCTGGAAACATTCAGGTGCCTCCTGTCCTCCAGGTTCCTCACGCACCTTCAGTGCCACCAGGTGGGCTAGGCTGGCTCGCACAGGACCTGCCACACAGGCCCTGCGTCCTTTGCCGGCCCCCGCCGAACTCCCCTTCACCTCCTCTGGGTGAAACAGGGTCACTGAGCTCCCGGGAGCCTCCAGAGGAGCGTGGAGAAGGAGAGAGGCCTACACTCCCCACTCCCTGCCTGGGGTTCACCTTCCACGCTCTCCTGAATCTCGTGACCTGAGGAACCATGGCATTCACTTTTCTTGTTGACTCATCAGGGTCTCTGAGCCACTGGCAGAGGTTGTCCTTTTCAATATGTATAAAACCAAGCGAGAATTTTTTTTAAAAAGAACTCTTCTGAAGTTTTCATGATGGGTGTGGTCATGGAAGTTGGCTGTGACTGAGCCACGTTTGAAGAGGCCATTGCTGCGTCTTGGTTGCACTGCCGGTTTTGCAGGCAACTTCCAAGGCTGGCGTGCTGGCAGGACAGCCCCATCTGCCCCCCTCCTTCCCTCTCCGTGATGGGGAGAACCACGCAGCCTGCCTCCCTGGCTGGGTTCTGTGGGCCTCACAGGAGATGCTAACAGGAGGGAAAGGCCCGGACACCACTGCCTGCCAGGCCTGTGTGGTCCACGCTGGTCTTCTCCCCTTGGAGGCCTCATGCAACCAAGTCCTGCGGAGACCCTCACCTGGCTTTTCAGACCCCGAAGGCTCATGCTGCCCCTCAGAGCTCCAGGGCAGGCTGTCCACACCACCCCCAGCCTTCCCCGCAGCTTCCTCTTCACTTGCAAAGCTGCGATAAATAACGTCACTCCTCACGGCCTCAGGGTTGGCTCTGTAAAATGGGTCAGCCCCTGGCCGCACAGCTCGGTGGCTCCCAGATCCAGCCCTCGTCCCAACCTGGTCTCCTGTGCTGCCTCAGCCTCTTCCTTTGGTGATGGGACACATGGAGCCTGGCCCTGCCCAGCCCGAAGGGTTTCCTCAAGGCCCAAACCTGACAATGGAGCTCCAGGCCTTGGTCAGTGGGTGGCACTTTGCCATGCATGACGGGCTGCAAACACGGCAGGGATGCTTTCTCCTGTCCCCACTGCTGCCAGCCTGTCAGTAACAGAGACCAACTTGCTTCCTTGGCAGGTGTCAGTAACAAGGGGAGGGCTGGTCTCTCCAGTTATGGGGACCTCTGCCTTCAGTCTGGTGTTCTGGAAATAACACCTTCATCCCTACTCACTGAGCACCGAGCTGCCGAGGGGTTGTAGAGCAGGCTGCTACCAGGGACGGCTCTGACTTGACACCTTTGACGGCTTGGCTCTGATGGCTTGAGGCCCAGGCTGTCTTCAGGGAGGGAGGCAGCCATTCTTTCAGTAAAGCTTCATTGAGACCTCCTGTGCCAGACCCCAGGGAGGGGAAGGTAAGGTGGGTACTCTGCCCTTAAGCAACTCTTAGTTCGTAGCAGGAAACTGGCACAGAAGATGATTGAAACTAGCACATAAGCTCAGAGAAAGCTCAGGGTTCCAGATCTTTTGAGTGAAGCAGGGAGGGCTTCACAGAAGAGGTGTTACTTAAACTCAGCCTTAAAATATTTTGAGATGCAGAAGATAGTGGTGTGGGGGAGAGTGAAGACTCAGGTGCAGAGCAGCCTTGGCTGCAGGTAGGGTCCGTGACGTGGGACCTGGGTGTGCCCCTTCGGGCTATGAACAACAGGGAGAGAGTGATTTAAAATTAAAATGTTCACTAATTTATCTTCCAGCAAAGCCCTATGTTAAGTGCACAAACACCTCACAGCTCACTTCTTTAGGAGTAACAAATAGAAACAATGCTAACATAAAATATATTTCTAATACATATACTATCTACCTTGTTGAGATGCTGCAAGTATTAAATAAGATGTGTAATATAGCCCCGGCTGGTGTAGCTCAGTGGATTGAGCTCGGGCCTGCGAACCAAAAGATAGCGGTTCAATTCCCCGTCAGGACACATGCCTGGGTTGCAGGCCAGTTCCCAGCAGGGGCCAGTTCCCAGCAAGGGATGTACGAGAAGCAAGCATACATTGATATTTCTCTCCCTCTCTCTTTCCCTTCCCTTCTAAAGATAAATAAATTAATTAATTAATTCTTAAAAATAGGCTATTAAAAAGAAAAGATGTGTAATACAAATTCCAGCTTCACAGTCCTTAAGAAGTAGTGGAGTTTCCCCCACCACCTGAGTGAGGGCTTCACATCTTACTGCGTTGCCCACTTTCAGGTCGGTGTTAAGTGACGCCCGTAACAGACACCCTTACTGGGTTCCTCGTTTTCACTGGAGGGCTCCCAGGGTTTTACCCAAAGAGCCTGTAGATCAAGCAGTCATGCCATTATAGCTGTTACATAGACAAGACCTTGAAATCACAGACTCCTCTTTAAGGCAATCATTCTCCCTTAAATTTGAAAGCTCAAAATTTAACCTCTAGCAATTTTATTTGTTAATTACACCTCCATGAAGCTGGGAGAAAAAAAGCTTGCTGGAAATTTCTATGCTTTGTTTTCTTAAAGAGGCAGTTCCTTCCTTTATGAGTCTCGGGAACCCTGGGGTCCAAGTGAGAAAATGAGGAAACCCAGGGGTGCCAGGCCAGAGTGAAGCTTCTGAAGGGCTCCCTCCCTCTGGAGCCTGGATGGAAAGGCCACCGGAGCCAGGGTCCTTTCGCCTGGTCTCAGACCCTGACCCACTCTGTCCTGGCTGTGTGGCCTTGAACAAGTCACATTACCAGCTCTGAGCGCAACTGCTCCCACAGGCCAAGCAGACTCACCAGGTCCCTGACCAGTCGGGCGCTGGTGACTGGCCGTCATTACAGCGTAAGGTCCTGACACAGAGAAGGTCCCTAGGAATGTTTCCTGAAGCTGATGCTCTGGGGGCTTTGTGCTGGGTTCACTGAAGGGGGAGAGTCCCTAACGCCTTCTATAAATGAGTCACATGTTAGGTGTGTTCACTCAGCAGATCCTCCCAGCACCGCTGTGCTAGTCTCGCCAATTGGGTCAACATCGTTGCATGCCGGTCAGTGGGGGGCACAGGCAATAAATGAACACGTGTAAATGTGCTTTTCCACAGTGGGGGTGACCAAGGGCCTAAAAGGGGAGAAGCTGGCGGCCAGGGTGGTCCCCTGGGGTAGGCACAGGCTGCCCAGCACCCAAAGCCTGTGGAATGCAGTGTCTGGTGTTTGCGTTTTCTTGGAATGCACCAGCCCTCCCCAGGCAGCTGGGCCTCCAAATCCTCAGAGGGCCTCCCCCCCCCCCCCCGCCTTCCCATCAGAGCAAGGCCAAGGCCAGACAGGGGAGGGGCATCATCAGAGAAGGCACTCACCCTACCTTCGGGGGAGGGAGGGGAGGATGGGAAGGAGGAAGCTGACCTTCAGCAGCTTCTCCAACAACACCCTCCTCCCCCACCAGGGACTGGGAGGTGGCTTGGGGAGAAGGGGCCAGGTGGCCCCCGGGGGCACTGGAATCACAGGGATCCTGTTGTTTTGTGCTAGAAAAGTCATAGAAACATTTGAGATAAAAATTCTACACTTAGCATTCTGGGTTCCAACCAGCCTTTCTAATCAGATTTCCCTTAACTTTGTCCGTCTTTTCACTCTTGTCTTGGGGTCCACAACGGATTCCCTGGGGAATCACAGAACAGTATCAGCTCATAGCTGACCCGCACAAGTTGGTTTGATGATGACAGGGTGAGGGGATTACTGGGCACCAACCGTGTATGAGGTTGTCCCTACAGAAGCCACGGCCTTGTCCCTGTTTCCAAAAGACGTGGCAGAGGCCCAGAACTACCCCAGCAGGCTGCAGGCTGGCCACGTGTGTCTATATGTCCCGAGGGCTTGCTAAAATAGAGAGGGCCACCTCTACCACACCCTGAATGTTTTGACTCAGTAGTTCTGGGGTAGGGCCCAGAATCTGCACCCATCACACATCCCCAGTTGATGCGGATGGTCTTGGTCAGGGACCACACTTTGGGAACCTCTGCCCTACACCATGTGCCCCTCTGAATAAACTGCCCTTCGGCAGATGAGAAGTTCAGCATGGCCCACTTTCCACAGTAAGGGTATATGAAGACCTGTCTTCCCGGTACAGGTACTGGAGGGTTCTATTCCTGACTGTCACACTGGTGTCCCACCCTCAGGGGACTGCCTCCAGACACTCCATTCAGGCCTCTGCGAGTGCTCCTCCTGACCACCACAGGACACAAACTTCCTGGAGTGCGGGTGCGTCCATCAGCAAGGACAAGGGGAGACTGTTCGGGATGCTTTGCTTCCTTAGGTGATCTCCAGGAGAGGGACCAGGCAAGGCTGGGCAGGGGGGCATGGGAAGGCTCGGAGAAGACTGGCAGAGGCTTCCGGACAGGGATGGACAGGGTTAGGGCTGGAGAGCTCAGGGATGGGGGAAGGCGGACGGGGCCTGCAGCACCTGTGTGTGCTGCAGCTGTGGCCTCGGACGGGAGCTCCCTGCAGTCAGCGCTGCAGCCGGGGGTGGCCTGAGTGTGGGGAGCAGACTGGGCCTGAGAGCTGAGGGACCCATCTGTTTCATCCCCCCAGTGGGCACACGTGGCTTCTTTATCAGAAACCAGCTGGCTTGAGCAGAGCAAGAGTGTCCTCGTTCACACTGCATACTTTACTGATGATTAGGCTGTTAAATAATGACATCCTATATGAGGGTGTTTTTATTAATAACAACAGCTATCATTTGTGAGCACCTATTATGTACCAGGCACTTGACATCCACAGTCTCAGTCAGTCCTCCCAAAACTCCAATAAGGTAGGTGCTGAGATGATCCCCATTTTATGGATGAGAAAACTGAGGCTAAGAGAGCTTAACTTGCCTGAGTCCTAGGGAACGACAGGGCTACGTCTCCCCATCTCTAAACTGTCACTTTCCACTCCATCCTCCTACCCCTCATTTCCTGAACACCTGTGCTGCGGAAGGCTCTGGGGGACCGCAAGATGAATCATTCAGGTAGTCGCTCACTCAACAAACTCTTGGCGAGCACTGGCTGTTTTGTATGGGCTTATTTATTTATAGCTGCCTTATTTCAGAAAGCACTTTACATGCTGCTTTACTTGGTATACAGGAGAATGCAAATGTGAAAGCAGGTCATGTGAGGGGGACACATGGAAAACAGAAACTGGAAAGGTCAGAAGGAGCCAGGAATGCGACAGATACGGGAAGAACAGGCCTTGAGGTCCCATGTGCTATGGAGACAGGCCACAGATTGTCTTCTGAGCCTTCTGGCGGGCAGAGCCCGATCCCTGCGGTGCAGAGGCCAGAAGACACGAACCAACCAGTTGCTGAGGGGAAACATGACTCTCCCAGGCTCTGAGACCAGAGAGGCCTCTTCCCCGGGGAGCTGGCACAAAGAGCTGGCACTGTGCACCGTACAGGGCAGTGTCCCCAAACAGCATACGGATGGCACGTCCAGCGCCAGTCTCGGGCTGCTTCCTGCACTACTCCTGGCCAAGCAGCCCGAGTCCCAGAGCAGGGAAGGGAGCCTGCCGCTCTGCCGCTCACTCCGTCTGTTTGGCCTGAAACGTGTCCTTAAATTGTTTGAATTTGTTGTCCCCTGTAAACAGATTTCACCTAAAAATCCAGATTTGGGTGGGTATTTTTTTAAAAATGGACTGGACAACAGGAGGCCCCAAGAACAAAAACTGGCCAGTGCTGAGCAGTTTTCCAGCCCTTCCATGGTTCCCCAAAAGCCCTCGTTGTCCTTAAGGTCCCTCCCCGGCCTTGCAAGTCACTGGGAGCTTGCAGCCCCATTTCAGGATGTTTTGAGGTGTGGCATCACTGTGCACCAGAGGCTCCCAATGACTTGTGTGTAGTGTAGAGCCCAGGCCCTGCTCCTGGGTTTGAGGTCAGGCTCAGACAGGCACCTCTGTAACAGGTGACGTCACACAGGTGGTGTCTCCTAACAGGGTGGGCTGTGGTGATTATAGCTACTCCGCCCTGCTGATCCAGGTACGTGGGTGAACTGTGTTTCTTTCAAAACAATTTTTGGCGAGAACAGTGGGGTTGTGAGTTCAAGGCCACCTGCCCCAACAGAGGCCCAGAGGGCAGTCCCTCTGACTTGCAGGGGAAGTCCTGAGTCACATGCTGTAATCGCAGACCCACCTGGGGAACTCTTGAACCCTTGCTCCCCGAGCCCACACCAGAACAGTTAAATCAAAATCCCTGAGCACGAAAACACATGCATCAGCATTTTAACTCTCCTCAGATGACCCGAGGATGCTGCCTGCCGGGTGTGAGGAGCAGGGCTGAGAAAGGAGCAAGCCCCTGCTGAGCCAGGCAGCTATGCAGATGAGCAAAGCTACCCAGAGAGGAGGGGCTGGTGGCAGTGAGGAAGTGGACTGTTAGAGTGCCACGAGTACTCCGGGGACCCAAGCAGGGGCATCTCACCCAGCCTGGGGACTCTAACTCTCCACCCCACTATCCTCCGGAGGGCAGGCCTGGACTGAGTTTGGCGAATAAATACCATGTAGCCACATGAAGAAGGAAATCCAGCCAAGGCAAGGGTACAGTCCAAGGCTCTGAGGCCCCCATGGAGGGGGGGAAGTAGAATAGAAGGTTCTGGCACAGCTCGCTCAAAGGTGGAAGTGGAGAGCATGAGAAGAGGCCACAGAGGAGGGAAGTGGCCAAATCACAAAAAGCCTTGCATGCCAAGCTAACCCTGAACTTGACCCAGAAGCTAGAAGAAGCCTCTAGAGGTTTTTAAGTCATGGAAGAACAAACCCCTAGTGGGCTGGGCTTATCAAGGAGGGCTTCCTGGAGGAGGGCAGACTTGAGCCAAGGGAGGAGTAGGACTTGGAAAGCTGGCAGGGAGGGAAAGGTGTGGGTATTGTAATTAGCTGCTGCAATTAAAACTCTTGAAAACCCTTTCCTCCCCTGTACCTTTTGAAACCGTTTAAATCACAGACTGACTGTGTTAAAGATATGTTTGTCTGTTATTTGAAAGCTGTGGTTTCTCTTAGCAGACTCTGGGCCCCATCCTTTGACTAGGAACCAGGAAAGGAATGAAGAACACATCCTCTTGCCCGGAGAGCTAATTATTGAAATACCGTCTGCCTCACCAGGGCGTATGGCGTCACTGCCTCTGTCCTCCAAGAACTCAGAACTTCTCACTGGTCAGAGTTTTCAGTACATTTTTATGGGCTGCCCCAAAGCCAAATGGGAGCTTTTTTTCCCCCACAAACGCTCCCCTCGACAAGTAGCCAGGTTTCACATATTAAAGTGAAAAGTCCAAAGGGTTGTTTAAAAAGAAAAAAGAAAAGGTACAGGCTCATTTGTGAGGCCTTGTTTCAGGAAACTCACAGTATTTGCCTGGTGTCGTTTTTTCCCCCCTGCAAAGCTGACAGTCAGGTTATAAGGATGATGATCGTCCCATGGGTTTTTATCCACCCGCCCAACAAACACTCCCTGGGCCCTTCCCGGGAACCAGGCCTTCAGCTGCCCTCCAGGCGAGAGGATGCCTCAGGCGTGGATGCTCCGTCCCCAGGGCCTCTAGGAGCAAAATACCTCACAGTTCACAAAGCTGTCACGAGCGATGTTGTGAGCTGTGTATAGTTTTATCCCCATTTTTCAGAGTGAGAAACTGGGGCTCTTGCTTCAGAGTCATGATGCTAGTAAGTGGTAGAACTTGACATTGGGCCACCCAAGTTCCAACCCTATATTCTGCCACTCTACCTTGCTCCGTTTTAAGGGATACCATCTCACTGTCATTGGCTTAGGTTGACACAAAACTCCAAGAGGCGGAGCCGTCATTCGTACTCTGTTTAGTATTCACCCCCACCTCAGAACCCTGGTTTCCTTTTGGGGGGGGATTCCCCATTGTGAGGAAGGGGAAAACTAGGGAAAATCTGCTTCCCACGGCTGCCATCACTACCAAAGCCTAGTGAAGCAAAATTCTTCCCTGGCATCTCCTCCTGTCTGGACAGTGGACAGGCGCTGGTGGCACATAATGTCTCCCAATCAGATATTCATTCCTGGGGCTGCCTCTTGAGTGAGTGGTGGGGGGACCCTACCAGGTCAAAGTCACTCTCAGCAAAGGACCCTGGATCAGGCCGTGCCTGCAGCACTCTCCTGGCTGGGATTCCCATGCTCTCTGGGCTCGGCCCTTTGTCCAAGCCTGCTCCAGCCACTTGCTGATTCTGTGAGCCCTCGCCATCTTCCAGTACATCCCTTCTTGCTTGAGATGACCAGAGGTGGTTATGCTTACTTCTAACCAAGAATCTTGATGGCGACAAAGCCACAGGCCCCCATCCAGTTTACACAGCTGGCCTCCCAAGGTGCTGTGCGCATCGACCCAGAAGACGCTTGCCTAGAAAACCATTTTTGAATGCTGTGAAAATGCCAGCACGGTCTCTCTTGACAAGGCCCAGGAACTATGGCAGAGAAACCCAACTGTCCAGGCCGCCATCTATACCCTGCGAAGCCTGGCGTCTGGCTGCTGGGCCCCAGGCCTTAGCTCTTCAGACCACCACCAAGCTTACTCTTCTTCAATCCACTTGCACCTGTGTCCTGCTGGCTTCTTTGGGGTCCTGAGCAGGGAGAACCAGCAAAACTCAAGGGTGCAGAGTGCCACAGGAGGGGCGAGCTGGGGTGTATGGACAGAGCGGCAGGAGGGCTGGGAACGAGGGGACCTGCACATGTGTCATTAGGTGCTCGGGAGACGGGCTATCAAAGGCCCGGCCAGTGACCTGTTCCCAAGGACTGTGCAAGAAGGTTCCTCAGTCAGGGTTCCCCAGGAAAACAGAACTAATAGGACACACATCTTTATGTTGGTTTTAAGACATTGGCCCGAGTGACTGTGGGACTGCCGGGTCTGCCATCTGTGCGGCAGGTTGGCGAGCTGGAAGCTCGGGCTGAGTGAATCCTGGAAGCCCGAGGCAGCAGCTCTTCCTTGGGAAGCCCCAGCGTGTGCTGTCCAGGCTCTAACCGACAGGGTGAGGCCCACCCACACTATCAACGGTGATCTCTACCTCAATCCACAAACTGTCGGTGCTCAACTGCATCTCACAGCCACACCCAGATTAGTGTCTGATTACATAGCTGGGTGAGCCCTGGCTGGCGTGGCTCGGTGGATGGAGTGCTGGCCGGCCAACCCAAAACATTGCTGGTTCAATTCCCGGTCAGGGCACATGCCTGGGTTGCAGGCCAGGTCCCCAGCTGGGGTTGTGTGAGAGGCAACTATCGATATATCTCTGGCACACACTGATGTTTCTCTCCCTCTCATTCTCCCTTCCCTTCTTTTTAAAAACAAACATAAAATAAAATCTTAATCGCCCAGCCAAGTGGACACAAAATTAGCCATCCCAGAAAGGTCCCCCCAACCCCGTGACTGGCAGAGCAGGGTGACTGCAGGCAGCGTGGACCAGCGAGTGGAGTGGGAAACACTTGAGCTGACGTTGGGTCATCTCCTGGCTGCAGAACAGGACCTGGCACCTCAGTCACACCAAGGGCCGGTTGCCCAAGCTGGGTTGCTGTGCAGGTGTGTGAATAGAGCACCCATTGTTTGAGCCAGGGGTTCTCTCTGCCCTCCCCGAGACCCGCGCAGACCAACCCCCTGCAGCAGACGCCTGTCCCTGTCCCCCTCTCGCAGTGCTCTCCCCCTGCTTTTTGTCCGGCTACCTCAGCATTTCTCTATTTTGGCTGGTTGTCCACACATACTATGCCTGCTGTCCCCACCGCCCCTACCTAAGTCCCAGAGCCTCCTTCTCGAATGCCGACTGCTCTGGATTCCCGCCTCCCCTCCTCTTGTAGATCCTGAGACACATCGGCCACCACATACACCCTGGGCCTCTTTCAGCCTCACAGGTGGATCAGCCCCAGTGGTCTGAACCACATCTGGAATGAAGAGCTCACAGCCCAGCATGCTCCGATGCAGGGCGTCTCCCACGTAAGCTGGGCTACCTCCAACCAGCTCTGGCCCCGGGTGGTTCCCCTCCTCTGTGGCAGGAAGCATGTGGGACCTTGAACACGATCTTGGAAGAAGTGGCCTAAGAAGCAGATCTGAGTGGGCCCATCTAAGCCTCTTGGAGCTATTTCCCCAGTTTAGACCCAGTGACTAGGGAGCAGAACGGACCACAGAGAGTCTCTCAGAGCAGCAAGAGACCGCCAAGTTATCTTAAAATAGCCATGGAATTCTGGTGGCAGGTTCACAGCCTCTCCAGGCAGAAAGAGGGCCCGAAGGTCACTTAGACACCGCCCCCAACTCAGGCACAGACCCCTTCTGAAATCTGTGAGAATGTCATCTATCAGAAACACTCAGTCACTTTAGGGCAATCACAGAGCCCTACCCGGAGATCTCAGGAACACAGCAGGAGGGAACACTGAGCAAACTGTGGCCTCGGCTGATTTACCTGCGAATGGGTCTCTCCTGCCCACCCTGCCCGCCACAAGCTGTGTCACTCAATGTTAAGGTACATCGCCCTCTGTTCCCCCCCATCCCCGCCCCCTTCCTAGCAAAGTGCCTGCCCGCAGCCCGTTTCCAAACAGCTGCTGAGTGCTGAACAGATTACTAAGGCACCCCCTTATTTCCAACAGACAGGGAGGCTACAATTCAGAGAAGAGATGAGCCGGGGGCGTGGTCCCACAGCAAGTTTGCGGTGCCCTAGGATTCCCCGGTCTCAGTGAGAGTGCTCTTTTCTACCCTCCTGCCTGACTTCTCTCGTTTCCCCACAAAAGCCACAGGTAGAAGTGTTTACGGTCTGGCAGCTAACCAAGGCCACAAGCACTTCAACGGGTCACGGTCTGACCCTGTCATCTGTTTTGCGTTTTTCGTGTTTTATTTATTTTATTTTTTATTTTTAGATGCTGTTAACAATTGTGCTTTCTACTCTAATTTGCAAACTCAGCACCGCCATGCTGGGGACGTTATACACTGACACCCCAATGCAGGCAACACAGGCCCACCCAGCTGCTCCCCTGTTTTCAAGGGTGGTAACCCCATTAACATTAGTATTTCCAAGACCTGCACCACAGTGATGAGTGTGCCTGTTTGTGAGAAGCAGTTCCTTCTTTGTGGAGCCCTTTTGTGTATGTTAACTTGTCTAGCACTTGACAAAAACTCCCCAAATGAAATCACGTTCTCTCAACAGAGTGCTGTATGTTTCAAAGAGGCGAGTTTATTTTATATGAATTATCTACATACCTCAAAAGCTGACTACAAAAAAAAAGGCCATGACAAGTTACAAGGGACTTCTATTTTCTTTCGTGTGCTTTTCTACGTTTTCCAAGTTGTCCTTAATCAAAAGAAAAAACAAAGAAGGATGCAGCGGGCTGAGGAGGAGGATGCAAGGCAGGAGGCCGTCTCTGAGGACTTTGGCCTCAGATTGTGCCCCTGATGGGCAAGTGCAAAGACACAACTGAGGGTCAGGGGAGGAGCCCTCACCCCCCACTGTGTGTGACCTTGGGGAATCACTCCACCCTTCCCAGCCTCCACTCTCTCCACCCTGAACGGATCTGCCACCTGCTGGGCCTGCTGCATCAGGCTGCTACCAGTCGCATAACAAGACAGGTTGGGACGCTGCACTCTGATGGCCCTGCACACGTGACCAAACCTCGGCCGCCCCCCTGCCCCTCCATCTTGGCACTATCAAATACTTCAAACACACAGAAAACAGAGAAACAGTTTTACACCTGAGAAGGAGAAGGGTCAGAAAGAACAACTCTGGACCCAGCATTGTCAAATCTCGACACCTGGCCACATTGGCTTCAGATCTTTTTCCCTAAAAAGTAAAACATTACGGCCCTGACGGGCGTGACTCAGTTGGCAGGAGCATCATCCTGTAGCCAGAAATTTGCGGATTTGATTCCTGGTCAGGGCAGGTACCTGGGTTGCAGGTTCGGCGCCCACTCTGGCTGGTACGATCCCCAGCCTGGGCGCATGCAGGAGGCAGCCAATGCTTCTCTCTCCAATCAGTGTCTCTCGCTCCCTTCTCCTCTCTCTAAAAGGCAATGAAAAGGTGTTCTCGGGTGAGGATTAAAAAATCCCACAGAAATAATTAAAGTCCTGTGTACCTCTTCCTGACCTCGTTGCCATCCCTCCCTTCCCAGGGATAGCCACCCTTCCAAATGTGGTGTTTTTGCTGCTCCAAGCACAGCTTAAACTTTTCCTCCCTGACTGGAACCCTAAAAATATGTGCCAGTGTTTAGAGCAACTGTTCGTGTTATACTGTACCTACCCCACAACCCGTTGCTGTCTTTTCCTACACAATATCTACGGTGAAGCTTACAGCCTTTGTTTCTTTTTCATCTCAGTGCATTATTCCACTGTGTAAATAGATCACAATGTATCTATCTCGACGGCTATTGATGAATAATTAATCCTCATCTAATTTCATGATTGTAGGTGGAGTGAGTGGAGTGGAGTCTGTGGACTGCAGATAAGAGCCTCTTGAACTTGATTGGATGTTGCCACAGTCTGGTCGAAGGCGACTGATGGCCATTTAGGTCTCTGTTGAGGTTATAAGGTGCCACACCCTTGCCTCCCCCACCCCCTCTCCCGACATCAACAGGCTTTTTCCTCTTTATCAGTCTGCGGGATGTGAAATGGTGTGTCACGACTCTCCATTTGCATCTCTCACATGGCCAGTGAGGTTGAACCTTGTTTCGTATTTTTGGCCATTTAGGTTTCCTCTTTTGTGAATCGCCTGTTGTTACCTTTAACCCATTTTTCTCTTTACATTGGACTGTTTGTCCTTCCCTTGTTTGTCCGCACTTTCAACCTACTTCTGCCAGATCCCAAAGCAAGTTCAGATTACAGCATTTCTCAGCTCTGGACTTCCAACGGCTCTCCTAGGACATGGGCCATTTGTCACCTTGTTTAGTGGCCCTGGATGGCCTGTGAGCTGAAAATCAAGTTCAGGCTATTACTTTCAGCTCCACCTTCTCCTCCAACCTCATCTCCACTGCTTCCCTCCACGCACCTGAACTCCAGCCCCATGCCTGCACACGACTCACTCCAGCCCAGGCTCCTGCAAGTACCATCTCCTTCGCCTGGAAGACCCTCATCCCTAGTTCCACGTTCTACCTAAAATGTCACTTTTCCCTGAGACTTATCCTCTCTTCTCAATTCAAAGTTAGAGTCACTCAAAACATCACTGGCCACACCCTACCTTTCCAGTGGCATTTATAATGCCCTGTTTTGCAGTTTTAACAATGCCTTTTATACACCACTTTTCTGATTACAAAAGTACCTGCTCCTTCATCATGCTATATTAACCTTCGTTCATAATCTGATTTTAACCTTGTCTAAGCAGCAGCCCTGTAAGGTGGAACAGCATTATTACCCCCTTTGGACAGATGTGGAACTGTGGCCTAAAGAGAGACTAGCTTACCACCCAAGATCCTCCACTGGCCCCAAGGCAGAGCTGGACTGAAGGCAGGACTCTTCCGCCACGTCCAGGCACCAAGCCTGTCATATATTTATATATATGTTGTTGCTGCTTATACCAACACCTGACACCCCCATGAGACTGTGAGCTCCACAGCTGCCTGTTCTAGTTCAGCCAGGGGGGCACCCAATGAATATTTAATTTCTTAACAATGTGCAGTAGTCACTGCAAATCCACTGGGTGCCTAGGGCTTTGCGCATAGTAATTCTAACCTTCCCAACAACTCTATTTAGATGAGGAAACTGAGGCTGAGGGGTCGAAGTGATTTGCTCAGATTGCACAGCCAGTAATCAGTGGAGCTAGCCTTTAAGAACAAGAGGTAGGTACTTCCTTCTGTAATCTCCACCCTGCACACCCTAAAGGCACACCCAGCCAGCTAGAGATATCATGCCCCAAGGGCCAGAGGCAGAAGACCAAGGGTGGGCAAATTGACGGTGATCAGGGGAAGCTGGGGTAGGGTGGGGAGGCCATGGCCACTGGCCACTCCCATGATGTACACACTTCCCCAGCCTCATGGGGGTGTCTGCAGGCCGTGACAGTAGCAGGTGAGAGGAGGTCTGAGTGATAAGAAAGGGGGTAAAGAGTGGGGTGTTGTTAACAAGTGTTCTCACCTCTCTGCAGGAGTGAGGCCCGGTGGGGTCAGGTTGGCCCTCTCTCCCCAGGGAAAAGGCCTGATTTGGCAGGAGTCATGTTCATTGCTATTATCTGCTCTTCCTTAACATCAGTCTGCTAATCCTAGGGCTGTGTATGTTTTCTTTCAGTGTGTGCCACGCATTTAGTACGTTGTTTGTGTATGTGGCAGGCTTTTGCAACCTATCTTTGTGTTGTTTCCGCGCACTGAGTGCAATTTGTTGATGGACTTCGTTACTGTGCCTGTTTGTCCACCTTATGTGTAAGTTGTTGTGTCTGTGCTGTGTACACTGTGTGTCTCTCCTTGTCTGTATGTCTACATTCTGTAATCATCTCTTCATTGTAAGTACGTGTCGTGCAATATGGTGTGGTGTGAACTTGTATCTGTGCTCTGTCTCTGTGCTGATCGCACTGCCAGCGCAGGATGTTGTGCGTTTATGTTGTGTGAATCCGGTTTGGGTTGCCCTGGATCCTGTCTGCGCTGTGAGTCTACACCTCCCTGCTGTGTCTGTGCCCTGTGCGCAAAGCTGTGTTTCCTTGACAAGTGTGCGCCTGCTCTGAGCGCCGAGCGCTTCGGGTGCTGCTTCTGTGAGTGTCGGCGTTGTGCCTGCACCCCCGCGGCGCGGCGGTGTGCCTCTGCGCCCGTGTACTCGCGCCGCGTGTCTGCGCCCGGCGCGCGGGGGCGGCGGGGGCGGCCTGGAGGCGGGCGCGCGGGCGGGCNGTGCTGCTTCTGTGAGTGTCGGCGTTGTGCCTGCACCCCCGCGGCGCGGCGGTGTGGCGGCACTGCCTCTGCGCCCGTGTACTCGCGCCGCGTGTCTGCGCCCGGCGCGCGGGGGCGGCGGGGGCGGCCTGGAGGCGGGCGCGCGGGCGGGCGGGTCGCTGCGGGGCCCCGCGGCCGCGGGCTCCAATGGCAAGGCCAGCACGGCCCCCGTTAATTACATAAGCGGGACGTCAATAATTCGCGGGAAAACGCGAAAAAGATGGCGTCCCGCGCCCGGGGGGCCCCTTCCTGAGCGCCCCGGCCCCTCCCTTCTCCTCCTCCCCCCTCCTCCCCGCGGCGCCCCCGCCCCGCCCCGCCCCCGCCGAGACCCCGACCCCGGCCCCACGGGCGGACACTCGGCCGGGCAGCCGCGGGCCGAGTGCATCGGTCTCTGCCGCCGATGCGCTTGGTGGCCAGACTCCAGGTGGGACCGGCGGACACGCAGGCTCGCGGTAAGTTGAGCGCTGCAGGCGGGCGGCCGGGGCCCGGGGACTCCGCGCCACACTCTTCTCTTTTGCAATCTCCCAGAACTTTGGCTGGGCGAACGCCTTGGGCGGGGGTTTGGAGTCCTGGGGAGCTGCGCGCCTGGGGGCCAAAGGGTGCTGACCGGTGTCTGCGGCGGGAACCCCGCCAGGGTCCCCAAAACTTTGAGGGGCGTGGGTGACAGGTCGCTATTCCCTTGTCCCAAATCTTTACTTTTTCTTCTCGGGGGGGGGGGGGGGGAGTGGTGTGTGGGGGAGACCGGCGGGGGCGTTTGGGATTTTGCTCACGTCCGAAGTCAGGCTGCGGCAGAATGGGGAAGGGGGCGGCTCTGCGTCGTAGTGACTGAAGAGAGCGTAGCACTGACCCGAAGGGGGTTCTTCTGCAAGCTACCCACCCCCTCCTTAATACCGTTTTTAAAAAGCCAACGGCCGCCCTGGGAGAGGCCCCGGCGCATGAATCATCCTCGCTTCCTGCCCCCGCCTGGCCCCGCGCTCCGGGTGCCGCGGATTTGAACTGGACGCAGACAAGAACCCGCAAAGAGGCATTTCTTTGCAGATGGGTTTGAATCAGCCAATCACAGCCCACGGGGGCCCGCTCCGGGGGTATGGAGACCTGAGTGGGGGGCCGCCACCCGTGACCCCACCCCTCCCTGGCTCAGCCAGGGCGGGGGGCGCGCCGACCCGGCCAGCTCCCAGCGACAAGGCTAGGGCGGAAGTGTCAGTTTGTGAACCTGCCAGGGCCCCCGGCCCGGGGCCGGCGGGAGAGGAGACCTCGCAGAGCCTCGGGAGGAGATCTTGCAGAGCCAGGGAGTCAGGTGGCAAAGAAGACAAGGATTCGGGCCGCATACCCTGTTCCATGCCTGTGTATTCTGCCCTGAAGAAAAGGGAGGAATGGGGACAAGGGGCGGGCGCGCCGCCCTCTGGAGAGCCAAGACCCCAGCAGTGCCCGGCATGCCCCGGGGCGTCTGACATGCACACACATGTCTTTACCTTTATATGCTCACTGATATATTGCCATAGATATCCAACACAGTCTCACAGGAGTACACACTCAAACGTCCCTGTGTACAGATAATCATAACACCAGGTACCCAGCGCCATGGCAGAGAGAGAGGAGACCAGAGGAGCTGGTGCAGGGAACAGAGGGAGGCAGTGTTTGGCTTAGTGAAGAGTGTGTGGAGGGGCATGAAGCCAGGTGAGCCCAGAGAAGGGAGGAGGAGGCTGTGGGGAGGGCTTAGAAAGGCATCGGGGAGCCACAGAAGGTTTGCAGAAGAGAATAAGATGGAAATTGGTGGCTCTGTGGAAGAGCCTGGTGGGGAAGCAGGAAAGTAGGGAGTGGACTGTTGAATCCTGGGTGCCGGTGGTTATCATTCCCCATCCTAGGTGACCAGCATAGGTGAGCACAAGGCACAGGAAGTAGTTTTTGAATGACTCAATGGCCCAGGCACAGCTAGGCCCTAACTAAGACAGGGACAGAGGGATGGAAAAGACAGCAGGATACTAGAAGTCACTGCAGCCCACAACTGGTGGATGTGGCAACTCATTGGTTGGAGAGGTCTAAAGTGTTTGGGGGTTCTGGGGACCCATTAACAGGAAGAGTGAAAGCATTTTATAGTCTGGTGAGAGACGGTCACGGAGAGGGTGGCATGGGGGTGACAACTGCTCGGAGCAAATTTGCATTTGAGTAAAAAAAGCACTAGTGAGTTTAAATGCCCCAGCGTTGGTTTCCATTAAATCATCCCGTAATTGAGAACAGAAAGGGAGATTACAGAAGACACACGCAGATGGCCAAGTCCATACCAGTTCACAAGCCACCAGGGCGTTTTCCTTGCTGGGTGAGTCTTCTCGGCCAGCTCTCAGGGTGGGAGTGAGAGTATAAGATTTCCCACTGCTCCCCTGGAGGAGGCCTTCCACTCAGCATGCGGTATGTTCGCTTAAGGCATGATTTTCAACCAGTGTGCCGCAGGCATTTTAAAAACATGCAGTACTTGACTGTTTAGTCAGGGGCACTGACATCTTTTCCCTTAGATTGTCAATAAAAATGACAACAGCCAACATGACAATAGCTGTCATGTGTGAGTGCCCTGTCTTGAGCCATAAATATATAGGTCATATAATAGAGTTGCATCTTATTGGTTACAGTGCATAATAAGGTTGCATCTGATTGGTTAATTCTTGGTACCAGATATTCTTATATACAAGTATAAACAAAACTATACAAGTATTGTTAGAAAAGTCACTTTAGAGCAAAAAGGGTAGGTAATTACTATTTTTATTTGTTTGTAAACCAACCAAAATTATATCTATTTTTGGACCAGATCAGCAAAAAATATATTTTTTTGGTGTGCTGAAGAATTTTTGTAATTAGTTTATGTGTGCAATGAGATGAAAAGGATTTAAGGGATAAAGCCTCCAGTTCCTAAGCCAGAGAGTGTGTATGGTTCAGGCCCCTGGCCTGGAAGACTTTGCTCTGTGGTTGGCTGAGAGATTCTTCTCAGCAGAAGGCAGTGTGGTATGAATGGAAGAAAGAGCAGGACTTAGGTTCAGCCCACCTGATTGTGAGCTACAGCTCTGCCTTGAATCCCCTGGCCACTTTCCCTTGCCAAACCTCAGTTCCCCTGCCTGTAAAATGGGAATAATAATGCACCCCTCGAAAGGTTGTCATGAAGATCTTGTGAGATAATAAAAGCTTCGGGCACATACCACAGATGACATAAATGGCAGTCCCCTATCTCTGAAGCAAGGAGCAACAAGCCTGTTTTCTTTCTCTTCCAGTAAGAGTGGAAACCAATGGAGAATCGAGCCCTGGACCCAGGGACTCGGGACTCCTATGGTGCCACCAGCCACCTCCCCAACAAGGGGGCCCTGGCAAAAGCCAAGAACAACTTCAAAGACCTGATGTCCAAGCTAACAGAGGGCCAGTATGTGCTATGCCGGTGGACAGATGGACTGTATTACCTCGGGAAGATCAAGAGGGTAAATAAACCTTTTCTCCCCGGCCCCTGTTCCCAGGTTTTCAGCATTTCTCTGCTCAGCCTTTGGCCTAGGCCTCAGACCGGTGACGGAGAATGGGGATTGCGGGAAATCCACTTCTTGTCCCTCACTCTCAAGGGCTGAGCAGGGAAGGAGCTTTTGCAGGGGCCATCCTTAGAGCTAACATCACCTACCCAGTCCTCTAGCAGAGTGCTCTGCAAGCCTACAACACAGCATGGCCTCGGGATGGCGATGATTACCCGATGTGGCTTGTTCTGTCCTCAGCATTCTCACCAAGTTGTCCCTAGATCCCCGACTGTACAACTCCAGGGACTAGGCATGTACTCCCTGCCACCTGCCTTCCCCTCTGGGCCACCTCTCCTCTCTGGAGCACAGGGAGGGGGCACCTCAATCCCTAGGCCCTGCGGACGACCGGCGTCTCCCCAGCCACTTTCTCACGCTGCTCCCCCCTCTCTGCCCCAGGTCAGCAGTTCAAAGCAGAGCTGCCTTGTGACTTTTGAAGACAATTCCAAGTACTGGGTCCTGTGGAAGGACATACAACATGGTGAGTACTCCTGAGATTTCGGACACCCCTGCCTCACCCTGTGTCCTTTCTCTTCCTCCACCTCCATTTTCCCCTTCTCTCCTTCTGTCTGTTATTCCTGCCATCTGACCTTGTCCATGAAACCCCAAGCCCACCTGATGTGCTGATCAGAATCCCAGTTGTGTGTTTGCATGGAAAGGCCCTTATGACATTCGTCATCCCCTTGGGTGCCCATACCTCATGAGGGAGGCCAGCAGATGGGGAAAGTGACGTAGGAGGTGGTGGGGGCAGGGTGGGTCCCAGGCCTGTGTCAGCCTCCTTGCTGCCCTTCATCTCCTGCTGCACAGAGCTCCCTGTGTCTCTGGGCTAGGAACAGGGAAGGGCCCCAGACAATTGGAATTGTCACCTCTCGATGAGCACAGTGCACCCTATCAACATGTGAAGAAAACTAGTGGAGGCAGCTCTAGCCATGGCGGAAAGACCAGGAAAGCAGAGAAGGACCAGGCAGGGTGGAGATGGCCATGCCCAGTGGAGCTGGACCGGCTTGCAGGGTTGAAAGGGAGCTGGGTCGGGTACCACCCCTGCCCTCAGAGAGTCCGCACCTTCTCACAGAGGGCAAGTCAGTGGCATCTGGAGCCCCCAGCAGTCGATTTGCCACTTACTCTCTATCAAATGAATGAATGTCACAGTATGGGGGTCAGGTCTTTGGGTCAGATATTCCTTGGACAGAGGTCTAGCACTGCCATTTGCTAGGTGCATATCCTTGAGCAAGGGACACGACCTCTCTGACCCTCAGTCTCCTCATCTGAGACAAACAGATGGTGAAAGTACTGGCCTCAGGGTGGTTAAGTGAAATAATCCACCGAAAATGCTTTGTCCAGGGCTATAGGGGGGCTGCTTCTCAAGAATTTGTTGCCATAAGAGATGATTTCAAGGAGCCTACCAAGTGGGGGGCCACAGAACCCAGGCAGTTAGTAGAGCTTCTAAATTGCCTTTTTCTCCAGGGTGTTGTGGCTAATGCAGACCGATTCTTCTCCAAGCCCCTCTCCTCTCAATTTATTATCTAAAGATCCAAAGCCATCAGGACCTGCTCTCCTGGGCTCCCCTCTCAGGGAAAGCACAGGGAGCCACGGGGTGACGAAAAGGGCTCCCTCTCACAGACCTTGAAGAGGAGGCCCGCTGTGCCAGGGACCTCGGTGGGCAGCAGTGCCAAGACAGAGATACGTGGCAACTGTGTGTCATGTATTCACTCAGACCTTCCACACACACACACATACTTCTTCCTCTTCAGCAAAAACAAACAATGCAACGAAAGAAGAGATAGAAAGGGAACTTATCGTTTAAAAGCAACTGAACAAACTTAAAATTGTTAGGACACTTGCTTGAGACAACTGGAAATGTGACTACTACCTGAAGTTTGAATAGAAAGAAATCATTTTTAATTTTCAGGTGCAATGAAGATGCTGTAGTTACAGATTTTTTTTTAAATGACCATTCTAATCTTTCAGAGATACATACTGAAATATTTATGGAAATGATTTGGTGTCTGGAACTTGAGGGAAAATAATGGTGGAAAGTGGGAGGGACTATTGTCAAAACAAGATTGGCCATGAGGTCATAATTGTTCATGAGAATAGAGTTAAAGTATACCCTTCTGTCTATTACATTCCCTTAAACATTATTTAACATTAAAAAAGTGCGTGCCTGGCTGGCGTAGCTCAGTGGATTGAGCGCGGGCCCCCGAACTGAAGGATTTTTGTTCGATTCCCAGTCAGGGCACATGCCTGGGTTGCAGGCCAGTTCCCGGCAGGGGACACACAAGAGGCAACCAAACATTGATATTTCTCTCCCTCTCTCTTTCCCTTCCTCTCTAAAGATAAATACATAAAAAGAATCTTAAAATTTTTTTTAAAAAGTGTGTAATAAATCAAGTTAAATCAGGCAGTACAGGGATCATGATCGAAAGAACAGAGGATTCCATGTCACACAGCCATGGGTTTGAATCCCACCTCTCCTGCTTACTAGCTGAGCAGGGGACTCGATTTCTCTAAGTCTCACTTTCCCCGTGTTCAGAAGGGGGTGATGACAACAGGCACCTCAGGGTGGTTGGGAAGACTCCGTGAGCTGGCCCGTGGAGCTCGGGGCTGGGCCGGTACACAGAGGCTCAGCCCCTGGAATGTGACTTTAGAACTTATACTTCCAGCCAGCTAGAGCCCAGAGGGCCTCTTTCTTTCTTTCAGCTGGAGTTCCAGGGGAGGAGCCCAAGTGTAACATCTGCTTGGGGAAGACATCAGGGCCACTGAATGAGATCCTCATCTGTGGCAAGTGTGGCCTGGGTGAGTGTGACGAGCCGGTCACAGAGAAGGCCCTGACCTGTGGTCCTTCCACCCCACCCCACCCCACCCCCGCTGGACCCTGACGGGCAGTGCCTCGCCCTGTTGGGGCCTCAGCTGGCTTCCTGTTTCTCTTGGAGCTCAGCAGTGACAGGGGGCCAGTCTCTGGGAGCGAAGGCCCAGGAAGGGGACCCTTGGGGTGAGCTGGGCTTTCTAGAAAGCTGAGACTAGTTGTGCAGTTTGGAGCCTGACTGGATGGAGAGCATAAATAGGAGAGATGGGGCACACAGGCTGAAGTCAGACCTCGGTGCCCTCCCCCTCTGGGGCCCAGGCTGTCTTTCAGTTGCCTCTTGGACACCAACTTGGCTTGCCTTGGTGAGAGCATGGCCAGCCAGTCCCCTGGCAGCTGGCAGGCGCACAGCTCCTAGGACCTGCTGCAGCCCTTCCCAGCCCTGCCTTTGGGCTGACTGGCCTTGGGCCACGGCTTCCTTGTGGTCACCCACCACCCCTCCTCTGCCTAGGTTACCACCAGCAGTGCCACATCCCCATAGCAGGCAGTGCCGACCGGACTCTGCTCACACCTTGGTTCTGCCGACGGTGCATCTTCGCGCTGGCTGTGCGGGTGAGCCCCCATCCTTCAGCCCCTGCCTCTCCCTTCTCCAGTCACGAAGCCCAGCGACTCTCCGGGCTCAGGCAGGCCTCCGGGTCACGGAGCCAAGGTATTGGAGGCAGGCAGCGCCTCTACCACTTACCCGGCCGTATGTCCTTGGCCAGGTTCCTTAGCCTGTGGGAGCTTCAGTTCCCTTCAGCTGTAAAATGAACACACGTTCCATGTCAGGGCTAGGAGGCCCCAATAAATGAAGCCTTACTATTAAAAGAAAATCATGTATGTGCCCACAGTCATTAGTCTTTATTACCTTTATTGTGTTTGTTACTATTAAGGGAGATCCTTCTGGGAAAGGGAGAGGATGGATTTGGGATTGCTGGGAAAAAGCTCCTTGCGTCTGACTTTATTGGACTATCTGCGGGTCCCCCTAGTGGGCATTTCCCTTCTGGCCCAACCGGGCCCCCTCATCTCCCGCAGAAAGGCGGCGCGGTGAAGAAGGGCGCCATCGCCAGGACGCTGCAGGCGGTGAAGATGGTGCTATCCTACCAGCCCGAGGAACTCGAGTGGGACTCGCCCCATCGCACCAACCAGCAGCAGTGCTACTGCTACTGTGGCGGGCCGGGAGAGTAAGGCCGGCGGGGCGGGGCCTCCGAGGGAGAGGGGCGGGCCAGGAGGGTCAGGCCAGGACGAACCAGGCTCCAGGAGCTTTCCGACTGGGGCGTTCCGGGGTGGGGTCAGGCCGGGGGAACTGGGTCGAGGGGCAGGGCCAAGCGAGTGCGACCTCCTGGGAAGAGCCCGAACCTAAGGACAATCGAAACTAGGTGGAGGTGGTTCCCTAGGGCACCATGGAAAAGAAGGAAGTATTATCAATGATTAAGAGCCTGCACACCAGGGTCTAAACCCCGCGATAGCTGTGCAGGCCCCGAGCTTCAGTTCTCGTAGTCGTTTCCCTCTATGAGAGGTGGCCGTGAGTGGCGCCTGAGTCCAGTGGTTCACTTAAAGGCTCTCACGGGGCCTGGCACTTGTTGGGCACGTACATGTGAGCTGTTACTGGGGGTGAGCGGAAGTTAAGACAAAACTTTTCACTGCCAGAGCCAATGAAACAGGCTGCTGGTGAGATATTAAGACCTTTTTTTGCCGGGGGCGGGGGGGGGGTGTCATATGTTGGGGATACTGTAAAGGGGGTCCTTATCCTGGCTATAGGGCGAGGGTCTTTGCCTGATTCTCTTTGGGATCCTGGGCCTCCATGTAGCCATGGTGACTGCAGAGGCCAGCAGAAGAGATGGGATCTCTGCCCTCAGGAAAGGTAGCTTCCAGGACACCTTGACCTCTGTGTCTTAGCCCCAGGCTGCACTGACGAGAAGTAGGGGTCTGGAGGCTGTAGAGAAATGCCTTTCTCAAAGAGACCTTTGCAGCATCAAGGCAGTGGTTTTCCATGCTTCTGAGCAGGGTTACCCAGGGTGATTGTTTAAATGCATTTCCCTGGGGCTTCCCCAAAGGTTGAGCGGTCTGGAGCGGGTTGAGCAATCTGCAGATTAACCTAGACCCCTGGTGATCCTGATGCCAGTGGTCAGCCCACGGGCCACACTTTGACAAGCTGTGAACAAAGTGTTGACTCTCGTTGAGGAAACACCATTTTGCTCTTAACTCACATTCGCTGAGTGCAAGACAAACCAGACGTACGTAGTGCTGCCCTGTGGTTACGAGAGCCTCTGTTCCTCCATGGAGTCTCCTGGGCAAACTCCTCCCCGTCGGTGGTATTAGGGAAGGAGTGTATGGGGTGCAGCCCAGATGTGAGAACGCCCATCTGGTGTGGTGGAAGAGCGCTTTGAAGTCAGGGAGGCCAGGATTTAAACCCCATCCATAGCTTGCTTCCTGAGTGATCCTGAGCAAGCCACTTAACCTCCGACTTGCCTATAAACTGGACATAGTGTCCCACCCTGAGATTAAAGGAGATTGCATGTGCCCTGCTTCCAGGACCTCCCCCAGCACAACCTAAGTGCTCCGTCCCTGTGTTCTCCGTCCCTGGGTTCTCCGCCCTCCACTGGGTTCTCTTCCCTGGCCCCAGTGGAGGGTGCATTTATGTTGGGAGAGGTTCCCGAGGCTCGTGTTTGGCCGGGTGCGTGGGCCCAGGTGACCCTGGCTCCTCTTGGTCCCCAGGTGGTATCTGCGGATGCTGCAGTGTTTCCGGTGCAGGCAGTGGTTCCATGAGGCTTGCACCCAATGCCTCAATGAGCCCATGATGTTTGGTGACCGGTAGGTGCTGATTCACTCTGCCTCAGCCCTGACTGTGAGGTCCCAGGGGAGGCAGGGAGCAGGAGTAGCAACTCCTTCATACTGCCTGCCAGGCTCTAGTGAAGTGGGGTTCTGTGGGGGGAGACTTCCCGCAGAGGAACATTCTGGACCATGTCCCCAACTGCCACTGACTTGTGGGGGATCTCAGACACAGCCCTACCTTCCCTAAGCCCCAGTCTCTTTAAGTGTCTGAGGAAGGGGGGAGTGACACAGGCCCTGCCCACCCCTGCCCAGGGTTGTTGTAGGAGCCACTGGGTGAGTGGGTGACTTGATCCAGCTTCTAATCAATGGGGCTAAACTGACAGGAGGCTTAGGTGTACCTTGCTGATTGTGTGTGTGTGTCTCAGAGGGGAAGAGTGTGACTACTGCAGCCCACCCTAGCTCACTCACCCTTGGAACACAGCCATACTACAGGGCAATGACTTTGGGGACAGGGGTTGAGGTAGGGGTTCGAAGGGGCAGGCGGGTATTTCCTGGTCCCTGTCCTGCCCTGCCGTTACTCCCACCCCCAAGCCACCAGCCCTAGGAATGAGAACAGGCTGACTATGGGAAGGCAGGTGGAAGGTGAGGGGGCTGCTTTCGGTGGGGTGTCAGAGCCCCTCCCACCACAGGCCCCTCTCCACCCACCCACAGGTTCTACCTGTTCTTCTGCTCCGTGTGTAACCAGGGCCCAGAATACATCGAGAGGCTACCCCTGCGATGGTGAGATGATGGGGCTGGCCCAGACGCCCCCGCCCCTCTCAGCTCCTCTCCTTCCCTGTCCCTCCAGGAACAATTCCCATTCCAAGGAACAGGTCCCAGCCTCGCCCCTGCCCTTCAGTCCTGACCCAGGAGGCTCGGGCCCTGGCTGCTGCTTCACCCTGGCCCCACCTCCTTGCCCCCTCACCCAGGGTGGATGTGGTGCACCTGGCCCTCTACAACCTGGGGGTGCAGAGCAAGAAGAAGTACTTTGACTTTGAGGAGATCCTGGCCTTTGTCAACCACCACTGGGAGCTTCTGCAGCTCGGCAAGGTATGTAGGCCCATGGGACAGCAGAATGGCAGGAGCCCTTCCCACAGTGGGGGTCCCACGGTGCAGAGAGGTGTTCCCAGGGTCACAGGGCTGGGATTCAGGACTCTGAGCCCTAACTCTTAGCTGCTGGCTGGGATAAAGCCCCAGAGCCTTTGAGCTGCCGTGTCCCCAAATCCACATCTCCAAGTTTGTGCCTTGCAAGGGGCTTCCTGACCCAGGTTTTGACAGTGGGCTGGTTAGGACCTCTCAGACTCAGCTGTACAGAACTAAGGGGTCAAGTCTGGCTGCAGCAGGGCTCTCCACGGAGATAACTGACCTACTCCAGATTACCTGGCTAGGAGGAAAAGTGAGGTGGGCCTGCCCCCTGCTGGCCCTACTTTGAATAGCAGAAGTGGGCACCAGGGTTCCCCTGGACTGAAGTAACAAACTGGGACTTGCAGGATGTCAGAAGTGGAGAGTGATTTGCCCAGGACATTTGGAGCTGAGCCGGGGGCCTCCCCAACCACTCCCATGGTGGGGCCACATCCCCCTTTTCCTTTGACACCCTTCGAATCCTCCCTTCCACATCTAGAGTGAGGTGTCTTCTCTCTGCCCCAAGTCCTTCTTTGATAAGACAGGGACTAAAAAAAAAAGAAACCTCATGCTTTGCAAAAGTGTTTCATATAATATGTTCACTTACAGGTTTGATAATGTATACGAGACATACGTATTATAAAGCCCTGGAAGATAGTTAAGAACTGGTACATTTTTTTTTTAAACAGCATTTTTTTCTGATTTACAAAATAATTTTACATATCCCTGGTAGAACAGTTTTAAAGCACCAAAAAACATAAGGACGTACATGGTAAAAAAAAAAAAACCCACCCACACACCGCACAACCTAGAAACAGCCTCTGTCACAGGTGCGTTTCCTTCCATCCTCTGTTCTCCGTGCTTTTTCTGTTAGTGGTTTAAATTATACAGCATTTTAAACAATCTTTTTCAGTTTCCGTTACATTATAAATAATTTTTCCTACCATGCAAGGTGTTCATATACATTTTAAAGGCTGCGTGTATTTCGACCACAGTTCACTGTGTCCTTCCTGCTGGACATTCAGTTTCTCTCCCATTTGTCCGGTCTGCCCAGCACTGAGAACAGGACTGCCGTGAACATTTTTGTACATAGAGCTTTGTTCGTGTTCCATGTTCTGTCCTTATGATAGAGTCCACGGAGTAGCACCCCTGGGTCAAGGGCATGTACAGGTGAAAAGACTCGTCTGAGGCTGGGGCTAAGTCAGTGGTTCTCACCTGGAGGACTCAGGAGACGGGGGGGGGGGAGGGAGGTGTGTGGCGGAGGTCTCCCCAGATGCCACATGCCAGGGTCTGACTGTCCTGCTGGCCTGCTCCCCCTTAGCTCACCAGCACCCCCGTGACTGACCGAGGACCGCATCTCCTCAACGCGCTGAACAGTTACAAAAGCCGGTGCGTGCAGGGAAGGGAGTGCGTGGGGCCCCTACAGGTGGGACTTCATTCCAAAGGTTCTCCTGCCTCGTAATCTTTGCTTGAGGTGTGCTCCCTGCCCGGGTCTCCTGCCCCTTCTCTCTCACTGAGTAAATTCTACCTGTCCTTCAAGACCCAGGGGGCACCCCTCCTCCTTTGCAATGCTTCCCCGACCCCGCAGCAGCATGTGACACACTCTTATCTGCATCCCTGACCTCTGAGGGTCCCTGCTGCCCTGGCCATCCGCAAGAGCGCGGGGCCAGGCGCCGAGGGAGTGACTCCCCGTGTCTCAGGTGGGCCGAGTGGCCTGTGGCTTCCCATCCAGACTCATCTGAGTGCCTCTCAGACACACAGCTGACATGTCCCTCACCCTCGACCCCAGGGAGTGCCCAGGCTCCTTGGCACAGTGTTCATGGCCCCTTGTGACTGCCACACCTTCTGCCACTGTCCCTTTGCCTTATGTGTTCTGGATGTCAGCCGTTCCGAATGCTTTGCTTTCCCACACATGCTTTTGCTCACGTTCTTCCCTTTCATTCGTTCGTTCCATCAACAGCTACTTATGGAGCTGCTGTTCTGTGTCGGCCCTGTGTAGGCGTGAGGACACAGCTAGGCAGACGTATCCACTCTCCCACCTTCTCATGGTTTGGAGCCAAGACATAGCTCTGCTCTCAAGTCAGTGAGGCTCCTGTCCTGGTGGGAACAGCCTCTGGAGGGTCAGGCTGTGTCTGCGTCACCACTGCAGCCTCGTGGACGCCCAGCTGGTTTTGGGAGGATGAGGGCAGGGCTTGGAGGTGCTTGCCGTCTCCTTGGGGAAAACAGAGAACAGAATGGTGCTCCACTGGGAGCTGGAGGAGGCCTTCCTCTGGGAGGTGGCCTTGGGGCTGGTTGAGGCAGAGAAGAAAAGAGAGAGGAGCAGCAAGAGCCACACACAGGCAGTGGGGGGACAGGGAGGAACCACCGGCCAATCCTCAGCCACCGCCTGGGAGTTGGAGGAATTAGCATCTCCTGAGTTTTAGCTCTGGGTCCAAGGGAGGCGGAGAGAGTAGGTTCAGTGCTTGACTCTCTTCCCCATGAGGATAGACCAACAGACTCCACAGCTTTCTCCTCCCCTGCCCACCCCCCAGGTTCCTCTGCGGCAAGGAGATTAAGAAGAAGAAGTGCATCTTTCGCCTGCGAATCCGCGTCCCACCCAACCCACCAGGGAAGCTGCTGCCTGACAAGGGCCTGGTGCCCACCGAGAATGGCGCCTCCTCTGAGCTGCGTAAGAGAGGAAAGAGCAAGCCTGGGTCAGTGCCCAGGGACCCAGAAACCAGGGCTGCAGCCGAACCCTGGATCTCTGTTTCCTGCTCCCAGCCCCAGCTGATGGGCCACGTGAGGGGCCCAGACAGTCTGCTAGCGTCCAGGCAGGCAGGGAGGACACACACCCAGCCAGCCCCCACTGGATGCTCCCTGAGAGGCCAGTTGCTGGCTGAGCCAGGGCTGATCCTCCGTTGTGGCTCCTTCCATAGCCCCTTATTGCCTTGCTTGGAGGAAAAGCCAGATCCGGGGACCCAGTCTTGCTGGTTGAGGGCTCAGGCAGAGAAGCCAGAGTATAAGGAGTCTGTGGCTCTTTGGTGGAGCTGAGCCTCCTCATTCTGGGGGGGGGGGGCAGAGGATCTGGATGCTGTGCCTGGAGAGGCACCTTCTCTCTTTTCTACCTGTGATACCGCCCTCCATCCCCTTCGGCACCTGCTGCCCCAGAGGACTCCTCTTCCCCCCCAAGCTCCTCATGAAGGAGAGCCTGCCCTGCCTCCATGACTGTGGCCCGAGCCCGGCCACCCCTCCCTCTGGGCCACCTCCCGGGCCTTCGGGCTCTGACTTGGCCACCCTCTCCCTTTTCTGTCTCCACAGTTTGTTGCCTCATGAATTCCAGCAGCAGAAAAGGCGAGTGTATAGAAGAAAAAGATCAAAGTTTTTGCTGGAAGATGCTATTCCCAGTGTTAGTTTCTTGTTTTCTTACTCTCCACATTCACACACAGGGTCAGCACATATGAGGGAGTCCCGTGCAGAAAGTGAGTCCCCCAGGCCCAGGGGACTGTCCCACATCCCACAGAGGAGAAGCCAGCTCCTGTTACAACTAAACCAGAGAACCAGGCTCCCCAGGTTCTCCCTAGAACCTGCAGAGGGAGGAGGGTAGGCCGTATCCTCGTCCCCACTGTCCAGGTGGGGAAACTGAGGGCCAGGGAGGAGCAGTGACCTTTCTGAGGTCACACCGCGGGCAGTGGCAGAGCCCAGCCTGCACCCGGGCTCCAGAGCTGGCTCTGCGCCTTCAGTGCCTCCTCGGGCGGCAGTATTAGCAGAGCCTCCCACCTCCCGGCACTTCACAGTTCACAGAGGCACTTTCCACCCCTGTGCTTCCTGACACCGCTCCAAGTGAGGCACGCCAGGGTCACTGTCCACTTTGGCAGCTGAGGCACTGAGATCCAGCATGGGAGCGTCATGCAGTCCGTCGGCCAGAGACAGAGCCAGGACCGGAGCTGGCTGACGTGGCTCTCTGGTCAGGACTGGGGACAAGAGCGAGCCAGCGAGGCGTCTTCCCCTGGGAGGGTCCAGGCCTCAGAAGCCCAGCCGCACCAGCAGGCAGCCTGTATGGCCTCAGCCAGGGTTGGAGGAGGGTGGAGATCTGATGCTCACTGACCCACCCTCCCCTCTCCTGCTCCTTCCTCGGTGTCCACAGAGCGACTTTACCTCCGCCTGGAGCACCAACCACCACCTGGCCAGCATATTTGACTTCACATTGGATGAAATTCAGAGTTTAAAGAGGTAACAGTGAGGACCCAGCAGAGACATCCACTCGAGACTAGGTGGGGAGCCCACCCCCACTCCCCGCTGCAGTGCAGGCAGGCTGTGGAAGCAAGAGGCTGAAGGCCTTTTGAGACAGTGGGAGCTCTCGTTCAAAGGACACGTGGTGCCTAAGGCTGCGTGCAGGGTCTACATCAGAGCCCACGTGCCCCTGCTGTGGTCTCCAGGGCTCTCACGGGCGGCTCCTCGGAGCAGCACCCAAGGCCAGCCTTGCCTGGGCCCTCTGACCTCTCCAACCCCTATCCTACTTCTCCTGGCCCCACACGTGGTACCAGAATTGCTGTGGGCACCTCCCCACTCACATTCCTCCAGGAAGTTGTCACTGGCCCTCCTCAGGCTGCCTTGGACACTTACTGTGTATTCCCACGGCACCTGGGGCGTGGGCTACCCAATGGAGGGTCTGGGTATTCCATTGTTTTATTTCTGACATCGATAAGGTCATCCAGTGCTTGCCTACAGGCATACGAGACGCAAGGTCTTCAGTCAGGACTGGGCTCAGGCCCCTACCCCCCAGGTTACTGGCTGTGTAACCTGAGCAAAATTCTTTAACCTCTGTGAACCTGCTCACCTGGTTTGGCATGGCTGTGAGATTCCAACAAGATACTGTGGCTTCTAAATTGAAGGCACCTGGGCCCTGTAAAGCGTTGCATAGCTGTCTGGGATCATGCTCATTATCATCTTTTAATTTGTCAGGGGAGGCTTTCTTGACTCCTTGGCCTTTGGAGTCTGGAAGGGTGGGAAGTGGATGGGCAGAGAGGAGGTGGCCACTGTAGGTGTGGTGGCAGGAAGTGGGAACAGGGGCCTCTGCCGGGATGGAGGGTGCGTGTCAGAGGTCCCGAGGGCCGCCGAGGGCTGACGGCAGGCTCACCCTCTCCCCCTCCCAGTGCCAGCTCAGGCCAGACTTTCTTCTCAGACGTGGACTCCACAGACGCTGCCAGCACCTCTGGCTCTGCCTCCACCAGCCTGTCCTATGACTCCAGGTAAGCTTCTTGGCCCCGTGGCCGTCTGGACTCCCATTCTGTCATCCCCCACCCATCGGCCCCTTCTGTGCGGCTCCTTCTGTGAGGCTCCTGTGCGTGTGCGTCTTGGGCTGAGGGCCTGGCCTTCTGCCTCCGTGGGCCTGGGCCTGTGGCGCTCTGGTCTGGTCTGGATGTCCAGCTGGCTCCTCTGACTGGTCAAGGTCGAGTCACATTTATCCCTGGGCAGTTCCAAGCTCTGGGGTCGTTTGCCCGGAGGTTCTCTCGTTCTGGGGGTGTCGGCTTCTGCATGCCATGACGTAGCCTGTCTGTGCCTGACTGCAGGGTCCCGCCCTGAGGTCTGTCTTCCAGGTCTCTCAGGAGAAGAGCCATCGATTTGGCCGCCTGATGGAGAGGCACACGGCATCCTGTGGGTGCAGGGTCTGGAGGAGGGACAGAAATCCCAGAGGCCTTGCTGAGGGCCCATTTGGCCACAGCTGGTCCTCAGCGGCATAGGGGGTGGTGCCTCAAAGCATGTGCAGGAGTTCTTCTGAATTCAGCCTCTTTTAGTTAGATTTTGGGATGCCGGAGGCCCCTGCGAAAGCACAATTGTGTGTCTTGGGAGTTTCCTCTGTCACCAGACATCTCTGTCTTGATGTCTTTCCCTGGTGTTGCCTCTGGATTTTCATTTGTTCCTTCCAGTTTCTCCTCACTCATTCTGAATTCAGCTTTCTGTTTCACATACCTGTAAACATGCCTCTTCTCGTGTGTCCATTTCCTGACCACGCCTGCCTCTTTCTGCTCGTGCATGCAGTGTGCATGCATGTCTGTCTCCAGTCCCAACTCCGGGGCCCGAGGGGCTTTAACCCATAACTGCCATCCTACCCCCATTTGGCTGTCTGCGCGAGCCCGGGTGATGGGCAGGCCGCGTCAGCAGGGCCTCTGCCCAGCACGACTCCGGGAGGCACGGAAGATGGCGCCCGGGCGTGCGCGGGGCTGAGATGCTGAGTACAGAGAACACGTGCTTCAGAGCTGGACACACCTGGGTTTGAACCCTGGCTCTGTCACTCCCCAGCTGGTGGCTTCTCCCTGGAGCCTGTTCCCTTCCTTATGGGGCTGTTGCGGGGTGCAGTGGGCTAATCCATGCCTGGGTCCAGCCCCGGGGCCTGGTGCCCGGCAGAGCGTGCAGGGAGAGGGCCTCGTGAGGGTTCTTCCGCCTCACCCCTGCCTCTCTCTTCCCCTCTGGACACAGACGGACAGTGGGCAGCCGGAAGAGGAAGCTGGCAGCCACGGCGTACATGCCGCTGCGGGCAAAGCGGCGGGCAGCCGAGCCGGGGGGGCACTGCCTCTCAGACAGCAGTGCAGAGGGGGCTTCGGGCCCTGAGCGGCCGGATGAAGGCATCGACAGCCACACGTTTGAGAGCATCAGCGAAGATGACTCGTCCTTGTCCCACCTCAAGTCGTCCATCACTAACTACTTCGGCGCGGCTGGGCGGTTGGCCTGTGGGGAGAAGTACCAGGTGTTGGCTCGTCGGGTCACGCCCGAGGGCAAGGTTCAGTACCTGGTGGAGTGGGAAGGGACCACCCCTTACTGACCAGCCCTCAGGGGATGCCAGGAGCCCTGGGAAGCAAAGAGGGGACCGTGGAAGCCACAGGCTTCCCAGTTCTCTTCAGGGTGGGGTGGGGGAGGGAAGCAAGATGGAGCTGCAAGTGTCTGCCACAGCTCCCCCCTGCCCCCGTCCAGGCCAAGGTCTGCGCCTCGCTGCTGCGCCCATTCTGCCCTCCAGCTGCTTCAGGCTCATTGCCCCTTTGCCTGTGTCTCTAAGGTCCCCGTGTCTCCACACGCTCCCCTCTCCCTCCAGCTGCTCACCTGTTCCTCTGAACATGTGTCCCCTTGGCCCTGGCGCCCGTTTTCCTGAAGCCCAAGTCTGTCTTTGTCCCCAACTTTGTGTCACTTACCTCTTGACTAGACACCCCCCCACGTGCACACTGTCCCGCCCACCTGACTCATGGGGCGGGGTGGGGGGGGCGAGGGGCAGCCAGTGCCCCAAGGACCACCTTGTGAGAGCAGGAACCTCCGAGGAAGAATGCGTGAAGGTGGGTGAGGGGAGCTCTCGGGGCTTTTCCCTCCCACTTTCCTGCCCCCACCCCGGCCCCCAGCCCTGGAAGAGGGCGAGGGTAGCAGGCCTCCATGAAAGCCTGGGTGGTGCAGCCACTCTCAGGATCTGAGGTGTGAAGAGGCTGGGTCTGCACCTCAAGGTACCAGCACCGGAGCCCAACTGTCAGGCTCAGAGTGAGGGCTGCAGTGTCAGCTTCTGAGGTCCTGGTTTCTCTTTGCTTGGCCACACCCCTCTTAGTGACCCTGGAGCTGGGCCTGGCCTTGCAGGAAGAGAGATGGCCTTGAAAACCTGAGGCACAGGGAGAGCACGTGGGAGGAAAGGACGGCATTTTGTGCCAAACCTCAGACTTGCCCACGCCTGCCACCCCAGCCCACTGCATGTGCAGCCAATGGCAGGTCCCCTCACACATAAGCTTCTGTCCTTACTCTCACTCTCCGGGCACAAACGTTTGGCCCCTGGTCTCCAGGTGTGTATATACACACACACTCCCTCCAGTGACAGCCTGGCTCCTGCCCTGTCTCCCTTGCCGCCCCCTTCCAGAGACCATGTGCTGCAACAAAATGTGAAAGTCCAGCTCCTGCCCCTCCCTTCAGCCCAGGAACCAGCGCCGAACTAGCCCTGACCCCACCAGAAAGCACAGGGACGCACCCCCTGGCTCCTCTGCCTTACCCTTGCCCCACCCTGAAATGACAATCACTTTTTGGGACACGTTGGGAGTTTTAAGGGCCTGCGTCACTTAGTCCCCTCAAAAGGAAGCCCTTGTCAGTGGGATATAAATAGAATGCTTAGAGCCAACATTAAAACTCATACCCATCTGGAGAGAAACCAAAAATGGGAGGGGGGCTCCTCATTTTTGCTGCTTCCAGAAATGTTAGAAACTGACTCAACTGAAAAATGGAAAGAAGTGCCTTGGTGTGGGGGCGGGGCGTGCACCAGATGGGGATCAGCCCTGCCAAGGGCTGCTGGGGCCTCCAGCTTGGCTGGGATCTGCAGCCTGCCAGTTGCAAGGCGAAGGAGGATGAACAGTGAGGGACTGGCATGGGGACAGCAGGCCTGAGGAGCTGGTTACCATTGCAGCCTGGCCCCTGCCACCTGGCAGCCTTCAGGGCCCCCTGTGGTTGTTCAGATGCCTCTTGCCTTCAGCCTCCGTTCCTACAGTGCCTTTCCAATGGGACCCTACTTCCTGTGCCCAGCCCTCCCACTCCCCTTTGCTTCCCTGGCGTGGACCAGACAGGGATGTGTTGGGCCCGGTTCGCCCCCTTCTCAGCCCCACAGCTGCTGCCACCAAATGCCCCACTGGGGCCGGGTGGAAGGGGAGCTGAGAAGGCAGCCCCCGCCCAGCAGGGGTGTGGGGCCTGGGGTCCATCCCGTGGCTTTCTGCCTGGCTTCAGAGAGCACCACAGCCTCCTGGGCCTGCTCTCCAGGCTCCTGAGAAAGCACAGGCTCAGCAAGGCAGTTGCCTGGATGTATCTGCATCTCTATCTCCCATGCTTGGGCTCCAGAGAGGCTCCTGGCTCAAAGAGTGGGGGAGGGAAGGGTGCCTTCCCCACTTGTGAAGTGAGAAGTGAGCATAAGGCCTGCGAGGCCACCCGGACTTGGCCCCCAGCACTTAATTCGTACTGGGTCATAGCTGCATTACTGCCACCTGACCTTATGATAATCCTGTGCACCTTCTAAGAGTTATGGTTTTGAATTGCTGCTTTAATAACATTTGTTATATTAAAGTTTAATTAATGTGTCTGATTTTGAAAAGTGGCCTGTCTTCCCCCACCCCAGCGAACTACCCACAGTTGGGCAGCAGGAGGCCTTGGCTTGAAACTGAAGAGTGGCAGGACCCACCCGCCCCTGGACACTCTGCCACTCCCACCACTGCCTCAGGGTTCTCCGGGCAGTGCCCTCACCCTTCCCACCCAGAGGATGTGGAGCCTCTTTCCACTGTGAGTGCCTGACCCACGGTGACAGGGAACAGTTGCTGAGGGCCAGAGTGGTGATAAAGGATGGGGTGAACTCAGTTGACCCTGTGCAAACCCATAAATACATGACTGGTCAGCGTGCAGAGGTACAGCCCTGGGAACCTGCGGTGCGTGCCAGGCCTCCAGGGTGGCAGGGGCACCACTCAATCTGAGTCCTTTGGTTCATTCCCTTCCCCGTCACGTGGAAGAGCTAACCCCTGCCTTCAGTTCCCTGGGGGATTGAGAGGGAACCTTTCACACAGAAATGTCGTGGTCTATGACTTTAGAGAAATGTTACATTTCAGGCAGTTTGGAGAGAGAAATAAATGTGAAGGGGTAGGAAAAAATTAGCTATAGAGGGGTGAAGACCAAGGCTCTAAATTCTGGAGTTTGAGGGGAGAAGTGCAGCCTGTTAATCCCTGGAAGTTCACGTCTGCCCCTAAAGATATTAACTATGGCTCCCATGTTTATCTTCTATTCCTTCTATTTTAACTTTTTTTTTTTTTAAATCCTCACTCAAAACTATGTTGATTTTAGAGGGGAGGGAGAAAGAGAAACGGGATTGGTTGCCTCCTGTACATGTCCTGACGGGATCGAACCTGCAACCTTCTGGTGTATGGGATGATGCTCCAACCAACTGAGCCACCTACCCAGGGTCGTTTTCAACCTTTTAACTGCCCTTGGAACAAAACCACCGTTGGAGCTGGGGGTAGGGTGAAGGTGAAGTGCAGGGATTGTTCTTTGGGCTGAAATCAGTGGACTGGAATGAAAACGAATGGCATGAGGTGCCCAGAGACCCGGTGGTAGTCCAAGTTCTACAGCGAGCAGCTAAAAGGCCCTCCTGAGGACAGCAGTCCTTCCCAGGCCGCAGAGGGCTTGGTTCTTTGTGGTCTGGGTTAGTGTTTACAAAGGCACAACAAGTACTAACCTTTGCAATTTAGGAGCAAGAAATTAGCATTCTCAGAAAACCCCTGAATCATTAAGTTATTCTTAAAATAGTTCACACTCTTTCCTTCTTATTATAGGTAGCTGGAAATTTCTTGTTTAAATTTCTTGTTTAATTTCTTAGTATCCAAATAGGGATACTAAGCTTAGTTATACAGTATTTACAAAGAACCGGAGCCTAGAGGGAATATTTCAATACTGGAAAATGCCAGGGAACGTTATTGGATAATATTCAAATAATGTAACATTCAAGGATCCTAGCAAGGTTAACAGTACAAGAATCGTGTCAAAACTGCCAAATCAAGAACTTATTTTGTTTCCAATGCTTATTTCTTGGAATACGGCTCATGGGATTTGTATAAAGCACGCTCTGTATAAACTTATTTTATTTGCAAGAACAGCTCATGGTTTGCAGCGGATGGGGCTGTGGACACACCCTTCTCATGTAACATCACGAGCAAGACTGACCAGGCCGTAAGCCTTTCTCTCAAGCCTTTTCTCATTTCCTCAAATGATTTTTCTGGGGATCCCAGAGTCAAAAACGCACAGGTCCTGAGAGACGCTGGGAAGGCGCTCCCACATGGGAACACTAGTCCAGGCCCTGGCCCGGCTCCCACGGGGCCCCTCGGGGAGGACAGTGCGGTACTGGTCAAACCGTGGACGCTGGAGTCACGCAGACCCTGAAATCGCTGATCTCCTCTGAATCTGCCCTCCTGTTTCCAGAATGCGGATACTATCACTAACCTCCAGATCTGTGGGGAGAAGTAAGCAGTGGGATGCATTTTTAAGTGCCAGACCGACTTACTGCACGGACGGTTTACGAACGCAGAAGTCGTCCCTTACAGCAGCCGGCAGCAGGCTGCCTGGCTGGGTCTCTCGTCTCTGTAAGGGTATTACCGGACCTCTCTGACAGAGGGCAGTAAAGAGCATCCATTTAGAATCAGAGGTTTGGGTTCAGGACCTAGCTGCCGCTTATTTCAAGTGTCTTATGTTTTCTGATCTCTGGTTGCATCTGCAAAATGAAAACATTAAGTTATAGAGATAAAACAGTGTTAAGAACCTGAGCACAGTACCTGGTAGAGAGAGCTGGTGCTTTGCCCCCTCTCCTTCTAATTCCTGTAAGTCACTGTGGCCAAGAAAGGCCACCAAGCAACAGTTTTCAATACACAGCACAGAAAATGACCCAATAAAGGCCACAGGTAGAAATTTGGAATAGGTCTCACTTTAAGAAAGTTCAAGGAAAAAAGCTGAGTTTTGTCAATTCCATAAATTGGAAAGTAACCGTAGACTGTGGAAAAAGCTTTAGTTATTCAAATCCTTGAAACATCAATTTGAGAAATATTTGCCAAGTCCTGTGCAAGAGATCAAATAGATTGAGACCTGCCCCTGACCTGGACCAGCTCACGGTCGAGCAGTACAAGGCTGACCGACACACAAGGACAGCAGGGGCACCAGGGCAGGAGAGGTTCCTCCGGCCGGGGATCCAGGCCTCGCGAAGCAGCAGCCACATGTCACCAGCAGGCGTGTGCACAGGATCCCCAGGCAGAGGGCATGGCCCGAACCCAGGAACAACGTGTCACAGCTTCCCGGAGCAGCTACTTGCCAGAGTAGGAGCGGAGGGGTAGGTGAGGGTGGAAGAGTGAGGTGGGGCAAGGTTATGATGGGCCTTGAAAGCCGGACCAAGAAGCTGGACTTTATCTTGAAAGCAACACAGCAGTCCATTTGGGGTCCCCTGAATATTTGCGGTCAAGTTGACTTCACACAAGATTTTTCTTACCTATCAGAACCATCTGTTGCGAAAAGGGACATCACCATCCTCCTCCTCTTTGTTCTTCTGGAGGAGCCCGCCACCATCCCCAATGGCCAAGAGAAAAGACCTCTCTGGGCCTCGGGAAAGGCCTCAGCCTGAACCCCGACAAAGCTTTCACAGAAGGGCCCAGGAAACACCCCCCGCCCCTGACCCCCGTTTCATGTTCAGAGGAACTAAGGTCCAGAAACGGGAGGTGTCAGAACTAGAGCCTGGTGACACCACCCCCACACATCATTCCTTCTGGAGGAAGGGCCCAGATGCCACAGATGTCACGGATCCTCGCCCCAACTGCCCACAGACTCCCCAGAGTGGAGTTACCTTGTGACAGCTTCCTGGAGGAACCCAGGTCAAGTTTCTCTCTGCACCCTACAGGAAGCTCAGCCTTCCCTGCCCTCCGCCACGGGCACCGTGGGGCAGGTATGGGCCAGCACCAGACGCAGGGTGAGCAGCCTTGGTTGTCCCCTTAGTAACAACACACCCACTTTCTGGACCTTGGTGTAGTTCAGTTTTCTCTAGTCCTCTACACAGAGACTGGCTTAGACCCTGGTTTACAACTTTTAACAAAGAAAACTTTTTAAAAATCTTACAAATCTCACAAGATAGCTCAATACGTTAAAACAGTAAAAGTACAGTTGCATGGCTGAAGTATTGGTGGGGGGCAGACAGTCCCAGTACCTTCTGTCAACCCTGGGGGTGTACTGTGCAGCAAGTCTGAAAAACATGGGCCTAGAAGTTCCCCGGGATTCTTTCCTACTTCAGGATGCTCAGTTCCAACGCTCAAGTAAAACGGTTAGTATGGTGGGCTCAGAGTCTATGTCTCCACTGAGCAAGGCACCGGAACCTTCTGAGGTCTGCTGTGTTCAGCCTAGAAAGAGGCAAGACCCGTTCCCAGCTGATGAGGCTACGTCTAAGCACCGCTGTTCCCCCAGTCCTGCACACACTCCTGAAGCCCATCCCCAGGCCCACTCCTCAGGGCTCAGGGATAACGAAACACCATCCGTAGCTAGGAGAAAGAATCCTCCTTGTCCCTGATACTATACCATTCACAATCCATCCAGAAAGTGCTTGCCAGTTCCTCTAGGAGGAGACATTCACCCCACGCCCTTGCAGGTAAATGGGTCATCGGTTCTATTCCTCCTCCTGTGAACCAGGAGGGTAATTCCACCCTAGACACTCGAGGTAAGCCCAGCGACTGCTGAAGATGACAAACCTCACCCTCACTGCCACCCCTCTCTGTCCCCTACACAAAACCACCCTTGCTCTCCCACACCCTGGACACCTTTAAGGGTGCAGCACTCAGAGACAAGTTCCAGCAGGTTTTTGCTTAGCTTGACTGGCCCAGCCTCCTCTTCTAGCCTCAGAAGCCTCAGACCTTCAACGTCCACAAGTTATTTAGCTCCTCTATGCTGACAAAAACACGGAACCCAGAGATGCTAGGAGTCCAAAGGAGGCCTCCCTTCCCCAGAGCGCAGCGGGTGAAGGCCAGAGGCAGCCGGCAGGATTCAGAGCCTCTCACACTCAGTCCTCCATGCCCTCCTTCAGCCATTTCAAATAGTGCACATCTCCTTGGTCCATGGGAAGACTGAAGATCTCTGGGATTTCAAAAGGATGTACCAACCTTTGGAAAGAAAGCAGAGTCTTGTGAGTGACTATGATTAGAACGAGCCCATGCGATAAAACCCCACAGGCCAGCCTCACTCAAGGCCCACCTCAAGCAGATCTGCAATCTGCTGCGGCCCACTCGTCCAGCTCCATGACGCACCACCCGAGACCATGTTCTCCATCTGTCCGAGTGGGAATATGTGGCTATACCCTGGTCTCAGATCTAGCAGGAGAGAAGGGCCAGATGGCTTTCGAGTCTCATAGTCATGGGTTCAAATGCTAAGTCTGCCCCTTCCTAGCTGTGTGACTGTGGACAAGTCACTTAATTTTTCTAAAGACCTTGTAAAAGAGGGAATGAAAATAGCACCTACATGCCTGGAATGCTGAAGATGAAATAAGACGAAGTATATAAAGTACGGAGCCGGTGCACTGACTGGTACCGTATGCATTCACTGAACGTTAGCTACTATCCTCACCCCTCACCACTGTGCCTCCCACGCCGCTGTATTCTCCCCTCCACCTGGCAGGTTCTCCCTGCTCCTGTTCATCAGTCAAAAACCTCTCCCTCCTGCAAGGCCAAAAATCAGCCATTGGCTTTTTCAAGGGATCTTCCTCGACCATCCAAACCCACGGGACTCCCTCTCCCTTCTCCCCATATCTTTCACCTGGCCCCTGGCACACAAGGCCAGGTTTTCTTCTTTTTCCAGACTGAAGAAACACAGGGCCTGGGGCTTCAGTTCCCCAGCTGTCAAAAGGGAGCAGCAGCCCCTTTCCGAGTGAGGCACTGTGAAGTTCTCACGAGACAGCACGCATCACCACCTGTGTATAGGTGCCTCAACACCGACAGTGAGCTGGGTAATTTTACCCAGTGCCCCAGGATAATGAATTTTCTTAACTTATTTCATGGACACCTGGACTAGTGTATGTGCTCTATAAGCAGACATACAGTGTTCAGACATAGAGAGGAAGACATCTGTAACACGTTGGCAGGAACAGCTGCCTCTGACACAGCACTTGATGTGTACACGTCCCGTAAATTCATCCCGAGGCACGAGTATGACCCGCATTTATAGATGGTCGACTGAGGCGCAGAAATTCTAACCAACTTGCATGCACATGGGCTACAACTAGCAAGTAGAAAAGCCAGGGTTTGACCCTGGAGGTCAAGCTCTGGGCTTCACCATCTTACCCCTGCAGCTGACCCTCACTGGATAAGCCGTACATTCTTGGACGTGCTAGTTCCACCACAAGTGCCTTATTCCCACACCTCTGCTAAGGTGGTAGCACAGGGCCTACGTCCTGCTAGATCTGAGACCAGGGTATAGCCACATATTCCCAGAATCCTGATTGGAATGAAGGAAGAGGGTTTTACCATCCAGATGGGCGACTTGCATCCCTAGCTGCACATCAGAGTCAGTCAGGTGCTTCTGAAGAACGTATTTGATCCCCCATCCAGATAAATGAAGTCAAAATCTGAAGTAGGGCCTAAACTGGCCATTGAAACCCAATGGAAAACATCTCCAAGCGATGACAGTATTAGCCAGCATCAAGAATCACTAGTTTAGGCCGGCGCTTCTCAAGCTTTTAACATGCGTGGGAATCACCTGGGGATCGTGTTGCGCTAAAGCTCGGGTCGGTAGGAGACCATGGCACCCTGCGTTCTGGCAAACTTCCAGGCGATGCCCATTATTCCAAAATCACACTTTGAATGGGAAGGCTCTAAACCAGTGGTTCTCCACGTTGACTCCCGGGGGAACTCCAAGATTCTTTCAGGAGGTCCATGAGCCCCAAACTACTTTATAACCCTGCTAATGTGTTACTTATCTTTTCCTATGTCAACATTGGCGCAGTGATGGGTGAGACTGCTGGCCCCTCCACACACGTGGGGACCAAGGCGCCACCCTGCACCCGCTGTCACTACGGTCCACCACACACCTGCATTCGCAGCAGGCCAAATCCACTTCAGGGCATCCTTGACAAAGTGGTAAGGAAACTGTTTCTACTAAGTGTCAGCCCCTGAGTATGTCTCTTTAATCCTGAGGGACAGAGTGGGGAGTGCACGTAGGCACTTTGCCTACATTCAATGCTGTCCTAAACTGGTCTGACCGTTTGAGTCACAGGCTAAAGCTAGATTTTTTTGTGGAACACCATTTTTAAGCCCGAGTTCCAATCATTTGTCACTTTTACACATTATGGTTACTCAGATTTGAGAATTACGTAGGCATTTTTTAATACATGAGTACACTGAGTCCATCATTTGGGTGAAAACAATTTCAGTCATTTGCTGCCAATGAAAAAAATTATGTTTTCAAGTCAAAATTAGATATTTGTAAAACTCGAATTTATCACCATGAGCTTTAAGAGTGTCCCAATATTTAAAGACACTTCTTATTCAGCCAGATTTTGCAAAAATGTAAAATGATGCCATTCTTCTCTCCCTTTGGGGGGAGGGATATATGGTTACTTTCCATAAACATGCATTATTTACAACATTATTATGTAATGGTAATAATAATGGTTTATTATTGTTATTTTTAATTTTTTAAGTTCTTGGTTTTAATTTTTGATACAGTAAACTTTGATATAACCCACACAAACAAAGCTCTTTTAGGTCCTCAATAATTTTTAAAAGTGCGTAGGGCTCCAGAGACCAAAGTTTTGAGAACCACTGGTGTGAACCAACCCATTCTAGCCCCTTGTTTTACATGCGGAGAATCTGAGGGGCGGGGCATGTCCAGGGTCACATGGAAGGCTGGTGACGAGCTGGTGACGAGGTTCCTGCCTGTCGGGCTCATCCACTCAGTCCCTACCCAACGCTCCTGGTGGAGAAGAGACACCAGCATTACCTGACATAACTGGACAGAATGTGGACTTTGGAAGTCTGCGTCTTTATTAACTGTAACAGAAAAGAAAAATCACAGCTTTAGGACGTCAGCCCAGCTCTGCTGCTGCTTGCTCGCCTGGCCTTTTAGGGGACAGCGTTTCCTCCAGGTCCCAGGCCCTGTCACCAGCTCCCAGATCCTGTCACCAGCTCCCAGAACCTAAGACATCTTCTTTGGGGCTAGAACCTCAATCAGTTGATCTTTGCTAATGTTTCATTGGAATCTGGGAAAAAGGCCTTGGTCTCACTTGGGCTTCCTCTCTCAAGGTCCCGCCCCCCCTCCACCCTGCGTCACTCACCAACAGAATCTCCGTGGCTTCTTCTATTTCTCCATTCCAGAAGTAGCTGGAGAAGAGAACAAAACCAAATCACGAAGCTCATAAAACAGGCCCAGGGAAATGTCACACCTGGCCCAGTTAGGTGACTCACTGAGACAGAAACTTGAGAACCTTCCCAAGCCCACATAAAAAAAGTCTAGAGTTGGCCAGGGCACTAGAGGTCATCCAGGGCAACCATTCTAATGCATGCTTTTAGCATTGCCTGAACATTCCTGGAGGCGAGAGGCTCACCATTTCTTGAAGAAGTCCATCTCCCTCATTGGTCTACACCTACGAGGTGGTTTTTCTTCTGGTGTGGCCAGCCTCTGCCTCCCAGTTGTCTTCCCCAGCTTCCACATGAAGAACCACCTCAGAAAAGCCCTGCGGAAACTCCTGTGTTTTCTCACCTCCAAACTGGGCATCTCTGGCTCTTTCAACGCTCACTGTACACCCATCACTTCCAGGCCCCTCCCTACCCCCAAAAAGGAGGCTGCTTTTATCACCGACTCTCCACACTGAGGGCCCAGGCAAGGATACATAAAAAGTACAGGAGGCTTCAGGGAAGCAGTGAGCCTTACAAGACATAGAAACAGGTCCAAAAGTTAAAAGTCAGTGATAGTGTTCATAAAAGAGTATAAGAACAGCATCCTGTGAAGGGAAGGGAAAGACATGTGGCCTGAGAAAAGTGTTCCCACAGTTTAGGAACAGCAACCCCTGCTGGCACATTCTTTGTGCACTGACTGCACTGCCCCTGGGCAAGTCCAAGATGACCTGGGCCAGGGGCCTTGTCTCACAGAGACAAGCTGCGATAAAAGGATCAATTACTGGCCACTGGAAGGAAATGTTGGGCTGAAAATCTATTCCAGGGCCCAAGCACTGGTTCCCAGACTGCCTTGATGTGAATCACCCGTACGACTTTAAAAAAATTCAGAGACCCAAGCCCCACCCTCGGGGAGACTGATTGGACAGGCCTAGAACGAAGCTCAGGAACCCACGGCACAGCCGCATCTGGGAGCCACAGACGGTGCAAGCCACTGAGGCCGTGATGCTGCTAGCAGGTGGGTGGGCGGAGCGTTCCCTACAGAACATTCTTCTGTTTTGACTTTCAGAGTAGATATTATTTTCCTCCCCACCTACCCCACCCACACTCTCTCATTCTCTCTCTCTTTCCGGGAGGGAAGATGAGAAATAGGCTGATCAGAGCAATTAAGTCACAAGACAAATCCTGTACCTCTTGGAGTGGGGCGCTGAAACAAAAATATTCGTGTGAGCTGAGAGAAATGGCGCAGGCCAGGCTTAGCTTTGATGAAGCTGTCGATACAGTGCAGCCTGCACATACGCCCACTTCTCTGTCTTCCAAAGAATCTAAACAATGGAACTGATTTTATTTGATATTCCTAGTCGGCTTACTCAGGGATGGACTGCCCAGTCTGGCTTCTGTGTTAAAAGCAAATTAACGGATTTAAATAAAGGCTGTGCAAACAAGATTCACTGTTCCTAAACTACAGGGTTTTTTCCTCTTTTCTCTATACACAGCACATTTTTGCTTTTATTCACAGATGACATAAACCCACTGGTTAATTTCCTCGGAATACAAATCAACAGTTGATTAATTAAATGCCTCTGAACTGTTCTTTCACAATTCCCCATCAGTTCAGTGCCCTTTCCACCAGCCAGGACCTGACCCGGAAGCACTCCCACATCCCTCCAGAGGCCAAGGCAGAACTCACAGCGAGGATGCCTCAGACAGGATGTTCACCGAGGCAGCCAGCTTCTTACCCAGCACAGCCCTGAAGCAAAGAAAGGGGCAGTCAGTGGGGCTAATGTCCAGGACCTACTGAGAAGGGACAGGGGACAGGAGTTCCTGGGAACCAGAGGATAATTTAGAGTGCCCCTCCTCCTGGCAGTTTGAAGGACAGGCCCAGTCTGCCTAGGGAATGGGGATTAACTCTGGACAGAGAACAAGAAGACCTGGATTCCATTCCTGGCCCTGCAGTATCGTGGCTGTGCGACGTTACGCAACGTATTCGGCCACCCATCCAAGATAGACGTGTCCCCTCACTCACCCCGACTCTCCTGTGTAACAAGAAAATGGTTTGACCAGCAGCTCCCAAGCCTTTCACCACCAAGAGCTCCTTTTGTTACCCCATTTCTGCTTTTTTCGTATAAGATCTTCTGATCTATAGACACCCATGTGACCACACAGCTCCAAGTGAAAGCAAGAAAAGAATCATAACTGGTGTTTGTCTTTGGCAAATATAGGCTCTTTCCACCTTTTCTGGTAAAGGTTTCTTTCATAGCTCTAAGAGCACACAATCTTCATCTTTGCAGACCTCTAAGATATTTTTGTTTTTGACAGACCGCAGCTTGGAATCCCGCTCTGACCATCCCAGAGAACCGTGAAGCACTCTGGTGAACACAGTCAAAGAGGCTTGAACTAGTGCAGGTGCCATAGAGAGAAGAGAACCACCAAGTCACCGAGTTGTTGATGCCAAGGGCTGTTCCCACACACCGAAACCTCCAGCCCCTCAGAGTCGGGCCCTGACAAGCCTTTCTCAAGTCTCAGGCAGCTGAGGAAGCCGGTCTCTCTTCTCTGAAGTGCTTGGACCTTGCCAGATAAACCTCACTCGAGCCTTGCTCACTGATCCCTCCTTCCTCCAGCTGCTGCCAAGAGAACTGACCTATTTTCTCCTCCCTTGAGTTCCAGGCTGAACAGTGCTCTCTATTTAAGGTTCCACATTAATGGGGCATTAACACCACCCTCGTTCCCTTGCAGAGTTCGATAGAGGAGATAAATAAATCCCTGACTGGAAGGAGAGACACACGGCACAAGTTAGCTTAAGCAACTGCTGCGAGTCCTGCTCACTCGATCACTTGCTGAGAAGTTACATTTTACTGGTTCCGAAGGTGGCAGGCAAACCTAGCAAGTGAGTTAAACCTCCAGGAAAAACAATCTGTTGCCTCAGAGTCATGTCACTAAAGACTCCAATTCCGATTTCAGTCCAATTTCGTAGGCCGAACATACTACGAAGCCGGGTCAGAACACAGTAAGGAGAACACTTTCTGTACCAGCAACTTCGAGGAGGCCTCGATGAATAAAAGGCAGCCTGGGACATGGACTGGAGCACACAGGGGACTGTCCGCACAAAGAGCAGCTGTCTGTCTCAGGAGGTGATGGGAACCACAGCAGGCAGGAACTTGGAGGCAACCATCACAGTGAATTGCGGGAATGCCAAGGCAGAGCGGGTGGGTGCCCCACATCTCCCATGGCCCAGGCAGCAACAATGGGGTGTTTGTCTCCAGGAAGGAGGAGTGAGGTAGGCACTCTGGGGGGAAAGGCAAAACAGTGTCCTAGTAGCTGGAGACAGCCAAGGATGAAAGGAAGAATTCATGCCCAGGAGACCAGTTACTAGGGTGCCCCAATCTGTACAATGTCCCCCAAACCACACTCATACTGAAACCAGTGCTGCTAATCCCAGTTCCTTGCAGCTGTGCCTGTGCCTCCCCACAAGCTCAGCTAAGAAGACCAGAGGTTACAGTTAAGAATAACAAAGTATGCATTTGAGGAGTGTCAAGAGCGAGAGATAAAAATTCAACAAACAAAAGAATTTATGTAGGAGGATCAGTCAACAGTGCATTCAAAACCAAGATTTTAAAATAAGTATAATTATGTATACCCGAAAGTTGTTAGGAGGAATCTTAAAAGTTCTCACCCCCGCCCCTAAAAAAGGTAGCTGTGTGAGGTGACAGAGGAGTTAACTAACCTTACTGTGGTAATCATGTTGCTATACACATATATCAAATCATTATTTGTATACCTTACGCTTACACAATATTATATGTCAATTATATCTCAATAAAGCTGGAAAAAATAAAAAGTAAAAGTATAACTAACATCTACAGAAAGAAAAGGCAGTATTATTGCATCCATAAAACAGAATCGTATTATAATACGATCAGACATTTAAGGAACATGAGTAGTTGGTTATGAAAGAATGATTAGAAATCTCGAAAAGGGAAACCACATTGTTTAAACAAAAAATTCAGTGGAAGGGCCGAATAGTAACAAATGAAAAACAAGTAAGAGAGAAGAATGGGCTCAGAAATTCTCCCAGTACACAGAATAAGGGAATAGAAATATATAAAAGCTCAGTCATAGGGAAATAAATCAACCTCCTTCTAACAGGAGTTCCAAAAAAAGACATATAAAGAATAGAGAGAGAATATTTAGCACGTTAGTAACGGAGCATTAAGATAAAGAGAAAATACTAAAAATTATCATAGAGGAACAGTATTACCTACAAAGCAATGAGAGACCCGGATAAACACCTGACTTCTCATTAACAACCTTGGATGCACGAAGATAACAGAGACCTCCCTCTGATCCGACACGGCTTCCATTTACCCGAACCGGACTTTCAACCAGTTAGAATCCAGGCATTAGAATCGGTTCCCTCCCACCACCAAACCTCACAGATGTCAGCTGAAGTTCCTCCTCGCAGGACCCACGGTGGCTGACCCAAGGGTCCAGAGAGAAGACAGTTCAGTACAGACCCTGGGCATATGAGGGGCCTCAGGAGGGATTTTCGTTCTTAGCTGCTCAACACGATGGCTGTGCCTCTGAAGTAATTACAGGTTCTTTCAGATAAGAGCTCTTCTCCAAAGGTAATGTTAGCATGGAAAAAATTATATTCTGGTTGGAGGAAAGAAAGATGGAATCAAATGCAAGGTTAACCTATGACCAAGAATTTGGATGGTGTATGCTCCCAAAGACCAGATTCAACGCTTGAAAACACTATAATCTAGTCTATCATCAACTTCAAGAATGCTGAGCTATGGAGCAAGAAGCCAAGTGCATTACCCTCCGGCCCCACTAACCCTCTTCAAAGCTGTGTCTACAAAGAGATGTGAAGGAGGGGAAATTTGGATACCGCAAACATTTATCGGGCACCTACTACATTCAAGTTACTAGGGTACGGACCGTTCATATTTCATATCATTTAATCCTCCCCATCCTGTGAGGCAGGTGGCATTACCCTGTATTATAATTCAGGAAACTTAGAGAAGGGAAGTGACTTGCTCCAGTTAACACAGGAAGCGGTAGAGCCAAGATTCAAATGCTGGTCTGTTTACACGTCCAGTGCTCTTTCCACTATACAACAGCCACTTCTACAAATTCTAAATATTTGGCCTGGCCCCTTCCTCCTTCTCACCTGTCTCAGCGAACTGCTGGGACTGGGCAAAGAGATTACCTCCAAGAAGAAAAAGAGACGGACCAGGAGTTGGGAGACTTAAAATTCTCAACGGGTAGGGTTCCGCTTTCTCTTATCTTAAAGCCTTGGGTAAGCCACATATCCCTCTGGGTTTCACACCCCTTATATGGCCCAGGCTCAACATGTCCAGGCTGGCAGCAGGTTCCACAGGATCACTGGGCTGTGCTCCTCAGATCACCCCAAGCAGACAGCTGTGCAGCTCACCCCTGGATGGACAGGGTTGCCAGGCCCCTCTGGAGCATCCTGTAGCTCCCTGAGCCTCCTGGGGCAGCACCTAAGCCCCTTTTCCATACCTGGCAATATCTCTGGCAATTTGCTCGTTGGGACAGTTGACAAAGACGACGGAATAAGTGCCGGAGACAAAACTGCCAGTGACAGCTGAATGGAGCTGCAGGCTAAGGGTCCTGATCAGGGGGTATGTCAGGAGAGAGGCTGTCAGGATCTAAACGGTGGGAAAAAGCACAAGTCAGCAGTGACATGGCGATTCATTATCTGCCTCCTCAAGCAGACTGGCACCAAGGCTGGGCGTCATTTTTTCATGCCCATTCCCCATCCAAAAAATAATTCCTGAGATCCTGAGCTTTAGTACTTCAATGAAGTTCTCATGCCTAGATATTTTCCTCTGCATTTTGCAGATGATCAAAAAATAGAGGCTCGGAAATCAAGAAGCTCGCTCAAAATCCCACAGCTTTTATTCAGTGAAGCCAGGATTAGGACTCAAGTCTGGGTGACGTGATATCCATTCTTATGTATTTTATTAATGTATTTATTTTAGAGACAAGGGTAAGGAAAAGACAGAGAGGGAGAGAAACATCAGTGTGTGGTTGCCTCTTGTGTGCCCTGCACTGGGGATCTGGCCCACAACCCAGGCATGTGCCCTGAATGGGAATCAAACCAGGAGCCCTTTGCTTTGCAGGCCTGTGCTCAACCCACTGAGCTATACCAGCCAGGGCTTGAAATCCGTTCTTATGAGGTAACACTAACTGGCCCACAATGAATGGCTACCATCCTGTGGAGATTATAATGAATGATGACCTCTTACATCCAATGATGTTTGAGGAGTTAATTTCACTTCCATCATTTGCATATGTGCCGAGCACTGTGGGTGAGCTAGAGGAAAAGGTAGCTTACTTCTAAAGCAATGCCGCCTGTGCTACTGAAACAGAGAGCTGGGGGCACCATGAGGAAGGCTCGCAAAGGTCCCATCTAAGTTGGATCTGAAACTGTAAGAAGGATGACAAGAAGAGAGAGAGACATGCTAAGCAAATGATAATATGTACAAGCCCAAGAGGTATTTGGGGATAGACGAGATACACAGTCTCCATGGGTCTCCGTCTGGGTGTGGGATCAGGAGGAAATGAAACTGACTACAACTATAAAGAAAAGGGTCAGGCTGAGGAGTATGGAGCTTGACCTCAAGTGAGAGGGTACTTTTGGAGGTTTTCAAGCAGCAGGGTAATAACACAGTGAAGTTGAGTAGGGTACCAGGAGGAAGGATGAAAAATGATCGGAAAGAGCCTGATTAGAAAGCCATCGCAATGATTCAGGAAAAAGAAAATGATGGCAATGACAACGTGAGAGGAAAAGGCATTCAAGATACAGTTTTCCTTACTGTTTTAATGATAAACGTTTCAAAAAGAAGAAATGAAAAGAAGTAGAGACACCCTCCATCCAGGGTTCTCTGCTGGTGGGGCACGATGGAGTCATTAGCAGGGACCTAGGCAACTGGTGAGGAGCCCCACTGTGATGGAAGCCAGGCTGAACAAGGGTGTGTTTCTCCTGCCCCCCAGCCCAGGGCTGGTTCCTTGCTCAAATAAACCTCTGTCCTCCCACTCCTGTTATGCTGTCGCCCAAGTCCTGGCTCCTGCTTCTACTTCTTGGCAGGGCCTGAGCAGCGTTTTTGTCTTTAGCTTCAGTTTGACTAGAGGCCTGTCTGGGTTGGGTTTCTCATTCCCTCCTGCTACCTCCACCAAACCACCAATTCAACATACTAAGTCCTCCTCTGAACTAAACCAGTCACCATGCGTGAAAAAAAAAAAGACTTTTCAATGAAGCTTTTAGTGTGTGTGTGGATTTAAATTAAATCCTAGTGCTAATATTGCTAACGGCCCTGGCCTTTCCCAAGCTACTGCCTCTCCTTCTATAAACCTTATCCAAAAAGCGGAGATTCTGACACGTGTGCTGCCTGTCTCAGAGCTGCCATGAGTTCAAATGAGATAGGAGAATATAATCTGCAATCACAAATTCAATAAAGAAAGGGGCCGTGCCTTGCTCACCACGGTATCCCCAGCACAGTCCATGACACGTGGCGGGTTCTCAATAAATACTTGGAGACTAGTGAATCAGTACCCCAGCAAGATGTTGTTATTAAGGTGACTGGTCTTGTGAAGGAGATAACAAGCACTGCTTGTTAGCAGTGCTTTTAGCAGAGAACTAGACATCCTGGAACACTGTAAGGAATCAACCACATGACTTGAAGGTGGCTTACAGCACAGACTTCAACTAAAAGCAATGGCCTGTCCCCCAACCAAAAAAAAAAAAGCCATTCCTAGGGAAGATCTGTGGCATTCCAGCCAGCAGGTATCAGCACAACATAGCTAAGATGAAATGCAAGCTCACCTGAAATGTGTTGGAACTCGGATGAACTCAGAATCAGATACTAAGCTCTTACCTGAGTTGATACTCAAGGAGTTAACTTCACCTCCATTCACACGTAAGTGTGTTAGAGGCTGTGAGTGAGCTGGTGGAAAACGTAGCCTAATCCTAAATGCCACCTGTGCTGCTGAAACTGCGGGCTGTGCTCTCAGGTATTCTCTAAGACAGGCCTTAATTTAACAGGTAAAGTAACTGAGGCAGGACATTCAGAAACCGCAACAGAGCCAGCACTTGTATCCCAGACTCCTGCCTCCCACTCAGGGCTCTTTGGACTGCATTGGGCCCAGTTAGAGATTAATACAGTGGGGTCGGTTCAGCTTCACTTAATCCAGTGGTTCTCAGAGCAGTTTGCCTCCCTCCCACCAAGGGGACATCTGGCAATGTCTGGAGACAATTTTTGTTGTCCTGACATGATGGGAAGAGATGCTATTGGCTGGCATCTACTGGGTAGAGGCTGGGACTGCTGCGAACACCCTCCTGCTGTACCACTGACCCCAGGGAAGTAGAGAGTTGTTTGTATGTCACCTCCCTTGGACAGGCGCTCTTCGGTCTCACTCATTTCTGTATTCCCAGCACTTTACAACTCCAACAGGGAGTATGGGCTTGAGAAACGTTTGTGGGCCGTATCAACAAAGGATCAAAAGCATGAAGGGTCAACCCAGAACCAAGGATGGACTATGATATGTTAGAAAGTGACATTATATTAGTGCAAAACTGATGGAAAATACATACATCACGATATTCCCTAACAGAAACATTGTAAGAGGAAAAAGATCTATTATACTTTTTTACAGTCTTTCAACATTTTCCTATTTATGTCTTTTACTATATGCCTTTTCTATTTTTACATCATTTTAAAATATTTTATGTATCCACTCAGTTACTCTCTATTTTATTCTGCCTTTTTCCTTTTTTTGTCATGGAGAATTTGCATAGCCTTTAAGAGGTTAGGGTTGACTGCACAGTCTGTGTTAAGGCAGAAAGGGACTCAGAAACCACCTAGTGATTCTAAATTTATAATCCACCTAGTTCTAAGGGATCAATGAATATTCTGAATGAATGAAACACTGTGTTTATCTATACATTTTCCTTGGGTACAAATCCAAACAAACAAACAGAGAGAGAGAGAAAAAAAATCTTTCTAGGCCCTGAAGGGTTAAGAGCCACTGATAGGTGCGAGTTGTTACCGATGAGGAAAGGCGGCCAGAAAGAGGAAGAAATCACCCAAAAGTGATCATCAGAGCTGGGCTAGATCCCTGCGCTTCGGACCCTCTCCCCCTCCCCCTCCGCCACCTCCGCCACCTCCGCCACCTCCGCCACCTCCGCCACCGGACAACCTCTGTGAACAATCACTTCCAACCTCAACATTTTAAGGTATCTCTGAGACAAGAAAACAAAGCCGCAGAAAAACAACATGGTAACTGCAACAAAAAGAAAAGACTCTTATCATGTGACCCGTAGACAAGAACTCACCACTGGTCACCCCTTCAACCTCTATGACCCTGGCTGTGCAGCCAGGGTCACCGCTCCTGAAGCAGTGAAGAAAGGGCGCTGGTAGGCTTCAAAACCACACCAGGACCTCCAGGACACCGAGTGGTGTCTCTAGGAATTTTACTGTCCATCCCCTACCTGCTTGCCCCCAGTTCAAATTCCCAAGGACATTAAAGGAAAGCGTGTCTCCTTCGATCAGTTTCCGGATTGGACGTTTAGGGCTGAGGGGATTGGTAAAGTCATAGCGGGGGGCACTCACCAGGAGGCATATAAGGACAGAGGACCGAGGGTAGCCTGGCAGAGGGCACCGTGAACCCAGCCTATCCATGGTGTCGCCGGTAATTTAGCGGCGCGGCCGCAACGAATGTGGCCTCTGGCTAAATCCCCGGGGTGGGGGTGGGGGGCGGAAACCGAGGGCCAGAACCGCCTTCCCGCCCCGCCCCCCCACCTGCTGCCTGCCCTACTGCCCCGCCCACGACAGACTGGCTGGAGCGTGAGAGTGGAGGTGGCGGGGAAGCCGGGAGCAATTTTCTCCGGCCCCTCTGTCCTCAGAAACATACAGCCCAAACACCAGACGCAGACCTATAACCCTTATAAAAATGAAAATACGAATTTTTCCCTTCTCATTCCAACAACAACAAAAAATCATAAAATCTTCAGAGATGTACAGATAAAAACATATATTCCTTAGGTACAGAAAGCCTTCAGAAAGCAAAGCACACAAACTCCGAAACACATCCACTAAACTCTTCCGCTTGATACGGGCCCATCCCGCCTACAAAAACGAGTGGTGCTCACTCTGCTGTTTTGCTCTCCCCCACCTCACCCCCTCCTCCCAGGACGTCCCTTCCAATCCTCCTTGGTTTAGAGCACTCTTGCCCCCAACTGCTCTCTCCCTGTGAACTCATTCATCCTTCCAGGCCAGCTGCCGCAGCAGCCTTCCCCAGTTAATCCCACAGTCCCCTGTTCCCCGGAGGCACTGGGTACACATTTCCACTGCAACATTTAATACCAACTATGGGGAGCTGCAAACAAGCAAAGTAGCAAGCTAATGACTGTAGCCCTTCGGGAATGCAGAGTCCACTATTGTTGGGGTTCCTGATTTTTTAATCCAGATTTTTAACGTGAAATACCCTAATTTTTAAATGATGGCATTGATGGGCAGAAGGGATTGAGTGCACAAGGGCACAAGTAAACTTTCCAAAATTAAGGGATCTGTTCTATATTTTGATTGTGGTGCTAGTAACATTTTAATTGGTCAGTTACGTAAGTAATACCTTAAACAAAAAAGGGGGTGGGGGGAATCAATTTGAAATTGTTTTAAAATGGGAAGATCAAACAAAACACATCTGTTGGCCAAATCTGGCCTGCATGCTGCCAGTTCACAACTTCTGTGTTTATTTTAAATTACCTGTCCATTCCCTGGCACTACACTTTCTCAAAGGCATGAAGCACTTCCTAGCAAAGTGTCTGACAAAGTAGTGAATGAATCAGTCTTGGCTCTAGTCTTATTTACATCATTAGCTGTGCAGACTCAGGCAAGTTACCTAACCTCTCTGAACTGCTAGGGGAGGGGGTTGCTAAAGGATGGGCTAATAGAACTTCATAGGTCTAAAGGGAGGATTAACAGTACAGGCTAATGTAAAAGTGCTTTATAAAATGGAAGATCATGTCAGCATTTTCAGAGTAATTACCCTCATGGCAACTACTAAGGTTAACTCAGAAAACCTCCATTTGTGATTGAAGCACTTAGTATCTAGGAAAAACAGAGTTAGGAAATGAGGCTAAGTGGTTTTAAGAAAACCTTTATATTCAAAGTCCACTAAAATAAACCAAGACTCTGATCTTCTATACCTATCATGTTAATAAGAATGACCATTTACCTTAGATTCTGAGATATGTCTCCCACTTTATTCCAGCACTCCAAATGAAGCCTATTAAGTTTAGGCTCAATAAATGTTTGCTCAATAACTAAATGATATATATGGACATGTGGCTGGTGATTATAAGGATGGTCATGAAGAAGGTGATGTCGGGGCAACAGGGAAAGGATGGCAAGAGATGAATTGTTATTTGGAAGAAACTGCCTCTCGGTTCAACTTCTTCCTTCAACTCAGGCACCTCTGCTCTTTCCAAATTCGATTCCAAGGTTGGATTCCAAAAGTCCAATCCTGCATTTCTGGTTTGGGCAGATTCTCCAGCTCCAGTAAGATTCTTAGTGCTACTGCCTGACAGTGCAGGCTCTTCCCCTGGAGGCTTCTCACCCTCCCTCTACCTGTGCCTCCTCCTATCAGCATTCAGACTCACACTCTTCTTCAGACTTATTCTGTGTCCATCTCCTTCACCCACATTTCCTCTTCATTATGTATCTCCCTTCTTTCTTCAGAAAAGAGGTTTCATTTTGAAGCTTCTCTTGCGCCTCTTTATAGGTACATGACAATTTCATCATGATCTTTTTTAAAGGCCAAACTTCAATCCAAGAAAGGATTGAAGCATCAATATTAATAATTAATTGAAGCAACCATATTAATTGCAGCATCAGTGAGGCCTCAAGCAGAGAATAAGACAGCATTAAATTTCCTTAGGCTCATCTTTACATCTGGTTCTAGGGACTTGTCTTCTTCCTCATCTACAGACTCTCATTATTAACAAAACTTGGAACTTGAGTAGCTCATCAATTTCATTTTCATCAATACTGATGAATTTAAGGCGCATCTGTTTTTTTCAGACTGATTTTTTTTAAACAGCTTATAGAAAATATGCATGATCATTCATTCACATGGTCCCAAAGTTTCCACCAGGCTTTAGTAAGAATGGCTGGTTTTATATCATCCATCATTTCTTTTAAAACTACCAAAGTGTCAGCAATGTTGTTGCCATGTTATTTTCAAAGTAAGGCAAGGGGTTTCATTCAATACAGTCAGTAAAGTGGTCAGACATGTGCTTGGTATAATACCTCCTGGATGCTTCAACTATTCCCTATCCAAGGACTGAAGATAGCTAGTGCCTTCCAGAGGGAGAAACACAGTATTACCTGAGGATGAGCAAAGAACAATGAGCCTGGGTGATCGGGACCACTGTTCAAAAGTAGCAACACTCTGAACTAAAGTTTTGTTTTTTCTGTTAAACAACTCTGGGCTTAATAGATAAAACAATTATGAAACCAGGCCAAAAAGAGGGCAGCAGTTAATGATACTCTGGGGTGTGATGACCAGGAAACAGTAAGGTTTTTTTTTAAACCTTCTTTCCAAGAGACACATGGGTTTAGAATCTTTCTAAAGCAGCAATGGTTTTTATCTTCTTGTCACTTGTGTCACTGGCGCACACAAAGAGGAAAATCCTGTCTTTAGCTTCCTCTAAAACTTCTCGATTGTTTTTTTCCCTGAGGTCTACTAAGGAATGCACTTCCAAAACAAGCTCATGTCCTTGGCATGGAAGACCCTTTGAGGCACATAGCTTCTAGCTCTGATCAGTTTCTGGAGTTGCTTGGAGTTACTTCGCTGCCAACTGGGCATTTAACGGTTCTTCCTCCCTTATCAACCCTGAATTTCGCAAACTGTAGCGACTTCTACATTCTCAAGCCATCCCTTGTTTGCATGAAATTTATCTGGGTTGCCTTTCCTAGTGGTTTCCATCAGATGTGTGTAATGCATTTGGAATGGTTGCAGATGGCCTTCAGCATCAGAGGCTGTCACTCACCCCCACCCCCATGGTCTGGTCTGGTCTTGTTCTGGACCCAAAAGGCTAACTCAGTTTCCATCTTCTTGATGGAAACGATACGCGCGTTCTTCCGCGCGTATAGTCACGCGGAATGAACACCACCTAGAGGAAGGGGGCGAAACACTTCATGACGACGGCCTTCTTGTTTTTCTGAACGGTGCGCTGCAAGGTCGACTCATTGACGCCCCCAAAGGGTCCCCTGTCGGTGTTACGCTTTCTTCCAGCATCTCGAGATTTTTCTCGTCTTGCCTTCCAGGGGCTTGGCCCTCTACCACCTCTTGATACGTGCCTGACCAGGGTTCAAGATGCCCATCACCTCCGCTCCGCCTGGGGTAGCCTCAGCCGCTGCCCAGTCCTCAGCGGCCTCTGCCACTCCTGCCCTCTCCTCTGCCGAGAGTATGGTTTGAGAGCCAAGGAGGTCGCTCGCAAGACCAGTAATTAACCTTCCGTGGCTCCTCATTCTCACTATTCCGCTTGCCAGGTATTTGACGAGCCTTCAAGCCCCGTGGGAAATATACAAGCCAACAGGAAAAGTACAACTGCGTGACCAATTGAGCGGCGCCTCAGATGTCGCCGGACAGCGACCCCACAATCACCAATGATCGTCTGCTCAGCCCTAACGGACACGCGTCTTCGAGCGCGCCCTCTCCACCAGCTCCGCCTTGCTACTGGAGGGTTTGCAGTCACAGCCAAAACTCCGCGAAGAAAGGCTGCTTGCGTCAGATCTCGCGAGACCTAGAAGGCACTCCGGGAGCCGGGCGGGAGGCGGGGCGAGCCCCTTCTCCAGGGGCGGATGATGGCGGCTCAGGTGCTGGCATTGTTGAGGGAGGTGTCGCGGCTGGAAGCGCCGCTGGAGGAGCTGCGCGCGCTTCAGTCGGTGCTGCAGGCGGTGCCGCTCAGCGAGCTCCGCGAGCACGCGGTGGAACTGCAGCTTGGCCCGCTTTTCTCTCTGCTCAATGAGAACCAACGGTGAGAGGAGCCCACAGCTTGAGCGGGGTGGCGGGGGCGGGAAGACACCCCCGAGTACAGAGATGGGGGCGGATGGGATGAAGGGGGTGCTTTTCCAGTGGCAAAAGAAGGTTAAAAAAAAAAAAGCTGACGTTTCCGAGGGAAAAAAAAGCTGACGTTTCCGACGTTTCCTAGGCTCAGAGGCAAAAGAAAGCGTTCAAGTGCAGTCTCTGAGCTGTGCCCCTGACCGTCTCTTGGTCTCATTGCCTTCATTTTGAAATAGGAATTGAGCGGAGAAAGCAAGGTTGCGCACCTACAGGGAGGACGCCACAATCTTGTGTACAAACGCTTGACTATGTTCTTCTCTGAAGAAGGGGTTTTATCGTAGCAATTTGGCAAGTTCCAGTATTTTAGGTTCGATATTTTAGCTCCAGTATTTTAGATTCACGTACCATTTGACCCAGTAATTCCTGTTATGGGAATTTAACATGCAGGTATACTCGCTTACAAAATGAATATACAGGAATATTCTAACAGAAGGTGACATAAAACTAAAAACAACCTAAATGTCTATTAAAAAGGGATTCTAGTCCTGGCTGGTGTGGCTCAGTGAATTGAGCACGCGCCAGCGAACCAAAGGGTTGCTGCTTCGATTCCCAGTGAAGGCGCATGCGTAGGTTGCAGTCCAGGTCCCCAGTAGGGGGCGCAGGAGAGGCAACTACACATTAATGGTTCTCCCTATTCCTCCTTCCCTTCCCCCTCCCTAAAAATAAACATTTTTAAAAAGGGGGGATTCTCAATAAGTTTTGAAATATTACCACGTAACACTATGCTGCTATTATAAAAGTTGAGGTAGATCTCCGTATGTGTCTATCGAGCTCTGTGTTGAATGAAAGAATTGTAGGAGTTTACGATTGCGTTATGAATAATTCTGGGGAAAAAAGAATTAAAATCCCTCCTCCCAGGCTATTATAAATTGGGAATATATGAAAGGTAGAACAGAAACTATTAATATTGAAGTGGAACTTAGAATGATAGGATGGCAACTTTTACTTTTCATTTCACGTACATTTGTGGTGTTCGACTAGAAACAATTTTGTATTCATAATTTAGAAATTAAAAATATTTGTGATCCAGGAATTTTGTACTTGAAAAGAGAATGACAGCCCTGGCTGGCGTAGCTCAGTGGATTGAGCACGGGCCTGCGAACCAGACGATCGCGGTTCGATTCCCAGTCAGGGCACATGCCTGGGTTGCAAACCGGTTCCTTGCAGGCTAACTACCAGCAGGGGATGCACAAAAGGCAACCATACATTGATGTTTCTCTCCCTCTCTCCTGCCCCTCTAAAAATAAATAAATAAATAAAATCGTAAAAAAAAAAAGAGAGAATGACTTACTGGATCCACAGTGCATCATTTAGAAGGGTTTCTTGGCTCTGACCTAAGATTCCTCCCTTTTTCATAGGTTTTCCTTTCACTAAATCCAGCAGTTAATATTATTCAGGTCAGCTTATAAAATATCTCTTACTTGTCCTCTTCAGTTCGGGCCTCTATTTTCTTCTTGTTACATATGCTACATTCGTCTGACCTGTTACCTCAAGGCTTCCTTTTCTAAGTGTGTCCTTCCCATGCTGCAACCACAGTGAACTCTGGGTTCAGCTGGCTCACATCTTCCCTGCGGTTTCCCCGCTGCCTACAGTGTAAACCCATGAATTCTTAGTCTGGCATTTGGATCCTTGCTTTTCAGCGCAACACATCCTTTCCTTCTCCTCAGCACCTGTTTCATCTGCTCCTGCTACCACTTGCCTCCCCTGAGCAGGACTTGGCGCTTTCCTAGCTTTGTTCCTGCCAGTTCTCCTACCTGACGTGCCCTCTCCGTATCTAAATTCTGTCCATCCTTGACGGCCCAGTTGACTCCAGAAAGTCCTTCTTGGTCACTCCTGTTGCCTATGACTGGTCCTCAGATCTCCTGGAGGACGTCATCGTTATTTTTGTTAATGATACTTGCCACCATAGCCTTATTTTACAGTTCCGTATGTGTTTATTTCTAGTTTGTGAATTCTTCAAAAGTGGGGGCCATATTTTGTCCATGTCTGTATCCCTTCTAGGGCTTAGCAGACAATACAATATATGCCCAATAAAAGATTGGACTCAGTAATTTTAGAGAGGCCACCTCTTCCAGCCTCTTTGTAATATGGATGAAGAAACTTTCAAAGGTCACACCGTAAGTTAACACCAAAGATGCAATAGGATCTGAAATGAAGGGCAGTCTGGAGGATAAGGTCCATGGGGGAGTTGGTTTGCTGAATGAATGAGCAGTGCTCTAGGAAACAATTTTAATGGAAATTTGAAGACAGGGTAATTCAAAACTGGGTGCATACATAGTGCATACCAACGGCAGTTGTGGAAGTAATTCTCTACATAGGTCAGCAATCTACAGGGATATCGCTGTTATCCTGACTAACTCACACAGATCGCTCTATACTGGTCAGTGTCTGATCAAATAAATGTGAATCTAGAATCTTGACAGAAGTTTTTATGAAAGAAATTAATTCCTCAGATTACTGTTTTACCACATGGAAGTCAAACAAAACTGATTATAAGTTATTAACTCTTTGGCTTCTTGGTGCCAAAGGGCCACATGTGACCTGAAATTTGTGCACTATACATTTTAACATACTGTTGGGAGCTGTTCTTCCTGATTTCAGGGACTGTAGCCTTTTGTCCCACGGCTAGAGCTGAGTGAAAAGGCCTTGGGGACACAAGCCACTAAGGAGACAGAACATTACCTCCTGGCAGGAGCGTAGCCCCTGCCTCCCACACTTCCCCCTGCTTGGCTGGGGCAGGTGATGGGTTAGCCAGTGATGGGTAAGATCCCTCAAAGGAGGAGGGGCAACTTAAGACAGGCACTGTTGCAAAGGGCCATCAAGGAAGGACTTAGGGGTCTTCAGAGAAGGGGCAGAAAGACCCTCACCCTTTGGCTTTGTCATAGCCTGAGTCCTTAGTCTTTCTGCAAAAGTCTCTTAGTTTCTTGGCTGCTTTGCTATCCCAGCCCAACTCAGCCTGGGAACTATGCCAAGAGGCAGCTGGGACCTTGTACTGGAACAGTCGGCTCCAGGGGGTGAATCTGGCCAGAGAAAGAATATACATTGTTTTCTTTGAGGCTTGCTCTGCCCTGTTGCGATGAAACTGACACTCGAGCTAAAGCCAACCCTGACCAGAGACAATCCCTTTGTTTCTTCAACTATTATCTATAAATGAACTCAGTTTTTCATGACTGCAGCTTTGTAGACACTGGTTGATGAGCTTTATGTGCATACTATGTATCTGTGAGCTGAACCCAATAAAATCGCAGGGAAGAAGGTGTTCAGGACCTTTCTCTTTGGGGGGACTGGTTACCTTTCCTCCCCAAGCAGATCATGTGTTGGGCATTTTTATTCTCATTCACGGTGACCCGGGGGAGTTCTACAGGCAGAGCCCCCCATCAAGCTACCATTGCTTTTTTAAAAAACAGATTTATTGAACTATAACTTATATAAGCTACACATAATAAAATGTACAGTTTGGCTAGTTTTGACATGTATATACCCATGAAATTGTCACCACAATCAAGATAGTGAAGGTCCCTCTCACCCCCACGTTTCCTTGTGCCCCTTAGAAGTCCCTCTCCACTTCAGCCAGGCAACCACTGTCTCCTTTCTATCACTGTCGATGAGTTTGCCCTTGTTTTTTTTTTTAGCATTTTATATAAATGGAGTCATATAGTATATACTGTTTAGTTTCTTTGACTCAGCATCATTATTCTAAGATTTATCAAGGTGGTATGAAGGAATACTTCCTTCCTTCTGTTGCTGAGCAGTGGTGCGTGGCGCAGATCTAGTGCAGTTTGTGTACCAGTTGCTCTGTTAATGAACATGGAGTTGTCTCCAGCCTGGGCGTATCACAGATAATACTGCTGTGAACATCCGTGTACAGTCTTTAGATAGGCGTATTCTTTCTTTTCTCTTTGAGTAAATACCTAGGAGTGGAAGGAGTTTTTGTGAAAAAACTACTGTGGCTGGATCATATGGTAGGTGTGTATTTAAGTTTTTAAGAAACTGCCTAACCCCTTTTCTAAGTGATCGTACCATTTGACATTAAATTTGACATTCCCCCATAGGGATGTGAGAGTGGGTTATAGGACTCAGTGTAAAACCTAAAACTATAAAACTTCTAAAAGAAATAATAGGAAAAAATTCTTGTGACCTTAGGGTAAACAAAGATTTCTTAAATGTGACACCGAAAGCATGATCCACAGAAAAACAAATTGATAAATTGGACTTTATCAAAATTAAACATTCTGCTCTTCAAGGTCACCATTAAGAGAATGAAAAGGCAAGTCACAAATGGAGAAAAATCTTTGCAAACAATATACGTGATTAAGGACTTGTATTCAGAATATATAAAAACTCATAAAACTCAATAAAAAGAAAAGAACCGCCCTGGCTGGTGTAGCTCAGTGGATTGAGCATGAGCCTGCAAACCACACAATCGCGGTTCGATTCCCAGTCAGGGCACATGCCTGGGTTGCAGGCCAGTTCCCAGCAGGGGACTCACGAGAGGGAACCATACATTGATATTTCTCTCCTTCTCTCCTTCCCTTCCCCTCTAAAAAATAAATAAATTAAAAAAAAAAAGAAAAGAACCCACTTTAGAATGTATAGAATAGTTGCACGAGATATATGGATGGGAAATAAGCATGTGAAAAGATATTCAACATCATTAGTCATTAGAAAAATGCAAATTAAAATCACATTGAAATTCTACTGTACACTTATTAGATTAGCTAGAATAAAAAAGACACCAGAGCAATCCAAGTGTTCAATCAGTGGATAAATGGATAAAAGAAACATGGTCTATACATACAGTGGAATATTAACAGCCTTAAAAAGAAGGGGAATGCTAACACATGCTGCAATGTGGGTGAACTTTGAAAACATTGTATCAAGTGAAATAGGTCAGACACTATCCCACTTACATGAGGTACGTGGGGTGGTTAAATTCACAGGAGAAAGTAGAATGGTGTTTGCCAGGGGCTAAGGGAAAGGGAAAATAGGAAGTTTGTGTTTAATGACTAGAGTTTGTTTTAATGAAAGATGAGAAAATTCCGGAGCTGAATACTGGTGATGATTGCACAACATCGTGAATGTACTTAATGCCACAGAACTGTGCATTTAAAAATGGTTAAAATGGTGAATGCTGTGATATATACAATTGCAATTTTTTTTAAAGGAAAAGAAACCCATTAGCATTCTCTCCCCATTTCCTCTATTATCCCCTCCCCCAGCTCCTAGCAGCCAGTGATCTGCTTTCTGTCTCTGGATTTGTCTTTTCTGGGCATTTCATGTAAATAAAATCATCATCAAAAGGAAATCCTTGTGTCTTCTTTCACTTTGCGTAATATTTTCAAGGTTCATGTTGTAACATGCACCAGTATCTATTCCTTTTTATGGCTGAATAATATTCCATTGTGTGGCTATACCACATTTATGTATTTAATTGATGGGCATTGGGGTTGTTTCCACTGGTATGAACATCCATGTACAAATTTTTGTGTGAATATATGTTTTCAATGATCTTGGGGATATGTTCATTTTAAGGCTTTGCTATTTATTGCTTAATCACCTTTTAGCAAGACCATATCTATTTAATAGTGTGCTCCCTATCAGCAGTGTATGAGTGCTCATTTGCTTTCACTGCCTATTAAGAAAAAAGGCAGTTATTCTAGAAATACCTTCTGCTTTTACATCTATAGTCATCAAGTTCTGATTAACTTACCTCTGTAATAGCTCTTGAATCTTTTCCCTCTTCTCCATCGCTACTCACCTTTCACTCTTTTGTCACCTCACCATAAACTGCCTTCTCACTGACAATTCTTTCTCTAACACTGACACAGAGTAATTTCTGTAAGTGAGATCTCATCGTGTTACTTCTGCTTTAAAATCACTTCTTGAGCCCTGGCTGGTGTAACTCAGTGGATTGAGCGCAGATTGCGAACCAAAGGGTCGCCAGTTTGATTCCCAGTCAGGGCACATGCCTGGGTTTTGGGCCAGGTCCCCAGTGGGGGGCCATGTGAGAAACAACCACACATTGATGTTTCTCTCCCTCGTTCTCCCTCCCTTCTTCTCTCTCTCTTAAAAAATAAGTAAAATCTTTATTAAAAAAAGTCACTTCTTGACTTGCCATTGCCTTCTGGAAAAAGGCAAAATTCCATAGCAGGACATAAAAGACCTATCAGAATCTGACTGCTGTGCATTTTTTCTATTTAACTTCTTGCCATTCATCTCTCTCCTTTTACCTTCTTCCCCCTTCTCTGCCATTCTGACCCCAGTCATTCAAAGCTACTTGTGGGTCTTTGAACATACAACACTGTCTCAGTCTTCTGTGCCTTTTCATGTTGTGTGCCCTTTACCTGGAACACCCTTCTCTTAGCAACTCCCAATTTTTTCCTAAAGTTTTGCTCAGGTGTGCCCTGTACCCTGTGTTCTCTACTGAGCTCCCATGGTTTCCACCTCTAGCCTAGCATTTATCTAACTGAACTATAGTTGCCTGTTTCTCTGCATATTCCATTAGGCTGAGTTCCTTGAGGTTGTAGAATATAGTGTACCCTTCTTTGTGGCCCCAACACATAGGTACAGAATAAATGTGTAATAAATATTTAATGTTAAATTAGAAGCTGGTGGGGTTTTTTGATATTTCCAAGTTAAATTTTGGTTTATTTACTTATTTATTTATGTATTTTTAATTTAATCTTTATTGTATTTTTTTTTCATTACCCTTCATTCTCCTTAGAAGCTGGTGTTTTGAATAGTCTGTATGGAGATCATCATTGAGCAAGGTGTCAGATATTACCAGGTTCCTGTCTACCTGGCAGGACATGAACTAATGTGATCTTTCCTGTCTCTTTTAGGGAACAGACTATTTTGTGTGTATCCATTCTGGAGAGGTTGCTCCAAGCTGTGGAGCCAGTTCACTTGGCCCGGAACCTCAGGGCTGACCTGCAGAAGGGACTGACACACCCTGATGATTCTGTAAAAATACTCACTCTATCCCAGGTATGAAATTTTTCTAGCACATAATAAGGGAACCAACACTTAGTGACTAGTGACTAGTGTTGGTTCCCTTATTGGCTCTGAGCTAGGCTCTGTGCAGAGATGAAGAAATCACGAGCTCTCTTTCTGTCCCTAGGGAGTTGTAATCTATTCTAGTGTATGTAGCTATGACCAAGGGGGTACAAGCTAAAGAAAGAAGTTCCAAGTACCATTGGCATCATTCATTCATCAAATACTAAGTTACTTTTATATGCCAGACAGTGTACCATATGCTGTTAGAGCTACCAAGATAGATAAAGCCTATTTCTTTTCCTAAAGGAGTCCCCAGTCTAGAGAAAAAGATTGCCATATTAAGTCTTATTGTAGTGGCATGAAAGAAGCTCTGTTGAAAGGTCACTTAACCAACAAACCAAGACAGTAACTCTTACCACCCTGGTAGTCAAAACGTGTTACTATTTGAAGAACTGCTGCTGAGAATGTTACGAACCAAGCAACTAGTTTATCCAGTTGGTATTCAACTACTTCTTCTCCTTTTCTCCTCTGAAGTCGTCTTTCAACAAATTAGGGAAAGTATTTATCATTTATGTGCTAGACGTTGTAGTATGTGCTTTACCTACTTAGTCTCATTTAATCTTCATTACTGTCCTGCATTTAAGTATGGAATTCCCATTTTATAGACAATAAATTAGGCCCAGAGAAGTTATTTAATTTGCCCAGGGTTTCAGTATAGCTAAAAATGGATAGAACTAGGATTTTTATTGTTTTTACTCACTGAGGTTCTGAAGTCTTTACCCAGCTTTTTTTTTCTTCTTCATTTTCTTTCAGAGATATCACTATGCAAAATGTGCATTTGGCTTTAGTGAATTGGGGTCATTTGGAATTTTTAATGACTTGTCTTATAGTTGTAGTCAGGAACTCTTAAAAATAACTGTACACTAAGGTAATTTGAGTATCATGTGTTCACCTGTAGCCCTACCCTGGAAGAGTATTTCTGATTGCTTTTTTCTTTCAGGTCGGAAGAATTGTTGAAAATTCTGATGCTGTTACTGAGATTCTAAGTAATCCTGAATTACTAAAACAAATCGTTTATTGTATTGGGGGAGAGAATCTATCTGTAGCTAAAGCGGTAAGTCAGCTAGAACCATCAGCTTAAACATGCAGCAATATCGGTGCCCTAAAAGACAAAGGAGATGCTCTGCATTGAGAGGTGAAGTTTTAGAAGGGATGATTTGCATAATTGAACTCACAGCTTTATATATATGGCATCAAATAAGTAAATGGTGTCAAATAAGTACTAGTAAACCACTTCTAATTTCTAGAATACACATATCTAAATTATCCGTCATAGGGCGCACATTGGGTACTTCCTAAGAAGCAAAACTTACATAATTATTTTCTATTAAGAATGCTGTATATCTTTTCCAATCATAAATAATAATAGCTAAAACATAGGGAATGTTCGTTGTATAAGGTGCATTCCATACATTAATTTTCACATCAGTCTTAGAAGTAGATACTAATATTTTGTATTTTTATGACTTAAGAGAGATTTTCTTTCTTTGTAAGGCCATTAAATCCCTGTCAAGAATATCACTGACCCAAGCTGGACTGGAGGCTCTATTTGAAAGCAATCTGCTGGATGATTTGAAAACTGTGATGAAAACAAATGACGTTGTTCGATACAGGATCTATGAGGTGAGACAGAAAGCATACTTTCTGATGCCTATTATTCAAGTGCAGTAAGAATTACTTTGAAAGGCAATGTGGCTCATTTAACATGTATTTATTGAGTATATAGTCTGTGTTAGGCCCTATACTGAGTATTGGGGATACAGGGGTGAATTCCTCACCTAGTGCGTGAGACAACCATATAAAAACATGTACACTGCAGCCTTCACTAGGTGCTTCAGTTGGTTGGACCATCATCCTGTACACAGAAAGGTTGCAGGTTCTGTTCCTGGTCAGGGCACATATGTAGGTTGTGGGTTTGATCCCTGGTCAGGGTGCATACAGGAGGCAACTATCAATGTTTCTCTCTCTGTCTCCCCACCCCACCCATTTCTCTCTCTTTAGAAAAAAAAAGCAGTCCTGGCTGGTGTAGCTCAGTGGATTAAGCACAGGCCTGCGAACCAGAGGATCATGGTTTGATTCCCAGTCAGGGCACATGCCTGGGTTGCAGGCCAGTTCCCAGCAGGGGACCTACGAGAGGCAACCATACATTGATATTTCTCTCTTTCTGTCCTTCCCTTCCCCTCTAAAGATAAATAAAGTCTTTAAAAAATAAAATAAATCAATAAGCACATCTTCAGGTGAGGATTAAAAAATGTATGTGTACTGCTTTATTAAGTACTATAATAAAGGAGATACCATTGAAACTAGACTGAAAAGCTTAGTTGTAGCAGTAGTAAGAAGAAATGGCTTTGTTTGCACTAGCTTTGTACTGAGCACTGTGCTAAATCCTCACATGTGTTGTCTTTAATTCTCACAGTAAACCCTATGCATCATTATCATTAACCTCACTATTGATGGAATAATTGACCCAAGGCCACACAGTTAGTAGGCTGTTTATTCTTTAATTTTTTCCTGAAAACACTTTATTACTTTGCATGCCTTGATATCAAGCTATCCCAGTTTTTCTTCTGCTTCTCACTGTTTCTTCTCAGCCTCCTAGCTAGTTGTCCTCTACTGAACTGTTAATTGTGGGGTTTGTGAAGGCAAAGTTCCAAGCTCTCCCCCTGTAATCTGCATTTTTTCCTAGGCAGTTTTATTCATCCTGGGATTTCAGATCTCACCTGTAATGGTGATGACTCTCAAATGTTAACCCCTAACCCAGACCTCTCTTCCGAGCTCAGATGTTCATGTCCAACTGCTTACTCTCTCTCCCCCTTGGACATATTCTAGGCCCCCACATCATGCTGAAATCGAACTCCCTGTCTTTTCCACCCACCTCATGCCCCTAATAAAAAACAGCAACAACAAACTGGTTGTCTTATAGTTCGTGTGGTCTGATATTAGACCTTGAGCTCATTCTCTATGAGGCCTTGTTCTCCCGGCCACACACCCTTTCAGTCATTACGTTATGTCAGTTTTTCTTAAACGCACACACTTCTCTTCCTTGGCATAGTCACCAGCATCCTAGTCCAAGCTGCCAGTATCTCTCACTGGGACTTCTGTATCTGCATCCAAACCGGTCTCATTCATTTTTGTCACCAGCAGTCTGTCCCTGCATGCAGTCAGAAGGATCTTTAAAAACCCAGATCTGGTTCTGTCATTTCTCTGCTTGAAATCCTTCAGTGTCCTCTGTCTCCACTGAGCCCTCGGGGCACACTTGGTGAATGAATGAGTGGATGACTGACAGAATGCATGAATGCTTGAATGATTTTTATAATCTGTTTGTTGTTTCTGATTCAGGATTTCATACCTTGATTGATTATTTCTTTTGTAAAAAGTGCAGATATAATGGAGTGTTTCTGCGACAAAGTAATTTCTTACATGTTCACTGAAATTTTCCTACCTGTGGAGACAAATAATAGATTTTTAAAAATTAATTTATATAAAGTGCCTAATTCTGCATTTAACTTAAAATGAGATTTGATGCCTTTGGCACACTTTTATCTTTTCTACTATTTCTGTTCTTTTCTTTCAGCTAATTGTGGAGATTTCTTCTGTGTCACCAGAATCTCTACACTACTGTACCGCCAGTGGATTGGTAACCCAGCTTCTCAGGGAACTGACTGGTGAGGATGTGCTGGTCAGGTATGTTGGCTATGAGAGTTCTTAGAGCAAAATACCCTCCTTCGGAGGGCCAGGAGACAATCTGGGACTCATCTTCCCTAGAGCAGCTTGTGTTCGGCTGCAGTCTCGTAACAGATGTGTGTCCTGAAGGAGGGGCCTTTAGAAACTTGCTCAGCTGCTATTGTGACAGCATACTGGAACTTAGCACAGCCTGGTATGACGACAGCTACTTTTGGATGACTGTGTTCCCTGTCCTTAGGCATACGTGCCTGCTCTTAAAAGTTGTCATCACATGATAACTGCCATTCTGCATTACTTTATGTACTGTTGTCCACACTTTTTGGCATTGTTAAATAATAGCACTATAGCATGATGGAAAACATGGACTTCTGAAAATGAGTAAGATTTGGGCTCACATGCATCTCTACTTATTAGCGTTTGATCCTGGACAAAGTATTATAACCATTTTGCACCTCAAGTTTCCTCAGCTAAATAGAACGATGAATCTATAAAGAAGATAGTATGAGGATTAAGTGCTTTTACCATACAATGCCTGACACAGGTCCCGAGAGAAATGCTAATTTTAGTCTGTTCACTCTCAGACCTCTACCCCTTAAGTCCCCTTAATATTTGTCAAATGTTTACTTTTTTAAAATATATTTTATTGATTATACCATTACAGTTGTTCTATTCCCCCCTTCATTTCCCTCCACCTGCACACTCCCTCCCCCACCATTCTCCCCCCCCTTAGTTTATAACCACGTGTCTCAAGTTCTTTAGATTCTATATTTCCCCCACTATTCTTGCCCTCCCCCCTATCTATTTTCTACCTACTGTCTATGCTATTTTCTGTACCTTCTCCCCCCTTCTCCTCCTCCCACTCCCCTGTTGCTAATCTTCCACGTGTTCTTCATTGCTATGGTTCCACTCCTGATCTAGCTGTCCTCTTGGTTTCCTTTTGTTTTAGGTGTGGTTGTTAATAACTGTGAGTTTGCTGTCCTTTCACTGTTCATATTTTTCATCTTCTTTTTCTTATATAAGTCTCTTTAGCATTTCATATACTAAGGGCTTGGTGATGATGAACTCCTTGAACTTGACTTTATCTGAGAAGCACTTTATCTGTCCTTCCATTCTAAATGAAAGCTTTGCTGGATAAAGCAATCTTGGATGTAGGTTTTTGGATTTCATAACTTGGAATACTTCTTTCCAGCCCCTTCTTGCCTGTAAGGTCTCTTTTGAGAAATCCACTGACAGTCTGATGGGAACTTCTTTGTAGGTGACTGTCCCCTTATCCCTTGCTGCTTCTAGGATTCTCTCCTTCATTTTAGTCTTGGCTAATGTAATGATGATGTGCCTTGGTGTGTTCCTTCTTGGGTCCAACTTCTTTTGGACTCTCTGAGCTTCCTGGATTTCCTGGACGTCTATTTCCTTTTCCAGACTGGGGAAGTTCTCCTTTATTATTTGTTCAAATAAGTGTTCCACTCGTGGCTGTTTCTTTTCCCCTTCTGGTACCCCTATAATCCGGATGTTGGAACGTTTAAAGATGTCCTGGAGGTTCCTAAGCCTCTTCCCATTTTTTTGAATTCTCATTTCTTCATTCCTTTCTAGTTGAATGTTTTGTTCTTCCTTCTGGTCCATTCCATTGATTTGAGTCCCAGTTTCCTTTCCATCACTATTGGTTTCCTGTGCATTTCCCTTTATTTCAATTAGTTTAGCCTTCATATGTTCCTCTAATTTGTGACTATAATCAACCAGTTCTGTGAGCATCCCGATAAACAGTGTCTTGAACTGTGCTTCTAAGAGGCTAGCAATCTCATGGTCGCTGAGAGTTATTGGCTCTGGGACTTTGAGTTCTTCTTGCACCATCTTTTGGGCTGTCCGTGCCTGTTATGTAGCAGGATCGGAGCCCTAGGTGTTCACCAGAACAGGGCAACTCAGTCGCTGGGTTGTGATGCTGTATGTGGGGGCGGGGTCAAAGAGGAGCAATGGCGTCCCGTCTGCTGCCTTCTGTGCCGCCCCCACAGGTGCCGCAGCTGCCACTGTCACTGGGGCCCACGAGTTTTGTCCCACTGCACGCAAGTGTGCCACCACCATCAGCCCTCTACCCCTGGGTTCGCCCCCTGGGGCCTGCGTGGTCCGTCTCACTGTGCGCGAATGTGCGACCGCGGTCAGTCTGCCCCGCACCCCGACTTGTTCCGGGCTGCCTGCGTGCCTGGGTCGGGGGATCTTTCCTGTCCGACCCAGCTCCGCTGCTGGCTCTGTCCCTCTTACCGTCCCGGTTGAACGGTTCGTTGTTGTCGGACTTCCGTATAATTCAGTTTTCTGTTCTTTGGCTGTGTCTTTGTTCTCCAAACCTTTGTTGTAGTCAAACTTGGTTGTGGGAGAAGGCACAGTGTTTCCACCTATGCCTCCATCTTGGCAGAAGTCTGTCAAATGTTTACTTGTTGATACTCCACACAATTTACTGATACACCCTAACTGTTGAATACTTGGTGTGTGTCCAAGTATTTTGCTGTTCCGATAGCACTTATAGTTATCTTTGTGTGCCCAGGATTTTCTTTCCCTTATCTTAAATGATTTTTGGTTGTCCCATGTTCTTTAAATGTGACTGAAATTGTTGAACTCCTATGCATAAGTCAGTCGCCAGTTACACTAATTCATAGCACTCCTAATAAGGAAATTATTTTGTTAGCTTTTTGAGCTATGTATCAGATTTTGTGACATAGGGGGAAAACCCTACAAATAGTCACTTAAAATACTTTGGGAAAATTGATCATGGTTGGATATTATGTGATACCAAAGAATTACTGTTAATTTTGTAATATGTGGTAAAGACATTATAATTATATTAGAAAATATTCATGTTTTTTAGAGATGTATATTAAAGTATGCAGGGGTAAATGCCAGGATGACTAGAATTTAACATAATTTAGTAAAAAAAATAGAGAAAAAAGAAATAAAATAAATAAAGCAAAGTCTAGATAACTATGCAGTCAGGATTACGGGTGCCTGGGAGCTTACCGTTCTGTTCTCTTTATGATATGTTTGATATTTCCCGATAAAATACAAATTTAAAAAATAAAATCTCTTAGGAAGTAGCTATGTTATAGTAGAAACAGTAAGTGGGGCTTAAGTCAGGAAGATAAGATTTTAGTCTAAACTCTACCTTTTAATAAAAATGTGATTCTAGACAAGTTGCTGCAATTTTCTCATCTTGAACTCTCATCTGAAAAGTGGAGCCAGGATTATTGGCCTTTCTGATTTGGTGGGATAGTTAAATAAGCACCTACATGAAAACAATTGATAAACCGTGCTACTCATATGCAAAATCTTGGCATTTCAGAGCCACCTGTGTAGAAATGGTGACATCATTGGCGTACACTCATCATGGACGGCAGTACCTTGCTCAAGAAGGAGTCATTGATCAGATTTCTAATATAATTGTTGGGGCAGATTCAGACCCTTTCTCGAGCTTCTACTTGCCAGGTAAGAAGTGCTGATGCCTGTGGAAATGATGGTGCATGTTTTGTTTCTGAGTTGATCTCTGTCAGGGGAGGCCAGGGATCGTCTTCTTTAGAGCTTATTCCCCTGAGACGACACCCAACCCACAGACCCCTAATGACGTGGACCCTGTTGCTCTGAGAGCCATGCACTGATGTTGATTCTGATTTTCTGAAAGTGTTGCTGTTTGCAACATCAGGAGGGTTTCCTTTGCACCTCATCCAAAAGAAGCATAGATAAAGATATGAGTAGTGGTATTTATAGTACATTCACAGATTCATCAAATCTCTGAGTTGTAATTTTAGTTACTATAAGAACTACGACAGCCATTCTGTTCAAAGATGTGGTTGATTAGTTTTCTTGAGCACTTTTAGAAACTGGAGATTATCTTTTATAAGGTGGCCTAGATTACTTCCTTGTTGAAAATGGTTTAAAATTTTTTCCTGATAATGACTCCAAACTTACCTTCCCATGATACCTACCCACTGGTCCTTCTTCTTTGTTCTCCCTCTTGCATGTGACGATGCTTCAGTGTTTGAACCCAGCTCCATCGACACCCTGGGGTCCCTGTTCCCTCAGCACCACACGTGTCAGGTCCTTTAGTATTTCCTTATGGTCCGTCTGATTGCCAGGCAGCACAGTACCGTACCCTTTCTTCTGTTTCTCGCCTGTAGTTTCTCACTGTCCCTATGAAAACATAGGACCCACAGTTTATTCTGTCTTCTTCCCCTATTAAAATATATTTTCGTACATATCTCTAGGATTTGTGAAGTTTTTTGGAAACCTGGCTATCATGGATAGTCCTCAACAGATCTGTGAGCGTTATCCTGTTTTTGTGGAAAAAGTCTTTGAAATGACAGAAAGTCAGGACCCTACCATGATTGGTGTAGCCGTGGACACGATCGGAATCCTGGGGTCCAACATCGAAGGAAAACAGGTTTTACAGAAGACAGGTCAGTACGACTTGTTATAAATTCATTGGCTGGTACATTAATTACATTATAAAAACTACTTTTACTGCCATGTGCAGTTTTTTTACCATGACCTTAGACTCATCTCTAAAAAATCGTAATTATCAGTGAATTATATCCATTTATTTATTTATATTTTATTTCTTTATCTTTAGAGGGAAAGGGAAGGAGAGAGGAAGAGAAACATCAATGTATGGTTGCTTCTCGTGCATCCCCTGCTGGGAACTGGCCCCTGCCAGGAACTGGCCTGCAACCCAGGCATGTGCCCTGACTGGGAATCGAACTGCAGTTGTGTGGTTTGCAGGCCTGCGCTCAATCCACTGAGCTACACCAGCCAGGGCGAATTTTATTTATTTATTAAAGATTCTATTTATTTATCTTTAGAGGGGAAGGGAAGGAGAGAGGGAGAGAAATATCGATGTATGGTTGCCTCTTGTGTGTTCCCTGCTGGGAACTGGCCTGCAACCCAGGCATGTGCCCTGACTGGGAATCGAACCGCGATCCTTCGGCTTGTAGGTCCGTGCTCAATCCACTGAGCTACACCAGCCAGGGCTCAGTGAATTTTTTTAAACTTGGCTGGGCCAAACAGCCTTTCCCCTCTGCATCTTCCTTGAACAGTATTCCTGGTACAAAGTATTCCTGGTACAAAGCTGGAGTCAGAAAGACCTGAGTTCATGTCCCAGTTCTAACACTCACTTAGCTTTTGGGTTTTATTTACTCCACTACTCTAGGCCTCATTTTCCTCTTTTTAAGAAAGGGTGTAACAATTACTTCTCAAGGTTGTTGTGAATATTTAATGAAAAGACAAATTTTTGTATTTGTAATATCAAGGAAGAAAAAAGTTGTTGCAAGATACTATGTTGCAAATGATACTTTTATCGAACATCCATGAGTATCTTGCAAGTATTATGAATTCCACACAAACAAATAATATGTAGCACTGTTAAAAGTTGTGCACTCTAGGTTCAAAATTAATATGCTGTTGTGTAACACAACTAGTATCCTTGTTATATATACTTTTCTAATGACAGACTCCTGAAATCCTTCAAAGAACATACCTTGTCATTCTTACTTTACAGATAAGGTAGCTGAAACTCAGAAGCTAAGAACATTTTCTAAGATCATGCAGACTGTGGGGCAGCTGCTACTCAAATCCAGGTCCTTTGATTCCAGGTCCTCTACACTTTGACCTATATATGCTGTGCTGCATATAAACGTGTCTTCTGGGCCTCTCTCTTGGTCACTGACTACATGTTTATTTTTATGTTGGTTTAGGTTGGTAGGGGTCATAGTGTAAAAGCAATGCATACTTTAAACATCTCATTGTTCACTTAGCACCCATTAAGCTGGCTATTATTAAAAAATAACAAGTGTTGCCCTGGCTGGTGTAGCTCAGTGGATTGAACACGGGCCTGTGACCCAAACAACCGCAGTTTGATTCCCAGTCAGGGCACATGCCTGGGTTGTAGGCCAGTTCCCAGCAGGGGGGACACGAGAGGCAACCATACATTGATATTTCTCTCCCTCTCTCCTTCCCTTCTCCTCTAAAGATAAATAAATAAAATCTTTTAAAAAAGATTGCTTTCTAGAAAAAAAAACAAGTGTTGACAAGGATGTGAGGAATTTTGTGTTACTTGTATTTTACCCTTGTGTGTATCTGGTTGGAATATAAAGTGGTGCAGCCACTGTAGAAAACAGTGTGGCGGTTCCTCAGAAAATTAAACGTAGAACGACTGTGTGACCCAGCAATTCCACTTCTAGGTACATACCCAAAGGAATTGGAAACTGAGTCCAGTAGATACTTGTACACCTGTGCTCATTAATAGCTATTACTAACAATCGCCAAAAAAGGGTATAAATAGCCCAGATGTTCACTGATGGATGAAAGGATAAATAAAATGTGGTATATACGTACAATGGAATGTTATTCGGCCTTAAAAATGAATTAAATTCTCTTACATGCTATGACATGGAGAAACCTCGAGACATGCTAAGTGAAACAGACAGACACAAAAGGGTAAAAGCTGTATAATTCCACTTACATGGGGCACCTAAAATACTCAACTAGAGACAGAAGGTACAAGGGAGTGAGAGGAACGGGGAGTTACTGTTCAATGAGTCTGACTTTTGGTTTGGAATGATGAACAAGTCCTGGAGATGGATGGTGGATGGTGGTGATGGTTACACAACGAAGTGAATGTACTTAATGCCACTGCACTGTGTTCTTAAAACTGGTTAAAATGGTAAATTTTATGTTACTTGTATTTCACAACAATGAAAGCAATCTCGTTGTCCTTTGTAGGAACTCGATTTGAACGCTTACTCACAAGAATAGGCTATCAAGCAAAGAACGCCTCAACGGAGCTCAGAATCAGGTGTTTGGACGCAATTTCATCTCTTCTTTATTTACCAGTAAGTAGACTAGGAAATTAAGGAATGATAATGGCATATGTTTGGGAGAGTAAATCTGTATGAGTTAACATAATACTGGTTAACTTAAAATGCTGACCAAATGAATGCCATCTTTTTTACCCTTAGTAAAAGAGGGTAACCCTCTTTATATGACCGGTTACATTTTTAAAGTTAGAGTAGAATCATAGAGTACTGGAACTGGAGCAGAGCCTGGAGATTCCTTAATCAGTCAGATCTAGAAAAACTGGGAAAATCTGGGTTGGGTTTGGGGAAAAATGCTCCGGACTTGGCAGAAATCACACAGCAAGTTAATGACAGGGTGCTGTCAGCACCAGGTTGGCTGACTTCCAGACATCTTGAGATTTCTCTTTTCTGTCCGATAGCCCGAGCAGCAGACCGATGACCTCCTGAGGATGACGGAATCCTGGTTTTCTTCTTTAGCTCGGGACCCGTTGGAGCTCTTTCGTGGCATGAGTAATCAACCCTTTCCCGAACTGCACTGCTCTGCCTTAAAAGTGCTCACGGTAGGTCCTTCTGGGCCTCTGCTGTTCGGCACCCGAGCACCTGTCTGCCCTGTCCCAGGAATACATAGTGCATAGTGGTTTCTGGCCCCTGCTGTTACTGCAGACTAATGAGGGAGACGGGTGTGTCTGTAGGTTGGTTAAGTGGTAGTAGGTGCTGTGGCAGAGCACAGGGTGCTGTGGGATCACAGAATAATTCTAGATTCTTCATCTGCCGTCAAGCAAGCCCTTACTGACCTAGGCTGGTCTTCCTGAGCCTTATTTCGAGCCATTCCCCTTCTGGTACTTAATGCTCCAGTAATTGCAGACTTTGCTTCCTATCTCTGGACCTTTGTGTGCTGTCTTCTTTCAACACTGTTCCCTGACTTTGCTTGTTAACATCTTACTTATTTTCAAGGACTAGCTCAGGTATCTTCAGTAAGCTTTGGCCAAAACCACAGAGCTGACTTAAGAAATGTTGGCTCTCATACTGTTTTTGTTTTTTTTTAAGGTTTCATTTATTGTGCTGACTGATGTGGTTTAGTGGAATGAGTGTGGCCTGTGAACCCTGTGAACCCCAGGGACCTGTGGCATGTGTGGTCGCCAGTTTGATTCCCAGTCTAGGGCACGTGCATGGGTTGCGAGCCAGGTCCCTGGTGGGGGTGCGCAAGAGGCAACCACACATTGATGTTCCTCTCCCTTTTTTTCCCTCTCTCTCTTCCCCTCTCTAAAAAAAAGGGATTTTATTTATTTTTAGAGAGAGGGGATGGGAGGGAGGAAGAGAGAGAGAAACGTCAAAGTGTGAGAGATAGAAATACATTGATCAGTTGCTTCTCTCACATCCACAACTGGGGACCCAGCCTGCAGTCCAGGCACATGCCCTGACCGGGAATTGAACCAGCAACCTTTAGGTTCGAAGGCTAGTACTCAGTCCACTGAGTCATACCAGCCAAGGCTTATTCTTTGCATTTACTCATTCATTCAGCAAATATTGGTTGGGTTTCTTTGTTTTGTTTTGTTTTGTTATTGCTAGGTGCTAGGGATACAAGAGTAAACAAAATATACAAAGATCTTCCTTTCATGTAACTCACTATCTATTGAGGGACCCAGACAGTAACTATAATTGTACAGTTAATGATATAATTACAGTTGTGGTAAGGATTATACCTCTGTGTTCCGTTTATTACATTATGTTGAAAATGTTTATTTATTGACCTGCCAAACAGAGTTTGTCGAGCATTGGAATAGACGGGTAGTTAGAACATGCACCTAGCGGGGGAAGCCTGTGCTGCAGGGGCCCACTGTCTGATTTTATCTGATTTAACTTTGCAGCCCCAGCACTTCCCATGGTACCTGGGCTTGTGGAAGTATAGTCACCACTGAAGTAATCTTAAGAATGGGGCCTCAAGCAGCATGTTTTTTGACAGAGGCAGGGAATAAGAAGGGTGGAGGTGACAAGGAAGGGAAGACTCCCTGCAGGATGTGATATGAGTGACGACCAAAAATACCAGAATTATCTCGGGGGGGGGGGGGGCCTTGTAGCACAGGCTTCCCCCGCTAGGTGCATGGTCTAGGCACCTGCCTGTATCAGTGCACCATTTGGCATCATGAGAGGCTACATTCGGCCCCCGTGAATTTTTTTTGAAGACTCTTTCAACACATTTGCCCATTTCATGATGGGTGATTTACAGGTGCACCTGTTCACACTGTACTCAGTGTTCAGCAGTTTTTAACCAAAAATGGCNCCTCAAGCAGCATGTTTTTTGACAGAGGCAGGGAATAAGAAGGGTGGAGGTGACAAGGAAGGGAAGACTCCCTGCAGGATGTGATATGAGGGACGACCAGAAATACCAGAATTATCTCTGGGGGGGGCCTTGTAGCACAGGCTTCCCCCGCTAGGTGCATGGTCTAGGCACCTGCCTGTATCAGTGCACCATTTGGCATCATGAGAGGCTACGTTCGGCCCCCGTGAATTTTTTTTGAAGACTCTTTCAACACATTTGCCCATTTCATGATGGGTGATTTACAGGTGCACCTGTTCACACTGTACTCAGTGTTCAGCAGTTTTTAACCAAAAATGGCATGACCCCTGGCCCCACCCTCCCTATTCACCCGATCTTACCAGAGCAACTTTTTTTTTGTTTGTTTTCCTGGATGAAAATAGTCTTCAAAGGGAGACATTTTGCCAATGTGAATGAGGTGAAACAAATGGCAGAAGCACTAAAAAGTATCGAAATGGACAAGCTCAAAACTGTTTTGAGCAGTGGAAAAAATGTCTCAATAGGTGTATTGCATCAAATGGAGAGTACTTTGAAGGTGACTGAAGTTTTAACATGTAAGAGTAAATACACAATTTTTAATAAATAAATTCTGGGGTTTTGGGGGGTTCCCCCGTTTTATATGATCTGGGTCTTGAAGGATACACCATCCCTGTCAACGTCAAGAACACTGTCTTTAGACTATTTCACACTTGCCAAAAGTCGCTGCAGAGGTCATTTTGGCTTCTATCATGGTTATTTTCATTATTACATTACTGCCTTTCTCACTTTTGTACCTTATGCTCTACTTTTTGATTTAGTTGTTGTGACAGCTGTTTTTATTTCAGCCCACTCTTCCTCCTCTACTATTGTTAACTAGCCTGATGTTTCTCAGACTTTAAGATCTTGTTAAAATGTAGATTCTGATTCAGTGGTTCTGGGATGGAACCTGAGATCTTGAACTTGAAACAAGCTCCCAGGTGGTACTTCCGCTGCTGGTCTGCAGAACACATTTGGATAGGAAGGAACTAAGCTATAAACTTGATTGTTCCTTGTTCTTCATTAAAATGTAGTGGTGAGATTTTTAAACAAACATTCTAAAAGTTGCTTTTTCATGATTTTAAAAATTGGGAAAAATTGAGAAGTAGGTATTTTTGAACTCACATAAAATCATACCTGTTTGGTGTATTTCCTATTAGTAATAGTGTTAATGTTGATGGGTTGATAGATGATGGATGAAATATTTCAAATATACAGTCATACTTTGCTACCTCTGCCTAATCCCCTTCCCTTTCCTGCTTCCTGAATGTAATCACTGTCATGAATTCAGCATTTACAGACCCACAAATCATTTTGTACCTTTACTGTGTACATATATATATCCTTAAACAAATTACAGTCTTTTACATATTCTTTTTTTTTTTTTTAAGATTTTATTTATTTATCTTTAGAGGGGAAGGGAAGGAGAGAGGGAGAGAAACATCAATGTATGGTTGCCTTTCGTGCGTCCCCTGCTGGGAGTTGGCCTGCAAGGAACTGGCCTGCAACCCAGGCATGTGCCCTGACTGAGAATCGAACCGCGATCGTCTGAGTCGCAGGCCCGCGCTCAATCCACTGAGCTACACCAGCCAGGGCTACATATTCTTAAAGTTTATAAATAGTATCATGTTTCTATCATTCTGCAATTTGCTTTTTCTCTTCGATGTTATGTTTTTAGGATTTATCTGTACCAAAGGGCAGTTAGAGAGGTATTAGTATTTTACTGTAAAGCTACAATATACCATTCTCCTGTAAATGAAGATTTAGGTAGTGTCTATTACAAATGATGCTGTACAATGAACATTCTGGAACATTCTCTTACCATCTTATGCACATGTGTAAATTTCTTTAGGATAGTCTTTTCCACTCTAGTTTTTGTCTTTATTTTCTGCTTTTATAATTATGCCACATATATAATTTGAATCTATTTTTTTCATATAACAGACCTACCTTTTTAAATAAATACCCTTAATGTTTAATTTTTTATTGCTATATACTGTAATTTACCCATGCCCCACTATTAGACATTTATGCTGTAACTGTCACACTGTTATGAGCATCTTTGTATACAAAGGTTTTTTTTCTAATATTTAGATTATTTTCTTAAATTAGATTCCCAGGAGGGAATTTACTTAGGCATAAGGTTACCATTTTTAAGGTTCATGTTGCCAGATTTCTTTCTAAGGATTGAGCCATCCCACTAACAAAGTTAACTTCTGAAGTCTCAGAGGAGTTGTGTTCTTTCTGTCTTCCATTTCAGGCCATTGCAAACCAACCCTGGGCTCAGAAACTTATGTTTAACAGTCCAGGTTTTGTAGAGTATGTGATGGACCGGTCCGTGGAGCGTGACAAAGCTTCAAAGGATGCCAAATACGAACTGGTGAAGGCACTAGCCAATTCTAAGACAGTTGCAGAAATCTTTGGGAACCCAAATTATTTGAGGCTCAGAACTTACCTGAGTGAAGGCCCATACTACGTGAAGCCTGTTTCCACAACAGCAGTGGAAGGAGCTGAATGATTTCTTCTAGACCATTTTTGGACCAAAACTTCTAAAGCATTTGAGTTCCTCTTTTTTTAAAACAAAGACCTCTCTTCCCCCCAGAATTATCACGGACATTTGCTGTGTTCCTGCACTGAAGTGCAGTGTGAAATCAACGGAGCAGGCAGACATGGTCATAATTGAAAGAGACGTTTTTTGTTTTACTGTTTTTGCCAGAAGATGGAAGTTTTGATCTCCCAGAAGGTTTTCATGGACTTACTATCTTGTTTTTAAATCTGCTTCATCTAAAATGGAACTCAGTTGTTTCTCTTCATGATCTTTTTTTTTCTTGTCCTTTTCCCCCTTCTGATTCCATTTATAGAGTCTTGGATATAACTATTCTTTGAAAAACAAGTAATATGGGATCTTAATATTTTGTTCTCTAAGAATAAATACTTTTGATAAGGTCTTTTTTGGTTGTTTTTGTTACTATACTTCCTTTGAAAAATAGACAGTAAACTTAAAAATGTTTCTAATATTTTTGATGCTTTTTTGCTATTGATCAATGAATTTTACTCTGTTGTGGTTTTGGGGGAGGAGGGGAGATAACATGCTAACCCAAAAAGGGCCCCAAACTGTCTTTGTTTATTGGTGGGTCATCATTGTTGAGGATTTTGATTTAATTTTTCAAATCCATCAAGGCAATATGACGTTGATCAGAGAGATGGCAATGGACTTCTAGTAGTCAGAGTCAAACAGAGGGCCTGCTGTGTATAAACCAGGATGCCATCTCATCGACTAGCAAAGGACGCAGGCACTTTCTTTTCATTATCAAGAAGTGCCCCAGCCTGTTTTCCAGTGCCCTGCTCTCTGAAGACACCACCCACCAATCCAGAGGCTTCTGCGTGAGTGTGCTGTCAGTGTGCCAGTTAAGAATCTAGGGGTAGGTTTCTTTGAAGCCGTGGTGACACTGATAAGCCATCCCGACTTTGTAACAAAATGGCTCTCGGTTCCTGGAATTCTCTTGTCCCCAGATCGAGCATCCTTTCTGCCATCTCTGGTAGCCCTGAGTCTCCTTTTTCCTTCTTTCCGTAACTAGGCTACAGCCAGCTCTTCCTGGCCTGGAAGAAACAGTCTGTCTTTTTAAGGTGACATTTGTTTAACTCAATTCATGATGTTGATTTTATTTATTTAATGTCAGAGCTCAGAGGATTGTCTGTCCTATGTATGGCCTACATACTCACTCTGATTTTGTGCCTGTAATTTTTTTAAAGATTAAATGAAATTTGCAGATTATTATTTTACTTTGCATTTAATAAATACTGCAAGCAGAGGTACAGATATGAAAACAAGAGAACACATTTGGGGAACTACAAGTAATTCAATATGATCAAAGCCTAGAGGAACACGGCAAATTTCTTTATAATTATTACAAAGAGTAGTTACCATTTTTTAGCATTTACTTTATGTTAGGCACTTGGTGTGCATTTTCTCATTTTATCTGTCGAACAGCCTTATAAGTTAAGTATCATTTTGCAGACAAAGACATTAAGCCTTGTACAAGTTGCATAGCCCAGAGTCAGAATATTAACCTGGCTTTCTGAGGATTAGTCAGATGATTTCCCTTTTGTTACTTGGTTATATTTTGAAGATACTGTGTGTCAGGCATTGTTCTAAAAGCTTTCCACGTATTAACTCATGTTGCTCTCCTCCCACTCCTGGGAGTTAGGTACTGTTATTATCCTCTTTATAACAGAGACACAACAGAGTCAGAAGACTTTCGCAAGGTCACACAGCAAGTAAATGGAGTTGTGATTTGAGCCTAAGCTGTTTTACTGAGAACATACTGTAAGTTCCTAAATGCTGCCCCTTCTTCCTATTGAATACTACAGGCCAGATCCACTGCTAACCGCGTGCCATACCTCATTTAGTCCGCAAGCCCTACAAGGCTGATTCTGCACATAAACTGAGGTCCAGTACAGTTTAGTGATATATCCAAAAAAGAGATTAATAAGTTGTCATGGCACGGCTTTTCAAAATATATTCCTTTGGGGACACCTAAAATACCCAAAACCCCAGGATAGAAACTATTGATTTAGTGACTAAGAGAAATCAGGGAGTGTGTATTGAGTCGAACTGCATCCCCCCAAAAGGTATATTGAAATCCTAATCCCTGGCACCTGTGAATGAGACCTTATTTCAAGATAAGTCACTGATTTGCTTGCTTGTGGATGTAATTGTGTTAAGATGAGGTCATTAGGGTGGGGCCTGATGACTGGTGATGTCCTTAGAAGAGGGAAATTCGGACACAGAGACACAGCACAGCGGAAAGACTACATGAAATCACAGACACACAGGAGAAGGCCACGTGAAGATGGGGGCAGAAATTAAAGTCATACATCTGTAAGCCAAGGATTGCTAGCAACAACCACAAGCTGGACAAGACAAGCGAGAGAGCACGTCCCTGCGGACACCTTGATTTCTGACTTCTGGTCTCTAGAACTTCAAACAAAAAAGTTGTTGTTTCACGTCACCCTCTGTGGCACTTCATGACATCCCTAGGAAACTCATACAGGGTGTATATATAACATGAAGTATAAATGCACACTGCCTAATTAGTACATGAAGAAAATCATTTCACAGAAAGCTCTAGTGAGATTTAATTTAATTCATACTAGGTAGCTGAAACTTTTAAGTTGAAGGTAATTTACCACCTAGATTACTAAAATGTTTCCTGTTTGCAGACAAGATGAACATTTTGTAAACTTCCTCATGTAGTATATTCTTTCATTCTGAGCATTCTCAAAAAGTAGTCACCACTGAGTCTTGACAGTTCCATAGAATGTGGTTTTTTAAAAATAATTCACTAGTTGTAAAGAGAAATAAGACTTTGGGTTGTAATTAAGTATAATGTTCTAACTTCTCTAGACAACAGGTTTTATTTTGAAAAGAATCATGCTATGCCAACTTAAATTCTTTAAGATTTCAGTATGATGGAGTATATTAGGGCACTAAAAACACTTTGCAACTTTCTGAGTACAATTAAAACTACATTGACCACAAAAGAGAAATACTTTTTTATAACAAAGTAGGAGTTAATTCAAAAAGAACACACCTATAAGAAAAACATCCTAATCGCCATAATACACGGCATTGTTTTTTAGGGTGTCAATATGAAAACGTTTAAAGCTGTCAAGGTATGTCAGAAGTTTGCAGGAAATGAGTCCAGAGTAAGTCTCAAACAGTGTGCATTCTTTCCCATCATTAATTTCCTTCCATGCCAAGAGCATTTCAGCATCTGTAGTTTCTGAAGATGTGAAGATGAATTTATAGCAACATCTGTTGTATCTGATGTGTCTTTCCCCAGAAAACCTTGAACTGTGGATGGGTGTAAGGCCAACAGACTTGGCACAGATTCCTACAAACACATCCGCGGGCACCGTAATGGGTACGTCTTTGAAAACCACATACATCATCCGAGCCACATCTTGGGACATAATGAAAGCCTCACCACTGCAGTAATCTGGGTAGTGCTTTTCTGGGTACTTGCTCAGGGGGACAAATTCCTGGCTGTTGGGGTCTCTGTTGGGCATATCCTGATGGATAACTCTTCCTACATAGATATCTTCAAGGTGTTCTTTCAGATTGAGAAGATAATCTACCAAGCTTGGTAGATTGACAAACATCCCGTCATCAACCTTGAGAATGAACAGGGCATTAGGGCAGAAAGTCACAGCCCACTGTGTCATTGTGATGGTCTTCAGGGTTTGGTTCTCAGCACTGTCCAAAAAGATTCCCTCGATTATATCATTGTTCTTATGAGACTCTTTGTCTATCTCTTGCTGGGTAGTTACCAAAGTAGGCGTTCCCAAAGCAAACAGTGTAAGAATGGGGTGCCCTTGGACACGGGTCACATTACCCCACGTCTTCCTGATGATGTCCCGTCTTGTGCGATTTCCCGGGCTACTGAAGATAAGAGAGAGCAAAAATATGTTCTTCCCTTTACACACCTCCGATTGGCTCAAGATGTAATATTTGGAAAGATTACTTCTTAGGGGCTCCACGTTCAATTTTCTTGCCTTGTCCTTAATTTCCAGAACTTTCATGTCTACATAAGGCAAAGCATGCAGAAAGTATTCTTCCACAAAATCAGCCCCAAAAAGCAAGGCATGAAATAGGATAACGTTAAACAGAATGAAACACCACTGGTGAGTCCGAAGACTGCAGAAGGTCACCTACAAAAGAAATACATGTTCATTCAACCTTCATCTCCACTTCTGTTTTTGCCCCTACTGAACACTGTATGTACTTTTTAGTACTTAGTGGGTGGTACATTATTTTAGGTGTTTATTATTTCTTTTTGTTAATCTGTCAACTAGATTGTGGCCTTCTGGAGAGCAGGCATCACGCCCCTGTCTTCTCCAGTGCTGCTGAGTTCAGTGTCTGGCACAAAGTGGAAACTGAATAAAATGTGGGTTGTTTTCTTGCCTGTTTGGATGAAAGCCTGGTTACTATATATAAGGCTCTATGTTAAACACTGGGGAAGCAAAGAGGAATCCGACATAGACATATGCATATAAAGTAACAAGTGGCATCATTGTGCTAAAAGCCTATAGGAAAATAGATGATATTCTTCCTGGAATTGAAGCACTTGGATCAGTTTCTTCTCTAATTACAAAGGTCAAGAGCTATTTTGTTGGCCACTGTACAATGGCTACTATCAAACATTTACATTCTTCCAGTATGACTTTTCAACTTAATCTAATACTGAATTCCAACTGTCTATTTTAACTATGTCCTTTAATCCACCCGACATGTTTGTCAATGTGGGCAGATCCGTGCCTGCTATCTGCTTAGCACCACTTCAGAGATCTGAGACGCACCTGTGTCAGACTTCCACCACTTCATCAAAGGAGACGGAAATTTTCCATCTAAAAGAGCACATGTAGTCTTGTAATATAATAACCATGGGACATTAAAGGAATTGAGTCTCTGTTAATTGAAGCTTTGGTCAACAAAGCCTCCCATAATAATAGTTCCCTCTTTTTGAACAGTTGTGGGCCAGGCACTGTGCAAAGCACTTTACATGCCGTGGTATTTTCCCTCTCAGGTTTTCTTCAAAATTAAATTGAGTACCCAAACTGTTTAATAGTTTTCCCAGTATCATTCAGTGCATAAGAGGGTGGTGTATGGCCATGATTTGAGCTCAAATATGTCAAATTCCAAAGCTCACTCTTAACCACTAGAGAATCCTGACTCCCATCTTTTACTTTTCCATGTCTGTCAAATAGGAAAAAAAACAACCAAACCAAATTCCTGAAATTATAATCTGAACTCCTTTCCATTTCCTCAGTGCTGGTTATTTGCACATAGAAGAAACTCCAGCCTTGTCAAAAGTCTATTATAATAGATAGCAAATGCTTCAAAGATTATAAGAAACTTACCTGCATGTTGTCTGTGAGCAATTTTCAGGGCCTTTGAAATTACTGAGTCCAGATGGCAAATTATGCCCAAATATATCTCAGGATCATGCCAGTCTAACAGCAATGGAAACAAAGTATGTTGTGCCTCAGACTTTAAGGATAAGGTTTCTGGCCAATCGTCCTGTGCTTTTGTCCCAGAATATCTGATGGGTGTATAGGAAAGCAAGCGCTGGTCATGTTACAGCTAGAATGAATCCAGAACAAAGAGTAAAAAAAAAAAAAAAAAGCAAACCTCTTCAAATGCTTCCAGACTTCTGTACCTCTTGAAACTGAACCCTTGCCTTTATGCCAGTTCCTGGTCAGGGACGCATGGGAGCTGAGTTGAAAGGACAGTTCACCCACATTACCTCTCCGTAGCATCATCACACAAGGAGCAATGTCCTAGAGTATGTTTGGAGTGTATCTCAAGGAACTAAACAGTTGAAGTAGTTCCTGCCCCTCATAGATGCACATGCAAGAAATGTACTAAACATCAAGGAATATGTGTCAAACAAAAGGGTGCAATTTTTCTCCCTGAAGAAACAAATGGTGAGATGTGGTGCATGTGTCATTGGGCAGGATTTTGAATTCCCAGTGTAGGCTATGGAAGAACTTTACTAAACCAATTACATGTAATTCAACTCCCTCTCCCGGGGAACTGTCTCAAAATGGAAAACAGCATGTAGTCTCTTTTAGCTTGAATTTAAGAGACTGAGCATTTGATGTTTAGCATTAGCTATTCTTCTAGAGCATAGAAGATTTTAGCCCAAACATCATTTCTATCAGCAAGTTTATTTTCAGGAAAGAACAAGATCCAGCATATTTTCATATTTATGTTACTTACATAAGCTGTTGTAATGAGCATTCTGGTCTCAGACCAGGCTATATTTTCTCTCTTTTCACATATTCTTCTTCCTACTTGCTATATACAGCAGCTTTTGTAATTATTTGACTAGGAATAACTCATTACATTTAAGGTTGTCTACATTTTCTCAACAATCATTGCTCAATCCTGGAAATTTTTTACAAAGTGAGAAAACCTAACTTCAAAAACCATTCAAATGAAAGAGATTTTTAAAAACATACTAAATCTGATAATTAAATAGGTCTTATAGGTATTTAATGAAACACATCCTATTTTGCAATTTTCATTTTTATTAGAGCCATAAATTTTGCTCTTGGGTCTTCTCTGGGCTTAAACTTAGAGAATTTGATTTGTTTGTCCATAAGAGGTTCAAACAATATATTGTCTCTGGTGCAGCTCCATCTGGAATTTCCAGTTTCATTCATCAAACTCCTACCATATTTACTGCAAATATATAGAGGTGCTTGGTTTTCTTGATTAGCTTAGAACTGCCTTCTTTCTCTTTGATAGATGTTATCTGATCCATGTACCCACATCTTCCTAAATGCTCTACTAATGTTGTCGACAGTGACTGTGTCTTAGAAGCCTGCAGAGGCTTCCTGCTGCCTACTAAATCAAATTTGTTCTCCTGAGACCCAGACTTTGGGGACATCATACTTGGCTCCACCCAACATGGTCAACTTTTTTACTTGTTCCCAGTACCCTAGATGGACTCAGGCTATTTGGAGCCTTGGCTTTAATACTAACTGGACTAACTGGATATATGACTTTCATACTATCCATATTATGTGTTATGCCTATATCGTTGGACCAAGCTGTCCAATGTGGTAGCCATAAGCCACATGTGGCTATTTAAAGTTCAGTTAATTAAAATTTTATTTCCTCTGTCACAATATGTAATTTTCAAGTGTTGGTAGAGACAAGATGCTATTGGCTGCCCTATTGAACAGCACAGATAGAGAACAACATTGCTTAAAGTCCTTTTGGGCAGTGTTAGTATAAAATGCATGTAAATGCATGTGTGTGTGTGTGTGTGTGCATGTGCATGAAGTGTAGGAGCTCTTATAGGCACAGGTGCCTTACATTCTGCAGGGTATCTGTGTTGAAGTCTTTTGACCTAGATTTCTCCATCTCTAAAAATGGAGCTGATAATAGTAACCACCATGTAGGGTTGTGGTGGGAATTAAGTGCTATAACATAAACATGGGCTAAAAGAGTGCTTGGCGCATAGAAAACACATGATCTTGATTCTTGACAATTAGCAGTTTCATCTCCTTAGCCCTCAGAACAATCACGAGGAGGGTACTCTAACTGCTATGCAGATGAGGAAAATAAAGCCAGAGAGCTTAAGTAACCAGGTCAGGGGCACGGCCAGAGAGTGTATGAGTCGGGATTCAAATGCAATCATCTATTCTACTGCTCTTCTTCCCCTCACCAACCCCCCACCCCTTACCTTGCTTAATTTTTCTCCTTAGCACGTCTTGAAGTTTGCATCTTGTCTTATTTAGTTTGCCTGTCTCTTCCATTGGAGATAAGCCCCAGAAAGTCAGGGATTTGGGTGCTTTTTATTCACTAACCCTTGGACAATGTTTGGGAAATGATTGCTGCCCAATAGGTTGTTTGAATTTGGACATGTCTCAACTTCTCCTACCTCTCCTGCATAAAATGAGGATAAGAGAAAAAGTGCCGCAGAGTCGAAGCAAGAGCAGATTGGATGAGGGACATAAGTGCCTGGGCACTTCGGATATGCTACCTGGAGGTAAACTTTGGCCTAGGCTCCACAAGGGTCGAGAGGGCCGTACTGCGCATGCCCCGCCTCCCTCACGCTCTCTTCTGCCCTCCCACTTCCCCCTTGAGGCGGGGGCCGGAAGTGCAGCCGCGTCCGCAGGGCGCTGCGGGCGGAGGGACGCGCGGAGATGACGTAGGCCACACCGGATGCCGCTCCCCTGCGAGGTTGCGGACCGTGAGCGGCGGCCGCTGGTCCAGGTCTGTTGGGTGTACTAGGCGGGGCCGGGCCAGGGAGGGGATTTTCAGGCCCCCAGGCCTGTGCTGACCCGCCGCGCCTCCAGCCGTTTGTTTCTTTTCTCCCTACAGGCGCCATGGCTGTGGAGCGGACCCGGCCGCTGCGAGGCTCTGGCGGCCCGAGCGCGCCTAGTCGGTGTGAGCCCGGCGCGAGGTCCCGGGCCCCGGGGCGCTCGCTCAGGTCAGTGCCGCGTGGAACACGAGCCGGGGACCTGGGAGCGAAGAACGGGTTGAAGGGATCTGGCGTTGATGTTAGACTTGGGAAAATTGAGCCTCGGAGTTACTGCCTCAGTTTCCTTAGCTTCGAAATGAGTTAACGATGATGGTCCAGGGCTGCCCTGAGTTTGAAAGATGAAGTGTTGAGAGGTGGTGTATGGAGTACAAGCTCTGTACTACTGTGAGGGACTGCGCCATAGTTGTGGGTATGCCATGGAAACAGGTGTGTATGTGAGGTTGCTGCTTGACATAAGTACTACTATTAATGCTAAATAATAATGGTTACTGGCATTTCTTGTGGGCTTGCCACTGTCAGGTACGGTGCTAAACGCTTTCCATACGTTATCCTGTATACAGAAACCCTTGTAGGCTATGCTGTTCGTGGTCACTACTCAATTTTGCAAGGGAGGAAACGGCTTTTGAGATAGGTGAAGTGATTTGCCCAGGGTCACCCCGCAACAAGTGGAGTTGCAGAGCCCTTATTTTATTCTACCTGTGCTCTTTCAGAGCTTTTAAAAAGTCATCTTAAACTAAAGGTGGTTTCTAAATAGATAGTATAGTTATATGGTTTTGCATTTAAAAAGAGGCCCCGACCCCTATACCTCAGCTCTTCAGTTTTCCGGCGGCAGGCAGTGTTGCCAGCTTCTTGGATATTGAAAAGATGGCCTGTGTCCGTGAAAGCCTCTGTGCTCTTTAAGTGCTGGGCAAGAAAGGGAAGATGAGGCCTCGTCCCCCAGAGCAAATGTCATGCTTTCACTCTTGACTAGTCCAAGTCCTTGTGGACCACAGGAGCACGCATTCGCTCTGTTTTATCCAGAATGTTTTATCTCTAATAAGACCTCGAGGTAGAGGCTTTGTTTGGTTTTGAGACGATGGGGGCTGGGCCAGATGCTCAGCCTCCTGTTTTCCTGTGGCACTGTCACTGCACTGCTTGGGCCGTGCATTTCCTCGTGTACTAGTTAGGGGCAGTAGTGCTGATACCTTCTACAAGGTTGTGAAAATGAAACGAGATAATGTCTACAAGTAGACATTAAGCCAATACAAACATGAGAGTTGCCTGAGGGAACATAGGAGTTAATGGCAGAAGCAGAGACCAAACCCAGGTCTCCCATCTCCCAGTCTGTGAGTCTTTTGATTACACCACCCATTCCAGAGCTTTGTGATTATTCATACTGAGGGCGGGAGGGCAAGTTTAATATGTAGTCTGAAGTGGAGGGGGAAAAAGGGCAAGACAGCATGCGTGTGGTTAGAGTGGAGAGAAAAATGCACCTACGGGGAAACGGTAGCCTCAAGTCCATAACTGCCCTTGGTTATCAAGTGAAACTCCCAGGAAGTTTGAACCACTGAGTTTTCCTTTCATGTACCTTAAGCCATGTTAAGAGAAACTTTGTGATGAGATGGTAGAGTTCAGAGGGTATTTGTAGTCATGTCCCTTTCTGCCTCAGGGCCACTAAAAGCTTCCCTGCCAGGTATTTATCATAATAAAACTAACAAAAAGTGTCATTTGAATTATTCTAGATGGGGCTCTGTGCTAAGCATGGCCCTCTGATTCTCCCAGTTCTCAAGGTGAATACTAGCTTCCGTTTTACAGATGACAAAATTGAAGTTTAGAGTTAGTTGAACCTGCCCAGGATCCCGTAGGAAGTGGCTGGATCCGTAAAAGATCTGACTGACTCCAGAGCATTTTCATTTACCTCATTCTACCTTCATATCCAGGTGGCTTTGACTTCCCCGAAGCTCACCACTCTGCTGGCAGCTCTTCCGTCATTAAAGCTCTGATTATGTAAAAGCTCCTCCTGGTGTTGAATTGAAATTCCGTTTCCTGAAGTTGCCCCCTTGGGGCCTTGTGCTGCCAGTACATAATATTCCTAGAGGCTCTCCAGAAGAGTTCAGTTTAGACTTAGGGCCTTACAAAAGTTTCCTCCAAAGTTAGAAAAGTAAAAACTGTTATTTTTATCATGCATTCTGCTGGGTAATGGGCCTGCTTTATTGAAATAAAGATGCCTTTTTCATGACAGTCGGAGATGAACTGGAAGAACAGCCACCCATGAGGGATTCAATAACTTAGAGGGCAATCTTTAATGTAAAAATTGGAAAAAAGAATTCTTAGGAGTTAGGAGAATATATAACTCTCAGAAATGGCTAGTTGTTTTTTTTTTTTTTAACAGTGCTCATCCTCTGTGGTATCATGGGCACATAGCATGCTGTAGAATGTCTCTTAGTTATTCGTGAATGGTGGGAATGCCATAATGTTATCATGAGTGTTATAAATTTGTCTGGTGGCCATTTACATAGCAGTTCAGCTGACATACGTGTAAGCATTCTTATATATGTGTGGCATATTCTGTGTATGTGTGTAGTGTAGATGTGTAGTGTTAGAGGAAACGCTTGCCCCCCCCCCCTTTTTTTTACCGTAAAATACAAGGCTGGTATTTTGGTGTTTATTTTTAATTGGCCAGTATTAATAATTAGCTGTTGTGACATTGAGTGAATATTCACAGGAAATGGGTCTATTTGTCTTGCTGTAAATGATTGTTTTTTAAGCATAAAATTTTTAGAAATGTTATAGGTAGAATATTAGGATTGAGAAGTAAGAGGCACATTATTTTGTGTTGATAAAACTTTTGGTGAACTGATTATTTTTTGGCAGCCAAGTAAATCCCTAAATTAATAAATCCTACCTAGCCCAAACTCTGAGGCTTCAAGAGTATTATTATTTTAATGCCTGTTCGCTGTTCTAAAAAACAAAACTAGGTGAAGTGCTTGGAAAGGTTTGGCTGCTTCTACTGCTTTTTCTGCCCAGTGACATTCTTGCAAATTTTATATTGCGGAAATGAATGAAAATGGTTTTTACTCAACTTAGATTAACAAAGTTGGAAGATGAGATCTGGCTTTGTGAGTAGACCTGATCTAGGGGACATACATAGAAAGGAATTTATCTTCCTCTTCCAAACTAATTTGGATATAACATTTAAAAAATTAGTATGGCAGTGTGGTGAGGACCTGATCAGATTAGGAGGACAGTTTTTTCCTTTCTTTAATCATGGAACTGTTTAAGCATAAAAATAAAGAGAATAATAAACCTTCACCCAGCGCTAACATTTATCAACATATGGCCAATATTGGGAAAGATGGTTTTTACTGATTTGCTTTGTTTTTGTTCTCTTTCTATTAGTTTAGTCTCCATTGTTAAGACTGATTTGACACTTTGATGCACTGTGTAATGCTGGATACTTGTAAATTTTTTTGTTCTAGTTAGCCCTGGAGCAGTTTGTTTTTCTAAGGGGCAAGGTGGCATAATCAGATAGGCACAGTGCCCCCAGATCTTGTCACTAGGTTAAGATGCTCCTGGTTGTAGCTGACTTCAGAGAGAGACAGCTTGGTGTGGACGGAAAATTACTGATCTTGAGAGCAATGGCCTCAAGTCTGTTCTGCTATTTTAGTTCTGGTGACTATAGGCAAATCACTTAACTTTCTCTGACCTGTAACTTCCTTATCAGCAAAGTTGAGATGATGTTACCTGGTTTTCAGTGTTGTGTAAGCCTCAGAAATACTAATTTGACTTGTTCAGGCCTCTAGGACCCACATTGCTCTGGGGCAGGTGATTAAAAGTTGTCACCAGCTCATGCTAGGCTTCTAAAAACATGAGGCCAAATAAGGCCTTTGGTAATTCATGGCAGTGTTGCAAAGGAAGTGGACGAGCCAGAATACTTGAGGCACATAACTTATTAAATCTGCCTATTTTTCTCCCTCAGACCATTATGCGTGAATGTCTTTTGCAAAAGCCAGTAATCAGTTATGTGATTTTGGTAACAGGTCAGGTTGTGCTTAGCATGAAAACTAATACCTCAGGTTTCTGCTTCAGACTTGCTTTTGGATTGTCACATCATCGTGCTTATTTTTGTGATTTGAATGCCTAAATAGGGTATGATTAGGAAATTGTGTTATGATGGTTTTGATGGAGTGTTATATAGAATATACTGTTTTATAATGAATGAATGCTTTGTAAATCTTTGTGAAAAATGCATGTAGCATGTGCTGGACTTCAAAAGGAGTAAGTCACACAGCAACATAAGTTTCATTGACTTATGTTTCTGAGATCATGATTTGTTAAAAATGTTTTTTTCAAATGTATTTTCTTTTGTGCGCATGGGAAAATATCAGATACAATGTATTAACTGTATAGTTGTAATGTAGCAACTAAGCATAAAGTTGTAATGCCAAATTTTTTACACTAATTTTTGATACTTCATTTGTTAGCAGTCTTGCTTGAACGGTCTTTTTGAGCAGAACTAATACAATATTTTGATGTGCCACAGGTAAATTTTTCCATAACCTTATGGAGAGAAAGGACTTTGAGACATGGCTTGATAACATTTCTGTTACGTTTCTTTCTCTGACGGACTTGCAGAAAAATGAAACTCTGGATCACCTGATTAGTCTGAGTGGGGCAGTCCAACTCAGGCATCTCTCCAATAACCTAGAGACTCTCCTCAAGCGGGACTTCCTCAAACTTCTGCCCTTGGAGCTCAGTTTTTATTTGTTAAAATGGCTTGATCCTCAGACCTTACTCACATGCTGCCTCGTCTCTAAACAGTGGAATAAGGTGATAAGTGCCTGTACAGAGGTGTGGCAGACTGCATGTAAAAATTTGGGCTGGCAAATAGATGATTCTGTTCAGGACGCTTTGCACTGGAAAAAGGTTTATTTGAAGGCTATTTTGAGAATGAAGCAACTGGAGGACCATGAAGCCTTTGAAACCTCATCATTAATTGGACACAGTGCCAGAGTATATGCACTTTACTACAAAGATGGACTTCTCTGTACAGGTAAGAAACCCTGGAATTGTTCTTTAAAAAAAAATTACTTACTATTTTTAGAGTGGGGGAAGGGAAAGAGAAGGAGAGGGAGAGAAACATCAGTGTGTGGTTGTCTCTTGAGTGTTCCTTACTGCAGACCTGGCCCGCAGCCCAGGCACGCACCCTGACTGGGAATTGAACCAGCGACCCTTTGGTTCTCAGGTGGGCACTCAATCTGTTGAGCCGCACCAGCCATGGCTTTTTTTTCTATCATGGATGTTTTGGGGGAAACCAGTGGAAAAAGTTGTGTCTAGTCCAAGCAAGTGTTTAGATCATCTTGAAAGAATTATATAACCTCTCTGTTTGTTTCCTTCCTTGTCTTTTTTTAAAGATATTTATTTATTTATTTATTTATCTATCTATCTATCTATCTTTAGAGGGGAAGGAGAGAGGGAGAGAAACATCAGTGTATGGTTGCCTTTTGTGCATCCCCTGCTGGTAGTTAGCCTGCAAGGAACCGGCCTGCAACCCAGGCATGTGCCCTGACTGGGAATCGAACCGCAATTGTCTGGTTCGCAGGCCTGCGCTCAATCCACTGACCTACGCCAGCCAGAGCTACTTCCTTGTCTTTACTGTATAGGAAGGGAGGTGTTTCTTTCTTGCTCTAAATTCCTGTGGTGCTAAGAAGAACTAAAAGTTAAGAGTTTGGGCATGGGAACAAAGACAGTTAGATATTTTAATTTTTATTGATTGATTTTTAGGGAGAGCAAAATAGAAACATCAATTTTGTTCCATTTATTTATGCATTCATTGGTTGCTGCTTGTATGTACCCTGACCAGGATCAAACCTACAATCTTGGCTTATCGGGACTATACTCAGTTTTTAACCAACTGAGCTACCACTGACTGAGTCAGGGCTGACAGTTGGATATTTTAAAACTAGGCAATTAAGTTCATCATTAAAATTTAGAATTATGTATCTATTCCCATTATAATGGATATGTGTTTCTGCATATTATTAACAGTGCCCACAGGTAATGCTTTTCGACAGGCATTGTAAATAATTCTTAGGCAGTGTTTCAGGTGCCTCTCAGCAGCTCTTATCAATAATCCCAATGCCTGTTAACTTCCATTGTGTATAATATGTAGGGATACTCTCTGTTCTTTCTTCATCCAAGATAATTTCTAATAAACACTTAGCTGCCATTCTTTTTTTTAAAACATTTTAAAATTTATCTTTAGAGGGGAAGGGAAGGAGAGAGGGAGAGAAATATCAATGTATGGTTGCCTCTCATGCGTCCCCTGCTGGGAACTGGCCTGCAACCCAGGCATGTGCCCTGACTGAGAATCAAACCGCAATCTTTTGGTTCACAGGCCTGTGCTCAATCCACTCAGCTACACCAGCCAGGGCTTAGCTGCCATTCTTAATAGTACATATTCTTCCTTTGTGTAAATATATCATCATCATTTAGCCATTTCAATATTAGTGCATATTCTACTTTTATTAATATGTTTATGAATTAACTTATAGATGTAAAACTATATTATAAATTATGAATATAAACATTAATAAAAGGTGCATATTCTGCTTTAATTAGGTCATTTCCACTTTTACGAATATTTTTGTTTTCATTGTTTATTTTCTCCTTGAATTATTTATTTGGGGCAGAAGCCTCAAACTGTAATCATCAGATCCAGAAATATGAATGCTTTTATAGCTCCTCTTGGTGTCCTTTCCAGATAGGTTGAATTAATGCCATGCCTACAGCAAAGTGTTAAATAATCCAATCCTCCCTCACAGTTCTTACCAGCCTTTAATATTTTTAATAGTTAAGAGATATGTGATTGTTTTATGATTGTTTTAAAATTTTATTTTTTATTCATTGAAGATACACATTTCCTTGTGGTGTTATGTTCTCTGAAATACTAGACATTTTGTTTTATAAAGTAAACATTAAATTTAATGCATCTTCTGGTTTGGTTTGTCATACTGAAGTTACTCCATGTGTACTTTATTTTATAACATTGTTCTTCTGTACTTTGATGTAATTTCTGAGTTGTGATGATGACTTTTCCATGTCCTTTGATCAATGTCATGATCAATGGCGGGCATTTAAAATTTTTTCCAAAAGATTGAGATACAGTATTAGCTTTGAGCTTGGCACTCATTTGTACTTAGGTGAATACTGGTAGCTGACTCACTTCAGAAACACCTGTAACTTTTAAAAAAATTTTCTCACCAAACTTTACTTTTGAAATACAAAAACTTCAATTACTTGGAGCAGGAATAAATGGGACACATTCACTGATTTTCTTTACCCCAAAAGTTAATATTTACAGTAACTGAACCCAACCCCGCATTTTAAGATTATTCTCTATGTTCTGTTATTTTTATTCTGAATAAATTAATTAGGTTTGTATATTGAAAGTCATGCTTTGTCTCTTGAAAATGATCCAAAGCATTAGTTTAACTTTTCTAACATAGCATCCCCGGGACTGTTACTAATGACAGAAGTATTTGTTTTAGAATTATATAGGCATACCTCATTTTATTGACCTTTGATTTATTGTGCTTGACAGATATTGCCTTTTTTTAAAATACAAATTGAAGGTAAGACTCTCTGCCTGCAAAAGATTATGACTCACTGAAGGCTCAGGTGATGGTTAGCATTTTTTAGGAATAAAGTATTTTTTAATTAAGGTATGTACATTGTTGTTTTTAAGGCACAGTGCTATTGCACACTTAATAGACTGTGGTATAGTGTAAACATAATTTCTGTATGCACTGGGAAACCCACAAATTTGTGTGACTCACTTTAGTGCAGTGATCTGGAACCAAGCCCGCAATGCTCTGAGGTGTGCCTGTAAAGAGTTTGTGTTATCGGTTCTTAAGAGCTTGTGTTTTTTCTCTAGTTGAATTGGGAAATTCTGAATTTAGAAGTAAGCTTATAGTGGCTCTTGGATTAGCCCTTGAACAGCAATAAAGTAGTATTGCCAAAATGATTGATGGCAATGCTAAAATTAACATGATATGGATAGAATGAGGTGATTATCCTGCTCATTTCTGAAATGGTAAGAAAGGAACCTGTTGTGCCTTGTGCTGTTCAGTAGATATTTACTTACAAAATGCACTTGGTGTGAAAGACTGTGAAGGCATACATAGATCAACTGGAGCAGAGCGCGTACACACTGGGGTCAGGAAGATAACTCGGTTAAGTCTCCGCTCCATGTGGACTATGGCTAATCAGAGGACACCTGCCCTTCCAGAGAACACTGGAGCAGAGTGTGTGGCTGCTGCTCCACTGCAGGGAATTATTGCCATGAAGGATTCAGGCCCAGAGTTGTCAGATCTGACTTTTAAGACAAGCCTCACATGTAGATTTTGGTGAAATATCTTGATTTTTTAAAGTACTGATTTTTAAGTATTATTCATATGTGAAAAATACTGTGCTTGGGTCATATTCAACCTGCAAGCTGCTGTATTGCAACATCTTGTTGATAGTCAAAAGCAAGAGCTGTAAAAGAGATATAATCAAATGATAACAGTTAAAATGTGTAAGAAAAAATTTCATGTAATTGTTCAGAAGGAGTGCTTCCATTTGAGAAAATTGAGCAGTGTGTTTATTTTGAGTCTTGAAGAATGGGTAGACTTTAGAGAGATGAGGTTCAAAGCAGAGGCCTTCCAGTAGGAAGATCGGCAGTAACAAAGATGTGACAGGGCTAAGCGTGGAGCATGGAGGAAGAAAATAAAGTTCATTTTAGCTGAGTCCTTAGGATGTAAGTGGGGACTCCATAAGAGACTCTAAGAATATAATGAAGAAATAGGCTTGGACTGTGTTGTGAAAGCCTTGCATGCTGGGAACATGAATTTGGACAGTTTTCTTCAATAAGAAGAAACTCTGAAAGATTTCTGAGCAGAAAAAGGGCCAGGATCAGAGCTGTCTACTTCAAGTAGATCAGTGTTTCTTATTTCTGTCAGATCCAGGTCCTCTTTTTATAATATGTTTTACAGTATTTTATCTTGAAGTAAAAATTCATAGAAATGTCTGAGTACACGTATTTTAAAAATCAATATAATGCCTAAGCTCTGTGTCAGAGGATAAATAAGAAGACCGTAAGTTAAAATAATACACACTAAACATGTAGTGGTCAAGCACAGCTATGCTAGAAAATAGTGATGTGACCAGATGTTTGCACCTGTGTGTACCAGCTGTGAACATGATAGCTATAAACGCAGAATGTTGTATTTGTGTCACAGATACCATCAGTGGTGTGATTTCTCAAATGGTGAAAAATTCTTCGTAAACTTCCCAGCAAAACAAAGTATATTTTTCCTCAATATGCTTGGTAGTTACACTTTTGGAAAATTCAGAATCAACTACAAATATACTTTGTAAAACAGGTTTTAATCTCAGATAACTAAGAATAAACACTTCACTTAATGGTTATGTGGCTAAACCGTTAAGAATGTCCTGCAAACTATAAGATAATTGTTTTTGTGCACTGTCCCGGTCATTGCAGTGTCCAGCATTCCTGGCCTCTGCCCAGTAGTGCCAGTAATACCCCTCCACCCCTAAATTGTTATGACAACTGAAGCCACCCTTAAGGATTTCTAAAATGTTCTCTTAGGAGGTGACATTACTTTTCTGTTGAGACCCTGACAGAGAAGCAGAGGTTCCAAATTGAAGTATTAATCTGTTGTGGTTTATTTTATTATTTTATTTATTTTCAATCCTCATCCAAGGATATGTTTATTGATTTTAGAGAGAAAGAAAAGAGAGGGAGGGAGAGAAACATTGATTGGTTGCCTCCCCAATGTACCCCAACCATGGAATTCAATCTGTAACTTAGGTATGTGCCCTGACCTGAATTGAACCTGCAGCCGTTTTGGTGTATGGGATGATGCTCCAGTCATCTGAGCCAGCTGACCAGGGCACGGCCTGTTGTAGTTTAGATGAGGGTAAATAGGCCTAGACTTAGCACAGTAAAGGTAGGTTTTTTAAAAGAAGCAGTTGAATGGAAGAGTAGCTATTGAAATAGAATTGACAGGATCTGGCAATAGATTGGGTACATGGCAAGGAAAGGGGAGATTTCAAAAACAGCTGAGGTTTCTAGCTTTGTGTGTACCTGGGAAGGTAGGCATACTAGTAACAAGAATGGAAAATGGAGGAATAAATTTGAAAAGGTAGTTGGAGTTCAGTTTGGGATGAACTGATTCAGTTGAATGTGTGAATGGAGATTCCCACAAATGTCTGGAAACGCAGGATCAGAGCTTTGGAGAGTGCTCAGACAGAGTGAGATAAAAGATTTAGGAGTTAGCCATAGCAGCTTTGACTACAATGGTGACATTTTAAAAGGAGTTGTAGAGAAGAATAGAGCCTAGGGTGGATCGTTGAAGAGTGTACTTAGAGGAAGGGAAGAGGTGAAGGAACAGAACTGTGGTGAAGAGAGTTTTTTTCATTCAAGAAGAATGAAAATTGCCTGTCCTAACGAGGGCGCAGGTAAATGTTTATTCAGTTGTTCTGCCAGGTCAAATAAATGCCTCAGAGAGAGGCAGGTGAGAGCTGAGATCTGATTCTACAAGTTAAATATTTAAACTTAGCTTGATACGGTAGTTTACTCCATTTGTGTTCAGCTCATTTTTCTGTTTACCTTTGTTATATAACCATCCCTTTGACTTTTTTTGTATCAAATTATTGTTTTCATCCTATTTTCTGAATTGAGAGCACTTTTCTTCCTTCCCCCTTGTATCTAATGAAAAATAGTCCGCTTTTGCTTAGTCCCTTTTTGTTTCTAGGCTGCATCTTTGATGACCTCTTCGAAAACGCTGGGCTAGTAAATGCAGCACATGGGAATCCATAGGGAAGATTGACGTGGAGCCAAAAGGAGCAGAGAGTAATGGCTCCTAAAGGCTTAGCAATTAAGAGTAGAATTGGACCACTGGAACTCAGTCTGATTGTTTTTTGATGTATCTTTAGGGTGTAAAAATGAATGGCCCAGTTTTTTCCTATATTAACTAGGTTAAACTCTCCCTTTTTAAAGCCAAATTGTGTTAAATATGTATAACAAAATTTTTCACTTTAACCATTTTTAAGTGTATCATTCAGTGCCATTAAGTACATTCACATTCACATCCACCTGCAGATCTTTTTACATCTTCCCAGACTGCAACTGTACTCATTAAACACTGACCCCCTATTCCCTCCTCCCTGCAGAACCTGGCAACCACAGTTCTGCTTACTCTCTCTGAATTTGACTACTCAGGTACCTCGTGTGGGTAGAATCATACAGTATCTGTCTTTTTATGACTGACTTATTTCATTTAGCATAATATCTTCACAATTCCTCCATGTTGTAGCATATGTTAGAATTTCCTTCCTTTTTAAGGTTGAGTAATATTCCATTGCATATATATACCATGTATTTGTTTATCTTCTCTCCTAGTATTTAGCCTTCCAGCCTCCAGTTTTGCCCACTTCAAACCGTTTTCTAAGATGCAGCCATAGTGGTCTTTCAGAAATGCTAATAAGGTCGTAGTTAGAGACCCTCCTGACCCAGTTCTCTAGCTGGACCCCACCAGCACAGTTCTCTGTCGTACTGAACCACTTTTAGAACCCATGCCCATATTTTAGACGTGCATTTTGACAGGCATTGTAAATGATTCCTAGGCAGTGTTCAGAATGCTTCCCAGCAGTTCTTTATGCATTGGCCCGGTGTCTATTCACATACACGTATGTAATATATAGAGATACTTTTTAAAAAAATATATATTTTATTGATTATACCATTACAGTTGTTCTATTTCCCCCCCTTCAATCCCTTCCACCCTCACCCTCCCTCCCCCATCATTCTGCCCCTCTTAGTTTATAACCACGTGTCTCAAGTTCTTTGGATTCTATATTTCCCCCACTATTCTCGCCCTCCCCCCTATCTATTTTCTACCTACCATCTATGCTATTTTCTGTGCCTTCTCCCCCTCCCACCCCCGTTTCTAACCCTCCATGTGTTCTTCATTTCTATGGTTCCACTCCTGATCTAGCTGTCCTCTTAGTTTGCTTTTGTTTTAGGTGTGGTTGTTAATAACTGTGTGTTTGCTGTCCTTTCACTGTTCATATTTTTCATCTTCTTTTTCTTATATAAGTCCCTTTAGCATTTCATATAATAAGGGCTTGGTGATGATGAACTCCTTGAACTTGACCTTATCTGAGAAGCACTTTATCTGTCCTTCCATTCTAAATGAAAGTTTTGCTGGATAAAGCAATCTTGGCTGTAGGTCTTTGGATTTCATGACTTGGAATACTTCTTTCCAGCCCCTTCTTGCCTGTAAGGTCTCTTTTGAGAAATCCGCTGACAGTCTGATGGGTACTCCTTTGTAGGTGACTGTCCCCTTATCCCTTGATGCTTCTAGGATTCTCTCCTTCATTTTGGTCTTGGCTAATGTAATTATGATGTGCCTTGGTGTGTTCCTTCTTGGGTCCAACTTCTTTGGCACTCTCTGAGCTTCCTGGATTTCCTGGAAGTCTATTTCCTTTGCCAGACTGGGGAAGTTCTCCTTTATTATTTGTTCAAATATGTTTTCCACTCGTGGCTGTTTCTTTCCCCCTTCTGGTACCCCTATAATTCGGATGTTGGAACGTTTAAAGATGTCCTGGAGGTTCCTAAGCCTCTCCTCATTTTTTTGAATTCTCATTTCTTCATTCCTTTCTGGTGGGATGTTTTGTTCTTCCTTCTGGTCCATTCCATTGATTTGAGTCCCAGTTTCCTTTCCATCACTATTGGTTTCCTGTGCATCTCCCTTCATTTCAATTAGTTTAGCCTTCATATATTCCTCTAATTTGTGACTTTGTTCCTCTAATTTGTGACTATAATCTACCAGTTCTGTGAGCATTCTGATAAATAGTGTCCTGAATTGTGCTTCTGAGAGGCTGGCAATTTCTTGGTCACTTAGAGTTATTGGCTCTGGGACTTTGAATTCTTCTTGCGCCATCTTTCGGGTTGTTCGTGCCTGTTCCATAGCAGGATCAGAGCCCTAAAGTGTTCACTAGAACAGGGCAACTAAGTCGCTGGGTTGTGACGTTGTATGTGGGGGCGGGGTCAAAGAGCGACTATGGCGTCCTGTCTGCCGCCACAGCCCTCACCGGTGCTGCAGTTGCTGCCGTCACCTGGCACACGCGTTTCGTCCCACTGCTCACGAGCGTGCCACCGCCGTCAGCCCTCGCCCCCTGGGGCCTGCGTGGTCTGTCTCACTGTGCGCGAATATGCGCCCGCGGTCTGCCCTGCACCCCAACTGGTTCCCGTCTGCCTGCGCGCCTGGGTCGGGGGCCCTGTCCTGCCCGACCCTGCTCGCTGCTGGCTCCGCCCCTCTTACCGTCCCTGTTGAACGGTTAGATGTAGTCGGACTTCCGTATAATTCGATTTTCTGTCCTTTGGTTGTGTCTTTGTTTCTCCAAACCTTTGTTTTATTCAAACTTGGTTGAGGGAGAAGGCACAGTGTTTCCACCTATGCCTCCATCTTGGCGGAAGTCCAATATATAGAGATACTTAATAAGTACTTTAATAGGTACATGCCAGGGGTTGGCAAACCACCAGCTGCAGGGCCAGCTCTGACAGAGTAGAATAATTCCAAAAGAGACTGTATGGCTCAAAAAGCCTAAAACATTAACTTTCTGGTCTTTTACTGAAAAAGTTCTGCTCTTTGGCATATACTATTCCTTTAGGGAAGGAGAAGTTAATTTATTCATACTTTAGATTTCAGCTAGTTTTTCTTAAATCATGAAATTCCTTCTTCAAATAATCCTATGCCAAAGCCCAGCCTAAAAACAAGTATAGTACAGTTGAGGAGCCAATCATGTCATCTCCCACGTGAGTTTGCAGAATACCTAGATGTTGAGCAGCACAGTGGTGAACTCGATGGAGCTTCGTCTGAGGCATTTGCTCCTTTTGTCCCTTTTTTGTACTTGCCATGGGCTTTTGTACTGCCCAGTGTGTACTGTACTGAATTATTATTGCTTGTTTAACCTTTTTGTCTTCCCAAGTAGACTTAAGCACCATGAATGCAGGAGATGGGCCTACCTGATATAGAAGTTCTGTAAATACAGGTCGAATGAATGAATGAATGAATGAGGTCCTATTTGAATGTTGGCAGTAAGTCAGAACCAAGATCAGATCCTAAAATAATTTTCTGCCTTAGCTCACTAGAAAATATAGTCACAAAATGCCCAAGATTAAAGATTATCGAGACCTGCACTGTCCAATAATATAATAGCTGCTAGCCACTTAATGGCTTTTGAGCACTCGAGATGTGGCGAATTCAAACTGAGATGTGAAATGTGAAATACTACTGGATTTCAAAGAGATATAAAATATTTTATTAATCATTTTTATATTGGTTACATGTTGAAATGATAATTTGATATTGTTTATATTACATTTTACTTTTTCAAGTAAGTAATAGAAAAATTTTAATTAGCAATGTGGCTCCTATTATATTTCTGTTGAGCAGCACTGTTCTAGAACACTGGTTCTCAAAATGTTGCTCATGCATTAGAATCACTTGGCAAGCTCTTAAAATTATTGGATCGCACCTCAGATATTCTAATTAGAATTTCTGAAGGTAGGGCCTTACATATATGCTTTGCTAAAGCTCCTTATATAATTCTGATGATTTATATACCCAGTGAGAACCACCAATCAAGACGAACCCCTTATTTTATAGAGAGGAAACAGAATCCCTAAATAGTAAAGTGACAACAAATATAATCTCCATTCCAGTATGTTCTCTTAAGGGTTTGCCCCGGTTAAAATTTGTGCTCTACCTTTTCCATAGTGGTAGCGATTTTTTCATTGTCTGAAACAGTTGGTCACATGGCTCTTGACCAACCCTTAAAGCTGGAATTGTTATCTAGTCATTTCAGTTCTTGAAAACTGTTCATTTGGTGCTTTCCAGATTATTGCGTTCTTGTCCTAGTGATGGTATTTGTGTCCTCAAAATGTCCGTTGATTCTTATTATTTTCTAGTCTATAGGTAAATTGTGAGATATGAACTAATCATAAGCATTTTAATGTAATTAGAGCAAAGTCCTGAATTGTCATCATGATCTGTATAATATTTCCATCAGAGGCAGAAGTGAAACCTACTTTTTTCTACAGAATTTGAAGAGGCTTTATAAGCTCATCATTGAGTTGTCGAGAATGTCTGGGAATGATTTACCTGTGGTTATCTTAGAGGTTCCTTTACACATTTCAAGATGGCCCAAGAAATTAGCAGTTAACCTTTCAGAAGTTAACCCGTGATCTAAAACTCCTCTTTGACTTGTCTTGAGTAGAACATGTTCCAACAACAGCTTTACTATTCAACACTGTTCAGGATTGCTGAGTAACGGACAAACATGCAAGTGTACACATGCCATCATGGGTAATGCCCATTGTTTCATGCTCTAATCAGACTCATGCTGCTGAAAGATTTATGACGTTTTACAAGTGGAAGCACCAACAGATGCTTTAGTCTGACATTCCTCTGGAACCTAGAAAGTTAAGGGAAAAGGGCTAAACCAAAAAGTTTGCATTCAGCACCCATGCTGTTGACACCGTTTTGGTGACTCTGTGAGTCGTGTTACCCTCTCCATGCTTTGGGTTTCTCAGCTATAAAGTGGGAGTGCTGGAGGAGGTGACCACTGAGTTCTTTAAGAACACTGTGGTTTAGAGATTGATTTTCCTTCTTCAGTGTTTTCTTACTAATCTCTCTGTTTTTCTCTTGAAGGGTCAGATGACTTGTCCGCAAAACTATGGGATGTGAGCACAGGGCAGTGCGTTTATGGCATCCAGACGCATACTTGTGCAGCAGTGAAGTTTGATGAGCAGAAGCTTGTGACAGGCTCCTTTGACAACACTGTGGCCTGCTGGGAATGGAGTTCCGGAGCCAGGACCCAGCACTTTCGAGGGCACACAGGGGCCGGTGGGTTGTCCTTTTCCAAGGCTTTCTGTGGTTATTTGAGCCTCATTCCTTAAAGTCAGGAGCCAAGAATGTGATCTCATTTTTTATTCGTTTTTTAAAATTTAACTTGCCTTCCCCCCCTTTCTTTCTCAGTCATGACAGTAAATCCCTTTATTCAGGTTGTTGTTTTTGGCATCTTTTTTCTAATTTTCCTTTTTTCTTGGCCCATTTAAAACCCTTCTCTCTCTACCTTTATGTTGGGAGGGAGCAATTCTCCTTCTCTCCTGCTTCATTTGTATCCTGTTGAACAATCAGTTCCTTTTGCTTCGATCAGATTTCTTACCTCCAAATTGAGTAAGTCATACAACTAAAAATTCAGTCTACTTTATTTGTAGAAATAGGGCTAAAATTCTTTGGAGTGATAGTGGTTCCCAGTTTGTGTGATCTGCACATATTACATTGAATTGGAGCTTGTCTACGATTGATAACAAGCCACTACCTGGAGAGATGATGAAAGAAACATACCTGAATATCTTCTAATAATTTTACAGCAGCCTTAGTTTGCAAAAGCTGGTCATTTGATTATAGCCTGGAGGCCTCAGCTCCCTCAGGGCATTGTACTTTGGAATTGTACTTCACTTTGGTGAAGAAACCCTGATGTGCAGTTGCCCCGACTTGTGAGCAGCAGCTCTCTTCCTTCTTTTTCCCATATGCACACTGCACTCACCCCTGAACGAGCAGACCATGCTCCTAAGCAGCATGTTTTATGAGTGGCCTTTGTCAGCTTCCAAAATAGGTTGAGCTCCCCTGCTATAGGTTTCCCAATAATACGTATATTTGTCATAACACTCATTATACAGGAAGTATGATAATCTTGATTTCCCCACCAGGCGAGGCGGTAACATCCAGAAAGACAGATCATGCCTGTCCTTTTTTTTTTCCTTACCCAAAGGCATGCTTATTATTGATTTTAGAGAGTGGGGAAGGGAGGGAGAGAGACATCAATTGGTTGCCTCTTGTATGTGCCCCAGCACCAGAGGCATGCGACCTGACTGGAAATCAAATCCTCAACCTTTCAGTTTATGGGATGACACCCAACCAACAAAACCACACTGGCCGGGGCCCTGCCTGTCTTTGCCCTTAGGTCTCAAGTTCTTGGACTGTACCTGGTACTCAGTAATTTTTTGAAATAAACCTAGCCGTTTTATTGCTAAAAGCAAATATTTTTTCCCATTTCATTTGTCATCCTATACATTTTTCCTCAGTTTGCTATCTGCTACCACTTGTTTATTGTAGAAATTAGTATTTGAAGATACATGATTTACCATGGAACATATATGTTAAACTGAGTATACTATTTCAGTGTCAAAATATACATGGACTACCAGGTGATTTTATAATGGATGCACTTTGAGAGCCCTGCTCTAAAAAATTCCCTCCTTGCTATACCCTGGACATTGCTGTGGCTTCTCCTAACTCTATGCCTTTGCTGTTCCCTCTACCTGCAATATTCTCTGTCTCTTGATAAACTCTACTCATCCTTCAGGGCCCATCTCCAATATCGCCTCTTCCCTGAAGTCCTCTCTGATACCCCTGGACAGAGTTAGTCATTCTCCTTGGTGTTTCCCTAGCAAGAGGTAAACATTTTGGGTTTTTTTCTGGACTTCTTCCTCCACCACTTATTTAGACTGAGTTCCTTAAAGACCAATGCCTTCATCTTTGAGTCTCCAATTTCTTTAGAATTTGGCAGACATTGAAAACCCAATATTTGAATACTTGCTATATACTCAGGCATTGTTTTAGGTATTGGAGGTATAGCTGTGAAGAAATGCAGACAGTTTTGAGGGAATGGCTTATTCTGGTCTTTGAGATCCTTGTTTGTGTTGTGTTTGCTCATTACACTGGCTTTTCTTGGGTATGGCTATTGTTTTGTAGCATATTCTTGATATTTTGACTCGCTGCAATGAATAGTGCAAATACGACTAAGGCCACCTATGTTCATTTTATTTTCCCTGCATAAGCTAGAGTTTTATATAGTATCAGGCAGATAATAATCCTGAGAAGAAATGCCATTTTCTCCAACAAGAATTTTGAAACGGATAAATTTTTTATCGTAAAATTGTCAGTTGAGTAGTACCATTGTTATCGTAGCTCTAATTTTATTAGAAATTATAAAGTTGAACAGCTAAGAATAAACACTGTTGAATTCTACTGTAAATAAGACTCAGGCATGTTTTAACTTTGTATCTGTTATATATATTAGTTTTTAGTGTTGACTACAACGATGAACTGGATATCTTGGTGAGTGGTTCTGCAGACTTCACTGTGAAAGTATGGGCTTTATCTGCTGGGACATGCCTGAACACACTCACCGGGCACACGGAATGGGTTACCAAGGTAGGAAGACAGTCTTCTTAATGTCGGTCTTTGTGGGGGTGGGGTGGGAGATGGTACTTTCTGCCTTGTAAATGGCAGTGAGCCATAAGATGGAATGAATGCAGCCATAAAGCATCATGGTGTACAGCAGTGACCAGCATGTAAAAGACATGCTGTAAATATGAATGACTTAAGGATATGGAAAGATGCCCACAATGTAGTAGATGGGTCAGTGGGTACAGGGAACAAGTAAAAGAGGTCACATACAAAAAAAATACTATATGGAATATGATACCAGTTTCCAAATGTGTTTATGCACCAGAATGTTGAAGGTGATTATTTCTTGTAGAATTGTGGGTGTTTTTTCCCCCTTTAGGCTAGTATTTTTTTATATTATATTTTATTGATTATGCTATTACAGTTTTACTGAATTTTTGCCCTAGGGCTCCCTTCACCTAGTACCCCCCAACTCCCTCAAAAAATCCCACCCACCATTGTTCATGTCCACAGGTCATGCGGGTCATGGGTATAAGTTCTTTGGCTACTCCATGTGACGTCTCTGTGTGGCTATTCCGCAAATACCTATTTGTATGTCTTGATCCCAATACCTCTTCTGGCAACCATCAAAACATTCTACGTATCCATGATTCTGTCTCTCTCCTTGTTTGCTCAGTTTGTTTTTTAGATTCACTTGTTGATAGATATGTATTTAATGCCATTTTATTGTTCATAATTTTCATCTTAAATAAGTCCCTTCAACATTTCAGATGGTAATGGTTTGGTGATGGTGAACTCCTTTCGTTTTTAGTTTTTTAGTCTGGGAAGTTCTTTATCTGCCCTTCCATTCTAGATAATAGCTTTGCTGGGTAGAATAATCTTGGCTATAGGTCCCTGCTTTTTATAGTTTTGAATATGTCTGGCTAAGCCCTTCTAGACTGCAAAGTTTCTTTTGAGAAATCAGCTGATAGTCTTATGGGAACTCCCCTGTAGATAAGTAACTTCTTTTCTATTGCTGCTTTTAAGATTCTCTCTTTATCTTTATTTATTTATTTATTTATTTATATAAAAGATTTTATTTACTTATCTTTAGAGGGGAAGGAGAGAGGGAGAGAAACATCAACGTATGGTTGCCTTTTGTGCGTCCCCTGCTGGTAGTTAGCCTGCAAGGAACCGGCCTGCAACCCAGGCATGTGCCCTGACTGGGAATCGAACCGCGATCCTCTGGTTTGCAGGCCCGCGCTCAATCCACTGAGCTACGCCAGCCAGGGCCCCTCTCTTTATCTTTAATTTTTGGCATTTTAATTTTGGTGTGTCTTGGTGTGGTCCTCTTTGGGTCCATCTTGTTTGGGACTCTGTGCTTCCTGGACTTGCATGCCTATTTCCTTCACCAAATTGGAGGAGTTTTCTTTCATTATTTTTGCAAATAGATTTCCAGTTTCTTCTCTCTTTTTTCTGGTACCCCTATGAAGCAAATGTTGGATTGCTTAAAGTTGTTCCACAGGCTACTTATACTGTCATCATTTTGGGGGGTTCTCTTTTTCTAGTTGTTCTAACTGGTTGTTTTTGCTTCCTTATGTTCCAAATCATTGATTTGATTCTCGGCTTCATCCACTCTACTGTTGTTTCCCTGTAAATTGTTCTTTGTTTCAATTAGTGTATCCTTTGATTCTGACTGGATGTTTTAATGCTGTTGAGGTCCTCACTAAGTTCCTTAAGCATCCTTATAACCAGTGTTTTGAACTCTGCGTCTGAGGTTGCTTATCTCCATTTTGTTTAGTTCTTTTTCTGGAGTTTTGATTTGTTCTTTCATTTGGGCCATGTTTCTTTGTCTCCTCATTGTGGCAGCCTCCCTGTGTTTATTTCCATGTATTAGGTAGAGCTGCTTTGACTCCATGTCTTGGCAGTGTGACCTAACGTGGTAGGTGTCCAGCAGGGTCCAACGGCATGGCCTCCCCTATCACCCAGGCTGGGTACTCAAGGTGGGCCCTTCATGTGGGCTGGGTACACCCTCCTCTTGTAGTTGATCCTTGGTTGCTGTTGGCAGATCCATGGGAGGAATTTACCCAGGCCAGTCAGCTGCAGAGATTGGCTGTGACCACTTATCACCAACCTCTGTCCTCCATGAAGGATCAGTCTTGAAGGGTCAGGGTGGTGGTGCTCCAATGTGGTCTGTAGCTGTCCACTGGGTGCGCTGGCCCTGGGGTTTCCTGGGTGGTACAGGCCAAGGTCAGCCCCTACCTGTGTTTTGCCCAAGGCCACCCAGCTATAAACTATCTGAGGTGGCTACTACTTATGCTGGGCTTGGATATTCCCAGGGGAAGCCACGCTGTGAATCTAGGCTGGCTGCTGCTAATGCCTGGCCCGGGCTCACTGAGGCCAGCTGTTGCTTGTTTGATTGGATTTAGGAAGTTGTGAAGCATAAGCCAAGACCATCTATTCATATGAAAAAGCAGCTTGGCTGGGCCCATGAATTGGGTGGGGTGGCGTCTCTCGGGATCTCCTAGGCTGGTCAAACATTGTTAGTCTCAGATATGGCACCAGCTTGCCAGCTCTGTGGGAGGAGGGTTTAGAAAAGAGACAGTGGCCTCTGCTTTCCTCGATGCTGGAAATTTTAGTTTCTCCTTGTATACCAGTGGTACCATTCAGCTGCTGCCCCAGTGCTGCAGCTCAGAGGGAGTGAGTCTGAGTAGGTGATTCAGTGTGTGGGTTCTTTAAGAGGAACTGTTTCGGGCTCCAAGCAGTTTCTTCCATTGACCCAGTCCCCACTGGTTTTTGCAGCCAGGAGTTGTGGAGACCTACCTCCTTGGCACTGAAACCCTGGGCTGGGGAGCCTGGTGTGGGGCTGGGAGTCCTCACTCCTAAGATTTCCCTCTTGAATTTTTACCCACCACATGTGGGTGAGGGACCAGCCTGTTCTGCACCTGTGCCCCTCCTATCAATCTGCACGGATATGGTTTCTTTAATTCCATAGTTGTCAGACTTCTATTCAACTCGATCTCTGATGGTTGTGAGTGATGGTTGTTCCATATTTTAGTTGTAATTTTGATGTGGTTGTGGGAGGAGGTGAGCCATATCTGCCTCTACACCATTGTCTTTACTAGAAGTCTCTCCTCATTCCCTAATTTATTATTTATTTACTCATTTATTTTTAAAGATGGTATTTAAAATAATTTAAATAATACTTAAAGATTGTAATAAAAATTGTATTATTTTTAAAGATTGTATTCACTTTTAGAGAAGAGGGGAAGGGAGGGAGAAAGAGAGAGAGAAACATCAGTGTGCACGAAACATCAATCAGTTTCCTGTTGCATGTCCCTAACTGGGGACCTGGCCTGCAACCCAGGCATGTGCCTTAGCTGGTAATCAATCCCAGCAACCTTTGGTTCACAGGCCAGCGCTTAATCCACTGAGCCACACCAGCCAGGACTCATCCCCTATTTTAAAAATGAGGAAACTGAGAAAGAGGCTAGATGGTCTTGTCCAAGGTTACCAAGTCAATGTATGGCAGATTCTGGTCCTAATAAATCTAGTGCCTTTTCCTTTATAATGCACATGCTTATGAAAGCAGATGATTTGAATCTACTTCTATGACTATGGGCTTTTTCTTTCCTGTTCTTCACATTTTCTATAAAGTAACATTTTGTAATTTTTAAAATTGGTCCTAATGTTTGCTTTCAGAGTAAAGACAAGATTAAATGCTGCTGACATTAGGCACTTTTAGACCGTACTGATAATTTAGATCTCCTGGTTGTAGTAAAACTCTTACTAGAGGTTAACTGGTCATAGGGTTATAGCTCAGCTTTTTTAGCATATGATATCATTTCAAGCTCTTTTTCATATTTTAAGTTTGTTTAAAAAAACATATAGGAGTAGCATTAAAAGGATCTTTCTATAACATGGGTGTTTATATTTCTAGGTGGTTTTGCAGAAGTGCAAAGTCAAGTCTCTCTTACACAGCCCTGGAGACTACATCCTCTTAAGTGCAGACAAGTATGAGATCAAGGTAAAGTTTTTTCTCTATTAGTTTGCCTCATCAAAGAAAAATTGGCAAATATAAGAACATTAAAATTAAATTAAAATGAAAATTTCAAGGTAGGTAGGAATGTTATTTAAGCCATCTTAAACCCATTGGTGAGAGAAACATGCATTATCTCTATGTTCTGGCAGTTTCTAACCCTGATTTTTAAATGAAGAATAGAAAATCCATGGAAAATCATCTTCAGTGCATTCTTTTTTTTTTTTTTTTTTACCCTCACCCAAAGACATATTTATTGATTTTTAGAGAGAGAGGGGGGGAGTCGGGTGGGAAAAGAAAGACATTGATGTGAGACACGGACGTCATTGAGTTCCTCCTATATGCACCCCGACTGGGGATAAAACCCAAAACCTAGGTATGTGTCCTAACCAGGGGTCAAATTTGTAATCTTTTGGTTTATGAGACAATGCTTTAACCAACTGAACAACCTGCCCAGGGCCGTTCTGTTTTCTGAAGACATGTATCTTTTTACTCTCTTCAATTCTTAGGTCTAACTATGAAAATATAAACATTCACTTGTAGAAGAATTTAAAAAATTGCAAAAAGTTAGCAGAGCACTCTTAATACTTTTTTAGTTCCGCTTTTACATTGTTTCATGTGGCAGGCATTATCACCTTCATTGTGGAAACTGATGTTCAGAGAGGTTAAGTATTTTATCCAAGACAGCACAGCACATACATGCAGCATCAGAGTTTGAACCCATGCCTCTCAACTCTAAACCCTGTGGTCTTTCCAGTTTACCTCAGTTGGTTTCTGAACTCAGGAAATAAAAACCACATTAAGGACAAGATTTTCTAGGGTGATATGATCTGTCATGTTTCCTGATTTTCTTTTATTTGTAGATTTGGCCAATCGGGAGAGAAATCAACTGCAAGTGCTTAAAAACATTGTCTGTCTCTGAGGATAGAAGTATCTGCCTGCAGCCAAGACTTCATTTTGATGGCAAATACATTGTCTGTAGTTCAGCACTGGGCCTCTACCAGTGGGACTTTGCCAGTTATGATATTCTCAGGTAGAGTTTCTTTGGACCTTTATTTTTGACAGTTCATTGCAGCCCACCCTTTCTTCCTCCCTCCCTCCCTCCCTTCCTCCCTCCCTTCCTCCCTTCCTTCCTAACCTCCCTCCCTTCCTTCCTCCCTTCCTTCCTTTCCTCCCCTTTCTCTTTCCTTCCCTCCGTCCATCTCAGTTTAATGGTAAAGACAAGGGTAAATATTGGATAAACCAGTCACTAACTTGCTTTTGGGAAATCTTTATGTCAGTTATAAATAGGATAGTACCCTGAAAACTTAGCATATAAAAATGATTTAGAGGCATAATTAGGAAGGGTTATATGCTAGAACCTTGAGAGTCTATTACCTAATCCCTTCCCTTACTCTGAGTCACTTCCTCCTTTTGAATTAAACATGCTTATCTGGAAAATGGGGGTTTTGGATGAAAGATCTTTTATATCTCCTCTAGTTCTAATATTTTAATTTCTACTTCCTAGTTAGTTGAAATTATTCATTGAAGGATTGAGTGGCCTTCTGCTGACTAGTAGAAAGATGGGCATGTAGAGAAAACTAGACTTGTAGGTTTATGTCTAGAGAAATAGATAAGAAAAGGTCCATGGACAAATAATTTGTGATTTCCTTCATACCATAGCTCCCTTGGAGATCGGCAGTGTCTAATAGCACATTGGAGGCTAATGGGAGCCAGGACCTTATGGTGATTAAGAGAACTTGCTTTGGTGACAAACAAATTTTGGTTTAAGACCTAATGCCATCTCTGATGAGCTTTGTGGAAGTATGTAACTTTGTTAACCTCTCTGGCTCAATTTCTCACCTATGAAGATTAAATGGAATGCCTGTAATGAGGACCTAGCATAGGACCTGGCACATATTTATTTCTAAAAGTTCCGAGGAACCCTACATAAAGAAACCTGTGTGGATTTGTTTCACCTCCTGCACCCAACATGCATAGTGCACGACCTTCCCCCCGTTTTTTGAGGAACACTCATTTGCTAACAGCTCACCAAAGTAGTGTTCCACAGCACGGTGGCTTGGGGAAGTGCAGAAAATTGAACGTTGTCTTTGTTGTTCTTTATTCATGACTGTTTGAAGTCAGCTTGTATGGAATCTGACCATACTAGCCAACAGGACTGTGGTGGACCCTGTCCCTCTGCTCACAAAGGTACAATCCCATTTATGTCTTCCTGGAGTCATACCTGCGTTTCTAATCAATTATGTTTCTAAGCTATCTATGCTGTAAGGGAAAAAAGAGCAGAACAGATCCTGGAAAATGTTAGTTCAAACTTTTCATCTTATAAATGTGGAGACTGAGGCTGAGAGAGCATAGGGGCATTGCTCAACATCCCACAGCACACCTTTGTCTAGGACCCCCCACCTCCCCATCCATCTATCCATTTATCTAGTGATCCATCGCTGGATCATCCAGCAAGCTTGTGCTTAAGATACCGGCAGGCCAGAGAGAAGGACCTTTTGAAAGAACTTAATACTTTTCAAAGAAAAAAATTCATGTAGTCACCACAGGGAAATCAATGTTTTACAGTTTAGTATTATTTATGTTTTGAATTAAAATTTGCAAGGGAATGCTGCAAAGATGAGGTAAAATAGAGATAGCATAGTCTTTTTTTGTGCTTAGAGTCTGTAAAGGCTTTAATTTGATTCTTTCTCATGTATGCTGCTTACTCAGAGTATACAGTATAGAGAGTCCAGAGTTCTGGCTGAAAGTTCTCTTAGGTTTTGGTATTTGGATCCACTAGTTTCAAGCAATAAATTTACAAGATTGTTTATTGCTAGGAAATGGCTAGGGTCGGATTTTTCTTTGAAAGGGGGCTATTTTATCTATTGCTTCCCCCCACCCCACCCCACCCCAAACACAAAGAAATCAACTTCTTTTGAAATCTGTGTAAAATTCTATGGCTCAAGTTGCTAATACCAGGCAGGGGCTACTTACTCTTTGAAGCTAATTGAGAAGAAGCATAGTACAAATGGCAGATGGCAGCATATTGCTTAAGCCATCTAAGATGCAGTTATTTGCTCTAGGTTATGTGAGTAGAGCAGGCAGGGTCATTTAGGTTCAAGGGCCTAGACTGCACCACAGGGGTGTCCTTTTATGGCTCTCTAAGGTCGTCAACAGAGGCTGCTGTGAGCTTGTCAGGACCTGAATTCTGTTCTGCAGTATATTCATGCTTCAGTATTAGGAGTCAGCTCACCTTTACCAGGCTAAAGTCCTAATCTCTGGCCACCCATTTTCTAAGTTTCTGATTATTTCCTGCTTTGCATCTATGAGGTGGGACTTAACTAGACTTTCTGTTTCTCCCAGTTTCTTTTGGATCTCTTGTAGGAATTTTTATTTGCCTGTGATCATTGCACCATTGCTGCAGTCATTAGCAGATATTTGTCGAGTACCTACCTATGTGTTGGGCATTATGATGTATCTTGGGAACCAGCAGAGATACTTACCAAACTCGTGGAAATTACTAGCCAGCAGAAGGGAAGACTGACCTTAAACAGCTAATTGCAAACAGATGTTTTAATGGTTGGGCTAAGAGCAGCATAGTATTGGGTACTTTGAGATCCCAGGTAGATTGAGGAGTAAGGGAAAGATTCTTTGAGGAAGTGGTGTGGGCTGAGTATTTGCATTAACTCTGTGCTGGGGACATGCAATGAGCATTGTAGACTGAAAGAGCAGTCTCTTCAAGGCTGGGAGACTGAAGGAACTGGTGCATTTGAGGAACTAAAAGAAAACCAGTGTGGTGAGTTCAGTAGAGAGCCGTAGAAGGGTTTAAAAATTTAAACGAGATGGATTAGATTTTAGTGTGAGGTTAACTGATTGAAAGGGGCCAAGAGCATAGATGTGGAGAGACAAATTGAAAACTCTTGGCAGTAATGCAGGTGAAAGATGATGTCTTAGATCAAAATCATAGCAATTCAGATGGTAGTAAATAAATTAGGGAAAATTTAGGGGTGAAATCAATAGATCTTGGTGATTGAATTTGTGGTTTGAATAAAGGAGGAACATTGGATGGTTGCCCTGTTTCCTAGCTTGAGCAAGTGGGTGAATGAGCAACCGAGGAGACAAAGAAGAGAAAGACAGGTTTGACTGACGAGTTCAGTTTTGGACAGGTTGAGTGTGAGAAACATGTCTTCACTGGGAAGTCCCCTCCCTTTCTGGTATCGTACTGAAATCTGCTGCTGTGCACCTCTCTCCACGCTGGAGCTAGTTCTCTCTTTCAGAGTTGTAATCTCTCCGTTTATCTAGATCTCTCCCATTTTGACCTTTGTTGTTGACATTTTGGGAACTGTGAACCTGAGAAGGTTAAAGTTGTTCTTCAAACTTCCCCAGTTTTCGCTAACAAATTCTTGTGAATCTGTTATTAATGAATGTTTCTAGATTATTTGGGAGACTTTTAATATTTTCAGTCTCTACTGTTTTAGAGGGAAACCTATACATGTTTGCTACCTGCTGAGAGCAGCACTTAAGTCACTTGGTTCTCATTCTTTGTTCAGGAGGTTCCCCTAGGTCAATGTTCTGGGATCTCATAAATCTTTCCACCTAGTAGGAAGAGTTGGGTCTTACATTCTAGTTCTGTCTGGTAATCAACTAGTTGTGAATCTGTAGCCAAATTGTTTACCCTTGCTGGGCTTCAGTCTTTACATCTTGTAAAAGAAATGTTAAATGAGATAATCTGTAAGGTCCTTGCCTGCTTTGATGGGCATTTTGTGCTTTTATAACTGTTCATCAAATACTGCCTTTCTCTTCACATGCCTGTGTTGTCGTATTATTATAGATTCTCCTCCCCTGCCCCTGTTTGAAAGTAGGCTGAACTTCTTGTCTCCATTTTCCTTTTTATCAAAAACTTTTAAGTCTCTAAATTTGCTTGAATTTTGTATGGCTTTTTGATGTCTCCAGAGAAGATTACAGTAGCATAAACAAAAGCAGAGTTGCCTTCCGGTTCATGTTACTACTCTCATTCTTGTAGGGTCATCAAGACTCCTGAGATACCAAACTTGGCCTTGCTTGGTTTTGGAGAAGTCTTTGCCCTGCTGTTTGACAACCGCTACCTGTATATCATGGACTTGCGGACAGAGAGCCTGATTAGCCGCTGGCCCCTGCCAGAGTACAGGAAATCAAAGAGAGGCTCAAGCTTTCTGGCAGGCGAAGCTTCCTGGCTGAATGGACTGGATGGGCACAATGACACAGGCTTGGTCTTTGCCACCAGCATGCCTGACCACAGTATTCACCTGGTGTTGTGGAAGGAGCACGGCTGACGCCACGAGCCGCTGCTGCTGGCTGACTTTGGGTGCCTGGGCTGCGGGTTTTGAGTGCAACCTCTGTGGCGGCCGACTGCATGAACCAAAGTTCTCACTTAATGGTATCATCACGCAGTGCACAATCATTTATCTCTGTTTGCCAGGGGGCCAGGGCTCTGGGTGGGGGAGGGCTCGTTTTACTGGCAGCATGCCAAGGGGGCACACCATTGACTTCACTTGTACGGGGTTGTGTTGGTCGGGATAAGAGGATGCATTTTGGGTTCATCTTTCTTGAATATTGGTTTTAAGTAAAGAAAGTCAAATGATTTATTAATCTGCTAATTGGTTGCCTATAAAAACACATTCATTCTATTATTAAAGCTTTTTACCATCGCCTTTTTTTCTTTTAAAGTTGAAGCAAAGGTGCTATGATGTTTTACAGTAACTTTTCTCACATGGGGCTTTGCTTTTATAACAAGCAGTGTTACGAAGACCACCAAGTCCTGTGACATTCAGAAACTCTCCACCAAACACCAGTTCTAAGGAAAGTCTGTCTTCTAGTACAGACCCAGTTCTATAAATTGTTTGTAATGTATTCTAATTCCCAGTTCTTGGCAGAGTCAAGGCCAGCCACGTCTTGAGGTGTGAGGAAGTTGTGTAGTTCTTGTGTCCATCTGGGGCTAGCTGGTCCTCGGTCTCCCACAGCATAGGTGACTGCACAGAGGTGACATGGTGCGGCGGTAGGAGCACTGAGGTGGAAGGTTGGATGGGCTGTTACCTAGGAACCCTGCGACCTCAGACGCGTCACGCCCCTGGCCCTGACTTCTCTCTCTACACAGCTAGTTGTTAAGCTAAGTGGTTTGTAAGATTCTTTCTGGTCCTGTGTCTGCTGTTTTGGACATCTGCTGATGTCCAAAAGTTGGTATTTTTGTTTTGTCTGATTACTGATTCATTGTTTCTTTGGGATTGGAGATAATATATAAATGAAATCATTGACACAAAGTTGTCATCTGTAAGGAAACCAAATACATGAAAAAGGTGGCTGAAAGGAGAATGTAGAAAATGCGCGTCCTCCACTGAGGATGTGGAAATGATTGGTGGAAGCAGTGTGGGTAGGAGTTGTGGTTCTGTGGAGAGGCCGTGTGTTGTGGAAAGATGATACTTGACCCTAATTTTCCCTCTTAACTTGATGTGTGGCCTCAGGCAGGTTTGCTTTCTGTCCTTGGGCCCTCTGTTTTTAAATCTTCACAGTGAAGGAATTGCCCTTAATTAGGATTCACAAACCCACGTGCCCAGGGGAGTTAGGCAGATGACAGAAAGGGGAAGCATGCTGGGTGGGACTGCTGAACCGCAGAGGGCTCAGAACGGGGTAGGTAGGTACTCAGCTCTAAGCCTTAGGCGGAAACGAGCCCCGTCCGGCGTTGGCAGGTCTTCAGGTTTTTCAGGAGGAACAGAATTTTGTTTGAAATTCCCTGATTTAAAAATGTTGACAACTAATTGAAGATAATTTAGAATACAGTGGGCTAAACCAGTCATGTCTGTGGGCTGCCAGCTGGTTTTCTCCACCCCCTCATTGCTGTAAAGTGAAAGAATGCTATGTGATTCAGCAGTGGAAATGTTTTAACAAATCTGGCCATTCATCTGTCCCTTTGTGTTACAGGGGAGTGGGGGGAGGGGGCATGCTCCATTCACAGACAGGAAAGTAGTTTAAAGATGAACATAAGAACCAGACCCTCAGTGAGAGCCTCTGCCTGGCTTGCTGACCGTGATGCAAAGCATATCCATTCTAGGTGGGAAAAGGGATTCCCAGCAGAGCTGAGACTGCTACAAATTCTGCAGCGTGTACACAGTTCTCCCGGGATCTGCATTCGCAAGAGCCCGGCAATGAACCGACTGCTATGAAGTTTAGAAAATTGATGGTTTCAAGGACAGGCTTAGTTAATATCCATGGTGACACTAAAGAAATTAAGTAAAAGAACAGTATCTTCCTCCATTCCCTAAATCCATCTCATACTGAGTTCTGTGTATAAACTCTGCTTGGTCCTCCAAGAAATGGAACCCGAATTACAGCTGGAATCTATTTGGCAGGAGCCTCAGGAGGCTTGGGGCAGTGATGAGGGTAAATGACTTTTTCCTTCTTGTGCAGCCTAAACAAATAACAGGTTACTGTTTCTGTGACCATCCCTACTCCCGACTCACTTTGCGATTATTCAGTAGATTCAAAGAGCGAGTCATTTATAATAGCCTTTGTGGGGGGATGTGTTTTGGAAATGACGTACCTGAAACTTGTATGGTGTATCCCACTTCCCGTTTCTGGTGCGAAATGTGCGTTAACCATAGTGGCGCTGAGTACGACAGATTGTGGCAGCAGTCCTGAAGGCTGGGGCTGGAGTCCTACTTTGATTCCCCCCCACAGCAGCCTTCACAGCACCAGAGCATTTTATTTAATTGCCTTGTAGTTGCTAGATGTGGCCATACCGTTGCCAGCTTTTATAAGAATGGACTACTAACTCATCCTTTAAAAAAATGAAGCAGATTGGGGAGTCAGCACAAGTGGCCAGGGTGTAGTTGCCCGGTGTACTTACATTGAGCTGGGGGCCGTCTTCTCCAGACACTGACGTCTGCTTCCTTAGCTCAGAGGTGAGGGTCAGGGTTTGCCTCTTCTCTTGTGACTGTTCTCATCTCTGAAAAATTCTTAAGTTACAGGCAGATGACTCCATCCTTGCGTGTATTGGATATCTTGAATGACACTGAGTTTGGTGGACTCAAGGGCATCTCCCAGGGCCATAAAGGTGCAGAACAACCCAGGCCCTGGGGTGAGGGGTCCTGGACAGCTGGGTGTAAGGTTTTTAGCAGACTTTCTTCCCATTTCAGTGGAAGCTACCATATTTTGCCATGTATAATGTGCATTTTTTTCCCAAAATTTTGAGGAAAAAATAAGGATGTGCATTATACGTTGGTAGTACTCATTCTATATCTATATAAATGTTAATTCTTGTATTTATGCTTATGCATTACAAAATGTAACTCTAGAAATCAATAATGATATCCGTGTGCAAAATAATACCCTGGGATACAATAATCAGTTTTGTTCTTAAAAGTTAATTAATAACAAAATTAAAAATGAAAGATTTTTTCCCCTCAAAGTTTGGACCAAAAATATGCTTGCGCATTATACACGGGAGCACATTATACACAGCGAAACACAATAGTCTCCTCCAGCCCTGCTGTGTGAAGTAGTCAGTGCTGTCAAAACTAGTCCTAACCCTACTTTCAGACCTAGGAGAGAAGTACGAAGAAAGACCCTCTAGGGAGGGGCTCAACTTGGAAGGAGCTCTGCAGGAAGGTTCCCATGTTTGGATAGCTTCTCATCAATGGAAGGTGAGCATACTGTGTTACATTTTAAGGTTTGCACTTCATTTTTCAAAGTTTAAAGATTACTCTCTTCTGGCCATTGTAAATGCTTTTTATAAAATGTGAATGACGATTATGTGATCATTCTAGTATTTGCTCTTGGGAGAATGATTTCTGCTCTGAATTTGTAAAATGGGGAGAAAAAATATGTTTGGAAACAGTATTATTTAAACATGAAGAAATTGTTTCTGTCCGATTAAGCATTTTACCCAGAGTAGCTGAGGATGGTGGAATCTGGCTTTAACACACTGCTTTGGCCAAACCCAGCCAGCTAGCTCCTTGCAGCTGTGCTCATGTGCCCTGGCTGCTTGGGAGCCTAGAGGTGTGTCTTCCCACCATCACTTCCAGCTTTCCGGGCCTCCTCTGGGCCTCTTGCCTTTGCTGCAGGGAAGTGTGCAGAATCAGCTGCTCCAGGATGCAGCCCGGGGCAGGGCACACTGTCACCTTTGCCTTTAGGGACACGGAGTTGGCAGGATAGGGGAGAAGCCCCTTTAGGTCTGTCCCCTTGAGAGAGCCTTTGTATCTGGTTCTGCTGGTTCTTGCCAGGACATGTAAGACATTGCTGAGAGTTAGTCCCCAGATGAAGTGTCTGATGAAAGGATAGGCTGGCACTCTTGACAGAAATGCCCACCAGCTGTCTTTGGCAGTGTCTCTGACCAGAGGTTCCCCATGCCCACTCTAGGATAAACTGAACTTTTTTCAGGATAAATCCTCAAATTGATGACTGGATAGTCTCGCACCATTCCCGTCAGCCTGATCAGGCTGAAGGCTCATGCTCCCTGCAGAAAGGTGTTTTGCAGTCAGTCTTACCGTGTTCTCCAGTCCTCTCCAGAGAGCGAGTTCGTTGGTTAGTGTCACATTCCTGACCAGTGTAGACCCACTTCGTTACTGTAGCTTAAAGGATCAGCTGGTTCTGCTAGTCAGGGGTGTGCTCAGATAAAAAGGTGGTTTTGCATATTTAAACTAGGCAAATTATTCAGATGACACAAACTCAACAGTGTTTTGGAGTCCCTATACCCAGATTGTGAACCAGACGTATTTCACTAAGGCTCAGGTTGAAATCCACCCAGGCTGGTTTCCAGTCCAACATCTACAGCCACGTGGTCGCATTCATCAACTCGCATTTCACTAATTCGATGTATGTTGTGATCTAGGGGGGAGATGAGGTGAAGTTTATATTCGAACTGTCTGTAGGGTGGGGGCGGGGGTGTAGGGCTTGCTTCAACAAATTGTGGAGTGATTGTGGTACAAGGTCTCTGTTAAGACGAGCCGTTCTCATGCATCATAGGACTTTCTTTTACCCATGAGTAATCGTGCTAACTATAAGTCATTTATATCTATACATTAAAACAGGTTCCTCAATTAGGCAACATTTGGTTAGCCAAGCCCAAGTTATTGTTTGTACTTGAAAGTAATAAATCTGCATTTCCTTAAAAATACATTCTGTAGTTAAGATTATTTTCTTGGGGACTTCTGTCAAGATGGAGGCATAGGTGGAAACACTGTGCCTTCTCCCACAACCAAGTTTGAATACAACAAAAGTTTTGGAGAACTGGGACACACCCAAAGACCAGAAAACGGAATTATACGGAAGTCCGACAGCTACGAACCTTTCAACGGGAACGGTAAGAGAGGCGGAGCCAGCAGCGGAGCTAGGTCGGGCAGGACAGATCCCCCGACCTAGGCACGCAGGCAGCCTGGAACCAGTCGGGGTGTGGGGCAGACTGACCAAGGTCACACATTCACGCACAGTGAGACAGACCACACAGGCCCCAGGGGGCGAACCCAGTGGTGGAGGGCTGACAGCGGTGGCACACTCGTGTGCAGTGGAACGAAACACGTGGGCCTCGTGCCGGTGGGGGTCGCGGCAGCAGGCGGCAGAGGGAAGCCATTGTCCCTCTTTGACCCCGCCCCCACATACAACGTCACAACCCAGTGACTGAGTTGCCCTGCTATAGTGAACACTTTAGGGCTCCGATCCTGCTACTTAACAGGCCCGAACAGCCCAAAAGATGGCGCAAGAAGAACTCAAAGTCCCAGAGCCAATAACTCTAAGCGACCAACAGATTGCCAGCCTCTCAGAAGCCCAATTTAAGACACTATTTATCAGGATGCTCACAGAATTGGTAGATTACAGTCACAAATTAGAGGAATATATGAAGGCTAAACTAATTGAAATGAAGGGAGATGTCCAGGAAACCAATAGTGATGGAAAGGAAACTGGGACTCAAATCAATGGAATGGACCAGAAGGAAGAACAAAACATCCCACCAGAAAGGAATGAAGAAATGAGAATTCAAAAAAATGAGGAGAGGCTTAGGAACCTCCAGGACATCTTTAAACGTTCCAACATCCGGATTATAGGGGTACCAGAAGGGGGAAAGAAACAGCCACGAGTGGAAAACTTATTTGAACAAATAATAAAGGAGAACTTCCCCAGTCTGGCAAAGGAAATAGACTTCCAGGAAATCCAGGAAGCTCAGAGAGTCCCAAAGAAGTTGGACCCAAGAAGGAACACACCAAGGCACATCATAATTACATTAGCCAAGACTAAAATGAAGGAGAGAATCCTAGAAGCAGCAAGAGATAAGGGGACAGTCACCTACAAAGGAGTACCCATCAGACTGTCAGCGGATTTCTCAAAAGAGACTATGCAGGCAAGAAGGGGCTGGAAAGAAGTATTCCAAGTTATGAAATCCAAAAACCTACAGCCAAGATTGCTTTATCCAGCAAAGCTTTCATTTAGAATGGAAGGACAGATAAAGTGTTTCTCAGATAAGGTCAGGTTCAAGGAGTTCATCACCAAGCCCTTATTATATGAAATGCTAAAGGGACTTATATAAGAAAAAGATGATGAAAATTATTAACAGTGAAAAGACAGCAAACACCCAGTTATTAACAACCACACCTAAAACAAAAGCAAACCAAGAGGACAGCTAGATCAGGAGTGGAACCATAGAAATGAACACATGGAGGGTTAGAAACAGGGGAGTGGGAGGAGGAGAAGGGAGGAGAAGGCACAGAAAATAGCATAGATGGTAGGTAGAAAATAGATAGGGGGGAGGGCGAGAATAGTGGGGGAAATATAGAATCTAAAGAACTTGAGACACGTGGTTATAAACTACGGGGGGGAATAGTGGGGGAGGGAGTGTGCGGGTGGAGGGGAATGAAGGGGGGGAATAGAACAACTGTAATGGTATAATCAATAAAATATACTAAAAAAAAAAGAAAACTCTAAAAAGAAAAAAAAATTATTTTCTTGCTTCCCCATCCCCTCCCCCCACCACCTGTTAAGAAGGGACTTGTCAAAAGTGAGTGTGTTTTAGGATGTGTTTTTGGAAATGGAACTGCCCCTGGTGTGATTGGAAGTGGCTCTGTTCCTTTATACTTTCTGCAAGTACTAAAACGTAAGCCCAACAAGATCATGATTTTGAATAAATGAGGCCCAAGAGGGAAAACAATACATGTAAAATGCAAAGAAGGAATTTTGGCAACTCTGACCGGTGGATGCAAATGGGGAAAAAAAGCACAGTGACGCAGGTCCTTCCTCTCTCTTCCGTCCTCTACTCAGCATGTGCTCGAGTCGGTTCATTCTTAATTTCGGTTGGTAGGGCCCATTGTCATCAGATGGGGTCCTTGTACCTTTGATCCCCAAAAGCACCGTTGCAGGGCAGAGTATCATTCCTCTTACAGATGAGAAAGCTGAGGCTTAGAAATGGGCCTAATTAAAGGAGGAGTAAGTGGCGAGGTGGAGGGCTGGAGCTGTGACCTGTACCTTCACACCTGGGTTTTTCCTACTTTGTCCGCCTCCCTGTTGCAAGGCTCTTCTGTTCAAGCCTGGACTGCTGCCTCCTCCCCCACCTCTAGTGAGTGCCTGCTGAGCCATCTTATGTTCTGCCGCCAGTGTCTCCCCAGCCACTCTTCTGACCTTAATGACCCGGTTACCAACAGGGGGTGTCTAGACTCACAAACCTAACACAGCTGAGCCCCAGCTCCTCCCTTCAAACGGTTCTTGCTCTTCTCCTGCCTTTGCACCCTGGCTCTTCCTCCTGGGACAGCCCTCCATGTGTCTCTCCACCTGCCTAGGGCCAGCCTTTAGGACCCCACTGACCTCCCACTGTCATCAAAGCCTCTGCTATCATCCCGCACGCAGCCCAGCTCAACCCTTTTGTCTAGGGTAGTCATGCAATTTATTTCGCAGTTCATTGCCAAGTACCTTGTGCAGGTGGCAAACCTCTGATCCAGAAATTTTTCAAAATTTGGGTGAATTTGCTGGTGAATCTATTTGGCAGGAGCCTCAGGAGACTGCCCAGCAACATTGTAAGATTGGGTTCTTTAACAATATTCAGTAAGTTCTTGATAAGTTATTTAAAAATTTTAATTTTAATTTTTAGAGGGGAAAGGAGGGAGAGAAACATCCCATGTGTAACAGATGCATTGTTCAGTTGCCTCTCGTGTGCTCCGAGCTGGGGGCCTGGCCTGCAACCCAGGCATGTGCCCTTGAATGGGAATCGAACCAGCGACCTTTTGGTTCACAGACTGGCACTCAATCCATTGAGCCACACCAGCCAGGGCTTGATAAGTTATTTTAGTAAATGTCATGGATTATCTCAGGGGCTATGTGTTACGGAGGAAAAATATCTTTGAAAATATCGGCACCGAAGCAAAATGAAAGACCAATTAACACACAGCTCTTCCTCTCTTAGACTTCCCTGTTCTGCCGTATCCTGTAGACATCCACAGTGTTCTGAGCGCACCGGGGCAGAGCATTTGAGGATGGTTTTGTGATTAGGCGTGTGTAGTCCTTGCCAGTGGAGGGTCCCTGTGCTTTGTATTTGAACCACATGTTCTGTTCTCTTGGTGGTCAAATAAGGATAACACCAATTTATGGAGAGAATTACCCAGAGCTCCTGTATCAAAACAATGATTAATACTTCTAACCCTCATGCACATGCATGCAGGTTGTGATTGTGAGTCCTTGTTTTGTATTCTGCGGTCAGAAATGTGCTTCGAGTCTTTGCAGTTACCATAGTTCTCTGTGATATTATTACCTGTAATTTGCTAAGCCATTCTTATTTTGGTGGATAATTAGAGGGTTTCCAGTTTTGCTTTTTAGATAATGCTACAGACACATTTTTTTTTTGCTTATATTTTCTTAGAACATGTTCCTGCTAGATGACTTGTTGGTCAAAGGAAAGGATATATTTTTCTTTAACTTTTTTTTGTTACAGACACAGAAGAGCACATAAAACACACACGCACAGTTCACTCAACAGTTAGAGCGAACACCCGTCTAACCACTGCCCAGGTCAAGAAAGAGCATTTCTGGCTCCCCAGAAACTGCCTCTGTCCAGGAGGAAACACTCTGTGGCTTTTGCTTCATGTGTATCATGTAGCTTCCCAAATGGAATAAAGGGACTTACGATGTCACCTTGCTGGTTGGCGTTGTATGTTTCAACACAACATCGTCAATTTTGAATGGTTATTGTAAATATGTTTTTCAGTTTAGCAGGTATAAGGAAAGTATCTCAAGGTTGCTTTAATTGATATGTCTGGAACATGTGAAGACAGATATTTGTATATACACTCATTTGTATATCTTGAATTCTGTCTTCATCTTTTACCCATTTATTTTTACCACATTTCCAAATAATTTTGGAAACGTTGAGATAGAGTCACAAATACAATTTCACTAATCTAGGCATCACTGTTTTAGAAACAATAATTCAACACAAGGCACGCGCTGAAACTTCCTTTCGTTACATACAAAGGATTGGTGTTAAGCAAACCTATCGACAACCCATCTTTCCCTCCCAGGAAGGAATGCAGCGTAGGAATCCTGCACAGTGCTGTGCTGCAGCGTAGGCCTTGCCTGTGCAAGGAGTCCCAGGAAGACGCAGCGCTGTGGAAGAGAGCTCATCGGCAGGACTGGGCATGTATAGAACCGGACCTTCAAAGTTTTCCTGATGAGGACGTACCACAGGTGACCCATAATACTTGAAGGAAACTATGGGACTTTCAGCCAAGATAGAGGCGTAGGTGGGAACACTGTGCCTCCTCACACAACCAAGTTTAAAGACAACAAAGTTTTAGTAACAAAAATGCAACCAAGACACAGAAAATTGAACTGTACAGAAGTCTGACAACAACGAACCATTCAGCCTGACCGATAAGAGGGGCAGGGTCAGTGGCTGGTGGAGCGGGGCCATGCAGGAAAAAGTTGCCATACTGACCCAGGTACGCAGGCGGCAGTTGGTGGATCCCAGGAGCGGGGTGGCAATGGGCGGACCCAGTGGGAGCACAGGGCAGCTGGCTGACTGCAGTCACACATTCGTGCGTGCAGATAGAGCAGGCCAAGGAGCAAGCAGTGAGACAGACTGCACAGGCTAGGGCCCCAGTGACGAGAATTAAAGCCTAAAAGCACCAATTGGAAAAACTTTGGGGGTCGAGGTGCTGGGAGAAGCTCCCAGGCTCACAGAGAGTTTGCTGGAGAGACCCACAAGAGTCCTGGAAGGTGCACAGGCCCACACACCTGGGAGCCGGCACCAGGGAGACCCAGATTGCTTGTGGGAAGCAGAAGAGGGGACCAAAATCTGAGAGAGAGTGTGGAACAAACACCATTGCCCCTCTCTGACCCTGCCCCGACATACAGCGTCACAACCTAGCGACTGGGTTGCCCTGCCCTGGTGAACACCTAAGGCTCCGCCCCCTATACATAACAGGCATGAACAGACCGAAACATTATGGCTCAAGAAGAACAGCTCAAAGCTCCAGAGCCAATAATTCTAAGGAACCAAGAGATAGCCAACCTATCAGATGCACAGTTCAAAATACTGGTAATCAGGATGCTCACAGAATTGGTTGGTTTTAGTTACAAATTAGAGGAACAAATGAAGGCTAAACTAATTGAAATGAAGGGAGATGCACAGAAAACCAATAGTGATGGAAAGGAAACTGGGACTCAAATCAATGGAGTAGAGCAGAAGGAAGAAAAAAAATGACCAAACAGAAAGAATGAAGAAACAAGAATTCAAAAAAATGAGGAGAACCTTAGGAACCTTCAGGACATCTTTAAATGTTCCAACATCTGAATTATAGGAGTACCAGGGGAAGAGGAAGAGCAAGTGGAAAACTTAATTTGAACAAATAATAAAGGAGAACTTCCCCAATCTGGCTTCCAGGAAATCCAGGAAGCTCAGAGTCCCAAAGAAGTTGGACCTGAGAAGGAACACACCAAGACACATCATAATTACATTAACCAAGATTAAAATGAAGGAGAGAATTCTAGAAGCAGCAAGAGATAAGGGGACAGTCACCTACAAAGGAGTACCCATCAGACTGTCAGGGGATTTCTAAAAAGAGACCTTACAGGCAAGAAGGGGCGGGAAAGAAGTATTCCAACTCATGAAATCCAAAGACCTACATCCAAGATTGCTTTATCCAGCAAAGCTTTTGTTTAGAATGGAAGGACAGATAAAGTGCTTCTCAGATAAGGTCAAATTCAAGGAGTTCACCATCACCAAGTCCTTATTATATGAAATGTTAAAGGGACTTATCTAAGAAAAAGAAGATAAAAAATATGAGTGGTGAAAGGACAGCAAACTTACAGTTATTAGCAACCACACCTAAAACAAAAGCAAACTAAGAGGACAGCTAGATCAGGAGTGGAACCATAGAAATGGAGATCACGTGGAGGGTTAGCAACAGGGGAGTGGGAGGAGGAGAAGAGGGGAGAAGGTACAGAGAATAAGTAGCATAGACGGTAGGTAGAAAATAGATGGGGGGGGCAAGAGTAGTATGGGAAATATAGAATCTAAAGAACTTGTGATACGTGGACATAAACTAAAGGGAGGGGAATGGTGGGGAAGGCAGTGTGCAGGGTGGAGGGGAATGAAGGAGGGAAATGGGACAACTGTAATGGCATAATCAATAAAATATATTTTAAAAAGGGAAACTGGGCAATCATGAATTAAAAGGTGTCTTTTCCCTAAATTAACTGTTGGAATTTAAACTAAGGGATTCATCTAGAAGCATCCAAACAAGGCTCCAAGGGCAGACTCCTCCTAGTGGGTAACTTTTACAAATTTTTGTGGAGCCAGGGAGGGCCTGGCAGGAGCATCCGCGTCAGGCCTCTGGGAGTACAGAGAGGCGGCTGTCCGTTGGTGAGAGTGTCACAGGAGAGCAGACATTCCTGAGTTCGTTGGTCCAGACAATGTAGCCATGTAAGGCCACTCTACAGCCAGCCGATCATTGGAGCTTTAAGGGCTTGAAGACTGACCTCTCAGTGAGAGGAAATCAATGAAACAAACAAAAACACGGATGAAGGCTTTGTGTCAGCCTAAGGTGACAAAAGTGCCAAAAAAAATAAGGGTTATCTTCTTCATTTCTCTTTCTCCCCTACAAGACCGTGTCTTGAGAACTGGTACAAAGTAAACTCAGAAGAATGGGCCGTTGGTGAGTCTATGCTGCTTCTTAAAGTGTGGTTTTCTTTCCGCACGTGCGTGGGTATCACTGTTGAACTTGGCAGGGATGCAAATTATTGGGCTCGGCCTCGGACCTAATGAATCAGAAATTCAAGCAGGGGCATGGCGGGTCATTGTGGTGTCCACCAAGGTTGAGAACCACTGCCATTATCTAACCCGTTCTGCCACCTAGTGGAACTTTTCAGAACAGCACATAGCAATGGGTTGAATTCACAAGGACTTCCTCACACTTAAGGTTACATCCACCCCAACGCGTCCCAAAGCTGGAGTTGCCTCCTACTTTATTTCCAGTTATTATAGGGCATGTGATGGCAAGACACCCACAGGCAGTCTGCATACACTCATGCTTACTGTTTTAGAAATGCTTTTAATTTGTACTAAAATTGCTCTTACACACTGGAATGTTACGTAGCTATTAAACAATGCTATGAGGACGAATAACATGGGGAAATGCAGAAACATCAGTGGGAAACAGGCTTTAAAGTGCCATACAGCATCTTTCAAATGAAATGGCCTAACTATGCATACGGACAAAATGAACTACATTGAAAGGGTGATAGTGGTTCTTTTCTGGGGATGCAATTCTAGGTAAACATTTTCTATGTATTGTTTGTATTTTCGGAGTTTTCTACAATGGGTATAAGTTACTTTTAAGAATAATACTTTGTAGTTATGTACTACAGCTGCAGGCATCGTTTGGCTGAGATTCCTTCTCTCTGGAAATATCGTGTCTGTTCTGTATCCGGCTTTGTGCTAGGGGCTGGGGGTACAGAGGTGAGTTGTGTGTGGTTCCTGCTTCTGGGAGCTCATAGTTCTCTGGGGGTGGCGCACACAGGGAAACCCAGGAAGGAAGCACGAAGAAGGGAGATACTGTACTTACAGGTCGCAACCAAGGTGTCCCAGAGCAAGTCACCCTCCATAGAGTCCCCAGTCTAAGGGGATTGAATTACTAACTCATGGGGGTCTTCAGTCAATATAGGAACATGAAAGACACAGGATTTGAAGGCAAAATCGTGAAACAGCAAAATCTAACACGAAAGTAGCAGGTTGTTGGTGGTAGCAACATAGGTTTTCAACCTCTGCATCCCCACCTAAAACAGCAACTAAACAGCAAAACTAAAAAACCATACAGTACTGATAACAGAACTGGGTGACAAGGTAGCCCCACGAACCCCAAAATTGAGCAAATGGGGAAAAGCAGAAGCTTCCACAAGAACAGCGTTTATGTAGAAGAAAGGGGGAAAAAAGAAGGGAAGGAACGGAAGTAGGAGATGATGGACCTGAGAACAGGAGGACCCTAAGAGGCAATGGGTGATCACTGAAGAGTGGAGCAACCAATTTGAAAACATCAGGTGAAGCTGGGAGAGGTTCTGTCCAATCCAACAGTGGGTGGGTGCAGGGGCCTATGGTAAGAACACCTGAAAGGGCTGGAGCAGGGCAGCCCTTCTAAGCTCATGAGACTGACCTGCTATCTTCTATGACAGGGTCCCACACTAGGGAAAACTCCTGGAATTAAAATTAAAAATGGGCATTACAGAGACGAGAGAGAGAGAGAAGAGGAGGGGAGGGAAGATGCTGTATTATTCACGGGGTCTTATAGTCAGTATAGGAACATGTAAGACACTACCACAATTTAAAGATAAGGGGAAAAGAACCAGATTCAACAAAGGATGAGAACAGAGGCGGGAAGTCCCAGAAAGCAAGCTGCCTTATTTTTAAATGCCACACAAAAACAGCAGCAGAGGTGGCTCTGTGAAGGCTGAAAGATCCTTCCTGAATGTAACCTCCTTCCTCAGGAAAAATAATTTTACGTAAAATAAACAACAGAAGTATTAAAGCCAAATTTCACATAAAGGTATGTTTAAAACAAGAAGAGGACTAAGAGGGAGCAGAATGAGACATAGGCTGTGAAAAACACCAGATTAAAACAACATTGAGACACCACCTCATACCCATGAGGATGGCTATTATCAGAGAGAGAAGAGAGTGTTGGCAAGCACGGCCCGTGGGAGTGTGAACTGGTACAGCCTCCATGGAAAACACGCCGATGATTTCTCAACAAGTTAAACATAGAATTACCACGTGACATAGCACGTCAACTCCTAGGTGTATACCCAAAAGAACTGAAAACAGAGACTCACGCAGACACCTGTTCGTTCAGAGCAGCATTATTTACAAGGTGGAAACACCCCAAATATCCACCAGCAGAGGAGTGTATAACGAAACGCGACATATTCATAGGCACGGTGATATTTTTCAACCACAAAATGCAGTTCTAGTACATGCTGCCATACGCATGAACCGCAGAACGTGCTAGGGAATAGGACCCAGACGCAAAAGACACGTTGAGTGATTCTCCTTACGTGAAATATCTGCAATAAGCAAATTCATAGAGGCAGAAAGTAAACTAGAGGAGGCCACGGTTGGGGGGTGGAGAGGATCGGGAGTTACTGCTTAGTGAATAGAGAGTTTCTGCTCAGGGTGATGGAGAACTTGGGAAATAGACAGTGGTGGTGGTTGTACAACATTGTGAATGTGATTAATGCCACCCAGGTGTGCACTTTAAAGTCGTTTAAATGGCAAGTTTTGTCTAGTACATACTTGACCACATTGAAAAATTGTACAGAAGAGTAAGTCAACCTCACATATTACCAACCTGGCTTTAGAGCTCAGCAGTAAAGCCATTTAATTCTTTTTAAAATTATTTTAAATGCTTTGTAGTCAGCGCTCTTGGTAACATAAAAGAGATGTCAAAAATCACAGACATTGATAATCTTGACTTCGAAAGTGATTTAGAAGAACTGAACACAGAACGTGCAAAAGTTTTAGGAATGTCTTAGCCAATGTATTTTACTGTTGCTAAATGGATAAACAAATTGAAGTTTATCTACATGGTGGAATACTATGCAGCAATAAAAAGGAAAAACCAACAACACATACAAATAACATGGATGCATTTCATGTGAATTACACCATACACAAAAGAATGCAGGCTACGTGAGTCTATTTATACATATTTCTCTCTGCAAAACTAACCTCTAGTGACAGATCAGTGGTTGTCTGGAGTTGGAAGTAGAGGGAAGGATGGATTACAAGGGCCAGAAGGAAACTTTAGTGATGCAAATGTTCATTATCTTGACTATAGTGAAGGTATCCCAGATGTATACATATGTCAAAACTCATCAAATGAACACTTTCAACATGTGTGGCTTATGCAATGCAAAATTATACATCATTAAAAGTGTAAAAAAGCCCTGGCTAGTGTAGCTCAGTGGATTGAGTGCCGGCCTGCGAACCAGAGGATTGAGGTTCGATTCCCAGTCAGGGCACATGCCTAGGTTGCAGGCCAGTTCCCAGCAGGGGATGCACGAGAGGCAACCATACAGTGATATTTCTCTCCCTCTCTCCTTCCCTTCCCCTCAAAAGATAAATACATAAAATCTAAAAAAATAATAAAAGTGTAAAAAAATGCTTTCCGGTTCTTGCTTTATGTTTTTAAATGCTTTCTTTTCCTAAATGCATTCACCACATGTATTCTTGGCCAGTCTATTCCAATCATTTTGCTTTCTATTGTAGACATTTGTTCTTCGTGTTCTGTGGTTATGCTCCTCAGGTGGCTAATTAGTTTGGTCTGTGAGCTCGTGTTCCCCTGGGCTCTCAGCTCTTCTGCAGAGCGGTGCTTTGGGGAAGGGCTGAGGACCAGGCTTCGTGTAGGTTTTTCTCACTGGGTTTAAGGAGAGAGGAGGGGGTAAGCTCCACGTCGTCGAGGTAGCCCAGGCCCCACACAATCACTCCTGATCCCTCTTGGTTAATCCCATCTCTTCCCATGGGATTGACCCTCTGCTCAGGGACATGTCCTCACGTTTGCCGTGAGCAGCAGCCCTGGGAGGAGGCCATGTAATATCTCGCTGCATTTTCACTTTGCTTCTCACTGGGGCTTTTTGTTTCCCGATGAGCTGACACGCGTCCTGCCAGGGAGCTGGTCTCCAAAAGGAAGGGGTGGGCACTGGTTATCCCGAGACAGCACTGGGCAAGGCAGCACCTTCCAGGCCTTTCCTGCAGCCTCGCCCCTCCCTGCCCTTCCATCAGCCTCTCCCCAGGCTGCCGGCACCCGCTTCCCACTCCCAGGCACGCTTGCTGGTTCCAGACAGACTTCTGCTTCCCAGAGCCGCTCCTTATATTTTGTTTTGCAAGTTCTTCGGCTCCACCCTCCCATTTCACTTAGATAATTCCTCCAGAATGAATTGTGAGGGAGAGCGAGCCCAGTGTTCATTTGTCTTACTGGGACCGCATCATTGATTTTAACTGACTTTAAACCATTTGATATTATTGGAAGAGTGGTCCAGATCTGAAAATCGGGTTCTGAATGTTGTCAGAGAACACCAAAGACAGTGCAAACTACAGAACAGTGGAGAACAGTGTGCCGAATCAAACACCAGAAAAAGAAATCGCTTTTAAAACATATTTTGACAAGTACTTTAGAACTATGTACATTCATTGGAGTTAGCTGTTAGTGAATGTGAGTCACTGACATTCCCCTGTTCTGAGTGGTGGCAAAACTAAACGACAAGGAATTCTAAATAAATTCAAACGTTGTTTCAGATGAGTACATACTTGCTGCGGTTAGCAAATCCCACTGGCCTCCAGGCTGGGTTCTGGGTGTACTAAGATTTTTCCTGCTTTGGGGTCTTGGACGGACGGCTCTTTTCCTGGGATTCGCTTCTCCCAGGTCTCCACAGGTCTTGCTTCTTCTTAGTACTTAGGATTATCCTCAAATCTTACCTTTATAGAAATTTCCATGACTATTTTATCTTCCAAACACCCCTGACCCGTCCAACCTTAATCACTTGAACTGCCTATTTGCCTTTTTTTCCCTTCATAGCATTTATCTCTCAGTTTACTTATTTATTGTCTGTCTTCTCCCCTGCGATGCTGGAGGCTTCTCCTACCTCATTCAATAAGGAACAGAACCCAACGCCTGGGACAATAAACTTGGTGCTGGGTGAGCCCAGAGTAAATAATTGCTAAAAAAATGACACCCCCCCCCCCACCATGTGTTCTTGCTTCCATCTGTAATATTCTACTCGGAAACTTAGTGGCTTAAGAAAACTGTCATTTCTCACAACTCAGTGGGTTGACTGGGTTGGCTGGGCCCAACCAGGCTCACTTGGGCAGCTGCAGCCAGAGGGCCTTAGGTAATGCATGGTCTTAGGTGGCCTCACTCATGCGTCGGGGGCCTGGGCTGGTGCCACTGGGCCTCTCTGGCGCCAGCTCAGGTCTCTCCAACCTGGGTTTCTAGATGACATTGATCTTCCAAGAAGGCCAAGGTAGGAGTTGCTAGGCTTTGAGGTCCAGGCTCCAGAACGCCACAAGTCGCTTCCACCATGTTGAAGCAAGCCGGGAGGCTGGAGCAGAATCCAGAGGGGGAGAAGAGAATTCACCTCTTCAAGGGAGGACCTGGGAAATGTTATAACCTTGTTTTTCATCCACCACATTGCTCCAAAGCAGCTTTCCTCATTTGTAAACAGCAGAATTTTAGGAATCATTCACCATTGCCCAGCCCAGGGCATTGCAGACCCTCCCTGTTGGTTCAGGGAATCAATGAAGGTCGTCACTGATGCCAGTCCCTTCCACCATGGGGTACTGCTTCTCTAGACACATTCATTTTTGCTGCCCCCTAGTGGAGTGTAGGGATTGGTACTTCCTTTCTTGGAAGATGGAACTGTAGGGTTCCAGGTGACAAGTTAAGACAGTGGTTGCTAAACTTCAGCATGTATGTGACGCATCTGGGGATCTTATTAAAAACAGAAGATTCCTGGGCCCCATCCCACTAAGTTCAGCATGTCTGGATAAGTCCAAATGTATTGAGTCTAGGTCCTTATTTAGGCTTTGTGATGAGTGGATATTGGAGANAACGCCTGGGACAATAAACTTGGTGCTGGGTGAGCCCAGAGTAAATAATTGCTAAAAAAATGACACCCCCCCCCCCACCATGTGTTCTTGCTTCTATCTGTAATATTCTACTCGGAAACTTAGTGGCTTAAGAAAACTGTCATTTCTCACAACTCAGTGGGTTGACTGGGTTGGCTGGGCCCAACCAGGCTCACTTGGGCAGCTGCAGCCAGAGGGCCTTAGGTAATGCATGGTCTTAGGTGGCCTCACTCATGCGTCGGGGGCCTGGGCTGGTGCCACTGGGCCTCTCTGGCGCCAGCTCAGGTCTCTCCAACCTGGGTTTCTAGATGACATTGATCTTCCAAGAAGGCCAAGGTAGGAGTTGCGAGGCTTTGAGGTCCAGGCTCCAGAACGCCACAAGTCGCTTCCACCATGTCGAAGCAAGCCGGGAGGCCGGAGCAGAATCCAGAGGGGGAGAAGAGAATTCACCTCTTCAAGGGAGGACCTGGGAAATGTGATAACCTTGTTTTTCATCCACCGCATTGCTCCAAAGCAGCTTTCCTCATTTGTAAACAGCAGAATTTTAGGAATCATTCACCATTGCCCAGCCCAGGGCATTGCAGGCCCTCCCTGTTGGTTCGGGGAATCAATGAAGGTCGTCACTGATGCCAGTCCCTTCCACCATGGGGTACTGCTTCTCTAGACACATTCGTTTTTGCTGCCCCCTAGTGGAGTGTAGGGATTGGTACTTCCTTTCTTGGAAGATGGAACTGTAGGATTCCAGGTGACAAGTTAAGACAGTGGTTGCTAAACGTCAGCATGTATGTGACGCATCTGGGGATCTTATTAAAAACAGAAGATTCCTGGGCCTCATCCCACTAAGTTCAGCATGTCTGGATAAGTCCAAATGTATTGAGTCTAGGTCCTTATTTAGGCTTTGTGATGAGTGGATATTGGAGGGTGAAGATGCGAAGACCCTACGAGGCTTAAGGGCAGAGAGGCATACATTGGAAAACAGCCCTGCCACTTAATATCTGTGTAACTTTGGGAAACTCGCTTAACCTCTCTGACTCTCAGTTCTCTCCTCTGCAGAATGAGGTTCATGACAGCTATTGCATAGGGTCGGTGTGAGATCGGAAATAGCGCCTCGATCCTAACTCAGTGAGGTGGGGGTTAACACTACTGGTGTAATACAACAGACTAAGGGCTGTGAAAATGTGTGGTACGTAACAGAGGTTCAGCAACCATTAGCGGGATTTCAAAACCGTAAGTGCCAAACGACAGCAACGACAAGAACCATGCCTGCTCACCATTGATGACCAGGATCGGTGGGTCGAAATGGGATGCAGCAGGTGCTCAACAAGCGACTTTTTAATGAACAAATGAAGTTCTCACATCCTAGCTCTATTGCTATGAAAGTTTGCTTTCCTGGTGTGCATTTCCTTATCTGCACTGGTTGTATCAGAAGTTTTTTGGGGGGGTGTGTTTAAATTATTTTAAGCCCCGTAGGGACTTCCAGGCACATTTTGTTTTATGTACACCTCAACATCAACTAAGTTGTCAGGGGTCCAGTTGTTTTCAGAAGCCTTCTTTCTAGTGTGGCGTAGTGAGAAGAATACCAGCCCTGAAGACAGAAGACTGGAGTTCAAATCCCAGTTCTGACTAGTTGTATCACTCCAGGCGACTCACTCACACGCTCAGATCCTCACTGTCTCCATTTGGAAGCTGACAGAGTTGTTGCCGAGGACAGCTTTGTTGGATAGAGCAATCTTGGGTGTAGGTCCTTGCCTTTCATGACTTGGAATACTTCTTTCCAGCCCCATCTTGCCTGCAAGATTTATTTTGAGAAATCAGCGGACAGTCTGATGGGAACTCCTTTGTAGGTATCTGTCTCCTTTTCTCTTTCTGCTTTTAAGATTCTCTCTTTATCTTTAACCTTGGGTAATGTAATTATGATGTGCCTTGGTGTGTTCCTCCTTGGGTCCACCTTCTTTGGGACTCTCTGAGCTTCCTGGACTTCCTGGAAGTCTATTTCCTTTGCCAGATTAGGGAAGTTCTCTTTCATTATATTTTCAAGTAAGTTCTCCATTTCTTGCTCTTCCTTTTTTCCTCTGGCACCCCTATTAATCAGATGTTGGAATATTTAAAGTTGTCCTGGAGGTTCCTAAGCCTCTCCTCATTTTTTTGAATTGTTTCTTCATTCTGTTCTGGTTGAATATTTCTTTTCTTCCTTCTGGTCCAAACCGTTGATCTGACTCCCAGTTTCTTTCCTGTCACTGTTAGTTTCCTGTACATTTTCCTTTATTTGACTTTGCATAACCTTCATTTCTTCCTCTCTTTTGTGATCATAGATCAATTCTGTGAGCATCCTGATCACCAGTGTTTTGAACTCTGCATCTGATAGGTTGGCTATCTCTTCATCACTTAGTTGTATTTTTTTCTGGAGCTTTGATCTGTTCTTTTTGGGGGCCTTTTTTTTTTTTTGGTCTCATGTGCCTGATACATAGTAAGGGGTGGAGTTTTAGGTGTTCACCAGGGCAGGGCAACCCACGTTGCTGTATCGTGATGCTGCACATGAAGGAGGGGTCCGAGAGGGAACAATGCCATTAGCTCTCATCTGAGCTAGCTACTGAGAGCTAGGCTACTCACAAGCAAATTGGGCCCTTCTGGTGCTGATTCCAAGGTGGGTGGGTTTGTGTACATTCTAGGACCCTGTGGGTCTCTCCAGTGAACTCTCCTGTGGGGCTGGGAGTTCCTCCTGCTGCCCCAACCCTCCACAGGATTTTTTAGTCAGAGGTTTTGATGCTTTATTTCCCTGCACTGGGAGCCCTGGGTTTTGTGGTCTGTCTCACTCCCCAGTTGTTCCTCCCGGTTTATCTGCGTGCAAATGTGGGACTGCCTGTTCTACCAGCTGCCACCTCAGCAGCCCCACCTTGCCGTGAATCCTCTGCACCCTGCCTGCCTGTCTCCACCCTTCCTACTGGTCTGATGAATGTTTCTTCTTTAACTCCTTGGTTTTCAGACTTCCATACAGTTAGATTTTCTGGCTGTTCCAGTTGCTTTTTGTTTTAAAATTTGTTATTGTCCTCCTTTCGCTTGTGGGAGGAGGCAAAATGTATCTACCTATACCTCCGTTTTGGCCGGAAGACTCTTGTTGTACATTTTCTTAAATTAAAAAACAATATTTGTAGCAGATGGCTGCTTTTTCCCCAATTCCCTCCACTCCCTCTTCCTGGGGAAAGTGGAGACTACGTTTCCCAGTCTTCCTTGCAGCTGGATGTGGTCATGTGGCTAAGTATTGACCAATAGGATATAAAGGGAAGGGATGTACACACTTTCTGGGGCATCTCTAACTTAAGCTCTTTATGGTACCTGTTGGCTCTTTCCTCTTTCCCAGGAGTAGCAACCCAGCTTTAATTAAGCGAACGAGGATCCCTGGGGAGGGAAAGGCAGAGCAACAGGGAACCTGGTTCCTGTTCATAGCAGTCACTTCACCGACCCAGCCCAGCTGGTTGTTTTTTTTTTTTTAAGAGAGAAATTAATTGATGATGAGGAGGAGGATGTTTGGGCCACTATATTTTCTTATAGTTTTGTTGTGAGAGCAGCTTAGCTGTGACCTAAGAAGTATAACTTCAACCTTCTCCCTGAGATTGGGGACATTTGGTGACCATTTCACAGTTTGGGGCACCGATTAGGCTGTGTTAGATCAGTGCTTGGGAGGCGCTATGCACTTTACGGAACCGCGTAGAATATTGGTCTTTTATCCTCCTATGTGTGAACTCTGATTTAACAAAAACTGTATATTCATCATATTTTGTTTAGGGTATTTAAACATATTATAACACATATCATGTAAATGATTATTTATTATGACATAGTTTAAGTTATATATTATATATACTATAATAAATGTTACACATTATAGCTTGTTATAATAAATAATCAATATAATCTAAGTGTATTGATGGAATCCAGCACAAGAATCACAATTCCAAAGAAAAACCAACACCCTCCATTGGGGCTAAGCTGTCCCATTAATATTTAAAGGCTGTATGTTCGTCATTGGTTTTGCTGTGCTGTACATTCTTAATGGCAATGGTTGTAGGAGAATAAGAGAAAGCACACACTTACAAAAAGAGTTTCACGTGACTGGTTCAGTTGAATGCATTCACAATTGCTTCAGCTGAATGTATTTGCATTCCCTACTCTGGGAAGTTCAGTATCAGGCGGCCCTTGCAGAAGTCAGCCTTTGTGCAAGATGCTGGATGCTGGCAAGAGACTCGAGCAAGGCACGCTGGAGGTTCAGAGGGCACCCCCCCAACGGGCCACCCATTCCGTTCCTGAATGACTGGTTCCACGGCCCCGTGATGACCCTGGTCTGCGATTCTCAGCACGGTTACATAGCCCAGCCATGAACCTCCCTCTGACGACCTGAGGAGGTGTCACTTGGGAGAAGAGGCCTCCCTCCTCCTCTGGGTGGTCCTCTCACGCACCCTCAGTGGTGCAGGCTGGCACTGATCCCCAGCCCGCTCCTCAGAGGCAGCCCAATTCTTTTGATCATGGTGACATGGCAGAGACGGGACACTCGAGGACAGAGGGTGTGCGTGTGCTCTCCAGCTCCGTGTCTTACTGTTGTGAGAACCAGCAGGGGTGCGTGATGCCTGTTAGCACTTTGTTGTATTTTTTTTTCATTTAACACCATCATTAGCAATTCACTTGATGCACATTGTCTTCATAATTATCATTTTTACTGACTGTACATTATTTTATCAAATAATAGAATTTATCAAAGTAGACTTGAAATAGTTCTCATTTTATGTTATTGTAAAAATTGCTGCAATTAATATCTTTGTCAATATAACGTTTTGCTTTTGTTGGATAATTTCCTCAGGAAATGGGCTCAGTTTCGGCTACCTCTTACAGAAGACAGAAAGGATATTGTGGCAACATTTTTTGTGTTGCATTAGCAAAAAAAAAAAAAAAAAGAAATGGGAAAGAGAAGAAATATCCTTCAGTGGGAAGTGCTTGAATAAACTGTGCTCCATCCAATCGATGGAATATAATGCAATCATGAAAAAGAATGAGGATTATTCATAAGAGCCCCACAGTAGAAACAATCCAAATGCCCATGCACAAATGAAGAGATAAACGAAATGTGGTATAACATCCACACAATGGAGTATCACTCAACCCTGAAAAGGAATGAAGCTCTGATCCATGCTACAACAGGGATGAACTGTGGGAACGTTTTGCTGCGTGAAAGGAGTCAGACACAGAAAGCCTCACATAATATGACTCCATCCATATGAAGTGTCCAGGATAGGGAAATTCATAGAGACAGAAAATAGGATAAGTAGTCCCAGGGGCTGGTGGGGGAGAGCAACGGGAAATGATTGCTAACGGGTGTGAGGTTTCTTTGGGGGCAATAAAGTTGCTCTGGAACTACAGAGTAGTGAATATATGAAGAACCACTGAATTGAAAACTTTGTGGTGTGTGAGTCAAAAAAGAATGAGGAATCTATATGGACATAGTTTGGCATTCATTGAAAGAAAACAAAGTGCAGAGCAATGTATAAAATATAACATTTTGGCGAAAGTCCTTTTTTCTATCTTCTGTGGCTGAGAGTGTGAGGCTTCCTCAAAAAGATGTCAGTCCTGACCTCCCGTGGCCCTTTCTCTGGACTGCAGGGCGCATGCCAGGTGCTGAGACCCTGCACAAGGACTTGGATACAATGTATCAATATTCCTGTGGTTTCAGATGCAAAGCTGAGGGGTCTGAGGACAAAGGGCTCGCCAGGGTTATAGAGCCAGGAGAGTATCTCTTCCAGGACTCAAAACCAAGCCTTCCTAACTCCAGAGAAGATGAATCAGAGGCCGGGGCACGTGGGGGCTTGTCCTCAGCTTCCTTTGTTCCCTGTGCACTGCTGGGAGCGGGGTGTGGAGCCTGCTCCACCTCAGTGAACGTGGCTGACGGGAATGCTTGTTTGTGACTTACACTGCAAGGTCCTTTAATTGAGGACACTACAAAGGGGATTTCAGAGAGTCCTCAGAGGGCTAATTAGTCCCTGATGGTTTGAGGGGAACGTTTTAGTGGTTCCTGCCTGGTCCACTCCATGCTGCTTCAGGAAGCTGCCCTTGCTGTCGTTTCTGACTCGAACACTCTTTCTGCCCCTCAGCTGCCCAACAGACTCCTATTTACGTGTCAAAACCAGCTCGCACGTCCCTTCTGTTGTTTTCTCCCCCCAAACCCCATTTACAGTTGGCCTACTAGCGTCTTTATAATACTACTAGTCATATTTATACTATTAGTTGTCGTTTATGAGTGCCTACCCTGTGCTGGGCAATTTTAAGTATTGGCGTACTTGTTTCTTGTAATTCTCATCGGAATTAAGCAATACAAGTATAATTATTTACATTTCTTACAGATGAGGAAATAACCGAGCAAGGTTAGGAAATTCGCCCAAAGTCACACAACCAGGATGTGAAGAAACAGGTCCCCCTGACGCTAAAGTCCATCCTTTTCCCCTTGCACCACAACCCCTGTCCTGCACCGAGGCCCTGAAATGTGGCCTGTCACCGTCTCCTCCACTGCCCGTGAGCCCTGCAGGGGCAGGTGCTGTCTCTGATTTCAGGACGGCCACCCACTGCCCCCCAAGGGCCTGATCCTAAAAGTTCAACAGGCGGGAATTGTTCCGTTTGCCAGGACCCAGCCTGGAAAGTAAGAGCAGTGTTTGTCCTTTCCCTGCGGATGGGACAGGCCCGCTATCTCTCCTAGAAAGGCCATAAAGGGGTAGGTCGTGCCTCCTTGAGGACTTGCAGATGTTTCCTGAGGTCATGAGAGCATTTCTGCGTCTTGCCAGTTCATGTGAGCTGCTCGGAAAGCCAGCTTCATATCGCTGCGCTCGTGGAGGTCAACAACCAGCTCTCGCCAGCTCTCTGGGCATTGCCCTGAAATGGGAAGGCGAGCAGAGGCCCATGGGGGGTGGCGGTCCCAGTGCCCGCCTGCCTGCCGCGTTCCTGCTGCAGCCCAGCAGGGGCTTCGGGGTAGAGGCAGCAGGACTTGGTGGTGGAGATGCCCAGCCTGGCAGTAGGTTTAAGCTTTGAAAACCATCTTTGCCACTTACTAAGTCCGTGACCTTGGGGAAGTTTCTCCATCTTTCTAACCCTGACTGACTTCATTTTTACCAGGGAGTAATGGTCTCCTTTTCTGAGTTATGGGTTAAGAGACACAACGCATACCACACCCTGACCACCAAGCCTGCCACAGTGTCTGCGTACAAACAGCAACACCAACGATGGTAGAAATCATTACTAAATTATCCCTGCTCGGTGGATTTTTGCTGTTTGCCGTGGAGAATGCTGACACGCAGTTAATGCTCTGAGTTGGGGGAACAGAGCAGTTTTCCAGGACAGGCCACCTGGGCCAGTGGGATGGTGTCCTCTGGTCCAGGACAAGTGCTGCCTGTGAAAGCAGCCCTTGGCACTGCTTCTCTGCCCTTGACCCGGGAGCGCACCGCTCTCTGGGTGGGCGCACGTGCTTTCTCAGGATCCCAGCTCCTGGAGGAACCCAGAGAAAGGAGAGGCCTGCTCAGGATGACTCTCTCTGAGTCCCGCTGCCCGTAGTCATTCCCCGTCTCAGCCATCTATCACGGGCCGAGCCAGCGGCAGGCATGGAAATCATGTGCCGTTTTTGTTGAAGAAAGCGAATAATTTGATACTCAACAAGATGAAGAAATTAAAAGGCATTTTCACAAGAATCATTTGATTTACACTATCCGAGCACACAGATACCCACGGAAAAGAAGGTGGGCTTTATGGAAATCTTATTTAAGTCTCTTTTGATCTCTTCCTGGTTTCATGGAGGAGTCTCCAGGCAAGAACCAAAAAGACTTGTGCAATTTGGGTTTCTAATATTATCCCTGGGCATCGTTTCATATAGACTTTTTAATGTTGTGGTAAGATTTATCATTTGTCACTTTTTAAGCTTGTCATAGTATTCCTTCAAGTCAGTGGGACAGGGTTTGTCCCTCTACCTGTCATCTGGCACCTGGGTAGTTCCAGTTTTTTGCTATTATACATACTACTATCTACTTTTAGGAAAACAAACTCTTAGAACAGTTTTGAGAAGTATCCCCTTAGGACAAATTCCTGGAAGCAGACTGAGGGACTCAGGAGGAGAATGGAGTTTCTTGGCCTGGTTATTTGAGGTTTGATCATCCCCAAGAAAGAGAAAACCAGCTCTCAGAGAGCACTGGTGTGTTCTCTCCTGGTCTGAAACCAGAAAGCAATTTGGAGGCAGTGCCAATGAGAGGACAAGACAGTTTGCTGAGCCAGGCAGAATTTTCTGGAAGGGGCTGTGAGAACGCCCTCTGCTGATGTCCCAGTGCTCTGACTGTCCGCTTATTCGGGGCCAGCCCCCTCCCCCCAACTGCCTCTGCAGGAGTCCTACCTTGGCAGTCAGAACAGGGCTGGGTGCTCTCTAAAGTTTCCCATGAACTCTCAAGAGTCAAGCGCTTGCGGTGGGTGGGAGTAAGTGTTTCACCTGAACCAGGTAAGACAGCCTGGTGGGGGGATCCCTGCCCCGACCCTGAACATAGAAGAACTGGTTCCAGGCAGGGCCCTGCCATCAACTCGATGAGTCACCAGGTGCTCCCTGCTACCCTCATCTGGCCGGCACACTACTGACATTTCACAATTCCAGACACATTCCTTTGACTCGGGACTTTGACGTAACACCATGTAGGAGGACACCTGGGAGAGGCCAGGGTGCCATTTCTCCCCAGGGCAAACTGTCACTGACAGTTACTGTCACTGACTCTGAGAACAGGCCTGCTTGGGGAAGGAGGTGAAGAGCTCCGACGAAGGCTCTGAAAGCAGGGGTGGAGCCTTCAGAAGGAGGAGCAGCCCAGTCTGGCCTCCACAAAAACTCTGACCACCTAGGCTTCTGCCTCCACCTGTGGGGCTCCCGGTCAGTGGGGGTGGGGGGTGGGGGCAGAGTACCTGCGGGAGCCCCTGAAGAGCCTTCCTGAGGGCGTTTGGCCTGGACAGAAACCCGGGATGGATGTTTCCTGTCCGATTGGAGGACAGGGCTGCAGAGTCCTGTGGAGCTGCCCAACGACCCCGCCCAAGCCACGCTGTGCGCCAGCCCCTGGCCTGCGTAGCACACGTCACACAATGACACTAAGACACCTGCTCTGCCTTGGCTCTCCTGTTCCGGAAGTGGAAACATCTCCAGGATTCAATCTCTGGCCAAGCCCAGGGCGGTGGGCTGCCACTCAGACCACAGCCTCCTCGAAGATTTTATCTCCTTCCCCTCTTCCCCTTGTTCGCTATCTTCTACCCATTCTGGCTTCTCTCTTCCTCAGGCTGGCTCCACACTGAACTTGCTCCTCTCTGAGACACTGGCCGTGTGTGGGTCCCTCTCCCTGGCTCTTCCTGGGCTGCCTCCTGGTCCTCATTCAGGCCTCAGCTCCATGGGCACCTTTTCCCAAGAGGTCACTCGGCCCCTGAGCCATTTTCTATCTGGTTATCAGCCTGCGTTTTCTTCTTAGCACTGGCATTTCCAAATACGATCTTATTTACTTGCTCACCCAGATGTTCTCTAACTCCCTAATTACAACATAAGTTCCATGTGGGCAGTGACACAGGCTGTTCTGCTGTCGGCTCAGGGCTCAGAGCCACGCCAGCACCTACAGGGGACCCACCCGGGGTTCCCAGGCAGAGCTGCCCTCGCTTCTCTTCGTTCAGTTCTCCCCGTTTCACTCCTTGGTGGGATGTGCATATCGGCTTGGCAGCCCAGGGAGCTCCAGCTGGACTGCACGCTGCTCACCTGCGCCAGCGCCACACCCTGTCCATCCCTCTGGGGCCAGCCCACGACCCTCCGCCTCCAGGGGGCCTGCCCACCCACCTGCCGCCTCAGGAGCTCCCTGGCTCCTGGGATGATTTTCCAGCACAGATGCTAGGGAACTAGATAAGATGATGTCTGTGGGCCTTGTCATCTCCCATTTCAGGGGCTTGGGTTGAGAGCGGTTCGTTTGTAATCCGCAGCCTGTGGACCGCAGGGCCTCCAGGGAACAGAGGGCGACAGATCAGGCTAAGATGTTAATGGAGGGCCTGAGTTAAGGCTCTGTCGGTATACCAGCTAGTGACCACATCCGGCCCGCCTATTGCTGGCTTTGAACTGAAGGCTGCCGGTCTGAGTCAGGAAGGCAGCGCCCGGGAGAAAGACAAGCTCCACGCACGCAGCTGCCGAGTGGCTGTGTGAGCCTGACTGAATCCTTTCCTTCTCTGAGCCTTCTGGGGTGTTTTTTTCTCGAAAAACAAGAATGTTTGCATTAGACCTAGATGCTTTTTAAGGCCCTCTCTTCTCACTGTAGCGCTCTAGGATTCTACCAGTGACGCTCAGCTGCGAAAACCCTAGTGCCCACGCCCAAGCTCCAATTCTTCGGCAGGTCACCATTCTCAGTGGACAGCCGGGCAAGGGACCAAGCCCCTGACTTCCACCAGCAGCCACAGAAGCTCTGCCGTCGCGTCTGTGTTTACTCCCAGCTCCGGCCGGGCAGGTGACCTCAGCATGTGATCTGTCAGTGGACCGGGCCTGACGGGTCCATCATGAGACAGATGAGCCGGATCCAGTCCCAAGTCACGTGGAGGCTGTCCCACCGGCGCCCTGCCTGGCCTGCTTGTTCAGAGCGCAGGAGAGGAACTCGGGCCTCTGAGTTTGACCCTGTCAGCACCCACTGGGCAGCATCTTCGCCAAGACCTCCCTGGATGTGATGGTCCTGGGCAGGCCCCGCTGTGGTTCTGAACCTGAATGGAGGAGGAAGGGAGTGGGACGAAAAGGAGCCTTTTCATGCCGTCCGGGGAACATTTCAGGATGTTCTATAGTTTCATGCTGCTTTCCTGAAATTCATCTGAATTCATCCTGGGTGTGACCACGTAGAAAGAACAGGGACGCCGAACACTGAGTTCTTGGGGCCACTCTGTCCTGAGCCATCTCTTCCTGTCACCCTGCAGGGCGCCTGTCGGAAAGAGAGGCTCAGAAAGCCCAGTAGTTGAATAAACACCTCCCAAGCATCATCTCTGCACTAATTCCAGGTTGAGAAGCAGGAATTAAAAATGAATCGTTAACGCTTGAATGCCCTGCGCAATGTATATACCTACACAAACACAGGGTGTTCGTTCTCAGGCGAACAGGCTTTTCATGGAACGTAAATCTTTTACATCACCACAGACAGGGCTGACGCAGTGCCTTTAAGGAAATTCACTTCTCGTGTTGAAAAAATAAGTCAGGAAATACTAAGATTTATGAGAGGAATCAGGCGGGGTCCCCATTCTCCGAGAGTTGGGGTAAATCTCTGCATCCTTCTGAAGCCCATTTCTGCACCGTGCAGTTAACGCCCCCTGTCAGGGTTGTGGGGTGCAGCAATGGAAAAGTCCAGGGCTCTTAGGTAAAGCTGAATTTCACATGTACCATGTATACTGTTTTAGGTATAAGTATGTCCCATGAAATGTGTGGGATGTACTTATACGTAAAACTTATTCATTGTTTTTCTGAAATTCAAATTTAACTGGCATCGTGTATTTTATTTGGCAAGCCTGCCCCTGTCCAGACTAGTTCAGGGATTTTACGAGGTGCCACAAGAATGAGGTGTGAATTAATAATGTACGAACGTGCCTCCCAGTTTATGAAGTTCTGTGTCAGCAAGACGGGTTCGGATGGCATTGCTTTGATGGAAGGGGTTCTCTTGCAGGCCTGGGAGTCTCTGCTCGCTGTGGAGATCTGTAGGCCTGAGGGGAAAGGTCAAGGCCACACCCCAGATGAACACTTACTCTTGGGCAGTGGATTCAAAACCAAGGGCACCAGATGGAGCAGCACCTGTGAGAAAGTCCTGAGGGTTTCAGTCCACAGAAAACTCAAGACAGAGAGCCCAGGAGGATGTGCACAGCGCCTGCATCTTCTGACCACATTGTGTCTAGAAGGCTGTTGGTGCTGCTTGGAGTCCCCTGAAGGACTGGAAAAGACAGGAGTGGGCTGGAGTTAAGGGGCTTGGAGACCCGTGTGTTAGCAGGGAGAGGAGGCCTGACAGGTATTTGACTTGGATGCGTGAGCCATACATAGGCTTCCCACCCATGGGTCTTGCTCCTGGAAGGCGCCACTGACATCTAAGGTGGCATTTTGCTTTGGTAGAGGGCCCTAAGCAGACATCCCTTTTTTTGTCTAGTCGAGAAGCAGAGCACTGATGACAACAGCAATTGTAAAAAATGTGGAGGCTGGACAAACACTTTGAATCCCCGCTCCTCCCAAAGATGGGGAAGACCAGGCTGGAGAAACAATTCACCCCAAACCATGTAGTGAGTGAGGCAGAGCCATGGTGGGACCCATGCCTGCTGCGCCCCAGCGCATGGTCAGATTCGCTCCAACCATCCTCTCCTGGGACACCTGCTCTCTGAGCAGCCCCCAGGCAGCTGCTGTCCTCCAAGGCCAAAAATCCAGGGTTTCCCACAGAGGGGAAAGTGGTTATTTAATGCTAGTGACGATAATCTGCTTGGGGGCGATACTTTGTAGTTTGCAAAATACTTTCCTGTCATTTATCTTGCTTTCATCGACTTCTACCTTCCTACACCCTATACTTTCTGCTCTGGTCCACCCCTTAAAGTACAGCACTCTCCCACGGGGAGGCAGTTTGGTGTGGGGTTTAGAGTGTGGCTTTTGGAGCCAGACTGCATGAGGCTGAAACCTGACATAAGGCTGGGTGGTCTCTGGCAAACTGTGTGACAGAGGCTAACTGTGCCTCGGAGTTCCTATGAGGATTAAATGAGTTAAAAGATGCTTACAGTATTTAGCACATTGTTAGGACTTCAGAAATACCAGCAACCGCCTGACCGCCTCGATTATTCTTGTTGTTGTGTTGTTATTTCAGGACTCTGTTCTGTGACCCCAAATCCCTCCTCCTTCTTCCTGTTCCTCCTTCAAACCTCAGCTCCAAGTCCCCTCCCCCAGGAAGACTGTTTTGATTCTTTCCCCTCAACAGAGTTAAGATGTTCTCCAACATTGACTGTGCTTATTTGGATGTATAAGTTCGACTCTTTTTTGATTTCTCTCCGTGACTCAGCTTTGAACTTCAGCCCCATATTTATCTGCAACATATATGTGCTTAATTGATGTGTGTTAATTAATGGATGAGTGATCACATAGAAATCATTCTTGATTTCTTTCCTTCCCTCACCCTACGCCCAGATCCAACAGCAAGTCTTGACAATTTTATATCTAAAATAGATCCCCAGTCTGCCTCTAGGCCAGTCTAGGCCACCGCCCTCTCATACCTGAACTTGGCCCTCTCACAGCTTCCCACACCCCTGTCCTTGCCGCCCTATGATCCACCTCCCTTGACTTCTCATTGCTCTTAGGAGAAAATCCAGCCTATTCACATGGCTCTGGTGGAGCTCTGCCTCACTCCTGCCTCATCTCGCTCCACGCTCTCCCTCACTGATGTGCTTCCTCTGCTCTGGTCTCCCTTCCAGTCCTTTCCCACCTCATAGTCCTGCCCTGGCTGTTCCTTCTGGTCTTTGCAGAGCCAGCTCTGTCTTCTAATTTCAAGTTTAATGTTACATCCTCAAGGAGACTTTCCCTGAGCACCCTGAGGGAATGTCCCCCAGTTATTCTGCCTCACAATGCCCTTTTCATCTCCCCTGTAACATTTATCATAATCTGTAAATACTTCGCTTGCTCATCCATCTACTTGTGAGTTGCTTTTCCCACTCAATCTATTGGAAGCACAAGTTTGGGGTACATTATTTATTTTTTGTCTTGTTCACCAGGGTGTCTCTAGATCTGTGCTTAGTATGTTTCTGACAAATGCATGACTCCTCCTAGCACAGAAGGAGTAGACCGGTATATATGCTTGCTTTACAGACGACAAAACTGAAGTGTAGAGAGGTTGATTGTTGGCCTAGGGCACGTAGGCTGGAAGTAGGGCACCAGACCCACGAGACTGCGGACTTTTCCCATTAGACCATTTCACCTTGAAGGTCGAGAGCCCCGTCTGGCTGATTCATAGGATAATTCTTCATCATGGGACCAGAGATGGCAGAGATCCCAAGATTCTTGTTTCTAAAGAAGTAGAGCTGCCGGTATGCAGCTAAAGATTAAATCCAGTTCCAAGTTCTGGGCTGCCCTTGAGGCACTGCACATACACCACAAATGCCCAATGGTCGCAAGGAAAGTACGGCGATTGTGTGAGAGAGGAAGCCAGACCCTTAGGCCTGAGAGCAGGCTTGATCTCTCAGGACCCTCTTCAGAGTTGTTCTAATTTAGGCCCGATGGAATGGGAAAGATGTTGTTTCTAGTTCCCTCGCACGAATGTGGCCTAATTTGGAAGACTTTGCCATTCCCAAGGCCCTGGCTGATGCCTGAGAGCAGACCCGGATTATTGTCATCACGTAACATACTGCCTTGGCCATGGAGAAAAAGCTGGCAGCCAAGCACCATTTCTGTGACTTCCGGAGGAAAGCTCTTCGAGAGGGAGCCAGGGGACATAAAGACAGCCCCGATCAGGGTGGGGGTTTGTGGGTGGGAGGAAGACCCTTGGGTTTCCAGCCAGCTGACTCTAGGTCCCTTGCTGCCCCTCGGCTGCCTCCTCTGTCGGGAAGCATTGGGTTCTGACGGCTCAAGAGTCAGAGGGTTTGGCTCTGACACAGGGTCTGCTGCCAGTGGGTGGTAAGGGACCTGGCCAGGGCCCTTTGCTTCTTTGGGTCTTGGTTTTTCACCTGCACAAGGACAGGGTCGAATCCAACTCTGATATTTTCTCTTCTTAGGGCTTTTCCAGGGAAACATTTCCTCCTCTCAGACTGGATTTTCCACATCCTTCAGCCCTCAGAAGTTAGCTTGAAATCAGCATGGCTACTCAAAATAGCTCAACAGGGAGCATCTTAGTCCCAGAGGCCTGGATTTCCCAGGTGCACCTGGGGAGTACAGTGCCCACTCCTGTGGCTCTTCCAGGCCTAGGTGCTGGGTACACCTTCCAGTGACAGGTACCCACTCCAGTGAAGGAGGCTCTTCTAGAGGATGAGGTCATGGAAGCAGGTTGGGGAGTAGGACTCCTCTGGAGAGGAGCCCAGAAGTTGGGGTTTGAACCACGAGGATATAGTACTCTCCTGGCCTGGGCCCACTATGTGAGCAGATGAGGTTTAAGAAAATTAGGTATGTCCCCTTGTCTTTTGAGTGTTTACTATGGGGAAGGCTTTGGCCCAACCTCTTATATACATTGTTTCGTTTGACTTTGAGTCTTAAGAGATATTTTGATGTTCACCCTGCAGAGGAGAAAGTTGAGACACAGAGCTTAAGCGACTTGTCCAAGGTTACACAGCTGGAAAAACCAGGATCGAGCCCAGCACTCTTCACTGCGAAACTACCGTCTGTCCTAACAACAAGAGCAATAAAAATAATCAAAGTTGAAGAAGTCCAGTAAGCAGTTGTGAAAATTACTCTGGGCTTGAGGTCTAAATAGATGGCTATGAATTCTAGTTCTTTCATTTATTAGCTTGGTGACCTTGGGCATGTCACTGGACTTACTCAAGTGACAGTATCTTAACATATAGAGTGGAGGGAATCACTCCTTCTACTGCATAGTGCAAGATTAAAAGGGGTAATGTATGTGAACTGTTGAGTATTGATGTCCGGCGTGTAATAGGTGCTCAGTAAATGTCAGTCACTGCAACCTTCCCTCCAGAGGGACTGCAAAGCCTAGCTGAGATAATGATTGGGAAAACGCCGTGTCTTCCGCACCTGTCAGTAAATCCCCTTTATTACAATTATAGCAACCTAAGGGCAGGAGCCGTTTGCAAGGCTCTGGCACCATTCAGCCCCCAAATACTTCAAATTCTTTGCTTTGCAGCCAACCCTGATGACGAGCAAGGGCTTGACTCAGTGCCCACTGGGAATGACGTCCTCAGCAGGTCTCCACGAAACTGCAGCGAATGCTTCTCTGAACTTATTTTTAACACCAGAAGTTCTCTGAGGCAGGATTTTAACATTTAGCTTCATTGTTGGGGGGAAGGTTCTTTGGATTCATGGGAATTGATGATTTTAGACTTTTTCCTACTCATCATTTATAAAGATGCCATGGGGGTAAATCAAGGATGTGGTTGGCAGACATAGCTGTAGATCCGAATGAGTTCTATTGTTGGTGGTTCCTGATTACCGAAACTGTATGTAGTCATTGTGAAAAAATTTGGAAAATGGAAAAAAGTATGAAGGAGAAAAAAACTAAATAACCATAACTGCAGTCATTCAGAGACAAAGATTGTTAATGTTCTGGTGTATTTTATTTTATATATAGATTCATACATTGTTTTGCATAATTGGGATCATAGTATAAGTAGTCATGTAACATATTTTTGAATAAAACTTTGTGTTTGTAGTGCAGTTTTAATTAAGTTCACAGCAGAAATTGAGAGGAAGGCATAGAGATTTCCCATATACCCTCTGCCCCCGCACACGCATAGTCTCACTCAGCATCAACATCCCTAACAGAGAGGCACATTTGTTACAATGAATGAACCTACATTGGAACATCGTGTTCACCCAAAGTGGATAGTAGACATTACAGTTCACTCTTGGTGTCGTACAGTTGTTCTATGGGCTTGGACAAATATATAATGACATGTATCCATCACAATGATATTATTCAGATTATTTTTCACTGCCCTAAAATTTCTCCATCTTCCACGCATTCATTCATTCCTCCCCCCTCCCAAAACACCTGGCAATCTTTTTATTGTCTCCGTAGTTTTGCCTTTTTCAGAATGTCATATAATTGGAATCATACAGTACGCAGTCTTTTCAAATTGGCCTCTTTCACTCAGTATTGTGCATTTAAGATTCCTTCGTGTTTTTTCATGGCCGGATAGCCAATTTTGTAGTGTTGAATAATATTGTATTGGACCACGGTTTATTTATTCATTCACCTACTATGGACATCTTGGCTGCTTCCAAGTTTTGGCAATTATGAATAAAGTTGCTATAAACATCTGTATGCAGGTTTTGTTGTGCACTTAAATTTTTAGCTCCTTCGGGTAAATACCAAGGAGTATTGCTGGATCATATAGTGAGTATGTTTAATTTTATTAGAAACCACAGTCTTCCAAAGTAGCTTTGGCATTTTTGCATTGCCACTAGTTATAAATGAGAACTCCTGTAGCTCTCTACCTGCTGGTCTGCGCTTGGACCAGGAATATAGTGGTAACCCATTTTTTTCACTGAGAAGCCCCTTCGCGAGTATTTTTTTAAAGATTTTTATTTATTTATCTTTAGAGGGGAAGGGAAGGAGAGAAGGAGAGAAATATCAATGTATGGTTGCTTCTCGTGAGTCTCCTGCTGGGAACTGGCCTGCAACCCAGGCATGTGCCCCAACTGGGAATCGAGCTGCGATCCTGTGGTTTGCAGGCCCGCGCTCAATCCACTGAGCTACACCAGCCAGGTCATGAGTATTATTTTTTTATAGATGCACAGTATACCAACATAAGGAGGTCATAGAGCACAAAGTATTTAACCTGTCCCTTATTATTATCTGTTTAGATTTCTTTCTAATATTCATTATTATCAGTAACATTTGATGAATGTTTTTGTACATACATCTTTATTTACATCTGATTACTTATTTCCCTTGGATATATTCTTTATAAATGGAAATGACTCAGAAGAGCACGAACATTTTTCAGGCTTCCTGCAAAGGTGCTATCACTTTATATTCTTATCTACAGTGTGGGGCACTCCCTTGCCAGCAGCAGGTATTACCAGTTGCTCTAAAGCTTTGCCAAATCAATAGGTTAAAAAATGATAACTTGTTATCTCAATCTGCAAATCTTTGGTTACTTAAGTTTAATGTACAGTACAGGTATGTCATGCTTCTTAGTCACTTGTATTTCCCAGCCAGTTGTCTGTTACTGTCCCTCGCCAGGCTGACTTTGTTAATAGTAGCCCCAATAATCCTCAAGTTTTCTGCAGATGATGCCAGACCTTGCATTTAGCCACAACTGATTTGAGGCTAAGCTCCGGCAGGATTAGAAATAGTCCGTGTCAGCACTGTTGCTTCAATGAAACCAGAAAGGGGAAAGTTTCTGTGTCTTACTGGAATGTGGAGATGAAGTTATTTTGCTGAGCCACATCTATTATGTTGTTATGCCTTCTTTTCTGGTGCCCACAGCCCCTTTTCTCGAATTCTGCTCTAGCAGGAGGGCTCATTTCTGTGTATTCTTTCTTTCAGTGTGTGCATCCACCTCCTGCTATGTGCTGCACAGCTGCCACATCACAGGACTGTGATGTCTAGAGAAGAGCCTGGGCTTTGAAGTTGGGTGGATCTTGGGCGGGTCCCTTGAACCCTCAGAGGCTCAGTTTCCCCCTCTTTCAGGTCTGGGCGATAGCCCTAGCTTTGGGGAATAAATGCGTTACAAATGCAAAACTCCCAGAACAGTGTCTGCCCCATAGTGAAATTCCATTTAGCTCAATAAACAATTTTTGAGCCACTTCTGTGTCTTTGCTAGGTTCTGAGTATGCAGGACGAATCAGATGGGACCCTGTATAGTGTCTGCATTGCCTACAGGAGAAAGGTCAGGCTGTGCATGGACTCGGACAAGGCCCTCTCTGACCCCTGCTGCTCTCCTCACCCTCCCCCCACTTTCGGCATCATTAAGGCCTGTGGCCCCAGGTGTCATGGGTGGGTTGACAGCTCTCTTTAGAGCCCTGGGCCTTAGCTGCAATTCTGGGGCAACGGGAAAAGTGCCAGTTAACATTTTGTTACAGAAAAAGTCACGACTATAATTTTTATTTTCTCTTTTCTTATTAACATTTTGTCATAAGTACTTCCCCTTTATAGCACAGTTGTTAAGGGAATTAGTAGAGACAGCCATCCTTACTAAGTGACCTTGGGCAAATGGCTTAACCTCTCTGTGTTCCAGTTTCCTTATCTGTGAAATAGGAATAATAATAATAATAGCACCTACTTCCTGAGCTTCTGCTTAGGAGTAAACAAAATATTTCATGTATAGCACTTAGTATAATGTCCAGCACATAGTAAGAGAGTGATGATCTAGTATTACTAGTTGTTATACTGTCTTGTTAGCCACCCTTATGATGAGTTTGTATGGTTAAATTGAATAATCATAATATCTTTCTCTGATGTTGGATATGGTGTTTCTGATTTTTAAACACAAAGTAAAGCGGTATCCCTAAGAAATTTTTATAAAGTCATCTTGCAGTTTAGAGATAAAGGCAGAACAAAAAATTTAAGAATTCTATGTGGAATGAATAACATTAACATACTTAAGTTGCCCTGAAAAAATTCAATATTTCTATACATATTACAGGATAATTAACCTATCTGATAAGCAGGGATGATCCTTGTCTGAGGTGTAGAGCTGGCCTGAATCACCTGGGCTAGGTCTTCCAGTTTTTCTCCAGGCAAAGAAGTTGCATCAGCTCTTCTGCTGGAGAATCTCTGACATAGCACAGCTGAAGGTCATCCTGGCATTTTCAGCGACCGCTTAGGGATATCTGGCAGGGCAACTGTCAAGCCATGTCACCTGATGGGGAAGTTACAGGACAGGGGTTTCTGCCGTGGTCCTTTAGCCAACAAGACTCAAGGTTCACACTGGCATAAATGAAAGACAAACCTACACAGATCTAGCACCTTCCATGTGCCAGGCTCTGTAAAAACATTCTCTACCATCCTTAGCTAAATTAATTAAGACAGAATTTACTGGCTCTATTTTACAGATGAGAAAACTGAGATTCACAGAGGTGCAAAGTCCCTTCCAAGGTTACATAGCTGGCAGAGTGATGACTCAGATCTGCCTGACTCTAAAGACACACACTCTTCCCGTGGCCCGCTGGATTTATTTCCGTTTTAATTCAAGTTAACCAGCAGGAATTAGCACTCACATGTATTACCCCTGCTAGGCTGAGAACAGAGAGAACAGCCTAATAGGAGAGACAGACATAAATCACAAGTTCTAGTATTTTGAATAGTAGGCAGATGCATGCCTGTGAGAATAAAGCCGTGTGGGCAGTTCAATTTATCTTGTTGTGTATATTTCTGAAAGCCATCCTTAATCCTTTTAGGAAGAGGCAGGGGAGAGATAGATGGATAGATCAGGGTTGTAATCAATGAATAAACAAAGGGTGGTGGAAAATTGGGGATGGAGAGATTAATTCCCAGTCAAAGACCCTGGAAGGTCTCAGAGGATGTGGTATTTTGGTTGGGGTCTGAGGACGAGGAAGAAACAGCAAGAGAATTTTGGGAAGGGGCATGACCTATTTACCCCAAGAGAGGTAAAAACAATCTTGATTTGTGTTTGCTAAATATTGGTCTGAAACCAGAACCAACACACACCTCTCTTATTTTGCCCTCCCCCTTACATACATAGAGGGACCTACGGAGACACACCCATAGATACTCACAAAGGCAAAAACCAAACCAAAACAAAACAACCCACAGAAAATACACATAATGTACACAGATAGATACTAGCTCCCATATAAGCTCACACAAATATGGATAATACTCATACACACAGATTCACAAGATGTTGATGTTTTCAAGCACAAGCGCGTACATATTCTCCTCTCCACCCACTACTCTTGTAGGTAAATAAATGCATTTTTGCATTAACATATACACAAGTTCACACGCAAATCTCATCCTGCCCTTCTGGTTGGAGGCCAGTGACTAATGGGCAGCCATGCACAAAGGCAAGCCTCATACACAGCGGGGGCTAGGAATGGGGTTGGCGATGGGGCTGGGATTAAGCCCTGTCAGATGACAAACGCGCCCCGCCTGGCTCCCTCTGAAAGCTGCTGAGCCGAGGCTGCAGCGCCTGAGTAAGCTCTGGAACCTGGGCGGATGGGGCGAGGCCGAGCGCCAGAATCCAACCTCATAGGGTTTAGTGTCACCCAAGGTCAAGTTCTGCTACCAGACCCACCCCAATCCCTGCAAAGGGCGGGCAGCTCCCGAGACACAACAGGGCTGTGGCGTGTGGCTTGTTTTAGCAGCACAGCACCCCGAGAGTACCGGGAGTTAGCATTAACACGGGTTTATAGGGGGGCCGGGCACTGGGGTAAGCGCTTTTCGAACACAATTCTCACAATAGCTCTGTGGGTGGAGGGTAGGGTGAAGTGGGGGTGGGTCAGGCGTGTAACGTCTTCTATTTAGAGGTGAAAAAAATAGAGGTGAGAAAACTGCGCTCAGGCCACTAAACCACTGAGCAGGCGACAGGAGGCTGAGGTTTCATCAGTTGTGTCCTATTTTCCCCGGGGTTTCTGGTAAAGTGTGTGTGATCTTGTCTTCCCAGCGCAGGAAGCTGGCACCTTCCGCTCCTGATGCGTCTCTAGACACCCCGTTCTGCTCGACACAGAGCCTGGCCCACAGCAGGTGCCTGGGGAGGGCGTGGGTCTTGGTTCAACAATGCCCTCAGTTTCTCCATCTCTGAAATGGGAATGGCAGCGCAGACGTCGTAGGGCCAAGATCACGCTCTGCTGGGCAGCAGAGGCAATGCCGGACTCTGCATCCTTGCTGCTGTCGCCCTCGCCCATCGCGGGGGTTCCAGCCCAGTTCACACCCGAGTGCGGCGCCGGCGCCCCATTGTTCAAGAGGGCATGCAAGCTCCCGAGTTCCTATTCCCCGCCCCGGGTCGTGCTCGCCGCTCAAAGGAGCAGACGACTTGGCCCGGTGTCTGCCGCGCGGGGCGCGTCCTTTGTCTACTCCGCGGCGTCCGGTGCCCGAGGCCCGCGCCCCGCTTCTCGGGTAGACAAAGCCCGGGCTGCCGCGAGCGGGACCTACCGGAGCAAGGCTCGCACCACCCTCCTCCCGCCTTGGCACCGCCCCCTCCCCTCGACGCCCTCTGATTGGTCCGAGAGGCTACAAAGAGGCCGGAGAGCGACGGGGTCACGTGGGCCAGCGCGGCTTCTCATTGGTCAGGAGAGGCTGCCAATCGGAGAGGGCGGGCTGTCCGCGCCCGGCCGGGTCGTTCCCTCCGAGCTGGGGCCCGCCCGCGGGGCCGGCCGCCTGTCAGAGGGAGGCGGCGATGGTGCGCCCGGTGGCGGTGACGGCTGCGGCGGCTTCCCCGGTGCGAGTGCAGGGAGGAGAAATGACTGAGCAGCCGACCGACTGAATGAATGAATGGCGGAGCCGAGCGCGCCATGAGGAGCCTGCCGAGCCTGGGCGGCCTCGCCCTGTTGTGCTGCGCCGCCGCCGCCGCCGCCGCAGCCGCCGCGGGGAATGTCACCGGCGGCAGCGCGGCCGCGGGGCAGGTGGACGCGTCGCGGAGCCCGCGGCTGGAAGGCGAGCCCACGCACCCGTTCTCTAAGGCGACGGCTGCCACGACCCAGGCCCCGAAGACCGGACCCCCGCGCGCCACCGTCCACCGACCCCTGACCGCGTCCTCTCCAGCCCGGTCCCCGGAGACGGCCCCTCCTCGGGCGACGGCCGGACCCGCTCTCGCCACCGTCCCGGCGCTGCTCGGCCCCCCGCCGACCACCCCTCCGCCGGCGGAACGCACTCCGACCGGCCCCCGGGCGACCACCCGACCTGCGCCCACCACGCTCCCGACGACCCCCGGCCCGGCACCGACCACCCCGGTAGCGACCACCGTCCCGGCGCCCACCACGCCGCCCACCCCGACCCCGACGCCCGTTCTCCCGCGGAGCAGCAGCAGCGGCAGCGGCAGCAGCGTCCCGCCCACCCCACCTGCCACCGAGGCCCCCACGTCGCCTCCCCCAGGTGAGTCCCCGCGCCTCCTCGTCCGGCCGGACCCTCCCGGCGGCCGCCCATCCTTCCCCCGGCGCCCGGCCTCTGGGACGGGGCTCCTGGCTGGAATGGGTCGTTTCGCGTCCCGGAGGGTCCCCAGATGTCGACCTCCCCCCCTCCGCGGGAGGTCCAGGCTCTGAGAGCCGGCTTCCCACCCGCTTCTGAGTCTTTTGTGCCCCCCGGGCCGGCGTCCTCCTTCCCCTCGGGGCTCCCGGCCTTGGTCGGACGCCCGCGGTGGGCGCAAACTTCGGGGCCGCCGCGCCGGGTGACGGGCGGGGGGAGTTGGAAAGGCAGCGCGGTGCCCCCTGCAACCCACGGGCCGAAAGCTGCGCGCGAGGGAAGCTCCGGTTTCCCTGCTCCTTTCTCCCCGTTTATATAAATATCAGAAGTGCGTGTGACAGGTGGAAGGGATATTGAAAGCATTTTGTTTACAAAGTAGTGCAGAGCGCTTGGGGCCGAAAGAAAAACGGAAACATTGTAATGCGTGTTTCCCCGCAATAAGTGGATTCAGTCGGTCATTTGGGACAGGTGTGTATCTAGGTTGAGCACATTTATAAATTAGGTTAAATCCCTTCCTAGCACCATTTTCCCCCCCCCCCCCGGTCCCTCAATTACAAGGTCAATATGTTTGGACAAATACACAATTTAAGCGGGGATGTCCTTCCCCTCCCCGCCACCCTTTTTCTCTCTTAAAGGAGAATATTAGATTTTGCTGATGCTGATAGATACCCATTTCTGTTTGAGTCCCAGTAGAAAATAAGGTTCTTCCTCCTGCTGGTTGAAGTCTTCAAGCAAAGTCAGGGACAACTCCCATTCTCTCCCCTTTTCGCGAAATGGGCTGGAACTAAGCAAATAAAACCTACCTTGTCCAAACCGTTTGCCTAGATGTACTTAACATTAATGGATCTCTGACCTAATTCTTAGGCTCAGTGATCTATTGCGGAGTCAGGTATGGACTTTGGACTGTAGCTGAGTTTGTAGAGAATTTCACCACATGACTATTAATCTCAACAGTCTTGAATCTTGGGTTCAAGCTTGGCATTGACCTTAGTAGGAACGCAGATTATTCAGTCATAAAAATCCAAGTTTGCAGCTCTTCTAGCTGGATTTTGACCGTGACCTTTGTTGGTCTTGTAGGTAGAGACTGGCCTATTACTGAGAGACAGGAAGCCTAGTGGTTGAGGGTATGAACTCTGGAGCCCACTCTTAGTTTTGAATCCCAGTTCTGCCCCTTATTAACTGCGTAATCTTGGGCAGGTCTCTTAACCTTTCTTCATCTTTGAAATGAAAATAATAATAGTACCCACTTCATAGGGTTGCTGTGCAGATTATATATGACTAGGCTTTTTTGTGGGGGTGGTGGTGGATAGTAAGCATTTGAGGAACCTAGTGGGGACTTGTGGTGTTTTTTATTTGTTTTGGTAAAGGATAATAGACAAAGGATGAATTAGGTGATCTGGAATTGGAAGCACATGATAGCATTTAAGTAGCAAGATCACTTATTGAATCGTTAGTTTATGATAAATAAGTCTGTGTAATTGATATGTTTCATTTTTATTACCTTTGTGTTGTTATTTTTAAATTACAAAGTAACCATTACTTGCAAAAAAAATTACAAACAACCAGAGGTCCTCAAAGGAGCAAGTGAAAGTCACTCCTTTACTGCCTCCAGGTTCCAGTCAGTCCCTAGAGGTTACTATACTGTTAACAGTTTGATCTCTTTTCAGACATTTTTCCGGGCGGATATGAACATACACTCGGGTTTTTAAAAATGGTTTTTAAAAACTCAGCATGAAATAATCCTATATATATTGTTTTGCAACTTGCTATGTACACTTAACTGTGTATCATGGGCTTCCCCTCCCCTCTGTTAGTACCTAAGGTCTACCTTACTATTATTTTTTTTACAGTTGCATTTTTATTTGTAGAACTCTATCATAATTTAACCAATCTCTTATTATAGACACTTAGATTGCTTTTGCACTTCACTTTAAAAAGCACAGAGAAGAATGTGTTCTTGTCAAGTCCATCATATATATTATATTCTCTAATACTTTGGCTGGAGTTCATACACTCCAAATGAATTTTAGATAAAACAAAGCTAGATTGATTATATTTGCAATCCAAACTTTTCAAGGCTTTTCATGGATTAAACTATACCTCTGTCTGCAGGGGTCTGGGTTTCAAGTGTTTTAGGAGGATGCCCAATTTTGGAAGCTCTGTGTTTTAAAATTTCTGTAGTTTGTACCTTTTTTGTGAATTCACCATGGACTGCCTCTGTCTAGTTCTCAGCATATTAATAGGCAGTTGTAGCTTTACAGTGATATAATCAGGTGTGACCTTTTTATCTGAACATGGATGGGTTCTAGTTTACTTCAAACAGTAAACACATCCCTCTGACCCAAGGAGAACTTCTACCTGAATTTGAGAGACCTAGTTTGGCGTGCAAAGTTGGATTCTTCGCGTCTGGGAAGGTGGTTGTACAGGATATTTTATTTTAATGTTCCTCTAAGGGCTGAGAACGTTTGATAATGTATTATGTGATAGGATGTGTCTTCTAGCTGCCCTTTGAATTAATAAGAATTTCTTTTGTGAAGGTCTAGCTGAGAGCTCTTGCCTGCCCCTCAATTATGGCCCTCTTTTATTTACAGGGACAACTGATAGCAAACTGAAACTAATTGCCCAGCAAGCAGGCACTTTCCCCTCCTGCAGACCTGGCAAAACATTCGGCCGATTGGTTGGCTGGGTAGGACACTGTAAGGAGGGTGAAGGGAGAGGCTGTGATACTGTAGAATAATAGTTATATCAGCAGTAAGAGACTAAGGTGATGACAGGTGTTTGATTTTTAAAGTTATAGGCCTTTAATGCATCTATTTGACAGATCTGGAGCCCTTATTCTCTGCTACTAAGGTTCTAGTGGAGATGCAAGAAAAAAAAAGGATCCTGTGCTTTCTGTTTGTCTGAATGTGGCCGCCAAGATTGAATGGGGGACTACAGGAGAGAAAATAAGGACCTTTAGGGCCACATGAAACATTAACACTACCTTCTTCCATGGCTCTACATTTTAGGAAATACTTCCATAGACTTAGCTGAAATATTTCTCCTGTAGTTACACAGGCTGGTTCTGGTTGTGCCCTTTGGGGCCATGCAGAATAAGTCTGCTCTCTCTGTGTCATGACAGTTCTTCAGGGATTTGGGGACAGTGATCATGTTCCCTTTGAGTCTGGACTAAATACCTTCGGCTCCTTCCACTGTTCTTTATGTGACATGGTTTCAGATCCCCTCACTACCCTGGTCATCCCTCTTCTGGACTTTTTCAGTCTTTCTGTGTCTCTCCTGAAGTGTGGAACACAGAGTTGAACGTAATGCTCAGGATGAGCTCCAGCTAGCTGTAGCAGAGAGGGCAGTTACCTCGCTCTTTCTGGATGCTGTTCTGTGGTTGATGTAGTTGTTTCTCATCAGTAGCTTTTTTGGCAGCCATACTATGTTGTTGACTCATGGAGTCCATTAAGATAGTTGTCTTTGTTTTGTTTTTCTGTTTTAATGTGCTAGATGAGCCTTCCTTTATTCTGGATTTGGAAATTCTTCTTATTTTTTAAAGTATAAGCTGAGACATTTGCCAAACATTCAAGATTTATCATGCTAGGCTCAACCATCCTTTTAGATCCCAGGTCTGTCAGTGGACTCCGCCCAGTTTATTCATGTTCATCTACAGGGTGTTCCTATAGACAGACTCTGAGGACAAGTTAGAGCAGGTTATTCTTGCCTCACAGGGCAGAATAAATTTAGGGATGTTAAACAGTTTGGAAGGAAAGGAGAAGTAGTTTAGATTAGGTCTCAAGGGTCTCTTCCAGCTCTACAGTTTTGTGGTGATTTGGTATGCATGATTTCAGGACACATTAATGTCCCCCCAAGAGCCTTAATAATCTATTTGTAATTGAAGTTAAGAATATAGGCTTTGTTTAAGCAAGTACTAAATTTAGAATTTGAAAATCTGACTTTGATGACCTGTATATAAAATATTACAACTGGATTTTATTTAAAAGGGACATTCTGGATATGTGGGACCCACCTCACTGTACTGGGAAATATTTTCTTCATCCTGAAATTAGCTACTGCTAGGCTCAGGGTCTTATTTGCTTGTAGTTGGTTATGAAGATGCCATTCATTTTAAGGAAATAGAAGTTATTCAGGCTTTGAAGGTAATGTAGGTCCATAGTCTTATCCATGTGGAGCTGGATGTGTGTCCCAATTTAGAACTTTTCAGGTTTAAGGAAGTTAATAAGGACGCCACAGTGAAGTTTGGGGCAGCATATACAAACACATAAACATATTTGCATCAAAATGAATATATGTTCACACTGAGTGGGATAAATAAAGACTATAAATAGCCTTGCATTCAGGTTTTGCTGCTAAATGAGTTTTAGAAAAAAAATCGGTTTTTGGAGTTCCTGGTATTTAGCATCAGGTTTGAGGGATTGTAGGCCACTGTAATAGTAATTGCAAATACATGTAGTACTTACTACATCAAAGGCAATGTTCTAACTGCTTCATGTAAATGAATGTTTAATCTTCACAATTAGCTATAATCAAGTTACTATTATTTTCACTGGATTGATAAGGAAACCGAAATTCAGAGCAGCTCAGCTGTGGCAGAGCCTGGATTCAGACCTAGTCATTCTCGTTCCAGAATCTGTATCTTTGGCATTTAAAGAAGTAGTTACATAGTAGAGAAGAGATGGAAACCATTTTGCTAAAATTATTGGTTCTTGGATACTAATCTGAAAAAAGTTCCGCTCTTCTTTGGCAGTTCCTGCCTTCACTCCATTGTGCACTATTCATTCACCTTCTCAGATTTTCTGTTTTACAATATTTTACAGCTGTGATTTTAAGTTATAGCTCTAATCCTTCCTTTGATTTGGTTCTAACATGGTCTGTGATAGAGAAAACTTTGACTGTATGTAGTCTTTTTTAGGACCAGGCCCAGGGACTTCTCAGATTCACTATATCTTATTCCTGGTCTAAATTCCTAGCTTTCTGTAGAAATTCCTTAGTCTGATTAGTTTCTGGAACAAAATAGTTAAAGTCCAGAATATTAGTTTCCATTTTTCTGAATTATGTCCCCAGGAAGCCTTCTGGCTAGTTGAAAATTTACACATTGATATAATCTATCTAGGTCTTTTTATCTTGATTTTTTAAAAGACCCATAAAATTAAAGTGTGCATTACTTTCATCTCAGCATTTCTGAACAAGTATATATTAACTTCCAGATGTCCTGACACTCTTATAAAAAGAATGGAAGAAAAGTATCATGGTGCTGTTTTTTACTGATGGGTAAATTAGGGGCAAAGAGATTACCGCTCTAGGGCACGTCATAGATCAGAAGAGAATAGAACTATAAGATTGTGTTTGGCTGAAAGATGGTGTTAGATTATATTTTTAGGTATAAATAGCTTTAATTTATATTTTTGCCTTTGTCTTTTGTTTGTTTTCTTTAGATATGATATAAAAACCTCTATTACTAATGTTGAGACACCTTTTCTGGGGTCACTTAATTTTTTTTTAAAGAATACATTTTGTTTTATCTATTTTTCATTAGAAAAAACTACCGTAATCATACTGGTAACTTTGAAGGGAGATTTTAAAGAATTGTGATGAAAGAGGTAAAGATAATGTCTGGATACTGTGTATTTGGATTACAATACAGGTTTACTCAAAATAATTGTCTTTTTAGATGTATCTAAGTACATGTGATAAATTTGTGTCAAAATAATTCCTCTGGTAATGCTACTGTTCCACAGATCTTTGTTATTGTCAGGATAAATCTTTCCCTATTACTTTTCCTCCATTAAAAATATCTTTCTTTAAAAAATCCTTCTTTTGTCCCCCTTGCTCATTTTTTCACTTTAAACTCCCTTATGTTTCTCTCACTCTTGTCTCTTATTCTTAGCCTCGCCCATTCTTTCATGTTCTTTAAGGAACAAAACCATCCTCTCTGTTTAACAATTTACCACTTTGTCCTTCTTCAGTGCTTCCTCAAAGCCCAATTCTTCCAAGAAGGCTCTCTGGGGGAACAAAAAGTCCTTGAAGATGTCCTGGTAACAGGGTGCACAGGGCTGAACACTTTGCACTCAGCACAAAACCTTTCTCTGTGACTTTGACTTTTTTCCTTCAAGTTTGTTTTTAGTCTATTTAATTTAGGTATTAAGTCCACTTGATAAGAAAATGTCATCATTTATACAATATGCAGGACTGGGTATTCTCTCTTTTTGAAAAGAAAGATAAGAAAAATGAGAAAAAAGATTTTGTTTTTACTCTGGGATCTCTTTAATTGCCCAGCTTCCCCTCTCTGCCCCCTTTCTCCTAAGGAACCATATAGAAAAAACTGTCATAATAGAAGTTACATGTCTCAGTAAAAACAATCAAGTACTTTGAGTAAGTAATTAAGCAAATTTCTTTTTCTGTTTATTAATGCAGTATGAGCTGTGTTTTGGGGTAGGTGGACTGGGGCTGCGTACCAGTATAAAGGGTTTAATTTGGTCGAGAAACAAATGTTTGATCTTTTGAATGACAGAATTTCCCCTGCAGAAATCTTATTAGAGTTCATAATGAACAGGGTGCTTCTAATAATGAAAAAGTGTGCAGTGTTTTACAGGTTACAAGGTGCTCTTAGAATCTCCAAGACTTTGACATCCATATTTTGTTAACTTTTGGGTATTTTTAAAAAATATTTATTTAATTATCTTTAGAGGGGAAGGGAAGGAGAGAGGAAGAGAAACATCAATGTATGATTGCTTTCTCGTGCATCCCCTGCTGGGAACTGGCCCCTGCTGGGAACTGGCCTGCAACCCAGGCATGCGCCCTGACTGGGAATCGAACCACGATTGTCTGGTTCCCAGGCCCGTGCTCAATCCACTGAGCTACACCAGCCAGGGCTTAACTTTTGGGTATTATATGAGCAAATAGAGGCTTAGCTCCTGTCCTCTGTTGGTAATTTTATTGGTGAATATTAACAAAATCTTTACAGGTTTTGGTGGGTTTCACACTGATATTTTGTATTTTGAACTGTTGTATTTTAAATTTATTTCATTAAGTGTAAATTTTTGACTGGTTTAGCTACCCATATTTACAGGGTGGAAAAAATGGTATTTGGAAAAGAAGATTGCTTAGGCTTCCTATTTTCTTTCATAGACAATATATGGGACTGAATGGTATGGAAGGAGCCCAGTATTCATTGAAAGCAAATGGTGCCCTGGCCAGGCGGTCCCGTTGGATGGAGTGTCTCCTGTACACCGAAAGGCTGCAGGCTTGGTTCTGGGTCAGGACACATACCCACACTGCGGGATTGATCCCCAGTTGGGACACATACAGGAGACAACTATTGATGTTTCTCTCTCACATCGATGTCTATCTGTCTGTCTCCCCTTCCATCCTTCTCTCCTCCCCTCTCTCTCTAAAAAAAAGTCAGTAAAATATATCTTTGAGTGAGGGTTTAAAAAAAAGAAAGAAATGCTGATGGAGATAACAAAGGTGAATTACAGAACTTGATTGAGAGTCCCATGTAAATCTCACTTCTTCAGATTGAAATATGATTTACTTCTTTCCTAGTGTATGAAGCTCTTTAGAATTATCTTAACATTATTTTAGTTGTAGTACCTCACATCAGTGTGCCAGTAGCAAAGAGACACAGTACTCCCTCATTTCTCTGTTCTTTTTAAAAAAATATTTTTAAAAAAGATTTTATTTATTTATCTTAGAGGGGAAGGGAAGGAGAGAGAGAGAAATATCAGTGTGTATGGTTGCCTCTCATGTGTCCCCTGCCGGGAACCGGGAACTGGGAACTGGCCTGCAACCCAGGCATGTGCCCCTACTGGGAATCGAACCGCGATTGTGTGGTTCGCAGGCCCGCGCTCAATCCACTGAGCTACACTAGCCAGGGCTCATTTCTCTGTTCTGATCTAATATTTAACACTTCGGCAGGAAAGGTAATTAATATTAATTGGGAAATATTATATGCCTAGGTATCAGGATTTAAAAAAATATACATCATGTTATTTAATTCTTCAATAATGCAGTAGTTACATATTATTGTTCTTACTTTATAGGTGGCAAATACGCAGATTTAGAAATGTAAAGTAGCTTGCTTGCACCCATCAGGTTTATGAAGTCCGCAAGGGCAGGGACTTCTGTTTGTTTTGTTCACAATTCTGTCCCCAGTGTTCAGACTAAAATAGAGTCTCAATAGATATTTGATGATTGAATGAATGAAAAAAGGAATTTGTTTGTAGCTGACTACAGTGGCAGTGTATTCTTAAGGAAGATTATGTAATCAACCTCATGGTCTTTCCCTTAGTTTAAAAATGAAATTTTCTTTTTCCCTTTGCTACTTATGGCAAATTTCAAGAGTTCCTTGAAATCTGGCAAATTACGTTAGTTATTTATTATTTATTTATTTTTAGTTAAAGGAGGATCAGCAATAGACAAACACAGGATGACTTTTGTAGAAAGAGCAGCTAAGTTGGAAGAGCTGAGCACTTGTCTGTAAGACATGGGGCCCTGGGTTATTTCTCAGTTTTTCCACCAGTTCTGTGACCTTGGGCAAGCAGTTTCATCTGTAAAATGAGAGAACGGGACTAGATTTGTGGGTTCTAAACTGTATTATTTTGGGACTTTGGGCCCCTTAGATGTGTTTGAGAAGGCAGGAGAGGACAGTGGAAGCCCAGTGGGTTACTTCCGGGCCCTTCACCTGCAAGTCTCCGCCCAACATCATCATCCCCACTTGAATTTGCTCAGTTCTCGTATGGCTTATATGCTGGGTTTCTTTCAGTAAAGATTTTTGAAATAGGAATTCTTCTTCTTTACATTTCTGTAATAAAGAAATTATAGCAAGTTATGAACTTACTATATTATGGATATAATACATAAGTATTATGCAGGCATTCAAATACTTACATTATATTTAGTAGCAATGTACACCGGAGGAGAGAAATACACCAAAATGTTAAGTGGCTAAAGCTAAATAATGGGATTATGGGTCATTTTAATTGTGTTCTTTGTGTTTTTCTGAAATTTCCAATGAATCTATCCAATTTTAACTTCTAATTATAAAAATAAATAAAATGAAATAAATGTTGTGATAAGGTTGGTAAGCCTATACTTGTATGGGATCGTGTTAGGTGATATTACCTAGGGCCACTAACTGTAATTTCTGCCACTGACTTAGCAATTTTGATTTGCATCAGAGATACTTGCCTAGTCTCAGTGAGTTGTGGTTCTGAAGAAAGGAGATTGCTGAATACAATACCCAAGAAAGGAAACTTTCCTGAGCCCTGACAAATCTTAAACTTATGGTAGGGATGACGTACGTAAGATTTGGTATCTTTAGGGGGGTTTAAGATCTTAGATGAGACTGAAAACAGAGCTGTTGTTTTTATCCATATTTTTTTGTTTCAGGAATTTAAAGCATGACTTAAAATTAATGGACATAACTTATTAAAGTCATTTATGTTTAAATTATGCAAAATTGAATTTATGGCATTGTTTACAGCCTTTATTAATAGAAGATCTTTGATTAGATATTCTTTTAAAGTTTTAAAGCTCTCAATAGTTTGGTTTTATTCGTCCTCATGTTTTGCAATTAGATCAGATAGGATTGCTTTTATACTGATAATATAACAGCTGTTTTATATGATACCCTTGCTAGGGAGACAGCTAAGTTCAGAGGGGAAGGGAAATTTATTCAATTGGAAAAAGGAATGTATTCTGATTAGTCACAGGGAAAATGATAAGGAGTAGGAATGTTTTCAACCTGGCTAGAGAATGTTAAATAACCTTTATTTAGCAAGTTTTAGGTTGATTTTGAAAACTTTTGTTTCAGTCTTGCATGCTTCCCAGAAACTGGCACATTGTCAGGGATCATATTAAGTTTTTATTATTTATTTTTAAAAATCGAGTGTTTTTACTTGATGCATGTGAGCAAAAAGAAGAGGTTAGGAGTAGCATTGTTAAGTATAAGGAGAACATCATATTCTCTATGACCATTTTCATTTTGGAAATGGTCTTTAAAGGTGAAATTCCTTTAAAAATATTCTAGGGAAAGTTTAGATGTTGGCATCTCTGAAGGAAATTGGGTAAATTGAGTAGCTTTTGGGTTCTCTTCAGTCCTAGCTATAATTTATAGGGATGTAATGGTAGGTTGGGAAGGGTTACTGGACATAATGGGGGATAAGAGGGGATGTTTGGTATTCCAACATATTTATCCTGTTTTATTTTTTATTGAGGCTTGATTAGAGGAAGGCACTGAGCTTTTTCTGGCATAGATTTCTCATTTGACTTCAAATTCATTGTAATCCTACAGTGTGTTTTGATTTATCTGTTCTACATGAACTGCATTAACAATATGGCCCCACCACCCATTGATGTTGTGTGGGTTAATGAATAGTTACAATGTATACCAAAACACAAAGTGATCTAGCTGTTGGGTATTATTATACCAAGTTGTTGGGATATTGCCTGCAAACCTATCCTGTTCAACTGGTTTTACTTTTTAAGTTAGTTTGTTGCACCAACTTGTCCATGAAGGCAGAGTTGAATGGTCCAGCTAATCAGTGGAATAGCAGTCAGAAGCACCAAATTCCAATCTTTATTTCCATTTACTTTGTGAGTTCTTGAGCACATTTTTAAATGGCTCTGTGACTTAGTTTCTCTGACTGTACAATAAAGCCTGTTACTTACTTCCAGTCTCCCAAGTTTTTTGATAAGTTATGCATGTAAATGATGGTGGGCTTTTCTCAAAAACAGAGGCTTTATAGAATTCAAACTGTTTTCTAGTATTCTTTCCTGATTGCATGGTTTAATAGCTTTCAGTGTAATGTGAACAAGTTAGCTTTTGATTAAACACAACAAAGAAGCAAACATACATTTATAGGTGACTTCTTTATGCTAAAATATTTTAATGCCATTTTGTAGTTAACATATTTATGTAGTTTATACACAATTATATACTATGGTATTGTCAAAAGATTTGGTATCCTTCAGTGTTATTTTTCTTCCTGTACCACCTTGAGAAAATAAAATAATCTTTATATTAAACTCACAAAATAAGTAAGTTGTGCTTTTGTAGCTCTTTAATATTATTTTTAGTTGAGCTCTGTAGAATGGGTTCTACTTAATCATTTTTATAATTATAAAATAATATATATTTTAGAAAATATAAAAAAGATAAAAAATGAATCCAGATATAACTAAAGTTAACATTGTAGTGTTAACTACAGAATTTTTCTTATATCAATACTTATTTTAGCCTCCTCCCTACCATTGAGATACTTCTGTATTGCTTTGAAATTGCTATTTAATGTAACATATTTCAAATATTGTTCTGTAATATATTTCAAGTATTTTAACACTGTGAAATGGGACACTTTTTAAACAAAGTTGAAAGAAGTATTACTGAGGCTATTTCTATAACTTAAGTGATCAAACTCTGAGTGCTCATTATGTTCCAGATACTATATTAGGTGCCTCCTAATAGTTACAGAAAAACTCTTACCATAAAGCTTTTTAATCACTGACTGAGTTTAATATTTTGTTACTGCATACATTGCTTCATTTCTCACAGCAATAAGTGAGGTCACTTATTTGTTATGAAAACAGAGGTGTGGGTTGGATTTAGTACTCTTTTGAAGTCAAGTATATAGCAGATCAAAATGGGAAAAAATTAACCACATTTGAATTACTTGTTGCCCTGTTGCCCTAGCTGGTGTGGATCAGTGGACTGAGTGCTGGCCTGCGAACTGAAATGTTACCAGTTTGATTCCCAGTCAGGGCACATGCCTGGGTTCTGGTCCAGGTCCCCATTTAGGGGTGTGTAAGAGGAAACTGATTGATGTATTTCTCACGCATTAATGTTTCTCTCTCTTTCTCCCTCCCTTCACCTGCCTCTAAAAATAAATAAATAAAATCTTAAAAAATAATTATTTGTCATGTCACCAAAAAGAATATAAATCCATTTTTAAAATATATTTTATTGATTATGCTATTACAGTTGTCCCATTCCCCCCCTTCATTCCCCTCCACCCTGCACACCTCCCACCCACGTTCCCCGCCTTTAGTTCTTGTCCATGTGTCACAAGTTCTTTAGCTTCTACATTTCCCATACTATTCTTGCCCTCCCCCTATTTCCTACCTACCATCTATGCTACTTATTCTCTGTACCTTTTCCCCCCTTCTCCTCCTCCCACTCCCCTGTTGCTAACCCTCCATGTGATCTCCATTTCTGTGTTTCTGTTCCTGTCCTAGTTTTTTTATTTAGTTTGTTTTTGTTTTAGGTGTGGTTGTTAATAATTGTGAGTTTGCTGTCATTTTACTATACATGCTTTTAATCTTCTTTTTCTTAGATAAGTCCCTTTAACATTTCATGTAATAAGGGCTTGGTGATGATGCACTCCCTTAACTTGACCTTATTTGAGAAGTGCTTTGTCTGTCCTTTCATTCTAAATGAGAGCTTTGCTGGATAGAGCAATCTTGGACGTAGGTGTTTGGATTTCATGAGTTGGAATACTTCTTTCCAGCCCCTTCTTGCCTGCAAGGTCTCTTTTGAGAAATCAGCTGACAGTCTGATGGGAACTGGTTTGTAGGTGACTGTCCTCTTATCTCTTGCTGCTTCTAGAATTCTGTCCTTGATTTTAATCTTGGCTAATGTAACGATGATGTGCCTTGGGGTGTTCCTCCTTGTGTCCAACTTGTTTGGGACTCTCTGAGCTTCCTGGATTTCCTGGAAGTCTATTGCCTTTGCCAGATTGGGGGAGTTCTCCTTTATTATTTGTTCAAATAATTTTTCCACTTGTTAGTCTTCCTCTTCTGGTACCCCTATAATTCGGATGCTGGAATGTTTAAAGATGTCTTGGAGGTTCCTAAGGTTCTCCTCATTTTTTTGAATTCTTGTTTCTTCATTCTTTTCTGTTTGGTTGTTTCTTTGTTCCTTCTGGTCCACTCCATTGATTTGAGTCCCAGTTTCTTTCCCATCACTGTTGGTTCCCTGTGCATTTTCCTTCATTTCGCTTAGTGTAGCCTTCATTTTTTCATCTAATTTGTGACTGAAATCAACCAATTCTGTAAGAATCCTGACTACCAGTGCTTTGAACTATGCATCTGATAGGTTGGCTATGTCTTAGTCGCTTAGTTGTATTATTTCTGGAGCTTTGATTTGTTCTTCTGTTTCAGCCATTTTTTTTGTCTTGTTGTGCTGGTCACATGGTGAGGGGTGGAGCCTTAGGTGTTCACCTGGGTGGGGTAACCCAGTAGCTGTGTTGTGATGTTGTATGTGGGGGTGGGGTCTGAGAGGGAACAATGACACTTACTCCACTCTCTGTTGGACCTCAGTCCCTTCTGCCGCTCCCCCCAAGCAAACTGGGCCCTTCTGGTGCTGGTTTCCATGTGGGTGGGCTTGTGTATGTTCTAGGACCCTGCGGGTCTCTCCAACGAACTCTCCTGTGAAAGTCTCTTCTTCTGGCACCTCAGCCCCCACAGGTGTTTTCAATCGGTATTTTGAGGCTTTATTTATCTGAGCTGGGACCCTGGGTTACGCAGTCTGTCTCGCTCCCCAGTTATCTGCATGCAAATGTGGCAATGCCCCGTCAGCTGGCTGCCTTGCCTGCAGTGCCTCGCTTCACACTCGTCCCCTCACTGGGTCTGCCTGTTGCCACCCCGAGCCTGGGGTCTTCCAACAGGCCCAGGGTCTGCCCGTTGCTGCCCCGGGTGCCTTGCGCACCTGGTGTCACTGCTTCTTGTGTCGCAACCCCTCTCTGCTCAGCCGACTGACTCCGCCCCGCCTACCATTCTGGGTGAATGTGTCTATTTCAGCTCCTTGGCTGTCTGACTTCCATACAGTTCAATTTCCTATCAGTTCTGGTTGTTATTTTGTTTCTAAATTTTTGTTGCCTTATTTTGGTCATGCTAGGAGGCACAGTGTGTCTACCTATGCCACCATTTTGGCCGGAAGTCCATAAATCTATTTTGAATAGAAATCTCAGACTTTATATGATGCTTCACCTGAGACTTGGCACTCCTTGGCAGAACCAAACCAGTGACTATTTTTCTTGTGTTTGTTCCAGAATAAGCATGATATCTCTATGGTTCAAGTGGGCCCCAACAGCCCAAAGCAATCTGGAACCAAGCCAGGCATTTAGTTTTTCAGTTCTGTGATGAGGGAAGTCAAGGTGCTCATCTGCCTTGCTCATACCTTGCCAAAGAAGGCCTAGGTGCTGGGCTGGAGAATATGCCAAAGTATGGCTCTGGCCTTCAGGAAATTGATATCTGTTTTACACAATAATCTCTATTCTCTGAAATTTGCAAAGAAAGGGCTATGACTTTCAAATCAAAGCAATAACAAACCATAGTGTTATTGAGATAAGATTAAATTATTAATGCACACAAACCATTTTAGACGTGCTTAATAATCAGTACATAGTAAGCCCTGGCTGGTGTAGCTCAGTGGATTGAGCGCGGGCCTGCAAACCACACGATTGCAGTTCGATTCCCAGTCAGGGCACATGCCTGGGTTACAGGCTAGTTCCCAGCAGGGAACTCACAAGAGGCAACCATACATTGATGTTTCTCTCCTTCTCTCCTTCCCTTCCTCTCTAAAGATAAATAAATAAAATCTTTAAAAAAATAATCAGCACATAGTAACACTCAAAGTTAGCTATCATTATCATTAATAATTTTTGTTATCTATTCACAATGTTTGAAAATAGAGAAAACTTGGTCAATTCTAGATTAATAAATTTATGAGCTTTCTGGAAACACTCTGTAGACTGGTAATCAGGAAGATCTGTACATTGTTACAGGTCAACCTTTCTAACAGGCGGTTCTAAGGTGCAGAGTGGGACCAATAAGCGTGACCATATCCTATTCTGTCATAGTGGTTCAGGTGAAGCCACATTATCCTGTGACATGTTGCAGATACAACAGTAATGGTATTGCTCAGTACCGGACTAAAGGGAAGTTGTTTTCAAAAAGCAAATGCAATTGGTGTAACTGGCTGGTGTAGCTCAGTAGATTGAGTGCAGGTTGTGAACCAAAGGGTCGCTGGTTTGATTTCCAGTCAGAACACATGCCTGGGTGGCGGACCAGGTCCCCAGTGAGGGCCATGTGAGAGGCAACCACACATTGATGTTTCTCTCCCTTTCTTTCTCCCTCCCTTCTCCTCTCTCTAAAAATAAATAAAATCTTTTTAAAAAGCAAATGCAAAGACAGGACTCCATGAAGCAGCCATTGTCCAGTTCTGGCGGGTGTTTTATAGGTATCTGGGATCTTATATAGGTATCAGGCCCTAGCCTGGTATATGGAAATGACGTGGTAAAGTGAAAAGTAAGGCTGGTTTATAGAAAGATGTGAACACTCAGTTTTATATTGGTTACACATTGGTGTTTCTGAGAGCCCACCGAATACGACATGCTCATACACACTGCACGTCAGAATAGCCTCCCTGGGCCTCTATACCGTTGTCTGTGACTTGAGGATGATATTGATGGCCTCACAGGGTTCTTGAGTGTTGACCTAGAACTGAAACCCAGCTGTCTGACTTAAAAGTCTGGGCCCCTTTTTTCTTTTGACTAAACTGTGCTGCATTGCCAGAGCAGATGGGAGTAGCTGAAAATGAAATAAGGCAGTCAGTGATACAGAGCACATTTAGGGTTCTGTTTTTATTGCCTTTCTTAACCTCCCCCAGCAAGCCCATACATTGTCCTTCTAAGCACTCATTCTGAATTACACAGTGACTCAGGTTTGATTTCAGTAGCTACTGTGAAAACCAAAATTAGATCAAAGTGTGTTTCTCAGAGGTAGATAAGGGTGTGGAGTGGAGATGGGGAGAGATGATAATCCTGGAAATTAGTTGAGAGTAAATAGGTAGACAACCATGATAAATGTAAAGCAGAACTGAAGAGTAACTATGAGGTTGTCTGCTCAGTGCCAGAAGGATTGGTGCTAACAGAGACTGTAATGCTTATTAGCATTTGGCAAGAAACACCACACACTGCAAAATGGTAGTATTGATTGTTCTGAACAATAAAGCCTTTCATCTTTAACTTAATAGGGACTCTAGAGCAAGATGCTGGTGCAAGACAATATGTGGTAAAAAGTAGCAGGTGATCATTTGGTTCTGTAAAAATCATAGAAGAATCTCAGACTTGCAAATGTAATTCATAGTTCTGCCAGTTTTCTGAGGGTGCATCCCCCATTTTATAAACTTCCCTTGTTACTTGAAGGTCAGACAAAGGAGAACTATTATTTCATGTATAGACCCAGCTACTTCTTTCTTATTCAGTTGCAAAATATATTGATAGATGATGTACACAATTTTGGAGGATTTGTATTTGTTAGAAAGAATTAAATAACTTTAATGTATGGCATCAGGACTCAACAGTAACATTCTACAGGTTGAACTATACAATTGTAGCTGTGGAGAATACATATACAGTGCAAAACCTGGGCATATAATTCTCCTAGTTAGTAATTTAATATGATAATTGCACTTCAGTATAACTCTCCCATTTAATCACACAAGTGATTCCAGCCCATAGTGCTTCAGTTTCTTAATATGACTTGAGGTGTCTTCATAATTTCTCTGTAATAATTTCCTACCACCCTTTTCCTTATGCTCTCAACTTCAGCACAAATTGCTTATATTTCCCCACAAATACCATGCTTATTATTATTAATAAAGAAATAGTCTGTGTGAGATACTAAGGGCTTTAAATGAATTATCATGACCTTATTTAATTCTCAAAGAACCTAACAAGAAATATGTATTTTAATTCCCACTTTACTAAGCAGAAATTGAGGCTTTGAGAGACTAAATACAGTACATTGAGCAAGGTCTCATAGCTAGTAAAATGTAGAACCTTGATTCAAATTCAGGTCTGTGTAGTTTCAAAGCCGCCTCTCTTAATCAGTAAGCTAACTGGCCTGTAGTTACTTTGCTTATGCTCTTCCCTCTGCCTGGAATTTCCTTCTCTTCACTTTTAATAAGAGCCTTAATTGTAAGCAACAGAAATGGCATTTATTAAAAGGATATTGAAGAGTTCACAGAATCTCCTAGGGGACCAAATTCAGGACGTGGAGCTAGACATAATGCCCTGTTGTGTTGCAGAGAATTCCACTGAATATGCCACTGATACCATGACTGAACATTAGACGCTGCAGTTGCAAACACTGGGTACTGGATACAATGACAAGTACTGCTACATTTTATCATACCGCAGCCATCTTCCCTCCGCCCCTAGGGCCTCATGCTCCCTGCTTTGAATCGTTTGTGTCTAATTCCAAGCCAGGCGAGGGTGCTTGTGATTGCTAAGAGCCTCAATCAGTTGTCTGTGCTCTTGATGTAGGGAAAGCAGGGGAAGAAATAATCTGGCATTATGAAGTTTTGTGGTGGGATAGCAAAGCTTAAAATACCGAGAATTTCCTCAAATAGGAAGAAATTCTGAAATAGTAGGAAATTAGACTATGATACTAAGCTGCCAAAAAGAATGACGCAGATGTCTACCACATCCCTTTCTTTGCCTGACAAACTTGTCTTTGAAAAACATCTATGCAGCCTCCTATACTTTTGTACCTTATATATTATATTACTGTATGTATTATATTTTTTATTACTTGCTATTTAAGAATTCTTGTTTTAAAGTATTTGTTTATTTAACTGACTCTATACTTTGTTCTCAAGTAGCTTATTGGCTATGTCTTATTGATGTTTGTACTCAAACATCTACCTAGGATAGTGTTCAGCACATAGTAAGTACTCAATTAATAGTTGAACTGAACACAAATCCTCCCCCCACCACCACTATTAGAATGTAAGTTCCATAAGGGCAGGAATTTTTGTCTCTCTCCCTGCCCCCACTATATGCCCAGCACCTAGATTAATTCCTAGCATCTGGTAGGATCTCAGCAAATATTTATTGAATAAATAGATACTCCTAAACAGTAAATTGTTTATCTCCGAGAATGATATGGTCAGGTAGATTCTGCCATTGTGAGTGGCAGATTCAAAGAACTATATGATATTTTCCAAATAGACTGCATGTTACAATAAGAGGCTAGAAACTGTCTCATTAATCTCTTGTTATTTCTTCTTCCTATCCAGAAGCATGACCAGAAAAGGGCAATATGGAAATTTGGAATTCTTTCCCAGACCTATCACCATAATCACTAGCCACAAAAATGGCTTAAAATATCATACCTGCTTGACATAAAACATATTTTTATTGTCTCTTTTTGTATAACCAGCTATATCTGGCGATTTCATCTATCCCTGGAAGAAAAGACAGTTGGGCGAACTATCTTGTATCTTGTTTTCAAAAGTATAATAACCTAGGACAGCAGCATTTTACTTTAAAGAAATGAAAGCTCATAACTGTAAAATTATTTGCACGAAGGCAGCAGAGTAGCAGAGATATACTGTAGATCAGAGTTCTGTAGTTTTTAGAGGTTAGCTTTTGGGAGGGAACATAGCACAGTTATGTCAATCGGAAAGAGAACTTTTGTTCAAGCTAATTAAAGAATCATATTGTATTAGTGATAACAATCATCTCTGGAACCAGACTGCCTGGATTTGAATCATTTGCTCCATTACTTACTATCTGTGTGACCTTGGGCTCTGCCTCAGTTTTCTCATCTATAAAATGGACATAATAATAGCATCTACCTCACAGGGTTATTTTAAGGATTAAATGAAGTACTTAGAATGCATGGCATAAGTAGGCCTTCTAAGTGTTAGCTGTTCTTTATATTTTGAATATCTATTTACTTTTCACTACTTCCATTCTTTTTGATTCTTTACTATCGCTGATCTTTTTAAGTGTGAATTAGTAGTGTTACCATATATTACAGAGAACCTGAATCTGAGATGAAGTTGTTTGCCCAATAGTCACATAGCTGTGAAGTACTAGTTAGCTGAGATTCAAAACCAAATCTATTTTGTTTTGAAGCTCTTCCTATCATGTTAAATTAACATGCTAAACATAGGTTGAGTTTAGTGTGCTCTATTATAGCTCTCTAACCACTGTTACTAATTTTAATGCATCTTTTTCTTTCTACCACCTTCTCTCTCTTTTCTGGTTTTTAGTCATTATTTTTTCTCTCCATACCATAGATTTATTTACCATCCTTATTGCTTTTCCTTTAATTCTATGGATTTGTAGTATTCAGGAAGTATGTACTTTACCTGAAAGACCAAAGCATATCCTCATCTACTACTATGACTGTGTCTTTTAAAATTACTTTCATTTTTTGTTAGCCTTGTTGATCTGTATATTAATGGATTTCCAGAAGAGAAGACAGGTATCTGCAATGAGTCAGATAAGTAATTTTATATGTTAGGTAGGATGGCACTTAAGGGAAAATTGCAAAAATTTAGGACCAAAAATTTGGTCCTAAATTCCTTAATTCCAAAAATTTAGGACCATTTCAGTCAGTGTAAAAGATAACACACAATTTTGTCAGAAGCAGAGGCAATATCAAATAATGATGCTGAGTTGCTGCAAAAACTTTGCAACTTAGTACTTTTCTAAGTACTAGTGTGATTATCATTGGTGGACTTATGCATAAAATTTCTCTTGAGAATTCCAAATGGGCTTGATTTTTGTTGCAAAAAATATGTTTACATAAACTTACTCTTTTAGAGAATTATCTCTTAGCATATGATGTTTTTGTTAACAATAGGACTTTTCACAGTTATCAGAAAATGGGGATTTATCTCTGCTATATTTCCTTTAGTTGATAATCTCACATTATAGAACACTCAATTAGAAATACACACACTTAAAATCAGTGATTAAACAGTCTTCAAGAACTAAAGCCACAAATATCAGGAAGCTATTACTTTCTATTTCCTTATTGCTTAACCAACCTTATTTTTTTCCAACCAGACAAGATTTCAGATCCTCTTTTCACTTGATATTTTTTTGTCTCACTATGTTCAAACTGACCTTCAATTGTGTTTTGGTAATATGTTCAGCTTAAGATTTCTCATTTGTTTTTACCTAAGTAATAGGGAAAAGGGTATAACAGTAAGTTTACAGTGGGCTTTCCATGTTAACAAAATAAAGTTCCTTTATTTGTTTACCAAATCTTTGTTAATCACTTGCTATGCACTTAGTGCTGGGGTAGAGAGATGCTGCAGAGGTGAGTAAGAGTTTCTGTCCTTGAGGACATAGTGGAAATATAAAAAATCAGACTACAGAATGGTAAGTTCCATTACAGTGGTGTGCTCTACTACAAGAGCAAAGAGGGGGTGGTGCAGGATAAGTCAGATAAGGCTTTTCGGAGGAAGTGTTCTCTGAGCTGACACTTGAGGTGGAGGCAGGGGAGGCCACTCTAGGAAAAGGGAACAGCACGTGAAAGCAGAGGTGAGAAAGCGCGGGCACGGCCTGTTCAGGGAACTGAAGACCCGAGTGGCTCAAGTAGGGGAGGAGAGGATATGTGAGGGCAGAGCAGGGAATGGTGAAATGTGAAGCTGGCATTTTTAGCAGTTGTGAAATAATGAGGTGCTTGATATGTCATGCTCAGAAATTTATTCCAAAAGCAATGAAGGAGTATAAGCCACAAGTGACATGGGAAGGTTTGTGTTTTAGATCGGTCTGGAAACTCCAGTGCACTGCTGAAAGAGTAAATGATCTCCAGCAAAGATAATTAGAGGCCACCGACTCTCTCTAAACTTTTTCCAGCATTAGTTTTGGATTAAAGGGTTTATATGCAAAGATAATGTCAAAATAGGAGGGAGACATGAATTAGTGTTCTGTCCTCTCTTATTAAGCAAACATTTGAAACCTATTTTGCTCGTTAATATAACATACAGACTTGACAAATAAAGCCAGCAATCGATGCTGGATCTCTTAATGGACCTGCTGTTAGACTGAACAAACCTAAGTGTCTCTTGTGTGCCAGGTGCTGTGCTCAGAGCTAAGGATGGAAGGATGAATGACTTAGGAATTTACAGTCTGATGGAAGGACAGAACTGAATGGAAATACTTTAGGATACTTATGTATTAGGTTACATTTTTACTTTCCATCCTTATCTCAAGCCTTCAAAGTATGGATGAGGAAAGCAAGGATAAGAGAGGTTTTTCCCTTCAGCTTTATTGTCATATAATTGACATATAACATTGTGTAAGTTTAAGATGTACAATGTGGTGATTTGCCACACATATATATTGCAAAATGTTTACTCCAATTAATGTTAGTGTACATATCCTTCACCTCATATAATAATCATTTTGTTATTCTCGTTGCTGTGGTGAGAATATTAAAGCTGTATTAAGAGAGGTGTTTGATTTAGTCAAGGTCATGTAATAATGAATGGTACTAGCTAAACTCAATATTTGATCCACCTACCTTCAAATGTTTTCCATTCCCTCCCCACTGTATATACTGCTTCCTCTGACAGGCAATGCGTATATATTTTGAGCCTAGAATAGTTTTTTTCTCGTTTCTTTTAATTCTTTTTTAAAAATATATTTTATTGATTATGCCATTACAGTTGTCCCATTCCCCCCTTCACTCCCCTCCACCCTGCACACCCCTCCCCGACCATCCCCCCCTTTTGTTCATGTCCATGTGTCACAAGTTCTTTAGATTCCGTATTTCCCATAGTATTCCTGCCCTCCCCCCTGTCTATTTTCTACCTACTGTCTATGCTACTTATTCTCTGTACCTTCTCCCCCCTTCTCCTCTTCCCACTTCCCTGTTGCTAACCCTCCATGAGAACTCCATTTCTATGGTTCCGCTCCTGATCTAGCTGTCCTCTTAGTTTGCTTTTGTTTTAGATGTGGTTGTTAATAACTGAGTTTGCTGTCCTTTCACTGTTCAAGACTATACTTTCAGGGATCATTTCTATAGTTCGTTTCTTTTAATTCTTTCTAACACTACTGAAACCAGTATGTTGAGCCTCAAAGCATCTAGTCATTGGTGATTTATTTATTCATTTATTTTAAAATTACAGTATATTGAGTATGCTGTTACAGTTGTCCTGATTTTTACCCCTTTGCTCCGCTCCACCCATCAACCCTGCTTCTGCAATGCCCCCTACAATTGTTCATGCCCATGGGTCATGCCAATAAGTTCTTCGACTTCTCCATTTCCTATGCTGTACCATACATCCCTGTGGCTAATCTGTAATGCCTGTTTGTACTTCTTAAGCCCCTCATCTCTTCACCCATTCCCCCACTGTCTCCTCCCATCTGACAACCATTAAAACGCTCTCCATATCCATGATTCTGTCTCTGTTCTTCTTGTTTGCTTAGTTGTTTAAATTCAATTGTTGATGGATTTGTATTTAATGCCATTTTGTTGTTCATAGTTTTAATCTTCTTTTTCTTAAATAAGCCCCTTTAACATTTCATATAATAATGGTTTGGTGATGGTGAACTCCCTTAGTTTNGCCTGTTTGTACTTCTTAAGCCCCTCATCTCTTCACCCATTCCCCCACTGTCTCCTCTCATCTGACAACCATTAAAACGCTCTCCATATCCATGATTCTGTCTCTGTTCTTCTTGTTTGCTTAGTTTTTTAAATTCAATTGTTGATGGATTTGTATTTAATGCCATTTTGTTGTTCATAGTTTTAATCTTCTTTTTCTTAAATAAGCCCCTTTAACATTTCATATAATAATGGTTTGGTGATGGTGAACTCCCTTAGTTTTTTCTTATCTGGGAAACTCTTTATCTGCCCCTCAATTCTAAATGATAGCTTTCCTGGGTAGAGCAATCTTGGCTGTAGGTCCCTGCGTTTCATGACTTTAAATATTTCTTGCCAGTCCCTTCTAGTCTGCAAAGTTTCTTTAGAGAAATCAGCTGATGGTGTTACGGGAATTCCCCTGTAGGTAAATAACTTCTTTTCTCTTGTGGCTTTCAAGATTCCCTATCTTCAGCCTTTGGCATTTTAACTATGATGTGTCCTAGTGTGGGCCTCTTTGCATTCATCTTGTTTGGGACTGTCTGTGCTTCCTGGACTTGCATGCCTTTTTCCTTCACCAAATTAGGGAAGTTTCTTTTCATTATTTTTTCAAGTAGATTTCCACTTTCTTGCTCTTTCTCTTCTCCTTCTGGCACCCCTTTGATGCAAATATTGGTCCTCTTGACATTGTCCCAGAGGCCGCTTACACTATCCTCATTTTTTTGGATTCTTTTTTCTTCTTGTTGTTCTAGTTGGTTGTTTTTTGCTTCCTTATGTTCCAAATCATCGCTTTGATTCTCAACTTCATCCACTCTACTCTTGTTTCCCTGTAAATTGTTCTTTATTTCAATTAGTGTATCTTTGATTCTGACTGGATTGTTTTTTATGCTGCTGAGGTCCTCACTAAGTTTCATATAGAAAAGTAGCTTGTTGGGCCTACCAGTTGGGTGGGGCGAAGTCTCAGGTGATCTCCAAGGCAGGTCAGTGTTAGCCAGGTTGATGGAGTCTCAGAAATGGCACCAGCTTGCCAGCTCTGTGTGGGGAGGGTTTAGAAAAGGGACAATGGCCTCTGCTCACTTTGATGCCAGACACTTCTGATTCTCCCAGTATACCACTGGTGCCTTTCAGTTGCTACACCTGTGCTGCAGCTCAGAGGGAGTGATTCAGTGTGTGGGTTCTTTAAGAGGAACTGTTTTGGGCTCCAGCAGTTTCTTCCATTGACTTAATTCCCACTGTTTTTTGCAGTCAAAAGTTGTGGGGACTTATCTTCCTGGCACTGAGACCCTGAGCTGGGGGGCCTGGTGTGGGGCTGAGACCCCTGGTTCCTGAGTATCCTCCCAAATTTTCATCCTCCACACATTGGGGAGGGACCAGCCCATTCTGCATCTGCACCCCTCCTACCAATCTGCATGGATGTGGTTTCTTTAATTCTGTAGTTGTCACACTTCCATTCAACTTGATTTCTGCCAGTTCTGAGTGATGGTTGTTCCATGTTTTAGTTGTAATTTTGATGTGGTTTTGTGAAGAGGTGAGCCATGTCTGCCTATGCCACCATCTTGGCCGTAAGTCCTTAGTCATTGGTTATTAAAAGTATAGGTTCTAAAGTCTGGTTTCAAATCCCAGCTCCACCTCTTACCTTGCTATCAGTCCATTTCATAGTGTTATGAGTACTGTTATGAGGTAAAGTTTCTAAACCACTTAAAACAGTGAAAGCATAGGGAAAGGATTCAATAAATGTTAGTTGTTAAAACTGTCTTTGAAATAGAAATTCATCTTTTTTTCCAAATATTCAGGAAGTCTCGTTAAAATGCATTTAAACCAACCTACCTTACTTAAATTAATTTTGGTGAAGAGCTTTTGCCTAGCATGCATGTTTAAAATCTCACCTCTTGTTCAGGGGATCGGTGAATGACTTTGCTATCACAAACAAAAACTTGAGAAAATATGCCTGTGAAAGTAACATAGACACTTAAGCCCTTTTTATTATGGAAGAATTTGCGGATATACAACAGTGAACAGACTAGTGTAGTGACTTCTCTCATACTCATAACCCACAGGGACAGCCCCCCAGGCCAGTCCTGCCTCGGCTGTTCCCTCTGCCTGTGTTCCCCCTGCTCCTGTGCTGTTTTGACATGAATTCCAGGCATCATTTTATCTATGAATATTTCAGAATGTATTTCTAAAATATAAGGTTTCTCCTATTTTTCTTAAATAGCCACCTGTTATCATACCTAAACAAAGAAAAATTGAACAATTTCTTACCATCATTAAATACAGAGTCAGCAAAATGCTTTCTTTATGATTAAGGGGAAATCTTTTCTTTTTTTAAAAAACTAAATCTATAGACTTGATTGATTATTTTTTGGGAGAGGTAATGGACATTGGTAGATTCCTTGTTGTTTCTGATGTTGCTAAATAACTTCGTATAGCCCAACTGAAGATGAAAACTAGAAGATAAGGGCTCCTTGCATTGTTTGGGTAGGACTGGTTATAGATTAATATCCAGTTTTTACATGTGAGTAAACTGACTCAAAGGAATAATTTGTCAGTGGTCATATAAACTGTAGACAACTCGAGCTGATATTTGTCATTTGAACCATGCTCATTTCATAAATGTGTATTGAATTCTTACTATTTATATTTCTTTGTAAATGTCTATGGCCCACATTATTTTTATAATAAGGACATTCTTCTGTTTGATCACTTAATTTCTTCCACCTTTTGTCCTCTTAGAATTTTAAAGTACTTTCCCCCTCCTCTGTCCTGTTCTAATTTTAAGCCAGGGTAGTGCCTTCAGGGCTAATACAGGGGAATTTGGGTCTCCAGCAGAGGGTCAGTTTTCAACTACGAAAACAAGTCAGGCAAATGGTCTATTATAGAACTTTTCATTATAAAAAGTTCTTTTCAAATTCCAGGATATTGCTTGGTCACTGAGGAGTCTGTACTACCATTCACTAGCACCCTGGGTGTCTGAGCAGACCTGGTTAGGAATGTACTGTTCATATTGAATGAAAAAAAAAGGATAGAAAAGCTGCCTCAAACATTGCATCACCCAAAACAAACACTGCACATCTTTTATGTAGTTAATACAAAACATTAGTCTTTTAAAGTAAACCCTAGCAAACAAGCAATTTTCTTTTTGAGTGGTTCTATCTTTGACTACATCCACATGTTTTTTAACATACACTTGATATATACAATATGAGTTCTAGAGGGCACTGATGAAAGCTCACTGCTTTTCTGGTCTCTGTCAGTGAATAAAATTGTTTTAATATGTCAGGTCTGGTGTTGTCAAGAAAATATCTCGGTGTACCTGTCTTTTTCCTTACCATTAAAAAAATTGCAAGTCCTTGGGCCTCATAATTTCCCTAAAGTTTTGTATCCTGTCCACCGAACAATTAGCACAAATGATAGTGCTGATGAAATGTCTTTGATATTGGTTTATCTGGAATGTTTATTCCTCTCAGCTTTCCAACCAAGGAAGCTGGGCATGAACTCCTACTTTGGAAAATATCTGAGTGGGCAGACTCATTTTGCCACATTGCCCTCATTGTCTGTCTTTGTTTATTCAGCTGAAAATCTGTACTTGTCTCTTACCCATGGATCTCAAAATGTCTAAGAAGCTGTTAAAATGGGTACACAAATTGTTTGGGGAAGGGAAAGGATGAAAATCATAATGTATAATGAAGGTGCTCTTTCAGGGCACAGCATAATGACTGTAGGTGGTTATACAGCACAACTCTAGTAACATTGTTTATGGGTTTTATTAGGGTCTTTGATTTTATACAACTTTTCTACCTGCTGGAGAAGAGACTTTGATAATTCATTGGTACATGATTTGTTTTTGCTACAGTAGAAAGTCAAGTTTTAAGGAAATGAGCATACTACCTGACCCAAATAACAATAAATATCCTGTGGTCTTGGTAATATACACATGCTCTTGGCAGGCTTCTAAAAAGTCCTCTTGCCTTCATTCTTTTCCAGTCCATTCTTTACACTGCAGTCAGTTATCTTTCTACAGTGGAGGTGTGATCATATCATTCTCTTGTGTAAAATTTCTCCATAGTTACTATCCAAGTGCCCTTAAGAAAATCCTTCACTTGTCACCACTCCTGCCTCCTAGTCGGTGCTGGAGCCGAAATGAGCTTTACTCAGTTCTCTGTGGTATTGTGCTCCGTCTTACCACCATATCATTCACATGATATGATACAATATTGCATTTGAAATATTCCCCCCTGCTCTTAGCTTGGCTAAACTTCCTCACCTTTTCTATCCATTTAGATTTGTTCCTCTAAAAAGTCCCACTTGTTTCTCCCTATCTACCTATCAAACACACACACCTTGTTTTCCCCAAACATTGTGCATGTTTTTCCATTTTATCACACTATGTCGTGTCTTTGTTTTTCTCTCTGCTGTATGACTCTCAGCTGTTGTGAGGGTAGGGGCTGTGTCTTTCTTCCACGTCGTTGTATCTCCAGCATGTGGGAAGTATATTACCCATTTTTGGTACAATACTAATTGTTGAATGGTTGAATTAATAATTATGTGTTTCACCAAGAATCATTTCTCTCATAACCTCAGAGAAAAAGTAGGGTTCTGTTTTCATTTCTTGATACTTTTCTCCCCATCTTCTAGTCACATTCATTCATTTGTTCAGTCATTCAGTTATTCAACAGAATGTTGCTTTCAGCCTTTCAAACCTCCATGCCCTGCCCAGAAGCATGTGTAAAGACCGAGTAAAAGGAAAACTCCTGCATATATTTACCATAGGCTTCTCTTGTCCACCCTGTCTAAAATTGCACTCCCCAACACACATATCCAGTCCCACCTCTTCCCCCCACCCCATGTCTTCTCTCCATGCATAGCTTTTCCTCTTCATCACTTAACTATTTCCTAACACACTAGATATTTAACTTAAGACATTTGTTGTTTGTGTCCCCCATGCTGAGCTATAAGGGGCCTGAGGGCATGAATTTTGGTGCGTGTTGTTTACTGTTGCGTTCCCCAGCACCTAATACAACACCTGGCACAGAGTAAGCCAATATATATTTGCTGAGTGCATGAATGAGTTAATTCCCTTATATGTGCATCTTTTTAAGAAGCTTTTAATACACCTGATTTGATTTTGGATTTAGTTTTACTTCCAGGACTGTGCTGTTGTTCTTTTCTCTCATTTCTCAGACTTTCCATGTCGTTTTACTTTTGAGGCCATAATCTTGGATAGGCCCCACAAAGTTTCTGTTTTTCCATTTTATTGCTTCAGGTAACGATCACTCAACTTAAGTCTGACCTCTGTATGGTGTAACCTGGTACCTGAATCCCAAAGACCCAGGTCTATTTTGAGGAGGGGTAAGGATGCATTCAGAAATAAGTAAGATGTAAAACCTGTTCTCCTAGAACCTAGGTAGGATAGGTAGATAAATAACTATAGTACAAGGTTGAGTAGGATAATATTTACTAATGAGAAATGTTAATGGGGGGAAACTTATGTCTTTAAAAAAATTATGAAATATATCAAGCTTCCAAAAAAGTATGGAAAGTATTATAGTGAGCATTCACTATGTACCTACCTCTCAGCTTTGTAATATCTGAATTTTCTCCATTTGCTTTGAATTTTTTTCAACTTTGAAATAAAATACTAGGTATGATTAAAGCCTCAAGTGTTCTTCCTTAATCCAATTTTCTTCCTTCTTTACTTAGGTGCAATCACTATTCCAAAGTTGGTCCTAAGTGTCTAAAAGTGTTGCCATTAAACAGAACTCCTTTTCCCCTCCCCACCGCAATCCCCTATTTTACTCCTTGCTTTTCTGAATTTGACTAATTTAGATACCTCATATGAGTAGAATAATGTCATATTTGTTTTTCTGTCACTGCTGATTTCATCTGACATAATAATGACTGTAAGGTTCATCCATGTTGTATGTGTGACGGAATTTCCTTGCTTTTTAAGGGTGAATAACATTCTATTATGCGAATACCCCACATTTTGTGTGTTCGTTCATCTGTTGTGGGCATTTGGATTGCTTCCACATCTTGCTGTTGGGAATCATGCTGCTCTGAAAGGGGCAAGTGTCTCCTTAAGATCTTGCTTTCAACCCCAGAAGCTGGGTCATGTAGTGGTTCTATTCTTAACTTTTTGAGGAACTCCTAAATTATTTTTCACAGCGGTTTTACCATTTTACAGTCCTCACTAACAATGTGGTGACAGCTTTTAATGGTTCAGAAAGTGGTGAGTTGGATGCATGAAATCGAAAGTGAAGCAGGAAGAACAGGAAGATTCCACTAGTGTGGAGATAAATTTCACTTTGTCGGAGTGTGTTTCTGTTCGATAATTTAGCTAACATTGCTTGCTTCTCTAAGACTGACAAGAAAATAAGTCTGAGATGTCCTAAATTAAATTACAGCAAGTGGGAGGGTGGAAGGAAGAGACAAGAGAGGTTAATCAGTTAACAACTGTAGGGCAAAACCAACAAAGACTGCTTGCTTACATTCCTGAATATATGTTGAAACTTCATACTAACTTCCAGGTGTTTTTTTTTCTGTGATTATCTGGAGAGAATAGCCAGGTGGCTCTGCTTCTTGCTTATACACAAACTTTCTGGACTGCTGCCCATGACCAATCCTGAAGAACAAACACTTCTTCCTTACAGACTTTGTACCTATCTCAGAACTATCCCCGCTTCACCTTTTCCCACTCCTTTTAACCATAGCCAATATAAATTCTTTTTAAAAATATATTTTATTGATTATGCTATTACAGTTGTCCCTTTTTCCCTCCTTCATTCCCCTCCACCCTGCACACCCTCTCCCACCCACCTTCCCCCCTTTAGTTCTTGTCCATGTGTCACAAGTTCTTTAGCTTCTACATTTCCCATACTATTCTTGCCCTCCCCCTATTTCCTACCTACCATCTATGCTACTTATTCTCTGTACCTTTTCCCCCCTTCTCCTCCTCCCACTCCCCTGTTGCTAACCCTCCATGTGATCTCCATTTCTGTGTTTCTGTTCCTGTCCTAGTTTTTTTACTTAGTTTGTTTTTGTTTTAGGTGTGGTTGTTAATAATTGTGAGTTTGCTGTCATTTTACTATACATGTTTTTAATCTTCTTTTTCTTAGATAAATCCCTTTAACATTTCATGTAATAAGGGCTTGGTGATGATGAACTCCCTTAACTTGACCTTATTTGAGAAGTGCTTTGTCTGTCCTTTCATTCTAAATGAGAGCTTTGCTGGATAGAGCAATCTTGGACGTAGGTGTTTGGATTTCATGAGTTGGAATACTTCTTTCCAGCCCCTTCTTGCCTGCAAGGTCTCTTTTGAGAAATCAGCTGACAGTCTGATGGGAACTGGTTTGTAGGTGACTGTCCTCTTATCTCTTGCTGCTTCTAGAATTCTGTCCTTGATTTTAATCTTGGCTAATGTAACGATGATGTGCCTTGGGGTGTTCCTCCTTGTGTCCAACTTGTTTGGGACTCTCTGAGCTTCCTGGATTTCCTGGAAGTCTATTGCCTTTGCCAGATTGGGGGAGTTCTCCTTTATTATTTGTTCAAATAATTTTTCCACTTGTTAGTCTTCCTCTTCTGGTACCCCTATAATTCGGATGCTGGAATGTTTAAAGATGTCTTGGAGGTTCCTAAGGTTCTCCTCATTTTTTTGAATTCTTGTTTCTTCATTCTTTTCTGTTTGGTTGTTTCTTTGTTCCTTCTGGTCCACTCCATTGATTTGAGTCCCAGTTTCTTTCCCATCACTGTTGGTTCCCTGTGCATTTTCCTTCATTTCGCTTAGTGTAGCCTTCATTTTTTCATCTAATTTGTGACTGAAATCAACCAATTCTGTAAGAATCCTGACTACCAGTGCTTTGAACTATGCATCTGATAGGTTGGCTATGTCTTAGTCGCTTAGTTGTATTATTTCTGGAGCTTTGATTTGTTCTTCTGTTTCAGCCATTTTTTTTGTCTTGTTGTGCTGGTCACATGGTGAGGGGTGGAGCCTTAGGTGTTCACCTGGGTGGGGTAACCCAGTAGCTGTGTTGTGATGTTGTATGTGGGGGTGGGGTCTGAGAGGGAACAATGACACTTACTCCACTCTCTGTTGGACCTCAGTCCCTTCTGCCTCTCCCCCCAAGCAAACTGGGCCCTTCTGGTGCTGGTTTCCATGTGGGTGGGCTTGTGTATGTTCTAGGACCCTGCGGGTCTCTCCAACGAACTCTCCTGTGAAAGTCTCTTCTTCTGGCACCTCAGCCCCCACAGGTGTTTTCATTCGGTGCTTTGAGGCTATGTTACCTGGGGTCTGCCAGCTGCCGCCTGCATGCCCAGGGCCTGTCCACCACTGCCTTGTGCGCCCAGTGCCACCGCTCTTTTTGCCTCAACCCCTCTCTGCCTGGCCGCCTGACTCCACCCATCCTACCAGTCTGGATGGGTGTGTTTATTTTAAGTACTTGGTTGTCAGACTTCCATACAGTTCAATTTTCTGTCAGTTCTGGTTGTTATTTTGTTTCTAAATTGTTGTTGTCCTTATTTTGGTTGTGGGAGGAGGCACAACCTCCTCCGTGTCTATCTGTGCCTCCATCTCTGCTGGAGGCCCCAATGTAAATTCTTTAAAAACAAATTACATTTTTCTTCCCCAAACTGTTTGCATGAAAGCCTCATCAACCCCCTGACAGTGGACATGTTTGTCTTTTCTACCCAGCATTGTTGCTGCTGGTGGTTCGGACTGCATGCCTGGGCACCAGGTTCTTTTCTGGCTAGCATTTGGTTCAATAGACTCTTTCTTTTAGAAAAGTTTTCAGCCATGAATTTTTTTTAAACAGACTCTTATTTCAGCAGTGGAGGAGAGAACCAAATTATTTATTTCTTGATTTATTAATATTTTTGTGTGGGTTCTTAATGAAATATATATATATATGTATTTGATATTCATGAGGATTTTATTCCTCTGTTTTATCCACCAGTTTTATTGTATTTTTTCTATAACCACTTAACCCCCTTATGCCCTCTCCCCCGCACAGTCACCACGTTGTCGTCCATGTCCATGAGTCCTTTTTCCTTTTTGCTTGATCTCCCCACCCCCTAACCACACCCTCATACCTGTCATCCTGCTCTCTGTCTATGAGTCTGTCTTTATTTTGCTTGGTAGTTCAGTTTATTCATTAGATTCCACATATGAGTGAAATCATATGGTATTTGTCTTTCTCTGATTGGCTTATTTCACTTAGTGTAATGTTCTCCAGGTCCATCCATGCTGTTGCAAAGGGTTAAATTTTCTTTTTTATGGCTGAGTAGTATTCCATTGTGTAAATGTCCTATAGTTGTTTTTAATCTCTCATCCGCTAATAGACACTGGGGCTGCTTCCTTATCTTGATGACTGTATGGCTGCAATGAATATAGGGGTGCTTATGTTCTTTTGAATTAGTGTTTTGGTTTTCTTTGGATATATTTCCAGAAGTGGGATCACTGGGTCAAAAAACTGAGCCATTTTTAATTTTTTGAGGTGTCTCCATACTGCCTTCCACAGTAGCTGCACCAATCTGCCCCCTTTCACCACATCCTCGACAGCACTTGTTTGTTGATTTATTGATGTGAAGTGATATTATTCTGACAGGTGTGAAGTGATGTCTCACTGTGGTTTTAATTTGCATTTCTTTGATGACTAATGATGTTGAACATCTTTTCATATGTCTATTGGCCATCTGTATGTCCTCTTTGGGTAAGTATCTATCTCGGTCCTTTGCCCATTGTTAAACTGGATTGTTTGAAGGCTCCACATAGCAACAGCAGTCCTGAGAAAGAAGAAAAAAGTTTTGGAAATCACGCTACGTAATGTCAAACTATACTATAAGGCCATGGTAATCAAAATAGCGTGGTGCTGGCATAAAAACAGACACCTACATCAATGGAACAGAATGGAGAGCCCAGAAATAGACTCATACCTGTACAGGCAATTAATATTCACCAGAGGAAGCAAGCACTTACAATGGGCTAAAGAGTTTATTCAATAAACGGTGTGGGAGATTGGATAGATATCTGTAGAAAACTGAAACTTGATCACTTTCTTACAATACATACAAGAATTCGAAGTGGATTAAAGACTTAAATATTAGACCTGTAAGCATAAAAATCCTAGAAGAAAACATAGGCAATAAAATCTCAGGCATTGCTCATAGCAATATTTTATCTTATATATCTCCTTAGGCCAGGGAAGCAAAAGAAAAAATAAACAAATAGGACTAGATCAAACTAAAATGTTTTTGCACAACAAAGAAAACCGTAAACAAAATAAAGGACAACACATGGAATGGGAGAACATATTCACCAATATATCTGATAAGGGGTTAATATCCAAAATCTATAAAGAAATTAATGTAATATATATTTAATCAAGGTAACATTGATTTATAATTTTATGTAAATTTCAGGTATTCAACATTATAATTTGATATCTTTATACAGTCTAGTGTACTCACCACCAAAGGTCCAGTGTCTATTCATCACCATACATTTGACCTCCCCCCTGCACTCCCCACCACCTTTACCCACTTGGACCTCCCTTCACCCACCTTCCTTTTGGGTAACCACCAATCTGCTGTCTGTATCTATGAATTTGTGTTTAGTTTGTTTGTTTGCCTCTTTTCTTCTATATTCCATATATGAGTAAAAATCATATGTTTTTTGTTGTTTTCTGACTTACCTCACTTAGCATAATACCCTCAAGGTCCTCCCTTGTTGTCACAAATGGCGACATTTTGTCTTTTTATGGCTGACTAGTATTCCATTGTGTGCGAAGTGGAATATAGTGAAGTATATTCGACATCTTCTTTATCCATTCATCTGCAATGGACACTTAGGTTGTTTCCATATCTTGGCAACTGTGACTGATGCTGCAGTGAATGTAGGAATGTGTATGTTATTTTGAAATAGTGTTTTGTATTCTTCAGATAAATTCCCAGTGGAACAGCTGGATCACATGGTAGTTCTATTCTTAATTTGCTGAGAAACTTCTACACTGTTTCACATAGTGGTTGCACTATTTTATAATCCCACTGACAGTGTGGTAATAGCTTTTAATAGTACAGAAAGTGCTGAATGGGATATATGAAATCCAAAGTGAAGTAGAAAGAAAAACAGGTAAATTCCACTAGTGTAGAGATAAATTTCACTTAGCCAGAGTGTGTTTCTCTTAGATATTTTAGCTAACATTGCTTGCTTCTCCAAGACTATTACTTCAAGAGTAGAGGAAGGAGACACATTATTTCTCTTTTAATTTGATTTTTTATTGATCACTGGTCCTTGAGAATTTCTGAGATTGTTAACTTCCAGTAGTGCTTCAGCAATTACTAGGGGACATTTGAAGATTGTGTTTTGTATTGTTTTCAAACTTGAACAAAGTCTTTAACATCATGGTGTTCACAAATTCTTATTTTTTTAAATTTTATTTTGTTTGGATTGTTCAAGTACAGTTTTCTGCTTTATTTTAAAAAATGTAGCCTTCTAATCTACATTTAGGCCACTTAAGACCATTTTGGTTTCCTTTAAGGGTCCTCAGGATCCTTAAAGGCATATGTGTCTGTGTTTGTAAAGAGAAGTGATTAAGTTCCTCTGATGATGTGCACAAGAGAGGGGTGAGAAGTGGAGTTGGAAGAAGGGTTTCTTCTGTCTTGGGTCCTTATTTTTCAATTTGAGGTGTCACCCAAATGCTTAGTGATGAGGATAAAGCAAAGAGCTTCACAGCTTGTAGTGTAGAACAATGTTTATACTGTGTAAGTGTTTGATAATAGTGAAGAGAGGCAGAAGAGTGGGAAGGATTTGTCAACATGTTTTGAGGAGTAAGAGGATTAGATAGGGAACACAAAATAAGATAGCCCACTTCCAGTTCCAAAAGAAGAAAGCACTTCTTTTGAGTGTCACTCAGGATAACTCAAGGCTCAGCTTTTTTACTTGGTTGACTCTTAACTCCAAATCCATTAAACTTTTAGCACTGCAGACAACTGCAGACAGGTATATTTTCTACCTTGCAGTGTTTCTTTATTCATAAAGCAGACTTATTTCACTGTATAATATGCAGATAGGTATCTGTATGTTTGTAGAAGCAATCTTTACTAGTGACACTGCCCAAATTCAGATTTTCTTGTTAGACTGCTATAATAGTTTATCAATAAATCTATCATCTGTAGTCTCCCCCTGAATCTTTCCTTCATGCTGCTGCTAAAAGTAATCTAATCCCTGAGGCCTTATAGTCAGCGGACCTCAGGGAAGTTACTCAGTTTCTCTGTGTCTCCATTTCCTTGTCTTATCCTCTCACCTGTACCTACCGTATTGGTTCTCTGAAAGTTTGTGATGTTCATGCATGTAAGGTAGGGACATGGAACTGTGCCTTGCCTGTAATAAGTAAATAAATAAATAAACAAATAATAAATAGTAGAGATAAATACTGTTGGCATTCTATTGTTGCTATTTTTGTTTTTTCTTTTGAAAGCCAACTCTGTCAAGAATCTTTCATATTTCCCTTTTGCTACAGCAAACTTTTTGGGTATAACAGAATCACTTTTGAAGCTTGTAAAAAATGCATATTTCTGAGTTCCTCCACCAGAGATTTCTGTTCTGTAGGTGTAGGGTGGGACCCAGGAATCAGTGTTTTGCTGTGCTCCCCAGGTGATTTTGAAGAAGGGGGTACTAGTCTGGAGAATCATTCCATGTAGAATGAAGTTCTACTCCTTGCACAGGAATTCAGAGCCCCAGTGTGCTTTTCTAATATATATTTTCTTCTTGTATTACTCCCTGCCCATCTCTGTTGCAACCATTGTAAATAGATTTCTTTCTCTACTCATTCTTCCTGGGTTCCTCATGTATTTTCCCAGGATGGTATAGCATAATTTTGTGATCAAATACATATTTATGCCTAATAATCCACAAATCACCCACTTGATAATATGTTTAAGAAATATATCACCCTGGCTGGTGTGGCTCAGCTGATTGAGTGCTGGCCTGTGACTGGTCAGTTCGATTCTCAGTCAGGGGCACATGCCTGGGTTGCTGGCCAGGTCCTCAGTTGGGGGCACACGAGAGGCAACCACATATTGATGTTTCCCTCCCTTTCTTTCTCCCTCCTTTCTGCTTTCTCTAAAAATAAATAAGTAAAATCTTTTAAAAAATAGTTAAACTATAATGTGTGGGACCAACTTTGTCTTTTTTGAAAATTAGGAATGAATTTCTAGGTTATATCACTGGGTACCTTAGAATGGCATTTTTAAATTGACCTTTTCTCTTGTTCTCTATGCACTCCTTTTCTCTGAATTAATTTTCCGGTATTACAATGAGTAAATACATTCTGGCCTTTAAGTTGCTCAGCTATGCTCTGTAAACAGAGACACTAAGGCAAATCTAGTTCCAACCTCAGATGCAGTCAGTAGTATGTACTTGAAACTGAAGTTCTTTTCTTTTTCTTAGATGTTTTCTGTTCTATTGCTATAAAATTGAGGCAGTAATGAATTTATTTAGGATAATTTTTCTTTGCATGCATTCAGAAATCTCTGATGATCCCTTTTAGTTTTCAATTTTTGCAATCTGTGGTAACATGTAAGGATGCTGCTTTCTCAAAAGATTGCTTATAATAAAAAATTAGAATAGGAGAAGAGACTGTCTTGGCCTAGGTATTTTCTTTGCCTTGTTTCCCCTAATTTTTAGAACATCCTCCAAAGTTAGGTTTCATTATCCCAATTATATGAAGTTGGACATTCTAGATTTTAGAATATTATAATAGCTAAAATTAACTGAAAATATGCGAGACACTGTTTTATGAAAAGTCTTTACACGGAGGGTGTGAAATTTAAGATTATAGAGCTTATAAACAATGGTTTCAGTATTTAAACCCAAGCCCCTTGACCTCAAAGACTGATCTCTTTCTACTGTGGCCTGGAGCCAGATTTTAAGTTGTTCGAATTCATTTTCTCTATTTCTCCCTACCCCGATCTCCCTTTGAACTCAAATGATTTGAAAAATGATGTAAATAAAAAAGCTCAAAGTTTGATAGAACAGTTTGTATTTAAAGCCATATAGGCAGTATTTGGTTAATTATTATTTTGATTTCATTTTTTAATTACAGTTTACCATCAATATTATTTTGTATTAGTCTCTGTTGTACAGTTAATTCTTTTAGTGCACCCTAAATTTGATAGGACCTGACAAAATAAAATGCCCTTTCAAAAAGTAAGCAATTAACTCTTATTAAATCACAAAATTGGGTTGTTTTTTAAAGACTAAAAAATGCAAACAAATGAAAAAAATATAGTGACATACAAAAAATATTTTTGCCTAGGTTCGTGTCATAGTTTGGCAGATTAGCACAGTTCATATCCTGAATTTATAGCACCATTAGGAATACTAATTAGTAGTATTTTAGCTATGAGAATACACTTAAATAAAGTAAACAGATCCCAAATATTAAATCATGAGCATGTGTTCTGAACAACATATTAAGACTAATTAGCCAAAAGCAAATGTGAGGTGTTCTAAGTCTCCAGTTGAGAATTTTTTTGTATTTTGAGCAATGCTTTCTCCTCTACCCCACAGTTTGTTCGTCATTCCACTTGATGTCACTTGCTTACAAAGAAAATAGAAAAACACCAACCAAAACAAACAAACCAAAATAATTGCATTTAATAGTACTAGGTTAATTTTTTTCTTTTTCCTTCTTTCTTTTCTGTTTGTTTTACCCCTTCTTTCCATCCCTTCTTTTAAAGGAAGGAAGCTCTGTGGTGAAGTGGAGTGAGGAACGGCATTGGAGTTAGACAAAGCTGGGGTTTGAGTGCTGTCTCAATCACTTACTGTAACTGTGGTCTTGAGCAAGTACCTAGCTTCTTAAAGTTCTAGTTTTCCTATTTATAAACAACCATTGCAAGGTTTTGTTGTTAAGCTAAATGTTCATGCAAAAATATCTGACAGAGGTTGAATCATGGTAGGTAATCGTAAGTGGTAATTACTTTTATTACAGTTAATAATAAGGCTGACCTAGGGATTAAAATGAGCAGTGGTGTGAAATGGTTTTGTTCTATTTTCCCAACAAACCGTTGTGGGTGACGAGAACTCAGAATTGTATTATTGTTGTTAGCCAGGTAAGACATGACCTTCAGTGGAACTCACTCAAGGTAACTTAAAAATAGAAGTCTTACTCAGAAGAATCAAGGGAAAAAATGTTAAAAATAATAAGAAAGTTCATCAAAATGACTATACCAAGAAATCCAAGTTAATAAGTATTACTAACTAATACTAAGTAGAAGAGATAATGGGAAAAAAGATTACAGTTTTAACCATTGCTACTAATGATGAAAAGGTTAGAGATAATCTCACCAAGGTATGTGTAAAACTTATATAGATGTAATTTTTAGTTATGAAATTTCACTGAGAAATATAAAAGAAGACTGAATAGATGGAGAGGTGTATCAGTGCTTATAGATGGGAAAATTGAATATTGTAAAGCTACCAGTTCTTGATACATTAACTTTCAGAATTAGTGGAATTATTGGGGACATTACAATAGGATCTTTTTTGGAGGAAATACGGCAACAAAGTTCTGATGGGAACATAACTATGAACAACTAAAAGAAAATGTAAAGAAGAGTAGTACATTAGTGAAACACACAATAAAGCTGCAGTTATTAAAACTTTAAGTATTGTATAATATAGACAGGTCAGTTTAATAAATCAGAAACAGATTCTGATAAGAAAACTGTATTAATGTATGATATAAAAATAATAAACCACAGTTTAACAATTCATTAGTTGAAGGAGATTATTTCCAACTTTTAGTGATTATGAATAAAAGTACTGTTTACATTTACTAACATGTATGTGTGAACATATGTTTTCATCTCTCTTGAGTAGTTACCCAAGAGTGGAATTGCTGGGTCATAATGGTAGGCATATTTTTTTTTTAGATTTTATTTATTTATCTTTAGAGGAGAAGGGAAGGAGAGAGGGTGAGAAATATCAATGTATGGTTGCCTCTCATGCGTCCACCGCTGGAAACCGGGAACTGGCCTGCAACCCAGGCATGTGACCTGACTGGGAATCGAACTGCGAATGTGTGGTTCACAGGCCCACGCTCAATCCACTGAGCTACACCAGCCAGGGCTGGTAGGCATATTTTAAATTTAACTTTATGAGAAACTGCCAGATTGGTTTCTGAGCATTTCAGCAACATGTTCTAGTTGCTCAGCATCCTTTTCTAAAAACTTGGTATTGCCAGTTTTTTTAAAATGTAGTCATTCTATTAGGCATGTAGTAGTATGTAATTATGTTTAACTTGCATTTTCCTAATAAAAGATTTGAGCACCTTTTCAAGTGTTTATTTTTCATGCATACATTTTCTTTGGTGAAGTGTGTGTTCAGACCTTTTCCCCATTTTTAAATTGCATTGTTTTCTTAATGTTGAGTTTTGAGAATTTTTGTATCTTCTTTATACAAGTCTTGGACAAAAATGTGATTAGGGAATAGTCCCCCAACCAGTGGCTGTGTTTACATTCTCTTAGTAGTAGCAACATTTCATTTTAGTAAAGTCCAATTTATACATTTTTCTTTCATGAATTGCATATAAAAGTTCTTTGTCTCACTCAAGGTCAATCATATTCTCTCCTATGTTTTCTTCTAGAGGTGTTATAGTTTTTCATTGTACATATGGGGCTATGATCTATTTTGAGTTAATTTTTGTACAAGGTGTGAAGTTAGGTTGAGGTTCATTTTTTGCATATAGACATGTAATTGTTTCAACACCGTTTATTGAAAAACAATATCATTGCTCTGTTGAATTACCTTTACTCCTTTTCAAAAATTAGTTAGTGATATTTGTGAGGGTCTCTTCTTGAACTCGTTGTTATGTTCCATTAACCATTGTGTCTGTTATTTTACCAATCACACATTGGCTTCATTACTGTAGCTTTATAGTAAGTCTTGAAATCAGTTATGGAGAATCCTCCAAGTTTGTTATTTTTAGGCTATTCAAGTTTCTTTGCTTTTCCACATTTGTTTTGGAGTCAGCTTGTGACTATCTACCAAAAAATATCCTGCTGGGATTTTGATTGGGGTTCATTGAATCTATAGACCTAATTGTTACAGTATGTCCCTCCACTAAGGTCTTTTTGGTTTCTTTCATCAGTGTTTTGGAGTTTTAGCATAAAGATCATACACATATTATGTTACATTTATACCTAAGTATTTCATATAGACAGATGGCAAGAATCATCCACCTTTTATGGATTGAGCCACATTTAGACTTACTGAAGGCCACAGTGCTGGGTAATTAGCAGCAAATTCAGAATTTCAGGTGTGCTGTATCTGCCTAGTGTTTTTTTCTATTCATTTTTGTAGGCAGAAGATTCTCATGGTGGAAAGATGTACACTTCGGAGTTACTCAGTTTGGGTTCTGTTCTGTTCTCCAGTACCGGCTAGGCGTGTGATGTGCTTGACCTCTCTAAGACTCATTTTCCTCATTCCTGGTGCCTACCTCACTGGACTGTGGTGAAGACTAAAGGAGACCATATGTATGACGTTTCTAGTGTGATGTGTGAAATACACGTAGAACACATTCAATATTTTTGTTACTATTAGTAGCAAAAACTAGTTGTTACAACCTTCTCCAGAGCTTGTCATCTTGTCTAATTAATTAAATGAATGGTTTCTGAATTGTGGAAAACTGGCAGTAAGCCAAGGACAAGCACTGACAAAATGGTCCTTAAGTGCGAGACAGAAAATTTTCTATAAAACCCGTGTCATGTTATCCCCCCTTTTCATGTGTCTCTCATAAAGTAGAAGGAATGTTTTGCACTAGTGAATTGTGATTGCTGATTTTAGTGGATATATTTTTATTTCAAAAGGTAAAGCTTAAAGCTTTTCTTTAAAAGTGGTGGCTTTAAAAGTTTCCACATTTCTACAAAGTCTGGTTTAACTCAAGAAACTCATCAGCTTTAATATTAAGTTCCCCAGCTTTGTAAAGATCTGTGACCCTGCCCTGGCATAACAGAAATGTGAAATGTAATTTGAGCATCAGTGCTATGCTAGACTAAGACCTTTTACAAAAATAAAAACTGTCTATTGATAATTCCTTTTCCCTAGAATGAGGCCTTTCTGAGATTCCTTTACTCTAAACCTACAAAGAGAAATGTGGACCTAATAACAAGTATACATTTGAAATAAAGATACCATACACTTAGGAAAACAGGCCTTAGTCAAGCCAATTGTTATTTTTTGTTCTATCGATGTACAGGCAGAGGTTTGAATTAAGTATTGCTGTTCTCTTTTAAAAATTTATTTATTTATTTATTTATTTTTTGAGGAGCAGGGAGGGAAGAGAGGGAAAAAACATTGATGTGTAAGAAATACATCAATTGATTGTCTCCCATGTGCCCCCAAATGGGAACTTGGCCCCAAACCCAGGCATGTGCCCTGATTGGGAATGGAACCAGTGACCTTTTGTTTTGAGGGCTGATGTCCAATCAATTTAGCCACACTGGCCAAGGCACTAATGAATTTTTAATGTTTTGAATTTGGTTATGAGATTAAGAACTGAGCCTAATACATTTGAATACATACCTTCTATTTTTTGCTACTTTGTGACTGAGCAGAAGATGCCGCCAATATTGTAGTACATTTTGTATGTCTTCTGAATATGGGGAAGAATGAAAAGTTTTAGAATAGGATGGAGCAGTGTTTTTATTTTTTCAATATCTAAAGATACTGAAAAGCAAGAGCGAAATCATTGTTTCAAGATTTGTTAAATTATTGATTTTAGAGAGAAGGGAAGAGAGTGAGAGAGAGAGGGAAACATCCATGTGAATGAGGGACATCAGTTGGTTGCCTCTTGCATGTGCCTGGATGAGGAGCAAACCTGCAACCCAGGCATGTGTCCTGACCAGAATCGAACCCACCACCTTTTGGTTTACAGGATGATGCTCCAACCAGCTGAGCCATACTGGCTGTGGCAAGAGTGAAATAACTATCGAAGGAGTGAAGAAGTTAGAAATTGAATTTTGCAAAGGTATTTCCATAATTTTGCAAGAGGCTATAGAAGAACTCCAGGCTATATTCCTGACCTAGATTCCTGTGAGTGGTTTGTATTACTTATATTTACAAGTATTTTTTCCAGTATCTATGCAATACTTATTTTGTAATCATTTTAGTTTAGCAACAATGCTGTTATAAATTTACATTTATTTGTTCAATAAGATTTGCATCATGAATTTTTGAACTGAGGATACAATTTTTTCATTTAAATTTTTTATTTCCTTCATTTATGGTTCTTTCTTATCTGCAAAAGACTAACACCCTGTTGTACCAAACTCTTTGAGTCTCCAGACACCATAGTTAATTACAGTATCCAGAAAAGGCTCCAAAAAGAGGCATGGAGAGACCAAGGACACATTAATGAGGACATACTATCACAGTTAATATTTTTCTAAAATCAACTTATTCTCATCAAAGTAGCTGCAAATACTAAAATGCAATTAATATTTGCTACAAGATATAATGGACTTTTTACTGAGCAGGAACATAAAATGGTTTAATGGCTAAACACAGAGAGAAGCCTACCAGATGTACAAAAGGTCCGTAAAGGTCTTTAGTATGTTCAAGGAGATAATCTCTTGCCAGGACAGGTGTTTGTGCATGGGGTGGGTGAGGGGACTTATGAGACTTCTAGACAAAATTATTCTTTTTTAAGTGCTGAAAATTTTCATTTCTTGACCCTTGGTAGGAAATGTTTGAAAAAGTGCAGTGTTTGATTTATAGATTTTATTTATTTATTTTTACAGAGTGGGGAAGGGAGAGAGAAAGAGAGGAAGAGAAACATCTAACACTTATCTCTTGTACACTCACAACCCAGGCACTTGCCCTGACCAGGATTCAAACTGGCAACTTTTTGATTTGTGGGATGATGCCTAACCCACTGGGCCACACCAGTCCCGAGTGCAGTGTTTGATTTGAATGCAAAGATTACTTTGGATACTTTTACATCAAACTCATCCCACAAACAGAAATTTATTGTCTTTTCTTTGGGCCTTCATATGTCTATTTTCAAATAGTTTGGCACCAGATTTTAGTTTCTTATTCTTCTTCAGGGTTCAAATCACTGTGTTTCATTGGTCTTCAGAAGCCAAACAAAAAGAAAAAAAAACATTGCCAAAGGTTGCAGTCTCTCTGCTGACATTTACTTTGTAACATTAACATTCTTTTCTATTTCCTTACAGAGTTTGCTAAGAATTATAGGGCATTGAAAGGAAACCTACTACTGAAATGACAGAATTTGTTCCATATTAACTCTTAGGCAACCCAATGAGCTTCTGGCATTTTATTCAGACTTTGTCAGTGATTATCTTTTTGTGTCCTGTTCATGTTGTTCTGTTTCCATTACTACCCATTAGTCATGTTGCAGACTCCTTTGTGCTGCTCTGGTGCCTACAATCCCACCTCATGAAAAAGTCAGCACTTCATCTCTTTTCTTTGGCTATAGGTTCTTGCCACTGCCTCTTGTAGTCAAAATTTTCTTTCTTGTCATTTTGCTAGCTTCCTAGTAATTGCATTGTTTTTGCATTAATTCCTATCTGGTTCTGTATGAATGTCAAGAACTGTGAAGGCTCTTAGATTTTAGTCTACTTATAAGCTAGCAAGTTTCACAACTAAATGGTGATTTACATTTATTACTGTTGCTCATTCTATTTATTTAAGTGGAGTCATTTCATTTGAGGTTGATCACTGGAATAGGGGCCTTGGATTCTGTGCCCCAAACAGGAAAGGTACACGTCTTTCTGGGCTTGGCTTTGGCCTCTTTTCCTTTGATTAATTTGGAGAGGAATGCTAACATGATAGTGTATTTTTATCTTGATACATCAGCCCCCTTCCTTGCACTAGAGTGGTCTGTGTTGCTGAAGTATTTGCCATTCACCCCACTGCTGTTAGGACAATTAATACCAATAAGTACTCTTTTTTCATCCTCTCTGAAACGTCCTAAACCTTTCTGTTTTTGTCATTGTATTTGTAGGAACCCGTATTGGTTCCTACAAATACTCCAATACCCATACTGGAATATGGAATACCCATACCAATACCCATATTGGAACCCATATTGGTACCCATATTGGTGATATATAGAGCCAGGCATATGTAGGATACCATTTTATTCTCTAGTTAGATGGCCTATAACTTTAAATTTAAATGCAATGATTACTTTGGATACCTTTATATCAAAATTATCCCATAAATTAAAATTCTCAGAGAAAAACACAAATTTATTGTCTTTTCTTTGGGCCTTTATATTTCTATTTTCAAACAGTTTCAAAACTGCCATGGTAATAAGTCTAATCCTGGGCTTTTATTGAACAAATCTTGTCCACAGGGTATAACAAAGGCTGTGTGGCCTGTGAACCTGACATCTGAATTGTGTTTATGTTATTTTATTAGGTATCCTTTTCTACCCGTGATTCTGTTAATTTTTGCAGCACTCCAAACTACTTTCAGCTTATTTATTGGGGATAAGTATTATAGGCATCATATTATGACCTTTTTGTATATGAGAAAAGAAAAGTACAAGGTTAGCTAACTTGCTTGAGGTCATAAAATTAGTAAGTGAAAGAGCTTGATTGAAACTGTAGCTGTCTGCCTCATAGCCCTTAATCGTCACTGATGCTTCACTTTACTGCCTCTTCAAATTATTGTCATATGAGTTGTAAGTAGTAGATGTCATGGGTTCACACGAAAGGCAATAGAGTTAGTGTGTATAGAGGTGTACGTTTCAGCAGATTCTTGAAGTAGGGGATAGGTTTCAATATATAGAGATGAGAGAACATTTCAAGAGGAATGGAATAAACATGTTCAGAGATGGGACTAAAAAGAATGTGTTCAGGGGATAATGAAGAGTTTGAATTAGTTTCATAGAAATAACTAATGGAAGATGGTGGCGTAGGCAGACATGGCTAACCTCTTAACACAACCACATCAAAATTAAAACCAAAATATGGAACAACCATCACTCAGAACCAGCAGAAATCAAGTTGAATGGAAGTGTGACAACTACAGAATTAAAGAAACCACAGCCATGCAGATGGTAGGAGGGATGCAGATGCAGAACAGGCTGGTCCCTCATGCACCTGTGGAGGATGAAAGTTTGGGAGGGATATCTCAGGAACCTGGAGTCCCAGCCCCACACCAGGCCCCCCAGCCCAGGGTTTCAGTGCCAGGAATAAAGTTCCCACAACTTCTGACTGCAAAAGCCAGTGGGATTGAGTCAATGGAAGAAACTGCTTGGAGCCAAAACAGTTCCTCTTAAAGATCCCACACACTGAATCACCTACTCAGACTCACTCCCTCTAAGCTGCAGTACCAGGGTAGCAACTGAAAGGTGCCAGTGGTGTACGGGGAGAATGGGAAGTGTTTGGCATCAAGGCGAGCAAGAGGCCATTGTCCCTTTTCTAAACCCTCCCCACACAGAGCTGGCAAGCTGGTGCCATTTCTGAGACTCCATCAACCTGGTTAACTCTGACCTGCCTTGGAGATCCCCAGAAACTCCACCCCACACAATTTACAGGCCCAGCTGAGTTACTTTCTATATGAATGGCTGGTCCCAGATTTTGGGACCGGAAAAATATTGTTTTAAGCATTCTGGTCATTTTTGGTGGAGTGAAGGTCTTGCCATGAAGTTCTCATTGGCAGGTTTACAGACCACTAAACATGGCTTCCTCATTTACAAAAACCACACACACGTAAACACACACACAGTAGAAATAATGTGAAAGCATGTAACTCTGTCAAAGAAATGTCATGCTTACATAGCCCAATAAAAATAATAATAGTGATTGAGATGGGAAGCTGATTCCTTTCTGATGTTTTGGGCTGAAGAAATCTGAACTCTCTTCTGGGTTTTGACACATACATAAAATAATATCCATATTTGACACATCTATGTGCAATATATTTATTTATTTAGTAAATTTACAAATTAGAAGAGGTGGGAGGAGCAGGGAGATAAGCTGACACCAAAGATTAGGAAGAAATTTAGAAGGTATAGAGTTGGTATAAAGTTGGCCAAGTGGGAATATATTTTATGGAATCCTTTATTTTGACTTGTATGAATAACATGTTTGTGATGGCATAAAAAAATTGCAGGTTTATTTTCTAGAATAGAGAAACAAACTCCTTTAAAATTTTCCTTTTAAGACTCTGGATTTGCAGTTATCTAGTAACTTTTAAGAAATCATCAAAAATTACATTGAAGATTATTTTTTTCAAGTTAAACTTTTATCTGAATAATGCCATTTTATACAGTGCCTTATCTATTCAGAAGTATAATTTGTATCATAGATTTCTCTGGGCTTTTCAAACCCAAGTTCCTGGCTATTTTGGAATGGGGCTGTTCTCATACAGTATGTGCAAGGTTTTGTTTTATCTGCAGTTGATTTTAACTGCAAGCTTTTGCAAATGTTTGCAGAGTCCTATGTTAATACTCTGTCAACCTATGCTGAAAATGCTTTTTTTCTGATAAAATGAGTAATAATAATAGCACAAACTAAATCTTAACTAAATTCTAAATGTACCTGCATTAAAATTCCAAAGCCAAGGATTTCTAAATATTTTCATCTCAAGAATTGTTTGAAATGTATCTAAAGAAAATGTTTATTGCAACACAGCTTTCCATTTCCTAAGTGATTTTACTAGAGGAGAATGAATTTCATCCTCCAGTGATTGTAGGACAATAAGGTCTCATCAGAAGTTGCTTTTAGTATTAAGCCCCAAGACATGAGGCGGGCTGGGGATCACCAACACAGCCAGAGGTCCACATGTCCACTGGTAACCTCCTAACCTGTCAGGCCTCTCAGTCAGGCCTCTCAGCTGGGGCTGGCAGCAGCTGGGGTTTCTTTCCTTTTTCCTGCCTGGCTTTTCGCTTACATGGAAGGCCAGCAGGAGGAAGGAGAGAAAAACTGAAGGCTGGATCCTAATAATCAAATATGTAGCTGGAATGGGCATGGAAATCATCCAAGTCAAACTCTTCCCCCTTCCATCCCTCTTCTTCTTCTTTTTCTTTTTTAAATGCAGTGTTAGTAAGGTGCTTTCATTTATTTTTTAAAAGATTTTATTTATTTATCTTTAGAGGGGAAGGGAAGGAGAGAGGGAGAGAAATATCAATGTTTGGTTGCCTCTCGTGTGTTCCCTGCTGGGAACTAGCCTGCAACCTAGGCATGTGACCTAACTGGGAATCGAACTGTGATCCTTTGGTTTGCAGGCTCATGCTCAATCCACTGAGCTACGCTAGCCAGGACACTCTTCTTTTTAAAAAGAAATTAGGAACTTACTGTCTAGTACCCTGTGCCCTATTTTATATGATAATTTTCTAGGTCTGAATAGTCATTTAAGTTACACACACACACATACTCACAATTTGATAATGAGGGGATATCCAGATGATTTAGGAGACTTTGTTTTACTATATTTTCAGTTAGAATGTAAATGTACCTATATTCCCCCTGAATACACATCCAGGTAGGGAAAGCCTCCAAGTGTGAGTAATGTGAATGTGGAATCAGGGGAAGTGATATAAAAATTTAAAAAGAATATTTATTTTCTAAATCCTCTAATTTGGAGAGGATTCAAGAAAAAAGAGATTCAAATTGTGATTGGTTTTATCCATTGATTAGGATGATCTAGTAAACTTTCTCATCTGGGACTTACTATTTCTTCACCTTAAAGTTTCAATTCTCCATTAATTTGTTACTGGGAAGAACATAGTAACCTGTGATTTCAGCTGAGGCACAGTCTTGTTGGATCTATATAAGTGACCACAGTTAACTGTCTGAGCCTTAGGTATTTGCAGCTATACAATGAGATTGTTTATTACTTAACATACTGTCATTTCCCACTTGCTCTCAAGTGCCATGTAGACAAGCATAGGCCCTGTTTTTGGAGATTTCCAATCCAGAAAAACTAATAATATACAGACCCACACACATAGAATTGTAGGGTCAAAGAGCTAGAAGGTGAAGAGTACTGGAAATGAAAATGAGAATGCTTTATAATTATGAACGATACAAAGTTTCATGTACTTTACTGTATATATTTCCCAATTTAAATAAGTAGGGTAGAAAGTGAATTTGAACTAGAATATATTTTATTTACTCTTACAAAGTTGTCATGAATACTGAAGAAAAATAGAGTTCATTTTATCAAGAAAACACTAAGTCTTAGTTAATAATGTCTCTTTCCTTCTCTCCTTTACAGAATATGCATGTAATTGCTCTGTGGTTGGAAGCGTGGATGTGAATCGCTGCAACCAGACCACAGGGCAGTGTGAGTGTAAGCCAAATTATCAGGGGCTTCACTGTGAAACCTGCAAGGAGGGCTTCTACCTGAATCACACTTCCGGGCTCTGTCTGCCGTGCAAATGCAGTCCACATGGAGCCCTGAGCATACTTTGCAACAGGTAAGCAGCAGCAGATTGAAGTTAATTTTATATGATCAAGGAAAATAAGGCTCCTGCCCTCAAGCACAAGACTGGTTTAAATAAAGAGGAAGACTTACAAAATATTGCATATACTTTTATTTTTTCATTTCATGTTATATTATATTTAATATCAGGATTACAAAGCTTCTAATTTACAGATTTAGTTCTTCAGATGCACCCGAGCCATGAATTTTGCTTTGTGATAGTTTCACTACGTTTCATGGACAAAAATTATTGAAGAAGCGATCTTCTTTCTGGAAGCAGTAAGTTTTAGGCATTTCCAGTGGAAACAATCTTGTTTATTAACATACCATTGGAGTTACAGGAAATGTATGCTTCGATTTATTTTTCCTCTTATCAAAATTCTAGAACTGTTTCTTTGCACATCTAAGGCTTAAACTTGATAATATGTTAATTTCTTTAACTAGTGGCAAAAGACTGGTTTCACTCTTATGTACCAGCATAGTTTTGGGGACCAAAACTAGATTAGCAGGAAGTGTTTGAAAATTGCCTTTAAAATAGTATGTTATTTGGAGGTGACTTAAACTAGTAAAACAGTACCCCTAAATATGAGAATTTTAAGGGTACTTCTCCGACACGGAATGTAATTATTCTTTGACCTTGTGTGAGGCATGTAGCTTTTTGAATTGGGGTCTACCAAAATTCAAATGAAATTTGTGGACCCCAATTCAGAAAGCTAAGAGACAGTGTTATGTAAAGAAAAGGACACAAGCTTAAGAGTCAGTCTAACCTGGGTGTGGATCCAAATTTGCTGTAATTTAGGAGCTGTGTGTTTTTGGCAAGTGATTTCATTCTCTGAGCCTCAGGTTGTTCTCAAGCTTGTTGTGAAGTTATGTGAGTAGAATATATATAAATTTCCTTTACATATCACTTAATAAATTCTGGTTTGCTTTAATTTCAAAGGAATATTATTGGCTTAATGAAGGAATATTTTTTAAGAAAATTTTAGCTCCATGGCAGAGAAGTTTTCTTATGCTTAGCAGATTTTTGTATGCTTTATAAATCATTAGTGTACTGTTATACAATACTGTATCATATTGTACTTCAGAAGTGAAGTGAACTATATTCAAAAGTGAAGTTCACGTCAATGTAGAAGTGAACTTGATTAAGAAATTTATAATTTCAAATGCAACAAAAATAAATTTATGATGCTTGTTATGTTACATAGTTATTTGTCATAATTCTCACAATGACTTCTATTTATTTATTTATTATCCTCACCCAAAGACATTTTTTTATTGCTTTTAAAAAGAGAGAAAGGGAGAGAGGAAGCGAGAGAGAGAAGCACTGACCTGAGAAAAATCAACTGGTTGTCTTCCATATGCTCCTTGACTGAGGATTGTACACACCGGACCAGGGTCATACATACCCGGACTGGGAATCTAACCCACAACCCAGGCGTATGCTCCTGGAAATTGAACCAGCCACGTTTCAGTTATAGAACGATGCTCTCATCAACTGAGCCACACCAGCCAGGGCTACAATTCTCTTTTTGTAGGCTATTAAGTCACAAAGATCCTAAGTGGCCGAGAAAGTATTCCAATTAGGTCTTCCACTTCTAAGTCTAGTGTCCTTATCATCTTGCCGTATGGCTTTTATAATGAGAAAACTGTTCATCACTCTGTTATTTGAGGTTGAGGATGTAGTAGTTGTTCACATTGCTTCCTTTACTTCCCCAAAACATGTCTGTGCAAGTTATATTCACAAGGTTCACATTTCTTACCATTTTAAAAGATGAGATTTTTTCATTCTGGTGTCCTATGGCATGTTCATAGGACATGAACAATTAGGATAAGATTCTGCAAACACATTTACCTTGAGTATTTAGGGAGAGAGAGAAAAAGTGTTTACTCCTAAGCCTATACATAAAAGAAGTCTTTAGAAGGACAACATGGGAGCTAAGCACTACATTTCTTACTATCAGAAAGGAAGTTAAGTTGACCTGAGACTAGAGGAACAGAAAGGGGAAGCTTAGGACTATGTGTTTGGGCAAGAACATATGGTGAACTATGAGAAAATACCTCTTTGTGTTGTGCTCTGCTATAAATTATGTGTAGGTGTTAAACGAGAAAGGATATTTCAGGCAAGTAGTGTGAGGTATAGTAGAAAGGAAGTGGAGCCTGAAATTAGTAGATTTTGATCCCATTCTTGCTTTAGACACTGACTAACTGTACAGCCTTGATTAAGATGCTTGACTTCTCTAAGCCTCAGTGTCTTCATCTGTAAAATAGCATTAATGTATGTAAAGTAAAGGATTTTTGTAAAAAGTGTGTGTGTGTGTGTGTGTGTCCACTTACATTGTGACTGGCACATAGATTCAGTTTTATAACTTCCTAGGAGTTGAATCTATTATTTTAAAAAGCAATAGCATTGGTGATTCACAGATGAGAAGGAATCAGTCAGTCAGACTTGGCTGTGAGTAGGGATTGAGGTCGGTTTTTGTTGGTAGGTTAAAGAAGAAATTGTTCATTCTAACAGAAAAAAATTTAGATTATTTTCTCCCATTTTCATGAAGAAACCTATTAAACCTTTTATAATTGGACATTTTATATTTTAGAAAAAAATAATAGCTAAAATTAATTGAACACTTGCCAGACACTATCCTAAACCATTTGCCTGTAGTAATTCATTAATTTTCACAGCAACCATATCAGATTGACACTATTATTTTCATTTGCACAGGAAAAATATTGCAAGTTTGGTAATTTGCCTGACTTACAAAGTAACAGCCAGTGAGTAAAAGAATTGGTATGGAAACATTTGCAACCAGGATCTAGGATATGTATTTCTATTCACTAGGCTGGTGCAGCCTTTTTCAAAATGTCAGATACTGAGCAGAGTGAGTGAGTGTTGTAAGAAACTTTGATGCTATGGTGTGGACTACTTAGGAATTTCTTATGGCTGTATTCTGGTAATCAGATCCTGACTTCAATGTGATGCTCATGCTGTATAAATAACCTCTTGGTTAGAACCAATCCATTTTAGTATAGTGGAAACTGAGAACATCAAAGGATCAGATCTTCAATGAATAATTATCAATTACAGTATTGATTATATTGCCATCTCTTTGTGTTCAGTCTATTTTTTAAAAAAGATTTTTATTTATTTACTTTTAGATGGGAAGGGAAGGGGGAAGAGAGGGAGAGAAATATCCATGTGTGAGAGGTACATCGATCAGTTGCCTCTCACATGCCCCCCTGCTGGGGACCTGGACTATAACCCAGGCATGTGCCCTGATTGGGAATTGAACCAGCAACCTTCTGGTTTGCAGACCGGCACTCAGTCCACTGAGCCACACCCGCCATGGCTATGTTCAGTCTGTTTTAATTTTAAAAAGTGAGGAGTAGAATTGGTGACTCACAAAAGAGAACTAAAAACTTTAGAATGAAAACAATATTGTTTTGCTCTTGCGAAGAAAACATATAATTTATGCAAGACTAAAGAACACACAACTACTAAAAACCAATACAAAACAGTGTTAAATTTCTAAATTTTAGAGTGGGAAGAGAACAGGAATGAGCTGAAGTAATAAGGAAAGGCTTTCAAGAGAAGATGGGAACTACAATGTGCCTTCCAAGTTAAGATTTGGGGAGTTAGAGAGATGAGAAGAAGACCTTATTAGGAGGAAAAACTAATAAATTGAAGTGAATTTTATAAGATTGTATAACAAGATGAGAAATCTGATCTTCTAACACCTACTCAAATTCTTTTGTTTTAAACTCCCTGTTCTCTTTTTAAAAATAAATAAAAGTAGGAAAGTGGACTCAATTCTGTCCCGATTGTCTAATACATTAGACAAAGTCCATGGAACAAACAACTGGTTTTTAAAAAAATTCATTTTCATGTTCTTTATGCTCATATATTTCAGTGGGAGTTGTCCCAGTGAGGCTAGAACTTGGCTACAGGAGGCAGATGTGGGTTGAGCAGTGCCTTTGTGTGTAACAACAAAGTTCTCTATGTACTGACAGTTGGCCACCCCCTCGCATCACCATTGGTGTTCCAACCTGTTTAACTGGCATGTAGTTGGTTTACACTATCTCCTTATTTTTGCTTTTGGAATTCACTTTTAATATTATCCTGATTTATATTTCGGTGTACATTTAATAAATGAATGAGGAAATCACATAGCATTTTTTATCAAAGAGTACTATGCCTAGTGAGAGACTGAGTCTCTTAATACAGCTCTTAAAATATTTCAGGGCTGACTTTATATCTAGGAAATTATATACATATTTGAGATTAAAAACATCTATTCATAGTGTATTAGTATACAAGGCACATCATTTTAGATTTTCTCCATAAGATAGCAAAGAAGCTCAGTAGTGGTGTAATATCCTTTTCATAAAATCTGTGGTTGTTGCTATACTGTGTATTTTGAAATATTTACTACTTTGCACTTTTAATTATGGGACTGTGCCCAGGACAGAGAGCAAAATTTTACTCATGAAGTAAAGTTATGCTGAAATAAATGTCAAGCAGAAAGATGATAAAACCTCCAAGGCTCACATTTATATGGGGCTCTGAAATCATCTCATGTAATAATTGGAAATAACAGATGCTTGTATAAACTCTTACTTTCTGCTTTGCCTGTAGTTCTTGAGAGATCAAGAAAAAGTTATTTGATCAGTAGGTAGAATTAATAATTGAGGAAAACTTTGTCATTTTATTCACTCATTTCATTTAATAAAGACATTGCATTTGTTAATTACATGTCCAAAGATATTATCTCTGTGCTCAAGAAACTTACTGCCAGAGGAAAGATAGAAATGCAAACAAAATGTGAATATTTATAAAGTACACAGGCAATTCATGGAGGTCTTGGGAGAGGAAGTTGTATCTAAATTGAGACTTGAAGGATGGGTAGAAGTTTGTATGAAAGAATGAGACATCTTTAGTAGATTGCAAACAGCTCACTGTTTCTTGAAGGCAAGGGATACTTGGTAATGGTGGAGAGGAAGGGGTGAAGGAGAGTGGAAAATGCTAAGAAAGGAGACTTTTGTCTGTTTACTGTTGTATTTCTAACACCTGGGACAGTGCCTGGCACAAAGCAGACTCAGTAACTACTTGAAGAATGAACAAAGTGAATGAGTGAGGAATAAATAGGGGCAGGCCATAAAGGACCTGCTATACCATGCAAATTATTTTATCCAGTGAAGAATACTGAGTAAGGAATGACATCATATTTGCTTTTTAGAAGAATTACTCTATCAGAAGTTGGGTGGATATAGTGAGCTCAGGCAAGGAGACCAGTGAGAAGGCTATATAACAATCCAAGCAAGAGAGGTTAAAGGCCTGATTTAAGGCATTGACATTAGCTTTTGGAGAGTAGAGAATCAATTTAAGAAATATTTGGAAGATAAAATCTACAAGACTAGGTAGTTGATGTATGTATAGAAAAAGGGAGAGACAGAGAAATAACTCCCATGTTTCTTTCTGACTTGGGCACATGAGTGAAGAGCTAGTCCATTCACTGGATAAAGAATATAGGTAGATAAGAAAGTTGGAAGGGTGAGATGATGATGATAGATTTCAAATGTGTTCATTCTGAAATGATTGTGGGACATTCAGATGGAGACGTCTAGTAGACAGTTGCATATACATGGTATACCAAAGTCAAGAAATCTTAACTAGCATTTTTTCATGCTATTTTAGAGGAGAACAGAACAATGCTTCATAGATTTAAGTTTATTTTAAAATAACTTTATTCTATACCTCTATTATTATTCTTGCAATTACATCAATCTCCAGTTTAAATTACCTTTTTTTTGTACACTTTATGATTTTTTCCTTGAAGGTAGACTTTTAAAAGGTAGCTGTCTTGGTCAAAAGCAGGTAATTATTCTCAGCATCTGTTGTATCATGATCCATTAGTTTCAATAAATGTTTGTACAGTGCCAAATGGTTTATGTCTTAGAAGCTATTTTAAGTACATTATACTAAGTATCATGTTAAGTTTATAGTAAAACAAATTAGACTAAAATTTTAATGTTAATAAATGGCCAGACAGGGGCTTGTTCAGAAAAAGGCACTGAGTGTATTGAGTTTTAAATGTAAATAATTATAGTTTGGAAAGTTCTGTGTGTTTATCAGTGCATTTCTGTTTTAAATTCTACATTCAATACAGCTCATGATCTGCCCTCGCGGTCTTCTAAATAAGTAGATACCAGCTTTAATAAAATGAGTGGAAAAAAATGCCTTTTACCCCCCAGCCTTTGGTGACCCTTGGTGAGCATTAACATGTCTCTGTGACTTGATGTAGTTGCTGCTGATCAAACATGTTACTTTCCCTAAAACCATGTTGCAGACTCTTCTACTTGTTTTGTTTCTACTAAGCCACTTCTATGTCAGTTTTAAATTTTTAATAGAAATATTTTAAAGTAAAAGTTTTGTTATTGATAATATTAGAACATGATGCTTCCTCTGAGAGTCTCCCCCAAAGCAACAGTTATGCATATGCTGATAGCACAAATAACCAATTTCATATAAATTTCATATAGTATTTGGTACCAGGGTGTTTATTTGTTCAACAAATTTTGTGCAGGATACTTTAATAGACCTGTGGAAAATACAAAATGAATAGGACCATGGAAAGACCAAAGAGCTTCTGGTCTAAGAAAAAATAATAATGTGTATATTAATGTGTATATATGGCACAAAATAAAAACTGACCCACATCATAAAACAGAAAGATAAAATGTTAAGGGGATCAGGAAATTGGGAGATACCACTTATAGCTGGAAAAATCAGGGATGATTTCATCGAGGAAGATAGGTTTTGACTTCAGTTTTGATGAAAGGAAAGGATTTGGACAGAAGTGGGAAAAGTGGTTACAGAACAGGAAACAGCAAGATTAAGGTCTCAGAGATGTGTTTACACATGGAAGAGGAAGATGGAAGAGGAAGTGAGGGCAGAGGAGACAAATTTGGCAAACCCTGTTGGAGTTGGGTCACAGAGAGCCTAAGGGCCAGACAAATGACTTGGATTTTATTCACGAAGCAATTTTTAAGCAGAAGAAAGGTCAGCACCATATTCTAGCAGTAGTAGAATGGCTGGGTGTAAATAGGGAGAGATTAGAGACAGAATGGAAACTGGTGAGGGCCAAAATTGGAGCAGTAATAGCAAGAATAGATAGAATATTGAGAGAATGGATAGTGAGAATGGTGATGTGCCATGATAGCAGTGTTTCTGTGCATAATTCTCTAGAAAGTTTGTGATTTTTGCATTAATACATACACACAAATCTAAAGGTAGTTTGCATTTCTAAGTTGAATTTAGGGATTTGCTCAGTCCCAGGGTGCCTTCTTAGGCCCAAACCCTCTCCCTATGCTTACCATTCTTCCTTTGTTTGCAACCTCCAGGAATTGAATCTGCTTTCCTATGCATCAGTAGTTGCTCCCGACACTATATCCCATGGTATTTTTACTTCCCCGTAAGTTTTGCTGCTGAATGTCAAGTAGTGTCCCCATACCTGTGTTCTTCCTGTGTTGCTAAAAATAAATCCAAGGGTTCTTAATTTTTTAGTTTTAAAAGCTATTCGTTTTTATAGAGAGGCCTGTTGGAATAGCAAATATAATAGATATAGGGAAGTTGAAAGCTTATATAACTGACAAACTTTTCTACAAACAGGGTTCAAATATAGGCATACCTATTTTTTTCAATTACTTACTCTGACACTCATATACTTACTTCAGCAGCATAAATCCAGTGTCCTCCTTTTGAGGCAACCTATTCTCCACCAATAAATTACTAATTTTTCAATAACTCTAGGATTCAATCCTCCTCTCATACTAAGTATTAAAAGAATGTGATTCTGATCAGTTCACTGATATTGTCGCTTGTTACTCCTGTGTGGAATTGTCTGGCCCTGAACAACCTGACCCTCGATGCTTACTCAATATTCTAATGAAGCTTTTATTGGTCCAGAGTTGTTGGCAGCTACAGTATTTTGAGGGAGGATGAACCCACTCCCTTAGTGCCAGTTCTTTCTTTTTTTTAAGATTTTATTTATTTATCTCTAGAGGGGAAGGGAAGGAGAGAAGGAGAGAAACATCAATGTATGGTTGCCTCTCATGAGTCCCCTGCTGGGAACTGGCCTGCAACCTAGGCATGTGCCCTGACTGGGAATCAAACCAGGATCATGTGGTTCGCAGGCCTGCGCTCAATCCATTCAGCTACACCAGCCAGGGCTCAGTTCTTTCTTTCTTTTTTTAAAATATATATATTTTATTGATTATACCATTACAGTTGTTCTATTACCCCCCTTCATTCCTCTCCACCCGGCACACCGCCTCCCCCACCATTCCCCCCCCTTAGTTTATGACCACGTGTCTCAAGTTCTTTACATTCTATATTTCCCCTACTATTCTTGCCCTCCCCCCTATCTATTTTCTACCTACTGTCTATGCTATTTTCTGTACCTTCTCCCCCCTTCTCCTCCTCCCACTCCCCTGTTGCTAACCCTCCTTGTGTTCTTCATTTCTATGGTTCCACTCCTGATCTAGCTGTCCTCCTGGTTTGCTTTTGTTTTAGGTGTGGTTGTTAATAACTGTGAGTTTGCTGTTCTTTCTCTGTTAATATTTTTCATCTTCTTTTTCTTATATAAGTCCCTTTAGCATTTCATATAATAAGGGCTTGTGATGATGAACTCCTTGAACTTGACCTTATCTGAGAAGCACTTTATCTGTCCTTCCATTCTAAATGAAAGTTTTGCTGGATGAAGCAATCTTGGCTGTAGGTCTTTGGATTTCATGACTTGGTATACTTCTTTCCAGCTGCTTCTTGCCTGTAAGGTCTCTTTTGAGAAATCAGCTGACAGTCTGATGGGAAGTCCTTTGTAGGTGACTGTCCCCTTATCTCTTGCTGCTTCTAGGATTCTCTCCTTCATTTTAATCTTGGCTAATGTAATGATGATGTGCCTTGGTGTGTTCCTTCTTGGGTCTAACTTCTTTGGGACCCTCTGAGCTTCCTGGATTTCCTGGAAGTCTATTTCCTTTGCCAGACTGGGGAAGTTTTCCTTTATTATTTGTTCAAATAAGATTTCCACTCATGGCTGTTTCTTTTCCCCTTCTGGTACCCCTATAATCTGGATGTTGAAACGTTTAAAGATGTCCTGGCGGTTCCTAAGCCTCTCCTCATTTTTTTGAATTCTCGTTTCTTCATTCTTTTCTGGTTGGATGTTTCGTTCTTCCTTCTGGTCCATTCCATTGATTTGAGTCCCAGTTTCCTTTCCATCACTATTGGTTTCCTGTGCATTTCCCTTCATTTCAATTAGTTTAGCCTTCATATGTTCCTCTAATTTGTGACTATAATCAACCAGTTCTGTGAGCATCCTGATCACCAGTGTCTCGAACTGTGCATCTGAGAGGCTGGCTATTTCTTGGTCGCTTAGAGTTATCAGCTCTGGGGCTTTGAGTTCTTCTTGAGCCATACTTTGGACGGTTCGTGCCTGTTACGTATCAGGAGCGGAGTCCTAGGTGTTCACCAGAGCAGGGCAACTCAGTCGCTGGGTTGTGACGCTGTACGTGGGAACAGGGTCAAAGAGGAGCAATGGCGTCTCGTCTGCTGCCTCCCGCTGCTGCTGCCACAGCTACCAGTGTCACCGGGGCCCTCGGGTTTCATCCCACTGTGCTCAAATGTGTGACAGCGGTCAGCCCTCCACCACTGGGTTCGCCCGCTGGGGCCTGCGCGGTCCGCCTCACTGTGCGCGAATGTGCGACCGAGGTCAGTCTGCCCTGCACCCTGACTGGGTCTGCGCTGCCTGCGTGCCTGGGTCAGGGGATGTTTCCTGCCCAACCCTGTTCTGCTGCTGGCTCTGCCCCTCTTACCGGTCCCAGTTGTACGATTCGTTGTTGTCAGACTTCTGTATAGTTCAATTTTCTGTTCTTTGGCTGTATCTTTCTTTACTAAACCTTTGTTGTATTCAAACTTGGTTGTGGGAAAAGGCACAGTGTTTCCATCTATGCCTCCATTTTGGTGGAAGTCCCAGGGCTCAGTTCTTTCAAAAAAATCCTCTAAATTGGGGCTCCAAAGTTGTAGGTCTTAATAATCATCCTATTCAGTTTATAAATACAGCCACATCCCAGCGTGCAAGCCAGCTCCAAGGATACTACTTGAGGGCATTTTATAGAGTCCCCCTATTCCCCTATGCAAAAGTTCTTGCTAAACTCTTCTCTAAGGGCCGTGGGGCCTGTTCACTGTATACTTACATACTTAAGGGAAACCTAACTTAAATAACTCTTCACCCAGTTAGGAGGATCTACTTCAAAGTTATTTTCTATCACTGCCCAGATGACAAAGCGATTATAAACTTCTCTTGCTAAAAAAGAAACCACAAATTTAATCTCCAGTTAGATATCTACCCGACAAGACATTTTACTATACTTAAAAATCTTGTAAACACATAGTGTTTTTTCTGATTTGTAGCTTGACTTCTTCTAAGATGAAAGTACCACACAACTTGTCCAATACTACTAACATTATTACTACCACTATCCACCCTAGACTGAACAGCATTAACATTTATTGAATATTTACTATGTGCCAGGCTAAGTGCTTTATATATACTACCTTGTGAGGATAAAATAACAACAGATTGAAATGGTATTATTTTACAAATGAAGAAACTGAGACTTGAGTAATTTTCCCCCAAACGGACAACTAGTAAGTGGCAGAAACAGACTCAAACCAACACCCATCTGACTGGACTGCCTTCAGTAGGTCCCAGGGTTTATAAACTGAGTGGCTGAACCTCTACTTATTTTCCAAATAAACATGATAACCATACTAAGTTTAGTTACCACACAGATTCCTAGCATGAAAAGTTATCATTGGAGTGATCAAGGTCTCATTAGTAATAAGTCACATGGCTCTCATGTAGTCCCTAATAAGGAGCGATGAGAAGTGCACATTGCCCCTGTGGTATCCTTCCCCCAAATTTATAACCTCAGTCTAATTGTGACGGGACATCGCAGAAACTCAGACTGAGGAGCATTTTACAAAATATCTAACCAGTACTCTTCAAGAGCTTCAAGCATAAAAGACAAGGAAATGCTGAAAAACCATTAGATTGGAGGAGGCTGAGGAGAAAAGGGAAGCAAATATAAGGATCGGATCCTGGAACAGACAAAGGACATTAATATAAAAATTAAAGGATAAATTCTATAGTTAAGTTAATATATCGTAGCACTTAATTTTTAGTTTTGATGACTACACCATAGTTATATGAGAAATTAACAGAGGAAGTTGGGTGAATGATATACAACTATCTGTACTATCTTTACAATTTTAAATCTAGTATTATTTCAAAATAAAGAGTCAATAGAGTTATTATTTGGAGTGGCTAGTCAAGGGAGTATGGATAATATCACTATCTTATTATGATGACAAAGTTGTTTCTGGTGATAGTTCTTAGCCTTAGGTCTGGAAGAGGAATCAGGATAAAGAAATAAACTTACTCCACTGGCGTAAATATCTGCCATTTTAGATGTATGGCATTATGGTTAGAATATTTGATGAAATTCATAGCCTACTTTAACATTTTAAATATCTTTTCTCTCTCAAGTTTTAAAAGAAGAGCTTCTGAAGCTTATGTTAGACTTAGGCTGAAATAGAAGGATGCTTGTTGTCACAAAGAAGGCTTTGTCTTCTTCTGTGTCCCTTGAAAGAAAATTAAATCAGCATAACTTTTTCCATCTCAGATTTTTTTCATGGCAATGTTTCAAGGGTGGGGGGAGAAATAGAGGATTATATATCCTTTTTCTCTTTGGATTTGATTTTCATTCAAAATATGTAAATTTTTTAATCCCAGAGAGAGAATTGGATTTGAAGTTTTTCTAGATTCCTATGAAAAGGTACAGAGTGCTTCGGCCATGATTATTTTGCCATTCAAAGTATATAGGACTAGGTTTAAAACTGTTAATTTCGTTATTTTGGTTCTTTATATATTAAGTGAATTGTCTGGTATTATTTATCCCATGTGTTTCAATAATTAGGTTTTTTCAGGCTTGTTCCTGTGTTTGTAAATTCAGTAGTTTTCCAGGAAAGGTTAATAACTAATTACAAAGTCATTAACAATTATTAGTATTCTTTTCTCTTGTATGTTTTCTGATTTGATTTTAACAACTCCATGAGGTAGATAAGGATGATGATCTATCAAATTACAGATGAGAAGTAATAATCAAAAGGTTACATGATGGGCCCACTTAATAGATATTGGATATCTATTTAATATCAGGGTGAGAGAGTCAATTCTAGTTCTTCTGAAATGATATTCCATGTTCTTTCTGTTACATTAAACTCCCACGGTTTTTAGTTCTGGGTTAGTATATGCTCCTGTACTTGATGTCAGGAGTTCTTAACCTAACAAGAGAGAAGCACATAAAATGTAATGGTGAATATGTACATATTTTTGTGGAGATGGTCTATAACACATAATAACATTCAGTAGATTCTTGTAGAGATCTGAGATACCATCAAGTTTAAGAAGTTTTATTTTAAATGCTGTGGAGGAAAGACAGAGACATCCTTCTCACACTGCCCAAAATAGTAACATTGGCTTACAGGATCAATAATAGAATCCCTTCTCTCTCTTCTGCCAGTTGCTAGCCCATACACTGTGATTCTTTAAGTTTTAGTTTTGCTAGTTTTCAATTGATTTTTAAAGAATTCTACAACTGAAAAGAATGTCGAGTAAAACAGATATTATAGGTATTTGAAAAACGTTTTTGCAGAGAAATATATTTGCTTTCTCGACCAAACTGTTTATCTAAGGAAGCTGCACAATGCAGGAGAGGCAGCAGGAGGAAGTAAGGAAATTAATAAATACTGTTAAGCTTCTATGCTTGATGTTTTAAACATTTAACCTCTCTGACTTCTCAGAACAGTTTAGCTGTCTTGTTCTTAGCAGCTGAGTTAGCAATACAGCATAACTAATAAGTAATGGAGCTTAGATTCGAGCCCAGGTCTATCTGACTCCAAGACTTTCTCCGCTGTACCCTGAAATAGAATTATCAAGCTTAGATATGGCAGTATGAGTCTCAAGTAAGCACAGGTCTGGGTGTGGGTGATCATGATTCATCCACTGGGAACTGGCCCATGGAAACATAAATCTAGAAGTCAGATCTAGGCTACAAGGAAAACAGATATTGCATAGAAGAAGGCAACATGAAGTAATGAGAGTATCCATAGAGAATCATTTGAAAAGCAGAAATTAGGACACTATGAGTATCAAAACTAAGTCTGCCTGACTTGCTGGGGCTCAAATGGCAGACATTTGACATGTGACAGAGTTGAGAGCAAGGGTCATGGACCTAGCCATTGGGTGGGAAGTAGAAAGGCAGAGCAACTGGGACCAGGAGCCAGGCATCAAGAAACTAGGGGCAATGGCTGTAGTTCAGCCATTGAGAATTTAGGGGACTGAGGTCAAAGGAATCAGTAGCAAATGGGGCTTAATGACAGACAGATTACTGAGGTTGATTGCATTAAATACCCCTTCTTAGGTCAGAAATGATACCAAGTTAAGGGTTTAGCAAAAGTCCCAGAGGTGGAAATTAAGCACCTTTATCAATCAAGGCTAGGAGTATAAAAAGTAGAGAATGAAATAAACACAATAATATTTTCAAAGTTAATTTAGTGCAATGGTTCTCCAAGCAAGGTGCTTAGACTAGTATCAGCACAACCTGGGAACTGGTTAGGTAGATAGTTGGGCCCAACTCCAGACCCACTGACTCAGAAATTCTGGGATAGGGCTCAGAAATCAGTGTCATAGCAAGCCCTTCAGATGATTCTGATGCATGCTAGTTTGTGGGGTTTGTTCAGGGACAATAGATAAATAGAACAACAACAAAAAAGCCCAGAAAAAAACCAAACCATGTTCATAAAGACATCTGACATATGGAGAGGAGGTACTAAAGCTTAAGGATAAAAGAATGAACTTTTCAGTGAATTGTACAAGATAGAGCTTTGGTTATCTATAAAGAAGAAAATGAGATTGAACCGCTAACATATCATATAAAAATAAAATTTGGATGGATTAAATACCTAAATATGAAAAGCAAAACATACAAGCTTTTAGGAAACATCTTACTGACCTTGAATTGGGGGAGGATTTCTTCAACAATAGTTAGTATTAATGTGATAGCAATACTTACATGGTTTTTATTATGTGTCAGGCATTGTTGTACATGCTTAGCATTAACACATATTAACACATGTTAACTAATCTTCACAACAAATCTCTGAGAGAGATACTGTTACTTTCTCTATTTCACACATGAGCAAACTGAGGCATAAAGGGTTTGTAAAATTTCCTTAAGGTCATGTGGCCTGTAAGTCATGAAGACAGAATTCGAATGCAGGTAATAGAGTTCCAGAGTTCCTATCTTAACACTTTGCTAATCTATAAAACTTTTTAAAAGAGTGCAAAGAAAAGCCACAAACTGAGGGAAGATAATTCTAGCACATTAAACTGACAAAGATTGCTTTTCCGGGAATACATAAAGAATGTACACAAATCAATGTCAAAAATACTTGGTTGCCCAGCAAAGGAAATCATCAACAAAATAAAAAAACAACCCACTGATACATCTGATAAGGAGTTAATATCCAAAATTTATAAAGAACTTACAAAAGTCAACAGCAAAAACCCAACAACCCAATTAAAAAACGAGCCAAGGACCCGAATACACGTTTCTCTGAATAGGACATACAGGTGGCCAATAGGCTTATGAAAAGATGCTTGATGTCACTAATCATCAGAGAAATGCAAATTAAAACCACACTGAGATATCATCTCACATCTGTCAGAGTGGCTATCATCAATAAATCAACAAATAACTAGTGCTGGCTGAGGATGTGGAGAAAGGGGAACCCTTTTGCACTGTTGGGAATACAGATCGGTACAGCCACTGTGGAAAGTGTGGAGGTAACTCAAAAGATGAAAAATGTATTTGCCTTTCAACCTAGCTCTCCCACTTCCTGGAATACATATGATGGAACCCAAACCACTAATTCAAAAGAACATAAGTACCCCTATGTTCATTGCAGCATTATTTACAGTCACCAAGATATGGAAGCAGCCCAAGTGTCCATCAGTGGATGAGTGGATAAAACAACTGTGGGACATTTACACAATGGACTACTATTCAGCTTTAAAAAAGAAGAAAATTTTACCCTTTGTGACAGTATGGATGGACCTGGTGAACATTATGCTAAGTGAAATAAGCCAGTCAGAGTAAGACAAATACCATATGACTTCACTGCTATGTGGAATCTAATGAACAAACTGAACTAACAAGGAAAATGGGACAGACTCATAGATGGAAAAATGGGATGACAGCTAAGGGGGTCAGGTTAGGGGGTGGGGAGATCGAGCAAAAAGGAAAAAGGACTCATGGACATGGACAACAATGTGGTGACTGTGGGGGAAGGGGGATATAAAGGGACTAAATGGTAATGGAAAAAATACAATAAAGATGAAATAAAAAATATTTGAGCAGACTCTGCATGAAAGAGGAAGTTCAGAGAGCCAATAAACACAAAACCATGTTCCATCTCATTAATTATCAGTGGAATGGAATTTAAAACCACCATTCAATACCACTTCAAGCTGCCAGATTGGCAAAAATTTTTAAAGCTGATGCTATCAAGTGTTGGTGAGGATATAGAGCAATGATACCATTATTCCATTGGTAATATAAGTGCAAATTTTTACTGTTGCTTTGGAAAACAGTTAGGCATTGCTTAGTGAAGTTGATTATGCACAAACTCTATTACCTACCAGTTCCATTCCTTGATATGTACCCTAGAGGAAAGAATGCTCATGTGTACTGGAAGACATTCACAAGAATGATCACAGAAGCATTATCCATAATACCAAGTGAAAACAGCCTATATGTCTAGAAGAATGAATAAGTAAATAGGGTTATTTTCATGCAATGAAATATAATGCAGCAGTAAAAAAATGAATAAAGTCAAAGAAAACAATGATTTTTATTAATATAAAGTTTAAGAGCAGGCAGAAATATATGATTTTTAAAAATACATAGAGATGGTAAAACTCTTAAGTTAAAGAATGATTAGTAATTGGGAGGAAAAATATGGGGAATTAGAAGCAAAATTGGTAGATACAAAATAGACAGGGGGAGGTTAAGAATAGTATAGGAAATGGAGAAGCCAAAGAATTTGTGTGTACGACCCATGGAGGGGGAATGCTGGTGGAAGGTCGGTGCAGGGTGGGTGGAGGGGGAGAAAAGGGAGGAAAACATGGGACAACTCTAATAGCATAAAAAATAAAATATACTTAGAAAAGGCAAGGGAGAGATGTGGGTTTGAAGGGGGTGGGGGGAGGGGGAGGGAGAAAATATGGACAACTGTAATTGAACAACAATAAAATAATTTAAATAAAAAACAAAACAAAAGAATGATGAATACTTGTTTTGGGGCTAAGAAAAGGGGATGCAGTTGAGGAGGACCACTCAAGGGGCTTTAAATGCCTTGCTGGTGGGTATCAAAATGTTGAGTTCAATTCTTCCACCTCCTACCCTCCCCAGGCCCCCTCAACTGTCATTGAGCAAAAAGGAAAAAGGACTCCAGGACTACAGTGTGGTGATTGTGGGGGTGGGGTGGGAGGGGAGGGCGGTATAAGGGGACTAAATGGTAATGGAAAAAATACAATAAAATAATTAAAAAATAAAAACCCAAAGTGTTCAGTTTATTTTTCTTTGAATTATATCATCTCTAAAATTGTCTACTTCTGAATGAATGATATTTTTCATAATTAAAAAATGAAGACATAAAAAGCTATGCAATGATATATCAATAAAGCTGGTGGGGGTGGGGGAAAGCTTTGCAAGGAAACTGGCTGGAATATAGGGCATTTGCAAGCAGTGCTAGATACTGGTGGGAAACTGGAGTTCCCAGATCTTAGGTTTGTACTGAGATCAGAAGCAATGTCTCATATCTTTGGCAATTATTTTAGAATCCAATTCATCAGAGGAGATATCTAAATGAGCAACTGTTGAGCCAGGAGAATATTAACATAGGAAGCTTCATCTAGAAGTGTTGCAAATCTATTCAGATGAGCACATTAAATCCTGGTTTAATGTGCTTTCATTAAGTACATAGAGGTAATCTATAACATATGAGAGAGATAAAAAAAACATTGTACAAGTAGGCAGAAGATCTAATTCTGATTACCCTCTGCTTGTGTGACCCTAAAAATTGAGTCTCTTTACATTGCTGAAACTTTACCAGTTGGGGAAATTGAGAATATTAATATTTTACTAATATTGAGCTGCTAATATTTGGAAGACAAATATGTAATTTTAGTTATTTTTCACAATATTTTGAAATGCAGTATTCTTATGTTTCAGATGTGAAAATCTGCATAGTAGTCAAACAGCTAGAAAGTTACAAAGCTGAGACTAATGAATGTCATAGAGTTATTATAAGGATTAAATTAAGTAATGCTTGTATAAAAACTGTATAAAAACTGTGCTCTGTATTTTCTTTATAGCTCCATAGTAGAAACTCTATAAATGTTGGTACTACCTTCTGACCATTCTGCCCCCTAAAGGTTCAGAACTCAAAGGCTTAGGACTTGGGTTTACATGACTTGGTCCCCAGCACTTGTCAATATCAACACTTTGAATTAAACAGGTTTGGGTTTGCTCTTCTGGAAACTAAGCCACCACTTATGCTGTCATTTCTGTGAGAAAATTAGTTCTAAATTCTAGGCACTACAAGTTAATTTGTGTAACACATCATGTACACAAGGCAAGTATTAATAATTACCCGTTCACTGAGTAAACCTTTCACAGTGGTGAAAGGTGAAAGAATAAAAATGTTAACATATTTGAGGAGCATCTTCTTTTTAAGAAGATGATACTGGGACTTCATGCTTTTTCTCTTTTCTGAATGAACTTTTGAAATGCAGAAATCTCCAATCAAATAATGGAGTAATTATGTGGGTTTGAGAATTCTTATGGCTGTATTTCTTCCATTAAAAAAAAAGTTAAGGAAGTAAGAAATAACTTTCCTAGTTGAATTAACTTAGTCTTCCCAAGTTGTGGCTTGGGAAATACGACACTTTTTATTTTTTTGCCAGTAAGTTTTACCTCTGACTTTTTAAATAAACATTTAAATTTGATGTTGGTAAGATCAGCTATGAAAGAATATTTTTGTACTTAGGCAATACCCTTCTGGAGTATTAAAAATTTCTGTCTGAATATGGATTTCCTCTAAACATATTTTAGACTATTTGCTCTAAAAAATACAAGGAATGTTTGTCATAATGGCCCAATGTTTCCAACAATAAAGCTATCTTTTCTTTCCCTCCAGAAATGGAGCTTTGCTCATTGCATAATGGCCTTCTCCATGATTGTAGAAAGATAGAGGAACACTAAATGTGGGTGGTGTTTTGTGAAAATGCTTAATTATTGAGTTTATTTCATAATAAAATAGGAGAAACTATTTTTAATTAACTTTATAGTACTATGACACAAATGTGAAATTAAGAATTATTAATAACATTCATTTTGTTTATTTTCCCATGTAAAGGGGTTTTCTGGTCAGAAAACCTTTTTCTAGTTGTCTTTTTAAAAGATTTTATTTATTTATTTTTAGAGAGAGGGTAAGGGAGGTGGGAAGAGAAGTAGAGAAACATCAGTGTGAGAGAGAAATGTCCATCGGTTGTCTCTCAGATGCTCCCCAACCGGGACTGAATGCACAACCCTGGCTTGTGCCCAGACCGGGAATCGAACCAGCAATCTTTCACTTTTTTAGGATGACGTCCGGCCAACTGAGCCACACTGGTCAGAGCTCTAGCTGTCTTTCAATATTATTTTTAAATTACTAAGAGGATATATTATCCACAATTTACTGGTAGTTTCAAACTATATTTTAAATCTTTTCCTAAATGAAATTGTTTTTAGTTATTAATAAAAGAATAAGAAAAAATTGATACATTTAATTATCTATTTTTTCTGTTTCTTGTTCTTTCCATGTCAGACTGCCAACAGGTAAATTATCTGAGGAAGGAGAAAGAAGGAAAAGCAAGACTTCTGAATAAATTAATTTCTCCTAATTATAACTGTATCTTTGGTTACTCTGTGAGTGCTTGAGTTAAAATTGACAACATGATATCTAAAGGTCTGCCATATACACACTTCGTAGCTTGTAAATCTTAGAAAGAAAATAAACGGTGTTTTGATATGACATGACAAGACATTTGACAATTTAGGGAAAAAGTTAAATCAATTAGCAAGTTGGTGTAAGAGCACATTAGGTCTTGCTGGCACCAGTTCTTCCTAATGTAGGATTTTGCTGATCCTTTCCTTTTCTTATTTTTTTTTTATCCTCACCGGAGGACATGTTTACTGATTTTTAGAGAGAGTGGAAGGGAGGGAGAGACAGAGAGAAACATCGATGTGAGAAACCTCGATTGCTTGCCCGCACGCCCTGACTAGGGGACTGAACCTGTGATCTGCTGGTGGACAGGAGGACGCTCAACTAGCTGGGCCACCCAGCCAGGGCTCCTTTCTCGACTTTGAAGTATCTCTTTAAAAATCTTTCTACCCTTTGTTCATGATGTACTTTCTTCTCCTAGCCACGTTTTTGTTCCATCCAGTAATTACCCCATAAATTCTTGCCATTTTTCTAGGTTTGGTAACAGAATTTGAAAAGTAAATAACTTAGTCTTGTCTTTTTTTGCCTAATAGGCATTCTAAGCCATTTTTCTTACAATTCTTAGAGAAAACTCAGGCTCTCGTATTGTTGTCATTATCTCTGTATTTCTTTCATTTTTGAGTACGGAGTATGTGCCAGACACTGCTAAGTACCTTGCAGAGTTTGGTATAATTGTTTTCATTTTACAAATGAAAATACTGGGTCCAAGATAGAATATATACTTGATCCAGCTAGTTACTAGCAGAGCTGGAATTTGAACTGTCTCTCTCTGTCTCCTCAGGCTATGAATTTTCCATAGACCCTGATACCTCCCTTCCTGTGTTCCACCCTTCCCACCCTAGTCAGTGTGATTATAAAATAATGGAAAATCTGAAGACTCTCCACCCACCCATCTTAAACAAAACAGAACCTTTAAAAGGACATTTTGGTTAGTACTTATATGACATAAATATGTACTCCATCTTGAGATAGCCATTGAATTTCCTTTTGAAATATTAATAACTTTATGTCAGAAGTGTATTGCTTATTTACATTTTAAGGAATAATTTTTAAGTGTTCAAACCTTGTAACAGTTGCTCATACCTATGAGTGTGATAAAGACAGTCTCTAAGCACTGATACTATAAGAAAACCTGAGAATTCCATACAGGATAGTTCAAGATAACTGTAGTATATGCTTAGTTATACTTAGCGCAGCTTAGTTCCACAAGGCTTGTGCTTCCTCTTAATGAATTCTATATTCTTCTTTTCTGATATAATTTTCCATATGATGTTAGTACTTCACTACCAGCTAAGTCATATCTATAAAGAGTGACACCAGATGAGCAATTCTGTCTTAACTTCTCTGTTAGTTTGTCTCCGTGGTATAGATTTCAGACTTCTATTCAAAATCCAGTTCTTTGCACTTACTCTCTAGATATAAAGATGTGAGTCTTTGGTTCTTTCACTCAGACTTATGGATAAGCATAAGCCTTTTGTTAACAGGCCTATTTTTTTTCTCTCTGCATTTATATCACTGACCTTTGCTTCAAAAAGCATTCAGTGGTCTCTAACAGGAAGACTGTGAAAGGGGGTGTTGTAAAGACTTTATTCTATAAAAGAAGTCACACAGGGAAAGCTTTATATTTGCTGAGTGATTTAATTCTTTTTTTTAATTTAATTCTTATACATGCAGAGCTTGGCCATGGTAACACTGTGGAAAACCCTGCTAGTGCAGCCTGACAGCTAAACTTCCCTACTCCATTCGGTGTATTTTTTACAAAGAGAGAAAAGAGCGTTTCCTTTCCTGTTGTTTTAAAATCTACCCAGGAAAAGCAAAGCATGGTGTCTAGAGTAGTCAATTGCTGTATCATAAGATTCATAAACATCATGGATTATTCATAAAAATCATCAACTAAGGGGCATATACTCCAGGGAGAAAAATGCCTGCTTTAATCAGTCTTCTGATTTAAGAATTATGAGGCAAGTCCACTTACAAGATTAGCATCTGTGCCCTGGCTGCATGGCTCAGTTGGTTGGAGTGTCATCCTGTATACCAAAAGGTTGCGGGTTTGATCCCTGGTCAGGGCACATACCTAGATTGTGGGTTCGATTCCTGGTTGGGGTGCGTACAGAAGGCAACCAATCAATGTTTCTGTCTCCCTCTCTTCCTTCCTCTCACTCTAAAGATTAATAAAAGCATATCCTCAGGTGAGGACTGAAATTAAAAAGAATAGCATCTACTTTGAGAACACTGACTATATATTATTAATATATTAAGAATTAACTATAACATTAATTATTGATGTTATATTATTAGGTATTCTAAGATAATACTGTTTTCTCATATGTGGTGGGTTGGGCAAACACTTTAATTTAAAATAACTTTTTCTTCTGTATACTGAGTAAATAATCTAATGTCTGTAGAGCAATGAGAAGCAAGCATATTCTAGTTAACATTTTAAAAGCTTTGAAAACTGGCTCTAGAAATGATGTTAGCCATTCTCTGAAAGGTACATTATATCCTTTATAATTTTCTGACAGTATAGCAAGATTGCAAGACTTAAATTGATTGATTCCTTCTTGTGAATCATAAGATATTCCTGAACTTCATATTTAATGAATACTGATTTACTTTAACAGATCTTCAAGTACCTTGAGATATTCTTGTGTGAGACTATATACGTGTATTTGGGTATATTTTTTCTTTTCTTTTTAATTTTTTGTGAAGTTACTTAAGAGATATGGTTGGTAATAGAAATTTCTGTCATATTTAAAAAACAATACTCATCTTCTATACTAAGTACAGATTTTAATTAAAGGTTAAGAATCAAAATAGTTGGGTTTGCATCTTCTGAGAAACTTGCACTTTGCTAGGCTGCAACTTCTCTTCAAGCAGTAAGACCCCTTAGCTTTAGTCACGCAAGACCTACAATTTACTGGCAGCGAGAAAAGAGATGGGGGTTTATTTTGTGCAGGGCAGAAACAGCTCACTGGGATAAGAACCTAAGTATATGGTGAATTGTGGTACTTACAATCTACATAACGAAGCTTGATACCCAAGTGGATGTCAAGTTGTTTGGCAGGTAAATTTCTTGTACAAATTTAGGGTCAAACTTAAGGAGGGGTGGTAGCATTGTATAATGGGAAAGTCTGGCTTTGTATGAGTAGTTACTAGATGTACACAATAATTTTAACCTTTATGAACTTCCTCAATAGTATGATAAGGATTATGACATTCACCTAACAGAGTTATTTTGAGGATGAGGGAGAATATGTACTTATTGACATAGTCCCTCAATAAATGATGGCTCATTGTTTTTTTTTTTTAAGATTTTATTTATTTATTTATCTTTTAGAGGGGAAGGAGAGAGGGAGAGAAACATCAATGTATGGTTGCCTTTTGTGCATCCCCTGCTGGTAGTTAGCCTGCAAGGAACTGGCCTGCAACCCAGGCATGTGCCCTGACCGGGAATCGAACTACGATTGTCTGGTTCGCAGGCCCGCGCTCAATCCACTGAGCTACACCAGCCAGGGTATGGCTCATTGTTTTTATCATCAACATAATCATCATCTTGCTTGCTTTCAGATGCTTCCATTTTACATTTTCTATAAAATTCTTTGTTAGTCAAGAAATTGAATAGCCCAGTACACTAGGCAGCTTTAAGATAGAAATACAGATTTTGATAGGTTACTTCTCAGAATACAAGGCTCTAAGATATGTTAAGTATTTACTCTTACATGAGCTTGGCTTTCTTTCTCTTCTGGATTGGTTTTGTTTGACGAAAGCCCTAAAAAATATTCCATGTAGAACTGTTCTTCTCCTTTTTGGCATACTCTGAGATATTGCAGAGAACCATGATAAATGAGAGAGAGAGAGAGAGAGAGAGAATAAACTTCAATTCCAGCTGCTCAAAGTACTTTTATAGTAATAGAAGGGAAAAGCCTTATTATTTTGCTCAGGGAATGCTGATGAACAGAGAACCATATCTTACATATTTTTTTAAAATCCTTACATTTGTATGGTACAAGTAAAATACACAGTTGAAAGTTGCTTTACTTCCATTTTTCAAAGTTCATTTCAATCCAAAGTTCCAATAACTCTTAAACTTAGAACTTCTATTTTTACTACAGAAATAGGAATACGGGGAGTAGTAGGGGATTCCTTTAACTGATGGTACGTGTAAGAGCTGTGTAAGTATTTAACAATTTGAGCTTGGGCTCCTGAACTAAAATGAACAACACCATAGAGGCTCATTATTAGGAGCTAAATCTCTAAATATATATATATATATTGAAAAGCAGTTCTACCTTAGATTATCTCCCATCCACAAGACTGATAACAAGATCTACTCAGATGAAGCCTAAAAATTTGAGGTGCAGAATGAGCATATAAAGAAGGGTTATACTATTGGAAAAAAGAGAAAGAACTAGCTTTTCTGAGAATCCTAGTGATTAGTTTAGCCCTTCATCTTTCTTTTTCCCTTCCAGTACTTAATTCTAAAACTCAGTTTGTATATTTATTGAGCATTTGTTTGTCAAGTATGAATTAACTGCTTACAGCAGACCAGGCACTATATGAGACTCTTAGGATGTTAAGGTGGCTAAGATATGGTTCCGGGACTCAGCAAACTTACCAAGTAAGATGTACGAAATGAAAATAGTTACAGTACAATATCCATAGGCTTGAGCAAATGTCTTGAGGATAATAAAAAATAACTGCAGGATACAGTCTTTGCCTCAGGTCTTCAACAAATTAACTAGAGAAATGAGTTACATATATGAAAGAATATAGAACAGACCATAATTAAGGTTAAAATTTATGGTGCAGAGAATGTGAAATTAGGAAGCCAAAAGATCACTTTAGACCACTCAGAGAAACCTTCCATAGACAAAGATGAACCTGAAAGGAAAATTTTTGAGAGGTGGAGGAAGAAAGACATTCTAAGAGAGATGTTTGTAGAGGAAATAATACCAAGTGAAATTTATCAGGGAGTGGTGATTTACGCAGGTTTGGGTGAGTGATCCAAAGGGTATATGGGGCAACAGAGGTTGGAAGTGGCCACAGAGGTTAAGTTTCACTGATTGGAAGGAGGTGATATCAGTGTCATGGACATCCAAGAAAAGAAAATAGGTTAGCAGGAAGAGATGGGGTACTAAATAAACTATTTTTCTTACTTTAGATTTTTAATCCTTTTGAGTTGGCAATTTAGAATTTTTATATGGGTTTAATCCAGAAAGTGATAGGTATCACCATTATAGTCATTTTATATAACTGTGAATTCCAGTTTTATTATCAGATATATATTAATATAGTTTTTACCTAAAGTAGAAAATTATATTGTTTCCAGCATCTAAATGGAAATTGGTTGACGCATTCATTAAGATTCTGGTCTTCATATTCTTCATGCAGAAGCTAAGTTGGGTGAGGGCATTTCACCTCCAGATTTGGGCCACGTGGGTGCTGACGGAACTGTGGAATGATTCGGAATGAGATGTGGCTGTAGCGCCAGTCCTATGCCCTGCTGCTCAATAAAGAAGGACTTCTAAGCATTGGGACTTATAGTTTCTCTCCATGGCTCCTTTATCATTTGTATTAAACTATCTGAGTTCAGAGGTTTAAACTGTCACAAATTATTAGTGTTAGTATCTGTGTTAATTGAATTTATATAGTCATGAAACTGTTTAATTTTTATTATATTAAGAATAAAAATCAGTACTTCTAGAATCTACTCAAAATAATTTCTACATTAAGAACATCATATGATGGAATGTTAGGCAACAAAACTTTCAGATTCATTTACTTTTGCTTATTGTCTTTGCTTTTATTTGCAGTTCTGGGAAATGCCAGTGTAAAGTGGGTGTCACCGGCTCTACATGTGATCGATGCCAAGATGGATATTATGGCTTTAGTAAGAGTGGCTGCCTACCCTGCCAGTGCAGTAATCGGTCTGCCAGTTGTGATGCCCTCACAGGTACACGTTTTCCTCACCTTTTTATGTAATTAGTCCGTTGTTCTTTTGATTTCGAGGTCCTTCATCTGTAGGTTGATTCTTTCCAGAGTTTATAAGGGTCTTTCTCCTCTCAGTGGGATGTAATGTTATAGCAAGTTAAACTCCTGCAACAACAACGTGAAAAATAAAACACGTCATGCATTAGAAAAATAATATTGGTTGGAGAGCTATGGAAACAAGGAGGATGATATGAACTAAAATTTCCAAAGGCTAGAACTCTTTCTAAGTGAGTTGATGATCATGGCCATTTCCTTTCCAGGGGACATTTGTTGTTTCTGGGCACAGGCTAAGGAGCAGGTTTAGCCCAAGCCAAAGAAATCCTCTTGAGAAAAGAGATACAAGAAGAGCTTTTGGCAGTCATTTGGGGCTGTAGGACGGATTGGAAACTAGAGGAGCCCTAAATGCAAGGCCTGTTTTCTCATAAGACCTTAGCTGACTGTGTAGGATGTGGAAGGCTGGCCTGAAAGGTAGAAAAAATCTCAGTCTTACGGTGCTTAGGGGACAAAAGTCTCTTTAGAGCCCTGGCCAGTGTGGATCAGTTGCTCAGAGTGTCGTTCTGTAGACTGAAAGGTTGCAGGTTCGATTCCTTGTCAGGGTACATGCCTAGGTTGCAGGTTTGGTCTCCAGTCAGGGTGCATGCAAGAGACAACAGATCAATGTTTCTCACATTGATTTTTCTCTCCCTTCCTTCCCCTCTCTCTAAAATCAATAAGGATGTCCTGGAGTAAGGATTAAAAAAACTCTTTAGAGAGGGCCTCCTACAACATACAGCCATCTCTCTCTCTCTCTCAAGACATTGCCAGATTTTGAACATATGTGGAGTGGGACCTAGGCTCAGGTCAGCAAAGGGAAGCACTGGATCTGATGCTTCCCTGATGCTTCCTTCAGGGCTGAGGAGACTCAGCCTGTTAGGTTCTGAAGTCAAAAGCCTTAGAGCCATGACCAGGAATTGTGATGAACCATTGGTGAACTGACTCATACTGAAACTGCAGTTCACCCTCAGCTCATTTCTATTTCTGACTGGACTGAGGTGATCCTCCTGTTGTATTTGCCTAACACAGGAAAGGGGAGTCATACGTGTTTTTTTAATAAACTGTATGTGGCATACTATAAAAAATATGAGTGCTGGCTGGTGTGGCTCTGTGAATTGAGTGCCAGCCTGAGAACCAAAGGGTTGCTGGTTTGATTCTTATTAAGGGCACATGCCTGGGTTTTGGGCCGGGTCCCCAGTGTGGGGCGCAGGAGAGGCAACCACAAATGCATGTTTCTCTCCCTCCCTTTCTCCCTCCTTTCCCCTCTGTCTAAAAATAAATAAATAAATAAATAAATAAATAAATAAATAAATAAATAAAATCTTTTTAAAAATATGAGATAATTCTGAAGTAGGAAAATGATAATAGTAAAGAGAAAAACAACGAAGGGAAGGAAACCCATAGGTGATCTACATGTTAGCATTAGGATACAATGACTGAAGTAACTAAAATTAATATTTTAAGGAACTAGAGGCAAACCAAAGGTGAAATGAGGCACAATTTTAAGAGAATCGGAATCTATAAAAATCAAAAGGATAATAAAAGCAAAAAAATACAACATATGAAATTAATAACTTACTACATGGGTTTAACAGACGATTGTACATAGTGGAGACAAGGTTAATACAATAGATTCAAATACCATTCTATTAAAAATATCCAAACTAAAGCAAAGAGATAAAAACAATGCAATGAGAAAAACAGAGCAGGAAAAACACATGGGATACAGCCAAAAGTCTAACATAAATGTAATTAGAGGCTCAGAAGGGAAAGAAAGAGATTGGAGCAGGAGAAATATCTGAAGAGCTAATGGCCAAGAGTTTTCCAAATTAATGAAATATATCAACCCACAGATTCTAAAAGCTCAGCAAACCCTAGGCAGTAAAAAAAAACAAACCCCAAAAAACCACATAGAGTCAGACTTAGTCAAACTATTAAAAAACTAAAGACAATGGACTTTTCTTATCTTTAGTTTTTCTAAATGTAAGGATTAGAGAGACTTCCTTGGAAATCTTTTTTTCTTCAACAAAAAATTCAGGACTAGTCTGACAAATACAAATGTTTTTGTGAGAGCAAGGTAGCAGAATATTTGAAAATGGGAAAGTACCCTGGAAAAATCTGTCTTGAAAGCTTATTCTTTATGTTAATCATCTACTCTATGATGAAGAAATTGTGGGTTATTTTCCTATTAGGTGATCTGGTCCCTACCTGCTTACCAGTTCTATCTTACACTATTCTTTTTCTTTACTGTCTATGATCCAATCATACTGGCTTCTGTTCCCAAGACAAGCTGTGTTCCCTTGTCCCAAGGTTCTCATACATGATCTTTTCTTTGCCTAGAGGAGCCTTTCTTTCTTTTTTTAAAAAATATATTTTATTGATTATACCATTACAGTTGTTCTATTCCCCCCCTTCGTTCCCCTCCACCCGCACACTCCCTCCCCCACCATTCTCCCCCCTTAGTTTATAACCACGTGTCTCAAGTTCTTTAGATTCTATATTTCCCCCACTATTCTCACCCTCCCCCCTATCTATTTTCTACCTACCATCTATGCTATTTTCTGTGCCTTCTCCCCCCTTCTCCCCCTCCCACCCCCCTGTTTCTAACCCTCCATGTGTTCTTCATTTCTATGGTTCCACTCCTGATCTAGCTGTCCTCTTGGTTTGCTTTTGTTTTAGGTGTGGTTGTTAATAACTGTGAGTTTGCTGTCCTTTCACTGTTAATATTTTTCATCATCTCTTTCATATATAAGTCCCTTTAGCATTTCATATGATAAGGGCTTGGTGATGATGAACTCCTTGAACTTGACCTTATCTGAGAAGCACTTTATCTGTCCTTCCATTCTAAATGAAAGTTTTGCTGGATAAAGCAATCTTGGCTGTAGGTCTTTGGATTTCATGACTTGGTATACTTCTTTCCAGCCCCTTCTTGCCTGTAAGGTCTCTTTTGAGAAATCCGCTGACAGTCTGATGGGTACTCCTTTGTAGGTGACTGTCCCCCTATCCCTTGCTGCTTCTAGGATTCTCTCCTTCATTTTGGTCTTGGCTAATGTAATGATGATGTGCCTTGGTGTGTTCCTTCTTGGGTCCAACTTCTTTGGGACTCTCTGAGCTTCCTGGATTTCCTGGAAGTCTATTTCCTTTGCCAGACTGGGGAAGTTCTCCTTTATTATTTGTTCAAATACGTTTTCCACTCGTGGCTGTTTCTTTTCCCCTTCTGGTACCCCTATAATTTGGATGTTGGAACGTTTAAAGATGTCCTGGAGGTTCCTAAGCCTCTCCTCATTTTTTTGAATTCTCATTTCTTCATTGCTTTCTGGTGGGATGTTTTGTTCTTCCTTCTGGTCCATTCCATTGATTCGAGTCCCCGTTTCCTTTCCATCACTATTGGTTTCCTGGACATCTCCCTTCATTTCAATTAGTTTAGCCTTCATATGTTCCTCTAACTTGTGACTGTACTCTACCAGTTCTGTGAGCATCCTGATAAATAGTGTCTTAAATTGGGCTTCTGAGAGGCTGGCAATCTGTTGGTCGCTTAGATTTATTGGCTCTGGGACTTTGAGTTCTCCTTGCACCATCTTTTGGGCTGTTCGTGCCTGTTAAGTAGCAGGATCAGAGCCCTAGGTCTTCACCAGAGCAGGGCAATTCAGTCGCTGGGTTGTGATGTTGTATGTGGGGGCGGGGTCAAAGAGGGACAATGGCTTCCCTCCGCAGCCTGCTGCCGCGGCCCCCACCATCACCGCAGCCACCACCGTCACCAGGCCCACACATTTCGTTCCACTGCACGTGAGTGTGCCACCGCTGTCAGCCCTCCACCACTGGGTTTGCCCCCTGGGGCCTGCGTGGTCCGTCTCACTGCGCGCGAATGTGCGACCTTGGTCAGTCTGCCCCGCACCCTGACTAGTTCTGGGCTGCCTGCGCTCCTAGGTCTGTCCTGCCCGACCCAGCTCCGCTGCTGGCTCCACCTCTCTTACCGTCCTTGTTGAACAATTCGTAGCTGTCGGACTTCCGTATAATTCCGTTTTCTGGTCTCTGGGTGTGTCTTAGTTCTCCAAAACTTGGTTTTGGTTGTATCCAAACTTGGTTGTGGGAGAAGGCACAGTGTTTCCACCTATGCCTCCATCTTGGCGGAAGTCAGGAGCCTTTCTAATACACCTCCATTCTCAACCCTGAACCCTTCACCTCAATAAATCATATCCTTCCTTAGGCCTTTAGTTAAAGTTTGGTTCCTTAGAAAGCAGTTCCCAGACCTGACCATTGTGCCTCAGTTGGTTGGAGTGTCATCCCATGAACTGAAGGGTCCTGGGTTTGATTCCCAGTCAGAGCACATGCCTAGGTTGCAGGTTTTATTCCCGGTCAGGGCCTGTATGGGAGGCAGGAGATCGATGTTTCTCTTTCCCTTCTTCCTCTCTCTCTGGAAGGAATATCTATCTATCTATCTATCTATCTATCTATCTATCTATCTATCTATCTATCTAATCTATCTACCTACCTACCTACCTACCTATCAAGAAAGCAGTTCCTGAGGATCCAGGATTAATGACAATTCCTAATTACACACTCTCATGCACGTTTCTGTTTTTTCATAGCCCTTACGACAGTTTGTATATTTATTTGTGGTTATGAGTCGCATAAGGCTTATTCACTTCATTGTAAGTTCCACATCCGTTTTGTTCACCATTTGTACAGTCTGTAGCATGGAACTTGGCAGATAGTAAATACTCACTAAATTTTTGTTGAATAAATGAACAACTGAATGGAATCCATACAGAGGAAAGGTGAGCTCCAGTCCTGGGTAACGACAGAAATGCTCCATCGTACTGAGTTGATTTAAATTGCTCCTTCGATCTGCAGTACGAGGAAGCAGTCCACATTGCTGGTTGTCACTTTTCACTTTCCGTGGAGCAATAGACTAGCTCTCTTAAATGAATCGCCAACTGTCCTTGCTCTGGGGATAATTTAAGGCGAAAGAAATCCTTTTCATGATTATGATTTCTAAAAGCAGCTAGTAATAAGAGAAATAAATGGTTTCTCTGTTTTGAAATATAATAAAAGTGGAATCCAACATGAAGGACTGCCAATACTCAATTTAAAACTGTAAGCTCAATGTAAAATCAGTCTTTTGTCTTAAATGAGATTTTTCAACAGTGCTGTGATACGGTTGCCCTCTGGTGGCCACTTAGGATGTTTTCATAGTCTTTATTTTCCCCTTGGTGTAGTTTTTTTTCTATGCCCTGTATTGTATTTTAGATTGAAGTAGACTTTTAAAGTAACCTTTTTGTGATAAGATATATTGGGAAAACATTTTGGAAAGCAGTTTGACAATGTGTATCAAAAGTCTTAAAAATACTTCCTCAATTCAAGTAATTTTGTTTCCAGGAATCTATTCTGAGGAAATAATTCTTGATTTGTAAGAAGCTTCATGTTCAAAGATGCTCATCAAAGTGGTAGTTGTAATTCTAAAAATATTAGACCACCCTATTTATAATGGGGAATGAAACAAATCATATTATCTAGACAATACAGAGTTAAGAGCACAGAAAGTGAAATCTTGACTTTATATGTGTAAGTTACTTAGCCTGTTTTTTTTGTCCTCACCTGAAGATATCCTTATTGGTTTTAGAGAGAAGGGGGAAGGGAGGGAGAGAGAAAGGAAGAGAAACATTGATTGCCTCTTGTATATGCCCCGACCAGAGATCAAACCTACAACCTAGGCATGTAATCTGACCAGGAATCGAACCTGTGGCCTTTCGGTTTACTGGAGGACACTCCAACCGACTGAGCCATTTTGGCCAGGGTAGCCTGTTTTGTTTTGTTTTGTTTTTTAAAAGAAATTTGGGATAATAACAGTAATTGCCTAATAGATTGTTGTGAGTAGTCAATACAATATACAGGATCCAGCACAAATAATGCCCATTTTTAATTACAATTTTTTTTGTTACAAAATCATAAGCATGTAATTCTGTAACATAACAGTATTGCACTCGAGCACACCAAATGATATTTTAGGTGAAATGTTCAAATTAAAACTATAAATTATTACAGCCGTATTATTACCCTACTAACCACACTCAAGCAGGCATTACTTCTACCAGACCCTGTATTTATAAAGCCCTTAATACAGTACCTGACTCATTATAAGCAATCAATAACTGGCAACTGTTTTTATGTTGTCATTAAAATATTTTAAAGATTGATATATAACAACATGAGAGAGAGCGGGAAAGAATCAGGGTATAAAATGACATGTGGACTATTTAAAAGTGAATCTAAAGTTTTGTATATGAAAAGATTTCAAGGAAAAATACTCAAAATCTTAATGGCAACTTTCTTAGGATAATTATTTTTTTATTCTACTCTTCCTGTATTTTTCTAGATTTTCTTTATTGAAAACACATTTTCTTTAAAATGGAGATGGGGAAACTGTTACTTTTTTAAACTAGAACTTTATGTTCATATAATGTACTTCTTTGAAAGAATTGAGCTCCTTCTTGTAGTCATAGTGCTCCATGGAGAGCAACTTGACTGCAGCAGCTTGACTGAGCTGACCACTCCTTCACTCCTCAATGACTTTCTTCTCTTTAGGATATCGCACTTTCCTGGCTTTTCCCCCTCCTCAGTCGGCCCTGCTACACCTTCCTCTGTTCTACTAATAAACATTGGAGTGCCTCAGAGCTCAGTCCTTGGCATGCTCGTCTTCCTCATTTATACGCTCCCTAAATGATCTCATTCAGTCCCCTGGATTTAACTTGAATGCCGTCCACGCTTGTGTTGATTACCAGATTTACATTTCTTGCTTGATCTTCACACTCAAAGATCTAACAGTGCATTTGACATCTTCACTTAAATGCTTTAATTGGCATCATAATCCTAACACCATAATCTAGGACAACACCATACTTTACCTTGTAAGTGAAGCTGGCGTTACTCCTAGTGCTCTTTACTTGGATGACAGGCACCATTCACCCAGGTGCTTAGTCCAGAAGCCTAGCAGTCATACTTGATTCTTTTCCTATTGCAAATATCCAGCCCATCAGCAAGTTCTATCAGCTTGACGTTCAGCCTAACACCCGGAATCTGTTCATGATCTTCATTGCTATCATCCTCTTCTAAGCCACTGTCCTAACCCTCTCTCATCTGAACTGTCTCCTCTTTTGTCCTCTCACCCCATGTTAGTCCTCCCAACCCCCACCTCACCATAGTCCAGTCTCCATGTAACAGAGTGATCTTTTTATTGTGAAATGTAAAACCAGATCCCATGCTTAAAAACCCTTCAATGGTTTCTCATCCCTCTTGGAATAAAATTCCAACTTCTTTCCACGGCCTATACAATTTAACATTTTTGGGCCCTTGCCTTTCTCTTTAACCTTATGACTTGGTACTCTCTCCCCCTTGTTCATGTGGCCTTGGCCTTTTTTCTTTGAGACAGGTTAAAATGCCTGTAGACTGGATCGGGCATTTTTTCTCCAGTGTAGTCCCTTCCTGTATTTCTGACAGGTTTATATATAAACTATGAAATGGCAAGATAAATAAAGAAAAGTCTTTTTACAGGTGGCAATTTATGTTTTCAAAGCTTTGTCACTGATTTGGTTGGAAAGAAACCCTATATTTTTTGACCAGTTATTTTCTTGGTTACCACTACCAGATTTTTTTGATGCTTAGCCAAAGAGCATGAGATCATCTTCAGGAAACACTCATTGCTTCCTTTTGTATCTTTATTTTGATCCACTCCTTTGGCTATATTTTAGCAAAGAGAATGTGAATTGTAAGACAGTATTGTTATATATAGGAGGCTCCAGGCAGAGAATAATGAACATAAACTTAAGTTAATTTTTATATATCATTTGTCATAAAAGAAAGATCCTCAAATTTTTTATTTTAAAGGAAACTTAGATCTCACCTAGTTCAGCTCTCTTAATTTATAGATGAGGAAATTGAAGCATAATATTATTGAAAATTGAGAAGTATAATCAGAAGCATATATTATTGAGAAGCATAATTGAGAAAATATTATATCCTAAGGAGTAGTTTTTTACCCTTTGAAATATTTACATTACAGCAGATCATTAGCTAAAGAACTATTATCCCATTTAACAGCTTAGAAAAGAGAAACTCAGAGAACCTGTTTGCTGAAGGTCACATAGGTGGTAAGAGGTTTGACTGGTAATGGAACTCAGGTCTGACATTAAATACCAGAACATTATGCTGTGTTGCCTCCCAGAGAAGAATTGTAAGCTGTTACAAAAGCAAATTCACATTATTAAATTCTACTGTATATGGATTTTAAAGGTTGTGATCTTTAATTTTATTTAAAAATCTATCTTCAAATTTCTACATGAAATGTTTGAAAATTGCTGGAGTTCTTGAAGTACTTTACAATAGGCATGTCATATATTTTATGATATATTAATTTTGTAATCAGAAAAAATCAAGATAATAAAAATAAAAGTAATAGATGTTTATCAGAGAAAATTTGAAAATTAGAAAGGAAAAAAACTGAAGGGAATATTGCTTCTTACAATTATTGTGAGCATTCTGGTGTATTTATGTCTGGTCTGTGTGTAATTTACTATATTCTTTCTGTATAACTGTGTTCCAAGTGCATGTTCTTTTTAAGGTAGTGTAGTATAGAAATTAAAGCCATATTAGTCTAGAAGTGTTCAATAGAATTCTTTTCATTTGTACAGGGGTAACACACTGCATTAAATATGTGAAGTTGTAATCTACATAGGCTTGAGTACAGAAACTAATAAAGTATTCTCTAAATAATTAAAAAAAAGAACTGATGGGTTTTATTATTAATCTTGTTTTCATCTTGACTTTTGAGATAACATTTACCACATAGGGCTATTTTTTTCTTACTGACTTCTCATTGCAGGGCATGTCTTAAAACAAGAGGAAATAAGAAATCTTTCTGGAAAAAATTAAATATTCATACATAAATGGTTTAAAAGCATGAAATTATATTGTCATAGGAACAAAAACAAAGGCTTGGGGGTCTTATCTAGAATGGTAAAAAGCTTCCAAATACTAAACATGTAGAGCCAGGAGTATTGCAGGAGCAAAGTTTTAAAAATATATGTATTTACCATTTTTTAATAAGAGTAGCAATGTGACTTTTTCTTTCCATATTACAAATGGCATGCCATTTGAATGCATCTTGCCCCAACATCCACATTCTGTTACAGAACTGTTAACTTTTTGAGGTATATTTAAGAGGGGGAACCCAAAACCCTGGAATTTATCTATAAAAATTATATATTTATTCTTACATGTTTAAACTTCATTCTCTTGAAGAACGAAGAGCGTACTTCATTCTTCCAGGTACTGTCCATTTGGTGCAATACTCCTATTGAGATGTTTTTTCCACTGCTCCAAAACTGTTTACTTTGGAACTCCTTGATTTTAATGCTTTTTAGTGCTTCTGTTGTTTTTTGTTTCACCTCTTCCACATCAGCAAAACATTTCCCTTTGAGGAATTTTTTCATTGGGGAAACAAAAAAGAGTTGCTTTAGAAGTGAGATGGGGTGAATAGGTAGGGTGAATGGGGGTCGTTTTGGGTCAAAAACTGCTGAATGCTCAGCATGGTGTGGGCAGGTGTGCTCGTAAATCACCCATCATGAAATGGGCAAACTCATTGGAAGAGCTTTCAGAAAAATTTCAGAGAAGCTGAATGCAGCCTCTCACAACTAAGGCAGCTGGTGCACTGATACAGACGGGCTCCTAGAACACTCCCCTAGCAGGGGAAGCCTGTACTGCAAGGGGCCTGCCCTCCAGAAGATAATTCCAGTTTTTTGGGTCTCCCCTCGTATACTGAAGTTTAATACTTAATCAGAACTTTTTTCCTTAAAAATTATTTCCATTGGACATTTTGAATAGAGAGTGAGCAGGTAGACAAATTTTATATATAATGCAGATTTTGACTTTTCCAACCTTTGGTTACAAAGCTATATATCTAAAGTGATCAGAATATAAGAAAATCTAGAAAGAAGTCAATATCTTAAGTATTTATCATTGTATGAAGCTATACTACATTGATGTATATGTGACAGTATCATTGTGAACTTAAAAAGTATATGATTAAAAGTGATGATATTTACATGTGAGTTTGATTTAATTCGAATGCAAATATTCAGATAATAATATTTGAAGATGCCTTTCCCTTAATAAGTTTATGAATTCTGGGGGCTTCCTGTTGTAATAATTTAAGAATTGAAATTTTATTGGAAAACTAGAAGAAATGGATAATTCCTAGAAACACATAACCTTCCTAGAAACACATAACCTTCCAAGAATGAATCACAAAGAAATAGAAAACTTGAATAGACAGATTATAAGTAATGAAATTGAATTAGTAATTAAAAAATTCTCAGAAAACAGAAGTCCAGGACGAGACAGCTTCAAAGGTGAATTTTACCAAACATTTAAAGAAGAGTTAATACCTGTCCATCACAAATGATTCCCAAAAATTGAAGAGGAAGGAACTCTTTACCCTGATACTAAAACCAGAGAAAGATAACACCCACCCACCCACTTCCACACACACAAAATTACAGGTCAATATCCTTGATGAAAATAGGTAAAAAATTCTCAACATAACATTAGCAAACTTGATTCAAAAATACATTAATAGGATAGGATCATGTACCATGATCAAGTAGGATTTATTCCAGAGATACAAGGATAGTTCAACATCTGCAAATCAATCAATGCGATAAGCCATATTAACAAAAGGAAAGATGAAATCAGATAATCAGCTCAATAGCTGCAGAAAAAGTATTTGACAAAATTTAACAAAGGCCATATATGACAACCCCACAGCTAACATTTTATTCAAGGGAAAAAAGCTGAAAGCTTTTCCTCTGAGATTAGAAACAAGACAAGAATGCCCTCCCTTGCCATTTTTACTCAACATAGCATTGGAAGGCCTAACCACATCATTTGCAAGGAAAAGAAAAAGTCATCCAAATTAGAAAGGAAGATGTCAACCTGTCACTATTTGCAGATCATGTAATACTCTATGTAGAAAATCCTACAGACTGCACACACACACAAAACTATTAGAACTAATAAATGAATTCAGTCAAGTCACGGGGTATAAAATTTATACAGAAATTATTTACTAATAATCAACTATCAGAAGAGAAATTAAGAAAAATCCCATTTGTAATTGATTCAAAAAGAATACAATACCTAGAAATAAATTTAACCAAGGAGGTGAAAGACCTATACTCTAAAAACTGTCAAGACATTGATGAAAGAAATTGAACAAGAAACAAATAAATAGAAAGATATACCATGCTCATGGATTGGAAGAATTAATATCATTAAAATGCCCATACTACCCAAAGCAATCTATAGCTGCAGTGCAACCCCTATCAAAATACCAATGGCATTTTTTGCCAAAATAGAACAAAGAATCCTAAAATTTGTATGGAACCACAAATGCCCTCAAAGAGCCAAAGCAATCTTGAAAAAAGAACAAAGTTGGAGGTATTATGCTCCCTGGTTTCAAACTATATTATAAATCTATAGTAATCTAAACAGTATGGCACTGGCATGAAAACAAACACACAGAACAAAATAATAGAATAGAGACCCCAGAGTAAACCTATGCATAAATGTGCATTTAATTTATGACAAATGAGGAAATGGGGACAAAGACAGTCTCTTCAATAAATGGTCTTGTGAAAATTGGACCATGTAAAAACTGGACCACTGTCATACCGTATACACAATTAAATTCAAAATATATTAAAGACTTGAATATAAGACATGATATTATAAAACCTGTAGGAGAAAACACAGGCAATAGGCTTTTTGACATCAGCCTTAGCATTATTTTTTGGACCATTCTCTTCATGCAAGGGCAACAAAAACAAAAATAAACTAATAGGATTACATCGAACTAAAAAAGCTTTTGCACAGTGGAAGAAACCATTAACAAAACAAGACAACCACTGAATGGGAGAAAATATTTTCAAATTATTCATTTGATAAGGGCTTGATATCCAAAGAAGTTACTATAAAGAATATACAAAGAATTATTATAAAGAAAACACACAATCTGATTAAAAAATGGGTAGAATACTTGAATAGACATTTTTCCAAAGATGATTTACAGATGTCCAACAGGCATATGAAATGAGGCTCAACATCACTAATCATCAGAGAAATGCAAATCAAAACCACAATGAGATATTCCTCCATACCTGTCAGAATAGCTCTTATCAAAACCATAAAAAATAACAAGTGCTGTGGATGATGTGGAGAAAAGGAAAAAATTTAACAAAGTCACACAATGTCGATGAGATTGTAAAATGGAGGTTCCTTGAAAAATTAAAAATAGAACTGTTATATAGTATAGAATTTCACTTCTGAGTATTTATCCAAAGAATATGAAAACACTAATTTGAAGAGAATATGCACCTCCCATGTTCACTTTACCATTATTTACAATAGTCAAATATGTAAGCAAATAAGTGTCCACCGATAGATAAATGGCATAGAAAGAAGATTTGGTACACACACACACACACACACACTCACACACTCACACATACATATACATACACAATGGAATATTAGCCATAAAAAGAATGAAATCTTGCCATTTGCAACAACGTGGGTGGACATAGAGGGTATTATGCTAAATGAAATAAGTCAGATAGGAAAGAAAAATACCATATGGTTTCATTTATATATGGAATCAAAAATAAAACAAAACGCATAAACAAACAAAACAGAAACAGATTCACAGGAACAGGAAACAAACTGGAGGTTACTAGACATAGAGGAAAAAAATGGGGGGGACTATGGGGTAGGTAAAATAGGTGAAGGAGATTAATAGGAACAGGCTCCCAGTTATAAATAAGTCTCAGGACAAATGTACAGCATAGGGAATATAGTTAAAATGTTGTAATAACTTGTATGGTGATAGATGGTCACTAGCTTATTGTGGGAATCATAAATATCAAATAACTGTGGTGTATTCCTGAAACTAACAGGATATTTTGTCAATAAAAAAGAATTGAGATTTGACATGTATGTTACTATTTTCATTCTTTTGTTTCTTCAAATCTTACTCCAGTTGTTAGACCATTTTATTTCACAACCTCATTCTCTCTCCCCTTTTTTTGTAAATATTTACTACTAAGGAAATTTAAAAAAACTCTATGAATAGTTTTGTAATGAACTGTATTTTAGCTTATCATGTAAAATTTCATTGTATTCCTAGATTTTTATGTACGGTTTGCTCACTTTTATCACTTCTGTAATAGTTCTGAGTGTCCCTTTGAATGTCTGTGGGTCCCTAAAGAAGGAATGTAAATTACACTGCACTTTTTAATTTCTTATTTTCAGACACTGTGCTGCTTCAGTGCCTGTGGAATATAGTTACTAACAGGGTACCAAAAAGTATTATTACAAAACACATAACTCTGCTTGCCCTCTTTCTTTTTATTTTTGATTGTTTTCGTTTTATTTTTTTTAATTTTTAAATATGAAAATGTATGGGGTACAATATAACAAATACCCATGTACCCGCAACTAGAATAATAAATATAAACATTTTTATATTTTTCTGAATAAGTTGTGCATATGCATATATAGTTATATATTTGAAATAGAGAATTTCAGGTACCGTTGGAGTCCTCTCTGTTTTCTTCTGTGGTCTCATTTTTCTCCTCCACAGAGGCAAGCAGAGCATTCAATTTGCCTGCACCCTCTCAGACCGCATTTAATTTTTTACTACGTGTGTGTATCCATCTGCTTAGTGTATCTATCTGCTTAGTATTGTTTAGTGTGGTTCTTACAATTTTACAAAATAAGTAAGTACTCTCCTTCTGTGTATATCATTTTGCTTTTTTTAATCAATGTTGTTTTTGAGATTTATACATGTTCATATGTATAGGTCTAATTTACTTATTTAATGCAGCATGCCAATGATTAAAATAGTACAGTTTATCTATTTTCTTTTAATAAATTTAGGTTATTTTTATTTTTTCTTTGCAAATTCTTGGCCTACTTTCAGTGGACAGTCAGTCAACAAGGGCTTATTGCAAACCCGGTTGCCTTTCCCTAAAGAGTTTACAGTCTAGGAGGGACACCGAACTCACGGTGCGGTAGTCAGATGGGGCAGAAGCTGAACTCCGTCCAGTCTCTATTGGGGGACTTCTCATTGACTCCTAAGGTCTTTTGGTTGCATATGAGTTATATAAGTTTATATATATATTATATATACTGTGCTTTTGGAGTAAATGTGTAACTTCTTAAAATAATTGGCTTCTTTTAGGTGTGTGTTTAAACTGCCAGGGGAACAGTAGAGGGGACCACTGTGAAGAATGCAAGGAAGGATTTTATCCGAGTCCCAACGCCTCTACAGAATGTCTTCACTGTCCTTGTTCAGCAGTGACGTCTACAGGCAGTTGTGTCATAAGTAAGGCCTTTCTCTAAATCTTACCTTTTAAAGGAAAAGTAGGTGAATCAGTTGTCCATAGGTACAAAATGTGTTGATAAGGGAAGTTCTGGGTGCTGTAGGTGAAAGGCAGTTACAAAAACAACAGAGGCTTCCCTTCCTAGGGCTTTTCAGTCAAGTCTGCGTATGTGTAGGGAGTGACCCTTGGAGGGAGGGACGAGGGAGTTTTCCGCAAAACCGTATTCCATCTATCATGACTAAAGAGTAAGGGATTAAAAAACGTGAGTGCCTAGCCCTTGTAATGATTCAGATTTCTTATGTAAACATGCTTCTTTTGTTTTCTACCTGAATAAACTCTCTGATGGCCCCATCATTTTCACAATAAATTGGACAATTAGTAAATAAGGTGTAGATTTTTAGTTTCATTCCATGTCTCTTAAGTTTGAGAGGAGATAGTAGGAAAAGTTTTAGCCCTTTTGAGAATGAGTAGTTGTTTTACATTTTCAACTGAAGGATTAGACTGGATTGAATTATTTTGGTGTTCTCTCTGTTTTAGAATTGGGTGAATTGGAACCTAAATGTGTCCAGTGTAAAGAAGGCTATACAGGCCAGAACTGCAATAAATGTGAAAATGGCTATTACAATTCGGACAGCATCTGTATGAAGTGCCAATGTCATGGCCACGTGGACCCAATTAAAACTCCAAAGATTTGCAAGCCCGAGAGTGGGGAATGCATCAACTGCCTCCACAACACCACTGGGTTTTTGTGTGAGAACTGCCTGGAGGGTTATGTTCGAGACCTCGAAGAAAATTGCATCAAGAAAGGTAAACGTCACCTAAGGTTGTACATTTAATATCTAAGCCTAGCACTGAAATTTTCAGGACAGCTACCTTTAGCGTTATAAAACCTTCCAATCCCACAAGAGGAGTTTTCTGGAAATAGATGTTGATAGCTTTTTGCCTAAAGAGATTTCCTTCCATTCCTGCTGCCCTCCCGATATTCCAAAGTCAACTTCAGAAATTTGAGGACCAAGACCAAGTCATTGCAGTGTTTTCACATTTTCTCTTCATCTACTTTTATATTTATGTTAATAATTTAAAAGTCCTATCATTTTTTTTATCCTTCGCTTCCTGTATTATCATCACCTCCAGTGATCACCAACGGTCTTTTTAAATAGGGACTATAATCTGGTTAGAAGTTTCAGCTGAGAAACAACAGTTCATTCTAGCATCTGTCCTAATTTGGGCCTGATTTTCCCACATGTGATGGGGGAAATAGTTGTAGTATTCCTTTTGATCTTTAAAAGAAAAAGTTATTCATATGGCAAAATGTTTCTTCCAGGGAGGTTCAGTAGGGTTTAGATACAAATTAGTGATTAGAAATTCAGAATGAGTTAAGAATATTCAGGCTTTATTAGGTCACAGAGAGATTAGAGCACGTTTTTTCTATAAACTGCCCTCTGATATTCTGACAGATGCTGAATACTGGGCTGATGGAGCTTGGCCTGTGGCAAGGGGTGTCCTTCTGCCATTTTCTTGATGTCCTTATTCTGTTGAGATCAAGGCTAAAAGACTCAGGTTGAACCTGGTCACCAGCCTAGATGTCCTGTTACTCAGTTCTCTTTCCCACTTGGAGGCATATCTTGTATATACTTAGCTGTCAGGACTGTGATGATTTTTCTTATTAGTTATTAAATAATGGAAAACATACCTCTTTTTAGGATAGATTGATGCGGCTGATTGTGGTGATTAGTTATAATGACAAAAGTAATCATTTTGTTGAATGACTACTATGTGCCAAGCCCTGTAAACATTAAATACAACAATGTTACATAGTATATCTCATTTAATCCTTCCCAAGAACTTTGCAAAGCATATATTCTTATTCCCATTTATAGATGAGAAACCTCAGTTTTTAAAAAATTAACTGACTTATCTATAACCATGCAGTTCTACTTAATTCCAGAGCCTTCGGTATTTCCACTGAGCTGTGCTGCATTAGAAGTACAAAGTATAGAAGGTTAATTATAGCTATAATCTACACAAAGGAAGAATTACTACACATGAAATTAAAGGCAGTCTTTTCTCTCTCGTGACTGACATCAATTTTGGACATTTAAATTATGTTTTCTAGAAGTAACTAGAAGTACAATTTTTTTCTGTTTTGTTTTGGCCTCCTTTGAATAGAGTTTGCTCTTATGAAATATCATCAGACATGCTGAACTTATTTTAGTTCAACTGTCATCTATCCTTGTCACTTTTAACCAAGTGATTTAGAACTCAGTAGTGACATATTTATTGCCTCTGCAGGAATTTGTTTGACTCTATCCAAGAGTAAAGAAGGATGGAAAATTCCAACATTAGAATTTTTCCAAAGATTTGAATATAGATATTATATATTTTGAATAGCAGCCATGGATATAATAATCAAGCTTTCTAGGCCCTGGTTCTTTTTACTAGATTTCTCTTAAAATTATTGTTAACTTGCATGACCTCGAAGCAGAAGATCGTGTCAACATGCCATATCAACGTCCACTCCCATGTTACTTCCTTTATTGTTTCTTAAAACTAGATAATTTTGTCTTTTACATTTCATTCTCTGTTTTTATTTTCAGAAGTTATTGTTCCAACACCTGAAGGTTCTACCATTTTGGTTCCCAATGCCTCTTTGACCACATCAGTGCCCACCCCTGTTACAAACAGTACACTCACCCCCACGACCCTGCAAGCTATCTTTTCAGTCAGCTCTGCTGAAAACAGCACTTCAGCTCTAGCCGACGTATCGTGGACCCAGTTTAACATCATCATCTTGACTGTCATCATCATTGTGGTGGTGCTGCTGATGGGATTTGTGGGGGCTGTCTATATGTACCGGGAGTACCAAAACCGGAAACTCAATGCCCCCTTTTGGACCATCGAGCTCAAAGAAGACAATATCAGTTTCAGCAGCTACCACGACAGCATTCCCAATGCGGACGTGTCGGGATTGTTGGAAGATGATGGCAACGAAGTGGCTCCCAATGGGCAACTCACCCTGACGACCCCCATGCATAACTACAAAGCCTAAGGAGCCAGAACTGTTCTCCTGGATTGCTAGACCACGTGCTTGCTAAGACAGCATCGGACCCCGAGCCAGGCAGAGCCCGGGTAGGATCTGCTGAGAAAGTAAAGGCATATAGTGCATTGGAGTTTTCAGGTGCAAATTCACAGTGCACTTAGCCTATTACTCTTAGTTTTCCCATAGAGATCTGAAGTAGTCACTGTCAATAAGGGACTTGATGTAAAGTATATTTTTGTACAAAACCACATGGGAGGCTAGAAAGGCTGAACTCCATAGTGCAACCCTAATCCACTTTGACCTCCAAATAGACTCCTCGGGAGTGTTCACTCAACCAGCGGAAACAGGATGACGGATGTGGAGGGGGAGAGGACTGCCGGAAGGCTTCATCTCCATTCCTGAAACACTTTTTTAAAAGAGGGTCCGGGATGGGATTCAGTTTTCTGTACTAGATAAGACATCATTGAGGAAAAGCTGATGTCTGGGCTGTATCACAATGAACAATCTTGATTGTTTCTGGAACAGGAGCAGAAAAGTCCCAAGAAGGCCTTTAGAAGGGCTTGATTTTTCCTTCTAGAATTCTTGCTCAGTGATAGCATTAAAGCACAGAATAAGCTAATGGTACAGACAGGAAGGCAACATCTGGGAGCAGGAAGCTGATATAGTCCTCCTTAGGGTCTCAGTGTAAATGATAAATTATCTAAAAATGAAAAAAATAGTCCTGCTTCTAGAGAAATAAGGTGTATATAGTTAATGTAGCATACCTGGTCGGCATTGTATTTGTATCTATTTGTAAAAAAATCATGTCATATTTTATCATCTAGAATGTATTTGTACAGAAGTTAATGGCATAAGAAGAAAATATGGGGGTTGGTTAAAATAATGTAAAATAGATGGCAATATTGCTAGAGCTGGGACTCTGGTGAGCATCAGTCATTTTTAGTCCCTCTTTGGACACTGTTGAAATTTATAAGAGGTTGAATGTTTCTGATCTTTCTTTCCCTGCTCCTTCTAAATGTAGAGTTTGTTCTTTGACTTATTATAGATTCAAGCAATAGATTTTGCAGTCGGGGATTGGTAAGCGGGACAACAGGCTGTACTCTCCAAGATACTCACCTAATTAGACATTAGCCACTCTCTATATTTTATATAGATTAATGTAGAACATATCCTCATTAAAAATGTTTTTAATGTAAAAGATGGTCTTCCAAAGGAATTAGAAATATTTTAGTACTACAAGAAAAAGAAAAGCCATCCTGTCACTTTGCATCCGGTTTTCATGCCTGTGAAATACTCCCATCCGCCCCACCCCAACAACAAAAAAAATCTCCTGCATTGGAACATAGTCTGGCACTCATATGCCATGAGGTATGCACCGTCTCTCTGCAGTGCTACAGTTCACCTGTGTTCTTGTCCAGTTAGGGGTGGCACTGTAGTTGTGTGCATATGGTTAGCCCTTGTTTTTAGGTACATTTTTTTCCCTGAGGCCATCTACTATTGCTCTCATCTATTTTGATATACGCAGACAGTGGATTAAAGAAGTCAGGAAAAGCAGCCAGATGACAACTACAGATATTTACTAGAACAGCAAACTGTCAAGTGGTTAGAAAAAGAATAAAGACTTCTTAGATCTAGGAAATCTAAGTTGGCAACTTTGCCAGTTTCCCCAGAGGAAAACCCAGAATTTGGCCGCCCCTCTGAAGGAGACCAGTAAGTTGTTCTCAGGGTTTGGAGGTGATGCTCCGGAGGATGTACAGGCGGATAATCTACTTCTGGCAATCCCAGGTGCTTCGGATATTTGGCCATTGCTCATGAGAGTAGAGATTACGTTATGTTATGTTACATTAAAATAAATTAATATTTCTGTAGGCCTTCGTGGGTTGCAAAAAGCATCTTCCTATATGTTTCTTTTGTTCCTCACCACAGCCCCCTGAGGAAGTAAGTAATTGCTGTCCCTATTTCATAGATGAAGTTAAATGTCTTGATTGAGGCTACACAATATGTCATTATTAGGCTTGAAATTAGGACTCCTAACTCAGAAGCACATATTACTTCAACTATATGCTAATGCAGAGATTGCTTAGCCACAGACACAAGAAGGCTGAGAAGAGGAGTCCCATCTGTGAATGTTTCTCGATTTTTAAGGACAAGATACCATTCAGGGCCATATGGCTAAGAAGGATTTTGTGGAGAGAACACAAGAAGATTACTATCTGAAGCCGGAATTGGTGATATAAAAATATCAGTTTGTGCTCCACTGAAGTGACCTAATCCTTCCAAGCAGGGACAGAGAACCCACTTTCCCCAGTGGCTGCCACGTGTGTGCATAAGATGTGCACTGCACAGTTTTACGGATTTGTGCGAAGTGGCATACCTGCCCCCTCCGAGCCAGGGGTTAAGGATGACGAGAAATAAACATTTGATTAACAGAGGTTGACACAATAGAGAAAGGAGTGTTTATTGGGATCTAACAGCCAAAGCCAAATAATCCAGATTCTGGCCATACAGAGATTCCTTGAAACAGACCTTAGAAGGTATCGCAAACATTGAATCACAAAGAATATTTACCTTTAAATACTTATGGATCATGTTTTTACTTTTTCCCAATGGAAAACAATTAAGGACTTAAACACTTAAAATTTTATTTCATGCCTCCACTTTTTTCTGGTGGAAATAATATTGCTTTAAAATTTAAGTTACTCATGGAGCGATCTGCCACCGAAGTCAGACTAGAGAACGAGTGTGGCACGTGTTCTAAAAACAGTCACTGCGCCATAGCACAGTCCTGTGACGGGGCGCTCCATGCAAACACCCCAGCAGTCCTTTACAAAGGCGCGTATTGGGGGGTTTGGTCTAAAGATTAGGAGTGTGTTTATTTTCAATTCAGACTCGTGTGAATCTTATTGATAAATGACAGATACTGCTATTAAATGATACTTTTTATCATCATTAATTCATTTTAGCAAGCACTGAAGCATTTCTGACCGTTAGATGCCCTAGGTGGTGGTATTAACTATGTCTATCCTTTCTTATTTTTCCCTCCATACCTCTACTAATCATATTTCTCCAGTTATAGAGGAAAATGATAAGAAAACTAAACCTTATTTATGCTAAGGTCCCATGGGCTTAATGTGTTACTCTTAGGGATACCTGAATTTTAAGAGAGGAGAACAGGACAGGGAGTGGAAGGAGAGAATTTGTAGAAGCATCAAATTACATGACTACTTTCTAGCCCCATATTCCCAGGAAAGCTGACAGTTAAAACAACACTCCCCCCGCCTCCCCACCCCGAGCTCATTTTGGTCAGCTGAGTTGGGCATTGTGGAGGCAAAAAGCCAAACAGCAGCACTTCCTCCTGACAGCCTCGATTGGGATCGGGTTATTAGATTACTTACTTACTTTAGTCCCATATTAGTTTTGGTAGGACATGTGGTGAACATAACACCCTTGTAATGAACATCTCCCGGTTCATACATTTTGAAGTATACAGATAGGAGCTGAATTCACACATCTCAAGGAACGCTCCCTGACAAAAGTTCTGAGAAGTAAAAAGCAACCCAGGGTAGCCTGTTAGAGTAAGGAAAGAGTTTCTGGTCTCATCCACGAAGAACCTTTGGTGTAAGGAGTTTGGAAGCTAAAGAGTTTGGTGTGTGCAGGGGAGTAATAATGGAAGGTTAATGCAAGTTTTCTCTTTAACCTTGAATCCAAGGGAAAAACAGGAAGAACACACTGATTCATTTGAAGAAGTCAAGTGATATCAAATGGACTAAAGGTTATGGATCATTAAGATGTCAGTGGCTGAGTGATGCTTTTCCAGAGGCAGTTGGGAACCTGTTTTATGTGCAGTAACTGCAACGCTGGCCCTAGAATGTGAGCCCAGGGCCGCAGACTTACGTTAATGCAAAAGCTAAATGATTTAAAGTTAAATTTTAATGCTAGGCACAAGCACTCTGTAATACCTTAAATTTCAGCCCAAGCAATTAGGGAATGTTTCTGAAACATTAAACTTGTATTTATGTCACTAAAATTCTAACACAAATTTTAAAAATGTGTTCTCATACCTATGCTGTACTAGGCTTCATGATGCATTTCTAAATTTGTGTATGATTTGAATATATAAAAGAATTTATACAAGAGTGTTATTTAAAATTATTAAAAATAAATGTATATAATTTGTACCTATTGCAGATTCGTTGTTTTTTATGTGATCAGAGTGGTTGGAAGTCTTCAGGTATATGTCCCAGATCATTCTTTTCCAACCACACTGCGAAATCTTGAACGCATTTGTTGACTGTGTGTTATATTGTAAGAATTTCCTTTAAAGAATGTTTTCCACTCGGGAATAAAGTGCCACATGAGGAAGATTTCCCCCTCTTAGAACAAAACAAAAACAGCACACCCTGAGGAAAAAAACATATATTGACACATATTCCTGTTTGCGCTTTTGCTTGTCCCCTCAGATCCATTGGGGTTTCCATGGAAATGTTATAGAAAAAATTTGCTCCTTTTGGATTTCATTCATGTAAAACATTTCCTTTTGTTAGTATAAATTTGAAGAGCCACAACCATGTTCTATGAGTTGATAACTGGTAATGAGAGTACATCTTTTTGTTATTTTAAGGTGACCTTGCAGATCTCTATTTGACAAAGTTCGGTGGTGTTTAATGGGATGCCATTTGGAGACCCCAAAGGTACTTTGAAAAGAAGAAAAATGGAGGCATTTCTTTGTGCTGACAGCTTTGTAAACTGCAACTGGTTTATTCAATGTCAGTCGTTGATATTTAAACTTTAAAACTCTATTTTTCTTTTCTAGTCATATGGGAAAACAAGTTTTATTAATTTATAACCCCACATTATAATTTATACTTAGGGCTCTATACATGTAGATCTATGATGTGCATGAATAGGGTATTTATTTTAAGAAAACAGAAAAATAAGCATGGCAGGAACCTAAGCAAATTAAAATTTCAAGAGAAAGTATATTATTCTAAAAATTTACCACAGCAAGAGGAAAAATATTACTTTTATATAAGAATTGTAATCATACTTTTGAGGAAAGTCTATCAAGTAAAGACATTTACTAGATTGCATTATCAAAATTGGTTGTATTCATTTTCCACAGAAGTATGAATGTTTTTAAAAATTACATATGCTTCACTAGAATTAAACCAGTAACTTCAAAGTAACAAGTATGCTTAGCTACACTTAAAAAGTTCAGTTAAATTCAAAATAACAAAATGTTTTTCATGAGACAATAGCAGCAGGAGTGTTAACTGATGGGCTGAAAGGCAACATTCTCAGTGAATGTTAAATCATAATTTATGGTAATTTTTCAAGGCAAACTGGTGAAGAAACTCGCAACCACGGTACAGGCTTCCTAATACTTCTGTTTACAAAATGAAAGCCGTCGGGCGATGTTAATTTTAAAATGTGTTGCCAGTCTGTGTCAGTAGGTAGGTTTTCAACCTTGCATGTTGAAGACCGAACTTCAGATAACTGCAGAACAGAACAGTCCAGACGTTTTCATTGTGTGCAGTAAGAGTAGGTTTGGGCAATAAAGGAAGTATTTGGAAGGAAATCTTCTTTTGTGGTTTCCTTTGCATTATCAGACCAACTGCCGAGGTCTCACATGTCAGTGTTGTTTTTCCTAGTCACTGGCCCAAGTAAGGAAGAGCCTTATCCCGTCCTGTTCGCTGCCATTTTCACACGGTCACGTTAAATTGGGTAGTTTCCTTTCTATGTCAGGTTATAGGATGTTTCTCTCCCTTTGCTGCTGTTTCTTCTATCTGTAACATTCGGGAGAATGTTTCTTCATTCTTCGCAACCCCCTGATTGAAAAAAAAAAAAGCTCATCAATCTGTAATTTGTATCTCCATTTTATCCAATGAATTCTTCTCTTATTGTACATATTTTGTGGTAAACACTTGTTATTTCGTGTCTCCCCCAGTAGACTGTCCTCCTCGAAGCCAGGGGCATTTGTCCCCTACCTCTGGTGTTTGGCACAGTGCTGGCACGTGGGCTCAGTAAATGGCGGTTTAAAATGAAAGGCACTTGACAGGTACAAGAGTTGGTGTGTGAACTTATTTGGCAGAGTATTAGAAAAAGTCATATTCAGGAGACGACAATATTTTTAATTTAACAGAGATATTAGCAAATGGGCATCAGAGGGTCTGAGAAACCATTGAAATTGTAAGTTGTTTGGTTTGTGAATACAAATAATTTGTGTGTGGGGGGGGTGTTTCTGGAGAATGGTCCATAACCTTAATCATCGTCTCCAAAGGATCTATAATCCCAAAGGACTAACAACTAACTGGATGGGGATTACTCTGTGTCTTTCAGCAACAAAAACTCTCCCATCGAATAAAAATCAGTTCAGCCGGTTGAAGATTCAAGAAATCCACTTCTGGGAATGCCTCATAGTGAAATGACCTAAAAAGCAGAGATTTCTGTGCAAAAAATGATGTTTTTCCCCCAAAGTTCTATATAAAGTCCAAACAAAGAAACGGACTCTAGGTGCTCAACAACAGAGCGTGTGCTGTTATGTTGTACGTCTTAGAGCATACACTTGCGGAGATAACACAGTCATTAAAAAGAAGGCGGAAGGCCCAGCCTGGGGTGGCCCAGCTGGTTCCACGTCGTTCCTCCAAGGGAAGGGTTGTGGGTTCGCTTCTGGTCAGTCAGGGCACGTGCCTGGGTTGCAGTTCTGATCGCCAGGGCACATATGGGAAGGAACTGATCCATGTTTCTCTCTCACACCGATGTTTCTTTCCATTCCTTTCTCCCTCCCTTACCAGGCCCACTAAAAAAAAGGAATAAGGAAGAATGATTAAAAACAGAATCAAAGTGAAGAAAAACAGGACATTTTAAACATGTGCATGCAATCCTAGTTCAGGTATATATCAATAGTTTAGAGAAACTCTTCTGTATATAGACCAAGACCCATGTTTCAAATTCTTCATTGAAGCGTCATTTGTTACAGAAAAATAATAATTGGAAACACCCCAATTGTCTGTCAGGAGAAGAATGTATAAGTTATGGTCTGTCCATGTCCTTCGAACATAATTTTATGCGGTAGTTGAAAAACGAATGAATTACAACTGTATACATCAATACAGATGAATCTCAAAAATGTAGTATGGAGTAAAACAAGTCAAAGAATATATACGATATCATTTCTTTTATGTAACGGTCAAAAGTGGGAAATGGAATATGTTTTTTAAAAGCACATGCATATGCAAGAAAACTAAAAATAAGGGAATGACTCCTACAAAAGCCAAGATGACTTTTTGGAAGGAAGAGGGTGATGCACAGATGACTCCAAAGGTATCGTTACTATGCTTTCCAAGGAACGTGTGAGAGAAGCCTCGGTGTGAGGGAGAAACAACGATCGGTTGCCTCCCATATGTGCCCTGACCAGGATGGAATTCACAACCTTTTGGTGCATGAGATGATGCTCCAACCAACGGAGCCACCTGGCCATGGCCATTGTATTTTTTTAAAAACTCTGTGTTTACACACACACACATATACTTTCGTATATATATGATGTTTCATAGTGAAACTTTTTAATAAGATATAAACTGGTAGAAAAAAACATGATTTCAACTATGTTGGAAAACAGAAAATGTTTGGAAGGAAATACCATAACTTGGTAATAACTATACTAAATAAAACAAATCCACTACATTTATTTCATAATGGCAAAAAAATCACTAGGAGGATATAGCAATCATGAATGTTTATGCAAGAGCTTCAAAATACATGAAGCAAAAATTGTTAGTACCGAAAAGAGAAATAGGCAAATCCACAATTATAGCTGGAGACTGCAACCCCCTCTCAATAATGTATAGAAAAATGTATAGACAGAAGATCAGTAAAAATGTAGAACACTTGAACAACATTGTCACCAACTTGACTTAATTGACACAGAACAGTCACCCAATAATATGATATATTAGAAAATTAAGCTAATTAAATATAACAACATATAAAAAAGATAGTACTTCATGACCATCTGGGGTTTATCCCATGAATGCAAGATTGGTGTAGTATTTGAAAATCAATCAATGTAATTCACACAGATCAAAAAAAATCATATGATAATCACCTCTGTATATGCAGGAAAAAACATTATCCAGCATTCATTCATGATAAAGATGATGAAGAAGAAAAGATAAGGAAGAAGGAGGAGAAGAAGAGACTATTAAGTTACCTGTTCAATTTGAGGGCTGGGGCTGTCTTCATCTTTTCATCCCATGGCCGAGCAGAGGCCTGGGTATCAAAAAGAGCTCAGTACATATTACGGAAAGAATGAGTGACTGAATATGTTGTGTTGTATGTCGTTTTTCACTGGTAAATGTGGCAAAGACATGTACTGCAGTTGGTAGGCTGTGAATTAGAGCAATCCTAACACAAAAGACAAATACACTGTTACTCTGGGCAGCACCAAAGTCACTTGTAAGCAGGGATGTTTTTGAGTGACCCTAGGAACAAGCAGCGTGAAACTTCCCTCTGTGGAATGGTGCTGGGGAGGCTCATTCCTTCCGAGCAGAGAGACCGCGCCCCGGCTGGACTGCGTAGCCTCAGACTCTGTGGCATGTGCTGACTGGGTAGGAAGTCTGCTGTGTGCATACTTTTGGCGCCCTCCCCTTCCTGCTTGTATTTTCAGTAGCTTCAGAAACAACAGGCTATAGTTCAGCTTTACAATTTCCCCAAACATTTTCGAAATGAGCCATTGTTACCTTTTCTTGGGGATTATCCAGCTTCATTTTAAGAAGCTATTTTTTTTTTTACCAAGAGATGAGATTCTTCCAGACAAGGATAAAGACATTAATGGTTGTCTATTAAGATTCTGTGTAGTCGAGATAATTATTTGGGGGTAATTAAGAAAATTGTATAGACTCCAATGGGCCATTAATCCCCAAAGGAATCTTGTGAAATGGAGGGGCCTTCCAATTCCGTAGCAAGGGTCAGGGTTTGACAACAGTGACATTTTGAACTTCCTATAGTAAAGATGAAAAGGCAGCAGTGTTGTCAGGTAATTGGTCCTGGGTACAGAAAGAGCTTTCTTGACTTACAATCTGTACCTCACCTTGTTGTATTAAAATAGATCATTAAGCCATTTAATTAAGGGTCAAAGTATCAGTTAAGTATATCACACTGGAGGCAGAAGTTCACCAGCAACCCCTGGGCTAAAGGTTACATTAGCAATTGGCACCTAATTAATTGAGCTGAGTTTCCCAGCAACCAACAGCACAGATTACTTAGCTATTACTATCCAGTTACAGGATGCATCCTGGAGTAACAGAAAGAAAACTTCTTTGACTGAGTTCTAAAAAACACCCACTTGCAGTACAGAGAGCATCAGCTTTGGACACAGGGATACGGATGCCAGTGCAGCTCTCCGACCACAAGACCTTCGTTAACCACAAGTTAACAGCTGGCTGTCAATGCTACTGTCCTCCCTGTAGGGGAGTCGCGGTGCCCACCTCTTAGGGCTGCACTGAGGTTAAATGAAATCTTGTATGTGAAGCACCCCAGCACATGCCATGTCTACATGAAGGACAATTCCTTTCCACTCCGCCTTTTATTTAAGACATCTTCAAGAAAAGCTTTAGAAAAATGCAGTGAGTGGAGAATTGGATCAGGTAGCAGGTGGATTGTTTTCTGACAATAAGGCCACTCCTGAGTTTGGGGTACATTTGGGATGACGTGAGATACACTTCGGAGTGGAACTACTGCTGCTTCTGTGTTTCTGGGGGGCGGGGTGCAGCCGCCTGGCATCCACAGGAGGCTGAGGTGGGCAGCACGGCATCTCGCAGGCATTCCTGTGGTCCCGCGGGCGTCACGGGAGTCGCCATGTTTGCCAGGGGGAAGTGGGCATAGCAGTACCCCTCATCTGGGGTTTCAGTTACCTGTGGTCGACTGCAGTATGAAGATATGAAATGGGATAGTCCAGAAATAAACAATTCATAAGTTTTAAATGCTGCGCTGTTCTGAGTAGTGATGAAATCCCCCACCATGCTGCTCGGTCCCATCCCAGATGTGAATTAGCCCTTTGTCCAGCATAGCCTCGCTATAAATGTTTCTGCCCGCTGGTCACTCAGTATCCGCTTCAGTTGTAAGAGAAGGCGGGGTGGATATTCACATCTTCTATTACAGTATTTTGTCATACAGGGAGTTGGCAAATGTCAGTTTATAGTTGTGAGTATATGAAAAAGTGTATTCTTGTATTATTATTTATTATCATACCATTTATTTGTACTACAACTGTAAACCTACTTTTGCCCACCCCTGTAATTGTTGTTTTATTACTATTGTTGTTAATCTCTTACTGTGCGTACATCAGGTACATATGTATGTATAGAAAAATAGTATATATAGAGTTTGGTACTATCTCTGGTTTCAGGCACCCCCTGAGGGGTCTTGACCGAACTGCCCGAGGACAAGGGGGACCACTGTACTGCGAAGTGAGGCAAGCACAGGCCTGCACGTTTAGGGTGTAATCTGTGCTCTTACACATTTACAGAGTAAACGGGGACAGGCCACTGAACATGTCAAGGTCTCAGGCTTTCTACGGGTACATCTAAGAGACTGACTTAAATGTTCTCTGTGAGGGGCTTTTTCCTCTTGTATTCTATTAGGTGGGGAGAAGAGAGTGTTTGGGATAGGATTGCTAATTCTGATTAAGATGGATTTGTTCATTCTTTCACCAACATTTATTAAACACCTATTATCTGCCAGGCACTACAATAGAGCACCTGGGGTACAGAATGAACAGTCCCTGCTCTCAAAAGAAGCCAGACACCAAAGAGCACCTACTGGGTGATTTCAAGTGCGTGAGACTCTAGAAAAGATCAGCCTTTGATGACCGAAAGTAGATCAGTGGTTTCCTGAGGTAGAAGGGAGACTGACTGGGACTGGGTCACAAGGAAACTTTTGGGGTGACGAGCAGATTTTGCATCTGTGCTGATACAGCAACACCAGCCTCATATGGCTATTTACATTTAATTAAGGTGAAATTTTAAAAATTCAGTTCCTCAATCACTCCAGGGTTCAACTCTATTGGATAGTGCAGATTTAGAATATTTCCATCGTCCTGGAAGGTGCTTTGGAGACCACTATTCTATATTTTTTAAAGATTTTATTTATCTTTAGAGGGGAAGGGAAGGAGAGAGGGAAACATCAATGTATGTTGCTTCTCGTGCGTCCCCTGCTGGGAACTGGCCTGCAACCCAGGCATGTACCCTGACTGGGAATTGAACTGCGATCCTCTGGTTCTCAGGCCCGTGCTCAATCCACTGAGCTACACCAGCCAGGGCCCTATTCTATATTTTGATGGTAGTGGTGTTTACATGGATATATAAATTTACCCAAACTCATCAGAATGCATACTTAAAATGGATGCATTGTACTGTATGTAAATTATATTTCAATGAAATTGGTTTAAAAGTCCTGCTCTCAAGAAGCTCATAGTCCAACAGTGGAGACAGTTAACAATTAGAGAGCTGGGTGAGTGCAAGAAAAGAGATCAGCCCGGGATGTTCTGGAAGTCCGGAGGTTGGGCAGCTCTCCACACAGGGTCCCAGAATTTTCTCTGAAACCACGGTTGGGGGAACTCTGGGAATTAGGGAGAAAGGGGGAAGGAAAGCTATTCTGATGGTCTATAAGAACCACTAGCACAGAGTTCCTTTGGGTGAGTTAGAAGAATATTCCTTCTTCGGAACAGACTCGGCTTGGGAAGCAGAGCACGGACTGGATTTCAGCCTCCCCTCCTCCTCTGGCCGGGCGTTCTCACGCAGGGCACAACCTGTGCAGCGAGCTGGTGGCCTGCCACCCAGAGGGGAGGGCACATGCAAAGGCAAAGAGCCTGACCTCCATTCCTTAAGGAAGCAGGTGCTACTGCCACTTCCTTGTGGTCCTTCCCCAGGAACTGATGAGAGGCAAGTTAACTAGCCTCTCCTGCAAGTCATAATCAAGACATCAATGTTTTTTCTAATCTGCAAAAGGTCCAGAGAGTTGATTAATTCAATTACCCTTCTTTGCTTCCAGCTACTGTTGGTTTACATATTCAAATGTGCAGCTGGGAAGGGTGCTGAAAAGCCCCTCCTGACACCCTGGAGAGTTGCCCCAGTGAACGGACTCTCTCACGTTCAGCCTGCGTATTTAGATGCACAGGGATCTGGCCGTGGTACCGTGGATGATCAGTTTAGGCAATGAGGTCATTTTCTGTTTTTATTGATGAGAGAGAGAGAGGGGGAGAGCTTGGTTGATTTGTTGTTCCACTTCTTTATGCATTCTTTGGTTGATTCTTATATGTGCCCTGACCAGAGATTGAACCTGCAACCTTGGAATATCAGGATGATACCCTAACGAGTGGAGCTCTCCAACTAGGGCCAGGCAGGGAGATCTTGATTTGGAACGTATCCAGGCCTTCTGTAAGTTTTAAAAAGTTCAGAATTGCCAGATTTGGGGGGTTTAGGTAATGGAGGCTCACATTTTATTCCGTCACTAAATTGCCGTATGACTTCGGGGAAAATTGTTTCATTCCTCTTGAGCTTCAATTTCAAGGAACTTGAAGGAACCCATGAAGGAACTTGTCTCTGAATTGTGGGAGACCATCAGGGGATAAAGAATGTGACATGGGCTTTGTAAATGGCGTTACATTAAACAGTGATTTTATTTTACTTCTGCTGGCCTTAAAAAACGAGGTGCTGGTGCCCACCTGGTGCGTGCAGGCCTGTGTCCTGCCTTTGGAGGCACCGCTCGTGCCTGTAAGACATCTTTCCCCTCCCCCTCAATCAGAACGACTCAGTCTCTCCTCCGTGTGCCCCTACAGTCTTACTGCTGTTTTTCTTATAACAAGAAAGTTTTTAAGATGTTTTACTTTGATTTATAACTACTTGCATTTTAACCAGCTTATTGAAGGCAGGATAGCAGTGACTCAGTGAAAGGCACTATGGTGTAGGGATGAAGAGTATGGGCACTGGATTGAAATCCGAGTTCAACTCCCGGCTCCACCACTTAGCTGCTGTGTGGCCAGGCCAATCCCTGTCCTCTCTGAGTGTCCGTTCTGTCAACTGTAAAGTAGAACAAAATTGGTCCCTGTTTTAGAGGGTTACTGTGAGGATGGAATGTCAAGTCCTAACCGTGTGTGACACACAGAAAAGTCATACCAGTTATTCATGGAATGTCAGCGACGAAGGGGCATCATTGTTGCTGTCCGGTGAGTTTACAGACAAGGAATTCAGCCCAGAAAGGTCACCTGGCGGGTCCAAGATGAGATCGTGGTGAGGCCAGGTACCCCGTCTAGCCCAATAATACACATGTTGTTCCCTTTGGTGGGGGGCATTTTACACTCCTCTTCCCACCTTGAGGAAAGTCAGAGCTTTGAGTTAATTCTACAAACTGGCCTTGAGCACCTATTAAGTGCATAGCCTGGGGCCAGATGTTGGGCCTACAAGGCATGCTGTGGAGGAGACTGGGCGCTCACTGGGAATTGGGCCAGGCCTGCTGGGAGAGTTCTTCGGAGCCAGTGGGCAGGGTGGTGTGCTAGAAAAGTGGTGACCTTGAGACCAGGCAGGCCTGGGGTTGACTCTTGACACATCTGTGTATTCAGAGGGCCACTTGGCCAAATCTAGGACAAATGTATAACACAAGAAATAATGGTAGTAATAGATTATAACCCATAAAATAAAGCAAACATCCACAAGTTCATGTGGATTTAAATAAACAACTGAATAAACGGGGGAGAAAAGAAACCTCTTCCTTACATTAGAATTCCAACCAATAAATACAGAAGGCATAATAAAAATAGGAAATCACCAAGTGGGAAATACCATTGTCGTGATTGTTTTGGTCAAGAATTGTCAATAGATGATAAAATTAGTGGGTGAAAGTGTGAGTAAAGACAAGCTATTTACATAGTCTCAACTGTCACCCTTAAGACTCTTATTAATTATAGGACAATCGTAATCTTATCAGGAGGAATCTTGGCAGATACCACCTTCCTCAAGAGAGTGGAGTTAATGCCACCAATTAGTGAGGCACCTGAACATCCTCCGCCCCTGATAACCCGAGAAAGGCACAGCGTCACTTATTCTTGTGTTATTAATTTGTGTTATTCTCGCCACCAGAGCGTAATCTCGATGCAGTCACAAGGAAACACATGAACACAAATTAAGAAACCTTCCATCAAATAACTGGCAAGAACTTTTATAAAGTGTCAATGCCAGGAAAGAAAAAGAGGCAAAGACGAAGGACCTGTCCCAGATTGGCAGATAGGAAGGAGACAGGACAACCAAATGCAGTGGGCTGAGGGAAGGGGCCCGGAGGAGAAAACTGATGAAATGCCAACAAGGGCTGTAGTAAACCGTATTGTATCAGTGTAATGTCTTATTTTTGCCCGCTGTGCTATGGTTATGTAAGGTGCTAGTATTTTAGGACGCTGGGTGATGGCAATACAGGGAACTTTTTGCAATTTTTTTTTCTGTCTGCAGTTATTTGTAAATGAAGTCAAAAAAAGAAAGGGGAAAAGGAGGCCTTTGGCAAATGTCTCCTCCCTCTGAGCCTCAGTTTCCTTATCTGTAGAGCAGGGCAACAATTCTAATCTACTTCACAGAGCCAGGAGGATAAAATGAAATAATGCAAAGTGGCAATATGTATGTATTTATCCTATAAAAAGGTATTCTTGCTGCTAGGGGTGGCAGCCCATGTGTCACGATGAGATACTTGAGCTGCTAAACCTTCAGGAGGGTGTGTCCTAATGAGAAACATCTGGCTGCAGGCTACTTCCTCACAGCCATTGGATATGACCTTGCCTATGGAAATAATAATGCCAGCTTTGTGGCTGGGTGGCTGCTGTCAAAGAGATGGCGCCAGATAGCCCAGACAGCTGGTGATAGTGACGTCACCTCTGGGCTTGGCAGAAAGAAAGGCCGTGGTGAGACAGAGATGGGGCAAAGGGCTTTGTCCCTGACCATGAAAACAGGAAAAACAACTTCCCAAATAGCCTATCCTTTGTACGACTGATTCTATTTTCAGTTCCCAGGGTCGCTAGAGGGTTTAGCACACAATCCAATTTTTTGAAAGGGGGGATGGATTAATCATAAGGAGAATGCCTCACAGGCTCTTATTCCTTTATAATTTCCAAAGTATCTAATTAGATAATGCAGCTGTGTGAGCTCAGCATTGTCTGCCCTGCTTTACACATGGGAAAACCAAGGAGAAGCAAGGGGAAGAGACTGCAGGTCACAGGAGGTGAGAGGGCTCTCGGTGGCAGAATTCAGGTGCCTAGACTCCCAGGCCCGCCATTAGACTGTCCTCATCAAGCTTCACCTCATGGCCACCTCAAAGCAGTTGCCTAAGGAGTCTGCTGAACACACCCATGAACTACTGTTCTCTGGATGTGCATATCGTCTCTTAACCGTAAATTCTAAAGTGGAGAAAAAGAACCAAGCAGGGAAGACAGGCTGCCTGAAACAACTAGTGCTTTGCAGTTTAGAGAGACCTGAGCTCAAATCCCAGCTCTGCCACTTACCAGCTGTGAGACCACGAGAAAGTTATTTTTACTTCTTTCAGCCTCAGTATTCTCATCTGTAAGTGACATGGGGATAATAGTGGACCCGCTCCAGAACGTAAGACTTCTTCCTTGTTTCCTTTCTCAAGAGTTTCATCTGCTGGGTGGAAAGTTAGTTTCTACATTTGAGAAGTGATGATTTGTAACCCAGCCTCCCTCACCAGAATACAGTTGGTTGTGCGTCAGTAGCACTGGAAAAAAAAAACCCAAACACCAAGGAATAGCCTTCAGAGCTGTGAGGTCCCGAGACATACATCCAGTCCAACCTTTTTACTTTACAGATGTAGAAACTGAGGCCCAGGGAAGAGGAGCAGTTGGCCAAACATCACAGAGAGTCAGTGGCGGAAGCAACTTCCCTGCTTCTGGACACACTCATCTCACCCGGTGAAGTCAGCACTGTCGGGAACTGTTGATTCCTGGGCTTCAAGCACCGCGCCTTCCCTGGAGCCAACTGGTTCCTGCCCACTCTGTCTTTCAGGGTGTTATTTTATTGCTGATTCTGGGGGTGGTTGAAGATCTGGAAAAGGAAGAGGGACAGGCACAGGCGTGAGTTTTATAGGCTTCACGAACACAGGAACACACACACACAAAGTGGGGAGAGAGTGTGAATACGGCAGAACTCTTTGACTGAGCTATTATAGGTATCTCAGGTCCTCCTCACCTTCTTGCAGAATAGGTTTTAGGGCAATTTTCCAGATTGATTGAATCATGCAACATATATTTTTAAACACCTGTTGGGTGGCAGGCACTGTGATATGTGTTGGGGATATAACAGTAAACCATTCAGAATACAGTCTTGGTTCTCATGGAGCTTCCAAGAGGACTACATTAAAAACAAGCAACCAAAAAAAAAAAAAAAACCCAAACAAACCACAAACACACACACAGAAGTCTATACTTGCAAAATGTGGTAAGTGCCACAGAGGAAAAACAAGAAAGGGCTTGATTTAGTTAGAGGATTAGAGAAGGCCTCTTTTGGAAAGTAACACTTAAACTGAAGAATGAAAAAACTGAGACTGAGGGTGGACTTGCACATCATTAGAGGAAAAGTCACCATCAACCCACTTACCCGTCTTTTCAAGATATTTTCATCCAGGACTCTTCTGACAGCTTGCACACGAAGGTAGAGCAACCTTGAGATTGGGAGACGAAGGTTGGGTCCTCTGGCCAAGCTCTGCCCCAATTATCCAGATGTTTAGTGATGGCTCTGTGCTTTAGGAAAAGCAGCGGGACTTTGCAGAGTCCCGACGTGGTTGGCTGGCGCCACGGACCTGGCTCCAGTTCACAGGCTTTGTGTGCATGACTTTGGGAGAGTCATTTCGTTTCTCCCGGCCTCAGTTTACTGATGTTAAGTGCATTTGAGCCCTAAAGGTAGTAAGGGGTCACTGGGTGCGTCTTGAGAGTAAGTGTTGCTGACCACTTGGCTTATAGGAATGAGCTTGTTTTAAATGAAGTGTGCAAATTACTACTGGGGTTGGGGTTCTATAGGTAAGGATTTTTCTAAAGGGAGACGTAGAGGATTATGTGATGAATTTCAAGTCAAGGAGGAAGCAAGTCTTTTGGAAGAACACAGTATAAGGTTCGTGGTCATTGTCCTGGAAAGCACAAAGCAACTTACGAACTCTGAGGGTCCGTGAGTGGCCAGATCGCCAACTCCCGCTTAAAATAACGGATCACGGCCAGCTTTAGCCCTCAACAAAGATGGAGCCTTTCCTGGCCGCGGCTTGACTGCCCTCACCAAATATGGCCACCAGACTGTCTTTCCTTAGATTTGCTGGCCCAAGGGCGGGTGTTCTGCCCCTAGTTAAGATGGCGCCCACCCGCGCTTCTAGGCCTGGCCTCTGGTCTCGGCCGGCCGGCTTCACGGCACGCATCTCGTCGACCCCGCCTCGTTTCCGTAGGAAGAAGCGCCGAGAAAGATGGCGGCGGCTGCGGTTTGAATTCCAGCGGCGCCGCCAGAGTTCCAACAAGAGCTTCATTGGAGGGGGCGGAGACCTGGAGAGTCGGCCGGGTCGCTACCGCGGGGGGGATCCAGTGGTGCCACCACCCACACTAATGCCACCACCTCCTCTGTGTCTGTGATGGACTCGGTGTTGGAAGAGGACGTCACCCTCCCGGGGACGCTCAGCGGCTGCAGGTGCGGCCCGGGTTTTGGGGGTTCGTGGTAACGAGCACGGGGTTCGGGCCGATGGGAGTTTGCGCCAACAGAGAATTGGGGTTCTTCCGGACAGAGGCAGGCGCGGGTTGGGATTTTTTGCAGGGGGTCCCTTTGGGAACCCACCAGCTGATACTCAGTGTGGAGGGCTGGGGGTCCTAACCGGCACCACACTCACCTTTCCTATTTTGGGACATTCTTTGAAGAGGACAGGTAAGGGATTCTTTAAAAGAGCGGGAAGAGGGGGACCTCTTGGAGTGTGGCCATTAGGGGGAGCTGGTTGAGGGTCAGGACCCTGAGGGTACTTGATGGTTCATTCTGGTTTCGGGGTTTGCTTTCAGTACGGGGAGTGTAGTTGCCCTGTCCAGACTTTGCGTCTGGGGGTCACATAGTGGCGATGAGACTGAGGCAAAGGACTGCAGTGATTTAAGAACCTTGACTGGAGTTGAACAGATTTGGATTCACATCCAGTCCTTTAAACTAACTAGCTGTGTGACCTTCGTAGAATGGCTTAACCTACTTTCCCACCTGTGAAATGGGGCTGGTGGAAAAGCCACTGGGCAGAGTTGGGGTGAGGATTAAAGAAGGTGCTTGTGCAGCCATTTGCTTGGCAAGTGTAGTGCCTGGCACGTAATCAGTGCCTAAAAGATGGTTGTGTTGCTGTCACCACCATCATCATCATCATCAGTATAAATTAGGGAATAGTGACCAGGAGTGGCCTCCCAGTGGGCCTGTCCTGAGGGGCTGTCCGAGTCCATATTGCTGGTGCAGCCAGGGTCTCTGCTGATGGGAAGGCCGGACAGAGCCTTGCACCACTCTAGGGCTGGGGCCCTTTGGGTGTCCCGGACTCCTGGTTGGAGCCTGGGTAGAAGGATGTGGAGGAGAGCCTGGCTGAGACCGTGTAGTGTTTATCCAGGTCTGCTAGGGACAGGCTGCTGACTGAAAGGGTAACCATATTATTTGGTGTGCAAACGTGGTGGGCACCTTGAAGAGTGAAATGGGCATAGTTAATATTGATGTCTGGACAGCAGGCGGAAACAAGTCCTATAATGAGCAAACCTGGACACAGAGTTACTTTGTTTATTGGGAATCTGCTGTGTACAAGGCAGAGCAAGGCCCTTTGCAGCACCTGCCTGCTTGGGTCCTGTGGTAGTTCTTCGTGTCTCTGGCATGACCTGTCACCCAGATTGCCCTCTTTTTTCCTTCACATCTCTAATATTAATGTACTACTTCCATATGTTGTCATTCTGACCAGTAAGTTCCTTTTAGAATGTAAATCTGATCATCAGTTTGCTGATTTGTGTGTTTAATGGTTCTCATTACCATTAAGATAAACTCTATCATCTCAGATTGCGTTTCTCATCTCAGTGCCAGTTGGCCAGACCTCGCTGGGTTTCAATCTCAGAGCTGTCACTCAACAATCCTGTGACTTTGGATAAGTCACCCTTTGAGCTTCAGTTTTCGTCATCTGTAAAGTGGGTGAGATTAAAAAGGTTAAGCCCAGTGTCTGACCCAGGGTAGCAACTCAACAGGTCATGAAGTATTGTCCTTTCCCTCCTCTCCTGGACTTTGCAGGACCCAGGGGCTGCTTACATTCCTGGCAATGACTCTTATTCACCGGCTTCAGACCCTCCCTGGCTCCTTTCTACACTCAGTATGAAATGCTTTAATATGGCTTCCAGGTCCTTCCTAAGCTGGCCCCATCTACCTCATAGCCTCCCTCCTCCTCCCTCTCCCGACCGTGTCTCCTCCCCAGGCTCTTCCCTCCTCCTGGCTGCCTGTTGAATGAGCTTGTCTTGTTTTTCTCTACTGCTCGGCCTGTGCCCTTGCTGGTCTTCCTGCCTGGACGGCACTCACTGCACCCCTTTGCCGTATTAATGCCTGTTAGTTTTCAGGTCTCAGTTCAGATGTCGTGGCCAGGAAGCCTTCACTGACATGCGCCCACCCCCACCCGGGCTCTCCGTACTCTTCCAGCTGTCCCATCCATCCCTGACCCTACCTCAGGCCTTACTTACCTCGCTGAATTTCACTGTCCAACAGAAATATAACTTGAGCCTCATCTGTAATTTAAAATTTTGTAGTAGCCAAATTAAGAAAAGAAAAAGAAACAGGTGAAATTAACTTTAATAATGTATTTTATTTAATGGAATATTTCCATGTATTATCATTCTAACTTGTAAACAACAAAAATTATTAATAATTACTAAAATTATTTTACATTCTTTCTTTTACCTTACTGAGTCTCTGAAGTCCGGTGTGTAGTTTCCACTTGCCATACTTCTCAGTGTGGGTTCACCAGATCGGGTGCTCCCTGTGGCTGGTGGCTCCTGAATTGGACAGCGCAGGTGTGCTGTCCACTTGTCCATCACCCAGATCAGACTCTGACCTGTTTGAGAGCAGGGGCTGTGTTTTGATCATCTTTGTAACCCTAGTTCCTAACCTGGTATCTGGCTTGTAGTGGGGCTCAGTAACTATTTGTTAAGTCACTGAGTAAACAGCTACCTTTTGACACTGTTACCTGCTTTGTATGGTGAGGGTACTGTGTCTCAGGGATGGGAAGTGAACAGGTCCGGGACCCACAGAAAGTGCATGATTGAGCCAGGATTTAATCCAGGCCTCCTGACTCCAAGCCTGGCTTTCAGTATGCCGTCCTGCCTTCTGACTAGTACCTATTCTGAGAGGATTCTGGGAGAATTTTATAGAACTGCTGGTACTTGAACTGGCCCTAAAGACTGGCAGAAATATCCAGAGAGATGGGTTCTCCAGTAGGTGGTTGTAGTGGAAGAGAAGAGTCCATAGAATGAAATAATCTCGTCCTCTGGTGATATGAGCACTCCTCTGCTTGGTGATTTCCAAGCTCCAGTTCTAGAGACTAAACTAGAGTCCAGTTTGTTCTTAGACTTTCGTTGAGGTAGGTTAGCGTGCGTCGTTCTCTCTGAACCTGATCATCTGTGGGTGCCCCGAAACACTCCCACCCGGTGGGACTTAGCCCAGATCCTGGGCCCAGGAACCTTACCACTGAGACCCTGTACTAAGCCCCACCTGGGGCGGGGGCGGTTGAAAGAACCTGGGCTCTGTACTCAGATGACTGGATCTGAATCCCACTTCAGCCAGTCACGAGTGTCTTGCTTGGGTAATGTACTTAACCCTTCTGAGCCTCAGTTTCTCTTTGGTGATTTTATCTGTGTAGCTGTTATCTGATAATATCTATTTTCTCTGGATGTCTGTATAGATGAGTGGAAGTTGTATGTAGCCTGGCACCTACCAGGAGTACATTCAGTGGTAGCTGTTTTTCCTGTATTGCTACCATGGTGCAGTGTTTCCTCCGTGCCCACCATCCTGGGTCCATCGCTTTGGTTTCTTGCCTGGGATTCTGCCTGTCCCTGACTGTGAGCTTCCTAAGACCTGGGTCCCGCTTGTTCATCTGAAGGTCCCTCCATTATGTGGCCACTAAGTGCTTGCTGTCTGCTTAGGGGCAGGCCAAAAAAAGAAATGTTTTCTGATAAGTTTGTACTTTGCTAAAAGTTTGTACACAGTTGGTTCTCTAGCAGTCAAAAGGTGCCGTCATGGAATTTTGTAGAAGGAGGTTGAGAAAGGGGTGGTGGAGTGAAGTTTCCGGTGAAGGCTGACCTGGGGTCGGGTGCCGCGAGCCTGTGAGGTGGGAGGAGAGCCCTCCCGTCCTCACCCGTGTGAACTCGGGGGGCTGGGGCGCCCTGGCTTGTGGCCCATTGCGTCTTTAGACCCAAGACCACGTCTGGGACGTAGTAGAGGCTCAACACATATTCGTTGAATGAATCAGTTTTGTTGAGTCTCTGTCTGCAAAGACAGATACCGTGTAACTGCAAGTCCCGTGTGCAGTCGTGAGATGCTGCTTCGTCGTCACGGAAATAGTGCTGATGGAGTGTCAGCCGGTGCAATCTTTGTGAAGCACGGTTTGGTGTCTATTAACTTTAAAAATGTGCCTGCGGGTTTTTTAATAGTTTTATTGAAATATAATTTGTATGCCATAAAATCCATCCACTTAAGATTACTATTTAATGATTTTCCAGTATTTTTACAGTTGTGCAACCGTCACTGTAATTTAATTTTAGAATATTTTCATCACCCAAAAGTACGCCCATTAGCAGTTGCTCCCTGGCTTAGTTAGCGTGGGCTGCTGTAAAAAACAAACAAACAAACAAACAAACAAACAAACAAACCATGGACTGTGTGACTTAACAGACAATGGAATTTATTTCTCATTGTTCCAGAGGTTGGAAGTCCACGACCAGGGTGCAGCATGGTCAGGTTCCGGTGAGACCTTATCCGGGCTGGAGACCGCTGACTTTTCACCGTGTTCTCCCGTGGAAGAGAGTAGAGAGAGGAAGCAAGCTCTCTTGCCCCTTACAAGGGCACTTATCCCATTCAGGAGGGCTCCCCCTTCATGGCCTCATCTACTCCTAATACCATTTTCGGAGGGGAGGGTTTTGGCATGAATTAGGGGGAGCCCACCATTCAGCCCATAACACTCCCCATTTCTCCCTGCTCCCCACCTCAGTCCTGGGCAACCACACAGTGTACTTTCCATCTGTAGAATTTCCTGTTCTGGATGTCCCGTGTACACAGGCCCTTACGGTGTGTTGTCCTTGTGAGGGAGACCCACCTCACAGCCTGTGTCAGTCCTCCGTTCCTTTTTATGGCTGACAGTAGTCCAGTGTGTACACAGGCCACTTGTGCTCGTCCATGCATCGGTTTGTGACATTTGTGTGGTTTCTGCTTTGCTGACTATTATGAGTAACATTGTTATGAACATTTATGTGTGTGCAAACTTTTATCTGGACATACGTTTTCATTTCTCTCTACTGCTGGGTCCTGTGGTAACACTGTGTCTAACATTTTGAGCAGGGGACTCTTTTCCGGAGTGGCTGCACCATTTTCTGCTCTGATCAGCAGTGTGTGAGGGCTGTTATTTCTCCACACCCTCATCAGCACTCGTTATTAACAGTCTGTCTTTCTTATTGTGCCCATCCATGGAGGTATGACATGGTGTCTCACTGTGGTATTGGCTTGCATGTCCCTAACGACTAATGATGTTGAGCATTTTTTCGTGTGCTTATTAGCCATTTGTATATTTTCAGATCCTTTGCCTATTAAAAAAAATGGAATATGTTTTGGTCCAGCAGTCCCACTTCTTGTTATCTAGCCACAAGCAGTGCTCACGCATGCGCACAAGGAGAGCTGTATGAGGATGTTTGCACAGCGTTGTTTGTAGAAGGAAAACTTGGACACAAGTTGAGTCACCACCAGCGGATTGTGTAAATACAGACCCTCTCAGCCGTGTCTTTTGGACTGTGACCCGCCGCTGCTCACGGAATCCAATTCCACAAGTTACAATCAGAATTTTATAAAATGGAGTCGAGCAGAATAGAAAACATCTCAAGAGTTAAGGGTAATATGTTTTCTTCTATGGGTTGTGGGCAATGTGTTTCAGGAAAGAGTGCTTTAGAATGCTTTGTGGGAGTTAAAACCGTTGAGGGAGAGCCATTCGTACCGTCGTGAAAGTATCATTAGGATGCATTCAGCGAAGGAAAGATGCTGCAGAATAATTTATAAAGTTTGATTGCACTGACTTATTTTTAAACCACAAAATAAAACTGTGTCTCTGTCTGGGTGAATACACAGATGAAGGTCTGGAAGGACAAGTGTCTTGCTGACAGTGGTCGCTGCCTCTCAGGAGGGGCTGAGATGGCAGTGTGGAGGAGTCAGAGAGAACTCGAGGCTCATCTGCGTTTTGGTCTTTATGTATTTCTTCTCTAAGGATAAGTCACACAGAATGACGAACGTTGAGAGGCAAACAACAGGGTACTGGTTGGTGTAATTGTTTCTTGAAAGTGATGTCCAGACCCCTCCACGGCTCTTGTGACGCTGAACCAATGAAATCCTTGGGTCTTGTTGGCTCTGGGTGTGACTGGACGGTTGTTGCTGCGCATACAGACCCAGAGAGAGAGATCGCTCCCATTGGGGGGCCGGAGAGCAAGACAGGAGGGTGGGATGGTGAAGCTCAGGTGAGTGTCCATTTATTCACTCAACCAATAGTTGACAAACGTCGGTCGTGGTGGCCCTGCGCTGTGGCCAGTGAGCACTGGAAACCCTCTGCCTCCGTTCATTTGGACCTCGCCACAGCCCCCTTGAGGAAGGTGTTAGGGGTGCCAGGGTGGGGTAGAGGTTAAGAACATGGGGTTTGAAATCCAGCCAGTGTGGCTTTTGCAGCTTATTACCTTTCCTTGGCCTGTGTTTCTTCATTTTTAAAAATGTCAACATTGAAAACTGCCACCTACCGCAGAAGGGCTGTGGTGTGCAGCCTGTCCTGCCTTGTGCTGTCCTGAGTGTGGCGCCTGCTCAGCATGGCTGTCCTGCAGGATAGGCTTGTTATGATTGTGCTGGATTTTGCTGGATTTGGTCTCAGCTTTGCCACTAATACTTTGTGATTTTGAGCAAGTAGGTTCCTTCCCCTTTCTGGGCTTTAGTCTCCCCCATCCGTACCGTGATAAAAACCATATCGAAGTCTTCTTGCTTTGCTTGCATAGTTTTGATATCTTGTGAGGCTCCATGAATCCCCAACCTTAGTTCTCAGGCTAAAAATGAGTGATCAGAATGGGAAGAGGGAGGAACTTCGAGCTGGAGGGGTGTCTGGGACTGACTGAAGTGTGCAGATGGCGGAGTCATAGCATTTTAAAAGTGGGTGGGTAAGGTGTCCATTAGCAGATGACTATAGATAGTCAAAAATGAATAGAGAGTGGGTAAAACAACTATGGGACATTTACACACGGAATACTACTTGGCTGTAAAAAAGAAGAGAATTTTACTTTTTGTGACCTTATGGATGGGCCTGGAGAACGTTATGTTAACTGCTATGTGGAATCTAATGAACAAACTGAACTAACAAGCAAAACAGAGACAGACTCGTAGAGGGCAGACGACAGTGGGGCAGGAAGCTGGGGGTGCAGGGACTGAGCCAAAAGGAAGAAGGACTCGGACGTGGACAACAGGGTGGCGATTGATGGGGGCGGGGGGTGTGAGGGGACTAAATAGTAATGGAAAAAAGCACAATAAAGATTAAATAAAATATAAATTTTAGCATCGCTTCTTGGCCTTTTGGCTAAGATCAAGTGTAAAAATAAATTTTAGGGGGAAAAAGTGGGTAGGTAAAGCCCAAGTGGAAACTTGGCAGGAACCAGACAGGAGTTTCTGTTCCATAGTGGTTTCTTCTAAGAGTTGGGAAGGCAAATGTCAGTTTTCGTACTTCTGTGTTTGCCATTCGGAAACTTATCAAAGACCAGATTCCTCGGCTTTGCCTACCAGGTAGTTTTCAACTGTGATTGATCTTGGCTTGAGTAACTGATGGGCCATCTCAGCCAGTGGGAGTCATTCAGTGGCTGTGGTGGGGAGAGACCCAGGTCGGGAATGTAGAGACTGGGCTGCAGGCTGAGCTTGACCAGTGACCCTGTGTGTGCCTCAGGGCCACCGTCTGCGAGAGGTGGTGGTTGAACTTGATTTTAATTTTTAAGAAAATTCAGTTTGGAAAATAGAGTTTGTCCTCATAATGCCTATTAGAGGAAATTGAGAGTTACAGAAGATTAAAAGAGGAAAATCTCTCTCATTTCCACAAATGATGATTATAAGTATTTCCTTTGTCTTCATTTATAGCCCACCTAACTTCCAAGAAGGGTTACAGGTGACTTTAGTGTATATGTATTTCTTTTATAATTGAGGGCATATTCTACATAAGTTTTTTTCTTGTTATCTTTGGAGGAGTCACATTTTATGTAATTATTCTCTTGATGTCGGAATTTTATGGTATTGTGGAGGTGCATGCCAACTTTAAGTTTGGTGATCAGGCAGAATTGCCTTCCGAACAGAATGGATTTAGATTTAGGAGTCTGGGAGGAGCGAATTGCCAAGAAGTAGAGCTGAGCTTCCATCAACTCCTAGTTGACAGCTTCGGACAGAGGCACATCATTGGGGATTAGACACAAAGGGCTGGGGTTCCAGACTTGGTTGTCTACCTAACCACCGGGTTAGTGTCTCCAGATCTTCACTGAACCTATTCTTGTATCAGTGTTTCATGTAGTAACACTTCTAGGATCAGTAAATTTTGCATTTTTGTTTGATGGTCTTAAAGCATCTGAATTGGTGCCTGATTCTTGGAAGCTTGATTTTGGTTGTGATAGGTGTGTTAATATTAGTAATGACAAAGACAGTAGATGCCACTTAGCGAGTGTTTACTATGTGCTTTGTGTTTATGTGTGTTAACTCATTTAATCTTTACACCTAGAGGGTGGTATTCCCATGTAACAGATTAAGAAAGTGAGACTTAGAAACTTACATGGTGCACTTTCTCTCCATCTGCCACACGTATGGCGTACAGCTTGATGTATGAGCCAGGGAATGAATGAATGAATGAATGAATGACTGGCGTTACTGAAGGTCACTCAGCTATTAAGTGTTAGAGCCAGAACTCCGCCCCAAAGCCTGGGTTCTTAACCTCTGCACTGCTGCCTCCCAGGGAGTTCAGCTGTGTGCCCCTGGCTGGCCACGGCCCGGTGATTGTCGTGTGCGGTCTCAGCAGTCTTAACAGTCTCTGTCGTTCCAGCACTCACTCATCTCTTACGCATATATTCTCTCTTAGTGGCCTCGTTCCCAAGTTACCAGATGATCTGGAAGGCATCAGCCCCATTGCTGGTTTGGGAAATGGTGGTAAGTACCCAAAGCTGGGCATTTTTTAAAAAACTAGGAACAAGGGAAGCAGATATCAGTCCAAGGGGGCCTTGAGGCCTGGAGCCTGGGAAAGGGCTCTGGTGTCTCTGCAGGCCTGCAGGGTACCCACAGTAGGTGCTCAGGATTTTACGTATGTATTGATTTGTCACTCACCTCCTCTCAGAAACACTGGCCTAGAGGAATTGATGTCCTTTAGGCCATATTTCATGAGTTTTTTTTCTTGCTACCAAGCTCATAGGGGTTCAGTCTGTGTTTGCTAAACCGAGTGACTGCATGGAGTCAGGACACGGGGTTGGTATTAGGTCAGGCACGGAGGACTTGTTGGTCCCCACTGCTCAGCGGCTGGAGGCCGAGGTCTGAACTTGGGTGTGCCAGGGCCCTCCCGGCAGGCTGCTGGGTGCCATGTGCCAGCAGAGGCCCAGCATTCGAATCCACACGGGCCTGCCCTGTGGAGGCAAATGGCTGGTCAGACCACAGGAGACGGTGCTCAGTAAGTAAGCCGTCTGTTGTGGTTGAGCTGAGTTATGAGGAGACTCTGTTTTGCGTTCATCATCACTTTTGTTTCTGAGAAAAGTGCAGGCTATTGCAGTTATCTGTGGAAGTGCTAATAATTTGACTTGTTGAAATATCTTAGAGATATTTTGACTTGTGTTTTATTCTCTTCTCCAGACCAATGAAATATGTGCAAAAGGAAGATGTTTTTAGAGCAGGTCATATACATGTCACAGGTTTGTTTCTGGAGACTACTTCGGCTTATGGGCCACCCTTAGGTTTTCCTTCAGAATATGTTAACTTTTACTTGTAACACAGAATCCAACAATTCTTGTTTCTGCCCTTCCTGCCCACAGACAGAAGCAGAAAATTGGTAGGCCCACATGCACGTCCATTTCATGCCAGGCTCTGGGCTAAACACTGGGATTCAGCCTTGAACAGGTCACAGCCAATCTGAGAGGACAAACAGTTGAAGAATTATTATGATAAATCATATGATGAATGTAGCGAGTGAAGATGTATCAGGTGTGGTGAGTGGAGTAAGAGGGGATTTATCTTGGTGAGTGGGGGAGGTGGGTCAGGCACCAGTTTCCCAGGAAACTGATATGGAGCTGAGACTTGAAGAATGAGGAGGGCCTAGACAGGGACACAGATGACTATGTCCCTGTCTAGGGACAGGGACACAGACCCAGATGACTGAGCGTGGCCCGTGTGTGGAGCAGGAGCACAGATCCGTGTGCCCTGGGTCTGGCGCACAGGGTTCTTCTCGGTCTGCCCCTGCCCAGCTCCTGAATCTCTTTTCTGCTGAGTGGTTCAGGGCACCGTGCCCATTCCAGCTCTGGGCCTTTGCACGGGAAGTTTTGTTGCCTTTTGCCCCTCATCTGCCTGCTTCTTCTTTCAGACTCAGCTTGAAGCTCACTGCCTTCCCTGGCTCTCCTCCACTGGCCTTAGGTTTGCTTTCCTCTCTGCAATTTATATNTTCTCGGTCTGCCCCTGCCCAGCTCCTGAATCTCTTTTCTGCTGAGTGGTTCAGGGCACCGTGCCCATTCCAGCTCTGGGCCTTTGCGCGGGAAGTTTTGTTGCCTTTTGCCCCTCATCTGCCTGCTTCTTCTTTCAGACTCAGCTTGAAGCTCACTGCCTTCCCTGGCTCTCCTCCACTGGCCTTAGGTTTGCTTTCCTCTCTGCAATTTATATATTTCATTTCATTTTGTTTCATCGATTTCTGTTGGCTATTTAAAAAATACCCAGAATTAGCCCACTTCCAGTCCAATTCTGACTCCTGCTATGCCACCCTGGTTTAAGCCACTGTGATCTCTGGTCTAGATTATCCAGGTAACCTCCTGACTGGTCTCCTGGTTCCCAAGCCCCGTTCAGTCTGTGCTCAGTGGGGCAGCCAGAGGGAGCCCGTAGAAACCGAGTCTGATCAGGTTACTCTTGCGCTCTGAATCCTCTGTTGGCTCCTCGGAGTGTGGGGAAGAGCCCACAGGCATCCATAGTCTGCCCCCCAGCACCTCGCTTACCTCCTCTTCTCTCCCTCTTAGTCCATTGGCACCATGGCTGGTCCTCAGATCCACCAGACGTGCTCCCACCTTAGGCTTCTGCCCAGCTGTCACCTTCTCAGTGAGACCTTGCTTATGGTCACCCTAATGGAAATGCCACCTTATGTAAAATGGCATTCCTTACCCCAGCCTTGGTATTTCTTCTCCTTGTCCCCTTTGTTTTTCTCTATTGCATTGATCACATTGTAACATATTATGAATTGCCCTATTATTTTGTTTATTGTCTCTTTCCTCCTAGAATGTGAGCTCCATTTGTTCATTTTGTTTCCTGATATAGCCATTTCTAGAATGCTGCCTGGCAGAGAAGAGGCCCCCCATGCATGTCTGTCGGAAGAGTGCTTTCATCCACTCAGCACGCATTCACTCTGCAGCTGAGAAGTGCCAGGCCCCTTGTGCAGCGTGACAGTTGCTGTCTGTCTCTCTCTTGCCCACTAGAGTGGGGACCTCTTGGGCCTTGGATCATTGTCTCTCTCACTGTTTCCCCAGCGCCTGGCACAGAATAGGGAAGTAGTAAATGTTTGCTCAATTAAAGAAGCAGTGGGGAAATTTGGGTTTGGGCAAAGTCTTTAATCATTCCATAGCAGCAATTGGCAGCTTCCAACCCACTGTCTGCTTTGGAAAATAAGCTTTTATTGGAGCACAGCTTCTTTATTTGTTTGTGAATTGTCTGTGGCTATTTTTGTGTTTCAACAGAAGAGTTAGTGTTACTATATTGTAACAGATTTTAGGCTTTATATATGGCCTGCAGAACCTAAAATATTTGTTGTCTGGTGTCCTAACAGTTTTGTGACTCCTGATGTCAGGTCAGTTAGACATGCTCTGTTTTCGGTTGCTGACATGTGACACGCTGTCCTGGTCGGCAGAACGACTTTATGACAAACAGTAAGGAAGTACGTGTCGGGACAGCTCTGCTCGGCCACATGCCCAGTGCATTTTCTGGGTTCATTCTGTGATGCATACTCATGATATTGGGGCTAGTTTAAATAATGTGTAGATATTTGAAATCTAATGGGTTAGAGCTTTCACTGGACTCAGAGCAGTGAATCACAATAGCCAGAAAGCACCAGCAGAATATACTGTGGAAGATGCTCATGTGTTTTCAGGCTCTGTTCCCTGATGGGGATGCCGGCGATTTGCATACCGTGACGTTCTGTCTGTTTTACCTTTTTATAGTGCTCCCAAAANATGATATTGGGGCTAGTTTAAATAATGTGTAGATATTTGAAATCTAATGGGTTAGAGCTTTCACTGGACTCAGAGCAGTTTATCACAGTAGCCAGAAAGCACCAGCAGAATATACTGTGGAAGATGCTCATGTGTTTTCAGGCTCTGTTCCCTGATGGGGATGCCGGCGATTTGCATACCGTGACGTTCTGTCTGTTTTACCTTTTTATAGTGCTCCCAAAAGTGTCAGAAGAAACAGTGTCTCCCACCAGAGCCCGGAACATGAAGGACTTTGAAAATGTAAGTGGAGATACCAAGTCTCTGTCCCTAAAAAACCTTGCCCACTGCCACTGTCTAAGCAGGCCCAGGAGGGAGCCGTACTTCTTGACAAGCATCTGAGCCGGATAACGCCCAGTCTGGAGGAACGCCAGGTCTCATGGTCCTTCTCTTTGAGACTCATACACCTGGCACAGTCGGCGCTTCAGGTCGTGGGCTGGTTATGGGGTCTCAAAGGGTCGGCAGTTTCCAGCTTACGGGAGGGTGGTGTGCTGCTGTGTCCCGAATGTGAGGACAGGACCTTACCGCACAGTTGAGAGGAGCTCTTGTCTGTCAAGGACTTTCTTGTCGTGTCAGGCACCTTGTTAATGGCCCCCATTTGACCTCTGCTGCACGTCTGTGAGGGGTTTTGTGTTATCTCCATTTTACAGAGAAGGAATCACAGGATGCTCTAGCATCAGAGCTGGGACTTGAATCCAGGTTTTTAATGACTCCACGGCCATTACTTTCCCACCGCATTGGGGCGACTCCTGGCCTTCTGTGGGCTTCCTCTTTGTGGCCGTCGAGTGGAATGCGAGCAGCCTGGGCCCAGCGCTGTGGTGATTGTCCCAGGATGGGTCGATGCGGCTTTCACACCTGGTATCTTTAGGCACCGTGTCGTCCATTTGTTGGTGAAGGGTGCTTGTTGTCAAATAACAGGACAATAAGGTTATTTTCTCAGTTCCAAATCTCATTAACAAGTTACCTGTTCAACACTCTTCATTTATCTTGGGAGGAATTAGACCCTTCTTCATCTGCAACCAAATGGAATCCGCGCTGTGAAGGACAGGGGGCTGTTCATCAGACAGAGGACGGAGGACACGGGGAGAAGGACGTCCCACGACTGTGCTTCTCTCTCCCCAGTTGTCGTTACTGAACGAGCGGTGCTGTCTCCGGATTTAATTTAGGATGCTCATTACTGCTAATAGTTATCTGCAAACCACCGGTGACCAATTGAAGAAATGACTTGTCAGATCTCTAATGGAAACAAGTAATTTCTGAGCTTTGAGCTGTTGTAATTTCAACTGTACAAGTTGATCTATGCTGTGGGGTCTGGGGCCGCAAATGAGTGAGATTTGATTACTGCACATTGTGTATAATTAAAATGTGCTCTGCTGTTTAAATGGTGGTTCCTGTTTTATCATAAGGGTAACAACAGCTGCTGCTCCCCGAGCTGCTGCCCCGAGCTGCTGCCCTGAGCCGGGCACTTGCGTGCTTCCTGTGTCGGTGCTCCGTGGCACTGGTGGAGTGGCTCTGTGAGGCGCAGTGTTTAATCTACGGAGGGCACACTTTTGGATTTTATTTCTAGATGAAAAAATTTTATAGAAGCCTACAATTTTTGCTTTTCACATTTTCCTGTATGCCTTTTGACCTGAGAGGAATCTCAGAGAGGAATCTGCCCTCCGTATTATAAGTAGGAGAAGCTGAGGCCTGGGGGGGTGACATGGTGCCCGGGGGTGACATGGCGAGGCTGTTCTCCAGGCGGTCTCTGCTGCCCAAGGACCACAGCCCCGGAGTCCATGAGCACCCACGCCCGAGTCCACCTGCATGTCAGCTGTTGCTCCTTCTTGGTGGTGGTGTGCTCATTAGTGCGGTTTTTCTTCCTGCTCTGCTTGTGGTTTGAGTTTTCCTTGCTCAGATGTGCTCTTGGTGACCTAAGTACTACTTTTCTTAAAGGTGAGGGAGAACCTCTATGCCAGTATGTTTTAGGATTTATGGNCCACAGCCCCGGAGCCGGACTGCCTGCTCATCCACTTCCGCAGGGTGACTGGGGCCAGTCACTTAGCCTGTCTGTGCTTGCCATCCCTTGAAAATGGGCAGGACAGCAGTGTGTGTGTCTTGGTGCTGTTAGGAGGCTTAAAGGAGTGAGTGTGCATGAGCACCCACGCCCGAGTCCACCTGCATGTCAGCTGTTGCTCCTTCTTGGTGGTGGTGTGCTCATTAGTGCGGTTTTTCTTCCTGCTCTGCTTGTGGTTTGAGTTTTCCTTGCTTAGATGTGCTCTTGGTGACCTAAGTACTACTTTTCTTAAAGGTGAGGGAGAACCTCTATGCCAGTATGTTTTAGGATTTATGGATTTTTTTAAACATTTTATGACTGTGGTCCTTTGGCTGCTGTTAGGTTTTTATGGCATTAATATCTTTTACTGTAGTACTTTCAAGAGCAAATCCTTCAGCTGAGATTGAAATGACCACACTGTTCTCAGTGTTTCCCTTTTAGGTCTTTATAAGTGACTAAAATTTTCATTTGGCTTGAGCTACCAAATGCATGACCTTTGTGTTCAGGTGGTCTGAATTTTCTGCAGGATGCTTATAGGAAATCCTGTTGGCATTTCATGCCTATTTTACAGTCAGCATACACATTAAAGAGGAGGCTGGAGTCCCTTTGATTTAAAGGGGAATTCATGAGTCCTCCTCTAGTGTCAGATAATGAGTGTCTGAACATCAGGGCCTATTAGCTAGCATCTAGCAAGACATAGGCCTCCTCCTGGTTTTGCTCAGAGTCCATCTTCCATCAATAAATATTTGCAGGTATACACCCCACGCCATGCTGTGCCAGGGGCTGGGGGATTTGCGTTAGGTTAACAGCAGGCGCGTCTCTCAGTCAAGAAGCTCACAGTCTGATTGGGGAGACGGAAAGCAAAATAGTTCAATACAGGGTGCTGTGGAGCCTAGAGGACCTGGCCTGGGGACTCAGGGAAGTGTTTCTTCAGTTGGGTCATCGGGGACAAGACTGGATTTGCCAAGGCAAGAGGACTGGGAGGGCGTCCGGATGCAAGGATCAACCTGTGTGAACGCAGAGAGAGGCCTGGTAGGGAGTGGTGAGTTTTGAGAACTGTGAGTTCCCTTTGGCTGGAAGGGGGAGGCTGTGTGAGGGCACCTGTGAGAAGTGAGGCCATTGAAGCCGGCAGGGGTCAGCTCCTGTATGTTACACTGCTTTGTTGGATTTTGCCCCGAAGGTGGAGGGAAGCCAGTGATGGATCTTAGCCTGGGAGTGAAGTGACTGAATTATACTTTCAGATCACCCAGACTGGTGATTGCAAGGAGGGAGCAAGGCTGGTGGCTGTGTGATCAGTTGAAAGGCTGCTGCATGTGGCCTTGTGGGGCCTTGTGGGGAAGGGGATGATTCTGGAGCTAAGGGAGAGGGTCGTAAGATGTTTAGAAGAAAGTCAGAATTTCAGAGCTAGAGGAATGCTAGGAGTCCCTGTGTTTGACACATGGGGACTCTGAAACCCAGACAGTGGGAGGGATTTCTTTAGGCTTTGAACTTGGGTCTCCTGGCCCAGGAAGTCTTTTTTTTTTTTAAATAAGATTTTATTTATTTCCTTTTTAGAGAGAGGGGAAGGGAGGGAGAAAGAGAGGGGAGTGAAACATCAATGTGTGGTTGCCTCTAACACATTCCCTACTGGGGAACTGGCCTGCACCCAGGTATGCGCCCTGACTGGGAATCAAACCAGTGACACTTAGGTTCGCAGACCTGTGCTCAGTCCACTGAGCTATACTAGCCAGGGCCTTCTTTTTATTCCACTCTGCTATTTTGTACAAGACCTTGCTCTGACAAGTGAAAACCAGACGCCTTCTTGGGTCTTTAAACTGGTTAATCCATTGTCTAGTACCTTCATTGGCAGAAGGTGTCATCACCTCTGTGGCAGGCCTTATGGTAGAAGTTGGCAAATCAGCTTGCTCTGCAGTGGGGGCCTGTCTTCGTGGATCCAGAATCTGGGTCAGCGTATCCAGGCAGTCGGTCCAGTAGCAGTCTTTGTCCACATGTGGAGGACCAATTCTGGCTTTTCCTGTGACCTTACGGGCAGAGAATGACAGGGGTAGCTTTCCCCTTCCCTTAATATTGCTGATGGGCCCTGTTATTTAATGACTGTCTAAAATTCATAAAGACATTAAAAGGGATGGATTGGACCATAATTTACATAATCTTTTATTGTGGGACATTCCAGATGGTCTCTCGTTTTTCACTATTGCCAGCAAAGCAGCAGTGAATATCCTTGTGCACATGTCTTTTCACAGTGGCGTGATTATTTTCTTAGGGTGAGTTCTGCTGCTCATGTCCGACACCCACCTGCCCTTAGGTGCTGGGGTTCTGTGTCTAGGATCTTGTTCCTTTTTGTTGGAAATTGTTGGTCTCAGCTGAGACAGTTGGTCACATTTAGAATTTTATTGGGGAAATGGCTAGGAGGTTCACATCTTCAAATTTTCTCTGTAACCTCTATGTTGCAAGTTACTTATTACTACCAGGGAACAAATAAGTCCCTTCCCCCCACCCTCTGCCCAGTTTGTCATAAAAAATATTGCTCATGAGCCCCCAATCCATTTTGGGAAAATTTATCCTCAGGAAACAAAGTTGCTTGTTGCCACATTGCGTGTGATTGTGAAAAATTGGGAATGAAGGAATTGTATTTTACATTTGTTATTTCTTTGGCTTCTTTTTTTGGGATACTCATCCAAGATGTATTTATTGATTTAAAAAAAATAGAGAGAGAGAGGTGGGGGTTAGGGAGAGGGAGAGGGAGAGAGAGGGACGTCACTTGGTTGCCTCCTGTTATGTGCCCCAACTGGGGGTCGAACCCACAACCTAGGTACATGCCCTGACTGGAATTGAACCTGCAGTCTTTTGGTATATGGGAAGATGCTCCAACCAGCTGAGCCACCTGGCCAGGGCTCTTTGGTGTCTTGCAATAAGCTTGTGATGAAGGTATTTCACAGATGAGGAAGCTGAGATTGAAGAGATGAAATAACTTGCCCATGAACTTGGTGTGGTTGCGAAACTCAAAGCAGGCAAAAATCAAGTCTGGTCTCTTTGATTGCAGAGCCTGAATGCTTTCTGCTAGATGCACAGATGCTCAGTAGAGAAATGTGAAATAATTGACAGTGAATCAGGTCGGCAGAGTTGAGTGCAGTCATTTTAAGTGATAATTATGTGTAATTCTGCAACAAAATTTAAGATACTAGAGGAAAGCAATGGAATATCCAAATTCACGTATTTTATAATTTTATAAAAAATGTGTATTCATGAGTGAAAGCTGCAAAGAATATAACAGGAGTTGGTTTCATAAATTGATTTTATTGTGTTCCGAATATTATTTGGGTCCAGTTTTTAAATTCTGTTATTGCTACAGTACTGATTGTTAATAGGAGATGTTTGCTTAGGAACATCTTGCTTGATGATTTGGGGACGCCAGGGAGAGTAACGGAATCAGAAACTGGGTCCACAGTGGCCTCCTCGCTTGCTAACCTCACTTGGCTGCTGCTGGCAGGACTGTCGTACATGCAGTGTCGTTCGCCAGAGACGGACTCTGAACAGCCAGATCTGTGGTTTTTGTGATGTTCAGTGAGTGGTCTGACAGTTTTGGGGTTTTTGAAGAGGATGTGAAATTGACGGTGGCCCGAAGAGCTGCTTAAAGAGGCTCGAGGGGAAGTGGATTCCTTGTGAAAGCCGGCCTTGGTTTCCAGCTAGCTGATGCTTCAGCTGTTTGGTCGTCACAGCTCCTGCGAGGTAATTGGTTTTATTCTCACTTTATAGAGAGATGTTAAATGATTTTCCCACGGTCACACAGCTCACGAGTGGCAGCAGTGGGCATTCAGTCCTCTCTGCTGACCCCCGGGCCTTGCTCCTAGCCCTTGCCGCCTGGAAGCAAACGGTGATCTGGTGGGTGAGCTTCCGCTTCGGAGGCCGGGCGCCTGCCAGCTGTCGAAACTGATGCCAGAGTGAGGTGCCTGGCTTAGATTTCAGGTAAGGCTGGCCTGGTTGGAGTTGCCTTGATTCTTTTTCACATTGTTGATTTTTGTGTTTCTTCCCATTCTGGTGGAGCTCTAGGCTAGGCAGGGCTTTTGAATAGGGTGTGAGTGAGGGAGGAAGCCAGAATGACCTAGTAGCAGCTTCTTCAAAGTGGGCGGGCCAGCTCAGAGAGCACTGCCCGGAATCGGGCTGGGCTGCAGTTGCACAGCAGCGCTTGGGCTCTGGGGGCTGGAGTGTGTGAGCACAGCCCTTGCGGGAGCTCACTTTCCAGCGTTCGGTTTCTGAGTCCTGTTTGGTGGGTTTTCTAATTGGAGGTATTTATTCTTACTGTATGGTAAGCTGTTTTCAGTTTTTCCAGCTCAAGGTTTTTTTTTTTTTAAATTCTTTTTTTAAAAAAATATTTTATTATTTATTTATCTTCAGAGGGGAAAGGAAGGAGAGAGGAAGGAAACATCAATGTATGGTTGCTTCTCGTGCATCCCCTGCAGGGAACCCTGCCGGAAACTGGCCTGCAACCCAAGCATGTATCCTGACTGGGAATCGAACCCCCCGATCATCTGGTTCGCAGGCCGGCGCTCAGTCCACTGAGCTACACCAGCCAGGGCCCTTCCAGCTCAAGTTTTTAACATTTTTTGAACTTTTTCTCTTAAAGGGAGAAATACAAACATGAAGGATATTAATATGTTTTAAGTTCTGCCCTGGCTGATGTAGCTCAGTGGATTGAGCACGGGCCTGGGTTGTGGGCCATGACCCCCGTGGGGGTGCGCAAGAGGCAACCACATCTTGACATTTCTCTCCCTGTTTCTCCTCCCTCCCCCTGTCTCTAAAAATAAATAAATAAATTCTTAAGAAAATATGTCTTCAGTTGTTATGCTGTGTTAGATGTGATACTAAATGTTTAAATTAATTTCTTCTAATCCTTATAATAGCTTTCTGAGATAGGCTTCATTATAATCCCATTTTTATAGATAAAGGAACTGAGGCATAAGGTAAAAATGAACTTGACTAAAGGTTCAAGGTAGTCTGGATTGTATTTATTTATGAAGTTTTTCATTCATTTAACAAATGTTGAGTACTATGTTCTAGGCATTGCTAAAACCTCAGGGCCGTAAATTGGTAAGGTTTGTGCTCTCAATGAGTGGATTATATTCATATAATAAACATAATAATAATAAATGTGTCAGCAAATAAGGTGAATACAGATTGTGAAAAGTTCTGGCAAGAAGTTAAGAGTCATGTGTTGGAGTGTGACTTGGTGGAGGCAGTAGAGATGGGGCCTCTGTGTTGGTGTCATTTGAGCCGAGACAGGAAGGATGAGACTGAGCCACCCTGACAAGAGCTGCGGAAAGGGCTGTGTAGACAGACGGGCTGGGCTTGTTTGAGGACCAGAAAGGAGGCCGTTGAGGCTGGAACGCTGTGAGCAAGAGAGGGGATTTACTGTCGAGACTACAGGGCAGGTGGGAGCCAGACGTATGGCGCTTTGTGGCGATGGCGGGGAGTTCCAGTCTAAGAGCGGTGGGGCAGGACCGGTGGAGTGGTAAGAACCGGATCGGTCTGACCACTGCCTCCCTGCATTGCAGGGCCTTCAGGAAATGTCACTGGGGTTGTTCACCGGTCTGGCCTTTGGGTATTTAGTAACTGTCTCTTACGTTTTAGACTAGAATGCACCAGAGGATGGTTTCTCATGTATTAGAGGTGGTTGGGTAGAAAGGCAGTAACTGGCTGGTACAATGCAGTGTGGGAACTACTGTGGTGAAGAGAGGGGAGGGTGTATGGAGATATTTAGGAGGGTTCCCAGTCCGGCCTGCTGGGGCTGTCAGAGCAAACTTGATGGGGGGGGTGCTAAGCAGAGGACCAGACTGCCATTGTTGTGCAGGGGGCACTGTGCTTCATCTGCCTGCCCGTCTGCCCTTCCCAGTGACCTTCTCAAGGCCTATTTACCTTCTCTTATTTTTAAAGAAAATGTCTTTGCCTATAAATAGGACAAATATTCTTTCCTGTGTTCTGTGAAGAATTTTAGCAGTGCGTACAATGTGGACATTCTATGCAAGCTCCATAAATATTTTATTGGTAGCTGAGTAACAGAATAAGGTCTGTCTTTATAGGATGCAGCTGGCAAGGCAGACGTTTTTGTTTGAATGAATGTTTTATGTGCTGTTTCCTTAAAACATTCAAAAGGAGGATTTAATGAACCTCCCAATCGTCTCTCGTGCTGTTCTTGTTAGCCACAAAATTGTTAACAAGAGGGCCAAGGGCAGACAGTTTGAAAACATAATGTAGAGAAAGCTTATCATGTTTTATCCAGTCATAAAAGTATGTTTAATAAAGAGAGCATTAAATGCTATTAGCAATTATTCTTTAAAATGCTGAAAAAAAACCCAATGAGTATAGATGTGTGGGGATGTATTAGTATACAAATTCAGCTATTAATATTTTACTATATTTCATTTTAGTTATTTTAAATTCAACTTGTTTGATATGTAATTTACATAAAATGAACTTTACTAATTTTAAGTGTTGGGTGAGTTTTGGTAAATGTATACTCTCTTGTAACCTCTGTTATAATCAAGGTATATATATACACACACATACACATATGTAATTACAGTTTTTAAAAATACTGTGTCCTGTTCGAGGTTCATGTGACCATCATCACAACCAGATTAAGGAACGGTTCCATAAAGCCAGAATATCCCCGTGTGTTGTGTCTTTGTGGTCGAACCCTCTCTTTCCCCCAGCCCTCTGGTAGCTATGCTCTGGCCTTCATCCCTATAATTTGGCTTTTTCCAGATGTCACATAAATGGAATCGTACAGTATGTAGTCTTTGAGGCTAGCTTCCCCCAGTGCAGTGTGTCTGAAATGCACTGGCGGTGTGTGTATCACAGTAGCTGAGCATCGGTCCATCATGTGGATGTACACTGTGTACTCTTCCGTCCTCGGAAGGGCAGTGGGGTCTTGTCATTTTGGTGACCGTCCGTGAAGCTGCAGTAAGCATTCACACACAGGTTTTGTGTGAACATAGGTTTTCATTTCTTTACCGGGTCATACGATAGGTGTAGTTTTGGGGTGAGAAGCTGCCAGATGGTTATCCAGAGTGGTTGTGCTATTTGCATTCTCAGCAGCAGAGTATGCGAATTCCATTTGCTCCACAGCCTCAGCAGCATTTGATATTATCAATTAAATTTTAAAGCTATTCTAGTAGTGCATTGTAGTTTTAATTTGTATTTTTCTAATGGCTAAAGTTGTTGAAAATCTTTTCTTGTGCTTATCTATCATCTGTGTATCTTGTACTGTGAAATTCTTTTAAAATCTTGCATCTCTTTTTTTTAAGCTGGATTGTTTTCTTACAGTTGCATTTTGAGAGTTCTTTATGTGTTCTGGCTACAGTTTCTGTGTTGGATATGTGATCTGCAAATATTTTATCTAGTGTGCAGCTTGTCTTTTTATTCTCTTAACACTTTTTGAGAGCAAAAGTTTTAAATTTTGATGAAGCCCAATTTATTTAATAAAAATTAAAAAGCCCATATTTATTTATTTATTTATTTATTTTAGAGGGAGGGAAAGGGAGGGAGAAAGAGAGGGAGAGAAACATCAGAGTGTGGTTGCCTCTCGTGTGCCCCTTGCTGGGGACTTGGCCTGCAGCCCAGGTGTGTGCCCTACTGGGAGTCAAACTTTGACCCTTTGGTTTGCAGGCCTGTGCTTGATCCAATGAGCTACATCAGCTAGGGCAATAAATTTTTTTTTGTTATGGGTGATGCCTTCAGTGTTATATCTAAGAACTCTGCTGAGCCTTAGGTTCCAAAGATTTCTCCCTATATATTCTTCTAAAAATTATATAATTTTACCTTGCCTCTTTTGTCATAGATTAATTGACCATGTAAGTGTGGGTTTATTTCTGGGCTCTCTGTTTTGTTCCAGTGATCCATGTATTTGTTTTTGTGAGGATACCATACTGCTTTGATTACTATAGCTTTATAGTATAGTTTGGAATCTGGGAGGATGATACCTCCAACTTTCTTCTTCTTTCTCAAGATTGTTTTGGCTATTATTCAGGGTCTTTTGTGGTTCCATATAAATTTTAGGATTTTTTGTTCTAGTTCTGTGAAAAATACCATGGGCATTTTAATAGGAATTGCATTAAATATGTCAATTGATTTGGGTAATGTGGGCCTTTGTATGTTATTAATTCTTTCAATCCATGAGCATGGTATAGCCTTCCATTTATTTGTGTTTTTCTCAGTTTTCAGAGTACAAGTATTTTGTTTCCTCAGTCAAATTTATTCCTAGGGTTTTTTTTGAGGCAATTGTAAATGGGGTTGTTTTCTTCGTGTCTCTTTCTGATAGTTCATTATTTGTGTATAGAAGCACAACAGATTCCCAAATATTAATTTGTATCCTGCAAATTTACTGAATTCATTTATTAGTCCTAATAGTATTTTCGGTGGAATCCTTTTTCCCCACTCATTAGAGAGTTGCAGATGTTTTGATAACACCCTTGAGGACTTCACTATTAGCTGTTAGAATATTCTGTTAGAATATATAATACCATTAGAATCATAATACTATTATCTAATAGTTAGAATCATAATACTATTATCTAATATAAAGCTGTTATTCACATTTTGCTAGTTATCCCCCCATAGCTTATTTTTTTAATTCAAGAGTCACTGTGTGATTTCATTGCACTTAGTTGTTATGCTCTCGTACTTCCATTTATTTGGAAGAATTCCCCAGTCACTTTTAATTTAAGATTGTCAGTAAGATTTTTGAAGAGTCAGGTCTGTTGCTTTGTGAAGGTCCTTCAGTTGGGATGCGTCTGATTGACAGCTTTGGATTAGGTTCAGGTAAAAGGTTGTGGGCAGAAGTATTTCAAGTGAAACTGTTTGTTTTCAGTGATTTATTTCAGGAGACATGAGATGTCAGTCTGTCCCACCAGGGTGATATTAAATACATCAACCCTCTGTATTGTATCTTTTGCCTCTGGATTTGACCAACCACGGACATTTTCCCATAGAGAATATTTTTAAAGTACAGGTTACACTCAGCTACTACACCCTTGTATGTAAGGTGCCAAAGCCCCCACTGACGTTGGTGTCCGTGGGTTCCTGCAACCCACTCCCTGTGAGTCCCAAGGGACGGTGGTGTGTGCTCTTGATTAACGTGGTGGCCGCTGGCTTTCTAAATTTTAAGTGTGCCTTTTCCTTTTGAAATTATAAGCCGTCTGTGGGGTGAGACCTCAGGACTGTGCGGTGTCCTGTTGTCCGCGATCGTCCATCTGATTCTGTCGGCGTCAGTGATCCTCAGCGGAGCCGACTGTCGCTGTGGTGGTGGTTGCGCAGTGGGACTTCCTGTCCCTGTTACTCGCCTGCATTTACGCTCTGGCTTTCTTTTGTGAAGAAGAAATTCCCCTCTCTTTTTTCCTTTCCTCCTTTACTTGTTGTCAGTGCGGAGGCTTGAATTCTTTCTTTACTTCGTCATTGTTCATTTCGATGCTCAGGTTGTCCTAAATTTGGTCAGGGGGAACCACTTAATTCTGGGGGGGTACAGGAGTAGCAAAGGTGAGCTTTCTCTAGTGTTTAACATTTGAATACGTTGTAGCCTATGAGAATTAATGTTGGTGACATGCCTAAGACCTTTACTTTTGGTAATCCACCTGTGCTTATTTTTCAGCAAATCACTGAATTGAAGAAAGAAAACTTTAACCTAAAGCTTCGCATCTATTTCCTCGAGGAAAGAATGCAGCAGGAATTTGATGGCCCCACTGAGCACATCTGTAAAACCGTAAGTGTCCTTCTTCTTGCTGCCACCCCTGATGCCTTTTCTCATCGGCCTCCAAGCAGAAGTTTGATCAGTGTTGGCTCTTAGAGTAAGCGTGACTAGAAAGAGCTGCTTTCATTTAATTTGAATTGGTTATGGGGAGTATAAAGATAATAGGATGGCTTTAATATTAAGCTAAGAAATACAAGATTCATTTTAAGGTAGTCTCTTTTCTCTTTTTAAAACTGGGTTTCTGGTTTACTATAACTCAGTTGCCTTTGTAAAATTATTTGTAATTGAGACAAACAGTGAAATTGTAGAATGTCTTTGGAATTTAATCTTATTGTTCCTAACTAATTTGTGTAGCTGTAGGCAAGTCACTTCAGCTCTCTGGGCTTGCCCCAGAGGTAAGTGATAATCCGTCTGTCGCAGGGTTGTTAGTGTGGATTACAACGAGATGACAGACGAACATCCCCAGCTGGCAGCCAGTGCTGGACAGTCACTGCCCTCGGAGTGCGGCTTCCATCGGCTGCCCGGAGTCGGGGTTGTCGGGGTTTCTGCGGTGTGCTTCTCCGCGCACTTTACGTGCTTGCTTATCACTGTCGGGAAGAAAGTCCGTTTCCATCAGAGTCTCGGCCTGGAGGCCTCTGAGAACAAGCCTTGGTTCTGAGAGTTGAAGAGAGGCCTTGGCATTCTTGAAAAGACAAGAGTACAAACAGTATTTCAGTGCCTGTTTTTTTGGCTTTCTCCAGTAGATTAGCCCTTGGCCTGGGAATTATTCCTTTTTTTTTCCTCTTCTGAAGTTTACACCAGTGGAAACTTTTGAAGGAGGAAAAAGAGCTCTGCTTGAGTTTCAGTGACTGAACACGAATGGACTTACCTTGGGGGGATTGGGCTGCAAGGTACTTCTGAGCCTTTTCTGGAAATGAAAAGCTGCCCCATCCCTCAAGACACAATTTTTTCTTCTTCATTGTGAGGGTGGAAAGACAAAGAGGACATCCCCTTCCTGGAAGGAAGTGGTGATAAAATAAAACTTTCAAAGAAAAGACAATAGCCTACAACATTTCGTATGTAAGGATAGTAGTTATCACCTGTCTCAGAACTTCTAGGGTGATAGGAAGCCAAAGTGTGTTAATTGCCTTCTCTGTGTTGGGCCCTGTCCTGGGCCTTGGCACATCGTCTCCTTGATTTAAGTCTCAAGACAGCCCTTGGCAGGGGCGATTGCCCTCACTCAGGGAGAGGGGGCTGCAGCTCCGGGGAGGTCAGTGACGTGCTGGATGCCGTGGCTGCTGCGTGAGGTGTGTTTGAGCCCAGGTCTGCCCACCTCATCGTGCCACCCTGTTTCAGCGATTCTTTTCTGTTGTCTGATTAGATGACCCGATTTTATCGCACTTTTATTGCAGTTTAAGTTTTTATATAGTTGTAGGTGATTCAGAAATCAGAAAGCATAGAAGGTGTGCACTGAACAGGCTTTCTTCCACCTCGTCCCTGTCCCCTAGTGTGACCAGGTTACTAGTTCCTCAGGCAGAGAAGTTTTGTGTGAATGCAAGGATGTGTGCGAATACGTATGTGCTAAAGGCCCCTGTTTACGTACATGCAAGCATATTCTGTTCTGTACCTTGCACTTTTCCTTAGTAATATCTGGGATAAAGCTTCTTTATTTTTTATACTGATAATCCATTTTCTGCTACTTAGGTGCCTTAATTTTTGGTTTAGACATGATTACAATGTATTTAAGTTCACAATTTGAGGTATTGGGCTTGTGAAAAATAGTCTAGTGGACATGTTCTCTGTTCTGTTAAATTTCTTAGGCTGGAGTGCCAGCTGGTTCGTTCGAAAGCAAAGCACTCAGAATCTCAGAAATCAGCTCTCACATCACTCTTTGCTCTTCTGAGAGGAATCTTCAGTTCGAAGGCTGGTTCTGTGGTTTTCACGAAACTACTGTTGAAGACACAGTGCACTGTCACTCAGTGTCCTTTTTGCAAAAGTTACTGTCTTCTAGAAAAAGTAGTGTCACATAAATGACTTCTTTTAGTTCCCGTTGTTTGACGACGGAGAAAATAAGGTATTCTGAGCCTGGTCTTTAGGCTTTTCTCATTCCTTAGTTCACTTAGTACTCAAATCCCCCTCGGCAGGTGGGCTTTGTGATTTTCATTGTCACTTGGAGGACCTGAAAGGCGAAACCTTGCTTTCTTGCCTCCTGGACTTGTGCTTCTGAGCACAGTTACAGGCCGTCACTTCATTTCCTGCTCCATGTTAGCATGGAGCAGGGCCTGTGTCTGCCTGGCTTACCAGTGTCCGCAGTGCTCAGCCCACTGCCTGGCCTGTCCCCGGGCCAGTAAATGTCTGTGAAGAGAGGGAGTGAATAAATGAGCATGTACTGACTTACTACAGTTTCCATTGGCAAAGAGCGGAGGCAGAATTCGAACCCATGTCCTTCTGCTTCCGTGCCCCTGGTCTTTCCTTTCTGGCTGACTTCTCAATGTGGGGATCCCCCAGAGCTGCTTGGCTGAAAGGAGGGAGGCATGTCCTCTGAGACTGTAAATATTACTGGAAATTTTATTTTTATTTAAAATGATACTCATGTATCATGGAGTGGAACATAAAATTGGTATGAGTTATTAAAACAGGAGCAAGATTTCAAAGAGAACCTGGAATTATAGCAGTTGTCTGAGAACTTTTCACCCAGACTCATTTCTACCGTGAGAATCCATCCAATGTTCTGTCTGGGATACATTTACAGACTGGTTTGAGAGGCCGGCCGCTGTCCCACTGTCTCACGTTGAGATCCGCTTGCTACAGACTCTGTGTTTGGATTCGCATGTGAGTTATGAGCCCAAGGCCACGTGTGACTCCTTTCTTCCTCGTCAGTTAAGGGGAAGACATTTGGTTGGTGAACCCTGCGGTGTCCCTAATAGACAGCTTGCCCTGTGCAATTGTGGCTCTTTCGTGAGTTCCCGGAAATCTTACATTGAAATGAGACAGGCAGGGACGAGGCCTCCCATTTGTCCTTCCACATGTTTATTTTTTTTAAGCTGTAAATGTTTCCACTGCTGTAACCCGCACACATATGATGGTAAACAACAGAAGTAATTGCCTTGGAGTGGTAAAAACAAACTGCAGAATTGCTTGTGAATTTGCTTGGTGGAGGGCAAACAGTTTTTAAATCGGCCTCTCTTGTATGACATTTATGCCTCGATGTTTGAATGCTCTGGCTATTAGAAGCTTGGAAAATTTACATAATTGTTTCAAGTCTTGAGAAATCCAGGGCTTTCTTTCAAGACCACCGGTGTTTAATAATTCCCTTTTCCCTGTGCCCTGAGGCTAATGAGGTTTTGAATCTAACGGCTGCCTATTACGAGCATGGCGTAGTCAGCCTGTGCGGAAAGCGGTTTCCCCATGGTAGACAGTGTGGCCTGTAGTTTTACACTGTTTCTTTTCTTCCCTAATCTCGTCTGAAAGAATATCGAGCTCAAGGTGGAAGTAGAGAGTCTGAAGCGTGAGCTCCAGGAGAGAGAGCAGCTGCTCGTCAAAGCCTCGTGAGTACCCGTCGTCCCCTCACAAGCCCCTGGGGTCTCCCAGGGCTCCCCTGCCGATGGCCAAGTGGGTCTGTAAAATAGAACCTTGTGCTTTCCAATCCACTGGTCCTCCAGCTGGGCTCGGAGGGCCCTGAGGAAGATTTGTTTTTATTTAATTATGTTTCAACAAACTTTTACAGTTTATAGGAAAATGAGCAGATCTTACGAGTACAGCAGGATGAATTTTCACCAGGCAGAGACACCTGTGGGTCACCGTCCTGATCAGAAACCAGCACATCACCAGCCCCCAAGAAAGTCCCTTCATGCTCCCAGGACTTACCCTTCTCCTGCAAAGATGGTCCCTTTGCTGCTTTGTAGTATCACCGTTGCTTAGTTCTGCCTGTTTCTGAACTTGATGGAAATGGAATCACACACTGTGCATGCACCCTTTTGTGTCTGGTCCCTTTCTTCAACGATGTATTTGTGAGATCCGACCAGATTTTTTAAGTGTATCCTTAGCTCACTCATTGTTGTAAAAGCCCTAGGGGAATAAAGGGGTTCTGAGGGACCCCTGTGGGAGGTGAGGCAGTGGGGCAGAGGATAGGGCTTCCGCCAGAGTAGCTCATTTTTCGGTCTGTTTTGCTTAAAGAGCATTTGAAAACTATTGTTTTAATTAATTACTTCTTGAACCACAAGCACAGTTCAGAGAGTATAACCTGTGACTCAATTGGTCATTCATTCATTCATTCATTCATTCATAAGCACTTATGGCGTAATTACTCGTGCTACACATGTTTTCGAAAAGAGATATCCCCTTACTTCTGGAGCTCATCAGAGACTGGAGACAGCTCACCATACAAACCAGGTGTAGGGTGGGTACAGTGGTAGTTTGTGGGGACAGTGGGGATACCAGAGTGGGCCGAGTTTCGGTGGGTGAGAGTGGAGTAAGACTTCCCAGGGCTGATTGTCCCCGGATCCAGCTGAAAGCTTCTGTGCAGATGCTTCATTTGTCACGGCAGGAGTTCCTGCTGGGTGTGGGGCCAGGAGTGGGATTCTGCAGCCTGGGATGCAGCTGCACTGCCCTGGGCGGGGGTCCAGGGCCAGGGCCAGGGCCAGCGGCCGGGAGTCAGACTGCTGTTAGCTCTGAGTGGACCCACCACAGGTTCCCCGGTCCTGTTTGACCTTGCACACAGGGCATTTTCTGGATGAATGAATGAATAAATGAATAAACTGGAGTAACAAGGTTTTTGGTTTTGGTTTTGGTTTTTCTTCCAGAAGCACATCATTCATCATTCTCTAGGCAGGGAGTCAGACTTACTTTACCAAGCCTGGAAGTAGTGAGAGAATTTGGTCTGGGCTCTGCCTGCTGCACGTATTGAGCTGGACTTGCTTTTAGTCAAGCACGTCCACACGGGAGCCCAGGCTGGCCCAGGCTGCACGAACTCCTCAGCACCAGCACTCGGGGCTGAGTGCTACCGGGGCTTGTGCCCACATTTGTGTGCATAGATGCGCCGAGCTGCCCAGACCAGGGTCAAGACCCTTTGGGTCTGATCTTACTTATCAGTTTATTGAGAATATGTTTATTAAACGGCTGTGCTGTGCCACACGGGGCTCAGCTCCTGGGGATGCAGTGTGATCCAGGCAGACCCATGGGGCTTAAGGTCTAGTGGGGGTGATGAGGATACAATACTGCAATTGTATTTATATCTCAATACAAATTGGGAGAAGAGCTGTGGGAAAAATAAAGGGAGCTGTGGGGGTTTGTAGCAGTGGAAGTAGACATACAATATAGGTTCGTAGCAGGGAAGGGGCCCCGAGGAGGTAGCATTTGGGATGAGATCGGGGCATAGGGAGGCATTAACCAGGTGAAGGGGTGGTGGAAAGTGCTGAAGGGGAAAGGAATGTGCAGGACGCAGGGAGTAGGAGAAGGCTGGGGAGCTCGGCCTGTCTTGCAGGACCTGGAGGCCTCATTAGAGAGTTTGGTCTTTACCCTAAGGTCAAAGAGAAAGTAGTCATGGGTTTTAAGCAACTGACACAATCAGAGTTTTGTTTTCTGAAAGGTCACTCTGGGTGCTACGTGGGAAGCGTTTTGCGTGCAGCACTTTTCAGTTTATAAAACACTTTTGTATCTGTTTGCAGTCCATCATTATCCTGCGAGTTCTTCAGATCTTGGGGAAAACCTCATTTGATAGCGGAAGGAATTTGGGTTTGGAGAAGGGAAGGGCCGTGACTAAAACCATTCAGCCAGAAAGATCAGAGCTGGGATTAGAACTCAAGTTTGTGACTTCTGTTCTGGCACAAGGTTTCATATTCTTTTTTATTTTCATGTGTGTTTCTCATTTCCTTAACATGACTGAGCATCGCCTTAGCCAAGAGCCTCTTCCTTAGCCGAGTGCAGGGTGATGGGAGGGGCAGGGGCTCTGGGCCGGCTCTGCCAGTAGGTGCGACTGTGGCCTTGGCGCCCTGGCTGCGCAGCTGCTCCTGCCTCGTAGGGCCTTCGTGTGGATTCCCTGCCACGGAATGTGCGGTGTGCCTCTCCCTTTGCCTCTGCCTGCCTGGCACCTAGCAGTGTGTGTGCGGTGCATACCTGTTGATGGAAAAGTGGTGTTTTATTAGTGCTCTCCATTTCCTTTTTGAGTTTTATGGTTGTTTCTTTTTTGGGCAGATGGGAGATATGGGGACTAAAGAACTATAATTGGAGTGGAAAGAATCCAGAGGAAATGGTGATGGTTAAGAAGAGTAGGGAGGGTGGTGTTTACAGAAGGTTCATTTTTGCAGTGGGTGGAGAGCTGGGTCAGACCAGTTTCTCCGCGCCTTTCCTCTCCTGAGGTCTTGCTGTCTGTGTCGTCTGTGGGACCAAATTCTATAAGGAGGAAAAGGCGGGGAACTAACATTCATTGAGAACCTTAACCTCTAACCCTGTGCCTGATACTTGACATGCTTTATCATGTCGGTTTGACTTTGCGGCAGTTATGCAAGGCGGCCACTGTTCCCATTCCGACGAAGTGTTAACTCAGCGTTAACTCAGCGTTAACTCTGGCTGGGAGGGGTGGGTGGGCCGTCCGGGTCGGCGGCAGTGCTGGTGCTGCTCTGGCTCTGCGGGCCGTTCTCCCGTGCTGTGAAGTAGGCCGCTGTGTTCTTTCCATTGTTTTATCCACTGGTTACCATAAGGGGACATTAAAAACCAAAGCAGACATATTGTCGGGAGTAAGTTTTATTTCTGTAGCTTTAAAACACAAACAAAAATAATAATTCCATTAGTAGAGGAAAATTTCACCATGCTGCTGAGTATAAATTTTATTGCTACAGTAACTGTAAAATACAAAGATGATAAATGAAAAGTTAGAACATTTATTATCGGGAGTATATTTTATTGGTATAACTAAAATGCAAACAAACTGAATAATGCCAGATCTAGTTAAAAATTGTGGTTGGCCTCTTAATAGTGTACGTGAGGCTGACTGTGCAACACAGAGGTTCGATCTGGGCGGGTAGGAGGGAGCCGGTGGATTTGCACCTGCCTGGTGGCGTGGAGGGTGGGGGTAATCAAGTGAGCCGCATTCTGGAGGAGCTCTGGAGGGCTCACGGCTAAAACGTTTGAGGTGGTTTGAGGAAATTCAGGACTAGAAAATTCTGTATTGAAAGCTCAGGAAGGAAAAGCATCTAGTCCAGAATTCTTGCAGCCATATAGTGTGACCTCTTGAGAAGTGACAAGTGACTGTGTGAACTCCAGACAGTGTTAGTCAGGAAATGGGCTGGGGGGGTGGGCTCAGGACATTTCGTGGCGTTAATCAGGAAGCGGCTGTGATGGCCTTAGTTCTGGCCAACAGGTGACCCTTTCTCAGCTCAGACACCAGCAGGGGTGGAATGAGGCCGCTCAGCATCTCAGCAGGGGCAGGCACTGCGGTGGGTGGTGGGTGGCTTGGGGACAACAGGCTGTCTTGCAGCACTCAGATCAGAGAGGAAGGAGCCCCCAGCTGTTAGCACATGCATTCTGAGAGGTTGTCACCTCATCTTTCTAATGAGGAAACTGAGGTGTAAGAGGTAATTCACCCATAGTGACACAGAGCACGTAATAGAGTAAAAATTTGGAAGCAGATTGGTTCAGCTTCAGAGCCCCTGTGCTTTCTTTCCAGTTGTTCACATCGAATTCCATTCAAGTGATATCATGACACCAGGGCCTTCTGAAGGCTCCCTGGTGGAAGGAACACGGTATGAATAAAGTCTTTATCTGCAGTTTGTGTCTGAGACTTGGGCAGCAAGAATGGCCCTCTTGACTTTCCCTTGTTCTCGGTCACAGATTCACATGGCCGGTGCATGTGCGTGTCTGATCGCGTGGCCCTTGGTGAGGAAAGTTTTACACACCCCTCCAGCAGGGCTTGGGAAGCTGGTGGTGAATAGAGTCTGAGAAACCGGCTGTAGGTGGAGCCATTTCCCTGATGTTATTCTGCCTTCAGGAAACCCGCAGTCGTCTCAGAAATCTGCTGAGAACTGCTCTGGGTGCGTCTCACAGGTCTTGTCCGACTCTGGTTTTCCTCTGGGGAGAACCAGAATGAAAGGTGTCAGTGGTTGTGGTCCCGTGTCTGATTTCGGTGTGCCATCCCCACCGCTGCCTGTCCCGTGGAGAGAGTGCCCCCCGGTGCCATAGGGACAGGGGAGCTCTGTGCTGTATGTCCGAGTAGCACGGAGCGGGGCGCTTTGCGGGGTCTCCTCCCCACGCCCTGCGTGGTAGCCGTGCTCACAGAGTTGGGCTGCGGTTAACATGCTTCCCCTCCAGCTGGCGAAGATGAAGCAGGCGACCCCGTCGTCCTTCCTCAGATTCACTTTTGTTTTACCTGTTTCCTCCTACAGTGTCTTGTCAGACCGGCTTCCACCTTCCCCGTCGCAGGTGGAGGCATACTTTGTTGGAAGTTGCCTGGTGAGAAACTTGGCAGTAACTGTCAGAGAAGTCTTAGAAGAGTGTTTACACTTTGACCTAGTGATTCTCTTTCTGGGAACTGACCTTAGGGAAGTCCCTGGGTGGTATACATATAAGGATGCTTTCATCATAACATTGCTTAATGCCGCAGTATTTGTTGATTATTTTGTACTGACCACTGTTTTTAGAGCTTCTTAAGTATTATTGGACAAATGTGCAAAATCAGAAGTAATCTAAACATTTTTAAAATAGGGGTTGATTTAATATAGTATATTATATACTAAAAATTAATGTGTAGCCTTTAAATATTAATTTATATTTATTGACACAAAAGAATGTTTATAGTACGTTAAAGCAATAAAATCAGATCACAGATATGTGCTGTATGATTCTACTTTTGAAGAAAATGCCTCAAAGGCTGTACACTAAAATGTTAACTTAGCTGTCCTGAGTGGTGAGATTTTAAGTGATTCTTACTTTATTTTTAAATAGTATGTATTTTTTTAAAACATATTTTTCCTTGCCCTGGCTGGTGTAGCTCAGTGGATTGAGTGCGAGCGCAAACCAAAGGATCGATCATGGTTCGATTCCCAGTCAGGGCACATGCCTGGGTTGCAGGCCAGTTCCTGGCAGGGAACACATGAGAGGCAACCATACATTGATATTTCTCTCCCTCTCTCCTTCCCTTCCCCCCTAAAGATAAATAAATTAAATCTTTAAAAAAAACCCATATTTTTTCTTAATCCTCACCTGAAGATATGTTGATTGGTTTTGAGAGAGAGGAAGGAGGGTGGGGAAGAGACATCAGTGTGAGAAAAACATCAACCAGTTGCCTCCCGTCCCTGCCCCAACTGGCAGTCAAACCCACAGCCTAGGTCTGTGCCCTGACTGGGGAGCCAGACCTGCAACCTTTTGGCCATGGGACAAGGCTCCAACCAACTGAGCCACACTGGCCAGGGTCACTAGATGCTTTTTGTATGCACCCTGAACAGGGATTGAACCCACAACCTTGGTGTATGGGGATGATGCTCTAACCAACTGATCTACCCGGCCAGGGCTAAATAACGTGTGTTTTTATTGACACATCATGGACATATAACATTGTGTAAGCTTAAGGTGCACAACCTGTTCATTTGATACATTTATATATCATATTATCAGTGTTTTTTGAGTGACAAATATTAATGAAAATAAACAGGCCTTGGGGAATGTTCCTTGTTTCTTGGGGTGACTGATCACCACCTGACTGTTGCCCTCATTTGCCTCCTTTTGCAGCAAAGCAGTTGAGAGCCTCACCGCAGGGGGCGGCTCTGAAGTTCGGCGGGTGAAGGAGGACGCTCGGAAGAAGGTGAAGCAGGTTGAGGATCTCCTAACCAAAAGGATACTCATTTTAGAAGAGGCAAGTCCAGAAACCTGGAGGAGAATGGTTCCTTACGATAACACAGTGGGCAGAATTGTGTTTTTTCTCCTCACGACTGTCAGAATTTCCGCAGACACGACAGCTGTCCCTACTGAGCATCTCCGTGGTTCCAGCCCCATTCCAGGCTCTCGACGTAGAGAATTTATACCCTTACACCCTGCACACTGGCCCTCATTGTCTCATTCCTGTAGGTGAGGACACAGGCAGGGAGAGAAGTACTGACCAGTCCCAGTTGAATCCTGCATTTAGATGTGTGGCTGCCGATTTTAAACCCCGTGTTCTGGCTACACCGCTCTTCCTGTTACCTAGTTCGGTGCCTTTCGTTCACTGAAGTGGAAACTGAGGCCCAGAGAAGGAAGGTGACTCGCCTATCATTAGCTGAGGCTGGGACCAGACTTTCTGACTTGTGGCTGTTGTGTGTCTGTGCATGCTGTCCCCAGCGTCTAGCCCCCATCCCTCCATGCCACCAGCATTGACCGAATGCCCTTCTCAGGGAGGCACTGTGTGTAGCGCCTCCTCCCTCCAGTTCTCGGTTGGGTGCTTCCTGTGACTCATGGGAGTCGGATGCTTCTTGGTTAGGAAGGCCTGGCTCCTAGGTGTTAGAGTTTCCTCCACTTAAAGCTAGTGTTGAGTAAACCAGTTACTGAGTCCTTGGTCTTTGGAGTCTCTGTGTCCTCTGACTTCTCTGTCTGCAACCCTGATTCTTTTCAGCAGAGAGGAGGAGAAATAGCAGCAACAAGCACTTCTGATACAGAGAGCGGATACATTTAGGTGCTGTGTTGTGCAGCTTATTACAGTGGTCTTTTCCAGTCACGGTGTTCAGGTTCGCCCTTGGGTCCACTTCACCGGGGTATGGAGACATCAGATTGATCACGTGGGTGAGGAAAGGGGCTCCCAGAGGGTGAGAAACCAGTCGTGGTCCTAAGTGGTAGCGCTGGGTGGGACCGCTCTGAGCCCCAGAAGGGTCTCCGAGGCCAGGCTCTGAATTTTAGTTAAGATGATCATGGGACTTTTCAGACACTTGACCTGATCTTGTTCACTCATCTTATTTTTCTTTTTTAAAAATATTTTTATTTATTTATCTTTGAGGGAGGGAAGGAGAGAGGGAGAGAAACACCAATGTATAGTTGCCTCTCATATGTCTCCTGCTGGGAACTGGCCTGCAACCCAGGCATGTGCCCTGACTGGGAATCGAACTGCGATTGTCTGGATCGCAGGCCCGCGCTCAATCCACTGAGCTCCACCAGCCAGGGCTCATCTTATTTTTCCCAGTGAGTGCTTCCCAGTGTTTTCAGGTGCCTGCACAACCGACCCCCTGAATCCCTGCTTGGTCACTCACTAGCTTTGTCATCTTGGATAAAGCATTCGCCTTCCCCGAGCCTCTCCCTCTCCCTCTCCCTCTGTAAAATGGGCTAGTGCTGCCTGCTTTGCCGCAGTCACTGTGATGTGACGGCAGTGCAACTGGCGACTTGTCAGGGACTCCCCACGGGGGAGGCACCCTTCTTGGCTTTGCACACACCAACTCTGGTAATCCCCTCAACAAACCTAGGACATAATGCTTCAAGCACCCTCTAACAACAACAAGAAAAACAGGACGGGGACGGGCGTTGGCACAGAGTGGCCGAGTCACTTGCTTAAGGTGACACAGGCAGAAATGCCTGGAGGTCTGGCCGCGGAGCCCGCATTCTAAACTGGGGCAGTCTGTCACTTTTTAGGGCGGAGTGAGGATCAAAGGTAGTGTTTATTAATAGAGCCTGGCATGGAGTCGGCTCTCAGTAAGTAAGAGAGTTTGTTGTTTGGTCTCAGCAAATTGGGACATGATTTTCCCCAGCTGTCACTAAGATTGACAGACAGGCCTCCTGGGGAGACAGTGTTGGGGGAGGCACTGGAGGGAAAGGGAGGGGAGGAAGGCACGTTTGTCTGAGTTTCCTGTGATGCAGCAGGCATTTGACAGGTCTCACCAATTCTCCGACATGATGGTGGTTGTTCCTGTTGTATAGGTTGGGAAGCTGGGGCTCAGAGAGGTTAAGTGACTACCCAAGGTCACACAGCAAGTAAGTGGGAGCTGGGTTTTGAACAGTAGGATACAACTTTTAGGTTTGTAGTGTAATCAGAGGCAGTTGGCACGAATAGTCGGAGATGCCCCGCTACTCCCAGGTCACTTGCCTGAGCACCAGGTCCCTTTTCCCTGACAGGACCCTGCCTGCAGGACACAGATAGTTCCCTTGTTGCTTTCTCTGAGTGCTCTGGAGGAACGTGGCGTTTTCCACTACCCGAGTCACTTTGGAGATACAGGAAATGTACTTCAGCATTGTGTACTCATTATCGTAAAAAACACTGGTGAGGGGGTGGTGGGGTGTGGGATGAATTTGTGTGGAGATTATGGTAAATCTTTGAAATTTATGTATGTTTAGGTATTGAGAGGCACATTTCTCCTTGTTCTCATTGAGCTGTAAATATTGATCTGATTTTTCAAAACCAAAACGGTTCTTATAGAGTCGAGTCTTTTCCATTGGAAATGCCTATTACTCTTCACGATACCAGAAGGAAGGATGGCTGGCAGATGTATTTATTGCCGATTCTCCCCGTGTGTAGTACAATTGAGGGAGGGGAAATGTGCCAGAGAAAAAGTCATAAATATTTATATTTTAATCCAATTTCCTTTCAAAGTGTTCCCAATTGTATTGAAAAATTGCATCACATGCATTTAATTTAACTCTAGGATGTGAAAGCTGCCCAAGCAGAACTGAAAAAGGCCTTTGCAGGGACAGAGACGGAGAAGGCTCTGCGGCTAAGCTTGGAAAACAAGCTTTCGGAGATGAAGAAGGCACATGAGGGGAGCGTGGACGTGGCCCTGGTCCTGGAGGAGAAAGACAGGTACTGGCTCTGTCCCTGTGATGCCTGGCAGGCATTTGTTTGGCAGCCTGGGGAAAGTTGCCCCTGCTCTCCCCTTCCCCTTGCCCCCTCCCTGATCCCACGGTAAGAAAACGAGGACTATGAGGACAGAGACAGAGGGAGTAGATAGAAATTCATGCTGGAACTTCCCACTGAGATACTCAATTTAGCATTCAGTTTTGGCTGTAAGCTTCCTGGCGGCCAAAGGAAAATTGGAAAAACAATCTTGATTTCCCTTTTGCCCTTAATCCTGATGGTGACAGGACTGAGGTGACAGAAGTACAGGATGAGAGAGAGGCGTATGGTAGAAGGTAGACGCACACACTGGCTTGAAGGGCTTCCTGGCTGATTGGGTCTGCGGCTGAGGGAGAAGGCTGCAGAGGTACCCCCCACCCTGACGTGGTGGGATGGTAGTGCAGTTTGCTGAGTTTCTGGGGTGAAGGGAGAAAGGTGTTTTGGGTAGAGGGAGTGGGAAGATGAGCTTTCATTTGGGACATGTTGGGTTGAGGAATTGTGGGCACCCACCAGGGGAGTCGAGATTGGGCCTGTGGATTAAGGCCTGAGATAGAGGAGCTGAGGGTTCATTCATGAGCCAACTACTGAGGCAGCTGCGCTGGGTGCCAGGAATGCAGAGATGAGCACTGTCTTCCTAACTTGGAGTTCCCAAGTGTGTGTGTATGGGGGGTCAGATGTAAGAATAGATTGGTCCTGGAGGTAAGTTCAGGGTTCTGTGCTGTGACAAATGTAAGGGAGTGGCCTGCTCTGCCTGGGCGCCAGGCAGGGGTGGCTTGTCGGAGGAGGGGTGCTGGGAGTCGGCGAAGAAACCTCTCCTGGAGAGGGGGCAAGGGAGCGGCACCTGCAAGGGTGTGGAGCCTGGCTCATTTCAAGGTCATTGAGGAGAGTGCAGGAACCTGGGATCTTGTCTTCTTGGAAAGGGGATTTGGGAAGGGTTACTGCTTACTGAGCACTTGCTGGTCTAAGGGGTGGGGTCTCCGTGGGTGTGGGTAGTCTGGTCAGGGCCTTGCTAAAGGCTTTGTCTTCCTGGGGTTTCCCATGGGTCTGGCTGGATGGACACAGAAACCAGTTTGTCAGAACTGCGGATGCGTCTGACCCGGGGGTAGGTGTGCCCCAGCCACATCCCAGAGAGCAAAGCAGCCACCAGATGCCCACTGTGGGCCTGTGCTCGCTCAGGGTGTGGCCCTTCCTGGTGGAACTCCCCTGGGATGAGGAGCGCTGTGTTTCCTCCCTGAAGGCAGGCCTGCCTGGGAAGCTAAGCAGTATCAGAAGGTGAGGGCTAAGCACAGAATTGGAATAGGGTTCTGGGTCGTGCCCTGGCGAGGTGGGTTCACATCTGCCACACAGTGTGACCGGGCTTTGGGCAGGGCCCTCACAGGGATGTGTTTCCGGCCCCACCCTCTTGGAAGATACGTGTGGTAGTGGCTTGTTTCCCTTTGATCAGACCTTAAAGCTTGTCTGTATCTTTAAGGCAACTGGCAGTGAGGGGACCAGCAGGTCTAGTTTGGCCAAGAGATACTTTTTATCTGATTTTTTTGAAGTTTAACTAGTTGCTAATATTTAAAAAAATCTAATTTTGTTTGAGAGTCTTGATTTCCAGGTGCTCTTGAAAACCTGGGCGGTGTGGGAGGACTGGGCCGTGGTCTTGCTGCAATGCTGCTGCCCCTGTGGGGGGCCTGGCGCTCCTGTTTGGCCGCAGCCCCGCCGGCCTGCCCCACTCGTTTCCACAGCTCGTAGGACTTGCTTTAAGTTAACTAAAATATCAGTTTCATTGAGGTGTTAGTTGCATGCACACAACACATCCATTTTTGTTCAGTTTGATGACTTCTACCTCTCCAGCTGACTGTGTGACAATTTCAGAGTTGAGCCCCTAGAGGGCACTCTTACTCCTCTTTCCTGGTTTTGGGGGCATTGTACTGGTGCCGCCAGTTCCCTCTGTGTCCAACTGTCTTGGTCCATTTGTAGCCATAGCAAAATTCCACATACTGGGTCATTTGTGAACAACAGAAATTTACTTCTTACAGAAATTATTTGGGACGCTGCAAGTCCAAGATCAGGGTCAGGGCCAGCATGGTCAGGTGAGGGCCCCATTTCAGGTCCTGTTTCTCGTTGTGTTGCCACCTGGCGGAAGGGGCAGGGGGTCTCTCTGGAGTGTCACTGATAAGATGCCACTCTCAGCTGTGGGAGCTCCGCCCTCACAACCTCGTCATCTCCCAAAGGCCCCCACCTCCTAACGCCAGTGCTGCCGGGAGACACAAACGATCAGGCCGTGCCCCAGTGCACTGGCACGGGCTGTGGCTGCTCTCAGCGCTCTTCCCGCACCTTCACCCCGGGAGCCTGTCCTCTTTTCTGCCAGAGTGAGTTGCTTTGTGGGCTTAGCGCAGACACTCTTCTTAGGGTCCTTTGACAAAATGCTAATCATCGAGTGCTAAACAGAAAAGTAATAATTATAGCAACTGTCATTTGTTGAGTTCTGCCGTATGCCTGGAGCTGTGTAGGGCCGTTTTAAATAGCTTATCTCCATTCCACATAAGCAAGTTACCCCCGTTTCGTAGCTGAGGAAATGCAGGCTGAGAGAGCTTGAAAAATTTGGCTGTTGTCAGGGAGCAGTGGACAGAGGTAATTTGGTGGCCTTGGGAAGGATGTGTTCAGCTCTGCCTGAGGGGGTCTGGGGGTGTCTGTTGGCAAAGATTCCCTGAGGAATCTTTGAGAACAGTGAGGATGATGCCTGACTAGGCCTGGCAGGGTTGTGGGCGTTTGTCAGGTGGGGGTGGGAGCAGAGTTGTGAAGGGTGTTCTGGGTGTGGGGGGTCGTGTGAATGCAGGTGTGGAGGCCCAGCCCCGCCCGGCCTCTGGAGAGAACACCCTGGGGCCTCTCCGACGTGGGCCCCGAGAGCTCAGGCTTGACCACCTTGCTGAGGAGTTTGGCTTTTATCTTGGAAGACGGTGTATTTTAACCTTTGACCTAAGAAGCCTTAGACAGACATCCTCCCTTGCCCCCGCGCACATTTCCCAGAATAATTTTGATTTATTGGTCACATTTGTTTACCTTCAGTGCCAGGTTTCTTTTGGAGAGAAGACTTCTTGGCCAAAACAATCAGTGATCCACTGCTGTCGGTGGGGGGCTGTTGCTCATCTGAGTGGGGGTGAGGCTCAGCCAGACCGCAGCCTGGCAGCCAGCCGGGAGGTCGGGTGGACCCGAGCCAGGCTGGAGGTGAGGGCACAGTTAATGTCACATGAATTCTGGCCCTTAATCCCTGAATTGCAAAATGCAGTTTCGTTTGTGGTCAGTCACTGGACACGTCTGCTTTGAAGATGTCTGGCCCCATTTCCAACCTCCTGCTCCACTGAGCTAAGAGAGCAGCTTAGAATCAATATTTAAATTTTGCTCTCTTTTAGACTGATTGAGGAGCTGAAGCTGTCTTTGAAGAGCAAAGAAGCTTTAATTCAGTGCCTTAGAGAGGAGAGATCTCAGATGGTGTCTCCTGGTGAGGACGTGCCATCGGCAGAGCCCCGGGGACTGTCCGCTGCTCTGCAGGAAGAAGAGGAGAGAGAAGCCGAGGTGAGGCGGCAGGACACGCAGCGGGGAGACCAGACCGAGGGAAAGGGGATGCTCCTTCAGTCCTCAGTGCTCACCCCCGTGAGCCGAGGAGTGGGCAGCAACTTCCTCAGCCGGGCGCCTGGCGTCTTCTCTCCCTTCTAGGCTTGTGTTCCTACAGCTGGTTAAAAAATCAGTCCATACCTGCACACCTGTTTCACTGTGTGTTGATTGGTTGTGGCTCAGGGATTTGATTTTCACCTGTGGCTTTTCTTAGGGTAACATTGTGGTACCTACCCGCTTTCCCTTTTCTGGCTAGAGGCAGGCGTAAGACCAACTCTGGTCTGTGACTTAGAGGCAGTGGGGGCGGGGCACTAACCAGTTTTGGGCTGCGGCTCCCGGAGGGAGTCAGTGTGCCGCCTCATTGAATCCAGGCCACGCTGCAGGGTAGAGGTCACGGTCCCTCGTTGAGTTTAGAAACGGGCTCAGCTCAGAGGAGTTGTTATATTTTCCTAGGCTACAAGAGGTGGGTTACTAGTACTGACCCCAGAGCCTCCCTGGACCCCTCCCCGGACCCCTCCCCACACTAGGTGGCCTCCACGACCAGCTCTTTTGAAGGGGTGGGCAGGACCTGGAAGTGGAGGTAGGCCTGGTCCAGACCTCCCCGTCCTTGTTGGACCACAGCAGCTGCTGTGTGTGGTGTGTGCTTAGGAGCTGCTCTGGATGCTCTTGATTTCCTTGTGTTGCAGGCTCTCCTTTGTCCCGGACACAGCAGTGGATTCTTTAGCCTCACCAGTTAGTCTCTGGCTGTCATCAGCCTCTGTCCCCTGCCCCTTTGACCCTCTGTCTCACTTCCTCCGCCCTGTCTTTCTTCATCATCCAGTAGCTCCTGGCTTTACTCTTGTGGGGCTGGTGGTCCGTGAGGGTGGGTTGCTCATCTGCACATTTTTCTTCACTTGGGTGGGACACTTGCTTTCATGAGTTCCATGGCAGGGGGAGCAGCAAGTAAATGAGGCGCTCATTCTGATTGTTCTGGGGAAGCTGTTGGATTGTGGGTCCCTTTCGGTCACTAATTAATGCCTTTTCATAGGCTGCACGAATGGAGCACCAGAAGGAGAGAAAACACTTTGAAGAGAGGATCCAGGTATGTTGATGCAATGTTTAAAAATGTGCTGAAGATTTATCCCAGGCTCTTGCTTTATTCGAAGTGCAGAAAGAAGATAATTCTGTGTGACATTAGCTGTCATTCATTGAATGCTACTGTCTGGCAGCCAAGCTTTAGGCTCTGTGAAGAGGGTTTCTCAGTCTTTGTAACAACTCTGTGAAGCAGTCTTTCCCCTCTTGCAGATGTGGCATGTGAGGCTCAGAGCAGTGAGGTCCCTTCTCCAAGGTCATGTAGCTGGGGGGAGACACTGCAGGGCCTCGGACTTGCACTCTGAGTGCACAGCCATTGCTCCGTGGCCCCTCCGTCCCAGCAGCTGGCTTTGTATAGCACCTGCCAGCTCAGAAAGTACTTGCACGTCTGCGATCTCCTTTGATCCTCACGACAGCCTGGGAGGGAGGCAGCAGTGATTATCTTTAGAAGGGAACTCACTCTAAGGATATATGTTCTGTCTCCATCAGACCAAATTCTGTGCTAGCTTTTGTAGCATTAAGGAATGAAATTAATGATCCGTTATTTCCCCTAAATAACCTGGTATGGTTTCAAAGACTCTGATGTGACTGTGTTCAGATTCCAGAAGGCATTGCTGTCCTTCCTGTAGGAGTAGCTGTCACCGTCTTAGCTGACCCGACCCCCTTCCTTTCACCCAGCCCTGTTGCCGTGAGCGGTAGCACAGCAGCTCGGAGCCGACGCCACTGCGTTCAGCCCGACTTGGAAGCATTAATCACAGGCTGACAGGAATAAGATAGAATAACTGCCTTTGAGTGTGCTCTTAAAGATATATTTACAGTACATTTCGGTTGGAACACATCACCTTAGTGGATCTTTTTCTAATCTAATTTAGGCACTTCAGGAAGACCTGAGAGAGAAGGAAAGAGAAATTGCTACAGAGAAGAAAAATAGTTTAAAGAGGGATAAAGCCATTCAGGGCCTAGCCCTGGCGTTAAAGTCAAAGGAAAAAGAGGTATGTCTGACACACCCAAGTGGGGTTTTTCTGTGTCATCCTCCGAACTGACCTGTTCTGCCCTGGACTTTGAGCTCTACGTAAAAAGTTTACGGGAGAGCTGAAATGACTGTAGAAAGAGGGGCAGGGGTCCTTTGGTCAATTAGAAATTCTTTTGGCATGTAAATCACAACACAGATATGTGAGTTTCAGGTAAAATTTTAATTTTTTAAAGCCGCATCAAAAAAAAGTAAAAAGCAAGTGAAATTGATTTTACTATGTGTGGCAAATAGTATCATTTCACATCTAATCAATAGAACGAAGGTAGTAGTGAAGTATTTAACATTTTTAAAATCTGAAGTCCAGGTGTCCTTACAGCACGTCTCAAGTCAGATTAACCAGGGTCAAGTGCTCAGCAGCCACAGGGGGGTGGTGGCTACTGTATTGGACAGTGTGGGTCTAATCTTTTGAAAGACAGCAGGACATTGAGATAGAGGAGTTTTGGGGGAGTAAGGCCACGGTAGTCAGATAGTTACACGGGTTGCTGTCTTTGGGACCCAAGGTGGTGGCTGAATGATCCTGTGCTGTTTTCTTGTCAATAGTTTAGCAGTCTGTTGTGTCTCAGTGACTGTGCTTGGCACAGAGAAGAGAGCCTGACTGTGCTCACAAGCCTGATGGGGAAGAAAGGCAGGGAAAGAAAGGTTGTGAGAGAGGAACGTGCAGGGGGCTGTGGAGGTGGAGTGAAGGGGGGACCTAATCCAGCTTAGGGACCTAATCCAGCTGTGTATTTGGGAAGGGGGTGGGTGGTACTTTGAGGGGAAGGTGTCTGAGCTGGGCCTTGAAGGATGAGTAGGATTGGCTGGGGAGGGAGACGGGCAAGAGGAGGCCGTTTCATACCGAGGGGAGAACATTGGTCAGGGCGTTGCGTTCAGTGGATTGCGAGCCCGATGTGTTTTTGTGGAACCAGAAGCAGTTTGGTTGGTCAGAGCATCGAGTGCAGAACTTAAGTGGAGTGAGAGAAGATGCCAGAGAGGTTGCACAGGGCCACCTGGGGGTGGTGGCACCGTTCATGTGTCACTCCTCTGAAGACTCTTGGCGGGACAGGCGTGATCACATTTGCATTTAAGTGAGGTCTCTGCCTAGACAGTGGGTCAAAGCGGGGAGAGAATGGAAGCAGCGGGCCAGCAGCCAAGGTGGGAGCCACCTAATTCGGGAAGGCTGCCCGATGCAGCAAAGAGCGGCTTCATAATAATAGTAGCTATGATTTGTACCGTGTTGGGAGTTCAGGGCCCAGTGGAAGTCAGTGACCTTCAATATGTGGTGCAGCAGTTCTGGGTGCTGGCAAAGTCTGGGGTGTGGCCATGTAGTGGTGGCTCACTGGGGTACATGGGAGTAGCCAGGCTAGGCTGTTGGGCGGGTCATCTGTATGGACAGAAATAATGGTGATGGTAACAGTGGGAGCCAGGCATTGTTGTAGCCCTCTCTGCACATTACCTCGTTTAGCCCGGCAGCGCCGTGGTGGGGTGAGCGGTGGTATCTTCATTTTACAGTTGAGGAGTCTCTTTCATGAGAGAGTTTTGTTTGTGCCTGACGACCAAGACCTTGACTATGAGTGGAGTTCAGCAGATAAAGCATTTGGGCCACCCAGAGATAGGAGCCGTTGCGTACTTGGCTGCTAGTCCTCGTTTTCACCCAGGTCGAAGAACGTAACTGCGAAATCGAAGAGCTCAGTGCCGCCTTCGCTCAAGCCCAAGAGGCCCACCAGGAAGCACAGACCCAGAAACTGCAGGTACGTTTGCACTGGGTCGAGGTGGTGTCTCTTTGACCCTTACCCCTGGTGAGGTCAGGACTTCGAAGCTGAAAGGAACGAGGAAACTCAGCCGTCTTTAACAGCAGAGCTCTCTCTTTCTAGGTAAAGGAAATTCTCTACCAGTTTTGGGTGCTTCTCCAGCCCCCTCGTCAATATGATAACAATAATAATATTGATAATGATGACACCTCCCCATCAGTTAGGAGTGCTGAGTTACTGTGTGCGGGTAGAAGATTGCAGAATGTGTGGATTATCTTCGTTGGTACAGTCCTGTGGGGAAGATACTTATCCCCTTGTGTCTGTGGGGTTTTTGAAGCTCAGTGAAGATAGGCCACTTGTTTCATTCACTGTCACGCAGCTAGCAAGCGGCAGGGCCACGATTCAAAAGTAGTGATTGCTAACAATGGTTGGCATTTAGTAAGTACACGCTGTGTGCCAAACCCTGTGCCAAGTGCCGTCCACAGCTCAGCGGATGTGCACAGCAGCTCCGTGACCTGGTTGCTCTTCGTGTCCTTGTGCTGCCGTGGACATCCAGGTTCAGACGTTCAGGTAGCTCGCTCAGGGCCACAGAAGTGGTGAGCGGTAGAGTTTGACCCTGGAGCCATTCTCACTGCCAAGCCTGTGTTTTCACCCGTCACCCCACAGCCCCCCTGCCCTGGCTTCTTCAGTCCCGCCTGCTTCCCCGGCTTTCTGTTCCAGGCCTTGGTGATGTGACCTGCCTTTTCTTTTCTCCCCCCAGGGTTGTACTGCAAGGGCCCCTGCTGGTCATCCTTTCCATCTTCCTTTTCTCTTGCTAATTGTAGTTCTGTGTTATTCATTATTTTAACACTTTCTTCTCATGTGTCTAGTTTCCCCGGACAGTGTGCACCTGTTACTAGTAACTTAATGAATAAAGCTCTGTTGCCTGAAGAAGTCCATACTGCGTAAGCTCTTCCTCACACGCCTTCACCTATGTTTGTAGTTACAAAGCAGAAGTTAATTTTAAATCTGCTTTGAGATGGTTTGGTTCCTCAGGTTCATATCTCATGCCTTGTCTTCTGCAGAGCGTTGAGTCACAACAAGAGGAATGGAGGAAGTTCCGTTTAAATCCGGGTGCACTAGAGACATAAACAAAGCTCTGCTTTGGGAGCCTCAGACTGGCCGTCCCACCGTTTGGGCAGGGGTTGATGAAGGGGGCTGAGATTACACTCTTCTCTGAGGTTTTCCCCCCCTTTCGTAGAAAATGGCAAGCTTTTAATGGCTGTTTTTAGGAAAACCATTCATGTTGCCCATTGCTTGAGAAAAAAATACATTGGCAATTCACAAGCAGAGAGACCAGATATCCTTATAAGTATTCTGATATTTTACTTATATTGGGCCTTGAAAGAAAGTGAGTAGTGTTATACACTTAAACGCTATCGGATTTACGCAGACATTTATGAGATGAGCACCTCGCAGTCCTGCCCGACCTTCAGAATGATTTCTGAGGTCAGGCACAGTACTGGGGGGGTGTGGAGTCTCACCGCGTGGAGGTCAGGCTCCTCATGCCTGGTTGGCTATTCTAAGAATGTCCGTTTAATTATTACCTCTGAAGGCAGCGGGTTGGCCTGTTTGACGGGTCGTCAGGACGCGAACGGAAGCCCTACTCCAGTCTGTGTTCTTTCCACTACTCTGAGTGTGTGCGAGTCAAAACACACGGGATTCTTACATTGGTCATTTCATTGTAAGGTACACTCGGAAATGCATTTTCTCTCACTTGTCAGGACCTTTTGGAGGTGTCATATGATCTGCAGTATGAGTAGCGTAGGCAAAGCTCACAGGGCTGGCCTCAAGCCTGACACCGAAGCAACATCAAGTCACGGTCAGACTCCTGGAGCGGTTGTCACAGGGCAGTGATATGAGAGCCAGTCACGTGTGTGACTCTGTAAAGGTTACCATGTGGGCTGGCTGTAGCCATTTAAAAAATACATGTTCAAGTCCTGGAAATAGCATTATTCCTCCTCCCCTCCCTGCCTGGCTCTGAAAGTGTTGTACAAGTGCTCATTGTAGGAAATTTATGCAGTAATTGAGAGAGTGAAAAGGGTTGATAAAAGTCATTGATAATCTCACATCTAAAGATGTTCATTATTAACACCATGACTCTTTGAATGCATATTTTTACATAGACACATAAAACCTTTGAATAATTAAAAGGATTATAGTATATGCTTTGTTCTATCATTTTTTTCCATGTAGTATTTTTGCTATGGCAGTAAAAAATAGATGTGCCCAATCTCTTTTTCATAATTGCAATTTTGAGCTAATTGTGGACTCAGTAGACTTGAGCAGTTTGACCAGCACGCGTGTGCGTGTGTGTCTGCGCTTTTTAAACAGACTTTAAACAGCTGCCTTCAGTCCAGTGGGTACAGGTGCCGTGCTGTCTTTACTGGGAAGGGCACGGTGTGGGGCATGGATTTGAGTCGTGATGCTGCTCTTCGTGAGCAGTGTGACCTGGGGCAAGACATTTGAGCTCGCCCAGCCCGCTGCACGTCGTAGGGTCTGGTCACGGGTTGTAAACTCGCCCTCAGGTTGGATGGGATATCTTCGGCCACAGAAATTTAGTACTTTGCTCATTTTTCAGATTCTCTACTTGTGGTGGTATACACATAGCTTTTAGCTTGTGGAAACTCCGTGTGATCTTTGAGCTGGGAGTGAAGGGTAGCCGACACCCACTGAGACGGAACTTGTGTGTCGGTCACTCTTCAAAAAAGCCATGTGAACCAGAGGCTGTCACTTTCTTTTTTTTTTTAAAGATTTTATTTATTTATTTATCTTTAGAGGGGAAGGAGAGAGGGAGAGAAACATCAATGTATGGTTGCCTTTCGTGCGTCCCCTGCTGGGAGTTGGCCTGCACGGAACTGGCCTGCAACCCAGGCATGTGCCCTGACTGGGAATCGAACCGCGATCCTCTGGTTCGCAGGCCTGTGCTAAATCCACTGAGCTATGCCAGTCAGGGCCAGAGGCTGTCACTTTCACAGATGAGGAAACTGAGCTGCAGAGAAGTCGCCTTTACCCATACCACTCAGCTGCCACTGGCCTTTGAACTCTGACCTTTCTGGCTTGTTCTGTAGCAAACACATCTTGTTTCTGCCCAGTGGGGAAGAATGACTTGTTTAATGTATTTGGCCTTTAGTTCTGACCTTGTCTACTTGGGCTGAATGCTTGGAGGCATCTAACTGCGGGGATGGGATTCAGACAGCAGGGTGGCATGGAGGAAAAGGTAAAAAAATCTGAAGAAGTTTTCCAAAGGGCATTTAAAGGAAATTTAATAGGGAAAGAGTTTTTTGTGAAGTAAGTAGAATGCACAAATTTGAATTCTTGGAGCTTGGATTGTTGAAGAAGCTTTGTCATCATTTGTGTGACAATCCCACGACTTCCATCACTTAGAGCTGTGAGTTCAGGGAGGACCGTCGCCAGTCTGTGTTGAACGAGCTCCTGTGTTCCTGCTGTGGCCGTCCGCCCTTGGGTTGTTCTTGTTTTCCTTCTTGGTGGTTGGTTTGTTGGTGTTAATCAGAATCTGCAGTGGATGGTGCAGAGCAGTGGGAAGACCGTCACTTGAATTCCCTCTTTAATCACTTACGGTCTGACGACGAGTGAGCCAGCTGACAGTGCTGAGCTGACAGTTACTGAGATGGGGCAGTGGCGTGTGCCTTGTAGGGCTGGCATGAGGAGGAGAGATTACTGGGTGTAAAGTGCCTGTTTTGGCTCTACCTATGTGATCAGTGTTCAATAAAAGCTAACTATGAACATTGTTCATGATGAGCATTTTCCCAATCATCGTTTATTTTCTGTTTTTTTTTCAGTTTATTTAAATAAGCGCTGCCTCAGATACTTTTTCTTTTTTTGGCCCGTGACTTAGGTTTCCCACTTCCTTTGATTTATTTTAATTTTAAAGGAAACCAAACCAGAAGTTTCTGCACAACCTACTCTGAAATTTGAATGGCTTTCTCCCTCAGTCGCTGCTGCTGTGTCCGAAGTAGCAGTTGGGGCAGCCCGGGACCAGGTGGCTGGGCCGCTGGGGGCCCCGGGAGAGCAGAGCCCACCGCGCACCCCTCCTCCCCTGCCGCCCCAGCCAGATTCACTGGGTGGGAGCCCCCTCTCCTGAACAGTGAAGGCCGACTTACCTGTTGGTGGCGGCAAGACCGATTTCTGGGAGAGGCCAAGAAGCAGGAGCAGCCCCTTTACCCACAGTCGGAGTTGTGACCAGACAGCTCAGGTGCTCTTTGATTTCGAGTTTTTAATTGTGATCCTCAGTCTAATTCAAAGAACAGATTTTTAAAAAAAATAAGTGAGTTTTCTCCTGATTGTAAGTATTATATATGCTTTAATTCCTTTTTTTCTGGAAGACTTGAAAGAAGGAAAAAGAGGGAAACCAAGAAATCACCCAACCACTATTAACATTTTGATATTTTCTTTCTAGGCTTCTATGCATGCATTTTATTTTTTAGGGCATTTATAATTTTTCTAAGTGTAATTTATTGATTATGCTATTACAGTTTTCCCAATTTTTCCCCCTTTATCCCCAACCCTCCAGCATTCTACCCCCCTTAGTTCATGTCCATGGGTTGTATATGTCAGTTCTTTGAGTTGTCTGTTTCCTGTTCCATTTTGACCTCTCCCTGTCTATTTAATGCCTGCCAATTATGCTTCTTATTTCCTGTACCTTCCCCCGTCCTCCTCCCTTCCCCCCCCTCCCTTTCTCCCTCTCCACTGAAAACCCTCCATGTGATGACCATTTTTCTGATTCTGTTCCTGTGCTAGTTGTTTGCTTAGTTTTTGTTGTTTTTATTTTTTTAGGTTCATTTGTTGATAGTTGTTGGTTGTCATTTTACTGTTTATATTTTTAATCTTCCTTTTCTTAGAAAAGTTCTTTTAACATTTTATTTTAATAATGGCATGGTGATGATGAACTCCTTTACCTTGACCTTATCTGGGAAGTACTTTATCTGCCCTTCCATTCTAAAAGATAGCTTTGCTGGATAGAGCAATCTTGAATGTCAGTCCTTGCCTTTCATGACTTCAAGTACTTCTTTCCAGCCCTTTCTTGCCTGTAAGGTTTCTTTTGAGAAATCAGCTGATAGCCTTATGGGCACTTCTTTGTAGGTAACTCTCTCCTTTCGTCTATCTATAATCTTGGGTAACTTAATTATGATGTGCCTTGGTGTGTTCCTCCTTGGTTCCAACTTCTTTGGGACTCTCCCAAAGAAGACGGTTTCGCTCTGTCTTCCGCCTTACCGTCTGGTTCTGTTTGAGTGTTTCTTTATTTTTTTGTTTGTCAGAATTCCATGCAGTTCGATTTTCTGGCACTTTTGATTGTTTATTGATTTTAGATCGATTGTGCAAGGAAGCGAAGGGTTTCTACCTACACTTCCGTCTTGGCCAGAACTCTGTAAATTTATTTTTTATTTTTTCATGTAACATTGTAGCTTAGAAACATTCTTGTATTATCAACTCTGTAAATACAGTTTTAAGATTTCATTGTGCAGCTTATATATTATACCCATTTTCATATTCTTGCACATGTAGGTTGTTTCTTAATTTTTACTGTGTAAGTAATTCTGCGATGAGTGACATTGTGTATAAGGCTCTCTGCCTCCTATCTTTTGGGTTCTTCCCCTGAGATTGAATTCTGGGAATGGAATTTTTGGGATGAGTGTGAATATGTTTATGTGATACACACATACTTGATACATATAATCTGTCCATCAAAGTTATGTTACTTTACATTTCTGCCAGCATATTTCCTGGCTTCTAGATTCTTGGTTAGTTCTTGAAAAGTGAATTTTAAAAAAAAAATATTTTATTTATATTTATCTTTAGAGGGGAAGGGAAGGAGAGAGGGAGAGAAATATCAATGTATGGTTGCCTCTGCCGAGGACACACAATGTATCGTGTGTCCCCTGCCGGGAACTGGCCTGCAACCCAGGCATGTGCCCTGACTGGGAATTGAACTGGAAAAGTGAATGTTAATTGTGTCATTTCACAGTAAGCTCTCCAGCACTGGATATTCTCATGAAAAACACTTGTTAAATGAAAGCCAGCTTTATTTTGCTATTTTTGATTATTGGTGAGTTATTACATTTTTCCATATGCTTGAAAATCACAAATGCAATTCCTCTAGTAACTGTGTGCTAATGAAATAAGAGTGTATTGACACACTTAGCCCCTGGACGCTGCAGAAGTTATAGGTGGCCATCGGGCTGCTGTGCTGACCATGTTTTCCTCTCTTTGCTGCCGGGTCTGAGCCATTCTAGTGTAGGTGCAGATCGCCAGTGCTGGAGCCCGTCTCTGCTTTTCAAATGAAGCTGTTCGTTCTGCCTTTTTTAAATAAATTGTTTTCTAAAAAGTTATTATAAAAATTATGTGCTCACTAACCTTAGAACATTTGAAAATACACAGAAGTGAAGGAAAAAAGTCACGTATATTCCCACCTCATGAAAGACAGTTATTGTTAACATTTTGTGCTTTTCCTTCTAGTTTAAAATTTTTTTTTTGCGATTGTAGCTTTCCCCCCTTCCCTTTAACATCAACATCATAACATAAACATTTCCCTGAGTAATTTCAAAATCTTCATATTATTTGTGCTCTGGGTCCTGAATGTTCCACTCCACGGTGAAAAGGAGCACACATTTTTGGTTTGTTTAATGAGAATTAGTTATCTCCCTTCTCTGCCTCCTCTCCTAGGGGTCTGCAGATTACGGAGCTGCTCTGTCAGAAAAGGCAGCCCTTTTGGCTGCGCTGCGCTCAGAGAACCTCACCAAGAGTGCAGAGAACCACAGACTGCGTAGGAACGTTAAGAAGGTCACCCAGGAGCTGAGCGACTTGCGGCAGGAGAAGGAGAGGCTAGAGAGGGACCTGCGGGCAGCCCGTCGAGAGAAGAGCAGAGGAGACGGCACCGCCCACGTGAGCACCCCCGGTCCCTTCCGGAGTAGCGGGCAGTGCCGTGGGCTGGGGCTGGTACGCTGTGTCTGCTTTTAGGGAGATTCATTGCAGAAAATGTAGAAAATCTGAAAAATGTAAAGAAAACACTTCACTCATCTGATCGCCTCAACAGGAGCAGTCAATGTTTTAACTAGTTGACGTTTTTGTCCTTTTATACCGTTTCCCNCCACGTGAGCACCCCCCGGTCCCTTCCGGAGTAGCGGGCAGTGCCGTGGGCTGGGGCTGGTACGCTGTGTCTGCTTTTAGGGAGATTCATTGCAGAAAATGTAGAAAATCTGAAAAATGTAAAGAAAACACTTCACTCATCTGATCGCCTCAACAGGAGCAGTCAATGTTTTAACTAGTTGACGTTTTTGTCCTTTTATACCGTTTCCCTGTCCCTCTCCAGGCATTATTGGTATTAAGCTGAAAATGCAGTTTTGTATCTATTTTTTTGGTTCTACAATCTCTCTTTGATGTGTTGCCATGTATCAGTATTCTTCAAAAACAGGTTTTTTTGGTGCAAGGAAGCGTACTGTTTCATCACTTGGATGTGCTCCAGTTTATTGAACTAGTCTCTCATTATAGGGCATTTAGGTTGTTACACTCTTTTTGGCCTTATAACAAATGCTGTAGCTAACATCCTTGTCTGCAAATATTTATCCACTCTTTTCCTGATAGAGATATAATTACTGGGTGAAAGGATATGAGTATTTTAAGACTGTTTTAGAGATACACTCAAAATTGTTCTTCAGAAAGATTGTACCATGGTTCCCTATATGAGTGATTTTTGAAGCTTACTCCATTCAGCATTGAGCATTAGCATTAAAGAATTTTCTCTGAGGTGGGCAGGGAGAAAATAATTGATCTTTTACAACTTCTTTGTATTTAAACCCAAGTATTCAGCACCCTGAGGGTCACGTCCCTTTACATAAGCCTTGGTGCCGACGGCTAGGGTGGGCTCTGAGTGTGAGTGATCACTGACCCTCGGTCGTGGGCACTCAGTTAACAGAATCACCGCACAGGGGTCTGAGGCAGGAAGAGTCTCGAGGGCAGAGAGTGCCAGGGAGAGCCTGCAGGTGTCAGAGATCTGTCCTCTGGTGGCTGCTGTCAGCAGGCACACGGGGATCTGCACTGGTGGGTTACCGTATCGGCGGTGGTGCTGATGACAGAATAGAAATACAGTGTGTAGTTCAACAGTAACTTTGATGAGCACAAGAGAGCAGTAGTGGGAATTCAGAGACATAAGAAATTGTCGCCTACCCTTGTGCCGCTCCAACAAAGTAACTGTTTTCCAACATCAGGACCCTTCCGTCCTGGTGCAGCTGGGCCCCCTGTGTAGTCAGAGACTGAATCCTGTCTGTGTTTTTTGGTCGCATGGGGCATCTGCCCATGTCATTTCTGCTGTCACAGACATGTCCCCATGCCCCTTCCTTTGTCATGGACATGTCCCTAGGTCACTTCCTCTAACACGGCGTCTATCTCCCCTTGCTGTGTAGACTCCAGAGTGATTATGTCGAGTGGTACATGCTCCTCACTGAATAGATTTCACGTGATTTACTTAATGCTTTTCTCCTCTGTTGGGCGTTTTGGCTGTTTAAATAGTGCTGCCGTGGCTATGGCTATCTTTGGTCATAGAGGCATTTTCTCTGCAATCCCCAGACAGACTCTGGGACACGAGGTCACTGGCCAGGTGGGACAGATACTTTGTAGTAGTTAATCAGGCTGCCAAATTATCTGTCGAAAAGGCTGGTCTAGTTTATGTTGCCACCATGTTAGAGAGTACCAGTTTACTCCAACTTATTAAAAGACCTGCCCCTGTGTTTATTCAGTGTTGCTAAACACTAAATGTACCTGGTTTAGGTGCTGATGGAAACACAGGGCATGGCGTCTGAACGTTTTAGTTTTCTGAGAGAGTTGAAAATGTTACACGTGACAAAATGCAGAGCGGTTTGAGACCCAGAGCTAATTAACGGAGCGGTCAGCGCACAAGGCCCTCAGTGGATGCGGTAGCTGGGGAACCCCGCCAGGAGGAGGTGGTGCTTGAACTGAGGGCGCGGAGTGAGGTCTGCGTCGTGGGCTTTTGTGGGTGCGCTGGCCCTTCTGCAGAGGTGCAGTTTTCCCAGTCGGTGTTTGTATCCTTCAGAGTTTTTGAGGTTAACAAAGCCTGTGGGATAACAGGGTTCTTTTTTTAAAATTTACTTTAAAATAGTTGGTCCCCTTTCTCCTTCACCGTCATCACAAAAATGTTCAATAAAATCTGAATGGGGGATGTGTGTAGGTTATATAGATGTACACACACACACTCATATATGAAATATTTGTAATTTTATGATTTCCGGCAGTGAGTAGCTGCTAGACAGCTCCATCGGGGGGGTGTGCTATTGTTTATTTACCTGTCCCTCTTGTCAGATCGTGTCGGTTCCATCATTCACTTGTTCGTGTCAACATGCTGGTTCTAAAACAGTTTTGGGCTGCTGTTGATCAAAAAGCTGTGTTGTTAGGCCAAAAGGGACATCTGTTGCCTTGTAACTAAACTGCTGGAAGGACAAGTGACTGGGACAGGTCGCTCTCTGTCCCTCCGAGAGTGGCTTCTTTGTCTTGCATCCAGTTCCTCCAGTGCCAGATGGGAGGACCCACCACTGCCGCCCTGCGGGGGTTGCGTCTCCCTAGTTCAGTACTGAGAGGAAGGAGGGCTGCACTCCACGGTCGGGATGGCCCGAGGGGGGAGGTGCTGAGAGGCTCACATACCGGCTCACATACCCATTGTCCTTTGTCAGCAGTGTGTGTGTGCACCATCACCGTCGTCAGCTTGCCCTGGAACCACATGTGTGCAGGGAAGTTCGCTGTTACCCAGAGGAAGCGCGGCTTTGTGTCAGGGCACTGGGCAGAGCAGAACCAAGCTGGCACTCCAGATGTTTCCCTGTGTGAGCATGCCTGCGACTTGGCTTCCAGCATCTCACGGCTACTTGTCTACATCAGGCCATGTGTATGTTTCTGGCAAGGTGATAGGGCTGTGGCTTCTTTCTTTGTGTGTATGTGTTGTATCACAGAGGTAGCTCCATTTAACTTCTGGTTACACTCTAAGAATTTGGCCATGCCCATCTCATAGGAATGTTTTACACCAGGTCTTGGGGGTCACTGGCTGGTGCAGGGTCTGTGGAAACGTGATGGGGGAGTGTTTTCACCTTACTGTGCCAGGGTGCGTACAGAAGAAGAGCATAACCCCCTGGCTGGCACGTCTGATCAGCTCATTCGTCGTTGAAGTAGAGCCCTGCACTCACCAGCTGCTCCTGCTGTTGCTTTTGGATTGAAACAAACAAACAAACAAACAGATAACCAGACCGTGCAGTGTTTCTGTCCCAGCAAAGGAAAGGACCCACTCACACACTCAGCAGGCCCTCGACGTGCCTTGGGGCAGCTCCACGCCAGATGCCAACGAAGCAGCACGGGAGCGCAGAACAAGGACGTGGCCGCAGGGTCAGGGCAGGCCCCTGGGGAAAGTAACTTTTGAACTGGTTCTGAAGTTTGAGGTTAAGGTTACTGCATGGGCAAGGGGGAGGAGAGGGGTTTTGTAGGGAAGGGGAAGGCACAGAGGCGTGAGAGCGTGTGTTTGGGGGAAACAAGGTAAGAACACCCAGCTTGAAGTATTCTGGTTATTTGAAGCTTTAACGATTGTAACATTTCTTTTGCTGTTTTAAAAACATTGTCAGAAGTTTATGGAGAGTCTTGAAATTAAATGAAAGTAAAAATAAAGATAAAGGCATTAGGGTCTAAGGAAGGAAGGGTGACTGGTAACCAGCGCGTAAGTCTAAGTGCAGGTGTGGTACCCGCCGCGGCCCGCGGGGGGCTTGGCGTTCAGCCGGCAGCTCCTGGCAGGTGGGGTGAAAGGGAAATGCAGTTGCAGTGGCTCCAGGTCTGTGAGATGAACGTGCGAGGATTGAAGGACAGCTTTTGCCAGAGCCCAGGCCTGAGGAAGTATTGCCTCTGGCAGGTTTTATGAAGAGTTCTCTGAGCAGCAGTACACGGAGCCTTTGACAATAGCCCATTCAATAAAAGCAATTTTGCACAGGGCCAGATCAGTGTCATCCAAGTTGGAAGGCTTGTAAGCATTAAGTTCAGGTTTTCAGTCCCTGGCGCAGTGTCTTGCTGTTTCCCATTATTCTCGTTTCTTAGACAACTACAGAAGCGCCGGGGAGCACTGTCGCCCTGTTTACAGAGGCGCCAGCTCAGAGCCTTTGCCGCGGTCCCCGTCAAGCAGTCCTCGATTGCACGGCATTCCCCGAGTTCTTTCTGATGGAAGCCAGCGGTTCTCTCTGGGTGTGATCAAACCATCCTTTGCTCATGCCAGTGACACTGACTGCATCTCATTGTGCCGCTTGTAAGCATTTCAGAGGTAGACTGTGCCCGTCTGAAAATGCAGCTTCGACAGAGGCGTATGTGTTCCCTGTGTCTGATTGTGCGTGAATGCGGACAAGTTGGGCCATGAGAGCCATTTCTCACGTCTGTTTTAATTGCCTGTGATTGCGGTGACCCACTGGCAGTCGGCTCAGCATGCGCTGTAATTTGTAGCGTGTTCATTTGTTTAATCAAGAGACGTTTATTGAGAACTTGCAGTGGTGCAGGCGCTGTGGGTAGGCTCTGGTGAATACAAGTTTGGTTTTTACTTTGGAAGACTTTTTATAAGAAAGGTCAAAAAGTGAGGGTCTCACAGAGAGATTCCTGTCATTGTATTACACCTCCAGTGCCTCCAGAAGGGCCCATAGCCCTTTGAAGACAATCAGGAGGCTTTGCAAAAGCAAACAAGAACCCCCCAACTGGTCCCAGGTCGGTGTCCTTGCTGTGATGGTTAACGTGTCCTAGCCTCTGTGGTCTGACAGGAGTGCTGCGTGGGTTCTCACACCCTTGCCCTCACGTCTCTGACTTTGATACATTGTTTGGCTCCAGAGACATGACTCTCCTGTGCGTGTGTGCATGCTTGTGTGTCGTGTTTGTGCATGTGTGCGTGTGATGAAGGTGAGAGAGCGGCACGTCTTTATGTTGGATTTGCTGTCTCTGGTTTGGGCGTTCTGTGTGCTGTTCAGGGTGCGTCGGGGAGAGCAGCAGGTCCTCGTCTTTCCCTTCTCCCTAGAAGTGACGTGTGTTAGACAGCGGTGCAGCTTTGTTCCGCGGGCTGCCTCATCATGCTCTCCTCTGGCACGAGACCTGTCATCTGCTGCTCTGACAAGCGTGTGCTTCAGTACCTGGGCACTTAGCTCTGTGGGGATGCGTTTGCTGGCGAAAGCCCAAAAATGAAATTAAAGTTGTACCTGTCACCCAGCTGCTAATCCCGTGTGCTTTGACAGGGGCGGGTTTAATTTCAGGGTAGTTCAGCCTGAAGTCCCTGGTTCTCATGTGTGTTTGTGGACGGATGGCTCCGCATGAGATGGCAACAGCATGCAGAGCATCTCACGGTAAACCGCCATCGAAACGTGGCCCTTGGGGACGGTGTCTGTAGGCTGGCCAGTGGGGGCTGAGACCACAGACCCAAGGCGTGTGATTTTTACCTGGGGTCATAGCTCTCCTTACCTTGTTTGGTTTGTTTTCATCAGGCGTGAAGATTTTGAGTTGGTATTGTTGTAGAACCACATGCAGTTTAGATGTCCTGTGTTGGAAGAAGTCCTCTTGGCACGTTCCAGCTTCTCGTAGGAGATGCTGAAACCGGGGACCGTGCAGTCAAACCGGATCTGACTCTGGCCCCGTCCCCTGGGAGCTGTCAGACTGCGGGCCAGTGTTGCCTCTCCAAACTGTGGTGTCCACGTCTCGTCAGAAAAGCAGGTTAGTGGTAGGGATCATGTCACTTAGCCTCACACTGGCGCATCATAAATGGCCGGTGAACAGGAGGTGTTTCGATGAGGCTGTCGCCTCGGCAGCTAGAGCCTAGGGCTTTAGTAGGTGTCTCGGGAATAGTGGAAACCAGTGCTGGACTTGATTTGGGACCTCAGCTTCAGCTGGTGTTTAATTGTAAGCCTCTGAGTTAGTTACTTAACCTCTCCAAACTAATGTATTCTTCCTTAAAATACGATCGGTTATGTCTACTTTAGGATTAAATAAATGAAGAATAAAATATACTGCATGAGGAAATGCCGCTGTGGTTCCTGGTACCCGGAGGTGGATGTTCAGTGCATTACATCCGTCTCTTCTTTCCTCGTTTCCCGTGTGGCACTGCTGGCGTAGGCCTTCCCGTGACTGACCGCTGCCTGCTTGCATCTGGTGGAGGCGGTTGACTCGTAGACGCCGTCTGCTCTTTCCCTGCGCAGGACGGCACAGCCGTGCGTTTCTTCCCGGCCAACACTCACCTCTGCTCTGAGGGGGTGCTTGTCTGCTCCTTCCGGCTGGTTGGCCCCTCGGAAGGGAGTTGGAGCCCTTCGAGAGTGACGGACTCAGGAGTGTCTCAGTGCCTTGTGCTTGGGGCTGCTGGGGGAGCTGGTTTAAAGGCCGTTCCCATCAGTTTATGGACTTGCCCCATCTTTGGGGGTGCAAACAGAGAGGCTTTCCCTGAGATCTGGTTCTTACTTCATAATTTCTGTGCCAGGCTCTGGCCTGGGCTCTGGGAGTACAGGACAGAATCGAATCAGACACAGTCCCTGAGGGAATGTAGTAGAGAAATATATAGAAACACAGACAAAGAGCTAATTAAAATATAGCATGGGAAGTGTTGGTAGAGGGATGGCCCACACGCTTCGGGAGCGCAGAGGCAGGAGCTGTGCTAAGAGGGGAGGGGAGGGAGAGAAAGCTTCACAGAGGAGGTGGATCTGAGCTGAGACTTGGAGGACATGGGAGGTGCGAATGCATTCCTGGTAGGGGGAAGGCCTGTGTGAGGCTGGGGGCCTGAAGGAGCCCAGCACAAGGGACAAAGCACCGGGGCTGGGGGAGAGGGCAGCCGTGTCCCACCGCATCCTCCAGGTGGGGTTTGGGAGAGGTGTGGTGCCCCGCCTGGTGCCTTGATCAAGCTGGGCCCTGACCCCTGCGCAGCCTCTCATTTCCTCTGTCCGTCACTCCCAGCTCACTGGTGCAAGCTGCAGTGAGCCCCTTGCTCAGAACTTCTGCAGTCCTCACAGCCGGCAGTAACACGCTTTTGTTTGTTCTACATGACAGGGGCTGTCTCATTCCAGTGGCTTCAGTTTACTTATTTTTTTAAGTGTGTGGATTCTTTATTCAAATGAACTCTTCTGGAGAGAAAAATACATGAAAGTGGAGCCGCTCAGGGCGAAGGGAGGTGGAGGCCTGGCACTGCCCCTTCCCGCGTGTCCTGCTGCTGCTGTGGCCTCGCGGCTCCGCAGGACGGGGCGGGAGCACACTGTCTCGTGCTGGTTCTAGAAATTCGTACTGAGTTCCTGTGCCTCGTTAAGATTTTGGAGGAGTCTCCTTTGTATATTGAAAGGTAACCACTGAGCACTCCGACAAGCTTTCTCACAGCGAAACCTGATCAGGTGGAAATTTGATGGATGAGAATCTTCTCATTCTCCGTCTGGCTGGAGATAAAACAGACTAGCTGACTGGAGAGGGAGGGATGAGGGCCTGGCTTTTCATTCCTAATGTGATTCTAAGATGATAGAGGTATTTTATTTTTCAAATAATCCACTTTTTAAAAAGCAGTCTATGGTAAAAGAGCCCGATGTGCAGAGACACGGCTTAGCTTGCTGTTGGCCAACAGTGTACCTACAAATCTTAAAGGAAAATCGCCCACGAGGGTAGAAATCCAGGCCACTCGGTTGAGGCCACCATGCAGACCTGGCCGTGGTGGCGCCTGCTCTACAGCGGGCGCGTAGGAAAGGGGTCTCTGAACTTCGCCCTTGCCCGTGTTCGGGAGCAGCCGAGACCCGTGCACCCACCGCTTCTTTCTCTGAATCAAACGCAAATACCCTTGCTCTCCCCGAGTTGACCGAGTCGGCTTCTGAAGGAGCGTGTGGTCCGAAGAAAGGGAAGTCGGCAAGGCTCGGGTGTTGCTAGTCCCAGAGCTTCTCGAGCTCGATTTGAAAAACCACTAGTTTCCTGCAAAGAACCCACAAATAGACCTGGTTTTAAATCCTGGTGCCAGCACCTTGTACTTCGGTTACGTTACTCGAGCGCTTCAAACTTCAGTTTTCTGACTGGTAAATGGGTGTAATCAGATCATCTGCTCTGTAGGGTTGTGAGTTGAATGAGGGGGTGGTGTTTTGGGCGATGATGTTTTTGAAGGGTGATTGCTGAGGGCAGCGTAGTCAGGGAGGGCTTTGTGGAAGAGGTGGCCCTTGGGTTGGGCCTTATAAGATAATCATGCTGTCTTCAGGCCGAAGTGGGGGAATTTTATTTTTCTAATTGGAGGAGACTGGGTGGGCACAGGCATGGGGCTGGAGGGTGTGAATGAGGTAAGACTAAAGGGCCAGCTGGAGCCTGTGGCAGGGGAGCCTGGAATGATTGCTTGTTTAGGGAGCCCCGTTCTGCAGTCACCCCCGAGTTCCTGAAGGGTTCTGGGCAGAGGTGGAGTGGTCTGGGGTGTGCATGGGATTTGGTGGGTGAAGCCAGGGACAGGAGACGAGTGAGGGAGCTGTTGCGGTTGGCCAGGTGAGAGCCCAGTTCCCACGAGGGCGGTGGCAGTGACGTGAGGGAGAGGAGGGACCGAGTGTGCGGGGAGAGCCTTTCCTCACCTCCCCCTCCACCTCAGCCTCTGCCCTCCTCCCGTTCCAGCATCTCCTCAAGGGAGGAGCACTGACTCACCTGGCTACTCAGGGTCCAGGATATTCATCGCCAGCAACCCAACTTCCAGATTCTTTTGCTTTCTAGCTGCAGACCCAGCCCAGCCTGGCCTCTCTTGGTGGCTCCCTTAAGCTGCATACACCCTTCCCATTCACAAAACACAAACAAGCACTCTCAGTTTTGTCAGAAAGCCCTGCTTTGGGTATGCGAGTTTAGTCTGCGATGATTGCCTGTGTTTTCCTTCTAGAGCTTTGGGTGGTAGGGGTGGCTGGCAGGGCAGGATCTGGGCGTTGGTGCCGTGTGAACACACCAGATCCTCAGTGCTCATCACTCATGTGCTCTGTAAGGAGGAAGTGCTGTACCCTCAGGCCCAGGGGACCTGATGGGTGACAAGGTGTCTGTGAGAGGGAGAGGGAAGAGCTGAACCTTGTGGCTGGGTGGATGGTGATGCAGTGGCCATACGAGGAAAGCTGGGCGCGGAGGTCAGCCTGAGGATGCGTGTGGCGAGAAGGGGAGGTGACACAGTATCATTTCCCGTGCACCTGCTTCTGTGCCGGGCACTCATCCTGCATCCCCTCATTTAACTCTCCAGGGACCCTAGCAGTTTGTATTATTATTCCTGTTTACTGTAAAGGAAACAATCATAAAGATTAAAATTATCTGTCTTTAGCCACACAGATTTTTAGCAGTAAAGCCAGAATGCAAGGCTAGGTCTGCTGTCTCCACAGCCCTGGAATATTGAAGCAGGTTTGGGAAACCATGCAAGATCATCAGTTTCCAGTTCTGATTGTTTTGCTCAGGCGAGACATGCTGTCTCCATGCTGCCTGTAAACATTTATTAGTACCCCACTGGTGCTGAGCGTGTGAGCGTGTGAGCCCGTGGCTGTTGTTGTGTTGCCATGGCAGCTGCTCCTGCTCAAGGCCACCTGAGCACACGTTTCCCCTCCCTGCAGTGGTCCCTCTGCTTCAAGCCTTCTCTGACTGCTCTTCATGGAAGGGCCAAGATCCTTGGTCCCGCCCTGCTCTCAGGCTGCGTAGAAATTGCAGCGTTACTCGGGGTGTTGAACTTATGGACCAGGGGAAGGCCCTGCCGCAGAGTGGTTTTATGTTTCTTTGGGCTGAACAGTGCAGTTGGGAAAGAGCACAGAGGTTGGGGGCGAACTGGCTTGAGTTTGAATTTCGGCACTACAGCTTACCTGTAGTAACGCTTTGCGAAAATCTCTCAGCCTCTGCGAGCCAGTTTCCTTTCTGTAAAACAAGACGAACAATACCAAGTAGGCAGTTGGTGGCGTTAGAGATGTTTTATGTAAAAATGCTTTGGCCTGTACTTGGCTCACAGCTGCCACTCGCAGACAGTAGTTTCTGTTACTAATGCTTCTAACGAGAGAAATGGTTTATCCTCTTTGGTGTCCTGAGACCCTGATTTATGCTGAGGGCCCTCTACCCCCAAATACACACACAAATTTGTGCAGGCCCCCAGGGGCCCGTTCAGTAGACCTCAGGCTGAGGGTCTGTTAGGAGTGACAGACCTGCACGTCCTCTGTGGGGTTCTGAACAGGTCATTTTCGTGTCGTCAACTCTGTTAGGTTGAGGGACATGCGGAGGAAATGGGGCACAGCATTAATCGTCTTTCTTCCTTAAAGCTTGGAAGAAGTTCTTAACCTAGGTAGCTGAATTAAAATTTATAAGCAAGTAAAATGGAGAATGGGATGTCATTACTGAAAACACACACACATGAACTTGAACTAGACATTAAAATATGGTTTGATTGGTGTTTGTATAAAGGAAGGAGCTGAATCTGGGAAATGATAAAAGTGGACCCATAATTATGTGCATGTAAACTGTACAAATGCTTTTATTTAGTACAATAAATAAACATTTTAAAGTTGAAAAGTCAGCCTCATCTTTTTGGATGGTAGGCTAGTTACTGTGAATTAAAAGATGTACCCAAATAGCTTCTCACAAATTTTATGGTTCCTCTTCTCTCACCAGTTTTTTAGGGAGGGGGTTCAAAAGTAAGAGTCAGATGACTGTGTAGTGCATTGGATCACAGCCAAAAAAATCCAAACCCTTGTCACAGTGCGGGAGCAAAGCGAGAGTCTTGTAATTGGAGGGACTGAGGATCAGGCAGGTGCTGTCCCTTAGTTTCTGTGGCCTGGGATAAATTATGTTGGTGAGTCTGTTTCCTCATCCATAAAATGGGAGCTACCCCACCTGCCTCATCCCGCCAGCCAACCAGCCAACAGGTGGTTACTAGCTGTGTTCTGGTTACCTGTTGCTGCATAACAAATGACCCCCAAACCTGGTGTCTTCAAACAACCATCATTTTTATCATATCTTGTGATTTTGGGTCAGGGGTTTGTGGGGGGCTCAGCTAGGTGGGCCCCATGTGGTCCAGGTCACTCATGGCATTCAGCGGGAAATGGGCTGATCTGGAGGGTCCGAGACTCCTCAGTTGCATGTCTGGTTCCTTTTGGGGAATGGCTGGAGGGCTCTGCACCCCTGGAATTGTCATCTGTGTTAAGGTGGCCACACTTCCTTAGCTGGTGACAGGGCTGCCAGAGAGTGTTGCAAGAGGCTAGAGTTGGAAGCCGACAATTTTTTAAAATGCTGGGCTTAGAAACTGCCACAGTGTCACTTCTGCTATATTCTGTTGGTCACAGAAATATTGCCCAGATTATAGCTGTTGGAGGGGACATAGACTTCACAGCCCCTTGATAAAAAGGAAGTCCATGAGTTTGTGGTGATCTTTATTTTGCCATGAGGGCCTACTTTGCACCAGGTTCTAGGTGCTGGGGGTGCGGCAGGAAACAGAATGCACAAAATACCTACCCCTGTGGAGCTTACATTCTGGTGGGGCAGAGTACACACAAAATCCATAAATTGAGCGCTCTATTAGAAGATGCTATCAGGAAGAGTAATGAAGGAAAAGGATACAGAGAGTGGGGAGGGTGGCTAGTGGTTATTTCAGGAAGGATGGTCAGGGAAGACTGGACTGAGGGATGACATTTGAGCGCAGACTTGATAGAGGTGAGGCAGCAGGCTTGAGGAGCTTTCCAGGCAGAGAGAGCGGCAGGCATGAAGGTCTTGAGTTGAGAGTGTGCATGGTATGTAAGAGAAACAGCAAGGAAGTGAGGGTTGCCAGAGCAGAGTAAGATGAGGGGAGAGCGGCAGGAGAGGAGGTCAGCCAGGCAGGGGGGTGCAAGCGGAGCAAGGCCTTGCAGCCATCAAGATATGTGGGTTAATAGGAAAGTACCCTGAGCCATTTGACACAGTAGCTTTTATTACCAGCAGGACTCAGGCGTGGGAGCTCCCAGGTCCTCCCCACTCCGCTGCTCGCTGCTCGGTTGTAGCAGCCTCTGCATGGACTGGTGTATGTTCTCATTCTGATTAGTAACAGTTTGCACAGCACAGTCAGCCAGACAGAAAAGAAAGGCAGGATTGAAAGGTGAATCCTCATAATCTCCGTCATTTGTAACAGCATTAGTCAGACAGACGGACTTTGTCCTGGTGGCTCTTCTGACGTGAAGGAACAAGGAGTTTGCGTGTGCACAATGTGGGTGATTCCCGAGAGATCGGCTTTTCATTGGAATCCTCGTGTTTTTATTATGACCAGTTTGCACAAGGGGTTGTCCAAACAGTAGTCAGATATATAGAAACGTGGTCGCAATCAAAGAAATGCAAATTCAATCTCTTGCAAAGAACTGTTTCATTCCAATTAAATTAGCAAACATTTGAGAAAATATCAGTGCTAGCAAGAAAGCAAATCAAAGGTTAGAAAAATGAAACCTGTTTTATGCACAGAGCTGTTCTTTGCTGTCTTACTGGGAGACAGTGGGGAAATGTGATGTACTCATTAACATGGGGTACAGGAAGATCATGCATCTTTCACCTGGTGACCACATCTCGCCTTTCCATTGGGTAGGGAGGATGAGGAGGGTGAGGAGAGCCCAGTTGTAAGCTCAGGTGTACCAGCTCTGTAGGCCTTTCTCATCTCTACTTTTTTTTAATGACTATTTTCTTGACTTTGTACTCTTAAACTTTTTGTGTTATACTTGTTCGTCAGTTGTGTGATTACCTAATGTTATGTGTGCCGTCTCTAGGTTGTGGTGTAATGGAATAAAATACAGTAAAATGGAACAAGTTCAAACTAAACTGTAAAAATCATGGCTGCAGATGGACGAGGGCCAGTGGGGGCGTCCACAGTTTGAAAACAGTTTAATCTGTTCACACGGCACTCTTGTGGGAACTGTTCTTGTTTTTCAGCTTCCGAGTCTGCTAATGTTGCTTCAGTATTCTTTGTGTAATATCAGAGACCCTACTTTCATCCCTTGAGAATTGAATTCCTATTTACTGACATTTACCGATAGTGGATTCTTGGTCCAGTTGTTTTGGATTAAGGTTTAGAACAATCTTATCATCATCTGTTTGCCCAAGAGAAAAATTAACATTTACTTTTTAAGGTAGTTTCTTTTTTAAAAAATGTTACTTTAAAAATGTTTATACTCCATTATGAATATAGTCTGTACTTGGTATAAAATATTTTTAAAATAGAGAAAAAAATAGTATCATTAAAAAATCATTTATAATCTTGTGGTTTGGTATTTTTCCAGGTTTTTAATTAGTGCTTAAAAAAACACAACTGCTTTATGTGGAAAATTTCACATATGCACAAAATGAGAGAGAATGAGCCTCTGTTCCTCACCCGGCTTCAGCAAACAGCTAACCTCGTCCCGTCTGCCCCCTTCCCCAGCTCCCACGCGACACTGAAGTGTTTTAAGCAATTCTCAGGTATATTATTTTGTCAGATTTTCAGCATTTTTTAAAAGAAATACCATTTTCACTTCAGAAAGGTAAATAACCTTTTAATATTTCCAAGTAACCAATTAATGTTTAGATTTCCCTGCTTGTCTCCTGTAAAAATTATCTTAAAACAGTTTGCTCAAATCGTGATCCAGATAAGGTACAGACACATCTCGTTGATTGATGTAGCTCCTTTAAAAAGCTTTTTGTTTTGAAATAATTTTAGGCACAGAGGGAAGACCTTACATCACCACAGAGAGTTCTCGTGCGACCTTCCCCCAGCTCCCCCTGATGTCGCCATCTTGGGTAGCTGCGGTGCACCCATCAACCCGGAGACTAACGCCAGTCCAATACCGTTATCTGCAGACTGCTCCGATTTTGCCAGTTTTACCGTTAATGCCCCTTTTCTGGTCCAGGAGTCAATCCAGGATCCAGTTGCCTTAATCTGTCACGTGTCACTGGGCAGTTATTTTGTGAATGTCCCTTACATTCTTGTCTGATGTTTCTCACGATGACACGGAGGGCATACGTTTTTGGCAGTGGCGCAGGTGTGAGGCGCCCTTCTCATTGTGTTGAGTCGGGAGGTGCGTGGTGCCACCTGCCTTATGTCTGGAGGGGCTAGTATTGATCACTTGGTGGCGGGCAGGGGGCAGAGGGGGTTCCTGAGTTTTTCCACAATAAAGTTAACATTTTTTCCCTTTGTGACAAGTATTTTGTGGTGAGATTCTATGAAACTTGGTAAATATTTTGTTTCTCCTCATACTTGCAAGAATCTTAGTATCCATTGATGATACCTGCAACATTAATATCCTTATTATAGTGGTAAATACTTACCTAATATTGATTTTCTGTTTCCATGATTTCCTCTACACTTTTTAGTTGTAGCTCTACTGTCCCTTCTCCCGCATTTCTTTATTATGCAGTAATTTGTTTATATCAGTGTGGACTAATGGGTATTGGTTCCAGTCTATAGGTTGTAAGCCACTAATATCTTGATTTGTTTCGTTGCTCACACTGTACCAGATTTGGCCGCTGGGAGCTCCTTCAAATGGATTCCTGGGCCTTTTCACCATGCCCCATCATTTTCTGAGCACTTTCTCACTCTCTAAGATCAGGGTTGCCCTTGACTCATCTTGTGTTTTCCCTACTCCAGTCCCAGAATCAGCCATGTCTCCAGGAATGCCTCGTTTCTTTATTGGAGAATGATACTTAGAAAGCAAGCTCCAGCCCTGGCTGGTGTAGTTCAGTGGAGTGAGCATGGGCCTGTGAACCAAATGGTCACCAGTTCAATTCCCAGTCAGGGCACATGCCTGGGTTGTGGGCCAGGGCCCCAGTGTGGGGTATGTGGGAGGCAACCACACACTGATGTTTCTCTTTCCTTTCCTTCCCCTTTCTCTAAAAAGTAAATTTTAAAAAAAGTAAAGAAGGAAAGCAAGCTCCAAATGACAGGTGTCTTCATTGCTATTGGGTTTCATTACTTCTAGGCCCTGTCAGTGTGCAGAGCTTGGGAATACTCATGTATGTGTATGTATGTACACATGCACACTCACATCTATACTTATTTCCATGTCCAACTCTGTGTGTGTGTGTGTGTGTGTGTGTGTGTGTGTGAGAGAGAGAGAGAGAGAGAGAGAGAAGGCTAGAATGAGCCTTATGGAATTAGTATGAATTCATGGGTTCACACTATCCTTCCCTAACTTTCTTAATTATTATTTAATCCATAGGTTCTCCCTCCTTGTTTTGTTTTGTTTTGTTCTTCCATGTACATAAATTACTTGTTGAATAAGTTGGGTCATTTGTTCTTTACAGTTCTTTATTCTGGATTTTGCTGATTGTGTTTTGTAATGGCGTTGAACTTGTTCTCTGCTGATTTTCTGGTAAATTGGTAGTTAGATTAAGATGTGTGATCAAATTCAAGTTTCATTTTTTGGCAATTTGTACATTATAGGGAGTTACCTGTGCTTCCAGTAGGAGGCATAGAATATTTGGTAGTTCCTGTTTTTGTGATGTTATGTTACTCACCATTGATGACCACTTGCAAAATGGTGATAATTTAATCTCCTCATTCCTTCTTCATTTATAGCTTCATACTTATGTAAAGAAAAACTTATTTTTCATCATCTATTTAGTTACCTTGGGGTGCAGTTCACACAGGAAAGACAAAGTGAGGAATTCAGTAGAATTCTTCAGAGGTGTAATGCCTGTATTCAGTTTCCCATTGCTGCGGTAACAAATTACCGTGGCCTTGATGGCTTAACAGCACGGATTCACTTCCCTTTCTGGACAGCAGAAGTCTGAGCTGGGCCTCACTGGGCCGCACCGAGGGGTCAGCAGCGCTGCATTCCTTCTGGAACCTGCGTCCTTGCCTTTTCCAGCTTCTAGAGCCGCCTGCGTCTCTGCACCCGTGGCCCCTCCATCCTCAAAGCCAGTAAAGGCTGATGTCTTTTTCATGCTTCCCTCTCCACTTTTAAAGATCTTTGTAATTGTAGCGGACACAACTGGTTAATCTCTGTATTTTTAAGGTCGCTGACAAGGAAACTTAATTTCACCTGCAACTTTTATTGCATTTGCCACATAATTTAGTGTATTCACTGTTTCTGGGAATTATGACGTAAAAATCTTTGGGGGGCATTATTCTGCCTAGTACAATGATTGAAGGTTTTCTTGTTTTACTAGTATTATAAACTCAGATTTTAAACATTTTAATGTATTTTTATTCATTGTTATTATCCTTGATGTTCTCATTGTCTTTGGACAGTGGACACGTTTATTCAAGTTGACTCCTTGGTTCTTTAGACATGGACGTTGAGTGTTTGATGACTTCCTTCCTTTCTGACGTGAGGAGGTGCCTGGGCTCACCTCCTGTGTGTTGCTGCCCCAGTCTGGAGCCTCCCCTTCCCATAAGTCAGAGTTCAGTGTGCCTTGGCGTCACTAGGAGGCTTATTGAAGCCTGGATCGGTGGGCCCTATTTCCCTGAAGCGTTTCTGATCTAATAGGTGTGGGTTGGGGACCCATCAGTGGTTTGTGCTTCCTAGGTGGTGCTGATAACCTTGTTCTGGGGGCTACGCTTTGAGAACCACTGCTCTAAAGAATCCTGGTTCTTTTTTGTGGGAAATGCTATTTAGAGTACAGTCTGGATGCTTGGATGACAACGATCCAGGGCTTTTTCACTAAAGGAATGAAATAATAGAAAATGTGAAGTTACATTGGTATTTCCAATTCAAATTTAGAATTACATGTTTTAACTTCTTTTTGTATTTGTTTTTCTCTTAGGCTTAAAGTCTTGGTTTTTATGACATTAATAATGACTTAATAAATATACACACACAGTTTCAGAATAACAATGCCAGTAGTATTTCTTACAACATGATACTAAAAATAGTCTAAGATTTTTTTGTGGCAGTCCCTCTTCTTAGAGAAATGTCCCGTTAGGAATGCACAGTAACTCTGCTTTAAAGTTATGGAGATAATTTCTTTTTGTTTGGCTAACCAGTCAACTTGATACACAGCTCTTTTTTTTTTTTTGGTTCTGCTTTCAGTTTTAGGGGACTTAATTTTATTTTTAAAATACTTAATCATTTTAATGGTTTCAATGTAACATCTATAAAATGAGTCTGCTGTCTATCTCTGTCCCTTCTGTTTTCTTTCTTTTTCCTAATAGGCAAGCATTTAATTTAGTTTATGGTAAGATAAAGGGCAGTATGCTATACATACTTCTGTTTTTTTTCTCCTGGGATCTGTCCCCTTCCCCTCCCCCTTCCTCCCTGGAGCAGTATATTGTGAAGACGGCTTTAGGGCAGTATATTTACATAGAGGAAAGTCATTCCTTTTCCTTGGTAGCTCCAGAGCTCCCTCTCGTGAGTATGTGCCATGGTTCATTCCTCCGTTGGTGGGCATTTGGGTTGTTGCTGCCCTCTTACTGTTGTGAATGGTGCTTTGACATTACAAGCAGCGCACGCATGAGGCAGTTACAGTCAGTGCGCTGTGTTCTGTCGTTCCCTTAACACCACAGCATGAGCATTTCCATGTTGTTACTGTAAATGCCGTGACTTAAGAGTATTTTTTATTTTGAAATTCGTACAAAATTGTTTAGAGATTTCAGAAACTCAGAAAAATAAAAAATTAAAAATCACTTGGAAGTTACCTGTAATCCCTCTGCCCAGGTATGCTGTTATTGGTGTGTCCCCACAGCTGTGAACATTTGGAAAACATTCGGTATCATGTTGTGTGGTATCCGTGTTTGCTTTTCATAGTTATGCATTTTTCATACCATAATCATTTCATAGTTAATTCCTTATTGTTGGATATTTAGTTCCTTTCTGGTTTTTCACTATTATAAATAATGTGATAACATCTGTGCATAAAGCTTTTTCCAAATTTCAGATTATTTTTAAAGTTGGCTTTTATGGACTTTAAATGAGAAGGAACTACACATTTGTTAAGTACGTCTACTAGCTTGCTGTCTTTCTAGCAGGAAGGTAAACAGGTGAGAGGTTGTCATTTTGAAGTTTTTGTCAGATATGTTTCATTTTTTTCTTTTTCTTCTGGTAGGACCTTAAAAATGAAGTTGAGAAATTACGCAATGAAGTGAATGAGAGAGAGAAAGCAGTGGAGAATTCTTACAAGAGCCTGTTGAGTGAAAGTAATAAAAAATTACGCAGTCAAGAGCAGATGATCAAACATTTAACAGAAAGTATCGATCAAAAGGACAAGGACTTGCTTCTTCAGGTATCAAAAAAAGGTTTTTGTGTGTATTTAAATTTTGACTTGGTGTAGGTTTTTAAAAAAACTCTTTTGTAGGAACATTTATATAGAAACAGGCTGGCAAAAGTGGTTACAGCCGTCACTGCTGTATATCAGAGCCCGTTAGAGCTCTCTGAGTCGTTTCGGCTTCAGCACCAGGAAGGTAAGTGTGGAGAAAGGGAGGCCCGTGGCCGGAAAGACATTTTCCTGGGTCACCTGACCGGGAAGCGGCAGATCCTGCCCGGGCCCCGCCCTGCGCTGCTCTGGTGCCCGCCCGAGCACGTCTGCCGAGGTCCCTGCTGTTCCTCCTTCGTGCTGCGCCCCGTCACTCCGCTGGACTTCCCTCCAGCTGCTCCTCTGTGTCTTTGAACGACCCTTCTCGTTACCCGGGTTTGATTCAGCTCGAGAATTACGGGGACTGTCATGGACTCAACATGGGGTTTTAACTCTGCTCCTGCCAAAGCCTCATTGACGTGGTGGTGAGGGGTGAAAAGGGATAAACCCACAGGCCTGGGGCAAGGGGAGTCCATTATGGCAGGCTTCTGTCTGGATAATAAGTGCGTGGGCAGGTGGTAGCTACCTAGGATTCCCACTTTTGTACATTGCTGCTGCTGCTTTGGGATGAGAAGCTAAGAAGAAGCAAGCCGATGTACCTACGGAACCCAGAAAGGCTCAGCAGGCAGTGGAGGTATGTGCTGCCTTAGTGAACAGGAGACCGGGCTGGGATGCTGGGCAGCTCGGTGACCTTGTTCTCTTCACTAGCAGGAAATGGGAGTTCTACTCTCCGGTGACCTGAAATCAGGGGAGCTCTGGTCTGGGGGGTCACCAGGCACATCAGAAAGCAGGGTGGCAGGGGCAGAAGTGTGTATACCAGCTGTCGAATCCTCCGAGAGGGGAAAAGGCTGAAAGAGGCCGACAGTTTGGGCGTCCTCTGACACAGCAGCTGAGTCCCCACCTGGTCACATCAGTGAGGCTGCCAGTGATGTGCCCTTACCACACTCACAGGGCTTCTCGGCACGTTTACACGTAAAAATGGTTGGATGATTCGAGTCTGTCACACAGGAGAAAGGCGTCTGAGAGGAAAGGCCAAGGCCGAAACAGACAGCAAAGCTACACGGAGGACATAGAAACTGTGGAGGGTGGAAAGAAAAACGTGCAGTGCAACAAAGTAACACTAACACCTTTAGCTAGTAAATGAGATCGGGCTCTGATAAAGAAGATATTGGGGAGAAGAAGGATGACCTATTAGAAATTGGAAACATGATTGTAGATGTAGAAAGTTTAGTAGAAGAGTTAGAGAAGTTGGAAGATAGAGAGTACGTCTTACAAAAGATGGAATTAAATGAGCAACAAGGTGGGAAGATGGGAGAGAAAAGAAGAAATTAGAGCCTTGATTGAAGAGTTTCAACATATGCCTAACAGGAGTTCCAGAGAGAACGGACAGGCAGCGCAGAGGGGAGGCAATTTTCAAAGTCCTGGGAAATTTCCAGAACGGAGGACAGGTGGCTCTCCACTGAAGGGGCCTGCTTTGTTTCTGGCGCAGTGAATGAAAGAGACCTACAACCCAAGACACACGTTTGTGAAGCTTCAGAACGTTCAGGGGTCAACCCACCATCGAAAGGCTTCTAGAGGGAGGAGAAGATGAGGACTCACGTGCCGAGTCCTCAGCAGAAACACGGCACCAGCGGCAGTGGAGCAGTGCTTTTGGACTTTCGAGGAAGAGGGATTTCCCACCCAGCATCTGTACTCAGCAGAGCTGCTGGCAGGAGGGAGGGCAGGGTAAAGGCTTCTTCAGACAGTTGGTGCCCGAAACCCCCTGCCTTCCACCTACTCTCTGCAGGAAGCGTCTGGAGGATGACTTCATACAGACGAGGAAGTCATCAGAAAAGGGAGACCCGGGATCCAGAGAGTTGGGGGTTCACCTGGGGCGTGACGGCAGGTCCCCGGATGGCCGAGTGCGTGGAGGGAGTCCGGATGCCAGCTGCCAGGGGAACACCGAAGTTGGGATTTCTCCCAGAAACTGAAACGGAACATTGTTACCTGACATATCGGACTCCATCTAGAGGAATTTTTGAGTTCTTTTAGGGAGTTTGGAGGTAAATTAACATTAAGTACATGATTTATTTTATGAAGTAAGTAAACAAACAAAACAAAGCGGTTGTTACTAGTTCCAAGGAAAGCACAGAATTGAAGATGAAACGTAATCACGGAACTCGGTGCGTGTGGCTGAGCCGGGAGCAGTGGCCACAGTAGCGTAAACGCAGAATGCTGATTTAGCTAAAACTGATACGACTATTAGGAAGAGTGTCAGGGCCAGTTGATGTAAGAGCTAAATTTTTAAACTGTGAGAGGAGCCGACAGGTAGAATCTAACCCTAAGATGTCAAGAAACGTGAGAGTAGGAACATAATACAGAAACATGGAAGAACTGAGATGGCTGTAGGGTGGAAGGTTATTTTCTGGGAGCGGGACTCAGAGGTGGACATGGGGACGCAGGGGCGGCTGTTTTCCACCCAAGCCTCGCGGCACTGCTCACAATGTGTATGTATAACTGGACTTTTGAAAACTAGAATGAAAACGTGTAACTCAGACACAACAGTGTGATGGCAGCTCTAAAAGTTCTCTGTTGCTTATTTGATTCCTAGTTCTTCCTGTTTCAGGTCAGTGGGTTTTACAAAAATTTGTCCTGCTGCTTTTTGGTTTGTGTTCACCTAATTTCTTTGACCAGTTTGACATGACGAATTAATTCTGGTAGGTGCTAAGGAATGCGATGCAGTTCTTGTCCTGAATTTCTGACACAGAGTGCAGGAACCCAGTTCAGGAGTTACCAGCTGTTAAATAGGGGTAGATTCTGTGCTTGAACTTGGGCACAGGGCCAGAGAAATGGTCTCCAGTCCTGTCACAGTGTCAGATGTCTGATCTTCTGACGGAGTCAGGGAGGGCAGCTGTATTGTGTATCATCACGAAGGAGTTTTCCACGTGCGATCAGACCTGGTTTGCAGTTTTGCCTTTTTTCTTCCCAGATGTCAGTCTCCTCACAGATGTAGGTGGTTCAAGTTTTGTCAAATTTGTAATGTTTCAAGAGAGACTCGGCTTTCTTGGATTGTGATATACAACCTCCCTAATCTAACCCTGCGGGCTGGGAAACAGACACAGGGGTCACACCCTGGTCAAAGGGGACTCAGGATTGGAGCCCAGTCCCCTGGGTCCAGAGCCTGGCCTTTGTCCTCCACTCTTGCTGGGAGGCTGTCACCGTGCTGGCGAGAAGGAAGGTGTGTAATGACTGCCACCGTGCTGGCACACTGCCCTTCTGGTTGTAATAACACACAACTGGAGGGCCCGTATCGGCCAGTACTTTGGGATGATGGAAGTTACTGAGAGGACGTACGAGTGTCGTGAAGGAAAAAAGTATCTTCCCTTAAAGAGTTGGGATCATCTGTTAATATTTTTTTTTGATGAAAACTTCCTTACAATTTTTGTTTCTTTAGAAATTCAGTGGAAAAGATTCAGAAGCAATACAGCAGAACCGATCCTTAATGACTGTGGAGGATCCCAAATTCAGGAGCGAAGACTTCGTAATGACGGAAAAGTGCTCTTCTCCGCAGTCACCGGGCAGCAAAGTTGTCTTCTCCGAGGTGAGCCCGACTGAGACTGGACCTGCACCTGTGGACTCGTGTTCTTTTCTGAGACACGTTTGGTGATCCCTTTGATCTAGAGAGCCTCAAATGCCTTCTTGCTGATAATTGAGTTTACAGCAGGAGAGCGGAGGGGGTCCGAGCCTCCCCACCTTGGAGAGGAGGATCCTGCTGCTGAGCATCAGAGTCTGCGCTGCGCAGCAAACGGAAATCTTAGCTCATTAAGGGATGGGCCGCGTATTTGCTCTCTCAGGGTTTGCGTCTCAAGGACTACGTAATCTCAAGTGTTAAGAACATTTTTCTGTTCAAATGCATATGAGAAAGGGCTCGGCAGGCCTTTCCTTCTCTGGCCCCAAGTTCTCTCTCCAGTCTCGTTTTCTTTCCGTCCCCATCTTCACTGCCGACAGCCAACTCCTTGCACGAGATTCCTGAAACACCATCTTAGCGCCTCTCTGTGCTTCCGCACGTGCTGTTCCGTCTGGTGGACGCCTTTTTCTTCCTTATCTGGGACCCCTGAACATCCCTAACGCCACCCTGGTGTCACCTTCTCTGTGACACCTTCCCAGACCCGCTTACTAGTGATGTTTTCTCTTCCTGGTGCACAGCCCTTGGCACGCCCATCCATAGTAGCACTTAGTTCTTGTGTCGGCATTACCGGGCCCGCCTTTCTGCCTTCTCGCTCGCGCCCCTGCACCATGGGCAGGCACCTCCGAGGCAGAGAACTGGCACTCAGGTTTGAATCTTAGTGGCTAGCAGTGCCTGGCTAGCAAGTGTTTGTTGAGTGAATGAATGACTGTTGGTTTGTGAGAGATGTGTAGAGATTGTTCTGACCCCAGTTCGAATAAAATGCACCTTGGCAGCCAGATGTGGGAAAGGGAAGGAGTTCACTGCAGACCAAGTTTTATTTTTTTCCTAAACGTGGCTTTCATTGGGTTCATACATTCAGGACAGAGAACTCTTATGCAAATTAGTTCTCTGATGAATGGCTGTGATCATGACTTGTGGTTTTGCAATGGGTGAGTCTCCAAATAGTTAACTGGTGCAGCACGGGCCCAGCTACTGGAACAGACTCAAGCAGAGGGCTGGAGCAGGGTCCTGGGGGCCTGCTCATGTGCCCGGGACCAACCCTGTGGTTACTGGGTCTTGAGAGTCTGCAGGGAGGGGCCAGTGCCACTGGGCTGGTTGGGGTGGCCGGTCGGGTTATTTCACAGCCGGTGTAGCAGTACGTCAGCCTTTGAGCACCAGCACTAGCCACTGCACTGCGTATTGATTGGCTGGGCATCAGCTCTGGCCCAGGGGGCCTCACTGGGTGGGGAGTGGGAGCGCTTTCCCAACTCTGACCACTTACGGGCTTGCATTTCTCTGTGTCTCTGGAATGAGAGTGTCAGCAGAGATTAGTGGGGAGCCCTGGGGCCAGGCCAGAAGTCTGGATAGAGGCCTGGATTCCTCTCTTGGCTCTGTACTTCTTTGGGTAAGTTCTGTAACTGAATCTTACAGGGCTGATACTTTGTGATTCTGATTTACATGTGGATACTTGACTTCGACCATATTTAGTTGGGTGTTAGGATGCCAGTAATCTGTACCAAGGCATGGTCTGTGGTACAGGCACAAGACGGTGCCCGGTCAGATGTTTTCTGTGGACAGACCATCACTAATTTGAATACATTTAGTTAAAATTTGCTGTTTTGAATCTTGTGTTAGTCATGTAAAATGTGACTAAATGTTGCATAAAATGTTTATGAACCTGCCCAACAGGCTGCGTGTTTTAGAATGTAACCGTACCAGCTTGGTGGTCTGCGCCTCTTAGTATTTGGTTGTTTGCACTGGACGGTGTGGGAACTTTCACGGCCGTGAGGGCAGTTGCCACCTCACGGGCGTTTCCACTGTGTTCAGATCCTGGTGATGTGGGCATCACTGTGCAGAAAACCTAAGTGTTTTAGCACAGGTTTTAATTCCGTTCTGCAAGACCAATTGCAAATCGTGGGTCAAGAATTACACATTGTCACTGAGGAATTTACATGTCTAGGTGTCAGCTTCAGAAAGTCCAACTGTTGGAGTCTGCAGCCCCGTGCCACCAGCCCCGCGCTCCTCGCCCACACGGTCGTGCTTCTCAGAGGCATCCTTTCCTCGTAGGAAACGTGGGTTTCTCCCGCTGTGCCCTTGGCCATTGTGTGTTGACTCAGGTCTTATCCTCTGCCCATTTCTACAAAGAACTTGAGGCTGTAACGTGTCCCCATCGACTCTGGGCAGTTTGTTTTCCTTCTGATCATTGTATGATTCTGAGAATTGATGCTGGATGACAGGGCATTGAGGACAGAGAGGAGAACACACCGACCGTGTTTAACTTGCTGCAGCCAGAGATTTAGAGCTTGGCTATTGACGTGGTCCTGGCATTGCTGCCGAAGTTCCTGAGTATTATTAAAGTGAACGTCTTTGCAGAGCTGTGATGTGGGTACTGAGATAGACACCTTCTGTCTCCCAGGCCACTGAACTGCCCTCGTTAGTAAGACGTGAGCTGTTCACATTTTTCTTTACATATCTGCTGCCTCTTCAGGTCGTGGTCAACACATCGCACGTGGTTCCTTCAAGTCATTAAAGAAACCGGTGGAGTGGGAAGGGCCCTGGCTTTGGTCTCGGAACCTCAGTTCTGCTTCTTACTAGATCTGTGATTTTGTGCAAGTCACTGAATCTCTCTGAAACTCACCTTCCTAATCTGTAAAAGGGGGAATTCCATGCTTATTTCTTGAAAGGATTAGAAATAATGTGTGTCAGTTAAGGTTCTTTTGGTTGCCAGCTATAGAATCCAACATTGAGTAGTTTGAGCAAAAGGGCATTGAAAGAGAGTGTTTCCCGGGAGCATGCCGGAGGCTGCCGCTGACGCCACGGGAGAGTCGCGAAGCCGTGCTTGGGGGAGAGCGAAGCTGTGGCAGGCAGCCCACAGGTGGCAGCCCACGGGCAGCAGGAGCTGTCCACCCTGGAGCTCTGTCTCTGACATGAATCACACCCGGTGACTCCCCAGCTTCCGGTGTCTCAGTTGAAATTTCTAAATGCCTGGAGAGAATTGGACTAGTTGCGTGTGGACCCAGGGGCTGGCTGGCAGAAGAGAGGGGCCGTCCAGGGACTCACCCCTGTGTTTTAGGGACAGTTCTCAGATGGTGCAGGGGGTGGTGGTGAGCTGGCGGTTACTCTTGGGCGGTGGAGAACACACTGGGGAGTCGGACACAGGAGGTGCGTGGTGGTCCTAAGTCTTCTGTGGGATGAGCAGCCTCCAGTTGGGTTGGCTCTTGTCTGGAGGGACAGGATGGAGGGTGGGGGTTGGATGCCCCTGCTCAGAGGTGCTTCTTCTTACTGCTCTTTGGGCAGCCCTCTGCCCCTGTGCTGAGGAGACCCACTGCTTGGTCAGCTCTGCTGACAGAGCCAAGTGACTTCATTCTAGTGGGCGTGATTCAATGCGGGGGGACAGGTGACTGATGAAAGGGGACCCAGATGGCTCCGAAGAGTTCATTTATTTAACAAGGGTGAGCAGTTTGCTTCCAGGAAGACGTTGACGCACTCCGACTGCCGTTATGCAGACTGTCCATAGGAATCTCTGCTCTTCAGATTCATGTGGGTCCCTGTGTCCCTCTTAGCTATTTAATCATCAAGTCAGCAAGTATGGCGGCAGCGCTTGGTCTGTGCCAGACACTGTGCTGCCCACAAGACGCCTCCAGACCCGTAAGTGGGTGGCTGGGCACCAGCTTGGGCACGAAGGTCAACCAGGGTGCCACGGGGGCTGGGAGAGGGCATCTCTGTCTGGGATGGCTTCTTGCCGAGAGTTTGGCCTGGGCAGATCCTGTGACGTGCCTGGAGTATGTCTGTGGAGAGAGGTGACTGATGGAGGTGGTCTCAGAAGGGGTGAGGTGTGTCCTCCTGGAGCTCAGACGGAGGGGGTTTCGGTTCACAGAGGTGGGAAGGTGGGAGGGAAGCAGGTGTGGGTATGGTCAGCTGGCAGGTGGAGGCTGGGGGCCAGGGAAGGTGGCGACCTGAGAAACCTGGTGGAGGTTTGGAATAGCTTCCAGAAAGGAGGGGAGGGGGTGCAGAGCCAGGCATTCAGGCCCTGACACTGCAGCGGGTGGGCCTCTCAGCCTGGAAGCCTGGCCCACACTGATCCAGGTAAGGGGCTGGGCCCCCAGGGTCGGGACTGTTTCACTGGGCACATACGTTCCACACCTGGAGTCTGTTCCACCCGTCAGAACTCCGTTGTCTGTCTTTTTTTTTGAAGTTAGATATCCCGCACGAATTCTGACTGCCATTTATTAGCTGAACGGACTCATCAGGTCAGCTTCTCCCCTCAGAGAACCAGTCTCCTCATCTGAAGAGTGAGAAGGTTTACATGCCTTCCTGGGCGGTTGTGATTAGGGATGATCCATGTGAAAATACTTACCACAGCACCGGGGCGCAGGGATGTCGTAGTTAATGGCTGTTTATCACATGTTGACTCCATGCAGGCGTCATGCTGAGAACTTTGTGTGGATTGACTCAGTTAATCTCCCTAAGAACTCCATGAGGTGTAGAATTATTGCCTCCGTTTATAGGTGAGGATATTGAAGCACAGAGAGGTTGAGTGACTTCTTCAAGGTCACGCTCTTAATCATCACTGCCTCTCATGGTAGGTGCTCAAGAAGCAGTAAGTTTCCTTATTTTCCTTGTCACTGCTGGCTGGTTTTTATGTGGCTGACAGTGGTGACGTTACCCTTTTCAAGCACCTGGTGATTTGTATCCATTAGGTGCCATTGACAGATGCACTTGGAGCTCAGTGGGTCCGTCCCCGCCTCACTGCCCTGACCTTGGGCACACTGCTGGCCCCCTGTGCCCCTGATCCCTCATCACCAGAATGGGGGGAGTCCTGCCATCTGAGCCCATGGGTTGTTGTGAGTTTTGAAGGAGAAAATGTCAGGAAGGCACTTAGGATTGTGGCTGACATGCTGAGGACTCGATGACCTCACCGTCATGCTGTCCTCCTGGATTCTGCCCCGGAGCCGAGGGGGTCCCTGTGGCACCGTTGCCCTGCATAGGAGGCATTGGGAGCTCCTTGTGCAGTGACGGGTGGCGGGGTTTCAGAGGGGCCTGACCTTCCAGCAGTCTTGGTGACTAGCTTATCACTGCCAGGCTGGTGGGTTAGTGTTTAAACCTCCCGTTGACAGGTGGTGTCTTCGCCTTGCTTTGTCCAGGGCGGGACGCACAGCGGTGGTCCCTAAGGTCAGGGGTGTCTAACTGAGGTTTGCTCTCTGCTTCCCTTTGGCAGTCGGCTGAAGCAAGGGCCTCTTCCCTGGAAAAATATGTAAATGCATGAAATATATGCACAGGATTAAAAAGAAAACCAGTTATTTTAAAATTTGGTTATTGAAATATTTGAGGAGAATAAAACTGGCACCGTGTTAAATAACAAGATGACCTAAGCTGGGCGTGGTGATGGCTGTAGTTTTGAAGCAGTGATGGGAATACACATTTTGTGGTTATCACGACATATACAGACCGTTTCTTTTGATGACAAAGTCCCGGGAAAGAGCTAAAACCGCTGTGGTTCATGGCAATAGCATACTCTGTCACGTCATAACTGGAGGGAATGCCCGATTCCAGTCGGAGGTGAGTGAAGGTGAAGCTGTGACTTCTTTCCCCTGTTCATACTCACATTCACACAGCCCCCGAATTTTACTTCAGTTAGGAACCTGTGTCCCGGGGAGTTTTTTAACTCTGGGAAAAAGCGTAAGTTCATGTGAAATACAAAGGCTGCTGGCAGCTCAGTCTCTTGATTAGCTGAGTGCCTCCCTCCCAGCACTTGGAGAACATTCAGTGTGTGCTAGGCACTGTGCTGGGTTTTCTACACATGTTAACGTCGTTTAAATCCTCACTTGAGGATATATTTATTAATTTGAGAGAGAGAGAGAGAGAGAGAGAGAAGCATTGATTGGTTGCCTCCCGTACACACCCCAACCAGAGATCAGACCTGCAACCTGGGTATGTGCCCTGACCGGGAATCGAACCTTCAACCTTTTGGCATACAGGATGATGCTCCAACCAACTGAGCCACCAGGCCAGGGCACATTTTCTTCTTCTTCTGAAGTAACTTCACATTTATAGGCTACTTACAGAAGAAAGGGTTTTATTTCTCCTGAGCCATCTGAGAGTGAGCTGTCCGTGTGAAGCCCTGTCACCTCCGGACATGTTAGTGTGTGTTTCGCATAGGTGAGTACGCGCTCCTGTGTGGTACGGCACAGCTCTCACACAAAGGAATTGGCAGAAGCACTTTGCCACCCTCCGGTCCTCAGGCTCTTCGGGCCTCACCAGTCTCCCATAAAGGCCGTTGTAGCTGAAGGATCCAGCTCGGGGTCCTGTGCTGCGTTTATCTTGAGTCTTCAGTCTCCAGCTGGGAGCCGTACCTCTGTCCTTCCTGGGCTTTTATGGCCTCGGTGCCTTGATACGGCGTGACTGAATCCAGGCCCGTCATACTGCAGAGTGTGCTTAGGTTTGGGCTCTGGGCTGCGTTCATGGGCTCTCCGCGTCTTCGGCAGGAATGATGGAGCGATGCTGAGTTCTGTCGTGTCCCGTCGGGGGCATGTGATTCGCTTTGTCCCATTGCTGGTCACTCTGGCTTTGAAAACTTGGTGAAGGTAATGTCTCCCAGGTGTCTCAACTGTACAGTTACTCTTTTGCCTTTGTAATTAATAAGTATTTTTTGTCAGGGGGGTGTTTTGAATTTATGTAAATATCTTGATCTTCAAACTTTCACTGATGAGTTTCCTTTGGTATTTCTTGGCTGAGTTATTAATTCCCACAATGGTTGGTAAATGGTGAGTTTTCTAATTTCATCATTCCTTCTACATTTAGTAGTTGTTATTTTTCTGTAAAGAAAAGCCTACTCTTCTTCCTATGTAATCATATCAATATATACTCATGAATTCATATTTTATTAAATAGGTTGTGACCTATTACTATTGTTGTTTATTCTACTGCTCAAATTACTCCAGAGCTGCCCTTTCGAACTGGCCCCCTGCCCTTCTGACGACACACCCCATCGTTCTTTGAGCAGGTCCGTCTTTCTGGCCTGGCACAACGCTGTGGGCACACCTTGTGTTGTCCTTGACCTTCTCGCCCCAGTGTTGGTGTCAGCCACTTCTCTCGGAGCCCTGGTTCCTCACGGAGCACGTGTAACTTACCTGCTCCGCAGCTCCATGAGGTGGTGGTTACTGTCCACCATTGGACGGGTAGGAATACCGAGGCTTCATTCAGTAACTCCCTGAGGTCCCAGAGCTGGTAAGTAGCAGAGCCATATTTTGAACTTAAGAAAATCACTTTTGTGAGTGCTAATTCACAAAACTACATCCCATTTTATAAATGAGGAGACTAAACCTGGTGGAGGTTCGTGAGGCTGGCTGCTGGGGCCTCAGCTGCTAGGTGGCAGAGGTCCTGCACAGACCCCGTCGTCGTCACTCCATTCAGCAGGCCTCCCTCTACCTCTTCTACGTCAAGTCCCTTGTCCCAAATGCTTGGCAGGTGTCTGTTGAGGAATTCTTTTTGTTTGGAGCAAGAACAAATGTGGGAAGGCATTGTTTGTAGTGTTGTGATACGGCGGCCAGGAGCTCTGAGGGGTGGCTATTGCACGATCAGGTAACTAGGATGGTTCTTCTGTGGCAGCCGCTCCGTGTTGGGAGCACAGCTCTCCGCTTTACTGAGGTGAGAGGCACAGTCAGTCATTCCCTGCGCCGCCTGCAGGTGGTGCTGTCTGACTGTGGCCTGATCCAGAGCCTGGCGCTGGTCACCTTCGTTTGGGTTTAGAAACCCACGTGTGTTTGCATGATGTAAGGATGTGCTCTTCTAAAATTCTCCTCTTAATGTCAGATGCCCATTGTCATTTCCAGGAAAAGCAACAATCAGACTATGAAGAGCTGATTCAGGTCTTAAAGAAAGAGCAGGACATCTATGCCCACCTGGTCAAATCTCTGCAGAACTCGGACAGGTAAGGGTTTCTCTCTGGACATCACATGCATGTCCGTGAGAACACACACACACACACATGTATTTCAAATAAATGCTTCTTGTCTCCAAGGCAGCAAAGTTTTCTTAGGAAGCTTAAAGTTCTTGGATGATGATTGCTTTGTTTAAATCAGATGTACCTGTTTTCTACCTGGGATTTTCAGACTTTGGCTCTAGCTGGGTAGCTCAGTTGATTAGAGCATTGTCCTGATACACCAAGGTCATGGGTTCAATCCCTGGTCAGGGCACAGAGAAGAATCAACCAGTGAGTGCATGGGTGAGTGCAATGACAGATTGATGTCTCTCTCCCTCCCTCTTGTCCTCTCTCTAAAGTCAGTAAATAAAGAAAAAAAAGAATTGTCTGACACTTGACAACAAACTTAGGGTAAAAATATCTAGTAATAATCATTCAGATTTTTATAGTACTTTATTGTTGATTTAGAAAGTGCTTTTATAGATTATCTTAAATGACTCACAGCTGTTCTGTTACGTAAGTGATACTGTTACTTTTATTTTCTATAAAGCAGTTTTCCATAAGAGAGGTTTTCCAGAGTCACACAAGTGATGAGAGACAGAACCCTGTGACTCACTCAAGTGACTTGGGTCTTTACAGAATTGCTGAGGTGACTTGGTGCCTGTGAGGTGTGGTAAGAGAGTCATTATGGCTAACGGTCTCCTCGCCCTTGCTCTGTGCCCATAGGCAAGTGGCCACCTCTGGGCCTCTGTTTGCCCATCTGTAAATACAGGGGTGGCCTCTGTGATTTCTGGTGTTCAAAATTCGTCTTTCTACGCCCTGGGATAGTTGCAGGCGAAGGGAGTGGCGTCCGTGTCCCGTACAGAGAGGTGCAGGCGCAGAGGAAGTGGATGGGGGTGCCGTGAGCAGGGTTGGCCTTGGCTCCCCGGTTGTTGGGTCTGGGGTGTGGTTGACGGAGGAAGGGCTCATTACATTACAGTGTGTCTTCTTTTGTATAGGGCTAAAATTACTCATAATAAAAATTAGAAAGAGGAAAAGTCACCCTTCATTGCTCCTTCTCATATGGCCTTCACTCTAGCCCTAAGGTCTTCATGACAGCTCCCGGGCCGTGTGCTCTCCTGCCCCTGCCTTCGCGTGAGTTCCCGCACCTCTTTGTCTCCCACGGGTCCTTGCGGTTTCATCTTGAGGGTTCCCCTTGTCAGGAGGCCCACGGTAATGCCCAGGAAGGTTGCCCCGGGCGCCCTGCCTCCTTGTCTGGACCGTGAGCTCTTCCTTGGGGCAGGGGTCCTGTCCTGTTCATTTCCATGTCCAGTGTCTCTCATGGCGGCTGGTGCGCAGCAGGCACTTAGGAAATGTCCATTGGATGGACTCCCCTCCCCGATCTTCTAAGTTACGAGCTAATTTTCATATTTTCAAATCTAAAATGAGTTTAGAAAAGATGAAAAGTAGGCATCACTCTGAGAAAGTGAGCGTTTTCCAAAAGCCTTGGCTGCTACTAATGTTCACTTGGGGAAGGGGTTGGGTAATTAATGCTGGGAACTCAGAGGGGGACGGGCAGAGTGGGTGGGGCTGCCGCTCCCCCGGGTGCTGGCGGTGCTGGCGGATCTGACTGTGGGTGCTGACAGGCCCTGTGGGTGAGTGTGTCGCTGTCAGCTGCCTCAGCCTCATGGATGGCTCTGAGTTGCACAGGCTCATTCTTAATGTATAAAGATGTAAGATGGGCCTTGGCTGGGTGGCTCAGGTGGTTGGAGTGTTGTCCTGTCCACCAAAAGGCTGCAGGTTCAATCCTCGGTCAGGGCGCACACCTGGTTGTGGGTTCGGTCACTGGTTGAGGCGTGTATGGGCGGCAGCTGAGTGGTGTTTCTCTCTCACGTTGATGCTTGTCTGTCTGTCTGTCTCTCTCTCAAACCAATAAACATATCCTCGGGTGAGGATTAAAACCTGTCGGATGGGACCGAGACAGGTCAGTGCTGTGACTGACAAAGATGCTCACAAGGTTTCCTGTTCATCTTTAGAGTTGAAACACCTTTAGGGTGAGACAGACCTGGGTCCATATCCCAGCTCTGCCCTCAGCAGCTCTGAGTTGTGGTCTGAATCACCTTTTACTCTGAGCCTCAGTGTATGTGGTTTTACAGTCGAGATTGGCTGACCTGCCTTTCTGCTTAACCTCCTTACCTGCCTACCTACCTACCTACCTAGTTACCTACCAACCTGCTTACCTGCCTTATAGGGTGGTTTTGAAAATAGACGACAGTGTATGAAGCCCTAATGCTGCCTGGGCATGTGTAAACACTCAATATGTGGCAACACAGTAAGAGCACAACACAAAAAGCTTCTGTAGACCTCACGACCCCCATACGCGTAAACTCAGCTCTACGGGGTTTCTGAATCCTCAGTCCTTGCCACGTGCAGAGGGCAGGGTTGTGGGCTAAGGCAGGTGGCACGCCTGTTGGTAACATCAGCATCGCCGGCTTCCTGGAAACCAGCAGCAGAGGGGATGTCTCTGGAGATGTATGCCGCTGTGCTTGTAATTCAGATTGGGAAGGGAGGTCAGGGATCGTGGGCAGCCGTGTGCCTGGCCCTTTCCCCTTCACCTGTTTATTCCTCACTGCAGCACTTAGAAGTCAGTGGCTTTGTCCCGGTTTCAGGAGAGGAAGTCTGCTGTTGGTGGTGTTCAGGGTGTTGTCCAAGTGCCTGTAGTTGGGAACCACTGGCGCTCAGATCTCTCTGGCTCCCGAGCTGAGGCCCTGCCACAGACCCGCCTTGTCTTGCGAACTAGTGCGGTTCCCACTTCCCAGTGACCCAGGCCCCTCACCCTCAGCACTGTTGGGATGTGGGGCTGGGTAACTTTTTGTTAGGAGGGGCTGCCCTGTGCCTTGTAGGATGTTCAGCAACATCCCTGACTCTCTCCACTGCATGCCGCGGGCACCCTTCCCTGTCCCGGGTGTGACAGCCATCAGTATTGCCCCTTGTTCACTGGGTGCCACAGTCGTCTCCAGATGAGAATCACTGTTACAGCTCACGAGAATCAGAAAGTTTGGCTTATAAATACTGTCTTTTTTGTTCAGGAGTTCCTAGGATATGTGGAAGGAAGGAAATGTGTGTGTTTTGGCATCTAGTATATGTTAGGTGTTCTTTCCCATATAACATCGCATTCAACCCTCAAAACAGTCTTGAAGGAAAGATTCTGCCTCATTTTGCAGAGGAGGACATTGGGACTCAGGCCTGACTGAGGTCATGGAGCTGGTCAGTGCTGGTTCGCCTTTTGGAGCTTGAGTCTCCTGTGCTTCTTGTTTCCTTCTCCTCCCCCCGCGCGTTCCAGGAAGAGGCACGCACAGGCTCTTGCTGCCTTCCCTTTTTTTGTTCCACTAATGCCTCCCACTGTGAGTTCTGGGCTTGGGGAGACGCAAATGACAGACGGGACCCAGCAGCTGTGCCCTTTTGCCCTGCCGGAGAGGGGAAGGGGGTGAAGCTGTTAGCTTTCCCAGCCCACATCACGGGAGCTTCGCTCAAACAGTGTTGTTTCCCCTCCCACCCCGTGGTTGAGTGTGTTGCAGCCTGACTGCGTCCGAGCGAGTGCTGTGCTGTGTCACCTCTGGCAGGATTTCCATCAGCCTTACAAATTGGCCGTTATGATTGCCTTGAAGTGGGAGTGGGCGCAAGTGGCTGGTGGGGCCCCTTCCTTTGCAAGAAGCCGGCTTCACAATGAGCCATCGTCAAAGCAGTGAGCACAGAAGATTAGACACAATGGCTTATTTTCCTTCCAATAGACGTTGATTTATGTGTGCAGGCCGGTGGATGGAGCTGGAGGAAATTTCTGAAGGAGAAGTGGGGCCCGAGTCTGTAGTGCGCATTAGGAGCAGCAGCTCTTACCTGTTTGGGGGTGTGGACCCTTTTAAAAAATGTGTTGAAAGCTGGTGGGCCCTCTCCCTAGAAAAAGGGAGAGCCGCCATTTCAAGGTGCCGATGGACACGCGTGGGGAACCAGAGGCCCGACGCTGGTGTACTGGTGTAGTTCCAGTCCCAGGGACTGGTGAATTCTTGGTGTCTAGAAAAGAAAGGCTTCGTTAGTCCTGGAAATGGGGCTGTAGTTTGACCCACTGATTGCGCTGCTGGGAATTCGTCTCACGAAACTTCCCCTGAGTGTGAAACAAGGCTTTCGGCACAGAGTTCGGAGAGGCGTGGGTTGTTTTCCAGGTGGCAGTGAGGGTTTCTGCCCCTCTGAGAGCTGGTAGCCAGGGGTTCAGGGCCCTGCTGTGGGCACATCCTTGTGGTCTTGCATGGCCCAGTCAGCAGCCACTAGCCAGGTGACTATTTAAATTTAAAAAAAATTAAGCACTCAGTTCTTCAGGATGTCAGTCACAGTGTAAATGTCCGGTTGGCGCCTCCAGCTGGCACCTCCAGCTGGCAGACAGTCCTCCCCAAGACCTGCGCTGGTTCCGGGGGGCACGCGTTTCCACCACCTCCTCTGGGTTCCAGGGTGCGCTCCGTGGGGCTCAGCACTGCACCACGGTGACCCTGCGGTGGCTCGTGGCACCCTGTCCCAAAATAAACCCTTTGCACTATGTATTTGTGTTTCTCTTGGTCCCTAAATTGGCCCTTCCCTCCCTTCCTGTATCGGCTTATTCCTCCTTCTTCTCTTCCTTCCTGCCCCTCACCCCGACCCTCGCGCCACGGCTTTTTGAGTGACACAACAGACGTTCTCTCTCGTGACCTCTCTCTGAAGCCAGGTGACAGCCAGGCTCTGCAGAGCTGCCCCTTTTATACCCAGGACCTCACTAGCGTCTTCCAAGCAGAGAAACACTCTGTGTGTTGAACCATTTGTATAAATTACATCTGTAGCAAAAACTTGGGAATGGTCTTGATGTGCCCTGATAGGAGCAAGTTAAAGTAAGTGGTGGGGCATCACCTGTTAATGTCATGTGGTGAAAAAATGGTGTTTGTGAGTAATTAAAAAATTCAGGGAGTAGTTCAGTGCAGAATGCACAGTTTAGTACTGCATTGTACGTCCATTATTACTTCAGTGTTGTAAAACTACTCGGAAAAAGATGGGGTGGAAATACAGTCTGCCATGTGTTAATTGGTAGTAGGATCATGGTAATTTTTGCTTTTTTTATACTTCTGTCTTACATTTAAATTTTTCTATAATAAACATGCTTACATTTATAACCAGAAAATAACAAAGGGAAGATGTAAAAATCAAAGGGAAGTCTGGCAGGGTTTTGCATCTTCAAGCACAAGCAGGTCCGTTTTAACATTTCTGGTGTCTTGCTTTACCAAGTGCCCACAACCTGCAGGCTGAGTTGCGCAGCATCCTGGCCCTGCGGAGGCAGCTGGAGCGGGACGTGCTTGCCTATCAGAATTTGAAAAAGATGCTAGAGGAACAGATCAGCGAAATTCGGAGGCGGGAAGGTACAGACTGTCTTGTGTGTGTTTCCCTTCGGTTTTCCACTTGGGGGGCCTTGGCTGGACGTTAAGGAAATCCTAAACTCCAGTGGCACCCACAGGACTTCATCTGGCGATCCTTTTCGTGGTGACCGTGCCAGGGTTGGCTCTCTCAGTCTGAGTGCACCTGGCTTTGGCCTTCACTGTAGGAGACGCAGCAAACTTTGTTAACTCTGCGGAGGTCTGCTGCAGGTTGTTCCCCCGAGCCACTGCTCCGTTCTGCAGCATTTGACGCTCAGAGCTCCAGGTACCCACGGAAACTTGCACCCTCCTTTCTCTGGGAAACAGCCCTGTTGCCCCAAACGTCTGGGCTCTGCCGACCACTGCACCCCATGCAGAGAGCCCAGACGGCAGACACGTGGGGGTGAGATTGCTGCTTCATGTGGAAACGTTGCTTTTTGCGTGGTCGCCGCCCCAAGTGGATTCACATAGGGAGGGCTGCAAGGGGGGGGGTCCTGCGGTGCTGGCGTCGCGGTGCCCATCATGGTCGTATCAGCCCTCTCCCTTCCTCGATCCTGAGCCCTTAGAGTCTGGGCTGGAATCCTCTTCCTCTCTGTACCTCTAGCCCGGCAGAACTGTGTGATGGTAGTAGGTTGACATTTCTTGAGCAAGGACTGTGTGTAAAGCACAGCACCAGGCACCTAACTTCTCACCCCTGATTCTGATGACCATCCCATTAGGTGGAGATGTTGGTTTCATTTTGCAGATGAAGAAACTGAGGCTGGGGGGTGGAAGTGGGGTTGATTTACCCAGATAGGAGCCAGGACAACTTCCTTTGAAGTTTAGTTCTTTCTAGTACATTAGATGTATCAGCTCTTACCCGCATGGGTTACTATATATTAGGTCATGTTTGTGGACATGCCTCACTCAGTTAACAGACTCCCCTGGCCCCCGTCTTCCCTCCCCATCTGCGTGTCCACATGGCTGTGGGAGGCAGCCCCTTACGCAGCAGGCGACTCGGTTCCCTGTGTGAGCCCTGGCGGGCGGCCTCTGCACTCGCTGTGCTCACCCCGTGGAGGCTGCGGGGCCAGGAAGGCACGTCGGGCACTTGCTGCCCTGAGCTCCTCCCTCGGGGGTCACATCTGCTTTTCCCGTGTTCCCGCCTAAACGGAATCACTCCCTCACAGAAACCGCAGTCGCCATTTCCTTGGGCCACTGGGAATGGTCTCCAGGCACAGCACTTGGTATGCAAATTCTCATTCAGAATTGGCTACAGTGGAACCTTCCACAGTCCATGATGAAACCGTACTTGAGATATATCAGCCTGTAGAGAAAGAAAGGAAAATCACTTTGGCCCCAAAGGTTAGACTCCCTGTGTGCGCTTCTGCCCTGCCAGCCCCACCCCACCCAGTTCAAGCTGCCTGAGGTGGACTGCGCTGGAATCGGCCTTGGAAGGATCTATTTCTGATTTCCTTTTTCTCCTTCCCCCACTTTTTTTTGGCAGAAGAACCGTTTTCGTTTTATAGTGATCAAACATCTTATCTGAGTATTTGCCTTGAAGACCGCAGTCCGTTTCAAGTGGAGCATTTTTCTCAAGAAGAACTTAAGAGAAAGGTATTGGCCTACTACTTCCAGTGCTTCGTTGGCTCTTTGTTTTCTCTCGGGTTCCTAATTAGAGGTGTGAGATTCTCAGCCCCTCGCCTCTCCTTTCTTCCCTCTCCTCCCCACTTGCCGTTGCTCCTGCTCCGCTCTCCCTGTGTCTGATGCACTGCTTCTCAGGCTTGGGGACCCAGCCAGGTGAGATCTTCTCTAGCAGACGCCCTCCAGCCCCTCCACGTGGAGTTCGCCACCTTTTCCGCAGGGCGCTCACCTCTCTTCTTGTACCAGTCACGTCGATTCCCTTCCCGGCGGGCCGGCACTTGTCTGGGTGTTTCTCTACATCCTCTGCTAGGCCGTGAACATCTTAGTGACTGTATCTTATCTATTTCAGATTTCCCAGTACCTGGCACACGTAATGGGAGTTAATAGATGCTTTTGAAAGAATAAATGTTCAGGTTTGATCCATAAATCTTTCTAAAGCTGAAAAGGTTTTTCACTCTGTTGCTTGTTGATGTGGTTACAGTGGTTTAGTATTTCAAGGTTCTAAGAGCCATTGATAAGAATAGGAAGTGTGTACTCTGAGGAGCCTCGTTGGTGTAGGATTGCCATATGTCTACGAGAGGCTCAGCTTCAGTCTTGGAGTAATTTGCATTCTGACAGAGTGGACAGACGTGTATGGAGGGAACTGCAGTGCGGAGTGCAGGGGTTGCTGCCGCAGGGGGTGTGCGCGGTCGAGGGGTGGCTGAGGAGCGGTGGACTGCGCTTGGGGAGTGCTGCTTTATCAGAGAAAGCTTCTCCGCAGAAGTGAGGCCCGAAGTGGGTTTTGAAGGATGAATAGGAGTTTGTCTGAGTAGACTGTTTTCTCAGCAGAAAAAGAGAAAATAGCCAATGTGAGGTGAAAAGTAAGAAATAGAAAGGAGAACTATAAAATGCTTAGTATTTTGGGAGGAGTAAGGCACAGAACATTGAGGCATTTAATTTGTGAAGGTAAAGAGAATGGGGAAGAGCAGCTGCTACAAGCACCTGCTGTGTCTGTGTTAAGGGCAGGAGGTCATTCACTTGCTTGGCACTTGTGTTTCTAGAGTCAGAATGTCCTGCATTTTCTAGTGTAACCTTCAGGGCTGGGTTCAGTTGCATTCATGTTTTGGTGTATTGTGGACATCTGCGATGGGCAGTCAGTCTGGGTGGGAGTTCCCCTTCCTTTCAGGGGTTACTGATGACCATGTTAGGAAGGCTTTGGGAAATTACTGGCCATTGGGATTCAAAACTTGCTGGGGACAGGTGGTGTCTGCTCCATTGCTTATGTACCTGGCAAGACCTGCACCTCAAGGAGGAGCACTGGGCTGGCGGTCCCCAGATCTCGGCCCCGAGCCTGGCTGTGCCTCCGTGGTGGCACTGTGGCTGTTAGATGCCATGGCATTCTCCAGACACCACCAGCTGGGGGACCTTGGGCAATAAACTTCTTGTATCTCAGACTCTGTTGTAAAGTGGGGGGAGTTGTACCAGCCCACCCACCTCCTCAAGGCTTTTGTAAAGAATGATTGACTAAAGCTTGTAGGAGTATTTTAGTAGCTATAAATTGCTTTGTAATTGAAGACAATTATTATTACTGACATTGCTAGGTAAGTGTACAAAGAACTCGATGCTGTGAAATAAGGCTCTGACAGTTTCAGAAACTTCAGTCTGAGGCAGTTTTCACCCGAGTGTCTCAGGTATCAGAGAGGTAGTATTAGCTGTTGTTAGACTGTACCAGGGGCCTCAGTGCACTGTGGCCGTGATCACGTCCCGTCCCCACAGTGACCCACTGCACAGATGAGCTGCAGGCTTAGCTTGGACAGCTTGCCCAGGGTCTCTTTGCCTTGAAGGTTGGCTCGGGGCTCGCATACAGGCAGGCTGGTGGTTTTTCTGCCGTGCCCAGGGTAGCGGGAGACTGGAATCAGGCCACCTGGCTCTCCATGTCTGTGTTGCTAAAGGGAGGGAGGTCCGTGGCCCTGGGAAGCTGAAGTCTGCCTGTGGGTCTCTAGTCCTCTGCTCTTATCTCCCAGGTCAGCGACCTCGTACAACTAGTGAAGGAACTGTATACAGACAACCAGCACCTGAAGAAAACCATTTTTGATCTCTCCTGCTTGGGCGTCCAGGGGGATGGCAGACTCGAGTCAACAGAACAAATGGAGGTAAGAAAAACATTCTTGTCATGTGCTAATTACCAAAAACAAAAAACAAAACAAAAAAACCCCCAAATGTCTCAAGACTGCTTCTGTCCCAGGGAGTCACTGTTGAAATTCCCCTGGCTGTGGTTGGGGTTTTGAGGGCCCCTGGGGGGCCCTGAAATGTCTGCAGGCTTCCTCATGTTTGGGTCACATCTGCGTGGACACAGTCGATGTGTTGTGATGCTTTTCACTCCAAGTCGGGCCCTGGGACCTGAGCTGCAGATGTCATGTCCCAAAGACCGTGTGGTCGCAGAGGGGTCTGGAGAGTTGCCAGACCACCCAGATAATTTGTGTGGGTATTTGCAACAGTAATGAATTCATTACCATCGGAAGACAAATGAGGAAACACAATTTTCATTTTCTTTCTGTGTTAATCCTCTGAATTTGATGTATCTTCTCATGCATGGCATCTGGACCTCTGGATTTGACTGGACGCGTTTCGTTCCTTCCCACACGTGCCCGGGCGCTCCTGCGCTCTGCCACGTGCAGGGGACACGGCAGGAAGTCAGCAGTCAGTGTCCCGTCAGCCCACAAGTCCAGGTTCAGGAGCATGGGAATTCGCTGATGCCGGCACTGAAATGTTCGGCAGGGCCCTGAGAGGTGAAGTCCCAGCGTCTCTGTCCTCGATGGCCACGGCAGGGCGTGTGCCTCACTGGCGTGGGCTGCGAGAGTGAGAGGCCCCTTGTCTCGGTTCCGCCCCAGCGAAGCCTTCTTCGCCCTGATGGCTCCTGGTCTCTGCTCATCCTTGTGATGTGTTGTATCGGATTTTCTCTGTTCTTGGCCAGTGCTGTCCACTGGAAGGACCCTGAAGTTGGGGTCAGTGAGGAAGAGTTCGATATTACCTCCCGTTAGCCCCTAACTTGGCCGGTCTCTCCTGCTCGGAGCCTTGCTCCCTGTACCCGTTCGCCGGATTGGAAGACTGGCGTTCTCTCACCGTGAGATGCAGGGGGCCTGTTTGTAAGCGGGGCCCCTGGAGTCTTCTTGGTTGGAGTTGTCTTGAAGTCAGCCTGGCCGGCCCAGTGAATGGAAGTCTCATTGCCACCTCTGTACTGGGGGAAAATTTGTCAGCTTTAAGCTGTCTCCTCCCCCTTCAAAGTGGGGAGTGCTCAAAGGTAGTTATGCTGTGGCCGTCTGCTGTCTTGGAGAGAGGGAGTATTATTGATCTAAGCCTCCAGGGCTCCAGATAATTTTCAAAACCAAGAATATCTGCAATCCATTTAGGGAGAAACAAGTCTCTTGGCTTATTTTCTCCAAGGCAGCATTTTTAATAAGCAGCTCATTCTTCACCTACTTCATTTGAGTCATAAATGGCGAGTTTGTTTGTTCATTTGCCCTTTGAAAAAATCTGTTAAATGTCCCATTGTGTCCTTTGGAGAACAGAGGCTTTTTCCCCCTTCCCACTCTGAGATTTTAATACCAACCGATTCAGGTTGAGTCATTTGTCAGATTGCATTCAGCCGGATGTTCCCTGCGAATAGCCTTGTCCTTTTCAGCCCAGCTCACAGGGCACGGCGATCCTCCTGGGAGGGGCGATGTTCCCAAACCTGAGCCGAGGCTGGGGAGATATTGTTAGGGGTGAGGGTGGGATGGCAAGGAGGGGTGACTGAGGGGTGAGCGTGGGCGTGGTTCTCTTTGGTGAGATAGGAGTCAGGGACACTCTGGACATGCTTGTCCAAAGTAAATATATTTTGTGACTTTAAAAGTATTTTTTGTCTGATATTTAATTAACCCACAGCATTACCTAATACTTGAGAAAGGGAGAAAAGAAATTACCCCTAATCCTGTCACTTTAAAATACTCACAGTTAACTAACATTTTGGAATATTTTTCTATTTGTCTATATGAACACGTGTATGCCCACAGTACATATACACAGTTTTGTTTTTTCCAGTCGCTGTTATGTTACAGCATCTTATGTGATCTTACGAATGTACTGAAATGTCACTAACTGCCTCACTGTTGTTGAACTTTGAGGTTGTTTCCAGAGATTCACGAGTTTACATTTACCTGTGAGTATCTTTGGACCCAGATCTTTCTCTGGGTTTAAGATTGTTTTCTCCTTAGACTCTATTTCCAGATACGTAGTTACTAGGTCAAAAGTACAAATAGATAATAGGTATAAAATAGGCCTATCATTTATTTTTATAGACCCTCCCCTACATCTTTTAATTTGACAAAAGGGTGTGAATAGCAGGAGGCCCTTGACGACAGTTTGTCAGGGTTAGCTTCAGAGGGCAGCTGTGGCGTGCGCTCCACCGGCCGCTGCATGCTACCCCTCCCTGCGTGGGGGCCGTTCACTTCCAAACCAGCCGAAAAAACGGACGACCAAGAACAGGCGTGCTTTTGTCTTAAAGTGCACTTGAAATTTCTCTTGAGGTTGCCCGTTATTTCCTCATGTTTATTTACTGGGGATTAATTCATGTATTTGAGAAGAACGTGGTTGATGTTCAGGAGTGGACAGGGAAGTCTCTCCACCCAGATCCTGATGTTCGAGTTGTCCACCTGCCCACCGTCGCTCCACCTTACCTTTTTGATAAATTTTAACACACAGACATCAATGTACTTCCCCATAAACACTTCAACACGCTCATTTTTAACTTGAATGTGTTTTATAGTTACTTTTTCTTTGAAGGTTAATTTTGCACACAAAGAAATGAAGAAATTGTAAGTCTGCATTTGCTAAGTTTCACAAGTTTAGGTACCTGTGTAACCCAAGTTCTTATCAAGATCAAGACCCTTCTAGTCAATCCCCCCCTCACCCCTGGCCACTTTTCTGATTTTATTCTGCCATGGATTAGTTTTGCCTGTACTGGCCCTTTATGTAAATGGAATCATAAAGAATGTCTTCTTTTGTGTAGCACTTTCTCACTCGGCATGTTTTTGAGATTTACGCATGTCGTTACGTGAACCAACAGTTCATTCCTTTTCATTGCTAAGTAGTATTCCAGTGTATGAGTACATTACCGTTTGTTTACTCATTCTGCGCTTGGTGGACATTTGGATCGGTTCCTGTTTAGGGTGTTACAGTCAAAGGGATGTGAATATTCACATACAAATCTTTGTGTGGACATATGTTTCCAACTCTCCTGATGGACACCTAGGAATGGAATTCCTGGGGCATAGGGTTATTAGTTTCATTAAAAATTCCAGTATTTTTTCCATAGTATTTGAACATTTTATACTCTCAGTAACAAGTTTAATAGTTGTTGTTGATCTATATCCCTGAGAAAGTTTTAATGAGAGAAGAAGCCAGTAGTGAGAGAGGGTTCCTCACCTAAACTTTCTAACAGTTTAGAAACTTTTATGCTTAATAAGTATACTTATGTGTGTTTAGTCTGTTTATTGCTTGGTAATTAGCATAGTAAGGTCTGATTTGTGATCAGCAGTTCTGTTTGGTCCTTATTGCAGATTTGGATGTGGTAGATTGAGTATGTTCTGATCTCCTGGGAAGTTTTCTAGAAATTACTTTTTTGATTCAGTTTGCTGTGTTTTGCTTTTCTTCTTCCAAAACGAGGGTTTCCTCTAAAAGGAAGATCAGAACAATTTAAGGGGCTGGGAGAATTATGGGGGTAATTGACTACGTGCAGGAAATTGTAGAATAAAACTGTGGCCAAAGAACTGCAGACATCTCATATGTACAACATGCCCAGCAAGTGACTCGGCACTTAGTTGGGGGTTTTAACACTTCAGTGAGTTGGGGTTTGGTGTAGTTACTGAGACAGCTTTGACTCATTCCCTCCCTGGGTGTGGCCGCGTTTTCCCATTTTTAACTCGGTCAGTGTAGGTGTCCCACGAATGGAATTCTCCCTCTTCTGGGGAGCTGAGGTTTGGACTTCTTGACAGCTTGGTACTGTCCACTCCACAGCATGCGGAACCTCTGGGACATGCACTTATTGAAAGCATTAGGGGTTTATGCACTTTTCATAAGTAACTGTCGTTCATTTTTAAAAGCATGAAGTTATCATCAGGGAAGCCTGACACTCTTTATTAGCAATGAGGACCTCTTGTCAGCAAAATGACAGCGTTGCTGGGACTGCCGTCTGTCGCAGAAGTGTGACAGTCGGAAGAGGGGTTGATGACCTGTGCTGAACAGGACGGGCAGCGCTTGCATCAGGCACACTGTAAATTTCATTACTTGTTTCTCGCTGTTTGCTATTTTCAATTCCATCAATAGTTGTTTTCCAAATTCGTGTTACTTTTATATAATCTGAGAGCGAAGTTAGCGATGGCAGGAGCGTCAGCAGCCCAACAGACAGTGTATTCGATTTATAGCGGCTCAGGGAAGGCCCAGCAAGGCAGCGGACATAGCTGGAGTTATTTCTTGGGAGTCTGTCCTGAAATGATGCCTGAGCCCAGGCAGCTGTGTGTGATCTGCCAAAACTAGCAGCTCTAACTTCAGCTAATTTTATTTCATGGCTTTGCCATTTGTTTCTGCCTCTTTCTTGGTTTGTTTTTTTGTTTTGCATTATTTTAAAAAAAGTCATCACTGACTTATTCATACATATTCATGCTGCATCTCTTTTTGGGTTGCATTTTCACACCATTCCATGCACCATGTAGCTTCCAGCCCGCCAGGAGGACAAGGACACAGTCAGAATTGGCAAGGATGACGAGAATAATTTCCTGAGTGGCCAGCGTTCGGAGCAGAGTAACAAGGTAGGAACATGGCAGTTAACTCCTCATTCCATCATCCCCTCTCTGTGCCCAAGCCTGTCTTCTTGTCTGGGGTGGTGGGTCTGGGGGCTTTTCTGTTCATTCCACCTCTACTGAGTGCCTGCCGTGTGCCTGTGGAGAGTAAAGAGACTAGGTCTCTTCCTTCTCAGAAGTTATAGACTGGATGGGAGAGCTGGTCATGAAAACAGCCAGCAAACATATACTTGCAAATAAAAGCTGGGCTTCGATAGGAGAATAATGGGCACTGGATATGGAACCTGGACAGATCTTTAGAGATCTAACCCGACCCAGTCGTTGTTCGCATTGGAGACTGAGACCTATGAGGGGCTGGTTTATCCAAGGCACAGAGTAACTTAGTGACATTTGTTGGGACAAGAGCCCTTCTTTCTGGACTGCCGCAAGCTCCCAGGTCATTGGCTTGCAGCTTATTGGAGCCACCGATAAAACCAACCCCCCCTTCTCGGGGGCTCTCTGCAGTCTCTTGATCTGGAGCCCAGCTTGGCGTCATCTGGGCCCTGATGAGAACTGGCCTCTGTGCACATAGACTGTGCCTCCAGTCACACCGGTCCTGGGATCTGGAGCAAGCGCTCTCCAGGTTTGAAAAGGACCGTAATGGCTGGGAGGTGGTGGGAGGTAGGAGGCTGCAGATTTGACATTGTGGCCTTTGAGGTGTTCAGGTTTGTGATGACGAATGGGAGATCATTAAAATGTAGATAGTTATGTAGCTGAAATGTAGAGAGCAAAGCAACTAACAGTGAGGGCTTTGCAATGAGATCTGATTTTGAGTCTCTGTGACCTTGGTTCACCTTTGCTTAACCCCTAAGCCTGAATTTCCCCATCACTGAGGATAATAATGTTTCTTGTTAGAATTGTTGTGGTATTTAAGTAGAAAGGCATGTACTAAGTGCTCAGTAAATGATAGCAATGACTATTCTTCTTATTACATTCTAGACTTTTCCTTCTTGGGAGGTTGCTTGTTTAGATGGACTTAATAACTAGGTTGGTCGCAAATAAGACCCTATAAATAACAGCTCATTTGTGTAGGTCTTGTCTTCCATTTAAAGTCTTAATCATTTTACAAGTGTGGAGAGAGGAGTGTGATGGCTAGCGCATGTATCACCAGCGGTGATGGAGGCACGGGGAGTTATTTATGGGTGGGCAGAAGAAATTTATGGCTCTGGGAAGGAGGGGCAAGGATGCTAATTGCAGCCCCTCCAGACACGCTCAGCACAGGCTCCTCCGGGACCCTCGGTGACCTAAGAAGTTGGATCCGTAAATAACATCTCCGTGGGAATTAGGAGCTCTCCACTTTCCTAATGAGACAAATCAAAGTTACGTTAGTTAGGACATATCGGTAAGGAGCCAGTTGGCCTTCTGTCACAGAGTGGGGAGGCCACGTTGCAAAAATACCTGCCAATGCCCAAAGCATTGGTAATGGCATGGGTTCTGTGCACTTGTCAGGAACAACTTTCAAAGGGTGGGTTGTGGGGTGGGGGATGTGCCATAGTGGGTGAGACCCTGAGCCCCACACACATAGGTGAGTGAGTCTTCTCAGTCTTTGCTCACAGTCGCCCTGGGAGGTGGCGTTACTGTCCCCATTTTATAGAGGAGGAAACTGATGTGAACATCTTTGTGCTCTTGCCAGAGCACCTCCCTGCTATAAAGAGAGTGTGTGTGGCCCCGTGTGCCTGGGTCCCTCCCCCTCTCCCTCTCATTTTCTCCCAGGCTCACTGGTGCTCACTCACTCTGTCTCCATCCTTTCTCGCTCCTCCACCTGTCCCCTCCCCTCCTCCAGAGTCCGTTATTTGACCAGATATTTTGATGATTTACAGATTATTGAGGATGGTTCCAAAGAGGGCTGCAAAAATGGATACTTAAGGCACACGGATTCCTGTATTTTAGACCACAGTGGAGCCCACAGACCTGGCCGTCCTGGAGACCGGAGTCTGGAGGAAGGCGAGCTCGGGAACCTGCTTGTCCCTTTCTTCAGTGAGAAGGCCACATTGTTACTGGAAGCCAGGTACACGTGGGGCTCAGGGGTTGCCCCGTCCCTGTAGTTTGAGGGAAGAACAAACTCATTTTGCTAAATGGCTGTAGATGATGGTGCTGTGTAATTTACCCGAGAGAGCTGAAAAGACTTGGAAGGAATCTTGCCAGTCATGCAGTTAAGGAATTAGGTTGCGTGCTAGTGGCTGTGAGGGGACTTCAGCGAGGCCTCACGCAAGCCCATTACAGAGAGGAGAAAGCACGCTTCCCGTTAGAATTAGTCCTGCGAGCCCCTGGAAGGGCCGTCTGGGTGTCAGCGCGAGGAACCAGCCCCGGTGAAATTTCTTCCAGTTCCGCAGCAGCTTAGAAACTACCATTGTAGTTGTGGCTGCTGTTTTATGTTGAGCTCGAACTAAAATTCTCCTCTCCTTGTATCTGCTGGGAGTCGTTCTTACATAAGGAAATACTACAGGGTGTTTTTCTTAAAACAAAAATGGAGAAACAGTTGGTATATTTATGTTTTTAGAATTAACCCTTTAGGGGCCAGCATTCCCCCGTTCCCATTCTTTCTGGCTCATCGACAGCCGCTTGGGCTTTGGAGCCAGAAAGAGCGGGGCCTTTTGCTCAGGGCCTCAGCCTCTCCATCCGCCCCTTAGGCGAGCTGTGGTGTGAGACCAAGTCCTGTGCAGGAAAGCGGCCGTCCCGTGGTGTGTTCAGTAAGCGTTTCCATTCTCTCCCAGTGTAGATGGAGAAATGGAGTGGTGACCACTGCCCGTGACTCTTGGCAAGAGCCAGGGACCCTACTGTTTCTGTATCATTGGTAGACTAAGCCTCACAGGCATTTTTTTAGCTAAAAAAAAAAAGATGGAAGCGTTCTGTTTTTGTGAGCACACGGCAAGCTAACCCTTCCCCAACTCCGACATTGGTCTAAAATTTTTCTAGCTTGAGTCCTTTTGGGGGACACGCCCAGTGTCTGACCTGGTTTCTTATCACAGGGAGTTTGGTGACCACAGTCAGTGTCAGAGTCCCCAATATTACATCAGAGTTAGAAGGTGCACCTTTCTCTCTTTCTCTCTCTTTCTAGCTCTCTCAGGACCACCTAGAATGTGCCTGGGGGGTGTGAGCTGGGGAAAGCCTAGTGGGCATGTGAGTGGGGCGGCTCCGTGTGAGTGCTCCCTCCTCGTGAGCAGGAGCTTCTCAGCCCCACTGGTCGTTGTCCTGTGAACACATGGGCTCAGAGCTTCCAGACTTCCAGCAGAAGCCCGAAAAGTATATTCTAACTCTCTTGATTTTTAAAAAAATTGAGACCCAGTTACATTTTTAAAGAAAGTGCTCCATGGGCCAATACCTGCAGCATGCTCATGATGTGTGATTTAGTTACCTGTTCTCTGTAGGTTCTAGCAGTTTCCAGGCCATTGCCAGCCAGTTCTAGGATCAGAAAAGGCTTTTGTACACTGGCCCAAATCTGATGCCCTAATCTATAGCTGTCATCGAGAGTGCGCTGTTGAGTTCCATGACAGAGGGGTCCTGGCTTTCGGGGCTCTCCTGAAGTCCCAGCTGGGACCTGCACCCCTTGCTGGCACACTACGCAGTGCTGGGGCCCAGGCGGGCACTTGTAGTAGAATGCCTGCTCCCATGTAACCGCACACCAGCCTTGCATACTGCTGGTGATCTCCTTTCACTGTGGGAGCCGACTTTGGGGAGCTGACATTTCCTTAGCTAGTCAGTGGTGGAGCCATCGGAGACTTCTCCGGAGCAGTCTTTTAAAAAGACTCCTGGGCACCCTGGCTGGTAGCTCAGTTGTTAGAGCCTGTCCCCATAGCCAAGGTTGGGTGGGGTTCTGATCCCCAATCAGGGCCCATTCAAGAATCAACCATTGAATGCCTAAATAAGCGGAACAACAAATTGATGTTTCTCTTTCTCTCTAAAAAAATCAGTAAATAATTATAATAATAAATAAAAAGACTCCTTGGGATAACCAGGATTCTGACTGGTCAGAGAAACCCCATCTTCTGTCCAGGAATAGCCCCAAAAGCCAGGTGGTTTTGGTGCACTAGAAAAAGCAGAGTTTTAGAGTCAGACGGACAGACCTGTGCTCCGGTCCAGCTCTGTCGTTTAGACCGCCCATTCTTGGTTTCCTCATCTACCCCATAGGTGTCTTTTGAGGGTTAAGTGAAATAATGGGTGTGTAGTATAGATCCAGGTTAGTAGGAGGTGGGATTTTAGTGATATTACTGCCTAAATAGTGCCGTGCCAGTTACTCCTACCCGTTCCCACTACCCTCAGGTGAGATTTATACCATATGCAAGACACAGCGGCCAGCCTGTGATTTGTGCCTTTGAGGTCATTGCTGAGCCTTGTCTGCTAACCCCAGTGCAGTGCTGTCATCGACGTGGCCTGAGACTTCCTTCAGCTTTTGTGCTCCCCCACCTTCTAGCCATCCTAGGCCTTAAGAGGCTCACAGACAAGCTGGGCCCCTGGACAGCCCTGATTCAACTTGCTGGTCCACCAGGGTGGAATAAGGAAGCAACTTGTCCGGCAGATACCTTAGCCTAACTAGTTGTCTCACACTTGACCAACTGGAGCAATATATTCACAGGAGGTTAGTGCAGGCCCCGCTTGGCTCCTCCCCCTCTCCTGCAGTGGTCCCTGTGTTGGCTTCCAATTCGTTTTGGCCCCATTCCCAGGAGGACACGGTTTAGGATGTTATCACCTAAATGTTTTGGTCTTTGTAGCCTAAAATTAGGCGTGAAATTTGATATCTAAAAATCTGAAAAGGTAGCCCCAGGGGATTATTATTTTTTTGAAGCTAGTAACAGTCTTGAGCTTTACATAGAAGAAATGGGGAAGCTAACTCCTAGAAAATCTGAGTCTGCCCTGCTGAGCATGGTTGAGGGACAGGTGAGGCACCACCGGAGAGAGGCACTGGCTGGAGGTCCAAAGAGGTTTAGAAGTGGGCAGAGAAACAGCTGGAGAGACTCGGTATGTGTCAGCTGCCGAGAGCAGACTTGGCGAGGACCTGGGGGTGCTGTCGGTGCCAAAGAGGGACTAGATCTGTGGGCTCCAGGCAGGACCTCCTTGGTTCTCCCCTTTTCTTCACCTCCCAAACCTGCGTCTGCCTCTTACATGGTTCTTAACTGACACACTTCTTACCATCCCTGCTGCCTCCTGCCCCTCCTCAGCTCCGTCAGAGTGCTCTGGCAACACTGCAGTAGTGTCCTAACTAGCCCCCTGCGGCCAGCCTTGACCCCTCCAGTCTGTTTTCGACGCTACTTCCAGAGCAGTTCTCTGCTTAAAACTCTTTAGAGACTCTCCACTTTTCCTGGGACCAAAGTGTGATCTGGCAACCCTGTCTTTCGGCTCTGTTCATGCTGTTCTTGCTTTCAGTGCTTCTTTCAGCCCCCAGAATAAGCTGACTGCCTGTTCCAGCACCTTTGCAATATGCAGAGATTGAACTTTCCCTCCCCAGGGCATAGGTAATCCCCGTTCATCTGTTGCATCCAACGCTTTCTTAAGACCATTTACTCATGTGACATGCGATCACATGACGTCAGACTTTCATCACTAATTTCAAAGTGAGCATTCAGCATTGTCCAGCAGAAGACTGTTTTTTGCAGCTTCTCTTCTCCCTTCCCTGACTGGTGATCCTGACTTGTACTTGATTGAAAAAACAAACAATGAACTCAAGCTGTCTCTCCTGTCTTACCAGAGCGGCGGGCTCATTTGCCTCCATATCCACTAACTCGGACTGTCCTGCTGTCAGGAGGGAAGAAACAAATATCCTCCTCCTACTGAAGACCAACCCTCTCCCTGGGATTCACGAGCTCCTATCCTCTTGGGGTGCCCTCTCTTCTCTGCATCATTAGTAACCGAATCGTTTCCATTAGCAGAAGGCATGTGTTTGCATCCGCCATTTGGGAGCGGTTCCTCCTGCACCCTCTCCTCCCCAGTTTCACTCCAGCCACTGCCTCATTTCCGTGTTCTCCGGAAAGGCAAGATTTCTTTTTTTTTTTAATCTTTGCACATAAATGTTTTTATTTATTTAAAAAAGATTTTATTTATATATTTTTAATTTTAATTTTAATATTTTTCATTGTTGTTCATGTACAGTTGTCTCCATTTCCCCCCATCATTCCTCCCACCCCAGCCACCCCCACCTCCCACACTCGTTCCTACCCCACTTTGGTTTGGTCCATGTGTCCTTTATAGTTGTTCCTAAAAACCCTTTCCCCTTTTTCCTTATCCCCTTCGACCTCCCCTCTGGTTACTGTCAGTTTGTTCTTAATTTCAAAGTTTATGGTTATATTTTTCTTGCTTGTTTGTTTTGTTGATTAGGTTCCACTTATAGGTAAGATCCTATGGTATTTGTCTTTCCCTGCCTGGCTTATTTCACTTAACATAATGCTCTCTAGTTCCATCATGCTGTCTCAAAGGGTAGGAGCTCTTTTCTTCTTTCTGCTGTGTAGTGTTCCATCGTGTAAGTATTCCAGAGTTTTTTGATGAAGAGCAAGATTTCTCGGAAGAACCATTCCTATTCACCATGTCCACTTCTTTTCTTCCATCTTCTCTTTATCTTGTTCCTAGGGTGTCATATCCTTCACCGCACTTGTCAGGGTCAGTGACTTTCTCCAAGTTGTGAAGTTCAGTGGCCAGTGTCAGCCTTCCAGCAGCAGCAGCTGGCCACTGTCTGTGGCCTTTTGCTCACGACTCTCCCTCCCTGCTTGCTTCCGCCTCCCTGGCCCTTCCTTCTCCGTCTCCTTTGCTGCCTTTTGAATGTTGGAGTGTCCCAGAGCTGTGTCCTCGCCTGTGTCTTTATGTCTTCCCTCTCCTGGGGCTTTAGAGTACGCTCTGGGACCTCCAAATTTACACCCTCAGCCGGACTTTCTCCAAGTCATACGGTCAGCTGTCTGCCTGACATCACCTTGATGTCTGAAAGATGTGTCAGCATTAGTCCATCCAGAGCCAGACTCCCTGTTCTGATCTTCCTCGTGTCAGTTAACAGCACTGCTGTCTGTCTGATTGGTGTAGCCGAAAGCCTGTTTTCCGCAATCCCCGTATCCATCAGCAAGTCCTGTTGCTCCCACAGTCAGTGTGTACCCCTGTTCATCTCTTCTACTAGTCTTGCCCGGACTCCCACAGCACAACCTACACTACAGACCATTCAACACAGAACAGCCAGGGGGTCTTTTTAAAGAACAGTTCAGGTTATGGCTCTTCCACACTTAAAACCCGGCAGTGGATTTCTATTGCCCTCACAGTGAGATCAGAGCTTCCTGGCCCGGCTCTGCCTGTTTCTCTGTGTTTATCACCTGCCCATCTTGTTCACTGCACCCCAGCCACCCAGCCTTCTTTCTGGTCCTCAAATGTCCCAACTTGTTCTCATCTCAGGGCCTCTGCCGTAGCCGTTCTCTCCAGCCGGAGTGCTCTTTTCCTGGGTGTACCCAAGGCTGGCGGTGTCTCTGCTGGATATCAGCTCTGCAGGGCCCTTTCCTGACCACTCTGTCTAAAGGAACTCAGCTTCTACTCACTGCCTCAGGGCCTCCTTCCTTCCTTCCCTCCTCCTTCCCTTACTTCGAAGTACTCATCGTTGCTGCCACTGTGTGAGCATCTGCCTGTCTTTGTGCCTGCTCCTTAGTGACGTCTAAGCTCCACAATTCTTCTTTGCTGTGCATTGCCACTGCCATACATGGCAGATGAGGGGTGCTCATTAAGTACTTGAACGTGCAATTAAGAGCTCACCATTCTAGCCATGACATGTTTAGAAAACTGGGGAGAGCGCCATGCTTCTTTGGAGTCAGGAAGGCCTGAGTTCCAGTCCTTCCTCTGTGCTTTGCTAGGGCTCTTGGATCTTTACGAGCCCATTTCTTCATCTGTAAAATGGGCTTGATATTAGTCCCTGTCTTACCGTCTTACTCCGAGGACTGAATGCAGTTAGTGAATTTAAAGGATCTGACACCGATAAGTGCTTCATAAACGTCAGTTCCTTTCCCCTTATACTTTCCGTGTGACAGGATGTCAGGGGGCACATAAACAGTGCCTGGGCTCTGACAGGACCCTTGGACTGGACCATTAAAAAGGTCCCGGTTATAGTGACAACTTAATGAATCTACTGTTCACGTTTCTAGCAAAGGAACACTTGAAATATTTTATTTAACAGCATACCACTTTAGTGTATTATAATGGCTTCTTTCACCACCTTTTACTACCCATTTGTAAAGTCTTTTTCCTGGGTTTTATTGTGTATTGTTTGGCTGTGAGTAATGGTGCTCCTTTGGCTAGCCGGATAGTGATCGTCATTATTTTTAATCTATATTAAGGGAAGGAAAGGAAGGGAAATTTAGCTTAACATGTGTAAAACACAAGATATATTTTTAATAGTCTGGGTTTGCTGAATTTTAAGATGGTTTGTGTACTCTAAATGATTTCATATTAGAAGTGATAAATGCACCAGACATTTTCATTTTGTTTTTTGTAATTTTATTTTTTATTCTGTTTTGGTTTGCGGGAGCTGTCTCATTTGAATTGAATTGACTGCCCCACAGCTAGAAGGTCGGAATCCAGGTACGAGACCAGCCCCTGCCCCGAGAGGGCTCAGGGGGGTAGGTGGCCACGGCTAGGGCTCCTGTCACTGCTGGTGGTGGCGCAGACACAGAGCGAGGGAGGCTCAGGGTGCCGGTAGAGGCAGTCTGACTATCCCACAAGGGTCTGAAATAAGGCAGGCAGGAGAAACTGCAGAGAGAAAAAGAAAGATCAGGCACCGCTGGGGGCCTCTCCTGTCCCCGCCGCTCCCCTGACCGGGGCTGCTTTTTGCAGGCGCATAGCCACAGCTTTCCAGCCTCTCCCACTGTGCTTGCCCCTCCACTTCCTTTTTTCATCATTTGCTGTCCCAATTTCATAATCTCTTCTTTTTTATGAATTTCTTTTCTCTTATGTTTTAGATGATGTAAACATGCTTATTTTAAAATCTTCAGATTGCTTCGTTTTTTCTATATTCTTGAGTGTGAGTTCTCGCTTGTTAGTGTGTTATCTTTCATAGAAGTGGGTTTTGCTGGCAGGCTTGTTTTGCCTGTAGTAACAGCCCCCCTTCCATCCCCTACCCTCACCCTCACCCTCACCCTCACTCGCACCCTTTCCGTATGGCGGTTTTGCCTCAACCTGACTTTCGAAGGCGTATGAAATTTGCATGGTTCTTCTTCTACCATGGGAGTTGACTTTCTTGTCCCACTGCTTTCTGCAAATACCCTTTCTCCTGACTTTGGGTCTCTCCTGTTTCTGACCTTTGGATAAATTTTATCTTGACTTTGAATCCTGTAGTGCATCTCAAAACATTTTTGCTGTTCTGGGTTTGTGCTGTCCTTTGTGGGTGTAGAGCAGTGGGAGGGGCTCCTGTGTGTGCTGACTCCGCCTTCTGGACAGGAAGCCTCTCCATTCCTTCCTTATGCCACAGCCCGCATCACCTTGCCACAGCACGTGTGGCCATGCTGCACCCTCGCACAGAGCCTTGCAGTGGCTCTGCTTTCCTTAGCGTGGCTGGCTCCTCCCCTGCCTCACTCCCAGCCCCACCTCCCTGTTCTCCGGGGTGTCCTGGCTGTGCTCATGTTGTTTTCCGTGCTGCGGCTCTTCCATTTCCCTTTCCCTGGCCAGCCTGTATCGACTCTGCAGTCCTTTCTGACCTTCTCCTGCGACCCAGTCTGGACCCTGGAGCCGTCGTTCTGTAGCCCTGCCACACTTGCACGGTGCCGTGTTTCTCTCTACCCGGTGGAGGAGTAACTTGTGTACATGCCTGTCTCCAACAGCAGGCTAACTCCTCGCAGGCTGTTCTGCACCCCCAGTGCCCACTCCAAGGATTCTTCTTGAACTACTCCGTGGTCTTTTACATGCTGGTTTAATCTGAGTTCCTGGGAAAGCAGAGCCTGAGATAAGGACTTGGGTACAAGTGGTTTATTCGGAATGCTGATTCTAGGGAGTAGGAAGGAGGAAGCAGGGAGAGGAAGATGGAAATGAAGGCAAAGCCAATAAGGGCACCTTATCGTTCCCACCACTACTGTGGGCAGCTGGGACTTGGTCCCACTGGGCACCCTCTGAGGGACGGCACTGACTGTGCCTTAAAGTTTTCCCTCCAAAGATGGGAGCCTGGGGTGTTTACTCAACAGTTCTCTGCCTTCATTACTTGAGGGTATCCCTTAGGTACTCACCGGTCTACACTCCCTGCTGCCCTGCCGGCTGGCCCAGAGAACTCTGGGAAAAGTCCCACGGCAGCGGAGTGGGCAGGGAGTGCTCGAGGTGGGCCTGCCTGTGCGAGCTGTCCACACAGCTGCAGCTGGGGTCCGAGTGAGGCCCAGGGTGTGCGGCAAGGGGCGTGAGAAGCATCTGCTGCCCGTACACTCTCTCATTTGACCCTCAGAGCTGTGCTGTGGAGGAAGACTTACCTTACTTTCAAAGACTCGCAGGTAGAATTTGAGTCCATTTGTGTTGGGTTTTAGAACCACTGCTCTTTGGATTAGGAGCTGTTTATAATATCACTTTATTCAATACCTAGTTACTGAGCACTGATTCTGCACTGTGACCAGGTCACTGATGGATCCACCAGGCTGGCCAGCTTCATCCAAAGCCAAATTTACCCTCCGAATGCAGGAATAGGGCCAGAGGGGCAGGGGGGCGTTGCATTGTCATGAGTACTTTGTGACCCTGTTTGTTTTTTTCTTAGGTCCAGCCTGCATCCGGGCAGACATGTGGCCCCCTCACTTGCTGTGTTGCTTATGTCAAATTAATTCTCTTTTTCTTCATGAGATAGACATGGTAGTACCTACCTTGTGCGGTTGTGAGGTGACAGGGGATAAAATACTTTGAGTGGCTCCTGACGTGTGGGCGCTCCCTGTGTTTAGCTTAAACAGAACTTGGGCCAGTTGTGAGGAAAACCTGGGAAACTGCATGGGGGACAAGGCCAGAGCAGAAGGCTTAGTTCTGCCACTTCTTTCCCTTCTGGTAAAACAGGCCCGACCTTCTGAAGGAGCTGCGTGAACTGCTTCTGGAACGAATATGCTTGCCAGAGCAGGACGTTTCTGGAGAGCACCCTGGTGGGAAAACTGAGAAGACACTTAAGCAGATGGCTGTTCAGCTAAGAGGCGAACTCGGACAGTTCCTCCAAGCCAACTCATTTTCCAAGCCCCTTGGTGACCTGAAGTCACCCTGGGGAGCCCAGCTGGTGAAGGCTGCTGAGCCGGCCAAGGTGGACCTGAAAGATGCCTCGGTGCAGACCACGGCCATGGAAGGCGACACGCTCGCATTCAAGCATGAAGGCAGGAGGGAGGCTTGGGAAGAGACACCGACAGACGCCGCATTCAGCACTGAGCATCAGCCCGAGAACTTGGGCGGGATGCCAGGGCGACAGGCCGCTCCCCCTTCCTTCTTCCATGGGACTGACAGAGTGAGTTTTCTGCATGTCACTTATTTTGTACAAACAAAAGACTTTGAAGATCTCCCAGGTTTGTCTAAAACTGGAGTGATAGAAAACCCGGCGTCCTCCTCTGCCTGCACTTATCGTGGCCTCTGCTTAGGGATGTGCATCAGTCCTAACCTTCCCGAAGGTGTGACTGCTGTTTCCCCGTCTTTCCTCCCCGATCCCAGCCTTATCTTATTTATCTCACCATCTTGACACGTGCTTTCCTCCTAAAAATAGTCACATGTGCGCCTCTATCTATAGCTTTCTCTCTCCTGTTATGCAGTCAGGCACGTCTTCTCATAATGGCTGTGAACACCTGCATTGTGTAGAATGCGCCTAAATTTATATAATTCTCACCTACCTATTGCTGGACATTTACCTTTGCAGGATACAATAAAATTGTAGTAGCAGTTTTTAGGGGCAGGGACGAGAAGCTAGGTTCTCGTTTGTGCAGACTCTGTGTCTGAGAGGTCCTATTCTGTGGCTGGTGTCTGCATCCCATGATCCTTAGGAATCGGAGCTGAGGAAGCCGGATCCTGAGGGCCTGTGTTTGCCTGCAGTAAAGGGGCTGAACGGGGACCCTCACCGTGCCTGGTGCACAGCCATGCCCTTTCCCTGGGTCAAGCCACCCGCCAGCCCCCGTGCTGGCCTGAAGTGGTAGGGTCTGGTTTTGTTGAGTGAATGTATGCATTTTGTTTCTGCCAAGATGCTGTCTCCAAGTTTCTCCTCAAATACAATCCAATACAGCTTATTAAAAGCTGACTCTCCTGGTACTGTTTGATTGGGCCTTCTGCTGAAGTCCTCCTGGGAGGAGGGGTTGGGAGTGGGAATCCCCACGGCAGGGAGATGTCAGAGTTTGGGTGGAGGAGGAAGTAGGTTGTGTGTCTGATAGTGCTCTAGTGGTGGCTATTGGTGTTCTTGTTTGGCATGGGTGTTTCCTGTCTGAGAAATCAACTTTACCGTGTCAGAATGGAGAATTAAGTTTATTTTCTGACCACCAAATTACTGCTTTTGTGCATTCCAAAGATGGATAGATAGATCATTAGCAAAATTGCTTTTGATTGTTTTAAATTTTGTACCAAAACTGTAATTTCTAGAAAAGGGTTTTCTAAAGATACCAGTATATATATATACATACATACACACACACATACACATACACACGCACACACGCACACACATATATATATATATACTACCATTTATATTAATGGTTCTTGAGATGCAATTTGGCTAGAATAGAAATGCTCTCCTCTTCCCCATCTCCTTTAGATTCTACCTGTATGTTAGGAAAACTGGAATCCTCCCCCACGCCTTTGTATGGCAGATATCATTCTGTGTTCAGGAAGTTTAGATAATTGAATGAACTTAATTTCCCCAAATATACTGATGTACTTCATTGAGTTTGGAACTGTCCTTTTTGCTTGTGTAAAGGAAAGGTAACTGCTTATTTTTTAGCGTCTGCTTTGTGTGCCAGGATGGTGCTAGGTACCTGTGCACACATCATCACGTTTATCCTTTTCATCCAGCATGTGAGTTAGGTAATCATTACCTGCCTTTTACTTGGGAAAAAGTGTAGGCTGTGGAAAGCTCAGAAAACTGTCCACAGTGACTCAGCGGTTAGGAGGAGGAGGAGGGGTATAACCTGAGGCCCTGCTTCAGATGTTGACAGGGGCGTTACAAGGCAGCCTTTCTCAGGAAGAGAGCAGCCCTCTTACCACCCTGGTGGCCTCCATTCTATGCAGAGTAGAAGAAAATTCAGTGATTTTCTTTGTGGTCTTTGGTTAGTCAACGCATCAGTAATCCTAAGGCTTAAGCCGGTACTCTGGTATCCTGTCAAAAAGGTCATCACTGCAGTTCAGCTGTGGAACAAGGAGATGGATATACTTCTGGTTGTTTAGTTTGAGAGGCGAGAGGATGGACTTTACAGCTGTTGTACCCGTGATTGCATCGGGCCTGGCCATATAGCTACTTTGAGTTCTCGGGTAGATCACCCAGCCTTTCCCAGTGTCTTGAATGGGATCAGTGTGACCTAGAGCTCGAGACTGCCATGATGAATAAATGGGGTCATGTGTGGTAAGTGCCTCCTACATGGTAGGAGCTCAGTGCGTGTGCCTCCTTGTTCCCCTTCCATTGCCAAGTGAGAAGTTCCATCATGACATCTTTAATAAGGTGGTAGGTGGGAGTCTGTTCAGCATCCATAAGGTAGCATTTTCTGGGGTGTTATTTTAGAACCGGCATTAGGTTGACTGACGACAGTCTTCTAGCCTGAAATTGGCTTTGGCATTTGTGCACTTGGAGATATGTTTTTGCTGCCATCTGACACACAGATTTGGATCCAAGAATAAAGATTGGAGGAGACAGAGGACCAAGCAAAAGACTGTTATTTTCCAGTCCTTTTTGATGAGGCATCCACCTCCTCCCAAAGGGGTCTCTTCACCACCACAGTGTTCTCGTCCTTGAACCTGTCCTCTCCTCTTCCCTGGAATTTCAGGGCAGCAAGTACCTCACTTTCCTTAACATAGATTCTGAAGAGCTGGTGTAGGTTCCAACTGTCTAACCTTGTTTATAACATTGACTGTTTTTTTTTGACATCTCAGTTCTTTGTCTGGAGAGTAGGCATGATAACTTTGATTATCCTGTGAACTTGGGGAATACAGAGTTTACTCGAGGGATCTGGGAGAATGTGCTTGAAAGCATTTTATGTCCTAGAACGTGCAAGAAGGGGTTTTCCCTCCTCTTTCGTGCCCGAGAGACCTTGCCCATTATTTATTTCCGGGCTCCTAAGTATTTCCTGTTCTCCTCAGGTTCCTTTTCCACCACTTAAAAATACCTTGTGTAGATATAATTCACATCTCATACAATTTATTTATTGAAAGGGTACAGTGTAGTGGGTTTTTAATAATGTATTCGTAGAGTTGAGCAACCATTATTATAATCAATTTTAGAACATGTTCATTGTTCCAGAAGAAACCTTGAACCCATTAGCAGTCACTTCCCGTCCCCCCTGCCCCTGCGCCTGCCCATCCTATTTGTAGGCAACCACCGACCTCCTTTATGCCTTTATATATTTGTCTGTTCTGCATAGTTCAAATAAATGGTATCCTATACAATGTGATCTTCCATTCAGCATAGTGTTTTCAAGGTTCATCCGTGTTTTAGTCTGTAATACTACTTCATTTATTTTTACTGCTAAACAGTCCATTGTATGGATACGGTACCTTTAATTTACCCATTCAGTAGTTGATAGACATTTGGACTGTTTCCAGCTTTTGGTAATTACAGATAAGGTTGCTGTGAACTTTTTCTGTGCACATTTTGGTGAGCATACATGATTTAATTTCCCCTGAGTGTGTACCTGGGAGTGGAATTGCTGGGTCATAGAGTGAATCTGTGTTAACCTTTTGAGGAACTGCTGGCCTGTTTTCTGAAGCATCTGCTCCTCGTTGGCGTTTTCACCGGCGAGGTAGGAGGGTTCCAGTTTCTCCTCATCTTGGCTAACTCTTTATTCTCTTCTTTAGTATCGCTGTCCTAATAAGTAGGAAGTGGCACTGTTTCATTGCAGTTTGATTTATATTCCCCCGATGACTGATGAGGTTGAGCATCTCTTCATGTGCTTATTGGCCATACGTGTATCTCCTTTTGAGAAGTGTCTATCAGATCCTTTGATAGACCTTTTAATTGAGTTATTTGAGTTTTTATTATTGAGTTTGAGTATTTTTTATATATGCCTAGATTTAGTCTCTCTCCTCAGTGTTTGAATATGTTTAAAATTCCCCCACTGGAAAGGCACCCTCATTTCGCCTCTTAAGGTACTGCTTGCTTGTTCATTCCACAGCCGTTATGGACTACCTACTGTGTACTAGTTCTTGTACTGGAAGCTGTGGGTAGAGTGTGACCAAGGAATGCAGAGTCCCCGAACCCTGTCTTGCAACAACCAAAGAATAAGAATTGCGTAGGCATTTAATTACAGTGGTACTAATGCTGTCTCAGGAGAGTTGTTAGAGAGCAGTGAGTATACAACAGGCAGATCTGACTTTGTTTTGGAAATTGAGGCCCATTTTCCTGAGCAAGGCACATTTGAACAGAGTCCTAATGGATGTATTGGGATTAGTTGGCGAAGTGGGGGGTGTGCAAGAAAGAGTGCATTGGGTGGAGGAGATAGCGTGTGCCAAGGCTCTGAGGTGACAGGACACTAGCATTTTGAAGAACTGATGGAAGGTGAGTAGTTGGCAGTGGGGAAGTGAGAATGGGCAGTAACTCAGGCCGTAGGTCCTGCACAGCGTGGGCTGTGGTCAGGACTGACCTCATCACAAGGAACTGGGAAGTGGTTAAACTAGTGTAAGCCGGGGAGATGAGTGGTAGGTCCGCCTTTTCTGTTGAGTATGGAGAGTGGACTAGAGAGGGCAAGGGGGAGTGTTGGGGGGACCACTCAGGATGCTGTGGGCCGTCGCCCATCTTAGAGTTGGATGGTGGCAGTGGAGAATGAGAAGAGTTGAAAGAATTCAGAGACAACTTGGGAACTGGAATTAATGGAACTTGGTAAGTGATGAAAATGTGTGATGACTATAAAGGGAAGTTTTAAAGGGATTCCCACATACTAGGTTTGCCATAAACTGATGGTGCTTTGATTTGCCAAGACGGAGACTGCTGAAGTGGCACAGCTTTGGGGGCGCTGGGTGATGGAATTGAAGAGTTGAGTTTTCATTTGACTTTGGAGCACCTGGGAGCCCTTGAAAATGAAGATGTCTGGGATAGGCGCATCAGGAGCTCTGAGCCTGGGGACTATTTCAAGGATCAGTAACTTGGTAGCCATCGAACACTTTAGTAGGAGGTGGTTCTGGTAGGCTAGCAGGGGTGGGAGGCAGATTGGCTTTGTTTGGGGAATGGGTGGGAAATGAGGACATAGACAAGGAGGAAGAAAATGTTTCCCAGAAGATCGTTTTGGAAAAAAGACTGCCATGTATGGAACATCTGGAGTAGCCAGAGGGACAGTGGGCCAGGGCCAAGAGGGGGTCGAGGAGGAAAAGTTGGACACATGCTCAGCAGCGGAGGGACTTGCCAAGATATAAGCTCTGTAGACTGGGAGGCAAACATGGATGCCAGCGTAGGAACCAGAAGTCTGGACAGTGGTGTGCATTCTGTTTTATAAGATTGGCATGAGACAAGTCCAAGAAGCACAGGGAGTCCCAAACAAGATGGACGCAAAGAGGCCCACTCCAAGACACATAAAAATTAAAACACTAAAGGTTAAAGATAGAAAGAGAATCTTAAAAGCAGCAAGAGGAAAGCAGTTCGTTACCTACAGGGGAATTCCCATAAGTCTGTTAGCTGATTTCTCCAAAGAAACTTTGCAGGCTAGGAGGGATTGGCAAGAAACATTCAAAGTTATGAAGAGCAGGGACCTACAGCCAAGGTTGCTGTATCCAGCAAAGTTATCATTTAGAATCAAAGGGCAGATAAAGAGTTTCCCAGACAAGAAAAAACTAAAGGAGTTCATCATCACCAAACCATTATTATATGAAATGTTAAAGGGGAAGAAGATTAAAACTATAAACAAAAATGGCAATAAATACATATCTCTCAACAATTGAATCTAAAAAAACAAACTAAGCAACTAAGAGGAACAGAGACAGAATCATGGACATGGAGAATGTCTTAACTGTTGCCAGATGTGAGGGGGTGTGGGGGAAATGGGTGGAAAGGTGAAGGGATTAAGAAGTACAAATAGGTAGTTACAGAACAGCCATGGGGATATGAATTACAGTGTAGGGAATGGAGTAGAACTTACATGCACAACTCATGGTCATGAACATGGTGGGGGACTGGCTGAGGGAGTGGGGGTTCTGGGTGGAAGGGGGCAAAGGGGGAAAATCAGGATAACTGTAATAGCATAATCACTAAAATATAGTTTAAAGAAAGATTGGCATGAGCCTGTTGACTGTGTGACAAAGGAAGTGTGTTCATTGCTGACTGTGTGTGTGTTTTCAGGAGGCTAAGAAGTCCCGCTTGCCTGTCCTGATGAAACCGTCCCAGTCGTTGGGAAGTGTGTGTCGGCTCCCTGACCCACAGGAGGTGGTGGCCCAGCTGCGGGGCCAGATCTTGGAGCTGCAGCAGGAGCTGAAGGAGTTGAAAATTCGCAATAAGCAACTTCACCAAAAGTTAATTCTGGCTGAAGCAATGATGGGGGAGAGCCCAGTGCCAGACAAAACACTCCTGAAAGGTAAGCACCTAGAAAAATGTTTTCCCCACGAGCTAGATGAACGACCTGATAGAATGGCTTGAAATGTCAGCCTTGTTGTTTAGAATTGCAATAAGTTTGAGTATAAATTTTACGAATTGCAGTGATTAATCTTTACTCTTGACAGATATACATCAAGGGAAACAATCAGGAAAATGAATCTATTGTTTTCACTTTCTTCGGTCGCTGGATACATGGGCTCGCAGCACTCACAGGTCTTTCGAGGTCACTGCTCCCTTCACTTGGGGTTGTCTGCAGGGGCCCCTGTTGTGAGGGCTTCAACCTGGGCCTTTTTTCCGGCTTGGTCTGTGAAAGCCTCAGGCATGTGGCTTGGGGCATCTGAAAGTCCTCTTTGCTGGGCTCTTGGGATCGTCCAGGGCTAATTCCAAGCACTACTGACCTACGTCTTGCTCTGCGGGTGACCAGCCTCCCTACCCATTTTGAGTCTGCTGTCCGTGCTCTCCTGAGAGCTCCCGAAACAGAGAGCCCCTGGGTCAGAACATACTTGGAGGGAGAATCTCACATGGGTCCTCTAGGATGGGGCAGTGGCTCTCAGAGATTTGGGACCGCTGCCCCTTTGTGCTGCTGAAGAAAGTGGAGGGCCTCTCACAGAACAAGGGCACCTGCTTTCCAGAGGGTTCTTGAGTCCACGGAGGTACTTAGGTCAACTCCTGGTTTTGAACATCTGCTATAAGCAGAGGAGAGCAACATACAACAATGAGAACAGTAGCAATAATCTTTTATTTATCTATTCGGAAAGTGTTTATTAAATCCTTCTGTGAGCCAAGCTCTGCTGTAGTCACTGGGGAGACAGGAGTGAACAAGTCAGATGAAGTCTGGGTCTAGCTTACCTCCTTGTCGGGGGAGAAAGACTGTTAGCCAGTAAGCCGATAAAGGATGTGTGGGATGGTGTGGAATGGGGGTAGTGTTTGCTAACATACATGGAATGTTCTAGAAAGTATCCTTGATGAGGTGGCTTTTAAATAGAAAGCAGGGGGAAGTGTGTGGACTGCTCCTCTTGGTAGAAGGAACAAGGCCAAGTCCCTGGTATTGCCTTGAACTTACAAGTTGGATGAGTAGGAAGAAGGTCAATTGCATGGCTGCAGTGGAGTGAGAAGGTGGGAGATGGAAGAGGTCAGGGAGGTAGCCGGTTGAGCAGGGACTTGCAGGCCCTTCCGGGCCGCTGTCTTTCGCCCCAGGTAGGCCCAGGAACTGTTGGAGGGTTCTGAGCAGCGCAGTGATATGGTCTGGCTTAAGCTTTAAAGCAGGGGCTTGTAAGCTGTGGCCTGTCTGTATAGTTTCATTGGAACGCAGCCATGCGCAGTCACCGGCACAGTGTCTGGGACCGCGCTCGTGCCGCCGCGGCAGAGTCGAGCGGTCGCAGGAGAGACCCTGTGGCTCCCGAAGTCTAGAACATTTGTTGTTTGGCTTTTCAGAAAAGTAGGCCAGCCTCTCTCTACTACAGGACATCTTGAATGTGAGCTGCCGGAAGGATGGAGTGGTCATGCAGTAAGTGGGAGAGCCTGCAGGAGATGCAGGCCTTAGGGGTCCGGTTCCGGACTTCGGGGAAATGCCTGCTGGCCGTCCCATTGGAGATGTTGAGTAGGCAGCTGGAGGCCGGTGCGTCTGGAGCACGGGGAGGGGTCTGGGTGGGAGCTCAGAACATAGGAAATAATCAGCATACTCCTGGTATGTGAAGCTGTACGACTTGGGGACATAGGGAGTGGCTCTGGGCACTGAGAGTGGGGTTCTTACTAAGCAGAGGCTGGACTGAGAAGGAGCAGCTGGTGCTCGAGGAGGGAAGACAGGTGTGACAAGGATGGGGGACTGGCCTTGGCATTGAGCCCTGTGGGAGTGCTCGGTGACTCTGAAGGGAGCTGTTCCAGTGGAGGGGTAGGCTTGCCTGGCACGGGTTCCAGAGAGAGCACAGGGGACAGCAGCTGCAAACAGCAAGAACAGGCAGCTCTGAGGGATTAGAGCCACAGGGCACTTAGAGCCACTTCGTCACGGAGTCGGGTAACCATGGGTGATCGCCCCAGTGGTTTAGTCTGACAGCATGAGTCGCAACGCCGGAGTGTTTAGGGAAGAGAGAATGTTGTGGAAGTGCCAGTGAAGAGCAAAGGCACCTCCACCCCAGGCCCACGATGCAGGGGATGTGGGGGAGAAGCAGCCCTGCTGGGGAGGCGTGGAGGTGCACTCTAAGGGCGAGCAGACTGTGCAGGGAAGAGAACGAGGTTATTTGGGATTTTGTCAGTGAAGGGTTTGCCTGCCGAGGTGGGAAAATGGCATCGTTAGGGCAGGGTGTCAAACTCATTTTCACCAGGGGCCACATCAGCTTCAAGGCTACCTTCCAAGGGCTGCATGTAACAGTTAAGTAGTTACATTTATACAGTCCTAAAATTATTTCAGCCCTTGGGAGTCTGGGAGCCTTCCTGGGACCGTGAAAAGCCTGCACCTATTGCTTGTTCAATACACGGCGAACGAGTACACTGTCCGTTCTAATACATGATCTAGCTGAGTCCCCTTCCAGTCGTTCGGAGGCAGGTGCCGTGACGGTCCCTGTTCTATCGCCAAGGCAGCGGTTTTAGAGGTGGAGCGGCTTGGCTGCAGTCACTGACTTCCCCGGCTAGGTTTGAAGCAGCCTACCTGACCTCAAAGCCCGCGTCCTTGGCTGTGTCATAAAGCTAGTACACGGTGCTTTGCTTGTGGATTTCACGATGAGCTGTAGCCAGGGTGTTTTCCATTGAATTTTAGGTTCTTTCGTGGGTTTACCATATTTGTGGTTTCAAGATAAGTTGGCCTCTGGCAACATTGCTCTTCTCCCCTTCCCTCCTCTCGCTTCTCTCCATCCACCGCCTCCCCCAAGCAGGCATCTCTTCACCTGTTCAGCGAGTGACCCTGAGCACTTCCCCCAGCCTCACACTGGGTGTAGGAGACGGAGAGGAATGAGAGAGTCTGCCTTCTGGGGACTCGCAGTCTCGTGGGGTGGGAGTCAGCATTAAAATCAGTGTGGGTCAGGAGGTGGGGACACTTAAAGAGGGGAAAGATTTTTATGGTAAAGGTGACTCAGCCAGACAGGTGCTCTGGCACTTGGCCGAGGGCTTGCTCCTTGAACTTAACAATTTTTTAAAATTAATCCTTGCCCAAAGTATGCTTGTTGATTTTTAGAGAGAGAGGGAGACGAGAGAGAGAGAGAGAGAAACATTGATTGGTTGCCTCTCCTACATGTCCTGACTGGGGATCGAACCTGCAGCCTTTTTGGTGTATGGGATGATGCTCCAACCAGTTGAGCCATTTGGCCAGGGCTTAACAATGTTTTTACTTCTTGCTCAGACCCCAGGGTTTCTCGACCAAGTCCTACTTTCTTCCAAAGTTGCCCAGAAGACACTGGGGCCTCCCTCTGGGGAGAGGTGGGCATGAGTCTCTAGAATTCATTTTCTCACTCATAGTTTTTTGAGAGCCTGGACTTAAACCATTTCAGACAAGCTGCAGTGTATTTATGCTTTTTATGTCCTGTTATGGCAGCTCGATAGATTAATTTTATCTTATAAATTGCATTTTGCCTCCCCAGTGTTTTTATTTCCCTGTTGTATCTTTGTGTTCTTCTCAGTTGCTTGGCTAAGTTTCAAGCCAATGTTTCTATTTATTTTTTGTTCTCCTCGTGAATGCCTATAGTCCAGCCCCTTGTGGGAGCAGCCTACCAGGAGTGCCAACAGGAATTAAAGCCACGCCCCGTGTCAGGAGAAATGAGGGAAGGGACAGTGACAGTGGTCAGCCAAGATCACTCAGAATTCAACCCCTCTGTGTATTGAACACCTACTGTGTGCCAGGCACCATTTGAGGCGTTATATAAAAATTATTACTAAGCTCTGCAGCAGCTGTCTTAAGGCATCATCGTCATTCCCATTTAACATGTGAGGAAGCTGAGGTTTTTAAAAAGAATTGGTCCCGGGTCACCCAGCTGGTAAGGAGGTGGGTGAAGCAGGGTCCAGCAGGACGTCATTCTGAGATGGCCAGTTCATTGGTCAGACACTCTTCTCCCGGGCTGGGTTCCAGTGGTTCAGCCCAGAAGGACACCGCGTGCTCTCCAGATGTCCGCCCCTTGGTCAGTGGCGTTCTCTGTGGCGCTGGCCATTGTTCTGTGTGCACGGTCAGCCCCTGGCCACCTGGGAGAAAGGGTCAGAGGTGAGCCTGAGCTGACACCTGTTTTGTGGGGTTTGCTGGGCAAGTCAGTGGGAAGGGTACAGACATGTGAGTAAGGCCCCGGGCAAGTTGTACCTCTTTTTTCTTAAAATTATGAATTATTATAAACATAGACATAAGCACGAAGGATAATATAACAATATTCGTGTTCCCATTCAATCAGTGTAAACCAATACTTACATTTTTTATTTTACCTTAGATCTCCCCACCTCCTTTATTTTAAAAACACCGCCATCAGTCTGTAAAATACAACTGTCTTCAGGAACCCGAAGTTTTCTGTGGGGTAGCTGTGAGAAGACCAGCCTCCGGGGCGGGGCCTGCCCCCAGTGGTGTCTGCGTTCCCAGTGCCTCTCCTCAGTGCACTGGAAATATGGTCATGTGCTCCGAGTGTTCTGGGCTTTGAGGAGAAAAGCCACTCCACCAGGCCATAAAGTACACCTCAGCTGAGTTGTAGAAAGTTCTGAAACTGCAGTATTTCCTATAGTGCAAATAAGTGGTCCTTTACACATGCTGCTGCCTCTCTACTGAATTTCCCCCTTTAATTCTTGCCTAGCCGATGCCTCTTCTTCCTTCAGGCCTCGCTAAGTGTCACTTCAGACAAGGCCTCCCAAATCCCCAGTTGTTTAGACACTCCCATTAGCCCCTCCCCTCCTCCATATTTCAGTCTTGAACTGACTTGCTCAGTGGCTGTGCTCTGCAAGGCTGTGCATGATGCCGTTTCTTCTTCAGTAACCCCCGCGCTCCTTGCTCCTGCACCCCCGATACAGGAGACAGACCCTGACTGTGGGAGGGACGGGGCGTTCAGAGTGGGGGCCTGTGCTGCCGGCTCTGGCGGGGCCTCTGCTGCTCACTCCCCCGGAGCCTTGGGCAGGGTCTTCCCTCTCTAAGCCTCAGTGTCCTCTTCTGTAGAATGGGAACACTAGTGGTGCCTCGTGGGTGGTTAGGAAGGTCAAGTGGGCAGCGTGGGACTGCTGGGAGCCTGGGCCTGGGCCCGGCGCAGAGTCATGTGTCCTGAACATGCAGGTTCACTCCGCCCACCAGCGTGTGCAGTGCTCCCCCCCCCACACCCTCTGGGCAGTGACTTGTAAATGAAAAATGGCAGCGCCTCCTTTGGAACCTCGCCGAGGGCCACAGAGTAGCGGATCACACGGCTGCATTGCCATGCCGGCACTGGAGCCTGGACGTCAGACCTTCACCTCTGCTGAAGCACAACTTGCTGTGGGGTGGGGACACCTCCGGAGTCAAAATTATGAGTGTCGAGTGTCTGACTGTTCGGTTTGTTGTTCTGGAGGAGCAGAGTTTAAAGTGGAGGTCTGAAGGTTTAAAGTGGTGTGAGCATGAGCACGCACACCCTCCCAACCGTTCTGGGGGGTGGGGAGTGAGCGTGGGTATAGCTAAACCTTGGAGCCGGCCTCCGTCTCTGTTCAGAAGGAGGTTTGTGTGGCTCTTATGTTTCTCTCTGCCTCATGATTACTTAACAAAACTCATCAGAACTGATCTCCATTCTCACGAGTGAACATTGCTGCTTGCCATGAAATTCCCTTATCATACGGTTGTTATAGCAAAGCTATTTCCTTGTCTTGGAGGGTGATGCAGTGGGGAACAGAGCCTTGTTGAGAGCCCGCCCTCTGTCTCTCTCCTCCTCACTCAGCCAGCAGCACCTCCTGAGTCCCTTCTCTGCCCCAGGCCCCGTGCCAGGCACTTGGGGCCATGGAGGGGGGCGAGGCGGTCCCCACCCCAGAGGGCCTCAGAGACCAGTGGTCAGAGCAGCTCTTGTGCAGTGGGGGCTGCCTCAGGAAGGTTTCCTTTAGGTCAGGTAGCAGCTGCTTTCTCAAGTAGAAGGTTTGTGTTACGGCATTTCCACTGGGAGCAGAGAAACAAGAAGGGATTTAGGAGCCTTGGGGAGCAGTTGCAGAACCCAGAAACTGGAGTATTCAAAACAGTCCAGCAAGGACTTTGTGGACTTTTCTTCCTGAGACGGTGCCTCGGGCGGCTCGTCCAACCCATGGCGTTTTCCAAGTCAGAGCTGGAAGGCCTCCGTGATAACATCTTGCCCGTATTTGAACAGTTTCAGGGAAGCAAAGGGTGTTAATGTTAGTTGGGCCTCTTCCCTACTTTGTACCAGAACCATTAACCTTTTTGCAGATATTGTCCCATTTGATCCTGAAAACAGACACAGCCCTTCTTAGTGACTGGTGTTCTTTCCGTTTTGCAGGTGAAGCTACTGAGGCTCAGAGAGGTTCAGTAACTTGCCGAAGTTCATGTAACTAGTGGCAAGGAAGTGGATGGCAGAGGCAGAGTTTGACACCAAGTCTGTCTGACTTCAAAGACGGGTTTTTGTTAAATTTTGCTGCCTCTTAAGTATTCAGACAACTGTTTATGTTGAGCGGGGCTTTCCCTGGACAGCAGGCAGTGTGGTACGGGGTTGAGGACAGATGCTCTGGACTCGGGCCTGAGCTTGAAGCCTCACAACAGCATATATATGAGGCATCACTGGAGAAACTGAGGCTCTGGGATAGCAAGTGACTTGCCTAAGGGTGTGCAGCCAGTAGGTGGTGAAGCTGAGTGCGACCCAGTTTCCCTCTGGCTTCAAAGCCGTATGTTTCCGCAGCACCATTCTCCTCTCGTATGGGTATGGCCACATCCCTGGGGATTTAAAGCAGCTGTAAGGAAATGTGTCCTGGAAGGGTTGTGAGCCATTGTAACAGCTCACTGGAGGGGCTCTGTGGCATCTCCCAGAAGCTGGTACCTGTGGAAATGAGAAGGTGACTCACCTGGGTGGATTGTAGAATTACTGTTCTTTAATCGTACTTCCTTCAGTCCTCAACATTTATTGGACCTTTATTGACTTCTGGTCCAGCTAGGTACTGCACTAGGCACTGAGAACATGAAGGTGAAAGGCCAGGGAGGGAGAGAATCCAACATCAATTGCTATGTAAATAAATTTAAGGAGCCGATTGTAATTCCTACACGAGCACTCAGCATGTAGTACATTTGTCCTGGGTAATATATGTAAGGTGCTGTGGAAGCACAGATGGGAGGGACTGTTTTGCATAGTTTGGAGAGGGACTTGCAGAGGAAGGAAGTTAGATCTGGGTGTGGAAGGATGAGTAGGAGTTCCTTGAGTAGGAGTGGAGCAGATGGGCTGAGTGTATCCCAGGCAGAGGAAAACGCACGTGCAAAAGCATGGAGGCGTGAACCAGCCTGGTGTGTGGGGGGAATTATGGGAAGTGGGATCGCCATGGGTGGTGCCGGAAGATGTTCCAGAAAAGATTGCTTGGAACCAGGTCCTGGAGAGTCTCAGGTGCCGTGAGAGGGAGTGTGGATTTGGTCCTCAAAATAGCGGGGATACCCATCAGTGTTTGGTGGCAGGAGTGTGGTTGCCATGGTTAAATTCACTTCCGTAAGGCAGTTGCTCTGAGGAAGGGGGTGGACCGAGAGGGAGGAGGGAAGCTGGCAGTCAGGGACGCTCTTGCAGTGGTCTCTGCTTGGTGGTGTTGTTGAGGATGGGCAGGGGTGGGGACTTCAGTAAAGGAGATACTGACCTAAATGTGTTTGATTTGCAGACTCTGAAATTGACCAGCCCAATGGCCTTGCCATCTCGCCAACGTGCAAGGAGAATCCTTCTGAAGATTTTTGGGGCCCAACTTCAGTAGCTCCTTACCTAAGTTCTAAGAGTCAGCCCTCCACTAAAGTCAGTGCCATTGGAACCGATCAGTCTGAGAACATTGGTACCTCAGATGGCACAGAAAACTTAAAACAGAAAATCTGTGACTTGGAAACTGAGCTTGAGGGCTACCGGAACTTCCTCTTTCAGCTTCAGAAGCACTCCCGGTTCAGTGAGGCCATCATCACAGTTTCATGTGGGACAGAAGGGGCCCAGGATGGCTCCAATAAGCCCCAGGGTGGTACTGACGAAGAAGAGATGACCTTTTCCAGTTTGCACCAAGTGCGCTATGTGAAACACATGAAAATCCTTTGTCCGCCGGCCCCGGAGGTGATTGGCAGCGGGATGCTGGGGAGCCGCGCACGGCAGCGAGGAGAACGGGATTGTGCGCTGCAGGAGGAGCGGAATGTGGACGTGGAGCTTCTCAGTGAGATCCATAACCTGCAGAATAAGTTCAGAGACCTCTCGCCCTCGAGGTACATCCCGCCTCTGTCCTCTCCCGATGTCTACAGCTTCCCTCTTCGGCCAGAAGGTTGGAGCCGTGATCAAAAAGGGCCACGAGGGGTGCGTGGACTGTGGGCTTGGCGAGGGTAGCGAGGCCCTGCTGAGAAGGGAGGCCGCAGAGAGTGGTCCTGTGTCCTCCGTCACTGGCAGGGCAGATTCTGCCCTCCTCTGGTTGGGGATCAGGGCGAATGTTCTATACCAGTCACTTGGTGCTTTATGTCATGTGTTTTCTGAAGGGCAGTGTCCACTCCTGGCCGCCATTATTGGCTTTTACTCACTGTGTTGCAGAACTGAAAAATGTCCTAGGTGCGTGGGAAGAACAGAAATACTTTCATTATCTTTACCCTTTAAGGTCGTCTTAGAGAAACAAGCTGGCGTTGAAGGAGAAGAATTGTTAGGTCATGAAGATACGTTTTTGGGGCCTAGATACATACAGTTTTGCTTCACGAGATATGGCAAACGTGATCATTTGTAAAGCTGACCTTCATTTGTCGATAATTTGAGACAAACACGTTGTCAGGAGCCAGCGCGAATTTTTCAAAACTCCCCAAATGATGAGATTGAAGGAAGCTTGTATCTGTTGGAAAGCAGTTGTGTCTGAGCTTCAGTTGGGCACTTTTCTTATTTAACCCTCAAAGTCCCCGGAGGAAGAGGTGTTATAAAATGTGTTTTTGTAGATGAGGAGATTGAGCCTCAAAGGGGCGACGGTCACCCAAGGAGATTCACAGAGCCATCACCTGGGGTCAGGCCCGCATCATCCCTCTCTGGTACTTGGCTCCTTCTCATCCATTTGCCCAGTGCCCTCCCCCCCCACCCCAGCAGTCTTGCTGTTTGTTCTGTGACTGTGTGTGCACACTTGGGGCCGGGGAGTCACCGGTTGCACACACTGTCATCGTTTCAGGGACAGGGGAACATGTTGAACAGGGTCAGTGTCTCTGCCAAGCCACTGCAGAGCCAGGTTACTGCGGCCATGGTGTCTGTGAGCCACACTTCCCCTAACCTGTGTTTTCCTCGGGCCTCCCACTGCCCAAGGACTGCGTGGAGAGCCACAGTAGGGTGTCAAGAGACCCAGCAGAGCATGGGCTTTGTTTGCACCTGAAATCTTCGCTGTTTGACCAGTTGTGATCTCTGAGAGTCAGTTTCTTCGTCTGTAAAAGAGGAGGTTCATACACTTGTTGGAAGATGGGGAGGACTCGGTGGGTATAGAAATCCCCTGCCACAGTGACTGACAGGTCGTGGCCCCTCCATAAGTGGTAGTTACGACTCTGACCATGCCCTGGTATTTCTGTTGAGGGTAGGGAGTCCCATCTTTGTTTTCCTTTTGTTTTACAGTTTCTTTTGTTGCTCTTCACGAGAATTTGTGGTAGGTTCCCTGACCCTCGGACACTTGTTTCTACAATTCGGAATAAGATTTTTGAAGAGGGTATGGAAACTGATTATTCTCCTGAGTCCTTGCCAATCTTACTTTAATTGGGGGCTTCATAAGGTTAAAACTATTGCAGAAGACCCTTTGTTCCAGCATTCGTTGGCTATTTTGAAATCGAAGGAGTGACCTTGTACAGTTTCAATTTTTCTAAAAGTATATATAGTTGTACAGCTGCAGGCTTTTAAAAACTGTGCTCTTGTCATTTTTCCAATTAGCGTTAAGGTCACAAAAATTCAATTCTAAAATGGTACAAGCACTTTCTCTCCCCCTTTTATCAGATACAATTCATTAGTGCAGTCCCAAGCCAGGGAGCTCTCCCTTCAGCGGCAGCGGATTAAGGACAGCCGTGACATCTGTGTCATCTGCCGTCAACACATGAGCACCATGATTAAGGCGTTCGAGGAGCTGCTGCAGGCCAGCGATGTGGACTGCTACGTGGCCGTGGGCTTCCGGGAGCAGCTGAATCGGTGCGCCGCGCTGCTGGGCAGGCTGGAGCGGCTGTTCCTCAGCGGTAAGTGGGCGCGGCCCTTGGAGTCCTCAGGCACATCAGTGACCCGCCCAGGGCTTCGTGGAGGGCCCAGGAGGAACTGGCTCCTTGGCCCTACAAACCCTCCGCCCTCTGCTTTGATGAGGTGACAGCAAGGCCACACTGGCCGCTGCGGCCTTCCAGTGACTGTGCCACAGCCCCAAACCTGGGTTCGTGTGGCCGCCTCCAGGGCTGGGTTGGTGAGGCCCAGAGAAGCCAGTGGGGGGGCGGGGCTGCCCCTCAGCACCTGCCGCTCGGTTTCTGGTCCCTGTCGTTTCAAGAGAAGGTGGCAGTTGGGATTTTGGGGGGCGGGGTGAAAACTCATGGCTTTTATATATTGGCAACAACAAACCAAAATGAACAGAAATTTCATTAGTTAAAAATGTATTTGAGAGTCTGAGGTGGTCATAGGAAGGATGAAAGAAAACCTTTGCTAACCATTTGCTGTATGCTAGGTGCTGTAATTAATATTACTCATTTAGTAATTATTACTGCATTAAAATGTTTTAAAAAGTAATTTGCAATTTTCTGAGACTGCAACACAGAATTTCCATGTACCCTTCTTGCAGCTTTATCAGTGGTTGGTATTTTGCCACATTGCTTTATCATTTCTCTCTCTCTGTACACACACATACAAACACATGCATGTGCACGCATACATTAACTTTTTACTAACCCTGTGAGAGTGGATTGATGATGTCATGTTCATCAGTCCACCTAGATACGGAGACCAAGGCCATTCTCTTGCTCAACCACAGTTAACAAAATCAGAAAATGGTATTTTCTAATAAGTAGTCTGTAGTCAGATTTCATTAGCTGATTGAAGAATACCTTTTATGATCCCACAGACAACCACAGCTCTGAACTTTCCATGGATGAGTCGTGTTTCTTCATGTCAATGGAACCGCACAGTGTTAAAGAAAGAATGTCTTTCGTGGGAGTTTTGTCTTGATCCTGATCCAGTCCCCACACTGCACAGGTGTTGTCACGCCTCCTGTGGTGTCCTTCGATCTGGGGTAGTTCACCTCTTGTCCTTCATGAGGTTGACATTTTTCAAGAGTGCAGGCCAGTCTCCATTCCAGGTTGTCTGTTGTTTCCTCGCGGTCAGATGAGATGAGTCACGTGGTCTTGGCAGGAGCACTGCACCAATGATTGTGTCCTCCGGTGTCATGGTCAGGGGTCCACGATAGCGGTTTGTCTCATTTTTGGTGGTGTTAACTCTGATCACTTGGTAAGGTTTCTTCACTGTAAGTTACAGTATTTCCTGTGTAGTGTAAACGTCATTACTGGGGGATACTTTGTAACTCTGCAGGTATTTCATTGCTCTTCCAACTTGTGCCCGTGAGATTGACCATCCATTGGTGGTTCTTGCCTTCGTCAGTTAACGCCATGAGGATGGCGGCGTGGTGATTGTTTCCTAGTGCTGTCGCTGCTTCTTCGTTTATTGTTAGGTGGCATCTGTTATAAGAGTGGATTCTCCCTCTACCTCCTTTTGTTTATGTATTGTTTGTTTATTATCAGTGTTGACTTGGAGATTATTTATTATTTATTTATTTCTAGGCTGAGGCCAAGGGAGGGGGAAGAGAGGGAGAGAAGTATCACTGTGCGGTTGCCTCTCCCACAACCCAGTCATGTGATCCTACTGGGAATCGAACTGGCGATCCTTTGGTTCACAGGCCAGCACTTAATCCACCTGAGCCACCCCAGCCAGAGCAGATTCTCTTTTTTTTCCAGTGGACTATTTATTGTCCATTCCATCATCCATATCAATGCTTCCTTTTGGTGTGTTTGCCATGTTTTGGGGGGATGCTTTCTTACTTTCTGGCACAAAACAGATGTTCCAAGTTCATCTTCTACTGTCCTTGCCCCTGGATCAGCCGTCTCCCCGTCAGCCCTGGTTCACTGTAAAGGGCAGCGCCATTCAAGAGCCCAGAGTTGGTGCCAACCGTGTGTGTTGCTGTGGCCGTGCCACTGTTTCTAGGTCCATTAGCAGGCAGCAGGCAGTTCACATACACACACACACACACACACACACACACACACACACAATATATATATATAGTATATATGTATAAAAAGTATGTATATTAGAAGTGTATAATACACTTTAAAATCACAGTGGTACCTCCAGTTCCTAGTCACGCCCCCTGTGGTCTTTCTTCCCCTTCTTGCTTCCATGTTTTCGTCTCCCTCTCCCAGTTCACGACATCAGCGTGTCTGTGCATTAGCTTAATTCTGTAATATTCGCAGAGTTCCAGAATTGCTTTGCTCACATCACGGTGAAAAACAAATCTGAACGAGTTAAGATTTGTTTATAGTGATTTTTGTCTTTAGGCTAAGGGCGTTTGTTTAGTCAGGTAGTCAATTTAGTTATTTGGTTAGTTATTTGGTTTCATTCTTTCTACAGTCTTGTTATGTTATTCGTTTGAAATACAGTTAAATTTTTTTGTTTCCATTTATATCCAATTTTAGGGTTCCCCTATTCTTATTGATTTAACTTAATTTTATGTTTTAAATATGAGTAACATTAAGGTGGTTCCAAAGTTACAACTTTTATTCTTTTAAATTGTTTCTATGCAGTCTTTATTCTTGTGCCTTTTCTGAAACCCCCTGGAGTGGGGCCCTCAGACAGCCAGCGGCGTTTGCCACGGTCAGTAACTGTCCTCCACTTGCTGATTCCAGTGCTCTGTTTTCAGGGTGCGTTTTACCCAAACCCGCAGCACTTTTGGACACGAGAACCCTTGGGCTTGCCTCCCTTGGCTCCTAAGGTGATGCCCATGAGTCAGCTCTCCATCCACCCCACTGGCTGCCCCTTGGAAGCTGTCCCTTCAAACTGTGGTCCAGATCGGACCAGTCTTCACCACCTGGGCTCCAGGTCGCCATCGCCACACCACTTCCTACCCCCTTCCTCTCCTCCCTGGGTCCACACCCCTACCTTGTCCCACCACTGTCCATTTCCACATAGTAGTTAGCCTTTCAGATGTAAGCAGGCCAGTCCCTTCTCTGCCCAAGTTCTAAAGCCTGCCTTTGTGAGTTGCAAGGGTTAAATTAAATAACGGACGGGAAGCACTCACGTGTGCATGGCCCCACATCCTGCGTGCTTCCTTATGTCTGTTCCTGTGAGCTGGGTGCACCCCTCAGGACAACCTGGCCGACATGAAGAACTTGGCCCTCACGGAGGCGCGTCAGTTGCTCAAAGTCACAGCTGACTTGGCAGAACCAGGATTTGACCTCAGTTCTTCTCTCTTTGTACATATGGTACAGATGGTTCATGAAGGTCCACATATGTTCATTTCAATTCCAAGACAGAACATGGGGGTAGCTTGGCCCCTGGGCCCTGGGATTGTTGTTCCTGATTTTTGAAAGAGCCCAGCAGCGAGGCCCATTGCAGACCGACTTCTCTAGTTCCCAGTCTGCGGGACCTTTGAGGGCTGCCAGGGTGTAGGAGCACTTGACGTTTCCCAGCTTTGTGAAATCTGCGTCCTTCTGGCTAAGGTTTTCCAAATAAGCTAGTTTTCATTTATTATTGAAGAAATTACGGAGTCCTCAAGATGGAGCTGCATCTTCCATGCCCGAGATGCTTTCCATCTGTTTCTTTCCTTCCTGCAAGCCCTCTCCCCGGGAGGGCCCTGTGCCAGCTGCCCTCCCTCACGCGTTCAGCCCCCCCCTCTTGGTTTATTTCTTAGTTATTTACCTTGACAAGCCCAGGGAGGTCTCACTCTTTGTCTCCTGCAAAGCAGAGGTGTTGTAGGCTTGGTAGACAGCACAAACAGGACTTTATTTTTCCTTTCCAAAAGGCATGAAGGTCTCAGGGACCTCGCTGTGCCTTTTTCTCTTGGAAAAAAAATGCAGCACAGGTGGGTCTTTCCTAGATGCTGTTGAAGAGGTCTGGCTCCTGAATTATGAAGCGAGCTTCTCACAAAGCGGTTTTATATCGGAGGCAGTCACGTAGCATGAGTTCTTAAAAAATTTAAAGATAGTCTTTTTTATTAATACAAAGCAGTACACGTTTATTGTGGAATAACAGATAAGCAAATACTCCTGTAATTGCATCATTTATATAGCAAAACATGAACACCCTGGAGTTGATATTTTCAGACCTTTTTAAATACATGTTTGTATTTTGGGGGGTAGTAGGACTGTTTGCAGTCTCTCCCTTTGTTCAATTGTAGGTGATAAACGTGGATCTACATTGTAAGTGCTAGTCGCTGCAGAGCATGCTTTCGTATGAGTGTACGATTATTTGTTTAGTCATTCCCCATTAGACAGACGGTTTGGTGGTTCTCGGGTTGGGGTTATTGTAATGGACAGTGTATTGGAGTTCTTTGTGCATATCCTTGCTGTTTCTTTGTTAATGTTTAATTGGTTGCATGCAACAAGTAGTTTGACAGTGTGGTGTCCTAATGCTTGTAATGTGCTTACAGGGCCCAGACCTATAATAAGCTCTGGGTCTAGGCCCTGCAGATTTTGTGAGTATGTGCATTTTTCTGGGGTAAGGGTCTAAAACAGATTTCCTAAAACGAGTTGAGACCCGAAGTAGATCAAGAACGGGTATTGCGGTCTCAGGTTTCTACCACTTCCTTGTGCGCGTGCCTCCCAGGCCCACTGGCGTAAATCAGGATGGTGGTGTTTGTCCACAGTATGTCTGAGTAAGCCCTGGGGAAGGGACAGAGAAGACTGAGCACGTCCCCTTCCTCAGGGAGCTCCTTGTGTGTGCCAGGGCTTAGCCACTCGAACAGAAGATGCTGTGGGGTCCCTTCCCCTGGCTCTCCTTCTCCTGCAGGGTGAGCCTGACACACCCATTTCTTTAAGGCCTTCCGCAGCAGTTTACCCTTTCCAGCCCACTAACCTCCAAGTGATGGTGATGAGGAGGAGAAATGATGAGGAGGGCTGGTCTCTAACAAATGCTTCTTCTATGCTGGGCATTGTTCTCAGCCTATGACGAGGTATTATTCATCTTTGCTTAAGGAATGAGGAACGGAGAGGTTGATTTACTTGCTCAAGGTCACACAGGAAGTGGCAGAGTCTGAGCTCAGGCAGTTTGTTTCTGCAGCCAAACCTCTGGGACCCCACGGCATCCGTCTCACACTCCTGCCACGTGAGGTGTCCTGGTGGAACGTTTCTGAGGGTCAGGCCTTGTCTCTCCCCTCTCTGTGGCCCTCTTCACACCAGCCCCTTTTCTAGAACGCTTTTCCTCCTGGTCTGCGTCTAGACTCTGCCTACCTTCCAGGAGGCTTTCCCTGCTCACCCCGAAGTTGTGGCTCAGTGCACGCACGCGCCTCCACATCCCGCGTGCTCCCTTGTATCTGTTCCTGTGAGCGGGGGGGCGCAGTCCTCAGGACAGCCTGGCCGACGCGAGGAACTTGGCCCTCACAGAGGCGTGTCAGTTGCTCAAAGTCACAGCTGACGTGGCAGAACTAGTTACTTCTGGGCTGTTTGTAGCTCACAGATGACAGTCACTTCTGGGCTTATGATGGAGGCCCAGTGCTGGGGTGGGAAGAACGACAGCTTTGGAGCCCAACAGACTTGCGCTCAGATCCCACTTTTACGGTTAAGGGATTGGCTTCCTCTGTGAGGTAGCAGCACCTGTTTTGCAAAGTGGCCTGGCCAATGGTGGGAGCTCAGGAGGTCACAGCAATGATTTCTTGTGGACAGATTTTATTTCCTCAGAGCGTAAGCTCCTGGAAGATGGGGGCCTTATCTTGTTCTAGCCTTTGACCTAGGGAGGAGCAGGACAGGCAGTGCCCAGTCAGGATTTGATGGCAGTGCTGACGGCTCTACGAGGTATTCCAGAGAGCCACCGTGTTCCAGAGCTTCCCTTAGAGTCGAAATCCCCCCGCCCTGTCTGACCCGCAACATGAGCCGGGCAGGAGGCACCTCTGAACTCTGAAGGCAGGACTTCCAGAAGGAAAGGGTGTTGGATCTTGGCCTCCACAGTGGAAGGGGTTCATGGTCACTGGGGAGGGGTAGTAGGGGAGGGGTAGAGGGGTGTGCAAGTTAGGGTCAGCACAGCGAGCTGGGCTGTCAGAGGAAAGGGTGGGCTTTTTCCTCCCGTCTCCTGCTGTGCTCTGGCTCCACGCAGCCCCTTAGCTGCTTCTTATCTTTAGAGAGCAGTGCTTTCCTGCCTCACAGATAGAGCTGAGCTGTCGCCTCCTTTACATTGTCCCCCTAGTCAGGCTGGGTCGTGTTTGTGTCCTCCGTGTGCCTCCCCCCCCCCCCCCCCCAGCTGCCCTTTGTCTCAGCCCTGCAGTGTAGTTGCCTTTGGGTCCATCACCCCCCTTGGCCGTGAACTCACTGCAGGCAGGGTGGGTCGGCCCTCCCCTCTGTGCCCTCAGTGTCTAGCACAGGCACCTGGGAGGAGCATTGTAACCCTGAGGAGGAGTTACTGTGAGACAGAAAGGGAGAGACACTTGGGTTGGTAGGAGACACCCGGCTCTGGTATCTGAACTTAGTTCTGTGTGACTGATGGATTTGAGCTGGGGAGTCCTGTTTGCAAAGGGGCTTTTTAAGTGGTGGCAGTGTGCAGGATGGACCGGTGCAGAGAGGAAGTGGAAGGCAGGTCACCAGGTACGAGTCTGCTGTGTGGTAATCTCTTGTTCAAATATGAATCGGTTAACCAAATGTCCTTCTCTTTAGAAAGACGAAGTCTCTTCACGGCCACACAGCTTTTAGGGGGAGCAGTAACCTGAGAGATGGGAGCAGTGTTTTCACAACACCCATCCTCAGTGTTTGGACTAGCCTGACAGATGGTACCTTGTCACCTGTATTCAGGCAGTTTCTGCCACGAAATTCGGCGCATCAGCCCAGCGACCTCCCTGCGCACCCTGCAGTCACAGTTTCTGCTTCTGGTTTTAAGGAGCACTGTTGTGACTGGGGCGTGGCTGGGATGCATTGTTGGGCCATTACTACCTCCTCGAAGGATCTCTTATTTGAAGAGGAGGAAACCTGTGCTGCTGGAGTCTCTAGTGACCCTTCCCTGTGCGCTCTGGCATTTGGGCACTTCTCTTTTAGGAGTAGTTTCGAAAGTGCCTTGCGGGTGTGGTTTCATTGTGGTCTCATTCTTTAAGTACAGCTATGGAGCGGTTTGTTTTTCTCTGTGCCGCACATTAGTTTCTTCAAAGAGCTCATCCCAGGCTGCAATTTCCTGGGTTCTGAAGTATTTTTCAAACAAACTTGTTAGTCTCTTTGAAATCTAGGCTCCTGTGCTGCCTTTCAAACAGCAAATGACAAGACGCAGGAGAGAGGAGGACCTTTTGCCCAGCTCTGCTTTGTTTTGTCATTTCTTTCCGGCATTTCCCCTGTTGCAGACACTGGCTTTTTCACTGTGTTCCTTTCTGTAGTAATCCCTCTTCTGAGAGCCTTTCCTAAGGAAATTATTTAAATGCAGATAAAGCCGCATGCACAAAGTTGTTTGTTTCATTTGTTTTTATAAGAGTGAAAAATTGCAGATGACCTAATGTCAAAATGGGACTGGCAAAATAGTGGTATGTGTATGTCTACCATGGGGTAGTTAGTGTGGTCCTTAAAAATGAGGTTTCAAAAGCAAATTCAGTAGGAGAAATGCTTACAGTAAGGTAAGAAGTGAAAAATTAAGTCGTGATATGCTGCCACCCATGCCAAAATGCACAGACAAATAATGGAAGGCAGTCCTGGAGGTGGTGTCCGTTTCCTGTAGAGACCCCGCATTCCGTTAGTGTCAGAGGTTGGAGAAGGTCAGAGAGCCAGCGCCCAGCAGCGGCTTGTCATTGCTTTTAGCTTCAGTGCTGCTGCTTTCCTACTAGAATGAGCCATAAGGAGTCTGTAGTCTGAATTGTGTTCTTGGTAATCCTAAATACCCAGGGTTGTTAGAAAGAGAGGTTCGACAAATGAAATAGTGCCTGTGCAAATGCAGGAGCAAGAAATTACTCGGGAAAACTCTTTGAAAATGGTTTCCTTCTTCCTAATGCTATTTCTGCTTCCAGGGAAATCAGGAGGAGTGGAAATGAGCACCCAGAACGAACAGATAGAGAGGTGAGTGCACAGCGCTCGTTCGGAAGACTTCGTGGGTTTGGATCATCTGCCTGCTGTTTCAGTATCCCGCTCCTTCCCACTCCGTTAGTGACGCAGAAACACCTAGGAAACTGGGAATGGCCACACAAAACCGAGGGCACGTGCGTGGATCAGGCAGCCTTCATTCAGTTGTTTTAGGTTACCTGTTGCATTTCTCTGTCGGCCGATGTGACCCAGACGACACCTCCTTCTGTTGGCACCTGGTTCCCTGCAGAATAAATCCCAGACTCCCTAGCCTGACCTTTGAGGCCCTTCTCCGTCTGACCCATCTTTCCTTTCCACCAGGTGCCCCCGCTTCTGTCTTCTCTGACTTGTTCTCCAGGCTGTGACTTGGCGCAGCTGCACACTCTACCCTCTTCCTCTTGTAGTTTGAAAATCCTTCTTTGGAGTCAGGTCACAGGACGTGAACCTGGCTTCTCCTGACGCCCCGTCTCTCCAGTACATCCCAGGGTCAGTCGTTCTTCCTGCAGCACTTGACCCATAATGACGTTACAGAACTTACCACGTGGTTGTGTCACACTTGCTGCATTTATCTTTTGCCCCCAGAATTCCTTGAGAGAGGAAAGGAGCTAGCATTAATTGGGTATTAACATTCAATATTTCTGACCCTACGAGGCGAGCAATAGTCTCATTTTTGGACAAGGCGCCTGAGGGTCACAGTTACATACTTGCCATTGAGAGGCAGAGGTGGGATTTGAACTTGAGCCTGTTGTACGGTACTCCAGCGCCTGAGCTGGTATTGTTATTCCACATGCCTTTGGAGGGCAAACACTGTATTTTTAATGCCTTTATACCTGCTCCAGCCCCAGGTATCTGGCATGTAGTTGGAATTCAGAAGACATTCATGGGATAAAGGGGTCGCATACTTTCTCGGCTTTCCTCTATGGCCAACTGGAAATGTCAAGGTCTTGTCCTCCTCTGTTTACTTGTTAAAGGCTCTGATTGCTGGAAGTGCTGTGGGCACTTCCCTCCTCTTTGGGACAGCAGCCTTTTGGCCTCTAGAGAGTGAAATAAAGAAATAGAGACCAAACAAACTGAACTAACAAGGTAAGTAGAGACAGACTTGTAGGTAGAGAAGAGAACAGCAGCTACAGATGAGGGGAGGTTAGGGGTAGCAGGGACTGAACTAAAGGGAAAAAGGAGCTGCGGACATGGACAATAGTGGGGTGATTTCAGGGTGAGGGGGTTGTAAGAAGACTCAATGGAATGGAAAACTAAAAAGAAATAGAGACCAGTCTGGGGTGCGGAATTTTAGTTTTTGTTGGCGTCATGAAAGCCACCAGTGTCATTAGAGCGAGCAGGCAGGGGAGTGGCCGCAGCCACTGGAGGGCATTTTTATCAAGGTTTCTGTAACTTCGGAAGAAACACTCCTCTCCCGATGCAGTCTTCCCAGTTCACCCCTCTACTTCCGTGCTTAGAATAACAGGTCACGTCCTATTGGCAGGGAGTGGGGAGGGCAAGGAAGGCCTCCCACGCTGGACGTAGTCTTCGCTGGCATCTCAGGGCTGCGAGTGGGGGCTGGGGCTGTCTGGGCTCGTTTCCCTCCTGAGGTGGGAGAGACATTGCCCCTCTGAGCAGTGTGGCTAGTGCATTGAACATGAGAGTCACGGCTAGAGAGGCAGGCAGGGTCTGGCTGGGCCGGGCAGAGCCTGAACTCTGTTCTGTAGAAAGAGGGGAGTTTTTGAAAGAGGGGAAGTTGGGACAAGATGTGATCAGATACCGCCTTGAGAGGGGGTGTGGTTCTTGGAGAATGGCTTGGAAGGAGGCAAGGAGCATCCTGCTCAGCCGTGTGTCACCCCTTCTGTCTCTGACAGGTTTGTTTCTTTCCTCTGCTCTACCTTTTTCAGCTGTAGGTTTAGCACTCACATGGGTCACTCCTAAGCTAATTAAATGGGTGTCCTTGGCCCATTCGGCACTTTTGCAAGGCAGCAGCAAGCCCATGCATCCATCATGCTGTCTGAACAAAGTTGCATCTGGTGTTTACCTATTAAAGAATGCGTTGCAGCTTTGGAGTCCTTTGCTCTTGTCTGAGCTTATGAATAATGAGACAAGAAGTAATAGGAAAAGGGGGAGGGAAAAAAAGAGCTTAAATTAAGGAGCTTATCTATAATGGAGATTCACATGGGTTTTTCACAGAGTTCAGGATGTTTTTCCTCACGGCTTAGGTTGCCCTTGGGAAATGCAGGTTAATAACCAGATGATTACCAGGACAGTGATATTGGGGCCTGTTGGGGGACCACCAGAGGCCTGAGGTGTTTAAGCCCTATAAGACCACTTCATGGGTTTGGGTTGGCCTCCCACACTCTCCTGGGGCCTTGAAGGCAGGCAGACCCGGCTCAAATATGAGCTCTGTCCCTTGGAAGCTGTCAGACAATGGGCAAGTTTATGATGAGCCTCAGTCTCCCCAACTCTAAGTGAGGGTCATCCTCCCTACTTCAAAGGGGTTCTGCGAGGACCAAATGAGGTGGCGTATCAAAAGTGCCTGGCGTGCCGCTGGCATTGGTCAACAGCTGCCGTGGCTGATGATGCCCTCTCTCGGTCTCTCCCCTGCAAGCCAGAGGGTGGCTTCCCTTCTTCCTCGGCTCCAGACTCAAGCCCACTGAGCCTGTTTCGGTTTTAGAATGTCCTCGCTGAGAAAAGCTCTAGGGAAATGAAGGGGCTCCCAAGCGGCAGTGCAAATATGGGGGAGTTACAGAGGGCCCAGGAATCCGGAGTGTTCTTCGGTCGAGGTCCTGGCTGGGATCTTGATGGGATCTTGATTCTCTCCCAATCCTGATGGTCAAGGGTGGAGGAAGACAGCTTAACCGATCAGCATATCCTACCCGAGTCTCCTGAGCCTTCAGCCTCTCACGCCTTGTCTGATGGTGACACGTCTGAAAAGTCCTCCTGCTCACGAGACCAGAAGCAAGACAGCGAGAGCGAGAAGACTTCAGTCACGGTGAACAACTTTTCTCAAGGTAAGCGAAGCTTTACAAAGCACTTCAGCATAGCCGAGGTTTCCTGGTTTGAACAACCATTTGTCATCATGCCTTGGTAAGCAGCGTGCAGTGACGTTTGAGTATTTCTCTGATGAAAGGAGATCCTGCGAGTGCCACAGCGGGTCCTTCAGAGTGCCTTTGTCACTGGGGAGAGCTATGGTGGTTGAAAGTGTTGCTGGTTAGAGAAAGTCGTCTTTAGTTTTGAGGTGGTGACTTGTGTGACTTGGCATTCCCTCTCGAGTCTGACAGGGGCAGGCTGGAAAGTGCTGAGGTTACATATCAGTTCCGACTCGTTAATTGTTTTTCGTTTCTTCCAAACCCTTCCTCAGGCAGGGGCACTGCCAAGACTCTCCAGAGGTCCCCTAACTCTGTTTGGACATTTTGTAATTCTAGAAATCTGCTGTGCTTCTCTTCCGTGCAACCCTTGCCCCCCGGGTCAGCCCCTTGTCCTGCCTCTGAGCGTGGAGCTGTGGGCCCGGTTGGCCCGACCAGCCTCCTAAGCCCCCACCTGCCCCTAAGCTGCCCTTTACCCCTTCTGCTTTGGCAGCCTTTATTACCTCCCGTTGGGGTGTTAGATAGGGTATTGCAGAAGTTCAAGGAATAGTATAGACCAGAACAGACAGACCAGGGATCAGCACTCCCTGGAAAAGGCCAGATAATAAATACAGGATCTGGCACAAATAACACCCCCTTTTATCACCTAAAAATCTTTTATTACAAAATCATAAGCATGTGATTCTGTAACATAACAATGTCACACTCAAGCACACCACGTGACATTTTAGGTGACATGTTCAAATTGCCCATCTTGTGCGGAACATTCGTACACCCTACCAACCCCACTAATGCTGTTACTTCTGCTGGGCCCTGTATTCTGGTCTTTTGTACTAAATCCTGGCGCGGAAGCACTAAGGAGCCACTGATAGTATGTAAACAGATGATGTGGCTGGGGTCTAGTACAACTTTCTTGACCAAAACAGTCGTGGGTGTATTTGACTCAGAGGCCCTGGTTTTCTGGCCCTGGAATAGCCTCTGGACCTCAGCTGACATCTTCTGGTCTCTCTCCTGGTGGATTCTTTGTGAGGTGTCCAGAGTAGACCCAGAGCACAGGTCAGGCACTGGCACCTCCTTGCTAAAGTTCTTTGTTGACACCTGATGACATGGAACAGTGGTTTTCAGAAACTTTAAGTCTTTTTTTAGCAACACCCCCTCCCTTTTTTTTCAGACGAGCCTTTACATGTAGCTCCAGTGTGTGAAGGAAATGAGTGGAGGCTTTGTCGCCATGTGGCCTCTCAGGCTGCCCTGGGACACCGAGGGCCCTGAGGAGCACAGTTTGAAAACATACCTAGAGTGAGATGTGCACCTATTGGATGTAACTCAGGTCTCAGCTGGGGTCGTCCAGTAGCCGGTTGTCTACATTTGCTTTCTTTGGAGTTCTGGCTGTGCCCTCTGCGATTTCTGTGGGTTTCTAAGTATGATCTGCCTTCTCTAATTTAGGTCAGACCATGAATTGTTTCGTCCCCAGTGCTTCGGTGCAGAATTTTTCGAAATTTTTTATTGTTGACTCTATTACAGATATCCGTCCCCCCAACCTTTGCCACCTCTACCCAGCCCCTCTGCTCCCCCCGGCCTTCACCACACTGTTGTCTGTGTCCATGGGCTAGGCACCTGTGTTCTTTAGCTGACTCCTTCATCTTCTTTTGTCCAGTCGCCCCCAGCCAGGAGGAGCAGGCTTGGCCAAGTGTGCGGAACTGGAGTGGCTGGGTTCACAGGGCAGCGGGGCCACTCGCTGACCTCGGAGATCCCTGTTCTTTGGAACCTCCTGCTGGGGTGCAGGGCATGTCCAGGTTTCTCCTCTCGCCTGCCCCCCTTTTTTCCTAGTCTCCACCCTGTCTACCACCCCAGCCTTTGTTCACTTTCCGTGCAGAACCACTTGGGCATCTTTTATTTCTGATTCCTCTGAGGGCCCAGGGCCATCATGCCTTCCTGGTGGGTTACTGGGCCTTTTCCAGCATGGGGAGAATGCTCGCTGGAGCCCCCCGAAAACCCTCTGTTCACTTTCTCTGTTTATGTGTCTTCAGGCTTTTCGTCTTTGCATCCTTTTTCCCTTTTGTTGTATTTATACTCTGAACAGAGAGAGAATTTTGTGTTTTTCCTTTTCTACTTAATATTGTATCACAAACTTTCTGACATGTCATTACATAAATCATTGTTAGTGGTTTTAGATTAGTTTGTTGAGCATCTGAACTGCAGTTTTGGTTGTGTTCCCCTGGTGCTGAACATTGAAGTCCTTTCTAAAACTTCATGGTTCTGAATAGCACTGTAGGGAATATCCTTGAACATGAAGCTTTCCCCTTACTTGGGAGGTTTTTTCTTAACCTAGATTCTCTAAATTGGAACTTCTAGGCAAAAGATGAACACAGTGTTTCTGGTGGTTGCTTCTTAACAGGATTTATGGTTTTAAAGAATTAGCACTGTAAGGGTATTTATCCTGAGAGGGACGGATATTTTTCTCCCACTTTGTAAAGATGAGTGTAGTGTTTCCTTCACCTTGGTGAGGGCTGCATAATTAATACGTGGTGTCCGGTTCGACTGGGAATGTTTCCTTAAGCTCAAGCGGTGATTCCAGCTCCCAGCCAGGCTCCAAGGAAGATGGCTTGTTCTGATGGCTGCTGAGTGTTATCCCCGAGAAGCCAGCGGTGTGTGGTGTGGACAAACCAGCAAGCAAGGCTGCAGGCAGAGCAGATGAGTTCCTGGTTCACTCCGACCTGGCTGGCTGCTGGCCGGTGTGCAGGGCAGAGAGGCAGGAGCGGCAGGTGTGGGGCGGGGACGTGGCGGACGTGGCGGACGTGACGAACGTGACAGACGTGACGTGCCCGACGTGCCCAGAGTCCGTGGCAGACAGTCCTTCAGTGCCAGGCTGCAGCGGGGCCGCAGTCATACATTCCGGCAAATGACTTGCCACACTTGAGGCATTAATAGGAGGTAGCTGAAGGTTTGGGAATTAAGTCATCTCATAAACATTTAGATTCATGGGGAAATTACTATTTAATTAGGAAAAGATCTGTAATATTGTACTACTTTTAAATGAAAGTCATTTTGGAGGAATTAAAACTGGGTCATAGCATTAGTATAATGTTTTAAAATAAACATTACTAAGACATACCGAGTGTACCCTAATTGATGAATTAAAGACATTAGTTTTTGCCTTTGGATACTTAATTTGATTCTGCTTTAAACACTGATTCTAGAAGCCTACCTCTGGATGGGAACTGTGTTTCTTTCTTTGTTAGAGTGAGGTTTGGCTGAGGCTGAAAAATGGTGTATATGCTCATTTTGGGAAATAAGGGAAATTAAAATTTTCATGTACTGTATTATTAAGTATAACATTAAGGTAGATATAGAAGTTTTGAGAGACCTAATGTCCACTACCCAAATGCAGCCTCTGTGAGTATTCAGGTGCGTTTTCTTTGTTTGTGCGCGTGTCTTTGCTGTCTGCAGGTGTTTAAGTAGAACTATGACTGTGCTGACTGCCCACTTTGTATGTATACTTTTCTATGATATTATAGGATCTTCTTAATGTAATTTTTAAGTTATGTTTTAGTGATTATGCTATTACAGTTGTTCCAATTTTCCCCGCTTTGCCCCTCTCTGCCCAGCACCCTTCCTCCCTCAGGCAGTCCCCCCCCCATTGTTCATGTCCATGGGTCATGCGTATAAATGTGTATAAATTCTTTGGCTACTCCATTTCCTATACTGTACTTTACATCCCTGCGGCTGTTCTGCAACTGCCTGTTTGTACTTCTTCTTTTTTTTTTAAGAGTTTATTTATTTATTTTTAGAAGGGAAGGGAAGGAGAGAGGGAGAGAGAAATGTCAATGTATGGTTGCCTCTCATGAGTCCCCTGCTGGGAACTGGCCTGCAACCCAGGCATGTGCCCTGACTGGGAATCGAACTGCGATTGTGTGGTTCGCAGGCCCCCACTCAATCCACTGAGCTACACCAGCCAGGGCTGTTTGTACTTCTTAATCCCCTCACCTCTTCACCTATTCTCCTGCACCCTCCTCAGGGGAAAGAAGAGGAAGGGTTGTCAAGGAACATGTATAAAATACTCATGGACAAAGCCAAAGGGGGTAGGGTTGAGGGGGGAGGTGTGGGGCAGGTTGGGGGGGAGTGGTGGCAGGAGAGTGGAGACAACTGTACTTGAACAACAATTAAAAAATGAAAAAAAATTAAGCAAAAAAGAACAACAGAGACAGAATTATGAGCATGGAAAGCTTTTTGAGGGTCTTCATAATATAATTTTAATAGTTATGTGATACTACATCATAATGGATGTAATACAATTTATTTAATAATTTGAGTTATTTGTAGTTCTTACTATTATATACAGTGCCAGAAAGAATATTTTCATGCATTCTAGCAAATGGTTGTCAGCATCTCCAGTGATCTCTTTAAATGAACTAGAAGCAGTTTTTTTGTTTTTTGTTGTAAATGACATTGGGAAGAAGCTTTCTTTCTCAGACTAATGATAATCTTCATATATATGTGTGTGTGTATATTTATACTTATGCTAACAGGGTGTATTCTTGAGAGTGCCCTTCTCACCATTCTCATTAATGTTGAGATGAATATTTTGTTTTGTTTTTGAGTCTGAAATTAGTTAAGTGATACATGGATAGCATTCCTTTCAAAGACTTAGTCCTGAAAATATCTAGAGTCATGATGAAGGGAGTTTAATCAACTCTCGGGCAATTCACACAGACTTGAAAATGAAGTTAGTTTCACCATAAGGAAGATTTTAAATTAATATTTGATATTTACAAGAGTAAAAGGCTGCATTAGAGTTAGCATTAAAGTTCTATGGAGTGTAATCTTTCTCCATGACGTAAATACCTTCCCTCGTGGAGGCTGTGGAGAGTCCTGTCAGAGCCGTGCCTGTGGGCAGCAGCTCGGCCTCCCCACGTGGGCCTGGGGGAGAATTGCCATCACTGACTATCTTAATCCACCCAGGACTGTTGGGATCTCAAGATCGCCCCATAGTCTAGAAATTACTAACTTTGTTAGGGGCTTCAGACTTTAAATTAAAAATGTTCTTCCTGTAGACCTACTAATGGAGCATATACAAGAAATTCGAAGTTTGAGAAAACGTTTAGAAGAATCTATTAAGACAAATGAGAAGCTACGGAGACAGCTAGAACAGCAAGGGTCTGAACTGGATCAAGGTAAGAAGGACCTCCCCAGAGTCAGAGCCAGCGGGTGAGTGCTTCGTTCTTGGCGCGTTGGCGGGGAGGCATTCCGCGTGTTGGGAAGAGCATCGGACTTGCGGCCAGAGAGGTTTCAGTTCCAGTCCCGACTTTGCCACTTACCTCCAGGGTGTCCTCACGTAACCTGGCTGACTCTTATTGTAGTGACTCATCTTCAAAATAGGAATAATAATTTCCATTCCATCCTGTCGTGATGAGAATTACGTGAGCTGACTTCGCTTGAGCGCCCACAGTCCCTGACGGCACAGCTGTGTGGTCAGTGCTGATTCCCAGTCATTGGAGATGCCTGCCAGCCTCCGCCATCCTGAGCTGTGGTCGGCTCCTTATTTGCCTTTGGCAGCTGTAGAGAAATAGATATGTATTTTAAAACAAAACGAAGCAGTATTTTATCTTTTTGTTAATAATGGATTATAAAAATATTAGCATTTTAGCAGTGTGGCAAATCTCACATGCCAATCAGAAGGTCATCAATGATGTCGAGTAGGGAGTCACAGTTAATGCTGAATGGAATATTCTTCCAGGAGGAATTTTAAACTTTTTCCTGTAGGTAAGACATCATATGATTCAAAAATTAATACCTCCATTCTGCACCCATCCATGCTATTACTTCTCTTCCCACGTTTGCTAGTATCCTTAAGTGGTGTTTTTTAAATGTAAAAACACATATATATTCTTTTCCCTTCCTCACTTTTCCCAAGGGTATAGGATACCTTACAACACCATTCTGTCCCCCTTTTCTCTTCGAACAATACATTTTGAACATCTTTTCTTGTTGCTCCAAAGAGAGTGTCCTAATTCCATGCAGAATGTGTTTTGAGAGCAGCTTTGTGCAAGAGGAGAAGCCTGAGATTGTTGGGGGCTGGACTACCTGAGTGCGGATCCCAGCTCTCCTGTTTATTAGCTTATGACTCTGGGTGGGTCCCCTACCCGTCCCAGTCTTAATTAGCTTCTGAGAGTCGCCGAGATTAAACGAGGCAGCATGCGTGAGGCCTTACTCAGTGCTCCCCTCAGTAAGTGGTGGTTTCTTACCACTGTCACTTTTATCTTTCTGTTGTATCTTGTATGACATTACTAGTTTAACATTGCAAAGCTCTGCAAAGATACTGAGTGCTGGAAAGATGTGCTCAGTGGCAGCGCTTGAATCTTCGGACCCCTGGTCTAGTTCCCTTTCCAGCCCATCGTAGCCATCAGCCCAGGAGGACGCCTTCCCAGAGTGCTGTGCGTGTGGCCTTTTGGCTCAGGAGGGTTCCATTTCTCTCTCTGCCTCCACTCCCCCTACCCTGCATCCTTCGCACTCACCCCCAGGGAAATTTATTAATCTGAGTTATTAGTCATATCAAACGCAGGAAAGAAATACACGCCTGGGCCCTTCACATTCATTCTTGGTAATGCCTGAATTAGATTCATTCTGTTTTACATTTTCCCTGGCAAATTCAATTATAGAATTATTTGGGGGCTCAAATGGCCACCAGCTATAATGGAGCAGGCACTCGCTCTGGAGAGTAATTCACTCTGACGGGAAGATTTACAAAGAGGCATTCATAACGGACTCCCGCTGGTGGGAAGACACGCTCTTCTCCCCGTGTTGTCACGGCTTCTGAAGAGACAAAGAAATAGGTGTGGCTGCGCCCTCCCCCCCGCCCCCCTGCCGTGGAGGGGTCCCCTGGGAGTGGGTGTGAGGAGGGCATGGCCCCTTGTAATGCTGAGGCGGACTGCTGTTGAAAGCCGTCATCTCACATGTGTCTGCCAGCTGTCACCAGTGCGCGGGCTTATAGTCGGGGGAAGACTGGCCTCTCAGAAGTGGCCCCGCTGGCTCCGGCCTCGTCAGAAGCTGCTCTTTGGCCTGACCGTTTCTTTGAAAAGTGACCACCTTAGCTGTGGTCATAGACAACTTCTCTAGAGTTTCTCTTGTTCATCTAGATTGTTCCTGGGTTCTGATTTGGCTCCAGCCTATCAGCAGTCATGACATTAATATAAACGGTAATTGCAGGAACAGTAACTTCCATGTTTCTTTTGAGCTAATGGAGACTTAGGGCAGTTATGTGACTTGCCTTAGGTCATGCAGCTATTAAGAAGCCAGAGCCCTGGTTCAAACCCAGCTGTCTCTGAAAAGACACCAGAATTCACAGGGAGAATAGAGGAAGGTGGTGAGGAGAGATGTATGTGGAGTAAAATCTGTACGACATTGTGGCAAGTGAATCACGAGCGTGAGTAAAAGGGCGCTACAGAGTGGCAAGTGTGAGCTTTGGCTCTGGGAGACGGATGCCACACCTTCCTTGTGGGGGTTGGAATGCTGCAGGTAATCATGGGGCGCTGGGGTGCCTTCTCCTGCAGGTAACAAAGTGTGAGTACTGACCTGAGTAAACAGTGGGGGTGTATGTGTTCTCGCAAAGCGAATCCAGAGGCAGGCGGTCCAAGGCAGGGTTCGTGCCTGTGAAGACTGCAGCAGCTATAAGTGTCACAGCCTCTTAGGACAGTGTCCAGAACACGGGAGGGAAGAGATGGTGGCTTCTCCCTGTCCTTCTCTTTTCTCTGGGCGAGAAACCTCCCAGAAACCCTCAGCAGGCTTCCCAGCCAGTCTCACCGAGAAGCAGCACGTGGCCCTGGTCTAGCTGCACCAGAGGCTGGGGAGCAGGTGGCCAGCACTTGGCTCTGTGGGCTAGTAGACTCAGTCCCTACGGGAGACCGGGGCGGCGGGGAGCAGGGCCCCCTACATGGGGGAGGCACCTGTACGCCAGCCACGCTCTGAAGAGGGCAGCTGCGGACAGAAACTTTACATGCGGGGCAGATGTAGAAGGCTCCGAGGACAGTGAAGTGTCAAAGGAGGTGACTGGCCAGAGGGAGGGACTGGGTTTCAGAGACAGACCACAGCCCCGGGAGGTGTTTACAGATGAGGACACTGATCGGGGTCGGTGAGTGACCCAGTCTGTCCAGCTTCAGGCCCTGATCTTGTTAGCATACACTTAGAGGCAGCGAGTTTAAGCTAAAAGTTGAAAGACGGTGTGATTTTTAACAGGGGAAGAGGGGGTATGCTTTCTAGGCAGAGGGAATACCTCATTCCTCAAAGTTAGGGAGATGTGTGACCGCACAGTACGTTTGGGACACAGAAGTGGCCCAGTTTGCTGGCATTTGAAGCAGGAGATTGGAGCCGAATAATGGCCCTCTGAAGTTTGCCCTGGCATTTGGTGTTTTGTTTGCGTTTCATCGTTCTGGGCCATCGCAGGTCTTTGAGCAGAGAATAACGTGAACGGATGGTGTTTAGGATGATGACCACATTGGCAGAGTGGTCGGGAGGCAAGGTGATAAGGCCGGAACCATGGGGGCAGCAAAGAGGGGACCAGCGTCCAGGCATTTGGAGGAAGACTCGGCAGGCGCGGTTGCATGACTGGGCAGTGGAGCGGGGTTGCTCCCAGGTGTCTGGCTGGGGTCAGGGAGAGTGGCGATGCCATCAGCAGGCAGCAGGACAGGAGATGGAGAGAGGGCAGGTTTGGAAGCATGAGGGAGGAAAGGTGAGGAGTTCCGCTCCACCTCTGTGGACTGGAGGAAGTCCCACAGGCTGCAGGGTATGTGGGTTTGGACCTCTGGAGGGAGTTCTGTGGAGGTGAAGACTGTCACCCACAAACTCCACCGCAGCCTTGGTCTCCTCCTTTGTCCACCCTTAGGGCAGGTAAGATGTGGGGAAGCCCCGTCTTCTTTTCCTTTCCAGCTCACTCTTATTTCCTCATTCTTATAGACTCTGGTAACACCACATGTAGTTCACAGGAGTGATTTTCAGTGTATATGCTGTTTCCTCATTGTGTAAAGCTATTTTCTAGAAACTTCTGTACTGACCCAGAGACTCTGCATGATCGCTGTGTGTGTTTTTATAGGTTCTTCAAACACTTTTGTTTGTGGGTCAGAGCTGCATAATTCTCTGATGTCAGAAATTCGTTTCCTGAGGAAGCAGAACCAGGCCCTCAATGCAATGCTTGCCAAAGGCTCCAGAGGTAAGCACTGAAGGATCCAGAGGTGGCCACCTACAGCCCTCAGGGGGCCCCGGAAAGGAGGCAGGCACTGGATTCGGTTTGACCCTGGTTCACGCCCTTGGCCCTGTGACTTTGGGCAGGTCACGTGACCTCTCTGAACCTCAGCATTCTTAGCTGTCAAATAGGACTGCCATACCTCATTGGGCTGCTGTGACAGACCCTGTAAAGCCCTGCATACAGTGCACGTTACTTTCTTTGCCCGCCACCCACCCTCCATACGACCTCCCCTCTCTTGTCTTTGGCGGAGAGGAGGCCCAGCAGTGTTTACGGCCACATTTCCGCCAGAGATTTCCTACCGTCAGGAACGTTTTTCCAGTATTTCTCATAAAGGTTCCTTTTCTTAATTGCTTCTGTTTGGAGCTCAGCCCCCCAAGAGCTTCCACTTACTTTACCTCTCAGTACTTTCCCAGACTGACCGTTGTTAGTCCTGCTTCACGGGTGAGAAACTGAGGCTGAAGGCATTGACTGCACAGTGGGCACGGGGCTAGAAGGTGGTGCAGCTGGAACTTGGGCAACTTCCCTAGAGGTTTTGGTTTGAGAGATGAAATTTGGGCTTCTGCAGGTCACTCATTCATCCAGCAAACACCCCTGGCTCCGGTTCTGTATCAGGGCCTGGGTGGATTCCGAACAGAAATGAACGAGAGCTGGTCTGATGGGAGACCCAGCTGCGCTGCCCACGGCAGGCCAGGCTGAGGACTAGCCTCCACGGTAGAGGCCAGCTCAGGGAGCTGCAGGACCCTGGGGGTGACATCTGACCCAGGGAAGGCTGGTCTTCAAAAGTGGGGTCTGGAAGGATAAGTACAGACTAACCAAGGTGTCTAAGGTTTAGAAGAGCCAGGACCTTTTCAGTAGAAGAGAGCAGACAGGGCCTCGGAGTTTGAGGCGGGCCAGGGTGGACCGGTCAGGAGTTGCATGACGCTGAGTGGGCTGGAGTCTGGGGGGGGGCGGGGGGGGGCGGAGAAAACTGGCCCGGAAGTCAATGTGTTGAGGTTAAGAGTGGAATCAGGAAACCTGGGTCTGAGTCCTGGCCCTGACACTTGTTGGCTGTGGGACCTGGGGGAAAGTCTTAGCCTCTTCGGTCCTTATTTTCCTGTCTGGAAAATGGGGAAAAGACTAGTACCTACCTTGGAGGTTTGCAAGGAAGAATAAATAAGATGACACGTGTAAAGATCTTAATGCGATGGGTGCAGTTAGCTGTCACCAGCTCTTCCAGCAGCCCGCACGGTGGGGTGCTTACAGCCTTCAGGGTGCTTGTGAAGCCCCGTGCAAATAGTTGCCGGGCTAATCCTCATACTGGCACAGATGAGGAAACTGAGGCACGGAGAACTGAAGAAACACACTCAAGGTTGTGGAGTCAGTAAGCAGGAGAACACTCAAACTTGAACACGGCCCTCTGCCTCGGGGTGCTGGGTGAACCTCGTTCATTCCTCAGGGGAGGTGCTGCCCTTGGGGCCTGGCGGTGGATGGGCCCCGGGCTGCCCTCTGCCCAGCCTGCTGCCCAGCCCGCTGGCCCAGCCCGCTGAGCCCCCTCAGCCAGACCAGCAGGGAGGCTTGTGGACTTCGCCAGCACCCATTGCCAGGATCTGGGGCCTGTTTCTTGCCTCTGCCTGTAATTTCTCCCCACTGTCTGCTCTGTGAAGGCAAAGTAACTCGGTTTGCACAGCCCATTATTTAATAGAAAATTAAACAGGGCCATTTCATCCCAGTGACGTTTAATCTGCAGCCTTGATATTGACGGATTTATCTGCCCAAAATGCGTTAAGATCATTGGAATGCCGGAATCATAAACGCCAGATTACATCTCATTCTCTTTGTACTCCCGGAGTGCTGGAGCTGAAGTGTTGCATTTGCGTAATAAGGTTGGAAAAAACAAATGGTCTCTTCTCAGTGGCGTGTTCTGTGTTTGTAGATAAACAGAAGGAGAATGAAAGATTACGAGAGTCCCTCTCCAGGAAGGCTGCGAACCTCGAGCACCTCCAGCGCGAGGTCGCCGGCATGAAGGCGAAGAACGGAAGGCTGCAGCAGGAGGCGGGCCAGTGGCAGAGGCGCAGCCAGCAGCTGCTGCAGGAGCTCTGTGACAGCCGCAGCGAGCTGAGCAGGTAGCGGCCTGGTGCACCTGTGTCCTGGGGCATATGCGGGCGACCCTGCTCTGGGCTGCAGTCTTGGCACAGGGCACATCCACCCGCCTAGCGCATGGGGCCAGCAGTGAGACAGTGAGCACCCAACACAGAGTGTATCAGGCGGGGGTCAAACTTATGGAGAGAGGTCATTGGAGGAAGGAGGATAGGGCCTGGGGGCAGGCTGTGGTGGTTTTTCCAGGGCAGGTCGGGGAGGCCTCTGCAGAGATGCCCTTCAGGAAGTGAGGGCGTGAGCTCTGCAGTATCTGGCAGAAGGTCATGGTTAGAGGAAAGGGTACAGGCCCGGAGGCACGTGTCCTTGGCTTCTGCAGGGCAGAGCAGGGAGGCCGAGGTGGGGGTGAGGGCAGAGATGTGGCCGAGCGCCGGATCATGCAGGACCTTGTCACACACAATAAAGACTTTGGTTTTTGCTCTGAGTGACACAGCGAGGTTGGGGAAGATTCTGAGTCGAGGAGGGCATGAATCGGACTTCGGTTTTAAAGGGGCTGTACCAACTGCTCTTTGCAGTTTCCCCTTAGACCCTGTCTTGTCCCCCATGTCTTCCGTCTTCCTGTCAGCACTCTTGAGTGTCCGGCTCTTTTAGAGTGACCGACATCAACCTCAGTTACCCGAGGTGGTGCTGTGATTCAGCGAGATCAGTGACTTGGCCGTCACACAGTCCTGGCTCCTCCGTGGGGTGGTGCACCCTGGAGAAGACAGAGCCGTGGAGCTGCTCACCGCCTCTTCTCTGAGTTGCGGGTTAGCACGCCCCTTATCGGGTGCCTCTGAAGATTTCAGGAGATGACGTGTGTAAAGGGCTGGGCCTGGAGGGGTGCTCTGGAAGTGGTAGCTGTGACTGGAATTCTTAACCACGCTTGTCACCAAGTCCACACTCTTCTAGCTGGAGGGTGGATTGGCTCACCGTGGGGTGATTCGGAGTCCCTCCAAGTTGGAATTGACCTCTCCTCCCCGTGGTGCCCCGGCCTCTGCAGGGTGCAGGAGGAGGTGAAGTGGAGGCAGCAGCTGCTCTCACAGAATGACACGGTGCTCCAGTCCTTGCGAGTGGAGCTGAAGGTGTACAAGAAGCTGGACGAGGAGCACAGGATCCCCAGAGGTGCGGGCACTCTGGGCCGAGGCCTCTCCTGGCCTGGGCTGTGCGTCTTGGGCTGTCCACTCACCCAAACAGGGTCCAGCGCTCCTTCCTGAAATGCTGTCATCAGACCCCACGCTCACCTCCTGGGCGCATTAGGTATATTTTGCAGCAAGCTTTTTCTGAAGGAGGCCCAGGAAACAAGGAAGGCTCGGGAGTCAGGCCAGCTGGGCTCTGGGTTTCCACTGGCCTGGTGCCCGGCTCTGTGGCTTTCGGCAGGGGGTCTCATCCCTCTGGGCCTGCTTCTTCCTCTCGAAAACATACCTACTGATACCTGTCCTGTAGGTTGTCATGAAAATTCAGTGAGGTAATGCACTAAACGCATCCTCGCACAGCACCGAGCACGTCGCAGGCACGCAGGGTAGGACTCGTGGTAGGGTTTTCTTGTCAGCGTGTTTCCTTTTGCCCATCCAGTCAGCACACGTTTACAGAGCTCTCCCCACTCCACACTGGGCACTGCCCTGGAGGTGGGTGTCGGCCCCAGTCCTCCCTGTGCCCCAAGAGAGACGCGGCTGTAAACTCAGGTGTTTTAGAATCAATTTTGAGGTGTGGTGGGGTTTTTTTTAAGCTAATTTTCCACATGGTTTCTCCCTATTGAACGTTTATCTAGAAAAAGGTCACCTCCCAGCTTTTATTTTCTCTTCAAGTTGCTTTTCTTATTCTTGTTGTGCCTTTTTAATATACTCTGGCTCTTAAAATCAGCCCCTTTCATTCTATAATTCCACCCAAATAGATTTTATTACTACCAGACATAATTTCAGGGTTTTGGTGTGCAATTTGCTGGGCTTTTATGGCCAGAAGTGAAAATTAATTTCCAGCTTTTATTTAGCCTGTGGAATAGCAGCAATTAAGCCTGCCAATATTTTTGTTTTCAAAGTCAAGTTGTTATTTTAAATTGTACCTAGTTTTTAGGAAGGGAAGGGTGGGTGCTGGTGGTGGCGGGTGGAGAACTCTGTCAGGCTCCTTCAGTGGCTGATCCTGTGGCGGAAGAAGGTGACAAGGCTTCCCCTTGCACGTGTTTGCAGAGTCCCGAGCAGAGGCGTTGGGAGAAGCCTGGAAGGGGCAGGCCCCTCTCGGTGACCTGCGTGACCTGCTGGCGGAGATCCAGGCTCTGCGGACACAGCTGGAGAGGAGCATCGAAACCAACAGCACGCTGCAGGGCAGGCTGCAGGAGCAGCTGGCTCAGGGCGGCCGCAAGGCCCCAGATGCAGCTCTCGCTTTGGCGCTCCAGACCCTGCCGGCGCCCGAGCCCCCTCAGCCAGACCAGCACGGTACTGCTCCCGGCTCTCCTCGCTGTCGCAGGACGGGGCCCTGTGTGTCTGTGCGGGACCCTCGAGCTCTTGCATGTGGCCCTTGCTCACAGAGGTGTCCTTCCCTTGACAGCAGACATACTGTACCCTGACCACTGATTACCTGTCACCTTTGACAAAATGGTGTAATCTCTGTCTGGGGCCCCCTGGTTCTCAGGGAAGGGGAGTTTGGCTTCCGGCCACCCTCATGGCCTCTGGTCTCGCCCCCTCCCATCCATTCAGTCCTACTCACATCCCTCCCCTGCTGAAAATCCAGTCTTTCTTCCTGCCTTTGAAAGGGAACTTAAACCTTTTGTCCTGGCTGTCCGTGTTTTTCTGAATCTGAAAAAGCATCCTGGTAGTTTGAAAACTGGTTCTTTTTTGCACGTGTTTGTGGGTTTATCGTCTAGCCCAGCAGAGGCTGTGTAGGGTGGCGAAGGGGGCGAGACTGGGCTCAGTCCTCTGCCACCTGCCCAGCCAGAGGGCCAGGCTCACAGCAGTCGGGCAGGCCGTCCTCTTTGCTCCCGATGGAGGAACTAAGACCCAGCGAGTTGCTCAGAATGACACAAGGAGTCGGTGATGGAGCTTGAGAAACCGTTTTTCAGCTCTGAGTCCAGAACTGTCCCCGAAGCACCACCTGCCGTTCCGGAGCCTCAGGTGCCGGGGTTCCCCTGCCCGTCCAGTGGGACGAACAATGCCCACGCGTTTCATAAACACGTGTTGTGAGGGTTTGGACTGTCTTTAGTTGAATTGGAAATTATGTCTGTTGCCTTTAATTTAAAAAATTAACATCTCTTAAAGATACCCAGTCAACCTGCTTTAGAACTTGTGATTGGCTCATTGGTTTCTCCTTATAAGGATTTTAAGTTTTTAACTAAAAAGGTGATGTGACAATATGAAACAGAAAGTGGAAAAAAATCCTTCACGATCTACAAAAAGACAGTTTCTTACTTGGCATACTTTTCTCCATTCTAGTCTACATTTCCCAGGTGTAGGCATGAATTTATGTTGTTTAGAGTGGTTTTTGTGCCGTTCTGTGTCCTTTCTTTGTTTTTGCCCAATCTCATATCATAAATGTTTCCCCTCTCTTCCCATGGGCTTTCTGATTATTGTTAGCAGGTTATTGTTGGTCACCAGACCATGACCCTGGTGATTATTAGAGTGGTCTCTGATTTGGGGCTTTATTAGACATCAGTGTAAATATGCTTTTCGCTGGTAAACTGAATTCTTAGGATAAAATTCTACTGGGAGAATCTCAAAGGGCCTGAAGGTGCCATATTGCCACCTCCTGTGTGAGGCATACATCAGCAGTGGGCATTACTGTTTCGAATGCGGGTGCTTCCCTACTGAGAGCGTTGAGAGGGGGCCCAGGAGACTGGGGGGTGGGCGAGGGGAGACTGAAGCAGGAAACAGTCCTGTGCTTGGGGTGTCCAGGAAGGGGAGTCGGGCAGCTGGAGCAAGGGGGCCCCCGAACAGCCTGTGCCTGCTGCTGAGCGTGGTCTGGGGTCGGCCCTGCGTGGGCCGCACAGGGGGCACCCCGAGAGTGTGTCAGAAATCACATGACTGCCCCAGTGAAACACTTTCCAGGAGTGAAGGTTCGAGCTGTATCTAGGCAGCAGCCTCTCTCCCTTTGCAGAAGACTTTTCAGAACTGGATTTACATGCCCCCGATTGGAAAGTTCTGCTGGGAAGACTGCTGTTTTGGGCAGAAAGAGATACCTTTTAGGAGTCACAGCACACCTTCCGGAGGTGCCTGAGCAGGAGGAGCTGGGTGGGGCATCCGAAGGCCTGGACGGTTCTCGCTCTGCCAGCACGCTCTGGGCTGTGCCAGACAGGTCACCTCTCCGTCTCTCTGCCTTGGTCTCGTCTTCCAGGAAATCTGCATTACACTGCCAATCTGCTCACCGAGCTTCTTACTACATTCCTGAGTGGAAGTGGTTTCTGAATCAGGAGTCACGGGTCATCTTGTACAGCATCTCACTGATTCCTCCTTACATTGTTTCAAATGCATTGCCTCCCAAATCCTACTTCGGGTCGCTCTTCCGCCTTGCTTGGGTTCCTGCAGCAGCCTGTAGACTCACTCCTGCAGTCCAGAGCGCAGATCTCAGCTGGACACTGCCCTGCCCCATCCACCCTGAGTGGGTCCCCACAGACCTCACAGTGGCTCCCTGGGCTCAGCTGTTGACCAGCTTCATGACCGCTGGGGGTGTCGTGACAGCTCACTGCTCAGTGCCTTTGTATTTGCTCCTTCCTCTGCTTGCATTTCACCCTCCTCCTGGGTTAGCACCCTTCCCCTGAGCTCCCGCAGCCTCCGGCCTCCCTCGCTTAGCCCTGACCGCCCCAGAGGAAAACTGCCTGTTTACCTGTTTGGACAGGAGGGTCCTCCCTAGGAGGGACTGGGCTGCCTCACTATTACCCCGTGTCTGCACCAGCCCGGCAGGAGAGGTGCCAGCGAGGGTGTGGACGGACGCTTGTGTGCCAGGCACTTTACTCTTCAGTTCTGTCTGTGAAACTAAAACTTTAACAGTTCGTTTTCCTTCCCTTGTTTTGCATTTTGTAGATGGTGACAGACGTTCTGTGGCCACTGGCAATTCATGTGATCTGTTTGACCCCACCCAGGCGGTGGCTCCGAGATCAGGTATAGAGGGAGAGTCTGGGCTGACCACAGCAGGCTTGGGCTCACCTGTGGGGTGTTTTGGGTGGAAGAGAAGGAGGTCCCTGGTTTCAGCTTGGCAGGGTGTTTGGCAGGGTTTGGGATTTCATGTTCTCAGCATCTCCAGCTGGCGATCCCCTTCTCCAAGCCAGCTAGTTTGTTTCTGGCTATTACCAACCTCAGTGACATTATTGGGTCTCTGTTGATTAAAGTGTGACACCTTCGAGTGGCTTTCAAGGACCCCCAGCAGCCAGCCTTGGTGTGGCCTGTCTGGCCTTGTCCCTCTGCCCTCGAGATCTCATCCAGATGGGTCACCACCCTGCAAACATGGTCCCTCTTCCCTCCCTCCCTCCTTGCCAGGCGGCCCTTGCCCCCTCTCTGCCAGTGAAAATCCTGCTGCTTCCTCCACGCTCACCGTGAGTGAAGACTTCACTGGTGTCCCCAGTCAGAATTATTTGTCCAGACATATGTGGGTCCAAAGAGAAAAGCAACAGGCTTTTACCTCTGTTTAGCATAAATTTTTGCACCTTTTCAACTCAACTGTTGCTTTGTCTAGCAAGCCTTCCCTGACCTCCCTTCCTGTACAGAGAATTGATGTGGTTTTAACTCTGAGCCCCAGCCCTTCATCATTGTGCTGTTACACCTCCCACATGGTGCCTGTGTTCTGAGCAGACCTCGGGCTCCTGGAGTGCAGGCACTGACTTGATTCATCTGTGCAGACCGGGGTCTTCTGCAGAGTGGGTGCCTGGCCTGATAAGTGTTGTTTGAATTGAACTGAGCGTCTCCCACATGATACAGAAGCCCGGCGTGGGGTAATACACAGGCCGAGGGCCGCTCTTAGCCCTCCTGCCTGGCTTCAGTGTGGTTGAACGCAGCTCATGGAACAGAGTGCTGCCCCCAGTGGATCTGACATCTTCCCTCTCATTCTGTGGCTTCAGAGACTCCTCCACTCTCTAGAAATGACGTGGACTCCCTCTCCTGTGACAGTGGCAGCTCTGCCACCACTGCCCCGTGCATGTCTCGCCTGGTCCCTGGCCACCACCCGTGGGCCAGCAAGAGTGGCTGCCACGTCCTGGGCCTGATTGAGGACTATGACGCCCTCTGTAAGCACATTGGCCAGGGCCAGAAGCTCCTTGCCGAGATGGACGTTCAGATCCAAGAGGCTCCCAGCCCCTCAAGTCAAGAGCTGGGAACAAAGGTAACCTGACCCGCAGAGCTGGAGGGAGGCAGATGCTCACTGGGGGCAGGTGTGGACCTGTGGGCTGAGGGTGCTCGGAGGCAAGGGGTGTGAGTGTCCTCAGTTGGGCCTTGAAATGGGGGCCCTGGAAATGTAGCCCGCGAAAGCTGAGATGTTGGGTCCAGTCTGGGGGACTGATGCTCTTTCCTGTGGGAGGGACCCTTGTCAAGGCTGATACCCTGTGGCACTACTGTCACTTCCCGGGGATCTGCCCTACGCCTGCCTCTTTCTGTCCAGTCTTCCATCCATCCTTCTGCCCTTTGGTCCTTCAGTGAGTCCATCGGTCCCCTGCCCAGTCACCTGGCTATCAGCCGCCCAGGCCTCTGCGTGGGCTCAAGCTGCTGTGAGTGAGATAGCGACAGTCCCATGCTTCACGCAGCAGGTGGCAGCCACATGGAGCTTCTCAGCAGCTCTGCTGAGCCCGCCGGTGTGAGATGACCCACAGCCCCTCAAGGCTGCTGGCGCTGCCATCTCTCCTTGAAGGGCAGCTTTTCAGGTGGTGTTTCCTCCCGTCCCAGAACAGCCCTGGGAGCAGGTGACGTCATTCCTGCTGCTCACTGCTGGGCTGCAGTGCCTTGGAGCTGTTGAGATTGGAGTTCAGTTCTCTGCCCTCCAAGGCCCTCTCTCCATCTCAACTCAGCTTCCTGAAGATTGCTGTTCATCCCCTCACTCCCCTGGGCAGAGACTCCACGTGCCCCGGGAGCAGTTTGGGCGCCAGGGGTCTCTCATTCACAGGCCTGCTGCCTCCCTCCTGCCACCGTCCCCAGGTCCCCCAGGGTGCCCTGCCCCCGTGTCAGCCTGGGCTGCCTGCTGTGTCCTGCTTGCCGGCCACAGCTGGCTTCCAGTCCGGCCCCTGATGCCCTCTGGGCTGGGAGACCCCTCAGTGCCTTTCAGCTCTGCCTTCTTCCTGCCTCATCTTGCTGAAATCTCTCAAAGTTACCTTTCTCTGAGCACTCGTGTGCCAGGTGCTTGTCATCAGATTCCTTGTTTCTCCCAGACTGGACCCAGATTCTACTGGTCCCTCTTCTTGGGTTCTGTCTGAGGCTACTTGAGCCCCCTGCTCCCTGGTACCTATTTTGCCTTTTTGTTTTACTGTTACATTGTAGAGGTCAATTTTGCATTTTATATTTGACTAGACAATAAGCTCCAGGAGAACGGGGTAGTGTCTTGCTCAAAATTGTATGTCCACTGCCTAGCTCAGGGCCTGGCTTGGAATAGATGTGTGGTAGATATTTGTTGAGTGAATCAATAAGTATTAATAAGATTATTGTTCTTTTGTGATTATAATCTTTATTGTGCAAAAGTTAGAAACTAGAGAATCATAAAAACAAAATGTCGAAATGCCACATAGTGCTCAACACTTAAAATGTTGATAATACACTGTTAGCTCATTCATAAAGCTTAATTATGATTCCAACATATATGAATTTTATATTTTGACTCTCAGTTCACAGTATGTTAACATTTTTCCTGTCTCACTCTAGAACTGATTTTTATGGCTGGAAATAAGCTAATGTGGATTTATGTACTGTTTCACCTGGCTGTTGGATATTTCAGCTGTGATGGTCCTTACAAATGCATCACTGGTCCTAGCTTTGAGTAGCCATTACGGATGAGTTCCCAAACGTGGAGTTGGACGCTCCAAGGTTGTGAACTCTCCAGGGCCCCTGTGGCAGACCTGGCCCCGCCCCCTTCCATTGTTATGTGGCTGCACCTTTGTCTTCACTGCGCAGTGTTATCTGTAAGTGGCTTTGTTGCCAGTTTGATAGCTGAAAGGGGTGTCTTGTTTTATTTTTATTTACTTCATTTTGAAGACAATGCTCTTTTGTCTTTTAAAAATGTATTTTAGTGTGTTGGTCATAATTACATTAGACAAGACTAAAATGAAGGAGAGAATCCTAGAAGCAGCAAGAGAGAAGGGGACAGTCACCTACAAAGGAGTTCCCATCAGACTGTCAGCTGATTTCTCAAAAGAGACCTTACAGGCAAGAAGGGGCTGGAAAGAAGCATTCCAAGTCATGAAATCCAAGACCTACATCCAAGATTGCTCTATCCAGCAAAGCTATCATTAGAATGGAAGGGCAGATAAAATGCTTCCCAGATAAGGTCAAGTTAAAGGAGTTCATCATCACCAAGCCCTTATTGCATGAAATGTTAAAGGGACTTATGTAAGAAAAAGAAGATAAAAATATGAACAGTAAAATGAGAACAAACTCACAACTATCAACAAATAAGCCTAAAAGAAAAGAAACAACGAAAACAAAAACTAAGCAAACAATCAGAATAGGAGTAGAATGAGAAATGGACATCACACAGAGGGATATCAGTGGGGAGGGGGAGTGAGGAGGGAGAAATGGGGGAAAGGTACAGGGAAGAAGAAGCATAATTAATAGACATAAAATAGACAGGGAGAGATAAAAATGGAACAGGAAAGGGGACTCAGAGAACTTATATGTACAACCCGTGGACATGAGCTAAGGGGGGGAATGTTGGAGGGCTGGGGGGACAGGGTGGAGGGGGGATAAAGAGAAAATTGGAAAAGCTGTAATAGCATAATTAATAAAAATATTTTTAAAAAATTACCAAAAAATACAGTTTGGGTTTCCCCCCGCTGTTCATGTTCCTTGCTTTCTCATGCTCTTGGCATCCGAGTGTGAGTTGGCTCCTGCCAGCAGAGAGGGTGGGGGGGACTTGCGAGGCCCCGCTGTGCGAGGCAGTGAGCTGTCCAGGGGGTGGTGGAGACAGAGGCGTCCATCTTGCCTCCCTTGCTGTTGGCGTCGCTCACTGCCCCTAGAGGCAGCGAGAGTGGTCCCACCATGTTGCTGCTTCTTGGCATAGTAAACACAGTTAATGCAGGTGGTTATTAATCATGGTTATTGACTGGGCTAAAATCACCACCGAAATTCTCTCATAATCTGTAATTCACCCGCCTTTAAGAACAATAAATTGGTGTCATCTGGCCCCAGGCTCTTGCTCAGCATGTGGAACAGGAGCCCTGCAGTCTGGAGATTTATGCTGCCTGTTGCAGCTGGCTCGTCCCCCGTCTTTTTCAAGACTCCACGTAACAGCCTTCTTATCCCCCCACGCAGGGTCTGCACCTGGTGCCCCTGAGCAGGTTTGTCTCCGGAGTGAGCAGAGCCAAGCTGGTCCTGGAAGAGGCCGAGAGGTTGCTGACGCTTCTCTGGAGGGTCTCACTCCCCACAAGTGGCCAGTGCACACTGCACTGTGAGCAGGTGGGTGGTGCCACATTGGTTCAGAGGCTCAAGGATGCCACTAGGGCTCGTGTCTCAGTCTCGTGTGCATCCAGCCCAGGACCTGGCTCACGGCAGTCGGGCGGGTGCTTAATATGGGGACTATGTTGGGTGGCGGGGGGAGGAGGACAGGGAAGGCGCTGTGTTTGTTAAGAGCGGTGTGCCAGGCACTGTGCTGGCTGGCCCCTGCGTGTTCCCCCTCACCCTGCCCTGCCCCCCTCCCAGGACATCAGTGTTGAGGGAGATCCTGTTTGTATTCCATACCTGAGGCAGCTGAGGTCGGGAGGTGAGGGCTGTGCTGGGGGTTCCAGAGCTGGTGTGGAAGCACAAGTGTCTGAATCTAGAGGATGAACTGGTTTTATGGGCTTTGGGGCCCAGCTCGTTCCCTTCTACTCAAAGTCTCTCTCAGTTCACATGCTTTTCTCTATCTGATGCCTTTTGTTAGCTTTCGGCATCATGTTTGGTGGGCCTCACTCAAGTCTGTTTTAACTACTTAGAAACTGCTTTTTAAAAATCAGTGAAAATCACTTATTATATAACCATTGAAACTTCCTTAAAAGCTTGACTTTATAGTAAGGTGAGTGTGACTGAATTAAGAACAGTCGCTCTCGCACCCATCCTGGTCGCCATCTCATGGCCGCAGTCAGGAGTCAGGCAGCGCAGAGTGGCCCCTGGTTTTTGTCTGTGGGAAACGTGCATCGTGACAGGTGAGCACCCACCGTGGTGGACAGAAACCACCCCGGGAGCAGGAGTGCGCAGGTTAAGGACCCCTCGCTGGGTGGCCTGATAGATGTCTGCCCCTTCATTTCTCTAACCTAGAAATTCTTGCCCCAGGCTGGCAGGAAGGCAGAAGGGAATGTGCGTTCCGTGTCAGCGCTCACCTGGTTACCCCCCTTGCTAGCTCTCCAGCGAGGCAGCTCTCTCTGTGAAAGGGTCTCAGGAGCCTGTCCTCAGATTCCCTCTCGGATCCTGGGGAGCAGGTTTGGGTGCAGTAAGCTTAGGACATATGCCACCAGTCCCGGCGCAGGAAAACTGTGCTTTGCTGATGGGGCCTGGAGTGGGGGAGGGAGTATCAGAGGGAAGGGGGCCTGTTGGCATCCAGCACGCATTGGCCTTTCCTCCTAACCCACCAAGCGCTTTTCCGTCTTAGGTTTAGATGACACAGATGTTCTACTACCTGTCCCCCGCCTCCCTCCCAGCTGGCTGGCTCCTGGCCTTTCAAATCTCAGCTTGCTTGTTTCTTCAAGGGCAGAAAGGGCTCCCTGTTCACTCAGTCCTAGCTTTTGTTCAGCACGCCCCTAGCACAAATTATAATTATGTTTTTGTTTGTTTAATGTCTGCCTTCCTCTGCTTTCAGTGAGGGGCCAAGTCTAATTTGTTTATGTTTTAAATGAATCAATGAATAATTTCCTTTCATACTCGAACCTTTGTCCACAGGATTTTTAAAGCACAATGTGTCTGAACTAACCAATTTACCCTCCGTGCAGTGTTTTTGTCCTCAGCACATAGTGATGTCTGTTAAATAGAGTGCAGTTCTTACTCCACGTGTGTCTGTGTGTGTGTGTGTAAACTCGAATCATACTTGCATCGACCTCCCGCACTGGCGAATTGGTCCAGGGACTGGTCGGTGCTCTTGATGATTCCTCCCGTCTTTCCGAGGCTTTCTTGGGGAGTCGATGATGTTCACTTTAGCGCGACAGGATGTTAGAGCCACAGAAAGGACCTTCGAGACGCTCTGATACGGTTGCTGGTGCGCACAGACCCCTGTGTGGGGTCAGATTGCCTCTGGCTGCTTTTCTGCCCCCACCCGTGTTCCGTACACCTGTCCCTGCCTGTGTTCTGTACACCTGTCCCCACCCGTGTGTTCCATACATCTGTCCCCACCCGTGTTCCGTGCAGCGCCTTTTCCTTGGTGTGAAATGTGTGTGAATCAGATTTCCAAGTTTTCACCAGCAACCCCAGTGGGTTTTCACTCCTGGTGTTTTCTCTGAGTGTCATTCATTGATTTGCCTTTTGCATTTAATGCATTCAGTCCCTTGGCCTACTCAGGAAAGTGTGACTGTACCCTTCAGTTTGTCCAAGAAAGTTGTGGGGGGTTACACATACATTCACCTGTTCATTTGCACATTTTTTAAAGGGAAGGGTAACTGATAAGAAACGCAGGCTACCTGTAAGGATGAGAAGGACGAGGGTGGAGGGGCAGGATGGAAGGGAGCTTCCTGTGAGCGGCCCTTGTTTTGTAAGTTTGACTTTGAAATCATATAAGTGCTTTTACATAATTATAAATAAAAATAAATCAAAATGCAAAAAAAAAAGCTGTTTCTAAAGATTCATAGCAGGATGCAGTGAACCAGCCTTAGTGTCTGTAGCACCGAAGGCACAGGCACGCAGAGGAAACACTTGACCTCTAACAGTCATTTGGCTGCACCGTCCCTCATGGAGCTACTCTGAGGGCAGAGGAGCTACAAAAACATTTTTAGCTGTTTTCAGTGATTAAATTGTTAGTAATGCTGGTATGGATATTACGAAACTATTATATTTCTGTTATAAAACAAACTTGTTGAAATTTTTGCTGTCATAGAAGAGATAATAAATTTAAAAAATTAATGAAGTGAAATTCCTGCAGTCTTAATTTGAATTGGAAATATCAGTATGAACTCACGATGTATTTACTATTAAAAAAATTTACAAGTTCTCTCTACTTAAAAGGCTGTAAAAGTGTTCAACCCAGAACAGCGAGCACCTCTGGTGCCAGCTCGTGGCTTCTAAATACCTTTCCCCCCTGAGAGGAGCTAGGAGTCCTTGGAGAAGTGGCTTGATTCTAGATGTGGGGCAGGGAATGCAGGATAGGACCTTAGAACTGTTTTTATCCTGGGAGAGGGGAGGGGGCAGTGAGACTTGCAGGTTTGCGGGGTTTCTCAAACTCTGGCTCCTCAACCCGCAGCACCAGCACCTCTGGAAACGGGCTGGGAAGGCAGATTTGGGGACCTCGTCCCAGACCCACGGAATTAAAAAGTCTGGGAGTGGCCCCGCATTCTCTTTTTACAAGTCCCACTGGGGGCTCAGGGAGCCACTGGGTCAAAAGAAATTTGAGAGACACATCAGTCAAATGCAGAATATGGTGTTTTTTTGTATGCCAGTTTAATTAGAATCAAACCAGTTGTTAAAAAAATGAAACTGTGATGTGGTCAGAGAAATGTGTCTGCTGACACGCATTTGGTGACAGGAGGTGGTCATTGTCATTGTTCAGGGTCTGATCATACTGTGTGTGGATTTTTTAAGAGAATCATTTTCTTTTAGAGCTATACATTAAAACGTTTTATGGATGAAATATGATTGACTTCTAGGATCAGTTTTCAAAGTACTTTTAGAGTGAGGATGTTGATGGAACAGTTTTGGCCACGATTTGATCATTCCTGGGTACCTTGGTGGTCCATTGTCATGTGCTTTCTACTTCTGTAAATGTTTGTGTATCTTCATTGTGAAAAAGAAAACAAATGCAACGTACAAAGAATGCCCCAGCTCCAGAGTCCAGTGGACGGACGGACGGACGGACGGACGGACGCTTGTGGGGAAGCTGAGGCCTCCTGGGCGGTGGGTGCTTTTTGGCTCGGAGCTCAGCTCTGTGGAGCTCCTCCGGGAGTGAGGCTCTCTGTTCTGCTCTCGGCATCTCACTGTCTCTGTGACAGCGGCCTCCAGTGAGTTAGGTATCAGTTACTGCCTTTTTCTGGAAGCCCGGACTGAAACTCCCCAGCCGCAGCGTCAGGACAGCCGGAAGCGACGAATGGGGCTGTCGACCCTGCTGTTTCCACCACGGTGTCGCTGTCCTGTAAAAGTGAAGGCTTTGGTTCAGAGGGAGAGCAGACTCATAATGATCTAAATTCCTCATTCCTCGTTTCGGGGCTGGATAGAACGTGTACAGTGTGTTTGGAGAGTGCAGCTGACACCTAACCCCCCACCCCGCCCCCACCCGTTGGCAGCCGGTCTTGAGGCACCTACTCTGAGCCAGGCGCTGGTGGTCCGAAGGAAGAATTCCTGAGTTCTGCCTTCAGGCAGCGTGTGGTCCAGGAGGCCAAGCAAACGCGTAAAGGACCAGTTACCACCCAACGTGAGATGGGCAGTGCAGGGGAAGCGTCCAGCACAGTGGGTGGGCACCCAGAGGAGCAGAAGCCAGCCTAGACTCCTGGGGGGGAGTCTCAAGGAAAGCTTCCTGGAGGAGGTGATGGCTGAGCTGACTTTAGAGGGAGGAAGAGAGGCTGGCGAGGCAGAATGGAGGTTAGCTGGGCAGGGCCACGTGACCCTCCGCCCTGCCTTCAGGCGTCACCTCCTTTGAGTCTCACCCTTGCAGTGGAGTGACGGTTGGGAGCATCCCTATTTTGTGGAAGGGACTCCAGCTCTGCGATTGTCCGAGAATGTGCGGCCCTTAAAGTGGCCAGAACACAAATCCCGGTGGGCTCTTACTTAGCAGGAGGAAGAGAGTGGAGAACACCTGCTGTTTACATAGGCCGTTTGGGGAGAGCAGTTGAAGCCCTTGTAGCTGACACAATTGTTTAATCTCAGAAGTAGGTTAAAGCAGGGAGTAAAAAATTAATACATACCTTAAACATTTTAGTTTAACTTAAAACAGTTAAGTGCACATTCATTTGCCATTCTTTTGATGTAGGGCCAGAGCCTCCCCTTTGAATGCGCGTCTGCTCTGTGGAGGTCTGCGTTTTCTTCCTTTCATAAATTACATCCATAATGTATGTCTGTCACTTCCAATTTCTGTTCCTTTAAGATGAAGAAAAATCTTAGACACATGAAAAGCAATTTGAATATAGAACTTCGCTAGACCGTGTTCTTCCCACAACTTTATGGCTGATTCACCCACACCTAATTTGCCAGTAATGTGTTTTTTAGTGACTTGCCTTTATCATGTCTTTCCTGAGGCATATGTTAGTTTTCATACAACTGGGTCTCTCTTTTCATACACATTTCACAGCTTTACTTAATACTTAATTCACATACAGTAAGCCTTCACTTAACATCGTCTGTGTGACTTTTAAGCAGAATGACATATAACGAAACCAATTTGACCATAGACTAATTGATACAAACAGGAGTTAAGTGCCCTGGGCGCCTCATCGGCCTTAGAATGAGGTCATCCTTCACTCGAGGACGTGCACAGCTCCCCTCCTGGGAGCAAAGGCATTCGATGTGGCAGAGGGCGGTCTGAGCCAGGGCACTGTGCGGGCGGCTAGTTTAGGAGGGAGCGTCCCTGAGCCCTTGGGCGAGTTCGGAGGAGACTAGTTAAGAGGCCCCCTTGGTGTGCGTGCTTCCCCTCCGAGGACCGGGGTCTCTGGTTCCGTGGCCCCTCACCCTCTCCTCACCTCTGAAAGGTCAAAATCGGCTCCCCAAAGGATCACACTCTCCTAATAATACTTTGCTATCTCTTCTTAAGATTTAACAATTTAAAAAAATGAGCATTGTAGCTTTTGTTTAAAAAGTCAGTCAATTCTGATAAATTTTAAAAAACGAAAATAAAACATTCTGAATCACATTTCTTGAGGGTAATCACTCTCAATATTTTGATGACATTTCTCTGTCACCAGTTTTCTGTAGACATCTTGATACACCCATCTGTGGGTACAGAGATATGTGTTCAATTTCGTGAAACCAGAATGCCGACTGCAGTAGCCGTTCTGGGCTCCTTGTCGCTAATTACTGTCACCGAGCAATGTCAATAAGTACAGCTCTACAATATCATTTTTTAAAGATTTTATTTATTTATCTTTAGAGAGGAAGGGAAGGAGAGAAGGAGAGAAGTATCAACGTATGGTTGCCTCTCGTGAGTCCCCTGCTGGGAACTGGCCTGCAACCCAGGCATGTGCCCTGACCGGGAATTGAACTGTGATCGTGTGGCTTGCAGGCCCGCGCTCAATCCACTGAGCTACACCAGCCAGGGCAAAATACCATTTTTAATGGCTGCAGAATCACCCCGCTGTGTGCGAGCACCGTAATTTATTTAGCTAGATCCTTATTGAGACAAAGCAGGTAGTTTATTTTTTCCTACTGCAAGCACCTCCGAGATGAGCATCCTTGAGTACAGGCATGTTCTTGTGCTTGTATTATTCCCTGGGGGTAAGTGCCACAGGGCAGAATCGCTGGGTCAAAGGGTTCAGTGCATTTTACAATTTGGTTAAACCTCGACAGGACACTTGTTCCCCCTGGGCCACCAGCGGTCCTGAGAGAGCAGCTTCCCGTGGTTGCTGGAGTTTGCCTGTTTTTGCCAATCTGACCAGCAGAAAATGGCTTCTACTTTTCATTTGGGTATCTTTTGTTAGTCAGGGTGAGCATCTTCATACATGGTTTTATAATTCTGCCTATGTGGCAGGGTGGTTTTCTATTCTCTGTTCAGTTTTCTAATTCCTCTTTTCTTCAGATTGGAGAAATGAAGGCAGAGATCACCAAACTGCATAAAAGATTATTTGAACAGGAAAAGAAGTTACAGAACACCATGAAGCTTTTGCAGCAGAGCAAACACCAGGAAAAAGTCATCTTTGATCAGTGTGAGTGAGTGGTTGGGGCTGGCCGCCATGTCTGACCACTTTCTACCTCTGGGGACTAAAGAGCCAGCCCTGGACCTCCCCCTTGGGAGCCTGGACCATTCGCCATCGTGCCTGCTATTTGTGGGTTTCCTTGTGGACCCACACAGACAGATGAGTTCACTTACCAGACTTCTGCGAGGGGGCCACTGTGCGTGGACTGTCCCCTCATTGGGGGCCGGTGTGTGGCGTGTGCAGTGATGGGAACACGGGCAGGCTCTCAGGGAGCACGAGGGTGGGGTGGGGCGGGTGTCACTGTGCCCTGGGAGGAGCAGGCATTGGTCAGGCGGGGGCAGAACAGTGTGGACAAAGGCAGAGAACAAAGAAATAAGGTTTTATGTGCACAAAACCATCGACACTTCACATGGCTGGACTAAGAGCTGTAAGTGGCCACTTGAGGCAGGAGGGGTCTGGGGGACAGGACTGCATCACAAAAGGCCTGAGGTGGCAGGCTCAGGTGTCAGGCTCTCAGCAGAGCATCAACCTGTCACATCTGCGTGCCGGAAAGGCTGGCGAGGAGCAGCCGGTTCTTTGGCTGGATTGACGAGAAGGACGCCTGGGCCGGGCAGTGGGCACCCAGAGGAGGGGGCGGGTGTGAGAAACACTCTGCAGACCAATGCAAGGCTCAAGGTTGGTGAAATGACTCTGTGAGGTCCGCCCCAGCCCTGATCTGGGAGCTTCAGAGATTGTTGGGAGCAGCTGTGTGTCCCCACTGTGGACCCTCAGCTCTCACTCGTGCTGCGTGTTCAGAGGCAGCCTCCGAGTTGCTTCCAGAGCCTCCTGGCAGCGCAGCCTCGGCCCAGCCTTGGGCTGTCAGCCTGTCATCTCCCTGTCTTAGCAAAACTGCTGACCATGGCGCTTTTCTTTCCTCGCTGTTTTCTGCACCCTCTTATTGAAGTCCAGCGTTTCTGGGGCATTTCCGAGAAGTGCAGAACATAGATTAGTGTCAAGTAGGAGTTCTTCGTAGCTCTGTAAGAGCCTTCTGAAAACAGACTGTGAGACTGGCGGAGTCGGAACTGCAAAGAGAGATGCTTAGTCACTAGCAGGTGCTGGGTCCTGCTCTGTGCCCCCATGCCAGGCGTTGGGACAGAGGTGAATGAGGCAGTTTGGCCAGGGGGAGGTTTGACTTAATGGGGGCGGCACGAGAATGAGCTGCAGAATGGTGAACCTTGAGCCGCAGGGGGGCAGGAAGTTGTGCTTTTGTTCAGCCCCCAAGTCCAGGGAGAGTCAGAACTCGCTGTATCAGCACCCCTCAGTAGCCCTGAGCAAGTCAGGGCACGTAAAGTGAGCCCTGTTCACAGGTGAGCACCTTTTGAGAGTGGGTGGTAGGTGCAAGTGGGTGAGTTCTCGTGCACATGCGAAGGACAGAACCCAGCCGATGCGAAGGTTGGTGAGTGTGGACTTATTAATGAGCAAGTTCAGATCTCCACTCTCCTGTGTGACCGGAATAAGTGACTTCAACTCTCTGAACTTCAGATTCACCATCTGTGATTGGAGACAGTAATTCCGAGGACTCACACCCGCCAGGCAGGCCTCAGTTCTGAGCACAGCTTTATAAAGTGCCCCAGTTTCCTCATCGGGTGGGAGTGACACCTTAACTTCACTGTACTCTTCTGGGACAGAGTAGAGGCTCAACAGACGTCGTCCTCTGCCACCTCTGTCCCAATGGGTCAGACTGAACCCCGCATGTGGAGGTGGTAAACCATGACTAGTGTGAAAAACCCCAGATGTGTTACAGCATCTCCCACGCTCTGACGGTGTCACCCATCGCCGTGTCTCCGAGGCCTGCCACAGAGCAGGCGCGCGGCTCGGTGCCGGGAGAGGAGCGTGCCCAGGGTCACGCAGCTGGTGGCCGACCTGGCTGTGGGTTCCTAGCCAGGCTCTGCAGCTCGTGCTGATGGTCAGGGCCTGGGAAGGTGCTCGTACCTTGCGGCCTCACAGGCCTGCCCCTAGCCCTGAGTGACAGTGTAAAAGTTGGTGTAGTGTCCCCTCCTGACCCTTCCCTGCATGGCAATGGGAGGAGCAAGGGCCTAGGCCTGTTCTCTGCTGGGGGCAAGCTGGACACTGCATCTCCTCCCACAGTCTACAGGAGACAGGAAGGAAAGACTGTCACCCTGAGACCTGAGGACTTCGCCACGCCCTCGCAGTGTGACCTGGAATCACCGGCTTCACTTTCAGTCTCTGGGACAGGACCTGCTGCTCGGGGCTGGGATAGTCACCTAGGTGACAGTTGTTAGCAGCTGGAAACCACTGGGTGGTGGCTTCCTTGCCAGCACTCTGCTAATGCAGAAGGAGCCAGCACTGGGCAGGACAGACCTGGGCTCGAGTCACTCCTCCGTGCCGGGCAGGTCTGGATTTGGGACACGCCCTTTATCACTCTATCCTTCCGGCTTCTCATGGCAGTGAGGATTTCTGGGAGTGGGGAAGGCGGGCGGTGCCCCTCAGATGTGGGGGCCCTTCCAAGGGGCAGGCGAGCCTCTGCTCTTCCACTGGGAGTGGTCTTTCAGCGTCTCATGATTTTAACCTCCACGGCTGTGATACTCGATCGCTGGAGACTTGGGAAAGGTGTGATCTCTGGAAAGATGCATACGTTCACTCACACATGGACTTGCACTTAGTTTTTGGGGGGTGTGGGGCACCTACCCCTGGGCCCAGGGTAGAACTGCCCTTCAGCGTGGGATTGGGGGAGGCGTGGAGAAGCAGCAGTGCCTCTGAAATCCTCGTTGCCTCTCTGTCCTTCCCCCGGTGTCACAGATGCAAACTGACTTTGTTATTGCCAGGCGGACGTTTCTGTGAGGCAAGAAATAAGTATTTTCTCAAGGCCACCGCGTGGTGCCTCTGTGGAAATGAGTTGATGGGGAGCCTTGGGTGCCACCAGCCAGTGGCCCAGTTCTGGAGCCTGTGCTGCCTTCTCCGGGAGCAGACTGATTCCCTGGCCCTCCCCAAGCCCCGTGTAGCTCAGATCCCTGATCAGGCACAGAACTGTTCCTTGGCAGCGTCCCTGCTGCTGGCGTTTGTGCTGCTGGTGTTTGTGTTGGTCACGAGAAAGCCGGAGGGAAGAAGCACCTGACTCCACAGTTGCTGTGGAGTGCCCAGTGCCCAGTGCCCGTGCACAGCTTGGAGTGCCAGGCCCGCAGGTCCCTCTGCAGTCAGCCCCCCAACGCCCTCCTGTCCTGGAAGAGCATGACTTGCTTGGGAACCACATTGGGCTCCTCTGCCAGCTCAAGGGCAGCTAAGGAGAAAAAATGCCAGAGTTCGCCCTCCCAGGACATTAGGAGCCAGCTCCAAGTGCTGCTAGGGTCAAGTTCAACTTTACAGGACTGCCCTTGACCCTTGGTTTGGCCTTCACACAGGGGTTTGCTTGGAGTGGGGCACACCCCCTCTCCAGCAACCAAAGATGCAGGATGCTAGCCAGGCATAGGCCCCTCCCCACTCTGCTGTGTCGCGCTCCTGGCCCATAGAGGTGAGCCTGGGGTGCACCTGAGGATCCAGCCGGCCTTCAGGGCTTCAGGTTTGTCTAGAACGTGGCGTTGCACCCTCTGCTCTGCCTCTGGTGTTGCTAGGAGGCTGTGGCTTAGCACGGTGTCTTGAAGGGGCACCTCTGGTTCACCCTCTCTGATGGATTATTTTGGTCCTGGTGTGTGGCCTTCACACCTCTCTCTGGCTTGGCTGCTTCAGGCTTGTCTGAGCCATTTGGGGTCCAGGGGGCTGCTCCTCCCTGCACCTGGCTTTTTGATGTCTTCTTGGGCCTCTGTATCTAATCGTCCCCTTCTCTGTTCTCTCCTTAGTGGTCGTAACCCACAAAGTCCTTCGGAAGGCCAGAGGAAACCTAGAGGTAAAACCCCTTTGAGTGTCTTGTACTGGAAGCTGTTTGAGGCGGGGCATGGGGGTGCAGGGCAGGAGGGGAAACAGGGCCCGGGTCTCCCCCCCGCCCCCCCGTGCTTGTGGCCCCCTACCACCCTCATTTAATCGGGCCGTGGTGTCCGTGGTTCTGGTTCCTGAACTCAGGCGCAGTTTTTACTGTGAGAAACACAGTGAATAGTGCCTGGCACGTGGTGGGCATTTAAGACATATTTTTTAATGAATGGGTACAATGTGATCTCATCATCATTTGGTTCCACAGAAATTTACTGACCAAACGGTGTCTTTGATAGTAGTTTCAGGATGAAATGTCACCTTTAACTCTTACCTCAGGGATCTTACCTCATACCTCTCCTTGGACCTAAAATTCTCCTTGTTCTCTTCTCCTAGCTGAGGCCCGGGGGCGCCCACCCAGGAGCAGCCAGCCCCAGCAGACCAGGCTCCTGAGAGCTCTCAGACAATAAAGCTGTGGTTCTCCGCCCCTCTCTGTTCCCAGTGTGGTTCCTACTTACTGAGGGAAAATGAGCTGTTCGGTCAGAGGAAGTCTGTTTTTCCTCTTCATGTTTTCTGTCCTAAAGTTGGTGTAAGGGCTGGTGTCAAGTAAGGGCTGGTGGCGAGCAAGGCCCAGGTGCTCTGCAGTGAGGGGTTGAACAGGCCTTGGGCTTCCGGGCGCTGGGCCTGTTGCCTCTGGGGCAGCCCGTGGAGCAGGGCGTCCCCACCACGCACCTCTGGGCCTCACGTTTACCCGGTTTTCCTTCCTGCCCAGTCTGCCCGGCGGTTTGGAAATTCACGTGAAATGATTTGTTTCAGCTCGGTGCTGCATTTACTTCGTGTGTGACCTTGAAGCCCAGGTCCCGAGTGGGGCAGGCTGGGGCATCTTGGGGGTGGCAGAGAGGTCTCTGCCGATTCTAGTCAGGGGTCTGGAGAGGGATGATGCCACATGGCATGGCTGGGGCACCTGGCTCTGCGCCTGGCCTGTGCACCTGGCATGGACTCAGCATTGTACAGAGACATTCTAGTGCGGCCCCCTGAGGTGGCGCCATTCCCACTGGGGGAACTACCAGGGAGGCTGCGGTGGGGGCTTGGCCTTGTGGTGTCTTCATGATGACCGTGATCTTTCTGCTCCACTGTCCTCATCGCTGCCCGCTGTGTGTGCTGCAACCCCGTCACTGCCCTTGCTGTTGAATTGTGCTGCCTCTTTGCCCCGAGCTCCCTGATGTTCCTGAGGAACTGACGGGGGGGGGGGGGGGGGGCTTGGCCCCATTGGCAGATGAGGCTCCAGACTGGCCCGGCGGGCCGAGAGGCGCCAACAGCTGCACCCTGGCCTGACGCTGCCTGCCCTGCTGCGCTCTTTGGCCTCAGCCCTGCGCCCATCACCTGGGTGCCTGCAGTGTCAGCTGGGCCCGTGGGCCTCTTGTGCAGCGGTTCGAACCCTCACTCGTCTCCCTCTGTGGGCCCATTTCTGCCACCGTTCTGGCGACTTCGGCACCAGTTTGGCTGACCCCTCGGTTTGCTTTCCCTCTGCAGTCACTCACTCTGACATTCTGCCCTCTGACCGTTGCCACCTGCCCTCCAGATCACCCCTGGTCCTCTCTGCCTCCACCTCCTGGGGATCCTAGTCTCTGGTCCCTTTACCTCTTGCTGTTACTGGGCTCCTTCCTCGTTCCGTTTCCATAGTGTTTCTCGAGTCAGGGCCCCCACACCAGAGTTACACGGTGCCCTTGGCCAGATGCTTCCTGCTCTGAACCTGTGAGTGGCTTCATCTGAGCTCCTCACGCATGGACCCAGGTCTGGCCCTGCGGCACCTTGGCTCCCTCATCTCACATCCTCACCCTTCGTGGTCCCGGCAGACTGAGCTGTCTTGTGCTCATGCAGGTGCCCTTCCGAGCCCTCCCCAGCTGTGGTGGCTGAGCAACGTGATGACTCCATAACGTGGTCCACTGCTTCCTCAGGCCGCAACCTCACTGGAGGTGGGGGTGATAGATGGTCTGGGCCAGGCCTGTATTCACAGCACAGCTGAGTGACTCGTCCAAGCTCCCTGCCTTTGTGAGGCAGAGCTGGGACTTGATCCCATCTGTCCTAAACCCCAAAGTGCTCCCTGCTGGTGCCCCTGCAGCTCCCCAATCGGTATGGTGACTTGAGGTGCCGTGATTGCATTGGCTGGAGGCGTAGAGAGCAGAGGAGCAGAAGCCAGGCCGGGAGTCAGGGAACCGGACTCGTCCCCCCTACCGCGGCTCCACCACGCACCCACTTTCTGCCTGTTTCCCATCAGGTGAGGGGCGGGGCAAGTGGCAGGAAGGACCTGGTCTGTTTGGGTTCCTGTCACCTGAGCCCTCTCGTGAGAAGTGTTTGCAGAGTTGGACCTTAATACATTCCAGTGTGTGAAAACTCAGATTTAGGCCTAAAGTCACGTGGCAGCTCCTTTATCTGGAAGCCACACCTGGTTTCCTTAGTGGGAGCTCTGATCTGTGGCCAGGGTGGCTCCACATGGTTCCCTGGCTTCTAGTCCCAAGTCACTTGCTCCTGTCATTCATCTAGACCCCCGTAGAAGGGGTCACCTCTCTGCCCAGTCCTGATCAGCGCGTGAGCCTCACAGTGGGAGTAGCCAGACCCTTTCCAGAAAGTAATGACTCTTACTCAGTGTCTCCCAGGGACTGGTCTCGAGGAAGTTTTCAAAGCCCTATTTACATTCCCATGGTCGATGAATACACATACAAGTGTTTTTGGGGCGGGGGGACAGGGGCAGGGTAGTTCGGACAGAACAGTGGTCAGGGCTCAGGTGGGGCTTGGAAGTCAGACCCGGGTTTACGTGTACCCACAGGGGAGCAGTCTGCCTCCCTCACTGGCGGCTGTGAGCATGCTGCCTGTCAGGGCCAGCGTGCAGCCCCTGGGAGCTGAACTTGGTCATTGGCAAGGGCATGGGCGCCAAGGGCTGTGAGGGCAGATACAGTTGACTTGGTACATTCCAGGCTCTACAGTTGCCTGAGAGCAGGGCCTTGGGAGGAGGCGCCCTGGGCGTCCAGCCCCAAGTGCCTGACTTGCCTCAGTCACTCGCAGCTTTTCAGGAACACAGCAATCCAAGGCAAAGCACATTTTTATCCCCCAGTTCAGTGCTGTGTGAAATATCCACAGCCTTGGACTAGTGGAGGCCCTCCCTCCTCTGGGAGGTGGAGGAGCAGCCCGGTTTGGGCTGGATTCAGGCCAAGAACAAACGCCGCAAATAAGGACAATTTGGACCTTGGAAAAGGCTCCATTGTCCCTGGTGAGTTAATTTTGCCAGCAGCTGAATTCAGGGGTCTCTGAAGCAGTAATCGGAAAAAGCGCCCGTTTCTGGTTGGGGAAATTAATCACCACCTGTGTCCACAGAGCTGGAGCTGCACCTGAGAGGAACAGCTGCAGGGGCGGACTGTGTAGAGAGGAGGAGGGGCAGAGAGGCGCGGGGCCCCGAGGGGGCCCCCCCCCCCCGCCCAGTTCCCCGTCAGTCCAAAGGGTAAAACTCTCGCCCCTCCAGGCTGCCACCCACCTGCTCAGCAGTGGCCACACTGTTCGTCATCTCAATCTGCACCGTCCTGCCCATTTTACAAATGAGAAGACGGGTGGAAAGTCACCTCAGTAAGAGCTGGAGCCAGGACTTGAACTTGAGTCTATCAAAACCTGCTTTCTAAATTGTCCTGTCCTCTGGATTATTCTGTCTCCCTGAAATGCTGTCTGGTCCCCAAACTGCAGTCCGTTCCTCTATCACAGCCCCAAGTTTTCTCACTGTACCTTTCGGACAGAACATCTCTGGGTGGACAGAGCAGCGGCCCAGAGACCCACGATTGAATTGCTGGGCACCGCAGCCCTGAGAATCGCTTGTAAATGGGGCTGCAGACAGGAGGAAGAGTGATCTTGTTAATAAGTTCTCAGCATTGTGGAGGCAGAGAAACCTGCCTGGGGGCTCCTGACCCTGCCAAATTGCCTCTTCAATCTTGGCCATATTTTAAGTCTAACTCAAAAATTCAATTATCAAAATTACTCATCCAGTCTCCCGAGAAGCCCGGGACTCTGCCCTCAGGGCTAGACGTGTTTACCTCTTGCCACAGATGGGGTCTTCCCAACTCGCTCTGCTGGGCAGCAGGTGTGGGGGGGCGGAGTGGGGCCAGAGACCCAGGGCCTTGCCGTGGCTTTCCGGGGCTCTGATAGAACCTAGTCTCGTTTCCACCTCGAGACTGTGATGTGGGAGGAAAAAGATGGCCTCGAGGCCCAGACATCGGCCAGATCCCTGGGGTTTGCTTGTTTGTTCGTCTCAGTGAGGGTTCTGCCCTCTGCTGCCAGCAGCTTATACTGAAGTCCCCCCCCCCCGCCCCCGACACCTCCTCCTCCCTCCCCCTGTCCTGTCCATGAGCACGGCCATTGCTTCTTCATCACCACCTTGGTCCAGGCCTCTCACCTGGACCACTTGCTGTAATGGTTTCCCAGCTGACCTCCCCACATCCACCCCTGCCCTCTCCAGGGTCCCCAAACCAGCGCTTGGGTGATTCTTCAAAATGCAAAGCTGATTGTATCGTCTCCTTGTTTAAAATGTCAACTGCTTCCCATCGCACGTAGCGTGGCCTGCAGGTAGTGTGCCAAGTCTTGCCCGTTCCTTACTTTCCCCCACCTGCACCCCCGTCATGGGGCTTTCCTTTTTGGCCACAGAGCCTTTGCACAGACTTCCCTGCCTTGCATCTTCCCATCTACTTCCCTGGCATCTCTTGTTTCTCTTGCTGGTTGGCTCCTGCTTATGCCTCAGAGAAGTCTTCCGATCAGAACCCCCCCCCCCCACACACACACACATGCGCGTGNCCACCGGCCCCCCCCCCCCCCACACACACACGCGTGCCATGATTTCCTCCTCGCCGGCACTTGGCCACTGTTGTGACTTTGGATTGTGCGAGTGTGGTTTTCTTTGGTAGTGCCTTTCCCATCAGTAGCCGGCAGGCCTGTGAGGGCCCAGGTCCAGTGTGCTTTGCTCACCGTGCCCGCTCTGGTCGATGTTTTTACTCACCCAACACTCCCAGAGCTTCTCTCGCCTCCTGGAAGAACCCAGACTAGGTGGGGAGAACACTGGTAGTAACGCCAGGAGGGAAGACTAGTTTCTGAGCCCGCTGCGTCTGTGACGTCACGTGCAGGCACCTGAGAGCCTTGTCGGGGAGGGGCTGCTTTTTTTCAGGTGAAGGACTGGGTGCAGAGTAAACTTCCCCAAGTCACAGGACAGTGGGCCGTGGAGCTGGATTCAAACAAGCCATCAGCAGGCTGCAGCCCCCAGGCCCCATCCAGTGTTTGGGGGGAGCACAGTTCAGGGTGGTGAGTGCCCAGACAGCTCGGGTGGGCTGGGCGCAGTCTGCACCCCAGTGTCTGCTCCCCAGTGTCTGCTCGTACTGGCTGGCGGCCTTCCCAGAAGCTTCCTGCCACCACATCCACAGCCCGGCCCTGTCCCTGGCTTGGCCATTCTCTGCCACTCTCTGGGCATCGGTCTCTCCAACCTCGGTAAGAGCTAGGCCTCCTCTAGCTGACTCATCGTAGGGCCCTGTCCTGGTTTCCCAGGACCCTTCCGGCTCTGTCGATTTGACTCAGTCCTTGGAGAAGCTGCCACCCCACCTAGCCCCAGAGGGCAGCAAGGGGCACCCCCGGCTCACCCCTTGCCTACTCGAGCACTGTGTTAATACAGTCGCAGTGGTTACCAACTACCTTCCCACAAAAATACTGTAGTCACGTCATTGTTAACAGGCATTCACATAAGAGCCTAATTACAGATTTTCAGCTTCAAAAAGATCCTCTATTTACATTAATGCTACTTTCTTCCAGATAGAACAGTGTGTGGTCCCTGCTCATTGGTGGCACTGATGGGCTGGTGGTGGCAGACCCAGTGAATACAGAGATCAGGGTCACCCTGGCTTCTCCAGAGTGACGGCAGGGCCGGGGTCAGAGACTAGGTGACTAGGACACGGGGCCCCTGGTGGTGGAAGCCAGTGGCCGGAGCCCATGTCCTCGAGTGTGTATGTGTGTGACCCGTGTGCGGGGTGGGGGTTGGAATGTGGACCCTCAGGAAGGGTTGAGAGGTAATCAGTGGTCAAATTCAGCATCTTCCCGCACCCACCTTCTCCCAGGACTGCCAGGCCCGGTGGGGAGAGGCAAGCACACAGGTAACTATGTTGTGTCTGTGATCAGTTGTGGCAACAAGGACACCCAGGAAAGAGGGTCCTAACAGGCCTGGAAGTGGGTGGGGGTGGGGCCTGCAGTGGGCGTCCTGGTGAGCCGTGACCGTTGCTGGGGAGCTCATGTGCTGAGGAGGTGGGAGTGTGGGTCCTCGCAGCCTCATAAAGACCTGTGAGTGAGCTGCCCACCCACCTGGCCATTCCTGAGAAGCCAGAGTGACTAGGAGGGCACAGGCTGCAGAGGTGGTCTGGGCCTCAGGTGTCAGCATGAGACAGATGGGCGTCTTTGGGGACAGCGGGAAGCCGCGGGAGGACAGCAGGCAAGGAAGAGACGCAGAAGGTAGGGATGGTGTGCAGGGGACTGCGTGGGTTGGGGGGACAGGTGGAAGCTGTGGAGAGAGTCCTGGCCAGAGCGCCCTTCCCTGGGTCAGAAGCCATGTGACCGTGGGCAGGAGGAGATCATGGTCCCCCCTGCAGGCTGGCAGGCCCCTCGGTCGCCCTGTCGCCACCTGCAGCGTCCTCCCTTGGGTGAGTTGTTATATATGGTCACAGGACTCCATTACTGCAGGACGCTTCCGTGTAATGCTTTGAAAGAATTATTGAAATGTGTAATTACAGTGTGCATTGTAATATAAAACAAGTCTATTATATTCATTTGATGGAACTGCGCTCCATAATGTCTATTCTCATGTAAAAGATTCTGCCATTAGGGTGTTATATTGTGTGATGATAATTGTCCGTCCGCAGACACGGTCTCCCTGTCCTCACCCACTTCCCATGCTGCCTCATGTCATGTCCCCCGGAGTCCCTGCACTTCTTAGTCGGGGGTGTCATGGGGTCGTTCGGTCCAACCCCGCTTTAGACAGACGGGGAAAGGGAGACCTCGAGGGGCGAGGCGTGTGCCCGAGGCCCGGCACTGGCAGCACAGTGTCTGTCTCCCGAGTCCCAGCCACTGTTCTGCCTGTGGTCCCCAGAAGCTTTAAGGAATTGGAAGCTTTTCTTCAAAAAGAACCTCATGGGGAACCACATACAAAAGGCAGACAGGAAGGGTCAGCCTGCGTGAGGCCCAGATGGGCTGCCCAGGGTCCTGACCCCTCACTACATCCCACTCCCACTCTGGGGCCCCGCCCTCAAACACTGGGGCTCTGAGGGACTTTGAAAACCAGTGGCCCAAAGCCTTCATTGTCCAGATTGGAAAGAGATCACACCCCGAGTTTGGGGGCTGAGCTGGGATCGGTGCCCTTATACCTGTGGTCCTGTTGGATTGGCTCTTGGCCCTGGCTGCCTCAGACCCGGACCTCAGGGACATGTCCCTCTTCCAGATGGGAGGCCCAGCCCTGGAGGCCGAGGTGCAGTGGGTCTGTGGTGAGGCGCAGGACTCCCTCTTTCCACAGGTGCCCTTGGGACCCCTGGTGCAAGAACAGCCCCCCCCACCCCCCGCCCCGTCATCTCCTGCCTGCACCTCGCTGGCCTACCGGGACTCAGGCCTCCTCGTCTGCGGGGACGTCACACACCTGCAGATATTTAGAGGTCCAGCTCTGTGCTGGGCACTGTTCTGGGCCCTTGTGACACATCAGTGGACAAAACAAAGACCCACTTAGGTTTTGGCAGTGAGAGGACATGATGAAGAAGCCAGTGACCTCTGGGAGGGTGAAGGCTTTACAGCCGGGAGGAAAGGAGAGCCGAGCAGGGGAGCGGGGAGGCGGCAGGGTTCAACCTCAGACAGGGCATTGTGGAGAGGGGGACGTGAGCGGAGCAGGGAAGGGAGGAAGGAGCAGGGGAAGCAGATACCAGGGTGAGGGTGTCCCAGGCTGAGGGGACAGCTGCTGGCCCGGCATGGGTGACAGGAGGGAGCCGCCGGGCCCAAGGGGCAGCAAGAAGGTTGGGGTTGTTAGGGTGGTCAGTAAGGTGGGCCATAGAAGAATCCACAAAGAGAGGAAAGTGCAGAGAGTGAAGCGTTTTCACTTCCCCACGGTGGGGGTAAGGGCCGTGTGGGGGTACACACAGCACCAGCCCTGAGGGGGCGGGGCTGTGAGTTTTTATCTGTGATGGGGCGGGTGTAGAGCAGGATGTTTCGACGTCATCTTCAGGTGCGGTGGTGTTTGCTGTGGTCTGGTGTGTCTGGGATTCTGAGGGTGCTTGACTGGAGGGTGAGTGTCAGGAGGGGAGCTCAGAGGACAGCAGGGCCTGGCCGTGACTTTGAGGAGGTGGCAGATGCTGTGCGGGGTCCTGAGCAGAGAAGGGTGTGCTCTGACTTGGGCTTTACAGCCTCCTCTGGCTCCCATGCCCTGGGGCTGGGGCGTATCCAAGTGAGGGGGCTGCTCCTGGTCGACCTCCTCCCGGTCGACCTCTGGCTTTCCCGCAGGGCCAGGGCATGGGTCCCCAGCGAGAGTGTGGGAGAACAGAGGGAACCCCCAGTGTCCTGCCTGCAGGGTGTCATGTAACAAAGTCTGTCTTTCAGTCTGTCATGATCATCCTTGCTGCCCAAGCCTTCGTTTTGACAGTGTTTTCAGTAAATTCTTTCACTGAGAAACCTCCCCACAGCTGTCCCCTGAATTTAACTTCATCTCCTATTTTGTGCTCTAAGAACCTGTTCAGAGAGGTGAGGCCTGCCCAAGGTCACGCAGTGGGTCTTGGGGCCGGTTCCTGGTCCTGGCCCCTCACTGAAAGGGGGTCCTGGGAAGGCCACCCTCTGGCCCCTGGATTGTCACAGTAGGAGGACGTCAGGTCGCAGGCGGGCGCTGTGTTGTGGTGGGATCTGAGCAGAATCACTCTCAGTTTTCCGTCTCTGGGGGCTTGTGTCTCCCCAAGGGAGCTGCAGAGGGAATCTTTCTGGCTCCCAGGAGTCCCAGACAGAGAAAGGGGCCCTGCAAAGGGGCCTGCGGTGGATGCGGGTGTTCGCTGAGCTCCTAGCGGAGGAGCGGAAGCCATCCGGGTTCCTGCGTTGCCTGGATCTACGCAGTGGCGTGTTGGGGACCGAGAACGGAAGGTGCTGCCCTCCCACTCCTTGGTTATCTGCCTGGTCACTGGGCTCTGAAACCCCTGCTGAGGGGGGGTCTCACAGTCCCTCCACCTTCTGCCTGCAGCCTTGGGGAGCACAGTGGTCACATCCCAGCCTGGTCTCCACCCTGGGGGCACCCGTCCTCGGTCTGTGTTCCTGCGAAGACCTCTTGGCCATGTGGTTAACTCCTGCAGGTAAACGCCTCAGACTTGTGGGAAGAGTCAGATGCTGAAACTGATTTGCAAAGCCCCGCACACGATCTCAGTTTTCACAACTTGCCTGTGTGGACAGCTTTAATTCTCCCATTTTGCAGACCAGGAAGTGAGTCTCAGCGAGGCTGATTCACTTGCTCAGGGACACAGACCCAGTAAGTTGAGGAGCTGGCCCTGGGGTGGGGTCCTTTGGTCCCACCACTTCGTGTCACCTCGTGAACTGTTTGCTGAACTGCAGGACAAAGGTGTGTCGGGGCAGACGGGCTGGGTTAGAACCCTGGACTGGCCTTTTAAAGCGCGCCGTTCAAATCCAGCGACTCCTGCTTCACACCCACAGTCATCAAAGGCCTCTGCTAACAGCTGCCGCGCCTTCCTTTGTGCCTGTGACAAAAGCTCCACCTCAGCCCCCGGGATGAGGCCGCTGGAATTAAATGGGGAGCGAGGAACAGGAAGAAAGGAGAGGAAGGTCATCTTTTGAAATGACAAAGAGGCGCTGTTTTTCAGTGGGGTAGGCGAGCCTTGGGTAACACCCACTGGGCTGCAAATTTTAATTCCCATCTCCGCAGCTGCTAATGTGCTTGTCTCTTGGAGAATAGACACTAATTGACAAGCAACCAAATAAATAACGTGTAACATGAAAGCAAACACAAGCTCTAAAAGAGAGGAAAAAATAGCAAAGGGGATGAAATGAAACATGTGGGGGTTGAGCAGTGTTTTCCTCACTCCATTCAAGTGACATCAAAAGGCTTTTCAAAATATTTGTTTCGTGGTGAAGATACAGTTTGGAGTCGTCTGAGTTCCCGTCCCCACGCTGCTGTGCTGGAGAGCAGGGGGAGCAGTGAGAAGCTGGCCGTCCCTCCCAAAGGACCCTGAGAAGCACCTACGCAGGGTGACACACCACCCCCCCCCCCCCCCATTTTACAGGAGGTCAGACTGAGGCCCAGAGAAGGAACTGAAGGGGGCGTCTCTAGGAGGGCCACACAGTGGGACTCTGGGAGGTGGGACCTCTGGTATGCGTTTTACTGTTCCTCCCACAGAAAAAGATACATTGGATCCTTAATACCCAGCACCTCAGAATGGGAACTTATTGGACATAGGGTCACTGCAGACGTAACTAGTTAGGATGAGGTCATTCTGGAATAGGGCGGACCCTTGGCCCACTGTAACTGGTGTCCTTATAAAAAGAGGGAGAGGCAGGGTCGGGGAGAACAGCAAGTGAGGACACAGTGACAAGTAGAGAGACTGCTGTGTGACAACAGACAGTGGAGGGTGCTGGCCACCCCTAGGAGCTAGAAGAGGCAAGGACCAATTTGACCCAGAGTCCCACATGGAGCATGGCCCTGAGGGCACCGTGGGTTTGGCCTTCTGGCCTCCAGTACTGTGGTGTTTGGTGTTTGCAGCCCCGGGACGCTAACACCGCCCCCCCCGTGCCTGTCCTCATGCTCCCCGTGCGGCCAGCCCAAAGGCGACACGTGTCCCAAGTCCCTGCTCAGGGTCCTGCCTCAGAGAAGTCCCCTGACTTACTGTGCCCAGTTATTCCCTGGTCACCATGAGCCATGACATGTCATTGTTGTTCCCGTTTTAATGATTTCTGTAGTTCTGGTGGTGGCAGGAATGGCACCTGGTGTCGGACTGGTGGGGTCAGGCTGGACCTCGGTTCTGCAGCCTCCGTGCTTGAGTTCTGGCTGGAGGGAATCCAGGGCCGAGATTCACACTGTACGAGAAAGGTTTTTTAGAAAGTCACAGAGGTAGAAGAAGTGAGCCTTAGAAGAAGTGGGTTCAGGAAACAAGTTACAAGCAAAAGAAGGACCCTTGGGGATTAGGAGAGAGGAAGGTAATAGTAATGCACCCAGGGGTGGGGTGGGGGGTGGAGGGTGGAGGGGGAGGGACATGGACAGGTGCGGGTGTGGGATCCTGTCTTCCAACGTGTCCCGGCCATTTCTCCTCCTGAGGGTCAGTCTCCTCATTTGTAAAATGGGGCGACAGGTTCTACTTCAACGGGATGTTGTAGGCTCAGTGAGATGACATGCGTGAAGCTCTTCACAAACGTGGAGGGCTGTGCATTCCCAAGGCCACTGCCCAGTGTTGCCCCGCCGCTGACCCTGGGACACAGGCATCAGCCTGCAGGACAGCAGCTGGCGAGGCCTGGGTGAGCCCCCCACAGTGCGTTAGAGGGGTGGGCTCATTTCTCGGCGGCTCATCGGAGGCCCCTGGTGCCACTCAGGTAAGATGCAGCCCCTGGAAGTGACAGTGTGACAAACTGGCCCTGAGGAGGGTGCCTGGCACCGGGTGAAATTGCTTATCAGAGAAATGATGCTAAAAGTAAAATAAATTGGACTTCACACTGCCATCGTAATTTTAAAAATTAATTAAGAATAAAAAGGAGATGCATCTCGAAGGAAGGGAGAAGTCTAATTTTGACACACAATAATGAATCCCTCTGTTCAGAGATTCATTAACGGGTCTGACACGCAAATTGCTCCTTTGATGGAGCCTGAAATCCCCTGGGGGCCTTCCCAGGGCGCTGCTGGGGTCTGGGGGCCACTTCTGGGGACTTGTGGATGTGGCTGAGGTGCTCCCACAATTGTCCCTGGTCAGGCACCAGAACTGAGTGCCCACTGGTCACTGGGGCCCCACCTGGGGTTGGGTGCTGAGGGCCCACAGGGAATCAGGCGGGGCCTCTGGCCTCGCTGGGCTCACAGTCAGAGGGAGAAGCACACCCTCCCTGTAGTGTGCTGTGTGCTGTGTGCTGTGACCAGGGAAGGAGGAGCTGGGGGGACGTGGGGGAGCGACTCCTGAAATGAGTCTCAGAGGGTTATCGGGGCTTCCCTGGAAAGAAGGGGAGGGGGCCTGCCAGGCAGAAGACAAGCACAGAGTGGGGAACAACGTGGTCTCTGGGATCTGCTAGAAAGGGCATGGTTGGGAGGTCGGGCACTGAAGGCAGAGCAAGACGCAGGGTGGAGAGTGACTGCCAGGACCAGGAGGGTGACTTCATCCCGAGGACAACAGGAAGTCACTCAGGGTCTAAGGCAGGGTGGCTCAGTCTTGAGAGAGACCACGATGCCTGAGGGCCCTCCAATATGCTTCTTTTACCCTGGGTACTGGCCTTCCGGAATTCCCCTCATGTCCACTGGGCACATTACTTCTTTTAAAAAAATATTGTGGGTTTCAAACATTCTTAAACTTACAGAAAATTTACAGACATAGTACAAAGAACTCTATTCCTAAGTCATTTGAGAATAACCCCCTATCTGATGTCCCCCCAAACTCAGATACATCAGTGTTTATTGCCTACAAACGTGAACATTCTACATAACCCCAACACATCTGCATTATCTATCTGCTGCTGCGTAACAAATGACCCCCCAAATTCAGCAGCTTAAAACACCAGGTACTTAGGGTCTCACAGGTGCAGCTTAGCTGGGTGGTTCTGGCTCAGTGTTCTGGATGCTTTTGACTCTGAGAGCTGGTAAGGGCCGCACTCGCCTCCAGACAGGACTGGGTCTGAAGGATCCACTTGTAAGCTCAGTTGGGGGTGCTGGATTCTTCCAGTCCCCACAGGCGGGGGGCTGGGGGCCTCAGGTTCTCGCCAGCACAGGGGAGCCTCTTCATGGGGCTGCTCCTAATATGCAGTGTGGAGAGAGAGAAGGAGAGGGAGAGACAGAGACGGAGAGAAAAAGAGGCCACAGTCTTTCTAGAACCTAACCTTGGAAGTGACATCCCATTTCTTCTGCCCTAGTCTCACTCAGGGTGAGGGGATTGCTTACTACTGGGTGAGGGCAAGAGGTGAGGGTCACGGGGGCCACCCTACAGGCTGCACCGTCACCCAGGAAATCCACCCTGACACATGCTACCGTCTACCCTCAGAGCCCACCCAAGTTTCACCGAATGTCCCAGTACCGTCCTTCGTAGTGAAAGGATCCAGGGCTGGTGCCCTGTGTGGTGCGCCTTGTTAAAGAAATGCCTCTTTCATTTCCTTCCACCTGGAACAGTTTCTCACTCGCCTCCACTGTCGTGACCTTGACATTTGGGAAGTTGTTTTCTGGACTGCCCCTCGGTTCGGGCTCGTCTGACCTTGCCCACTGGTCAGATCCAGGCTGTGCGTTTCAGAGGGGATGCCCCAGAGGAGCGCTGCCCTTTCTCGCTGCATTTCCCCGCCCCGTCTCACCAGGGTGTTGGAGGTCAGTGTGTTTCATTGCTGCTGACATTCACGGTGGTCATTTGGTCGAGGTGTCTGTCAGTCGCTGCCGTTGTAAGTCACAGTGACATCAGCTGTAATGTTACTGGTTTTACCTTTGTCATTAGTAATTAGCTTGTGGGGGAGGTGCTTTGAAAGTGCGAAGATCCCATTCCCTGTGGAACTTCCACGTATTTGTCACTTTCTCTGACTTACACCTGTGTAGACAACACAACTGTTTGCTCAGTGGACTGTTACCTGTTACTCTCATCACTTGCACGGATGCTCACCCTGCCCGAGGTTGGCCAGCAGGAGCCCCTCCAAGCTGGCTCCTCCTGGCAAGGACACAACCTTCTGAGACAGTTGCCCCTCCACGGTCTCGTGCAGCCCCCTGCTGCCCTGTGGAACCCCGTGTTCCTCTCAGGAAGGGGAGAGTCCTTTCTCTCCCCCACCTTTTGGCCTCAAGCCAACCCCTTTGCTCAGGAGCTTGCTAAAGCTCATCCACAGAGCCCTCCAGGGGAAGGTCTGAGGAAGAGGAAGCTGGTGGCCCAGCTGGGTCTCTGTTCGGCCCCGAGGAGCTGGTCCTGGGGGACACCCTGTCTCTGCACATGGGGTACTGTCTGTGGGGCTCCAGCCCAATCACCTGACTCGGGGGCTTTGAAGATCACCAGGTCACCTCCTCTGGCCCCCGTCTTCCCCACAGCCCAGAGAGGGGGAGTTCATCTCCCGAGGACACACAGCATGTTTGTGGCAGGGCTGCAGCTAGACTCCAGGCCTCGGCTTTCCTAGCCCAGACCCCGAGATAATGGGACACAGTGGCCATGCCTGGGGGGAACTGGACGGGGCACCCACTGGTGAGAAATGTCACAAATGTGGAGCAATGCCGTCCAGTCTCCATGGGAGCCCCGTGTCCTGGCCTGAAGGGTGCGTGCTGGCCCCAGGATGTCTCAACCCTCTAACCTTCTCTGTGCCCCCTCCCCTCCCAGGGGGCGGATGGGGGGACCCCAGTGATGCTGGTGCAGAGTCAAGAAGCACCCGGTGCTCTGGAGGTGGGTGTAAGACAGCCACTTACTCTTGGGGTTTAGAAAACCACACATTTACCTTCAAGGGGGTGGGGGGATGCTGAAGGGGAGAGACGTATTTGCATAAGGAGCTCAGACCTTCTGGAAGGGCACTGCTGAGACCACCGCCTCTGCTCTCAGAGATACAGACTCAGGGGGATGGGCCCGGGGACACTGTCATAGCTCCGAGTGGGGATCAGAGGAAAGGAAGGGCAGGAGCCTGCAAAACAGGTTGCCTTTGGGGCAGGGGACTGCGCTGTGTGGGCGGCAGTGGTGCCTCTCAGGTCCGGCCGCCTGGCGTCGTCGATGTGTTCCTGGGAACCAAGGCCAGCCCGTCAGTTCCGACAATGCACACCCATGATTAAAGTCTCTCACTGAACAGATACAAAGAAATGTAGGCTAACAGGTTAGTAGTAAAACTAGAAGTTTCTAAAACATTCAATAACGGGAACTTGACTAAATAGATTTTGGTACCCTGCAGTATCGTGCTGGTAAAAACATTTTTAGACAGAATTTTTAATGAAATGGGAACAATATTATATTGAATGGAAAAAGCAACGTGCAATATAATAGGACAAAAGCCGCTTTCTCAGACCCTCTTTCCCAGAGCTGGCTGGACCCCATAAAGCATGACTGACCCTAATTGTTTTACAAGCCTTTATCCTCAGGACTAGAAATTTGCTGGAAGCGCCCTGAAGGTGCAGGATACACCAGACCACAGTGACCATCCACCCTGCACCCAAAGATCACGTCGAAACAAGCTGTAGCCCACCCGAAACCGCCTGCTCTACAACCGCGTGGTTACTTGATAAAAACCTGAAACCCCGACCCCTCAGGGCTGGTGCTGTGCATCTCTCTACACCCTACCCTCTCCCTCCCTTGGGAAGGTAAAAATAAACCTTTGCTCTCTGCACTTTCTTCTCTTTGTGAATTCTTTCACAGCCCGAGTCACCGACCACACCATATACGATAAGGTTTCTACGGTGTCAGTAGAACAGAGAGGAAGAAAGTCCACTAGAATGTTAACGGGGTTTAAATCTGCATTGTGGGCTTGTGGATGACTTTTATTTCCTTCTTCGTCCTTTTCTATATTTCCTGCAATAAACAATATTACTTATATTACTTACAGTAAAAAATTATAAGGAATAATATTACTCTCAGAGTAAGAAAAAGCACGTAAAAGTTTTCGAAAGGAACCCAACACCACGTAATACGTGACACTGTCTCAGTGTGGAGCCGTTAGAGTCCTCACATCTCCAGAGGCACTGGACACCTGAGTTGTATTTCACCTCCTAAAAAATCCCCTTTGTCCCTTCATGAGGATGGCATTTATAAAAAGCAAAATAAAGGGAAGGACTGGTCATCAGGGTGAGGTGCCTTGTAGGAAGAGGCAAGAGAAGCTGGGGAAAATGAGGACAACTCCAGTTGAGGGACCTCTGGTGGCCCAGGGAGTTGGAAGGGGCTGCAGGGAGACACACCTCTCACCAAGTCTGTGGGGTGGTTGGGCGGCCGTAGGGTGCTGTTTGTGGTCAGAGAACAGACCAACCCAGGGACTTACCGAATCATCATAAAAAATAAAGCCAGCATAGATGGAGAGCAATGACAGCTAGTGGGGTTGGGGTAGGGAGGTTGGGGGTGGAGGGGTTGAGCAAAGGACTCATGGGCAACAGGGTGGGGACTGCTCGGGGGGAAGGGGAGGTGTGAGGGGATTAAATGGTGATGGGAAAACAATAAAGATGATATATTTTATAAAGCAAAGCTTGGAATGGTTTATAAAGTACCTTTCTTTCATTCATTCATTCACTATTTTGCCATCTCAACAACCCCATGGGATAGACATTTTTATTATAGCTTTGTTGAGGGGACAAAAAAGGTCAGGGTGGCTGGGAATCATGTCCAAGTTGCCCAGCTCCTGATGGCAGGGTTTGGACTTCAGTCTGCCTGTGCCAATGCCAAGTCCTTACCATGATCATTACCCACTGGGTGACGCCCTAGCCACTGAGTAACCTCTGTGCCTGCGTCCTGAAAACCCTGGGATCCTCACACGTGCTGTTGTTCCAACTCCTTCTCAGTCCTGGGGAACCCCTCTGCCTCCCGGTGGGTGGCCTGGGCTAGCACCTCCCATCTGCACGACGCAGGGGCCAAATGACCACCCAGGGCACTTGAGAAAATTCTTTATTGTTAACCTTAAAATTAACATAAAGATCTTTCAGTGTTCCATATTTTACTTAATTTTGAAGCAAAGGGAAAGTCACTAAGCTAACAGAAATCCGAAGAGTGACACAGGCTACGGGCACATGGAGGGACTCCGAGCCGCCACTCTGTTGTGTCAGAGCCCTGTCTGGCTTTACCCTATCCCTGGTCACGTGCCAAGTTGCAAGAAGATGGACACAGAGAAGCCCAGATCCACATTCTCCCAACTTGACAACCCTGGCTGACAGTCAGCATCTTCCCCAAGAGAGTTGGTCAAAAAATTCCAGGGAAGGTTCTGATTGGTCAGGCTGTGTCATATATCCTGTTGCCAAAGGGACAGGCAAGTCCCACTTGAGCCACACGGGTGGGTCATCCCCAAGGAAAGAGGGGATCTGTCACCAGACAAAAACAGAGGTCTACCAACAATTGAAGCTATAAATACTATAATTCTATTTTTTATTTTTAAGTATATTTTATTGATTATGCTGTTACAGTTGTCTCATTTTTTCTCCCCTTTTTCCCCTCCACCCTGTACCTCTCTCCCACCAGCATTTCCTCTGCTTAGTTCATGTCCGTGGGTTGTACATATAAGTTCTTTGGCTTCTCCATTTCCCACATTATTCTTAACCTCCCTCTGTCTATTTTATGCCTACAATTTATGCTTCTTACTCCCTGTACCTTTCCCCCCATCCTTCCCCCTCCCCACTGCTAACCCTCCATGGGATCTCCATTTCTGTGAATCTGCTCCTGTTCCAGTTGTCTGCTCAGTTTGTTTTTGTTTTAGAGTTGGTTGTTGATAGTTGTGAATTTGTTGTCCTTTCACTGTTCATATTTTTTATCTTCTTTTTAGACAAGTCCCTTTAACATTTCATGCAATAACATCTTGGTGATGATGAACTCCTTTAACTTGACCTTATCTGGGAAACATTTTATCTGCCCTTCTGTTTTAAATGAAAGCTTTGCTGGATAGAGCAATCTTGGATGTAGGTCTTTGCCTTTCAGGACTTGGAATACTTCTTTCCAGCCCCTTCTTGCCTGCAAGGTCTCTTTTGAGAAATCAGCTGACAGTCTGATGGGAACTCCTTTGTAGGTAACTGTCTCCTTTTTTCTTGCTGCTTTTAAGATTCTTTCCTTATCCTTAATCTTAGGTAAATTAAATATGATGTGCCTTGGTGTGTGCTTCCTTGGGTCCACCTTCTTTGGGACATTCTGAGCTTCCTGAATTTCCTGGAAGTCTATTTACTTTGCCAGATTAGGGAAGTTCTTCTTCATTAAATTTTCAAATAAGTTTTCCATTTCTTGCCTTTCCTCTTCTCTTTCTGGCATCCGTATGATTTGGATATTGGAACGTTTAAAGTTGTCCTGGAGGTTCCTAAGCCTCTCCTCATTTTTTTGAATTCTTGTTTCTTCGTTCTGTTCTGGTTGAATGCTTATTTCTTCCTTCTGTTCTAAACCATTGATTTGAGTCCCAGTTTCCTTCCCGTCACTGTTGGTTCCTTATATGTTTTCCTTTATTTCACTTTTCAGAGCCTTCACTTCTTCCTCTATTTTGCGACCATACTCAACCATTTCTGTGAGCATCCTGATTACCAGTGTTTTGAACTCTGCATCTGATAGGTTGGCTATCTTTTTATGGCTTAGTTGTATTTTTTCTGGAGCTTTGATCTGTTCTTTGGGCGATGTTTTTTTGTCTCGGCGCACTTGTTACGTAGTAAGGGGGGGAGCCCTAGGTATTTGCCAGGGTGGGGCAACACGTCACTTTGTTGTGGCGCTGTATCTAGGGGAGTGGTCTGAGAGGGAACAGTGCTGCTTGCTCGGCTCTCAGGCAGCTTCCAGTCACTTCCTCTGCCACCCACAATCGAACTGAGCCCTTCTGGTGCTGATTCTCAGGTAGGTGGGTTTGTGTACATTCTAGGACCCCGTGGGTCTCTCCAGTGAACTCTCCTGTGGAGCTGGGAGTTTCTCCCACCCCCTCAACCCCCCACAGGTTTTTTTAGTCAGAGTTTTTGAGGCTTTATTTACTCATGCTAGAACCTTGGGTTGCACGGTCCTTGTCTCACTGTCCCTGTCTCACTCCCCAGTGGTTCCTCCCATTTCAGCTACACACAAATGTGGGGCTGCCTGGTCCTCCAGCCACCACCTTGCCACAAGTCCTCTCCACCCGGCTGCCTGTCTCTACCCCTCCTACCGGTCTGGTTGAATGTTTCTTCTTTAACTACTTGGTTGTCGGGCTTCCATACAGTTTGATAGTCTGGCAGTTCTGGTTGTTTTTGTTTTTATATTTGTTGTTCTTCTTCTGGTTGTGCAAGGAGGCAAAGTGTATCTACCTACTCCTCCCTCTTGGCCAGAAGTCTCTTATAATTCTATCCTTTAACGTAGGTCCTTCAGACAATACCTGTTTTCTCCTGCTAAGAAAGATGAGGAATTCAATGTACTTTATTGCCTTCTATCTCTCCTTCCCCCTACTGAATTTTGTAGTTATATTATTATTCTGAATTCTACCAATTTTGTAACTTTTAGACTGTAAGTATTGATCACAGCTATGAAAAATTTAAAAAATCAGTATATTTACACTTTCTTCCGTGGCTCCTGCCCACCTCCAATTCTTGTTAAATAATTATTCTCATATTGTCAAGGTTCGTGACATGTGCATGTCACCCTATTTGGTATGAAGTGGTAGCTCCAGTTTTATTTACATTTCCCTGATGACTCATGGTGCTCCCACCATTTCATGTGCTTATTGGCCATGGTGCATCCTCTTTGGAGCAGTATCTGTTCAAGTCCTTTCCCTGTTTTTTTAAATTAGGTTGTGTGTCTTTTGTTGTTGAAAATATTTTAAAAATGGTTATCTTGTTGTAGAAGCATCTTAATATACAGGTTTTTAAGCATGGGTGCAGAGTGGCGAAGATTTTCAGTTCTTGGGAATCATAAAATATCTTTACTTTGTCCTCTTTCTGGTTTGATAGTTTGGCCTTATATAGAACCGTGGGATAAAAACCACTTTTCCTCAGAACTTGAGAGCTGTCATGGGCTGAATAATGTGTCCCCCTCTCCCACAATGTCCGGGTCCTCTTCTTTCAGCCCCCTTTGCTTTTGCCTCTCACGTGCTCAACGTTCGTGCCAGCTGCTCTCAGTTTCCGCTCCGCACTGCAGGCCCTGGGCCCCCCACTCTGTGGCAGGTCCCTGTCTCAACTGGAGGGAGGAGGGCTCAGGAAGAGAGCTGACTTCATCATGAAGAAGAGGCACGGGTCTCCTGGGAACTGGCTGTGTGAATCCTGGCCTGAGAAAGGGTAGCCAGGGTCACTCACCCTTTCCCTCCTCTGAGTGATCAGCACTCTGGGGTCCTGTTCAGCATCCAGTCGCCCGTCCATAGGGCTCTGGGCAGGCCTGTGGCAGGTGCAGAAGACAGACCTGGTCCCTGCCCCCGCCGAGCTTCCCCTTAGACCAAGGAGAAACACATTTCTAGTTTCTCTGGACCAGAGGTAGCCAGGAGCTACTGATGGCCTTGCTGACATTCTTTGTAGTGCTTGGGACATAACGACTCTTAGTAAATATTCGGTGAATAAATCAGTGTAGTCTTGTATTTTTCTTTGAGAAATGACTTGGGACCTCTGGAAAAAATATTGCTGAATAACTGAATGAGAATACTGTTCAAAACTCGGAGGATGAGTAGACCTCTGAACAGTGTTTTCTCCGAATCCAGAAGAAAATTTTAGCATCTTGTAAGGACCCTCGTGTGAATGCAAGGAGAGGGTGACTTTAATGAAATTAGAGCAGCAAGTTGTAAGTAGAGGAAGCTGAGATAGACAGATTCCTCCTCGGTGAAATGCAGAGAGAGGTGGATGAACTGAGGGAGACTTGCAAGGGACCTGAAGGGCGACGGAATCGTCACTGCATCCCTGGAAGCATCGTCAGTGGAGTCGACTTCAAGGGAGATCAAATCAGTGACGTGGCAGACACTCTTGAAAAGCTCTGTTGGAAGCCAGCAACAGAAGATAAAGACCGGAAAGATGGGGCAATCGAAGAGATTATGGTGGCCTTTGAGGAGAAACAGGACGGTTGGTACTGAGGCAGAAATTAAAGACAGACTGTGCAGGTCAGCAAGGCCCCCTCCGTCCTGGCTAAGCCAGGGGAAGGCCAACACTTGGACACACCCTGGTTCATGTGTTGAATAAAGAAAAAGATAAAAGCAAATCCCATGCAAGGATCTAGGAAGGAAGAAGCAGAAGGTCTAAGAGATGACCCAGCAAAAAACAAGTCAGGCATCCTTTGAAGCAACAGACCAGCGTCCCACAGGTTGTCTGCTGTTGCGAAGAATCTCACACAGAGAAAGGCGAACTCTTTCTGCCTCTGTAAGACAGGGCTAGCACCAGTTCTTCCCTAGAGGATTGTAAAGAGAGCTAGATGGAACAGGCATGTATTTAGACAAGACAGTGCCCAGCAGGGGTTTTCCTTCATTCTCGTTGGCTCTGGTTCTCTCAGTAAGTGAAGAGGCTGACTTCCATTGGGCTGTGTGGGAGTAGAGGCATCTTGGACATCGGAATGAAGGTACCCAGAGGGCTGCTGGGTTCTTGGGTTTGAGGCTCAGAAGGGAGAGCTGTGGTGGAGCTAGTAACCAAAGCAGAGGGGGCAGGACGAACAACCACGAAGTGCATTCAGTGTGAGGGGATGCTGCAGGAGGACCACCCCTAGGAGACGGGGCAGCGGGGCTCCCAGGGAGGGTCTAAGGCCTGTCTAGGGTTTGATGTGCGTTCTGTTCTTGGCTGTGGAGCCCAGCTGGCAATCAATGGTCAAGTAGTTACCTGACACATAGGAAATGTCTCCTGCCGTAGATAACCCTGCTAGCCCGAAAGGCCTGGGAGCTGCCCCAAGTCATGGGGACATCAAATTGCCCGTGGCAGGTTCACCCCTCCTGCCCCAGGCCTGGGAGGGAGGCCCTCCTCCAGGAACCTCGGAAGGCCCTGACTTTCATCTGGGACCCAGCTGATCAATCACCAGTAACTGCAGGCTCTGAGTTGTCACTCCCTTCTCGTCAATAAGGATGTCTCCCCTCTCCTTCCAGATCAGGGAAGACCACCAGGGACTAGAACGTTCAGTGTTTGAAGATTGTATGATTAGGAAATGTACAAATTCAGTTCTGCCCGGCCAGATTCAATTCTGCTCTAATCAGAAAGATTGAAAACTCCAGCGTGATTATGATGGGGAGAATGACTGCGTCTCCGGCTGTTTCAATGTCTCCCGCTGCACAGGCTTTCGGGAGCTGTGGCCTCTGGCCGTGCCTTGCTGGGGCTGCGAGAAGGGCGAGGGCTGGGGAGCTTCACTACCTGACGTCCGTGAGCCCACAGCCTCTTTTCCTCCAGCACCCATGAGAGGCCTTTGGATGATGCCCCGAGCAGAGTGTGGAACAGGATGGCAAATAGCATTGCAGGCAGAATGCGTTCCTCTGCGTGACTCTGACCCTGCCAGTCCCTGTGGATCTAAGGGGCGGGGGTGGCAAGCAACCGGTGGTAGCACTCCGGGCTGGGGGGCATCACATAGGGAGTGACGACCAGGGCCTTTGGAGAATGCCTGGACCCCAGCACTTGCTCCCTGCACCTCCCTCTCTTTGCTCCTTCTGTTTCCTGTGCTAGAAATGTCCTTTCCTCCTCCACCTGGTGACCTCCTATTCATCCTTCTGAGCCCTCTCAAAATGTTCCCTCTGAAAGCCCAGCCACCCGTTTCCTCAGGCACAGCTAGTCACTCTGCTCTGGCCTGTCACTACACAGCATCGTTATTCTCCTCTTGCCATTTCTCACTGAGTCTGCCCTTTTGTTTTGGAAGCACTAGATGGTGGTGAACTCACATCTGAACATCTGAACGTATCTGTGCCCTGTGGCTGTGGACAAGCTCAGTCTTACAAGGAAACTGAGACAGATGCCATTCTGTAATGTTGGTTGTGCGTGGGACTCAGGCCCCGGCCGTGTGGCTTAGGGCCAGAGCTCTGCTCTGAAGTTGGGGAGGGGCTGGGGCGCCTTGGCTGCTCTCTGTTTGGGAGCCTGGGGAAGAGACTAGCATTCTGACCCTCATCCTCTCTGCGAGGTGCCTCACAAGCCCTTTCTTATTTAATCATTACAAGAACCTCAGGAAGTGAAGGTGGAGCCCGAGACCCCTTTTGCAGATGGGGAAACTCAGGGGACCTGGTTGTCAGAGAGGGGGTGGTACCTGGACACAAACATGTGTCCAGCTCCGAAGGGCCTCAGGCATTAGCACTCAGAATCCTGATCTCATTTCATGGCTCTGGTGTGATGACCGTGGCTGTCGTTCTGCTCATCGACTGTTGAGGAAACCGAGGCAGGAAATGGTCCAGGGTCTCTCCACCCATGAGCTGCAGGACCAGGACTGGGCCCTAGGCCCCTGTGCATTCTTGGATGCCACCAGGTGGCTTCAGGGGAAGGGCTGAGACACTGATGTAGGTTCCACTGTCCCAACCTGCCTGGGGACCCAGGACCTGGACTTGCAGGTGACAGAAGCATCATTCCAATGGCAGGGCATTTACCTGCATAATCATTAGCCCTGCTTTAAGGATGGCTCTGGGATCATCCCTGGAGCCCCATTGCTCTGTGTCATTTGAAATTTAATGACCTATAAATGATACTGGATAATTTGCAAATTTGACATAATCAGTGCTGGCCAATTCCGTTCAATTATTTGTTAATAAACACCAGGGCCCCTGGCTGGAGTTTTATGCTTCCAAATCTGAAATGAAAAGCTGGGAGACCGAACAGAGTGCAATACCTGCTTCTGCTCTCACTGAATATTTATAAACTTTATCTCTTCAGGGCCCCGTAACACCCAGGGTTTACTTGCTGTTCATTTGCATTGTGATTTAAAAAAAAAAGTAATTATCTACAAAAGGTCAAATATTTGCTTTATCTATATAATTTAATTTCCCAAAGGCCTTTGGGATTCAAATTAACGCCCTTGTAATATCTTCATTGAAAAAGAAGATTAATTATGCCTACATGGAACCTAATTTGGCTTATCAGACCTTTAATATGGCTGTGATCGTGAATGCATTTAAATTTGGGATTACCCGGGTGATCTCGGTCCCTTATTTGGGAGAATTTTAATATTTGTCATTATTTTTATGCATATCATTTTTCCCGCCTGCTCAGGAAAATTAAAATGTCGGTTCTGAAAGAAATAAACATTATGTATTGACATTGGTAATTATGTTTTGGTATTTAAGGATGCATAAAAACTGCACACAGGGCCGCAAATATAAATTAGCAGTTAATGCCCTCAGACGGAACCGAAGCTCCTCGACTTGACTCCCTAAATTGGGAACAGGCTGTCCCTGGGGTGCTGCTGGGTGTAGTCAGGGTGGGACCCAGGCACGTGACTTTCGTTGGCACTCAGTACTGCTCTAAGTTTCGAGCGGCCCCCGGAACTCTGGGTGCAGGGTCAGGAGGCCTGGGGGTTCTCTTTGTCACTAAAGTGCTGTGCGATCATGAAGAAAGCCCCTCTGAACCCTAGGTTTTATCTGTGAAGAAAGAACAGGGGCCTGGAGCCTCATCCCCATCCTGCAGCTCCTGGGCTCAGTGACACTGGACCATCTCTGGCCTCACTTTCCTCAACTGTAATAATTTGCCACTGGACTTTCTCACTGGACTGTCTGTTTAACAGTGGCAGGGCCCTATCTCCTTTCGTCTTGGACCTCCAGATCTGTCAGCACAGCGTTACATGTAGACTGAATGTAGGGCTTTGACCCCTTACAAAGGCAGTGAGGTGGTGGAGATAGTAGGGATTGTGAAGCAAAGTTTGGCTTTGTATCAGTGAGTTATGGCTGCGTAACAAATCATTCCAAAACTCAGTGGCTTAAAATATAAATTCTTCCTTCTTTTTCAAGAGTCTTAGGTCCCCTATGCTGTTCTGCTGATTTGGGCTGAGTTAGCTAACCTTGGCTGAGCTTGCTCATGTACCTTAGCCCAGCAGGCAAGGGGGCTGGGGCTGGCTGGTCTAAGATGGCCTTGGATAGGATGCTTTGTGTTTTGTTGACTCTCTGGCCAATGAGCCTGAGTTTGTTCTTATGGTAGAACAAGGGAGAAGCAGAAGCATGCAAATACTTCTTCAGTCTTCTGCTTGCCTCTGTGTCACTGGCTAAAGTCTGTGATAAGGCCATGCCCAGACTCAGTGTGGAAGGACCTACAAAAGCAGAGGGAGACAGGGCGGCAGCCTAACTTCAATCTCCCACAGACTTTATCCTGCCTTGCCCCTTACCACCTACGTGAGTAGAGGCATGGGACTCAAAACACTCAGTCTCAGTCTCTTCATCTGTCAGATCTGGCAGGATATATGGTGAGCTTTAAAGAGAAGTGTATTTTAAGTATTTGGCACCTGGGACAGGGTGGCTTCCTAGGATTGCTTACCCAGAGGTTCGAGAAAGAATGCCCAAAGATAGTCATGAAGCTCTGTTTTTAAGAGTGGATGATCTGAAGTTACCTAAATGTTCATAGGAAGGCACCAAGTTAAATACATCCTGGTGCACCCATTTAAATGAATACTTCCTAGCTTTTAGGTCAATAGATCAGTATGCTGACTGGTATGGGAATAGGTCCCTGATGGATTGCTGAATGGAGAAAAAAGCAAGTTTCAGCATGACTACAATGCAGGATGCCATTTGTGTGTGTGTGTGTGTGTGCAAAATGGCAGTTATGTATATGTTTATTCCTGTTTATAGAGAAATGTCGAGAAAATTAGGCCCCAAATTATAAGTACTGGGTTCAACACACCTAGATGGCCTGCGTTTTTTACAATGAATGTGCATTTGTGGGAATGCATGCCTTTTGGGATTGAAAAAAGAAAAAAAATCAGGCAAAAACATAAAAACTGATGGTTTTTAGGTTCTAAGTTATCTGGATGTTCTGAGTATCTAATAATAAAAATTATAAACTGATATAAAAAGTAACAGCTACCATTTATTGATGGCTCACGGGGTGCTGAATACTTCACAGCCTTCACCTACCAAGTCTGAAGGATGGGGGGGATCCCCACTGTCTAGGTGAGGAAACAGAGGCTCGGGAAGGGAACGTACCTGGCCTAGCTGAGAGCAGCCCCCGCCCATGGTTGACCAGCACTACTTCCTTCGTCTGACCTTTGCCTCACAGAGGGGCCACGCCATGTTGCTGTGTAAAGCAGAGGTTCCTGTGCCTGTCCACCCATTATAAGTACAGAGTAGCTTTTTCCAAATACAGATTCCTAGGCCCCACCCTATATCCAAGGAACCATTTCTCTTTTAAGGGGCCCCAGGAATCTGTATTTCCACGTGTCCACAGAAATTCTGGAGCAGTCACTCTGGTGTTTAGGAACAGCTGCCCTAATACCCTTCATGTTTTCCAGTGGCTCACTTGATCTTCACTTCTCCCAGGAAAATGAACAAAATGTAGATTGTGTCCACCACCCCCATTTTATACATGAGGAAACTGAGGTTCACCAAGAGGAGAGCCACTTGCTCAGGGTCTTGGAGCTGGGATATGGGATTGGAGCCCCGGCCTGACTCCAGTGGACTGGCTGGTCTTTCGGAAGGTCTTTTGGATGGTGACAGGAAAGGAGGGAGGTTCCCGAATACTGGGAAACACCTGGTAGCTTGTGGCAGCCAAATGCCCTCTTCCCCAGGTGCCTGGCTATGGGAGCCCAGATGGCAGAATCCCTTCGGCTCATTTCTCAGCTGGGCACCTGGAGGCTGATGCCAACTGTGGTGGGTTATTGGTCTTACCTGTGGTCCACTGAAGGGACTCCTCTAGAGACCCCAAAGGTCCAGCCCCATAAAATCAGGGTGAAAAGTGGGCCTTACCTGGGCTCCTTCCTCCTCCCACCCTTCCTGGGGGGTGCTTTCTCTCTTCCTCTTTTCCCGTTTTTGCTTCCTGGCTTTGATTAGGAAATTTTAGGGAGTAGGTTTGCTTGAGAAATGATAGAAGTTGGTTATAATCAGAGGGTTTCAAGCTGCCTGTGGTTGACAATGTGAGTGTGGTTGAGGGCTCTGTCTGCATTACAGACTGTCATCGCTGGTGGGAGCCAGCTGCTGGGACGTGGACTGGAGAGAGGCCCTGCAAATGTCTCTTGTGTCCCCCCAAAACTCTGCGGAGCGTCCCGCCCCTGCCTTGGGCCCGGGGCTGGGATACTGCCCCTGTGGCTTCTTCCCTGGGACGAGCAGCCCCGTGAGGTCAGCTCCGTCCCCCGGCCTCTCACAGCCTCTTGGCTCCTCTCAGGCTCCTGAGGATCTGTTCATAGCATTTTATTGTATCTTTTGCAATAGCTTCATTTATATATACACCATGCAATTTACCCATTTGAAGTGACAGTTCAATGGCGCAATTGAACGGCAGTCACAGTTTTGCCACCGTCACCCCATCAATTGTTGAACGTTTTCATCTTCTCTAAAGAAAACCCATTCCCTGTGAGTCGTCGCCCTCCAAACCCGCATCCTTCACAGTCCCAGGCGACCACTGGCCCGCTCTCTGTGTCTGTGGATTTGCCCGGCGTGGACATTTTATAGAAATGGAATCACACGGTCTGGGGGCTTTGGTGACTGGCTCCTCTCACTCAGCGCAGCGTGTTCAAGGTTTACCCACTCTGTGGCATGTAGGGGTACTTCACTGCTTTTTGTGGCTATCTAATACTCCATAGTTAATGCTAAATGGGCAGATATACCATCACTCATTTTATTCTATAAACATCTTTCTTCTTGGTCCCAAAAGGATTTACCAATCTTACAAAAATGTAAAGAATACTGTCTGATTAAAAACAAAAGAGATCATTGCTAAGAATTTTTCATCAGAAGAACAGCACACAAATGGGAAAAAATAATTGGACCAGAAATTCCACGGCTGCTTGCTGTATAATTGCCAAAAATGAGAAGTAACCTAAATGCGCTGGAATGGGGATCTGGCTAAATAAATGATGGTAATTCATATTATGGTGGGCTGCGTGGTCATGTGGATTTATAGTTGACATGAAATGCTATCTGTGACATATAGCCGAGTCAATTACAGAATCTCATTTTTATAAAATGATACTTGCATCTCAGACTCATCTGGAAGGCTATTCACCAGAATGTTCATATAAATGTTTATATCCGAAGGGTGCAATTTCGGCCAGTATGTACTTTTCTACCGAGGGGAGAGATAGTAAGGGAATTGGCCCTAGGTGTAAACAGGTAGAGCAACATAAGTTATGCCTGAGGGATGTTTCTTCCCTTAAATGTATGCCGGGGGCACATGTGTGCATTGGAGCAGAGGGCCTCCCACACTGCACCCTCTCGGCAAGTACCAGGAAGCCGACAGGGCCGGCCGATTAGATTTGGCTCTGAGCTCCCCAGCAGCCAAAGCAAAGAGGGACAGGAGCATGTACAACTTGCTTACCATTGCACAGAGACCCCACAGCTCTTCCCTGGAGGCTGGGAGAGCCACTTCCGAGTCTCAGGGAGAGAACACCCCCCCTCCCCGTGACATCCTCTTGGTACCCAAAGAGGGAGACTTCTAAGCACTGGTTCTGGTGTCTCCTGCGTGGGGAGTGAGGTGAGGCTAGGAGGAGTGATGGGGGTGGGGGTAGGTGCTCTCCACCGTTGGAGCTCAGCTGACTGCCCCACCCTGGAGGGGGAGGGGAGGAAGGGGTCTTGGCAGTGCCTCCTCTGCCTCCTGCTCCCCTTCTGCTTCTCTCCAGGAAGGGTTGGTTGGCGATGAGTCTCATCTTGTCCCCTGGGCAGCTGTGAAGACTGAGAGGAGACGTCAGGGCTCTGCCTGAGCTTGTCTAGATGCACAACTGCAGAGCAGGAGAGTCGCCCCAGGGCTCACTGTCCCAAAGCCGGGGCCCTTGGGATCCCGCACCCAGCTCCACGAGGCGGAGCCCTGTCCCGAGTCCCTCACACGCTCTGCCTCAGCTCCTCAAGGCTGGCTGCCTCTTTCCCCCTCGCTCGGCATCTTTACTGTGATGTGACCTTGGACATGTTGCTTAAATCCTCTGGGCCTCAGCGTCCTCCTCTGGAAAGTGGGCGTTACAGCAGCCCTTCCTTGTTTGGCTTCTAGGGAGGAGGAAATGCTCTGATAAACATGTCAGGTGCTGAGGGCAGTGCCTGGTCCCCAGCAGACACTCCCTGATCTTCCTACGTTGGGTTTAGTCCCCTCCGACGCAGCCTGTTCTCAGCATGGACGGGAGTTTCCTAAAAGGAACCTCTGAGGATGTCATTTCCTTGTCCTTCAGCGCAAGCCCACTCCTATTAGCAGGCTTTCTGTGTCCTCTCTCCCCACCCGCCTGCTCCCCTTTTCTGCTTCGGCCAGACCGCCTTCCCCTGGGTTCCACAACTCAGCTCCTCTCTTTCCCACCTCCCAGGGCGGTTCCCTCTGCTTGGCTCTCTCTCCTTCCTTCACCCAGCTGATGCCTTTTTAGCTTTGGGGTTATGGCTTAGACACCACCTCCTCCGGGAAGACTCCCCTGATTCCCGAGCCCTCCACTGAACTTCCTTGGACCCCTTATGAGTCATGGTCTCATCTGCTCCCTGCAGCTTCTCCCACTGCCTGGACTGCAGCGGGCAGCTCCTCTCAGCTTGTGTCTGAGTCTTGGAGTGTCTGCCATGCAGGGCCGGTGGAATAGTAGATGAACGGCTGGAGAAAGAGGAGGCCTTGATGGGAGAAGGCCACGCTGGGCTGGGGCTCACAGGAATGAACGAAGGCTTCACCCTGGAGGACGATGGCTCTGGGGGCTGGGAAGCCACCAAAAAGGTAGTAGCAATATCCAAGCGAGAGATGGGGCTGTCCAGTGGGGCGCTATCAGGCTGGAGCCTGGGGTGGTGGGTAGGGGATGCATGCCCCCTCCCTTTGTCCTCTGACCTTGGCAGGCGTTCCCCGGGATGCAGTGGTCTCTTTCTCAGAGGTGGCAGCTGGTGGACAGCCCTGTGGGAGGGGGCCTGGGGCTGCTGTGGACAGGGCCAGGTGGGAAGGATGGGGTGGGGCCAGGCTAGGGGGCTGCTCCTGGTGGGAGCAGCTGCCACCTCTGACTTCCACAGGGGGTCAGTGTAACATTAAACTTCCTCCCTGCCGAGGCCCTTGGGTTCAGGAATCTGGGTCAGCGAGTTAGGTCTGGAAGCCTTGGTGGGCAGGCGCAAGGCCAGGGGTCTGGGGGCACACAGCCACCTGAGAATCAGTTTTGTTTGTTTGTGGTCTCGTTTTGTTGTGATTTTAGAGTTTCAGAAGGAACTTATGGGGAAGGCCGCATTTCTGTAATGTGGAGAGGGGTCCTTTCTCTCTTGGAGGGCCCCCCACGGGCCTGTCACTGGCCTTGTCAGAGGCTCCTGCTGCCTCTGGCTGCGTTCACCTGGGGAGGCAGGGCCGCCTGGAGGGCAGCTGTGTGAAATGGCAGATTCCAGCGCCCAGGGAATCTTGACCCAGATCTCTGACCATCCTGCAGTTTACAACTTTCTGCCTGGTTGTTGAGAAAGTTGAGAAACAAAGACCCGAGAGGGTGGCCTGATTTGCCTGAGGTGGTGGAGTGAGTTAGAGGCAGGACTGGATTAGAACGGCGGCCTTAACCTCCACTGGCTCTCCGATTTCAGAGGCTCCGGCCGAGGGTGGCGGTGTCCTCGGCACCGCTCCTAGCGCCGCATTCATGTGCTCAGTGGACGCTCAGCGTGCGCACGAGGTGGGCACTGCTCTCTTCCTTTCATGGAGGAGGAAACCGAGGCCCAGGATGGCGAAGGGGCTGCTCGGCCAGGAGAGGGCAGTCGGGCATCCTAACCTCAAGCTTGGGGTTCTGTCGAGTCAGAATCACCTGACTCTGAAACGGAGGTTCCTGAGCCCCATCTCCAGGGGTTCTGGTTCACTAGGTTTGGGGTAGAGCCTGGGGTCCCCAAGAAATTCCAAAGCAGGGTGTTGGCGGATCATACTTAGCGATCACTGTGCCTGAGTGCCTCTCAGACTTCAAGGGGCACGAAAACTCACCTGGGCGTTGTGTTCAAATGCCCAGGCAGATCTGGGGCGGGGCCAGCGTTCTGGACGATACATCTAATACATGCCACTTCCGGCACTGCGACCGCCGTGGGGTCGTGGCATCGTGGACCATGCTACCCTCTCACCCCCTGGGCACAGGGGGAGTAGGGCCGTTGAAAACCCAACAGACATCCACTCCGCTGTGCCTCCCAGCAGAGGCTAACATTTTACGGTGTCCTGGCCCCTCTGAAATTCCCTCTGGCCCTCTAGTCTAACCATACACCCCTCCCCTGTATTCCTTACATCAGAGATGGGGAATCCCCAGGGTAGAAGAAGGAGAAGGCAGAGCCCTGCTCAGACTCCATTCTTCGTAGGAATCCCATGGAGCTCCTGTTGGCAAAATCGCTCCTTGATGTCCTGAGAGCCTGGGGAGGGACAGGGACAGTTGAATGCTTGGGGCAACTTAAGTGACTCAGCTCACCACTGACACCTTCCCTGTGCCTCTGTCTTTTACCTTCCCAAAATTGTTTTTACCCCCTTCCTGAATCTTGTGTTATGTTAATTGTTCCCCAAGTATTTTTAATTAGATTTTCCAAGCAAAAGAAAGTTTGCAAAGTTAATTAAAAGTTGCTTTCCTGTAATTGTATAAAAGCCGCATTTGCTTCTGAATATTAAATTGCTATAATTAAACTCTTCTATCCATTTAAAGATTTCGGCGGAATGTTTATTGTTCGTTTATTATGAATTCACCTCGGAAAGGATGCCGGTCCCACGGTTACGTGTGGGCCCACCCAATGCTGGGTTGGTGTCACAAGCGCCAGTGGTCCCTCCTGGACGATCTCCTGCCCCTGGGAAAGAAGGGTGGAGTCCTGTGTGAGCCGTGGGGACCGTGCCAAGTGTAGGCTTTGAGCCTGTCCCGAACCCCGGCTCACTTTGTTGGAGGGATTAAACCATTACTCACTGATATGGGCTTCTCCTTCCATTCTCTGCCATTTTCATCAGGACTGGCCACGGGACTTATTCTGGCCAATGAATGGAGGAGGAATTATGTACGGGGCATCGAGAAAGAAATGTCAGGCGCCAGCGCGAGGTCTGCCGTGATGACGTCCCTGGTCTCCACCTTTACGACTGACAACTTCCCAGGTGGACAGAGGCTGCTCCAGCTGCCTGGGACCTGGAGAGAGAGACGGCTGCCTGCTGTGCCTTTCAGTTTTGTGCACCCCGAACTCTTCATCTGGACAACGTCTCCCCCATCCCAATGACTCAGCGTAGATGGCCCTTCCTGTGAGAAACATGCCCTGGCCAACAAGGCGGGGTTCATTGTCATTGCTCCGAGCTTCCTTCCCCTGCACCAGGCGCTGGGGCAGGGCCCAGAACAAAGGAACAGGCTTCACACCTGGCCTGTCTTGTTCACACGGCCGTGTGTTCTTTGAACTGAAAGTCGGTTGGGAACACTGGCTTTTGTCTCCCTTCTGAAGTTGGAGGCGTGTCTCCATCTGCATTTGGTAAAACTAACTCCATCTTATGTCACACTTAGGAAAGCTCAGGGCTTTGTAAGCCCCCCCAGACTCCCAACGGCTCCTGGGTGAAGAGATGCTGACACCACCAGGCTTGGCTGGGAGCGAGACGGGGTAAAGGGAAATCTCTCGAGAGGCTGATGTTAATCGACTTTTTTTTTTTATTTTTAGCGTAAAAAAATTAGGTGCAATTCACATAACCTACAATTAACCATTTAAACTGTATGATTCGCTGGCGTTTGGTGCATTCACGACACTGAGCAACCACTGCCTCACTCTAGTTTCAAACCATTTTTACCACCCCAAGAGGAAGCCCTGTGCCCATCACCAATCACTCCCATTTCCCCTCCCCTGTCCCTTGGCAACCGCTAGCCTGCTTTCCGTCTCCGTGGATTTGTCTGTTCTGGTTATTGCCTATAGAAGGGACCCTACCCTACACGACTGCTATGGATGAGACTGTAACCAGAAGGTTTGAGGTGAGGTGTTAGAACTTTCTGGACCTTGGGAATGTGATTTGTGAGAATGGATACCCAGAGAAATCTTTACATATGAATTACAAAGTCTTAGACTCTATGGTCCAAATGGGCCTCAACAGTCACCTTGTTCTGCCTCTTCTTCAAGATTTGAGTTCTCTCTTTATCTCACTGCCAGTGACGGGGAGCTCACTACCCTTACTCCCAGATCATATTTGCTCTTCTGGCCCAGGAGGCTTCCTAGAGTTTGTGGCTATCTCTTCTCCAGGCTGAGCATTCCAGTTCTTTGCTGGAATGAAACAGATACTAAACCTTTGTTGGTGAACATTTCCCTATTCTATGTGACTATAAACGCCAGCCTCTGGGACTAGCATCCATGTCACAGAAGACCAGCTACGTGTCCCTGAAGACACATCAGGCTCCAACCTACCAGGTTTCAGGGGACAGAACCAGAGGTCTCTGGCAGCCCAGCTCAGCCGTGCAAGGCCCTGATTACAGGCTGCCTGGCCACAGGCATGCCATTTCATTAGTGCTGGCAATCAGATGCCAACCTGAGTGACGCCCGATGCCAGGATATGGGTGATAATAAGCCCTTTCCATCTCCCTCCGGCTCGGGTGCTGGGAGCTGAGAGCATGAACTCTGCTCCTCCCCTTCCCCTCGCAAGAAAAGCTCCTAGCTCTTGTGAAATCACTGACCATCAGGGCTGGAAGGAGCTCGGAAGCTCTTATCCCTCCAGCCATGCTTCCTGGGCCCTCTCATCCGTGTGCTCATGCTGCCTCCAAGCTGTCCTCCCAGACTGGCACCTCTGGCCTGGGTGCCTTCCCGGTGCTCCTGATCACAGACCCTGCGGCCTTATGGACACCTCCATCTGGGTGATCGACTCCCCCCACCCCCCACAAGCCTATCCTCCTGGGTGAACCCTCATTTCAGTGAACACACTCCAGTCACCTAAGTACCTACTGCCCCTGTGACAGCAACACCAGTTGCATGGCTGTCCTGTTGGCAATTTACTTGGGCCACTTCCTTCCCCACTGGCACCAGCATCCTGATTCTAAAATCAGCTTCTATCATACCACTCTCCTGCTCACAATCCTTCAGTGGCTCCCTAGTACCTGGTGGTTAAGTTCTAACCTCATCTCCTGCCCATCTTCCCAGCCTTATCCCAAACTGTTTTCCCCCTTACATTTAACTCCCCAGACCGATAAAAACATGTGTGATTCTGCAAACGCCCTCCTGTTCTGTGCCCCCAGCTGTGCCCCTTTACCCCACCCTCTGTTCTGAGCCCTCTGGTGAACACGATTTTGTTCCTCCACAGCCTGCCTGGGAGTTGCCTTCGCTCCACAGCCTCCATCAACAGGACAGACACTCATCACTCCTCTCAAACTACCTCTGTAGGTTATGCACACCCTTAATTCATTCGCTCAGCTTATACTTGTGTTTTTTTTCCAACTAATATTTGTTGACCATTTGCTAGACATTCGCCCCCTGTCCCCACAAAGCTTGCAGTCTGGTGGGAGAGTCCACCATTCACACGCAACACACACATGTGTAAACTGTGTGTGTTTACAGTGTGTGTTTACATGGGCCATAAAGCACAGGAAAAATGAGAAGGAGAATATAATGGTGATGGTCAGCTTGGGGCGTCACAAAATTCTTTACTGAGCAGGGATGGTTGTGCTGAGACCTGAGTAGGAGTCCTCTCCTACTTCCCGACAGCAAGACAGAGCAAACAGCTTGTGCAAAGGCCCTGAGGCAGGAAGGGGTGTGTAGACGTTTCCTGTTCCACCAATGAAGTGAAGAATCAGAGTGGCCAGATCTCAGGGTGTGAGAGGGTGGGTGGGATGAGAGGAGGCTGGAGAGAGAAACAGGGATCAGAACACACAGCAAGACAGGCTGGTGCCTTGGATGGAGATGCAGGGGGGTAGTGGGAATTCTGCCAGTTGCCACCAACTGGACACCCCTAGGCAGTCTTGGGGCAGGAGCGCTGGCGGGGAAGGGAGAGGGGGTCAGGGTGTGTCCAGTGTGGGTGCCACAGCATGGAAAAGGGACGATGCTTCCCCCACATCAGAAGAGCCATCACAACAGAAACAGGCACCGGGAGCCCGGCAGACGGGGGAAACCTAAATTCCTCGTCCAGGAAGTACAGAGGGAGGCTGCAGGTGATTTGGGGTCTCTGATGTGCAAGGTCAGGTGACGGTCAGGCTTCGTGTCATTTTACCCTCAAAGCTTCAAGGGTAGCCACCTGTGTGACCTGTGATCCTGGCAGCCACCTGTGTGACCTTGACATCAAGGCAGATTCTTACAAAATGTTTGGGTCCCGAATGATCACTTAGACCCTGAGAGCCCTCTGAAATGCCTTAATCCAAGGCAAAAACATAGGGTCTTGGCAGTCTTCCACAGTCTCCATTCTGTTCCCCCCCCGCCCCCCCCTGACTCCAATTGCTACTCTTTCCATTAACCAGGCCCACTTCCCTTCTGGGGCCACTGCTCTCTCCGCTGTGGCCTGGAGAGATTGTCTGGTGTTGCAGAGATTGCATTTTAAAAATGCATTTAAGCAGGACCCCCTCTCCCTGGTTGCTCCTGCTCTTTAACATGGGGGCCCCTGAGCTGCACGGGTGGGGGGGGGAGGCTGGTGCTCTCTCAGCCAGGCCCCCTCCCCAGCTCTCAAGTACTTAGAGCAACACGTGCAAAGTCAGCGATAACCCACCCCTCTGAGCAGGAAACACACACTTCAGCATTCCGCTAATGCGCCTGGAAGTAATTGTTCAGAGAGTCCAGGATGGGAGTCGGGAGTGGGGAAGCTACCGGGGCTGCAAGCCCAGGATTCACAGCGATCTGATTCCTTCCGATGAACTCGGCAGTCAGAACACTGTCCAGGACTCTCTCCCAGAGCCCAGAGTGGGGTGGCAGGAGCAGGCACGCAGGAGGGACCCTGGAGGCCCACGTGAAGGCACAAAGATCCCTGTTAGTTCTTGGTCTCTCGGGAGGACGGCAGGGCCGGTCACCGGTCACGGGGGAGGCTGACCTGGGAGGGGAGAGGGAAGCAGCTTTAATTTGTTCTCGGGGAGGGGACCTTCCTGGGCAGGCCCTTCCACGGCCTACTTCCCCATTCATACAAGGGGAAGAGAATGCCTGCCTTCACTAGTCTAGTGAACACCAGAGAGGAAACATGTACAGTGCCCGGCATAGTAGGAACTCAGTAAATGCGGGGAGGGGTTCATCAAAGGCATGCCCATCCTCAACAATGTCCTGGCTGCTGTTCTTCCTCTACTCCATCCCGTCCTCCCCAAAGCCTTCCAATGCTCCCCTGAACACCATGCGAACTCATCGGCCCCTTGGACAGCCTCCCATTGCCTGTAGGTAGAGCTAGGGAGCTTGGCATTCCATATCCTTCAGGTTCTCACCTAGCTCCTCTCCGATCTCACTTCCTGCCACGTTCCCTGCACCTCGGACGCCCCAGGCCCTTGATGCACTTGACTGCTGGGTGCCCTTCCCCTCCTTCTCTGCCAGGAAAACACCTTCTGCTCATCAAAGCCCAGCTCAAACAGCATCAGCCCGGTAAGCACCTCCCCTTGTACTCTCCATGGTCCCCGGGCACACATGGTGGCAGTGAGGAGTGAGAAGAGGAGGCTGTGAGGCATGATGGCTAAGAAAGAGCGTGCTCTGCCCCTTGCCAGCTGTGTGCATTTGAACAAGTTGCCTGACGTCTCTGAGCCTCACTGTGTCCTCACGTGTAGCACGGGGATGGTGATTTCTTCCCCGCAGGGCTGTTGAGAGGGTTTAATGTACCGAAAACACGCACGCATTGTGAATGTGAAGGCCTAGTGACTGGAGCTTCATAAAGTGCTTAACAAATGTGTAACGCTTGGCCATTTTGTGTTTGCGTCACCGGCTCTGTGGGCCTCCTTGGGCCTCAGTGCTCTCCTGCATACGGTGGGAACTTAACAGCCATCCTGTAAGGATGTGACCATGCAGAGCCCAGCTCAGTGCCCGACACACAGTAAGGGCCAAGTGAATGCTGACTTGCTGGTCCTTCTCAAGAGAAGGGCCCGTGGCACCCTCTTTTCTGCACCCTTTGCTCCTGGCTCAGCACTGGGCATCGGGCCTTGAGGACCCACTCAGGGCGTGTGCTTTCCTCTTGAGCGATTGTCCAAAAACACGATGCTGGTCAGTGCAGGGCTCTATGATTCTCCAGTCCCGCCTATGCCTTCTGGGGACCCTCAGATAAGCTCCAAGATCCCCAATTGGCCCCATGAGTCTCGTTCTCTGCTCTCAGGCCTCTTCCTAGCTTCCCAAGCTCTGGCCACAGCTTCTTTCCTTTCTGCAAATGGGTTAGACGCTCCCTTAACTCAGGGCTTTGCCTTGTCCTGTTTCCTTCAGGCCCCTGCTCTGCCTCCAGCCAGTGGGGTCCTCGTGCACAGCTGGATAATGCCCACTTGCCTTTGCTCTCAACCCTCGCCCCGCATAGAGCCCGGGCACCAGGCAGGACAGCGAGCTGGGAGCTCCCCCTCAGCCTGCGGGGTCTGAATTCCTGCCCTTCTGCTTAATGGCTGCCTCACCTTGCAGAAGTTCACTGCACCTCTCTGAGTCTCAGTTTCCTCATCTGTGAAGTGGGGATGCTGGTAGTGGCCTCTCACAGGGTCGCTGTAAGAACTAAAGGAATCATATCCCGTACCAGCCCTAGATCGCTGTGGTATGCGTTTGCCTTTAAGACCAGAAATGCTTCCTCGAGGAAGTGTGGGTAAATATTCCCTCCCTAAATATTTGATTTAAAGAGCTTGACATGGAGGACAAAATAAAATAAAGTGGCAGCTTTTTGCCATGTATTATTAATATCCACAAATGGGAGGAAGTGTGGGCTCTCTGTCTGATGGTGCTGTTTCTGGGAGTAGTGGGCTTTTAAACGAGTTTCTCTTATTGAAAGCAGGGCTGTAGGGGGGACATGAAATCTCTCTGGATTTCACGATACGGATGTGGCATAGGCACCCTGCCCCAGGGATCAGAGGAGGATGGCTTGTGGGGCCTGGGGGTGGTAGCAGGGAGGAATGAAATCTGTTCATTCATTCATCGTTCCTTCTCTTTTCACACGGCAGGGAAGTTTAGTCTTCACACTTCCCTCCTTTCTTCCTCTCTCACCCTCCTTCTCTCCATTGCCTTTTCCACCCCTCTCTCTTCCCTCCCTCCCTCCTTGACTTGTCCCATGCCCAGTGCCCACAGTGCAGGTGGGACATACTGTTTCTGATGCATAGACGAGAAAGCTGAGCTTCAGAAAAGTGAAGCTGTTTGCTGACCTCACGCAGTAAATGGGGGACTGAATGGTGGAGAGGGCGTCTGAGCTCTGCTAGGACCCTGATGCGCCTCGGCCTCCCGGCTCCAGGCTGCCTGCAGGGCTCTGAGAAGGTGCCAGTTNTCCTTCTCTTTTCACATGGCAGGGAAGTTTAGTCTTCACACTTCCCTCCTTTCTTCCTCTCTCACCCTCCTTCTCTCCACTGCCTTTTCCACCCCTCTCTCTTCCCTCCCTCCCTCCTTGACTTTTCCCATGCCCAGTGCCCACAGTGCAGGTGGGACATACTGTTTCTGATGCATAGACGAGAAAGCTGAGCTTCAGAAAAGTGAAGCTGTTTGCTGACCTCACGCAGTAAATGGGGGACTGAATGGTGGAGAGGGCGTCTGAGCTCTGCTAGGACCCTGATGCGCCTCGGCCTCCCGGCTCCAGGCTGCCTGCAGGGCTCTGAGAAGGTGCCAGTTCCTTATCGGAAGATCCCAGAAAGCTTCAGGGAGGAGGGGATTTGAGACATTCTTTCAAGGACTGGGAGGACTTAAGAGTTCAAAGCAGAAAGAAGGCTCTTGATCATCAGGAACAACCACTGAGTTACCACCAACCCAACCCAGCTGAATACTATGCATCCGCCATGGGACTAAGTACTTACGTCTCTACAATTGCACTAAGCCCACAGCAGCTTTGTGAAGTAGGGACGTTGACCCATTTTTCCGAGGAGGAAATTGACGCTCGGAGAGTTGAAACGACTTGGCCAGGCTTCCACAGTGTGTGAGCAGTGGAACTGGGGTTTGACCCGTCTGCCCACTCCAGAGCCTGTGTGCACCCTAACCTCCGCGCCGAGACGACCGGGCGGGCGTCTGGTGATGAGCGAGAAAGGGAAGGGGTTCGGCAAACAGCGATCTCTCTGTGTGCCCACTGACCCCAATGTGCGGTGCTGAAATTTTCCAAAAGATACCGTGTGGGATATCCCTCCCTCCCTCCCTCCCTTCCTCCCTCTGGTTCCTTCTCAGGGTTGCCTTTTGGGTTTCAGCCCTCGGTAGTCAGGGAGCACCTAATTCTCGAAGGCCCCCCGCTGGGAGCCTACCTTAGGAAGCAGAGGGGAGGTCCGCAGCCCTTCGCAGAGAGGAAGGGCTTCCTGCCTACCTGCAAAGAGATCTATGCAGCCGGCTTAGAAAACACTCAAACGGCGCAGCCCTCTCTTTCCTTCTGTGGAGATGGATGGAGTCACAGTTATTTGTCTTTCTTGCCAAGTCCACTCTGCCAACCTAAGGGGCAAGTTAATCCTCATCGATGTGAGCTCTGATGAATGCCCCATCAAGACTCACGCTGCCCAAACAAAAATCTGACTTCTGGCTAGAATCCACTCACCCTGGATGTCAGGTTACGGCAGGGAGGAGTCAGGAAGGCCAGCTGGGTTTCTGACGTGAGCAGCGGAGGCAGTGGCGTGTCACTCGCTGAGATGAAGGACACGCGGAGAAGACGGGAAGATGCTAAGCTCCTCTTTGGCACAGGCCGAATTTGACATGTCCTCCAGAAGGTCAGATGCATGGGCGTGGAGTCCAGGAGGGTGGTCTGGCCTGCGGGTGGAGATGGGGCGTCCCGGGGTTCGGCAGACAGCCCAGAAGGCGCTGAAGTTGCTTGATGACAGGGAAGAGCATGGGAAGTGAGCCCCGGGCGTGAAGATGTCACTGGGAGTCATGGCCACTCAAAAGACATGGAGAAGGGACTCCCTTGTGCTCAGTGCTTTTAGGCCTGTGTCCCCTGCTCTGCTGGTGGAGGGCGGATTTCAGCCTTGGCTGCTTCGTCCACTTCAATGAACAGACAGCAGTTGCCGCTGTGCTCAAGATGGGGACACAGAGGCATAGGACAGGGGTCTGTCCTCAAAGAGCCCACCCTCTTGTGGGCAAGGCAGATGGTGCCTTGGGTGACGTGTGGGGACAGATGCCTCCATGGTACGTCATCCAGAGACACCACCGGCTGCGGGAGGCAACGCCAGCGAACACTTCAGGAGAAGGAAGACCTGCTCCGCGTGCGGGGAGGACGTTTCCCCCCCAAAATCAGATTGATTACAACGGGTTCGTTCACGGCGCCTGATTTATCTGCCAGACAGCCATTGCCCCCCGTGTGACCACATTGCCATAGCTGTCACCTCTGCCACAAAGACTAGACAAATGCCTTCTCTACATTCCAGGTACCCGGAGGAGAATGAAAGCATAACTCACTTCAGAAGCCGGTGATGCATATTCACACTGTGACGGTGCCGGCCTGAAAGGGCTCTTCGCCGCGCCTCCCCCGACCGACCGCGGAAGGACATCCATCTCCTGCCCAGGGCGTTAACGGGGCTGCCACTCAAGCCAGGTCTGCCGTCTCGTGACTTCGCCCAGCGACAGTTCCTCCCTGGGAACACTCGCCTAATTCGCCCCAGCCCAGGGGGTCCCTGCGTCGCCGCCGATGCCTGGCACTGCTCCGTGAGTGACATTTCTTTTCTTCCGGAAAAAATCTTTCTGTCGCCCCCTCATCTCCCGCCCTCGCTTGCACTCTCTGGTTTAACGTCGTCTGGTTTTACAGAAGCAGGAAATGTCACACATGTCTACAAAAGGGACGTCAACATCCAAGGCCAAACAAAACCCGTGTAAACTGCCCTGGGCCCACGCGGAGTTGGCCCGATTTAATGAACTGGGCTCATTTGGGGGTGGAGGCGTGACTCGGTATGGGGACAAAACCAACCTGGTGCCGTATTCTGTATTCTCTCCGAGGACTTCTGTCCTCTCCACACAGCTTCTCCTCCTCCTCCTCCTGTGGGGATGTTCAGGTTCCCTCTGAATTCTCAGACGGCTTCAGCGCCTGCGCTGCAGACATCTCCAGCTATGGCTGTTTTCCATGCAGTGTCTGCCGCAGAGTCCGGCCTGCCCACTGGGCATCTGTGGCAGGGGCCGGGGCACGCTCCGTTCCTGCTTCACTCATTAGGTCAGAATCAGTTGCAGTTCGATGAAGCTTTAAATGTGCATTGAGGAACCATAGACGCCAGAAGTAGATGTGGGTGGAATGGAAAGAGTATTGCATGGGTCAGGGCTGTACACATCGCAGACAATCACGAAGCCGAAAAAGATAGACAAACGGATCGCACACAACTCACAATATTTCCGTGTGGCAAGAGCGCCCACGGATAAGCTAAAAGGCAGACGTTCAACTGGCGGAAGTATTTGCAACAAGTGACACAGGGAACATTTCCTTATTAATAAAAGTTCTCAGTAATTCTAATGGAAGAGCAAAAGAGAAACATGGACAGAGAGTATTAACAAGCTCTCTCCAGGAAAAAAAAAGGAATAAATAGCTGAAAAGATACTTGGCCTCACTCATAACTAAACAAATAATATCTAAAGTGAAAGTGGACTTGCTCTGCATGCATTTCGGGTTGGCATGTATCAGAAAGGAACAGGGCAGCTGAAAGACTCCTGCTGTTGGTCGTGTAGCGGTGCATCGATTTAGGCGGGGGATTCGTGATGTCTAATACACCCAGGAATTCTATGTCTTTTCTTTTCTTAATTTATTTTTCATTGAAGTAGAGTTGGTATGCAATTTTGTATCCGTTATATTAGTTTCAGGTGGACAGCATAGAGATTTGCCATTTCGATACCTGACAATGTGATCACCCCACTAATTCTAGTAACCATCTGTCACCACGTGGACTTATTACAACATTATTGACTGTGTTCCCTGTCCCCTTTCCATCCATTTTCCCGCCCGTCCCTTCTAGTGGGCATCCCTTCAGTCTCTGTTTCCATGAGTCTGTTTTTGTTGCTTGTTTTGTTTTGCTTTCAGAGTCTACCTGTAAGTGCAAACATACAGCGTGTCTTTCTCTGACCTGTTTCACTTGGTGTAACACCCTCCATACCCATCCGAGTTGTCATGAATGGCAAGATTTCCTTCTTCCTCCCGGCTGAGCAGTACGCCCTGGTGTGAATGCACCGCATCTTCTTTATCCACTCCTCTGTCGGTGGACTCCTCGGTGGCGTCCCTCTTGTTGCTATTGTGAGTGATGCTGCAATGGACAGAGGGGTGCATGTATCTGTGTGAATTAGTGTCCGTGTTTCTTTGGATAAATACTCAGAAGCAGATTACTGGGTTTTACTGAGGGACCCAGGAGTTCTACATCTAGGGACATGCTGGTGATTATCTTACTTTTGCATGCACCTCAGAGGTGACCCTGATGTGGTCACCCAGCCTGCTGCCGCTCTCTTCACCTGCACAATGGGATGACACAGCCCATCGCGACAGCCGCCTTCTGAATAGGCCTCACATTCTCGAAACTTGCACTTTGGGAACTTTTTTTTTTAAATGAAGGAGGAAAAGGGAGTAGGGCTAAGACATTTAAAACTCACAGTTAGTTCTTTTCTTGTAGGAGTTTAAATCACGAGGGAGTTTTTAAAATTAGCTCTCAAGATTATTTTTTTCAGGGTGCCTCAACATAACAATTTGGTTGATTAAGATCGATAAGACTAAAATCTAAACGACACGCCACATCCTACCGAAATCGATGTGCGTCTAACAATCAAAATAAATGGCAGCCACCCGCTTAGGCAAAAGAATTAGTGAGCCCATGGCAGGTCCCCTGCTGGAAGCTGCTTTCCTTCCAACTTGCGGTGTGTTCTGGGATGGTGTCCGAGAAGGGGACTGCGTGGTCAGTCGTGTCCCTGACTAAGCTCTGGCTCTCGCTCCCATCTCTGGTGGGAGCGTTTGTGCAGGAGGAGGGATGTCTTTAACACAAAGCCTCGGTGTCCACATCTGGATAGCAAGGTGGCTCACGGGTGCGGGTGTGTTTCCCAAGGCCAGAGACCCGGCCCCTTGCCCCAGCGGTGGGAGGCGCACGGCCAGGGAGATGACGACTCTCACTGCTTGTCTGCTCCACCGCAGCTCCTCCAACGGTTCCTCACGGGCCACCCCCCCGCCAGCTTTTCTTGGACAGTTTTCAGTTGTAAAAATCCCTTCGAGGACCTGGTAGTGTGGGGGGAGGTGGGTGTGTGCAGGACTCACTGTCGTGCTGTGTGGTGAGTCCTGTAAGGATGTGGAGGGGGGAGAAGAGAGCCTTGATGATGCTGGCTTTGGGGACAGTCATGTCTGACTGTCGTGGAATGGTGGCCATCAGGCCAATGAGCAGTGGAATGAGGTCCGGGCTCAGCGAGCAGAGGCCTGGGTTCCATTCTGACTTTAGGGGCGCCAAGGAGAGGGAGGCACATGGAAAGACCACCGGCCTGTGTAAAGCAAGTTAGAGAAGGTCATTCATAAGCCTGGCGCATGGAAGGTGCTCGAAGACACCAGTACCACACGGGTCAAAGCCCACCTGTGGGCCACCTTCCCCTGGTTTGAAATGAATTCGGCTGTGTTCCCTGAGGTAGTGGCTGAGGTTTCTGTCTCCTGGGAATCTGGCTTGGTTTTCAGATTTTAATAGAAGGCCATTCTGAGAAATAGTTAAAACCCTGAGGGGACTATCTGATTAGTAAGATGACCAGAAAGGGACAGGGCAGAGCAGTCCCCAAGGACACAGGAAACCCTCTACTCAGGAATATCCTTGCACTGCCCAGCCTGGGGACACGCACTGCGCCCTGAGGCTCCGCAGAGGGCCATGGCGAGCCAGAAGGAGCTGACCCCACCTCCCTGCCTCCACCTTCTGAGAGTGAGGCTGAGCCGGCTTTGGCCCGAGGGCTACTCTGGGGATGGAATCTGATCAGGAGAGAGATTGGTGGGTTCACCTAGGAAATTTGGATTCCTTCATCTTCTGAGACCCCACCAGGTTGTCCGAGGGGCTGGCAGGGAAATGAGACGTCCCCAGGCTGCCACTGGTCTCCATAACCCCTGCCATTTACTGAGAGCCTCCCAGGTGCCAGGCACTTTTCTGTTGCACACAGGTGTGTATTTTTATTGAATTTATCGGGGCTGCATTGGTTAATGAAACTACATAGGTTTCAAGTGTACGATTTTATATTACATCAATGTGTACGTTGCACCATTTATGCCCACCTTCCTTTCCTCTGGCAATCCCCACACTGTGGTCTGTGTTTAGGAGGGTTTTTTTCCCTTGATTCCTTCACCTGTTTCCCCCAGCCCCGCTATCCCTTCTGACAGCTGTCCTGTTCTTTGTATCTCCGAGTTCTTTTCTGTTTTGTGAGTTTATTTTGTTCACTAGTTTCCACATGTAAGTGAAATTCCATGGTACTTGTCTTTCTCTGACCTGGGTATTCACCGAGTACAATACTGTCCCACTAAAGATTGTACAAATGCCCTTTTTAACGATTAAGAAACAGACTCTGAGGTTGAAGTGCCTCGCAGATGTCACACAACGTACTGTCAAGGTGTGTGTTTAAAAAAGTGATTTCATCTCTAAATATTTCAGATCGTATTTCTAAAAGACAAGACCTTGACTGTTCGCTCACCTAAGTGACATTAACAATGACTCTGTCATATATCACACGTTGTCCACTCCTTACGCCTGTTTCTGCTGCGAGGGTTGCACTGGGACCACACGTTGCTGCAAGTCGACAGGTTGCTTCATTTTATTTCCATCTGCAGGTTCCCTTTCCATCTCTGTTTTCTTTCTCGGCAATATTTGGTTGATGAAGCCAGGCAATTAAGTCCTGCCAGGTTCCCCACCGTGAGGATGCTGCTGATCTGGAGCGGAAATGTGCACCCAGAGGTGTTTCCAGAGCATCTGTGCTTTTCAGGACACCGACTCTGCCCTTAACGGTCTCTTTTCTCCCGTTGTTCTCAAAATGTAGTCCCGTGACATTTGTCTGCTCGAAATGTCTCTGCTCAGGGTAAAGCCCAGAGTCTCTATGGAGCTGAAGCCCCATACGACCTGGCACCTGGCCACCTCTCTGATCTTGAAAATTCCTCCTGACTTTTTTGTTGTGGCCACACTGGCTTCCTCTGAGTTCCAAGTTCAGCTTTAGAGCAGCAGAATTCGGACTGTGGGAAATTTGACGGGACCGATGTTCTGGTGTCATCAACCAAAGATTGCAATGAAAGCAAAGAGAGAGAGTGGTAAGCAAGCAGGTCGCAGCACTGAGCCTGAGTGCACGGGCACATGGGGGTGCCCCAGGAGAGCCCAGGGGACACCTCGCTCCAGTTTGGAGATCAGGACGTGCTGGAGATTTCTAAGCACAAGGGGGACCCAGCGGCACACCCAGCTCTCAGAGGTCCCCAGCCATCAGGAGCTGGCATCTGGCAGACCCCTCCTCCCTCTTCCCACACCCTGCCACAGCCTAGGAAACGGCTTTGTACTGTTCTCCAGAGCTCACCCTGAGCCAAGCCAGGGTCTGTCTGATGGAACGAGGCTCCCACCCCAGCTGCTGTGAGCTTCCACAGCTGCTTCAGTCTAGCCTGCGGCTCCCACACCTTTGTGAACACTGATTTTTGAGTTTCTGGTCATTCCTCTCTGGATATATTCACTCCTAGTAGCCTCGGCTCATCCATCCATCCGTCCATCCATCCACCCAAGAAGCACAGTCTGTCCTGCCCTGGGTAGCATGCTGGGCTGCGGAGCACAGTGGAGGGCCAGACCGATGGTGACCTGCCCTCGAGGAGCTCACACTGGTTGGGGAGAGAGACAAGCACCCATGCAGAGACCGTGATGGGAGCGACGACGTGAGGAAGGACAGGGTGCGCTGGGAGCACAGGGGTCAGGGAAGACTTCCTGGAGGATGGATCTCTAAGATGAACTCTGAGGTCCGATTAGGATTCAATGGGATTATCAGTTTGCTAGGGCCGCCTTGACAAAGGGCCACAAACCAGGCAGCTTAAACAATAGAAACCTGTGGTCTCACATTCTGAAGGCCAGATGTCCAAGGTCACAGTGTCGGCAGGGTGGGTTCCTTCCGGAGGCTGTGAGGGAGATCTGTTCAATGCTTCTCTCCTCTTCTGGTGGCTGGAGAATCTGAGAGGCCAGGGAGAGGAGTCTGCAGCTTGTCCTAGGGCAGTGGGGAGCCATCGAAGACCTTGACCCAAAGGTGTGGCAAGGGCAGAACTCTGGGGTCTGGGCCAACAGGGAGGTACTGGTGAGGGAGAGGAGCAGCTGAGTTTGAACTCCATGTAGGAGTGGGGTTCAGCAGGTCCTCTTGATGCATTGGCTAGGGAGGGGTGGGGAAAAGGGGGTACCAGGAGGATGTTTGGCCTGGGTGTTGGGACACATGGGCCCCTGTGGTCCGGGGCCCCAGGTAGAGCCTGGTGCTGAGTTTTGTGAGCACATTCCTGACCCCATGCACCTCTGCAGGCTCAGATCCTTTGGCGGTGACGTACGGCTGAGAGTTATTATCCCTGGGGAACCGACGAGTCAAAACTCTGGGAAGGATGGTGGGTTAAGGATTCAAAATGAGAGCAGGGCAAACAGAGATCCTCTAGCATTTTGACCATGAACTCCAAGTCCAGGAAGAAGGGAGACTGTGGCCCAAGAGACTCAGGGGCAGCAGATCCTTAGTGGCTCTCATCACCCGCCTTTTATGTCATGGTTCGCCCAGAATGCGACCCAGACTTGAAGCCTGGCATTCAGGACCTCCCAGGGGCTGGTCCGAAGGCTTCTCCAGCCTCAGGCTCTGCTGTCCCCCCTCAGTGGGACCGTCTGATGAGTAGAACCACCCCTCTCCTGCTTCCGACCTGGGCAGCTCACGGCTCCCCTCTCTTGTCCATCCTCTCCTAGCCCTTGGGGATTGTACACCCCTGTGCTCTCCGGTACCCCTCCCCTCGTATATCATTCATCTCCCCTCTTATACCTTGAGTTTCTTGGTGTCAGGGACAAATGTCAGACTCACCATTGTCATCCCAGTGCCTGTACATAGGAAGGAAATAAATGAGCATGTATTAAACACGAATTAAATACCAGTCACTACCACATTGGTTTTATAAGTTCATTCACAGTTACTCCTTACTTCCCATCAGGTTTGGTGTTTGAAGTCAGCCCTGTTTAGAGGTGAGAACACAGGCTCAGAGGGAGGGGAGTGACTTGGGAGTAAGTGGCAGAGCCCCCAAAGCACACCCTTTCCACTTCAACCAGCCGGGTACGGGCCTGCAGCACGTATGTGTGAATGAATGAGTGAAAAATGAGGGGGATGGAGGAGGCTCAGAGGAGTCCTTGTGACCTCTCCCGTTTCAGGATGGGAGGGGAGGTAGAAAGAAAGGTGGAGCAATCTGTTTAATCAATGACATTGTTGATGAGCTGAATGTGGGAGTCCTGCCTGTATCCTCTCTAACACAGTGCCCTGGAGAGTAGCTGGAGGAGCAGAAAGGGCCCGGCTCTCCATTCCCAGGGACCTTGGGCAAATCACTCCCAAAGGGAAGGAGAAGGCGGGACCCTCTGTCTTAGAGGCTCCCCCCTCCTCTATCATTCCCTCAGTTACCGTGAATGTCTCTGAGAAATCCCGTAGAGACTGACCCTGTGCCCGTCTGCCCAGAGCTCAGAGCAGAGGGGTGGGGAGTGGGTCGGAGTATGGCCCTCATGGCTCTCCAGCAGGACCCCGATTATCTCAGCCGCTCCCCAGCTCAGAAGGGACGAGACCATTCCATTCGATCCTCCGTGGGTAGAGGCATTTTTACTTGTTTAGGGAGGGAACAGAGGTGGGAGGGCGCATGGGTATCAGATTCCATTATAACCCAGGCTCTTAAAGTCCATTATCAGATATGGAAACGCTGAATCCTGAAGTCTCCTTCCTGACTCCTTTCCTGCTGACTCCCCAGGCTTTTAAGCCACAAAGATTTCAAGGCTCCTAGGAAGCCGGTTGGATGAGTTTTGCTTGTTTCTTTCAGTTACACGGGTGTCCTCTTTGAGGCTGAATTAGACCAAGAGCAGATGACTTTTGAAAGCAGATGCTTTTCTCATAAAAATCACAGGGTGTCCCTCAGTCCCCTTCCTTCCTTCCCTCCTTCCCTTCTTCCCTCCTTCCTTCCTTCCTTCCTTCTCCATTCATTCAGAAATATCAAGTATGGAGTCACTGAGACTCCGGGGCCCCCAGCAGCCTCATAGAAAAAAGGGACCTCAGTTTTTCCTTCACTCTACATTTCGGATGCCGTGAACAGCTCGACTGTGCTGCGATGTCCCGGACAAGGGAAAAAGGATCAATCAGTCCAGTAAACTCTCCAGTAAACTCAGTCGATGTTTGGCAGAGGGTGTCTGCCTCTGGGTTCATGAGAGAAATTAGTCTGTCATTTTCTTCTAATTTATTTCTCAGGCTTTGGTATCAGGATGATGCTGGCCTTATAAAACAAAGTGAGGGGAGCGGAGCATCTGTTCTCCAGTGGACTGTGTGTCAAGTGGCGTCTGCCTTGAGTGTGGGGGTGGCGGACGCCACTCGACACTCAAGTGTGAGTGGTGAAGTTCACCAAGTGAACTTCACCAAGTTCATTAGTGAAGCCACTTGGACGGCCCTGGGGTTTTCTCTGTGGGAAGGTTCCCCTTATGAATTCAGTTTCTTTGATAGATACGAGACAGCAATCAGATTATTTTTCCTCCTGTGTCAATTTCAGTGGGATGTGTTTTTCTAAGAATGTGTCAATTTTGATTAGATTTTCGGATTTATTGACCTAAAGCCTCTTATTATATTTTGAATTTCTGTATAACCCTGCCGTGATGTTCCCCTTGTCGCTCCTGACGTTAGATATTGGTTGTTAGTGCTCCCTCTCATTCCTGGCTCAGTCTGCTGGGGGGTTATCAACACAAACAGTCTTCAAAGAATTGACTTCTGGCGTTCTTAATCAACTCTGTTGTGCTCTGTTTTCTTTCATTAATTTCTGTTTTTTATTTTTTTCTCCTACTTCCTTTGGTTTTCTTTCACTGTTTTTAACTTCTTGAGATGAAAGCTTAGATCATTGCTTTCAACCTCTTTCTTTTCTATACGTGCAATTAAAGCTACAATTTTTTCCTTGAGTTTTGAAAGGTAGTATTTTCATTGTCATTTAGTGAAAATATTTTCTAATTTCCAATGTTCTTTCTTCTTTGGCACAAGGGTTATTTAAAAATATGCTTCCTTATTTCAACGTAGAGAGACCTTTCTAGCAATCTTTTTGTTTTGCCGTTAACATCTAACTTATTTTCCCTGTGTTCAGAGCACTCTGTCTACATGAATTTTAGTTCTTGAAATTTGTTCAGATTTTCATTATAGACTAGGATGTGGTTAATCTGGGGAAATCAAAGAACCAACCTTTAGCTTTGCTGACGAGCCTCATGGTTACTTGGTTCACTGTTGCTATCTTTTCTTGCATGATCTCACTTCATTTAATTCTCGCAGCTGCATTTCCCGGGCCATCTTAAAGCCTCCGTTTTCAGGTACAGGAGCTCAAGAATCACAGGATGTGGGTTAAAAACAGGAGCTGAGTCACATCTCCACCCCTTCTTGGCTGTTCAACCTTGGGAGAGCTGCTCGGCCTTTCTGTGCCCTGATTTCCTCCTCCGTAAAATGAGGGCAGGAACAGCATCCACCTCAGATGGTGGCTGTGAACAAATGAGCTAAAATCAATGAAGTGCTTGGAAGAGTGTCTGACACAGAGTAAGTGTTAAAAATGTTTGTTGAAGAAATGTGTAATCGGGGTCCAGAGAGGGGCTATTTCCCGATGAAATGGACACAGCTAATGCTGCACAGCAGGTTGGTGGAAAAATTAGAAGCAACACCCAGGCCTGTCTGACTTCTGCTATTGCATCGTGCTGCCTCTCAAACCTTATCCCAAGTCAGTGACCGGGTCAGAGGTAACAAGCAGGTGTCCTCTGACCTGCCAGTCTGGTCTGCTGGTGACGGTGGTGGGCCGGAGTAAATCCTGAGCTCAGTGGAGGTGTGTGCCGTGATCGATGGGATGAGGTGGGGCGTGGAGACACCAGTGGTGAGTTTGTGCCGTCCTTGTCCTAAACCAACGGACGCCTCTCCCAGGAAATATCCTTAACGGCTTCATCACACAGTGGACTCTCTCTGTATTGAGGCTCTGTGACTGTTGTCATCACCACGAAATCTGGAGGCAGGAGAATCCACGTGCTAGGACCCAGATTGTCCGAGGCAGAAGCGGCAGGTGCTGCATCTCAGCCAGGAGGTCTGAGTCTGAGTCGGTGGGGGTTTCTGTGCACGTGGGAAGATTTTGAGCAGGGCTGGAGCTCTTGGCTTATAACCGCCTATGCCTGCTGTGGGGCCGCTGTCATCCGCCTCTGACCTAGGGAGCCTTGGAGGCATAGACGTCCTCGTTGGCTGAACACTATGGCTTCCTCCCCTGTACAACCTGACCTTGAAGGCCATACCTTCTTCTTTGTGTCTTCCTTAGGTTGCAGCATCAATGTGGCCACCTAATAGATGCTTAATAAATTCCACAGGGTGGACCTGACTCTTATTCTCCTATTTTGGTGGACATAGTGTGTGAAGGTGTTTTCCCTTAGATGAGCTCATCAGACAGGGCATCGGAAGTCAGACAGACAGGTGTCCTCATGTTAAGACTCAGGAGATAACAGCTACGCTCAGGCTTGGTTTCACAGGCTGGAGAAGAGAAGATAATAAGTAATTAGCAAGTACTAAAGTGGTAGGACTTTGGCAAAAAGTTTTAGGTACCACATGTATTTTCTCAATGAACTCTCAGAAACCCCATTGAGGAGCCATCCCCTCACTTTACAAAGGACATGTCTGAGACTTGGAGGGGTTGAATGACTTGTTTGAGGTTATATAACCAGTAGGTGGTGGTGCTGGGATTTGACCCCAGGTCAGCATGGCTCCTGAATGCATGGCGTTTCCATGATTCTATTCTGTCTCAGGTTGTCCATACAGCTGTCTGTCCATTTTCATGTTGATCTAACCATCCATCCATCCACCCACCCACCCATTTAACAGATACTTACTTAGCATCTACTGTGTACCAGGCAAACAAGGTCCATGCCCTCATGGAGAGATACAGACAAGAAACAATCGAAGAAACAGAAAGAAGCTGAATGTGACCCACCGAGCGCATGCCGCCGAGGCCCAGGGGAAGGTGGCACCGAGAAGCGGTACAGCGAGCGCCAGCAGACCTGGGTTTCAGTCCCACCTCCGCGCTGGCTCACTGGCGGGCCTTGTGCGAAGGTCCTTACCTCCCTGTGCCTGTTTCTTGTTAGTGCAACAAAGCTTTGGACTAGAACTATGACCTTGAAGTTTCCTCTGGCCCCAACACTCTCTCATGCTAGGTCCTTAAGGAGCTCTGCTTTCTCATTCCTTTCTTCATAATCAACACCAAGTGAAAATGCACAAAAAGCCAAAAAACTGGAGCCCAAGTAGCCACAGAAGCAGGCCCCTGGGGTCTGAAGTCCAAGGACTCTGTCACTTTGAGTCTGAGGACAGTTTACTTGGATTCTGAGCTATCTCCATGTGCTCAGAGGCAGTGAGTTTCTCAGCCACAGAGTTCTTGTGCGGTGAGCCCAGAGCTGCTTCTGGGGGATGAGGTGGGGTTAACTTCTCAAATCAGGTCCTGCTGGGGAAGCAGGCTTTGTGTTTACACTGTTCACACACCCAGCAAATACTGTTCCGACCACAGATAAGGGCACAACTAAACTTCACCCTGAAAGGTCTGGATTAGCACAAGTTTTCCATTCCAGGGACTCCTCCGCGCCTCCCCCAAACCCCTCCCAACATCCATCTCCATTTTCATGCTTCTCAGTGTGGACTGATGATTAAACACTGTTGACCATCCCTTCTGTTATTGAAAAAAGTCAGATTGTAGAGGTGATGCCTTCCCCACATTGAAAACACAATGAAGAATACGTAAGAAAAATAACCACCCATAATCCTGCCGCTCATAGATAAAACACTGGTAACATTTTATCAAATCTTCTTCCAGCCCGTTTATGCTTTTCAAAGTAGTTGAAATCATACTTTATAACCTTTTGCTCTCTTGCTCTTTGACTTAATGTGGCAGCATTAAGCATTTTTCTGTGTCGTTAAGGACACTTCATACGCACCGTTTATAATAGTGGTGTGCTATTCCATCTTGTGTGGGCAGTTCAATCTACTTAGCCATTCCCCCAAATCCAGCACGTAACTTGTTTTTACCCAGGATATTTTACTACTAAGAATGATACTGCAATGAAGATATTTTGTGCATAAATCTTTGTTCACGTGTCAGGTTATTTAAACAAGAGGTACCCAGGCCCAAAACTTACTGATCAGTTTGCTTTCCAGGCGTATCGTGCCCAATCTGTACCCTTCCCAGCAGTCTGTGAGGATGTTTCATGCCCTACCAACCTCCAGCAGCCTAGGCTGTTACTGTTAAACAGAAACTGCTGTTCGGGGAGGTGAAAATATCTATTTCATACCATCTTGTTTCATTTGGCATTTCTTTCATTAGTAGTATGGTCAAACACATACTATATTCATCAGGTATTTGTATTTCCCCTTGTTTGCATTGTCTCAGTCAGATTATCCCCCACTTTGCAGGTGCTCTTTTCTCTCTGGGTTTTTCTAGAGACATGCGTTCCCCAAATGAACAACAAAGAAGAAGAACCCAACAACACATGTAGCCAAGGTCCTTGAATCCCAGTGCGCTGCGTTGTTCCCCATAGAAAAGATGTTTTGACATTCTGTCACTGTGTAACAGTCTGCTCCAAAACTTAGTGGCTTGACGCAACCATTATATTTTGCTTGTGATATTCGAGTCAGGAATTGTGCAATGGTTTAGCTGGGCAGTCAGTCACTGAGCAATGTGGCATCTGCTGAGGCCGCTGGGGCTGGAGGATCTGCCTCCAAGGTGCCCCTTCCCTCGCAAGTCTGCTGCCCAGAGAGGTGATGTCTGGAAGGCTGGGCTCAGCTGGGACAGTGACTACAGCACCTGCATGTGTCATCTTCAGCTCGGTGGCTTCAGGGAAGTTGGACTTCTTTCCAGGAGGTTCAGAGCTCCCAGAGAAAGGAGTCCCAGTTCCAAGAAGCAGAAGCTGCTGGTTTCTGAAAGCTGGGGCTGAACACGGGCGTAGCATCACTTCTGTTGTGTCCTGTTGGTCCAAGCGGCCATGGAGCATGGTCGGGTGCAAGGGGAGGGCATACACAGCTCCCCTCTTGATTGGAGGAGGGTCAAAGAATTGACAGCCATCTTGAATCTGCTCCGAAAGAGGGCCTCTGTAGTCCAGGGGTAAAATTATCATGGATTACGGGGGTGGAAGGAGGCAGGGAATAGATGAGTGAGTGAGTGGGCCTTGAGAAGTTACACGGTGTGCAGAAAGCCACACAGCAGATCACCAGGAGAGTCCAGACTTAAACGTTGGGATTTTGTTGCTCATATTTAGTTCCATAAAGTTTTCTCCCTCCAGGGAAAGGTCTTATCTTGGTAATATGTGCGGAAACCAGCTCTACAGAGAAAGACATAAAGTGCCAGGAATAGAACGATATCGCAGTCATCCCTCAACATTTGTATCTCCTGAAACAACTGTTGTCAGAGAGCAAGTCGGGGGAGGGGGGTATGAATGAAAATATCTTGGTCTCGGAGTCAACAATATTGGGTGGTAGATTACATATGCTAATACGTATCATTTTCAAATCCTTATCTTTCTTCCCCAGACAAGTGACCTGGAGTTATTAGCAGAGCTTATAATGTTAAGTATTAGAGGCTGAGACTATGTGACATAACAGACTACCCTTCTCCTGAGAATTTGAGCATTCTCCGAACACAGAGAGCTCGGCTCAATACAGTTCTGGGTGAGGATTGTTTTGGGTTTGCTACTACGACAGAAAGGATTCCTTTGCCCCCATTTTAGTGACTTATTCTACACGAACAAAGACTATTGTATAACCTAACACCTCCCATCAATTCCTCAGCGTGATGAATGGAAAACCCATTCATTTGCTCATTCATTTCTCCATGCACCCATCCATCCACCCACTCACTCTACAAATATCATTGGGCACCTACCACACCCCCAACGTTGCCACTGAGTACCTACTTGTTGACAGGACAGCGTAAGTGTCTCATTGCCCAGTGACAATGAGACACTCAGTGGCAATGATGGGGGTGTCAACACTGTGTGGAGACACAATGATGAGCTGGTGAGCTGTGACCTCAATGCTCCTGGAGTCCCCCACTGAGCCACGGGGGGAAGGCTGGCAGGGAAGGTACATTTAATGAGTGTCTCCTGTGTGCCATGGGTGGTGCGTGTACTTTACACGCATGCTCTGCTTTTGTCCTCACACCTGGGACTGGGGACTGTTACCTGCCCTTTAGAGGAGGATTCTGAAGCTCAGAGAGAGAGAGAATTGGTGAAGGTCATGCAGTGAGTCAGGGACAGAACTGGGATGGGGACCTTGGTCTGTCTGTAGAACCAATGCCACAGGGGTGACGGGAAGAGGACAGACACGTCTGGCTTCCTGAGCCTCTGGGCTCCCTCACTGCCCAGACCTAGAGCTTTAAGGTGGCCTAGTTTGGAAAACTTGCATTCATAGGTGTCATTTGAAGGCAATGTGGAGCAGGACAGAGCGTCCTGGTGTGGGAATCAGGGGACCTGAGGTCCTCACCCTGGTGCCATGTGACCATGGCAAGTCATTCCATCCCTGATTTAGGTTTAGGCACGTGTTGCAGCTGTGAAATTCAGTACTGAGTCTGGGTAACGAGAGTGTGCAGGGTGCGGGGAGGGGACAGTGGGAGCAGGAGCAGATTCCTGGTGTGGGCCTTTGGTCTGATTCCACGGGGATGGGGGAGGCTGGATCTAGTGTTCTGATGGGGGAGGGGTGGCCCCGATTAGCTGTGATGTCAGGGATAGCCAAGCAGGCCAGGCCCCCATGGAAAGAGACCGACACAAGAAATTGTCACTGGGCAGTGAGACACTCACGCTGTCCTGTCAACAAGTAGGTACTCAGTGGCAACGATGCATGTGTGTTCAACACACCCCAGGGCACAAAGACATGGAGTCACTGCCCTTGTGATGTGTGTGATGGAGAAGGAGACCTGAATTTAATAATCACTGAAGGCACCAGCCTGACAAACTTCAACTTGAAGGAGAACCACAGGGTCCCATGAGACCGTACAGCAGACGGTGGGGCTCTCTCGTCTGGGGACTGGTGGGAGGCTTGGATCAGACTGAGGTCTGGAACCCAGAGCTTTTCTCTCCACTTCCTCCAGCTCATCTTGGCTTCCTTCTGCTTTCTGCTCCGTCTGGAACATGCCTCACAGCTCACCACGGGGTGCCTGGGGTGGGGTTTCCTCACCTCTGTGCTCCTTTCAGCCCTTTCACTCTGAATTCTTCACTCTTTTTTAATCTGCGTTTATCTCCATTATTCTCTCAACTACTTCTCCTGCCTGTGTTTTCATGTCTTTTTTCCCCTGGATCTCCTGTCTCGACCTCTACCTTCCATCCGGACCAGCCTCCCACCCTCTCTCCCCCTCCTCCCCTTCCCTCCCTTCTTTCTTTCCTTTTTTTTTTTTGAATGTAATTGACATGCCATTGTAGAAGTTATGGTTTCTGACTTGTTGGTTTGACACATTTATGTATTGCCATAGGATGACAGTGCTATCATGTCACAGGATGACCATTTTTTTTCCGGGTGGGGTCCATTAAGATCTCGTCTGGTGACTCTGAAGTCAGTGAGGCGGTACCATTGTCCACGGTCACCATGCTGTGCGCTGGGTCTCGGGGCCTCATTCATGGACCAGTTGTGGAGCTGTGCCCTGAAGCATCTCCCTAGTTTGATCGTTTTTTTCCTTTAACTGAGTTACTAATTAGTTAATTCTTTTTCCTTGGGGAAATTTTCTCCATCTTTTCCCCCCGTTGACTAATTCATTCTCCTGCTATTTATCCCAAGTGTTCTGTTTATAATATAAGCAATTCTGTTTTGTATATACAATATTTCTACTTGTTCCTTTAATTTTCATTTTGTGGTTGGCGTTTCACATTGTTAATATCTCCCTTTATCTTCCTTTATATGTTGACGAGGCCAATTTTACATTCTTATTCCTTCTGGTCTCATATTTCTGCTTCTGGATGGAACTCATATTCCAGGGTGCTGTTTTTTTTCCTTCTCTCAGTTTAGTGGTGCTTTTTAAATTTGGAGTTGTGTTTCCCTGTACACTTATTTTCCCAAGGGAGGTGGGCCAGAGTCAGACCACATGTGTGGGGGAAGCCCAGCTCCAGGCCCAGGGGAGGGCTCAGGGGGTGGGGTGGGGAGGTGGACAGGTCATAACATCGTAAAGCCTTAGCCAGTCACCCTCCTGCCACCCAGCTGGTGTCATGGAGAAGCGTCACCTTTCCTGCAGAGACAAGCGGCACCTGGGGGAGGTCCTCCTGACACTGCTCCTGAGGGCTCCTGGGCCACAGGTGTGAGTCCCCGCAGGTGCAGGAGAGGCACTGTGTGTCCCAAGACAATGGTGGCCCAGAAGGAACAGTGAAAGTGATTGGGTCCTTTCCTCTTACACCTGCCCACACCCTAGGGGGGCTGCTTCCCCCTCTGGCCACAGTCACTCCTGAACCCCTTTAAACAGGATTCCTCCCTCTTCGGAGGTTTCTCCCTGTTCTCTTGCTTCCTGGCGTCTCCCTGCTTTAGGCCCTTCAGTGCTGGCCTGGGGGTAGGAGGGCATGCCATTGTGGTGTTAACTCAGCGTTTTAGTTTTGCCATCCTGCTCAGTCCCATCTCTGTTCACCCCCAGATTCTTGCAGTTTGCTAAACACCCCTCGTGCTCTCCCACCCACACGCTCTCTCCAGTGCCCCCAGCACCCTCCCTGGCAAACCTCCGCTCACGCTGCAGCTCAACCGCACCCCACCCCATCCCACCCGCATCACTCTCCTCTGACCTTCCTGATAATAATGAAAACAACGCGTGTGTCTAGAGATCTTGCTCTGGGCTAGGTCCTGTGTGTGCATTTCCTTTTTAATCCTTTCCCTGATTGGGCACAGAGAGGTTCAGTGCCTTATAGAAGGTCACCCAGCAAGCCAGTGGTGGGGCAGAGACTCGTCAAGCATAGGACACCAGAGCCCATGTACCCAAGCACTCGGTCTACTGCCTTTTCTCAGGACGTTTCTTTCTTTGCAAACAGTTACCTCTCTGGATCACTTTTGCTTGTTTCCAGCACTGATTCACTTGGCTGAGGCTGTGTCTGATCGCTCCTCCCCTTGCCTCCCAGGACCAGTGTAGGTCCTGTCTTAGAGAAGGTGAAGAAGGGCTGGGTGGGTGGGTTAGTCTGCACGACCCACCCCTGCCAGGTGCCTTGTGCGGACCAGCACTGAGCGCAGCCCCTTACACTCAGCGGAAACCGAGCGACCAGATCTAAGTAAGACCTGCTCCAGGGAAGAACTGAGGCAGATGCCGTGTCTCTGCTGTAGTTTATTTACTGTGCTCGAGAAGTAGTTAGTTCAACAGACATTCTTTGAGCGCCTACTATGAGCACCATCTTTTTGACTCGGTCTTACCGAGTTTTGCCAGAGATTCACCTCTATTTTGGGAGACTGCCGCTCAGGGGCGAACAGGTGTCAGACGCCTGACAGCTGATGACAGGAGAGTCTAGGAAAAACGGCTCAAAGAACGTGGATATTTGATTCAGAAGCGGGGGAAGCAGGAGTTCCAGATTCTCCAAGTTTATGAACAAAAGATAAACTATTCATGAGCAAATAGCAAAACTGAGTAAGCATAATACAAAATTAATAAGACATTCCTTTTAGAGCAAAGTAAAGGGATTAATAATAAAGCACTATTTACGACTGAGAATAAGCCCCTCCACCCCCAAAAAGCCTGTTTGATGGTCACGTGATACCATCTGGGTATCACTTCAGAGGGGCCTGTGGTTGCTGAAGCCAGACCCTCCTTAGCTCCCACTGCCTTCCTTTTCTTTCCTTGAGGCATGATGCTTTTCGAGGCTATTTTGGCTCAAGATGGAGACATACTCCTTAAACAAAAAATGGCTTGTGTGGTCTGGGGATGGACTTTCTCCTCCCCCTGCTTCTGGTGTGTTTTTGCAGCCTCGTTGACACTGCCTCCAACTGACCTGCTGCTCTTGGAGGACAGCCCCGCCTGGGAGCAAGGTGGGCACTGTGGCTCGCTCACCCAAACTTCCCCTTTTATTTCTTGCTGGTGGAATCTCGATTTTGGCTGGGGACCATGTGCCTAGCATTGGGGATACATCAGGACTGATGCAAGATACTCACAGTGATCTGTTCTTCTTGGCAAAGGTTGTGGGAACGAGATGCGAGGGGAAGTCTGCTGGGGAGTTTGAGAAAGGTTTTCCTGTCGTAAGAGAGATAGGAAGGAGGAGAAAGCGCTCTCTGCCCTCGTTACCTCCTTCCCCGCTGGTTTCTGTCCCATGAGGACTGTGCGAGGCCTCAGCCCTTTGGGAGAGCCCAACAGGAAGGCCCCGAGATCCTTGGAGGGGCCGATCTGGTGCTCTGATGCCGCTGAGCTTCTACATAAGCCAATCCTGGGCCTACGTCCAGGTTCTTGTCCTGTGAGCTGATTCTATAACTTTAGGACTCAAGTATTTGCTCATTGACTTACTCTGTTCCTTGCAGCTAAATACATGCCCACTGCTGCAGTTGGTACAGGGGTCATGTCCTCACTTTCCCTGCGTATATACGTACCCCACAGTATATCACTCACACACACACACGCATCAGATTCTTCCTTTTCACCCTTGCCAGCATCTGGTGTGTGCCAAAGACATCGATGTCTCCTCTTCACAGAGTAGGAAACAGGCACAGAGAGGGACTCGCAGCACATGGTCCTGGTGCTGGGCTGCCTGGGTTCCCTTGCTAAGATTCAGACAGGAAGTAATCAGACTGGTGCTTCTGTGGAAGGTGTGGCAGATGTCCTCTTAGAAGTTCTTGGCATCAGAGAAAAGTCTTTGGAATTGTGATGGTTAATTTTATATGTCAACCTGACCGGGCCATAGGATGCCCAGGTATCTGGCCAAACATTATTCTGGGTGTTTCCGTTAGGGTGTTTTTGGATGATTTCAACATTTGACTCAGTCAGCTGAGTAAACCAGATTGCCCTCCTCAGTGTGGGTGGGCTTTGTCCCATCAGTTGAAGGCTTCCATGGAACAAGACAGTGACCCCCTCGTGAGTAAGGGGGGGGGTTCTTCTGGGCTGACTGCTTTCAAGGTGGTTCAGGAGAGTTTTTCTGCCTTAAGACTCAAGTGGAAACATCAGCTCTTCCTGGGCCTTGGGCCCACTGGTCTTCTGCCTAAAAACACACTGTCAGCCTTCCTGGGTCTCCAGCTTTTCAATGACAGGTTGTGGGGCTTGTCAGCCTCTACACCTGTGTGAGCTGATTTCTTATAACGCGGCTCTCTCTCTTTCTGCCTCTCTGTCTGAAGCAAGCCAACTTGCCTACAATACACAGTGAGGGAAAGGAAACTAACACCCTCCCTGCAGCCACTCTGTCCCAGGCACACAGGCTCTCCTCTCCCTGTCCCTACAGCCCTGCGAGCAGGGTCCTGCTGTGGCCCCCCGTCTCTGGAGGCAACTGAGACTCACAGCAGGGGAGAGGACTGCCTAAGGCCCTACAGATGGTAAAGGCAGAGCTGGGATTTGTGGGTTTCTTATTAAATCAAACTGTCTGGGAGATGCCGGAGGAATCTGTGGGAGAGCAAGTGCCTTGGCTTGTTTTCTCATTCATCCTTAAGGGAACCGTCAGCTCCCCTGTGTGGGGCTGAGACCTAAATCACCATCCAGCTCAGGGTCCCCCCACTCTTCTTGTTCATTTGAAAAGCTGAGTGATTTACAAAGACAAGCCCTGAACGGAATCAGGGGCCATTTGCAGCCTTTTTAGCAAAATGTAGTTTATTTCAGCCTCATGGGAGAATCTTCTCCTGCTCCCTTTGACCATTTTTTCCTTTTCTTTTTGCTTTGTTTCAGTCTCAACGTCCCCTACCTTATTCCTGCCTCCCATGGAAGCAATTTTAACTTGAGGAAACTAATTAAAATGTGATGTGCCTCCGTTCCTTTCCTCGACTGACCCTGCTTGGATTCTTAGATTGAGATAGAAGCTAGCCAAGAGGGAAAAGCCTTTGGGACTCTCCTGCAAGGCTGGGGTTCTGTGTGTGGTTGTGGGGGGACTGGAGGTGTCCACCGAGCCTCAGTTTGGGGACTGCAGGACTGACCCGTGGAGCCCAAGATCCTTAGGACTAAGACAAGTGTGGTGGGGAGTCAGGCAGGTACCAGTGGGTACAACGGAAATGGATGTTGAATGAAGGGAGGAAAAATGGACAAATGAGTGAATAGGAAATGAGTAAAAATGAATTTTAAAAATGCTGTTGATAAAAATATCATTCCTGTGTGCTTACCGTGTTCTGAGACTGTGCAAAACCTGTTACAGCTACCCCCTTCTTTAAACCCTCCTGGGTGCCTTTAAATTAGGTCTTGTTTCCCTGTTTTTGCAGATACAGAAGTTGTGATGAGGAGGTTTAAGAACTTGCCTGAGCACACTCAACAAAAAGTCAGAAGAACTGGGATTCAAAACCGAAGTGTCTGAATCAGATGATCAGCTCCCTGATTGCTGAGTACATCATGTGGTTTGCTCACAATCACTCCCTTTCTTGCTCTCCTTCCCTGGAGGTGAAGTGCCCTTTCCCACCCGATTCCCTTTGGGCGTGGCCGTGTGAGTTTCTTTGGCCGATGGAATGGGGGGGGCCACCATGTCTGTGTAGCAGCTTCAAAGACACGCCTGTGATTTGGTTCTGCCTCTTGGGCACGCCTGTTCTCTGCCATGAAAAGCCATGCCACGAGCCACATGGCTTGTCCCCGACAAGTACTGTTCCTTCACCTGGGTTCCTGAAGGAGCAAAGGCGTGGAGCGAAACAGCAGACAGACCCAGAGCTCACCTACAAGAAACACATGTTTATACTCATAAGGCACCGAGATTTCAGGGTTGCTTGTTCCTGCAGCCAAAGCTAAGTCATCCAGTCTCCATACCCCAGAGACGCTTCTGCAGTGCCTCCTGGAAGAGGTGGAATGTGAGCTCAGAGTGGGGAAAGTTTTTACGTGGCCGAGAAATGGGGGGTGTGCACCCCAGGAGGTAAAAGCTGAGCGAACAAAGTTGTGAAGGTGGAAAGGAACATTGGAACACATGAGGCCAATGAGAAAAGAGCTTTAACTGAAGCGCCGTAATAGGGAACAGGGGGAGATAGTTGGAAAATGAGACCAGGGAGGGCCTTGAATGCTCTGCTAGGGATGATAAACTTCACCTTGAAGGTGCTGCAGGAGCAGCCCCTGAAGGTTCATGAACAAGGAACACAGCTGCTCCGTGTTTCCTGCCACATGGGGGACAACTTTGCTGGTCACGTCTCCCCTGTTGTAATTCCTGGCTTATTCTGTAAACCTGTTACTCCGGCCACAGCATTTGCCAGCAGCCAGAAAGTTGATTTCTTTTCACCTTTATCTAATGTCTCTCAGGATGGGCAAGTTGGCTCTGCTCTGCTCAGAGGAGGGAAAGTGAAGCTGCCTCAGGAATGATAATAGTGAGTTCCTTCTAACAAAACTTTTCCAATCCTATTTATATGTTCCCAGGAGGGTGGGGCTGAGGCAGAGAAGGGCCCGACACACCGCAGCTATTATGTGCTGGCAAGGTTGGGTTCAAGTGTGTGACCCCTGCACCATGAGGGGTCCTACACTTACTTTAATGCTCTGCGATCACATCTTAAAACTTGTAATAATTTTCAAACCGGGAGACCCTGAGTTTTCATTTTGCTCTGGGTCCTGAAAATTGTGTAGCCAGCCCTGTAAGTACTCAGGCATCATAGTACTCAGACACGGCGTTTCATTTAATTCTCCCGATGACCCTGGGAGGGAGGAACTATCATTCTGGACTCAGTGACGTGCAAACGGAGGCTGGGAGAAGTTAAGTTATTGCCCAAATTTGCACAGCTGGCATGGGGTGGAGCTGGGGTTTGAACCCTGATCACATTGTCCCTGAAACCCACTCACTCTCCTTCACCTGATGGGCTCACAGAACATTTTGGTTTTAAAACCAAAACTGTTTTTCTTTCATCGTTTCAGCTTGAACTTCCCCACAGTCTGTGAGGTCAAAGTCATTATTCACATGGAAGAAAAGTGACTTCCCCAGCAAGTTGGCACTAGAGCAAGACGGGAGGGGAGATTTCTCTGGCCATGGCTCCCTGCAACCTGTGTCAGCGGAGCCTGTTCTGGAAGATAGTTTCACGGAGGCCTGGGAGATCCAGGGCTGTCAGCTGTCTCCCAGCCTCTCCCTCTCACGTCTCAGAGACTCACAGTGCCCACAGGAACTCACTGATGGCCTGGACGGTGGAGCTGCCGTGACAACACTTGGTCCAAACCCTCCCCTTTGTAGATGGGGCAGCCAGAGGCTGAGAGAAGGGCGGAGCTTGCCTGAAGTCACACGCAGAGCTGCGGCAGATGGAGCACCGGAGTTCACTCACTCGTTCTTTCAGGTACCAGACACTGCTGGGTGCTGGGGACACAGGGGTGAAAAGAACAGATGTAGGCCTGCCCTCAAGGGACCCAGGTCCCCTGACGTCAGGGACCTTTCCTCGGCATAACGTCAAGCAGACGGAGCACCCACGAGAGGAAAGTCTGCAAAACCTCTGACGTGAAGAGGTCTGACCCATTCTCTTAGAGCTGATGCTGGCTTTCAAATCAATTTGCATAAGACAGGTCCCACCCTGTTGGAACAGCAGATTAATAGCTCATTTTATAGATTGAGCAATCAGCCCTACAGCCCATTAAATTTAACAGCAAACGGGGCTGATGATCCATCCGGCTTTCAGCCTGGCCCCCGCCATCCACTTCCAAATTTCCTCTTCCTTCCTCCTGACCTTTCAGTCTCGTCTCCCTTCTCACGGGCCCTCCGCCCAGGGCCTCGTTCTCTTACTAGTAAACACGATGTTCATTTAACTCCCAGGTATCTCTTCCATGCTGGGGCTACAGGCCCCCCACTCCAGTGGGTTCTGTCATCTGAGACGGGCCCCAAACTCCAGACATCACCACTCAAGCTCCCTCGGGGGCCTTTGGTTGGGCCATGGGAATGAGCAATCAATATTGCATAAAGGTGTTAAGGTGGCGATAAAAGATGCATGAAGTGGTGTGCAGAGGACAAAGGAGTGGGCGAGATCAGAGCTGACCTCGGTGGCTACGACGTACGTGGATGGAATCCACGAAGTCTGACCTACCCAAGGAGATGGGAAGAACGTTTTTCGTAAAGACGTTGTCAAATTTCGTGGACCCTCCAACTTAACCTTCCTCAAAAGACTTCTAATTGCTTTAGATGCACGGCTTGTACGAGTAGGTGGGTGAAAGCCCGGACGATATGGTCAACGATACCTCCATTAGCCGTGGTTTCCGTGAATTTTGCGTGCCCCTCTACGTGGGAGCATTTGCATTACAATCGTGTCTTAGTGGCGGGGTCTGAGGGAGCCTGGGGATTCTGGGTAAGATGGTCCATGAGAGACTAGATCATTGGTTCCAGTTCTCTACTGTACTCAGATAGGATAACGCATGCAGACCTTTTGCTGTGCTCTGCACCCTGCAGAGTAAGTAGCTGGGCTTTTCCGTGTGATTTGCTTTGGCCGATACGATGATAGTGGACAAGACTTGATCGGAGGCCTTGAATGTGTCTGCACCATTTGGTTTCCGTCCTCGTGTCTCTGCTGTTTGCCATGAGAACACCCCCCTGGTGCCAGCTAGCTCCCTAAGTGTCCCCTGGCCTCACCAATTCTACCCTTGTCCGTCAGCCCCCCAGCTTCCCCTCCACACTGGTGAGCAATCTAATCTTTGTAAACGGAGGCTGGCTGGCCCACTGCTCCCATTAGAATGTGCCAGTGGCTTCCTTTCACCTGCTGGGGGAGTCCAGCTGCTCCCTGGGATCCCAGACACCCCGTGATTGGGGTCTTGTCCACCACCTGCCTCACTTTCTTAGCCCCGCCCCACTCACTGTTTGTCCCAGGTTCTCTCCAAAAGGTGCTCCCACACTGCACACGAACTTCCCCGTCTCTGCACCTTAGTACATGCCCTTCCTTCTGCTGGTCATAGCCTTTTTCTGTTCTCTGCCTGTCACACACTGCTTCACACTGCAGAGTCTGCTCAGATGTCAGAGCTCCTGGGGAAGCTTCCTTGATGCCCTTTTGGGCAGAGTTCACAAGCCACCCCCTCCCCTCCCACACACCTTGCCTGTCTTTCTCTTGTACAGTATTTATTGCACTGTTTTGTAATATTTCCATGTGTAATACTTTTTTCTTTTCCCATGTGTAACCTAAATTGCTTCTAAAGAGAGTGGATCAAGTTAATAGGCAAACTTTTGTTTTGCCAAACACCCCTGTTATTTGTGTATAAACAACTTCAGTGAAGGGGCTAAAGTTAAGGCATTTTGCAGGAAGGAGAGAATTTTGAAGATGTAGGAGTAGAGTTTTGAAGATGTTCTGGGGGGGGTAGAAAAGGAACTTGGGGCGCAGGCTAGGGGGAGAGGAGCCCCTGAGACTGGATAACCCATTGACCTCCCCTCCACGGGAGGGGCCGCTGAGAAGGGACTTGGGGGGATGGGGAGTGTCTTAAATGGAACTATTAAGCTGATCCCTGGGGATGTGCCCCCATCTCCAGAATCTTTAGGCAAGTCTGTATCACCACATATGCTTCCGAGTACATTGGGAAGTTGAAGTTCAGGTCTGCTTTTGAGTGGATTTAGAATAGCCAGACTGAGCAGCCTCCGACCCAGGTTCAGGCAGAGGGGCCCGGGAAGCTGCATGTCTCTGAGAATGCAAAGAGGCCATGAGAAAAACCTCACACTCTTGGAAGAGGCATCTGCATCTGAGCTAGGCACTCACCGGCTTGTGTGGGAGTCAGGAGGGCCCAGCAGGAACCTTGGTTGTGTTCCTTTTCATTTGTCCCTCCCATCAGACTAGCTCAAGGGCGGAACTCAGCAAAATTCATCAGGATTCTTTTTCTGGCAAGGAATGGAACTCTGTCTCAAATTGGCTTAAGTAAAAAACAAACAAACAAAAACAAAAAAACAAAAACCACCCTAATTGGGTCAAATAATTGAAAGGTCCCAGGGCCACTGAATCAGTAGGGCTGGACCTAGGCACTCAGATGGTGTCGTCAGGATTCAACGTTTCATTGTCTGTTTTCCTCCACGTTAGTTTTGCTCCCAGCCACTGGGTAGACCTGGCGGAACTATAGCTCCCTCCTGGCCACGTAAAAAAAGTTTCTCTGGTCCCAAGGGCTGAGGCTGTTTGGGTCCTGTGCCCACTGTGGAATGGATCACTGTGGCCTTGAAGATTGGCCGGAGCTGGGTTATGTCCCCTCTTTGGCTGAGGGAGGGGTGAGGCTTGGAATGAGGCCCACCCGGGTCACCAGGATTGAGTTGGGTGGGATGTTTTCCTGAAGGAACATGAAAGAGGGGAAATGAATGTAGAAGCAGCAAAACTCCCTATCCCCTTGGCACAGGTGCCTGGGTCCATCATTTTCATACACACTCTCGTATGTGTATTTGAACTTCATTACATATGTATGTTTCCATCGGCAATACCACGGTATAGCATTGCAGGTCTAATTTTTTGAAATAAACGATATCATAATGTATTATTTCACAACTTGCTTTTTTCCATTTAACATTTTGTTGCGTTTATCTATGTTTATGCATGAAGACGAGTTTTAGCTATTTTAACTTCCACATTGTATTCCATTTTATTAACGAATCACTGTTTATCTTGTCTGCTATTGAAGAACAGTTGGGTTATTTTGCTGTATAAACAGCGCTGCAGTAAATGTCTTTGTACATATCTCCCTGCGTATATATATATATGCAAGCGTTTCTAGGGTGGGGAGTGAAGCAGAGTTGCTGATAGAACAGACACATCTGCAGCTTCCCAGAGATTGCCAAATGGCTCTCCCGAGTGCTTGTTCCAATTTATATTCTCCACAGCAGCAAATGAATACCTTTTTCTTTATATCCTTGCCAATTCTTGGTGTTATCTGGTTTTTAGGAAAAAAATGGAAATTAACTTGGTGTGAAATGATACTTCATTGTTTTAACTTGATTGTATCTACATATGTTTATTGGCTATTTATGCTTTCTCTTCCATGAATTGCCCGTTCGTATACTTTGCTCACTTTCCTGTTGGGATTTTATTTTCCCGTTGATTTTTTTTTAGTCGAAATTTTATTGACAGAGTTGTTGATCCATATGCAGTCGTAAGAAATAATACAGAAAGATCCATGGAACATTTTGTTGAGTTTTCCCCAATGGTAACATTTTGCAAAACAGTAATGTGAGGCCACAGTGAAGATATTGACATTGATACAATCCATTGATCTTACTTAGATTTCCCCAGTTTTACTTATACTCAGGTGTTCACGCTTGGGGAGCCACATATTAAATTACTGATTAAACCTCTGTAATGGTTATAGACCTCTTTGGGTGTAAATTTCTTTTTAAATCTATTTGATAAGTTATATGTTTCTAGCAAATTGATGATTTTTGGATAATTTATTGTTATCAGCATCTGAGTCCTTCTCATGGAGGTCCTTTCAGCCTGAGGCTCTGTGACCCCTAAGTTATAGTGTCCTCACGACCCCTGTTATCACAGCACAGCATTTTTAATCCAGGCCAGAGTAAGTCGCCCTTTAGAGCTGAGGGATTTGAATGAATTAAAATCTGACAGACCTTATTCCAGATTCCTGCCTTGCTGTGCCATCTTGGGCAGGTGATTCGACCTCTCTGGGCCTTAGTTCCCACATTTAGAAATACTAACTCACATTGAAGTGCAAAGGGGGAAGACCCTGGCCCAGCGCATAGTAGGTAGCCAACAAGCACAGCTCTCTTTCTATTTTGTATCTTAATACTCATATCCAGGTCTTTCTACTGGTAGGCAGAAACCATCTGCAGGCGAGGACTGTGTCTGACGCATTTGGGCACTCCCCTGGTGCTGGCATGCCACAAGCACTCAGGAAATACTGCATTTCCTTAATGAAGGCTGCACCCAAAGCAACGAGATCGCCAGCTTCAGTGGAGCAGGGATGGGAGGCACCTGAAGTGGCCGGAGCCACACATCCAGGGTATTGGAGGTAGGCAGTATTCCCCGTGCTCAGGAATGCGGGCTTTGACTAGACAGCGATGGGTTCAGAGCCAACTCTGTCGCTTGGGTGCTATGTAACCTCTTTGAACTCCGTTTCTTCCTCTGTGAAATGGGGTTAATAATAATAATAGCTAACCACTAATGAATGTTATGTGTCTAGACTGTGTTTTAAGCACTTTACATAAATTATATTAATTCATGTCATCTTCGCAACCCCACAAAGTAGGTGAGAGTATCCTACCCATTTTACCAGTGAGAAACAGAAAAGGGTGATTCCCTACCTCGCCCAACACCGTGTAGCCACTAGAGGGCACCGGCAGGATTCAAGCCCGAGTGGTAAGGCTTCTGATTCCAATGGCGGTTCCTATAGTGCAGATGTAGTGAGGCTTAAGGAGATACTGTGTGTAAGGTTCTCAGCAGAGCGCCTGGCACATGGTGAGTGCTCAGCAAGAAGTGTAGCTGTTATTACTGTTGTTCCACGCAGCTCTCCTCGACCCCTCAGCTGGGTCCAGCCACAGAGTTAGCGGATTGGACTCACAGCCCTCTCGGCTTGGCATTGCACGCTTGAGGATGAAACACGCTTAATAATTGAGCTGTCCTTGATCTTCTCCCTGGGTGTTGATGCCAATTCCCTGGCAGCGGGGGGGGGGGGGGGGAGAGTGTGCAAGACTACGAAGCTTCTCTTCTCAGCGTCAGTGCTCCTGGTAGAAGTAACTTTTGGGGGACACACCTCTTCCTGTTCTTTGCAGAAGCTTGTGTTTCCTGGAAATAGAAAACCCTTTTCAAATAGCGAAACAGCTCCTTTCTTACTAGGACAAAGCCACGTGGGCACACAGCCGTGACATCGTTCAATTTTGTGAGCTTTTAGCATGTCAGTGGGGTTATGGAGGCAAATAAAGCTTGAGAGGCCAGAAGGGCCAAGATCCTCTCACCCTCTGACTTCTGTCTAATAATCTATCCATCCATCAGGGAGCTCATCATACATTCAGACATCCATGCATCCATCTGTCCATGCACGCGTCTATCCATCCATCCACTGATCCGCCCATCATCAACAGATGTGTTTAGAGCCTCCGTTATGTGCCAGGCAGCCACAAGTCCTCAGTGCTCATCACGTGTACCTGACGAAGGTAGTCAGTCTGGGGTACCAGTAAGAGGTCCTTGAAAGTTGCCTGGAGGAAGCATCACTTGACCCGAGCTAGGAGCACTGGGTACCCAGTGGGACTCTGGGAACTTACGCTTCAGGAAGCAAGGCTGACTGTAATCAGATACTGGTGCATATGGGCATATACTTAGCAATGAGATACGTGCTCTTAATGAAAAAAGCCCAGCTCTGTGAGACCCCGAACTCAGTGGAGGGTGGGGGAGGAGTGGTGGTCAGAGGAGCCCCGGGGAGCTGTGTTTTCTGAGGTCTGCAGACAATCCTGATGGCCACTCGTATTTGGGATCCACCCCTGTAGGCCCGAGCGCCCAGTCAGTCAGCTGCGAGTGGGTTACAAAGGAGCTGAGAGCCTAAACCCCGCCGCCCTGGGTTGGCCGGCGCCCCGGGGTGGGTTGCTCCCAGCAGCGAGCGGCTCATCCGTCTGCTCCAGCGAGCTGGACACTCACTGCCATTTTCAACATGCGCCGTGAGGTCTCAAAGTGGGAAACGGCACGGCAGCAACCCGACATCCTTAGAGGCTGTCGAACGGTTGAGTGTTCTGGTCAGCTGGGCCTTCTACAGAGTTCGGAGGCCGCAATGTGGAACACATGCTGGTGGGGGGGAAAGGAGCGCAGTGGAGAGGTTGGGACGTGGTCTACCGGGGCACGGGGAGGCCTGAGCTCAGGTTGTGGAGGGGGAGTTGTGGGGGCCGGGACAAGACACATTAATGGGGCAAAGTCGAGAGAGTGGGGCAAGTCAGGGCTCGGCGCCGGGGGTTCCATTTGCCGAGACAGGGGCACAGAGGAGGAAGCTGGGCCGGGGGTGGGTAAGGGAAGATTTCGCTTTTGGACGAAATAAGGACTTTTTAGGAGTCCAGATTGTGTGTCCGTGATAATCCTTTGATGACAGTCAGGGGTCCTTGAGCGTGGGTCTTTCAGATGGACATTATTCCTGAATCAAAACTTTTGCCATCTGCTCGTCCCTAAAATGTGAAAGCAGAAAGAGCTGACTTCCCGACGAGACGGGAGGAGGAAGAGAAATGCTCTTTAAATGCACGCAGGACATATGTTCTCCATTCAACATCGCATTTGTCTGGAGTACTCAGCCCGTTCCTGCGGGGGGGGGGGGGGCGGGGGGAAGGAGGGCGGGGGAGAGGAAGGAGGAGAAGTTGCTGGGGGAGGCTGCCGCTGCTGAAGAAGAGCCGGGCTCGGGGCCAGAGAGGGGTCTTCATGGCTGCCTCTCCCGACTTAGTCTGACTTCACATCCGAAGTGCCCTTTCTTCCAGGCAGCCCTCATGGAGCTCTCCTGGACCCGGGGCCCTGAGCCCGAGTAGCCAAGTGGCGATTTAATTTTTCATGGGTGTCTCCATTCGTGTTCCGCCTGCTAAGGAATCAGGGCTGGAGCAGTGGTTCTCAAACCTGGCTGCACGCTGCCATCGCCGGGGGAGCTTTAAAGAATAATGCTGTCTGGCCCCTCCCCAAAGATCCTGATGTAATTGGTGTGGGGGCTGTCTGGGCATCGGGAGTTTAAACAGCTCCCCGGATGCTTCTAATGGGTAGCCAGGTAAAACTTAATGGGTGATTAATTCCCTCCCACCCAGACATGCGGATAGGCTTTGCTCTAAAGCGTTTTCAGAAAGCAGAAGTAATGAGTCCACCGAATTATTGCTTAAATGAAAGGAGGCTTGCTGCTCTCAGCCAGAGGGATGGCCACTGTGGCAGGAGTGGCCAGCAGAGACGGGGCCCAGGACGAGGGGCTTTGGGCAGACTGCCTGTGTCTCACTTGCTCAGCCTGCATCTCACTGGGCAAGGGCGGCAGCCAGGAGGGGACCCCGGGGCTGCCGCTCAGATGGAGTCAGGAAACTACATACACCTGCGGGCCCTGAAGCAGCACGGCCCTGAGCTGGACCCAAACTGCCTGGGGAGCCATCCTGCTCCTGCCACTCAGTAGCTGGGTGACATTGAAGAAACTGTTTAACTCCTGACTTAGTTTCATTACCAGTAAAATGGGGGAAGGTAACAGAAACTACCCACTGATAGAGACTTACCGGAACAAAGTGCAGAATAATATCTGGCACCGATGAACTCCGCTTCTATCAGTGTAGCTGTAGGCCCTGGAACTTCTACCCACATCGGCGTCAATAAAAGAACAAAGAAATTAAAAAAAAACAGGGTGAGGCAGAGGGTGGAGCCAACACCCTGGGTGGACCACACAACCCAGCTTCCTCATTCATTCATCCCTTACTGGTGTCGTTATTACTACCCGATGCCTCAGTAACTAATGCTTCGAGTCTCCTTCGTTCTTTCAGCCTGGGCTTCCCTGCTGGGGTACTTTGGTTTTCCCTCAGGGACAGTCAGGCAAGCCTGTATTTTGCTCACAACGATTCAGAAGACAGTGGCTCTGCTTTTTGACGTAAGGAAGGCAGACAGGCAACCCAGGGCCTGGAGGGAGCTGGAGGTGAAGGAGAAAGGGCAGGGAACTCTGGCATCTGACTGTCTAGACAAGTTAAAAAGAAATGTAAAAAAAGGAAATGGTTCTGGCATCTTCCGTGAGAGGACTCTAAGCCACTTCCTGTCTCCCATCTGTAGGGGACATTGAAGTATATGAGCTTCATTTATTGGAAATGGATAAAGAGATAGAGCTCTCTGGAAGATTCTAATTAGTATAGTCCAGTGGCCAAGGTGTCCTTGAAATTCAGGGCCCCCTCCCCTACCTCTGCCCCCAAACCTGAGTCCCATTTTCAGTTTCGCTGTTCATCAGAGATGTACGTGGGACTTACAGAAGCACCTGTTCTGGGATTCCGTCTCTTCCACATCACAGTGATAGGACTGAGAACCAGGGAGGTGGCCCACTCTGCCCATCTCCCTGGCCCTGGCCAGCATCTCATGCCTGTGAGCAGTGGGCATGGCAGGGCTTGGAGCATGGCGTTTGGATGCCTGGCCTCCACACACTGTGGGCTCAGATGGCCACTCCACTTTGTACAACCACCGTGGCCTTGCTCTCTACTACATACCTACCCCACACAGCCACTTCCCAGCTCCGCGGCCACCGCCCCCATCAGACTCTGATGCCTTGTGAGGAGTGACTTGGGCTGACTTACAACTATCTGTATTCCCAGCAGGCCACCCAGGCTTGGAGCTTAGCAGGTAAACATTTGATGAGTTGAACTAAACCTCAAATTCCCAGCACCGCCGTGCCTCTCGTGTGTGCAACAAGGATAATGTGAACGTTGTGATGGTACCATTGGTGCTAAGGGCTTGCTCTGCGGCAGGCATCAGTGTGAGCCCTGAGCTGTCTGCATATATGTGCTGTCTGTATCAACTATATCAGCCTGTATCTGTGTCTATACCTGTACCATTGATGCTAAGGGCTTGCTCTGCGGCAGGCATCAGTCTGAGCCCTGAGCTGTCTGCATATATGTGCTGTCTGTATCAGCTATATCAGCCTGTATCTGTGTCTATACCTGTATCTGTATCTGTAGCTGAATCTCTAGCTGTATCCACATCTGTATCTGTATCTGAATCTATCCACAGTTACTCCTAACAACAGCCCTAGGCTGTAGGGTTCTTCTTATTTCACATGTGGCAGGATCAGGACTGAGTTCAGGTCTGTCTGTTGCCCAGGCTCTCAGGTCCCCTGCTTTCCACCTCCAGGGAAGGGTTGAGAGGCCTTGAACTTGCACAGCACGTTAGCTTCTGGTTGTTCCTCTGTCAGCACCTTGCTCCTCATATTTTCTGTGACTCGGTTTTCACAGGAGAGGGATGTAGAAGATGATCTGGGTGATCCTTCCATGTTCAGCCCTTGAAATGTGTGCTAATGGAAGCCTTACACTTGGGGCCGCTGACTTTCTAGGACACAGACTTATAATCCAGGAAAGGAATTTGGTCTGTTCATGAAAGACGATGCATTTGTGTGTCTGTGTGTGCATGTATGTGCATCCGGGATTAGTCCCTCAACTTCACAAGGACAAAGTCGCAGGACATAGCTCACCGGATAATGTGTCTATCAAATTGATTTTATTCTCCAAGTTACTAAGTAATAGATTCTCATCCCAAATCTTGTGTATAGTGAAGCCAGCAATCAAAGCTCAGAAGGAAATGTGTTTTTCTTGCTCTTAGAGCAGAGTAACCTGCCACCCCCAACCCATCTATATTAAAATCTTAAATGTTTCCTCTTAGCAATGCAAACACCCTGTAATCCCCAGGGACCTCAGCTATGTGCATTAGAAAACTCATCTCTAAATCTTTTCACTGACCTTTTTCTTTTTTACCCTAATGGAAGTATGAATGGAGGATTCTCTTACATCAAATAAAAATACGGAATGTGGAACAGGGAGCAGCCCTCCAACGCCGTCCTTGTTTCTCCCCTTCCTGCCGCCTCGTGCTTTCCACCAAGGTTTGTGAGCCTGCACTTTCCTGGAAGTTTCACACAGCATGTACGAAGGAGAAATGATGAAATATTTAATTGCAGAAGCCACGTACTAATCTCGCCAATGTGCTAGGTTAAGACTGTAATGTGAGAGGCTGCAAGCTGGTTAAACTGATTTAGAGCAGCTCGGACCCTCAGTCTCTTCGTCTGTGCCCATATTTTATGCCACCCAGACCCCACCATTTACTCTATTTTGGTTATTGATTCGTAGTCTAAGAAATAGAGTCACGTCAGACTGAATGTTATTTAGAATAATCTCCTCCCGTGCTGGGCTGGATGCAGACCTCTAAGGCGGATCCTGCTCCTGGCTCTGTACCCGCTAGGGGACCTGCCTCTGCTCTGAGACCACAGGCTTCTCATTTCTGAGTCACCGCTCAGCTGCCCCGGGCTGGCTCCCACAGGCAAGTTCAAGTGCCCCTGGGCAGTGTCCACAAGGAGAACCTCATCTGGAAGCAGAAATGCTGACTGTTGCCCCGCACTGTCACGGATACAGCGGGAGAAGGGCCAGGGCTCTCAGGTCACGTGGCTCCATGTCCTGAGCCCAAACCCTGTCACCTAAGATAAGGTGTTTATACCCATTTTACGGGGTTGGGGTGAGAATCCAGTGAGTTGATATGCCAAGTTCAGGGCACCTAGTGGGCTCCCAGTTATGGGCGGCTTCCTTCCCTTTATGTCAGATTATCAGAGAAGGTGAGGGACTTCAGCATCACCTTAGTAATAGCATTATAGTAAGCTTCAAAACATTGAAAGCCATCGGTGGGGGGAAATGATGATCCGAATTTATTTAAAAGTAATTGTACATCCTCTATGTGACAAATTCTAGCCCACATAGCTGGGCACAAAAAGAAAAGTCCTGGGGGTGAGGAGGGGAAGCTCAAATGAGAGAAATGTGTATAAGATCATGTGTGTGGGGGCAGGGGAGGGGCCAAGGGCGTGGCCACGTGTGGCAGTTTCACTGCACAGGTGTCGCCCCAGGTGTGTCTCTGATTCAGGTGGACTGTCTGGGAGGCATCCCTCGCTTTTCTGGGCCTCGATGTTTTTCTCGATAAAATCAGGAAGTTGAACTGGGGACCATCTAAGGAAGGGCCTCTGTCCCTCTGGAATTCTAGGGCCCATCCTTAGAGATGGTCATTCTGTGCTGAAGGCAGGGGCAGCTCAGCATTGAGAGTGACCCTTCGGAGCCTAAAGATGACCTTGGCAGGCAGACCGAGAACCAGCAGGCCCAAGGTTAGGAGAAGGGCCAGAACGGCTTTGAGACCATAGGCTACCATGTGGGCAGGCAGAGATGCACAGAAAACCAACGTTGCTTCTCTTCACACTGCTTTCTCAGGCTTTCTTTTCAGCTTGCCATTCCTTCTGTTTTTTTCTCTTCCCTTTCAGAACGCTCAGGTCCTATGGTCATTCATGGCCCTTAAGTCTTATGGCCCTCCATAGTATTGAGTTCACCATTTCCTTTCAATTTCTAACTGAGTCTAAAGAAGCATGAAATAGAGGCTTCTCTGATCTCTTCAAACAGAAGAGATTTTACTTCTGAAGATATTTTCCTAGGCTATTCTACATGCCTGCATTGTATTTCATCAAGTTTGGTATCTCTTTCCTGCCCCCACTAGATTGTGAAACCTTAGGTGGCAGAGATTCTTTCTCTGCGTGCCTGAAATCACCTGCCCTCCTCCATACAGTGCCTTCCATTGTGTGGGGGCTACACAGACACCTGCATCACACGGCAAGAGAGAACTCCAGCAAAAAGAATAAATGATAAAATGTCATCACACAGATTTGTGAACCAGCCACACAATTCATAAACTCTTGACTGTCTCCTAGAAGCCAGACCCAGGGCTGTGTTTTTTAGGTCACGTAGGGATTGTAGATGGAGAAAGCCAGTGGGCCACATGGACTGTCAGGAGTCAACCTATAGTCTTGGGGTAGTGACTTGACATCTTGGAGCCCATTTTCTTTTCCTTAAAATGTGGGCAGGGTGACAATTTAAGTCTGCTGAGCTTTGCAGATTAAGTGACATTGTAAACTTGCAGACATGGTCAGGTGAAAGTCAGTACATGCTCTTTGGAACACCTACTGTATCTATACAAGCCGAACATTAACCACTCCACCCTGGGTATCTGCCTGACTGTAGAACAGATAGATCGCAGTATATTCATCCAGTGAAATACTACACAGCAATGAAAAAGAACAACTAGCTGCCACTCATATTGACATAGAGGATGTCACATATGTAATATCACGGGCAGGGAGCCAGACATAAAAGAGTGCCTATGGCATAATCCCATCTATATGAAGTTTAAGAACAGGCAAAAGTACTCCATAGAGATGGTCTTCAGGATAGCAGTTTCCTCTGGGGAGAGTTGATTCAGAAAGGGCATAAAGGTGTTCTGGTAGGCTGAGATGTTCTATACCTTGGTGTGGGTGGTAGTTTGTAGGTATGTATAAATGGAAAGATCCATCAAATTGCACACTTAAGAGTATTGCATGTAAATTTAAAAGGCGAATAAAGAACTTAACCAATGTTAACAAAAAATTGTAGACCACACATGTGTGTGCCTGTATTAACACCTGGGTCCAGATGAAAGATGACAGTTTCAGAGCTCAGGACTCACAGTGAGGCACTCTCAGCCGGTGCTTCCCGAGCTTTAGCTGCATAAAGTCATCTGGACAGCGTGTTGCACACAGATCCCAGGACCTCCTACTCACTGTAGAGTTTCAAATTCAGTGAGTCTGGGTGGGACCTGAGAATTTTGCTTTACGTAAAAGCTGTCAAGCGATACTGATGCACCGTATCCACACACCACAAAGGCAAATGGAAAACAATGCATTCCGCATCCCATGCTCCACTGAACTTCATCTGTGAAGGTCCCACTCACAGGCCACCTTCCTTCTGCCCTCTGAATCTCATACGATTGCATCTCATTGGTGAAGCCTGATTTGCCTCCAAAGCCCCAACTGCAAGGGCATCTGGGAAATGTAGTTTTAAGCTTCTGAGTCTTGCTGCGGAGGAAGGTACATGGAAGTCAGAGAGATTTCAAGTGCCACTCAACCACAACCTCCACAATTCCCACGCAGCTGTCAGCTGGTGACACTCCATAGACTCGGGGCACTGATGTGAACACAAGTCTGCTGGTGGGTGACTTGAGTTAATTGCAGCTGTTGTCTTCTGGGGATTTTTGACACTTTTCAGTCTCAGAGTCGCGTTTCAGGTTGGAAAAGTCTGATAAGGATTGTTAATAGAGACAATAATTTCCCTGTTTAGCTCGATGATGCAAAAAGGAAATCAAAATTGAGTTCATGCTCAAGCTAGAAGAAACAATCCAGTGTGTCACCCCTCCCCATCCACTTCTCAGGTGGGGAAACTAAGGACCCCCAAAAAGACAAGGGTCACCAGGCAGAGCTGACTTAAACTCATGTGCCTGTATTTGGGGTTAGAAAGCATTTTGCTGTCCCTAATTCTTTTTGTTCCTCTCATGTCCCTGTGATGAGAGGAGGGCAGGTGTTGTTATTTTACAGATGAGAGGCCCGAGTTTCTGACAAGGTAAGCAAGGGCTGAATCACACACCACACAGCAAGCACGGTCGCCTCACCTGGTACAGCCTGGAGCCAGAGGCCTGCCTACGAGTCTTGGCTCCTCTGCCTGCTGGCTGTGTGACCGTGGATAAATGACCTAACCTCTTTGTGTTTCACTTTCTTCTTCTGTGAAATAGATTTAATAATGGTATCAGCCTCAAAGAAGGTTGATCATAGAAGAAGAAGAAGAAGTTGATCATCAAAGAAGGCATAAGATCATAGATGTAAGGTGCCAGAACCATGCGTGCAACAGGTGTTCAATAGACGTTAGCCATTGCTATTTTTCTGAGCTTTTTCCAAGAAAAAATCTAAGAGCTTATTTAGGAGCTATCACACTGACCCTGGAGAGGCTTGTTTTCATAAAACAAAATAAAATAGAACAAGGCGGCCATCTGGGAAGCAAGAGTTTGGTCCTGAGAGGACAAGTGGCCTTCTCTATAGCTGTGGTGGGTGGGACCTTCGGAGGCAGCCACCCAATGGCCCGTTTCTGCCTGGACGTGCTACAGTAATGCATTTCCCCATTTGACGGCTACTTCTTTTTGCCTCAAATGCATCTGTTCTCTATCAGTTATAAAATGGAAACAAATTTAAGAAACACACATTAGTGTGGCTGCCCCTAATTCCACAGCAGCCCTGCTCTGGGTCAGATCTGTGTGATGTATGTACATGTATGCATAGGTACATGTATGATGTCCTATTTTCACTGTTTCACTGCAAGTCCCTTGGTGGAGATCAGCTGGCCGCCAGCTGAGAATGAGAGATGGTGGCACCAAGGGAGACTTGGGGTTCGCAAGAAGAAAGCCTACTAGTATCCAGGTGCTGTGCCAGGCATCTTGTCTCTGTTATTTCAATGACCTTGCCTGGTACTTCTGAGAGATAGGACATTATTCCTATGTTGTAGATAAACTGAGGCTTAGAGAAATGACTTACGCGGGTCCTGAAGCTGGTAAATGCTGACCCCAGGGTTTGAATTGAGAACATTTAGTTTTCAAAGTGACTTTTTTCTTCTGCCTTCCTGTCTCCAAGGAAAGAAACATGGATAATGACACAGGCCAGTTGGATGACCCCGAGTATACATCTGTGGCTTCCTTCTACGGAGATGAGGCTTTGGGGAGGTGCGAGAGTCCCAGAGGAGTGATTATATGTCCGACTTCTGCTTATCAAAGCCTTTTAAAGAGGCCTGGTCCTTGATGACTGCAAGATTCATCTGCTGGCTTGCTCACTCAGCTACTCACCACGTGTTAGTGTTTGCCGTCGGAAAGTTTGCTCATTTCCATTCAACACCCACCTGCTCTTTCTTTGTAACAGAATCCCAATCTTATCTGGGATGACACTATGCCCAACTGAAAGGTTACATTTCCCTGTCCCCTCTTTAGACGTGTCCAAGGGCCGAGGTTCTGCCCAGTGAGATCTAAATGATAGGTTGTGGGACGCCTCCGGGGAGGCTGTTCCTTGGGAGTCTATTCAGTGTCATCTCCCTTCCCCACATTGTCCTCTTTCCCGCCCACCAGGCGTGGCGCCAGTAGTCCTGCAGCCTCATAGACAATGGGGTGGGTTTGCAAATGGAAGCCACAGTGAGGATGGTGGAACAGAAAGAGAGAAGGGCCTGGTGGCTGCTTCTTTTACTCAAGAGTGAGAATATCCTTCTTCCTGAACCTATTGCTTTGCTGAGTTTTTGGTTCTAGGTAGTCAAACCCAAGCTTCATGAATATAGCTACTGTGTGGAGACAACTGTCATAGGATGAATCCACTGTGAAAAGCCTGTGCTCAGAAAGCTCTGTGCAGTAGAATGGATGCAACAAGGACTCAGGGCATGATGACACCAGACAGAGGTTGGTGCAAGCTCAGAGCAGCAGAGATCTGTGAATATCCAGAGTGATGGACAGCACTGAGGCTGTAGAGCCAAGGAAGGTCCTCCTAGAGAAGGATGTCTCAGGTAGTAACAAGCAGGGGGAGGGGGCAAGAAACTTCCAGGCAGACGAGCAACATGGGCAGAAGGAGTGTAGGGTGAAGAGCTTGAGTTCAGAATGGTTCATCTACCTGTATTCTTGAGTGATTTGATTGGTTAGTGACTTGACTGAAAAGGAGCTTGGAAGGGGCTGGGAATGGCAGGGGAAGGTCTGAGCAGGAGGGTGGCCTCATCACGTGTGCTTGTCAGCATCTTCCTTCCACTCAGCTCCACCCACCAGGCTGGCCCCAAGGCCAACCTCAGGCTCCCTCAACTCTTGATCCTGCGGAAGGAGAGAGAACTTTCTTTATGGTAGTTCTTATCAATTTGGCCATGCTTAAAGCCTTGTCTTTTGCTGTCCATTTTTCCTATCCCCACCTTTTTGGATACACTTAATTGTTTTTTAAATTGTGGCAAAATATACACAACCTACAATTTACCATCTTAACTACTTTTAAATGTATAGTTCAATGGTATTAAGTACAGTCACATTATTGTGCTACCATCACCACCATCCTTCTCCAGAACTCCTTCATCTTGCCAACTGAGACTCTATACTCATTAAACAGCAACTCCCCATTCCCTCCCCCCTCCCCCAGCCCCTGGTATCTACCATCCTACTTTCTGTGTCTGTAACCTTGACTCCTTTAGGTGACTTGTCTAAGTAGAATCATAACTAAGTCCTTTTGTATCTAGCTTATTTCACTTAACATAATGTCCTCAAAGTTTATCCATGTCGAAGCATGTGTTAGAACTTCCTCCTTTTTGAGGTTGAATAATACGCCATTGTATATACCACACTTTGTTTATCCATTCATCAGTGGATCCTTGGATTGCTTCCACCTTTGGGTTACTGTGAATAATGATGCTGCTATGAACTTGGGAGTGTTGGGAACCGCCCTACCTGGTTTCAGAAGCTGTAACCATCCCCATGGCTAAGGCTGAGTGAATGACCTTTGGACCATAAGCCACTAAGGAGACAAAGCTTATCTCCCTGGCAGGGGCGCTGACTGCTCCTTTCACTTCACCCTGACTGGCCCCCAGTGCTTGATCAGTTAGCCAATGACAGGTAAGATTCCTCAAGGGAGGAACGACCTAAGACAGGCATGATCACAGGGAGCCCCCAGGGAAGGACTTGGGGGGCTACAGAAAAAGGGGGTGATAGACCCTCACCCCTTGGCTTTGGCATAGCCTGAGTCCTCATTCTGCCTACAAGAAGTCTCCTAATATCTTGGCTACTTTACTTCCTCTGCCTGACTTAATCCTGAAACAATGACAGAAGGTGGTGCAGCCCTGTGCTGGAAAGAGCGGGTTCCCCGGGTGATCAGGCCTAAGAAATAATACATAAAATTCTGATACATAAAATTATGTGAAACCTCCACTAAGAATGCTCTCAATTAAATGATAAAGGTCCAAGCAGGAAATTAGTTTGTTTCCCAAAGTTTTGTAGCCCTTTAGCTAACAGACCCTGGATCAGAATAAGCCCTTGTGGTTCTTTGTATGCTATCTATTGTTTGATCCTTAAGCCTGACAATGATTGATGGGCTTTATCTGTAGTCCTGTGCAAATTGCAACCCAATAAAAGCTTGTCAAGTCAAGGGTTGGCGCACTACTCTTGAAAGAGTGGCTAGGCTGCTCCGAGGTGCTCTCCCCTTGAGAGAGTAGCTGTGCCATCCCTTTTCCTCTACAGGACTTGGTAGTCAGTGTGAATATCTCTTATCTCATCCATAACACCGTGGACACTGTGGGCTGATGTCTGCATCGGGGAGCACAAATATCTGAGGCCCTGCTTTCAGTTCATTTGGGTTTATACTCAGAAGTGGAATTACTGACTCATTTGGTAGTTCTGTGTTTAATTTTTTGAGGAATTGTCATACTTTTCCCACAGTGGTTGCACCATCTTGCCTTCCCACCAGCGGTGCATGAGGTTCCACTGTTTCCACATCTTCACAAACCCTTCCTACTTTCTGTTTGTTTTGATAGTAGCCACCCTAAGGGTGTGAGATGGTTAATGGTTGCCGCCCATTCCAGCACCCTGGGAAGCTGTGCACCCTAAGGAGCCTTAGAAGCTCATGAGACTCAACCAACAATGGCAGTGCCCCGGAGGGCGAAGGTCCACCAGGGCAACTAGGTGGGATACACTCCCTCCTCTCCTTCCAAGGAGCAGACACTCCCAAATCTAGAGGAAGCATCTCTGCACACACTGGATTATCGATGCCAGTGTGTGGGATGCCTCTGCTATGCCCTCCAGATCTCCTTCCAGTTTTGGCTTCTGGAAGAGAAGTTCTATTTTGCCTTCCCAGTGGCACGGTAATAACCACAGAGTCCAAATGCACATGTTCATGTGCACATTTCCTTGTTGAAATTTGCACGTTGAAAATTTCATATTCATGCATTCTTTGATGATGCCTAAATGTTTTCCTGGAAATGTGTGTTGATTTGTAAATTGGACTGCCTTCTGTACTAAAATACCATTTGTGCAAGGAAAAATTTTTGTTGTTACAGAAGGTGTGGAGGGGGAACTGGAGGGGCGAGGTGGGAGGGAGAGAGCCCTGGAGGGAGGGTGCTGCAGTGCACGAAGGAGAGAGATTGCCTGCGGTGGTGGCAGTGAGGATTCACAGGTGGTGGTGGGGGGCGGGGGTGGACAAAGGATAGACGAGATGCATTTTGCAGACAATCTATAAGATCTGTTGACAGTCAGGCCTGAAGGGGGAGGAGGAGTCAGATGTGACTCTCATATTATGGCTTCACGGAGAGGGGGTGTTGGAGAAGGCAGGGACCAGAACAGAGGGTATGATTTCTATTTAGACACTTAAAGGACCCATGGGCCACTCAAGCCTCTGGACATGTTAAATAAGGCAGGAGTATAAGGTTTTTAAAGGGGGAGGAGACATTGGAGGACAGCTTGTGAAGGGCCTTGCATGTGAACTTGCTTCTCTGGACTGGAGAGAGAGCACAGGTTTACCCCTGAGAAAGTGTGTGGTCAGGTTCAAGATGAGGAAAGATAGCCCTGCAGTGCCATTGAGGGTGAATATGATCAAGGACTCCTAGGTCTGAAGGTGCAGGCTCAGTGCAGTTGTTCCACTGTGCAGATGGGAGGCTGAGTGACTGTCAAGGTCTCATGCTGGGTTGACAGGAGGCCAGAGACTAGAACCCAAGTGTTTTGACTCCTGGGATGGGGAAGATGCCCATGACCTAGGCTCTTCGGCTCTTACTCTTGGGTTGGTTGCCCTCACTCAAGGCAACCCACCCTCCATCACCTCTCCCCACTAAGAGCACACTCATCCTGGACCAAGGACTCAATGCCTGCATTAGCATCCAAATGACCCTGGGTGGTGATGCTCTCCTAGGCTGTCAGTTTCCTCACCAGTCATGTGGAAACACTGACTCCTCCATTCAGGTTTTAACGGCACAGGTGCTGAAAGGGCCGGAGGATTGCTCGGCATCCATAGGACACTCAGTGAACAATTGTTGTATCTGGATCTGTTAGAGTCAGCCTGAACATCTCCCCCAGGAAGCCTCTTCTGGTTCCCCCTCCCCTAATCACACAAGGTAGATAGGAGCCCCCTCTCTGTGCCCCCAGAACCACACTGGGCGTGATGACTGTGTGCCTCCTTGGTCACAGGGGCTGGTATTATGTAGCAGGATAGTTTAGTTTGGGCATCGTAGAAATTCCATCTCAGCTGCTTCCTAATCACAACATCTTGAGTCAGTCTCACAGTGTCTCTGAGCCTCAGTCTCCTCATCGGCAAGATAGAAGTGATATCAATGTGCCTTCCCCTGAGGCTCTTCGAGAGAATTAAATGAGACAACACATGAACTCAGTCTTTAGGACAATCCCTGGCAGAGTGAATGCTCACTGAGCATTAGCTAACTACCCACTATTATCTGTTCCCACTGCATTTTTACTTGTAGGCTTATTGCACTAGGAGTCAAAAGACCTGACTTCTGGTCTCAGCCTTTTGTTCTATTGATCTTTGGTAAATTTTTGATGTCCCTGGAACTGTTTTAGGCAAGTGGTTAGTTAGTAAATATGTGACTTTGTCATGAAGAGAAGCTCTACTTACCATTTTCCCTGTTTTCACTGGACAGGACCCAGGCCAGGAGATAAACACATGTTTGCGGAGAGGCCCTCTGGGGGTTTGACTCTAAGGTGGTCTCTGCCTTCTCTCCTGTGACTGCTGGGGCTGCTTTGGGGAGCCCACATTCGTGGTGGCACCTGTGTCCCCAGAGCCCTCCCAATGAGGACATGGCGGAGGCCCTTGGTCTTTGCCCCCCATGGCCTCCCAGCCACTGGGCTTTGGTCGGCATGCACACACACACACACACACACACACATATTTTAGAAGTGATTCTCTTAATCATATCTTGAATTAATGCAGGCCTCGTTCATTCCCAGCTCTCATTACCCTCTTAATTAACTCGGCACAGATGGAAAAAGTCAGAATTGCTCTAGCTGAGTTGTTCTGCTAGTTTTAAAATGAGATAGCAGATGGGCGGACGAGGTGGAACGGGCCGGCTCGGAGGGAGGAGATGCGTTTTCAAGCTGTCACCGGAGTGTCAACAAATACCCCATCTGTTGGTGGTGAGGCCAGGCCCGGGCCTCCTGCAAGGGGCCAGCGTTCAGAGGGCCACAGGGGGCAAGGCTGTCCAAGACATCCCCAGGATGTGGCCCCCAGCACTGGATGGGTACCAGGAGTTCTAGGTTCCTGATGAAGTGGAGACCTCTCCCCCAGATCACGACGGAAACACTCCTGTCACACACAACTGTTTGGGAGCCAAGGAAGTGTTCGGCTTCCCATCTTACCTAAAATAGGCTCAAGGAATGAATGACATCAACTCCACAGGGCTGTCAGAGCGAATGTTCCAAAACATATATCACTTTTCTGCTTGTCATCGGGCTCCCTGTGGCCCTCAAGGCAGAGTCTGACCCTGCCCATGATGGCAGCCTCCTCTGTCCCTAACCCTCCACTTGCCCCACTGCTTTCAGGACAATGACCTGCCGTGGCCTCTGTCATGCTCTCTCTTGCCTCTGGCCTTAGCACTTACTGTTCCCTTTGCTGGAACCCATCCATCCTTCTCATCCTGCAACACCAGCTGCCTTAGGTCCCCCTTGGAGTCCTCTCTCAGCTCTTTGAGTTTCTCCTACCCAAGTGCTTTCCAAAAGACTCTTTGCTGGTGAATGAATTAATCAATGATTCTTCAGTGATGGCTCATTAAGGGGTGTTTGGTTTGCTTGGAAATGTGTTTCAATGTGCAAAGATCATAGAACTTTAGAATTCAAAAAGATCTTCAAACTATCTTTGAGTTCTGGAATCCTCTCTAGTGCCTCTGGGGCAGGTGGGCAGTCAGCCTTGACTCCCGTGCCCCGACGACAGGAAATTATCTTATAAGAAGTCTAGTGGTGTACGGATCTGATTGTCCCACTATTCTTTGGGCGGGGCTCCCTGTGGTGTCTGTGGAAATAAAGTCTGTCCCCTCTACCACAGGGTGGTCCTTTAAGGGCTTGACAACCAGTTCTCTCCTGAGCTTATGACTCTCAGTGATGACTGTCAACAAATGGTTGTTGGTGTCAATTCAATGCCAAAAATAACCCCCAGTTTGGAGTACAGTGAAGAAGGAAATGTAGTGCAAACAGCTGGATGGAAGTACAGTATGGCTGTGAAAGCAACTCTGCTGTAGAACAGCTCAGTAGTGCTGCAGCCAGGCCTCTGGCTCCATGCTGGTCTGCCCTGCTCTCACGAGACATCTTCAGTGTTTCAGCTCCAGCCTCAGAAAGTGGTCCTGGGTCTTCAGGGAAAGTGCACTCTCTAAGCCAGGGGGACGCTGGTTTATATAGACAGAAGTCCCCAGCCCTGGTCCCTGATTGGTCAGAATAGAGCCTCTCCAATTGGTCATAACTGCACAGCAGCTTTGAATTTGATGTGGAACACTTCAGTCCTATTGGTTGAAATAGGACTCTAGGAACTCCTTTATAAGGGCTGCCTCAGAGGGCAGAAACACAGTGCAGGCAGGCAGTCAAGTGCAGAGGTTTCCCTGCTAAGTGCAGTTTGCATTAGAGACTCCTGTGCTGAAATGCCTTCTAGGCTCTTTTTTTTAAAAAAAAAATCTGGGAGCCCTTCTTAGCAGGGGTCTGTTCTTTCCACCCTTAGGGTTCACACTGCATTGAAGGTAGTGCTCACTAATTGCTTTCTGAGAGTCCTGCCAGATGACAGGGTCTGGGGATGACTGACCTTTCTGTCTTCTGTCTGGAGGTTCATGGAGCAGTAGACAGAGCTCAGACTTTGGGCTCAGGTAGACCTAGTGTCAGATCCCTGTTTTGCTGATTACTAGCTGTGAGACCTCAAACAGGTGTCTCAACCTCTCTGACCCTTGGCTTTCTCCTCTGTAAACCGGGGGTTGTTAAGGTTCCTTTTAGTCATGTCCTGTGCACTTCCAAGCTGGTTGTGTTTCAGGAAGTTGTTCCTATCTCGTCTGACCTCCTGACTCCTGTCCCCTTGCCCCATCCCTCTGTTGTAATCCCTGGTGTATTGCTCTGACCCCCTGGCTCCCTTCATCGGGTTTTCCTAAAATTCGGTTCTAATCAAGTCCCTTCAGCTCGGAGTTATGTCCAGGCTCCTGTCTCCAGCTTCAGAAGCTGCAGCTTTCCACTCTCCGCGTTTCCCCTGCTGTTCTTCAATTGCACGTCTACTTCCCCACATCACCCACACTGTTACCTCCACCTGCACATTCTCTCCCCCTTGGCGGCTGTCTAGTACAAACTGCCATGGGCATTGCAAAACCCAGTAGAAGTCGCCTCCTGTCTGATGTTTATCCAGACCATTGTTCCCGTCTGGGACGGACTTAACCATTCTTTGCTGACCGCTGCATGAGCCCAGTAGGTTTGAATCGTCTCTGTGGTTGTCTTTCTTCTGTGGCTTTCCCGGGCGGGCATGTTCTGAGTCCTCTCTGTGTCCTCAGTGCTGGGGACAGGGCCTGGTCCCCACCTTCATGACTTATGTCGCTGAACTTCTGACCCCAGTCTCTTTCCGCACTTTTTTCGAGAGAAAATGACAGGGGTTCTCAATCAGACCTTCTTAATCACACTGCATTACCCTTCCGAGATGCTTTTACCTCCAGGAACCCATTGATTCACCACTCTAAATTACTATAATTACCGCAAATGATAAAATAGCAGCTTTCCCAGTTATCTTTACCCTTGCCAATTTGCATATGCTAATGAATGAACAGCTCTTATTGGCCCCCCTCCTGCTGGCTCTTCTGAGATAATTTCTGTGTTTGTGCTTTGTTGCTGTCCAACTCAGGGCTGGATCGGGACAGGAGGAAAGAAGTTTCTAGAAGTTCCTAGTGTACTCAAGGAATGGGAAAAAATTAATTTCCTCTCACTTAAAGGGCAGTAAACACATAGAGGGAAGTCTTTCTGTTGCCTTAGGAGAAGGCAGGGTGGGTAGAGGCCGCAGACACTGTCCACTGAAAAGCAGGGGAGGCCAGGGTTCAAGTTGCTGCCTCCAACAGCCTTGACCCCCTCCCCCTCAGTCTCCAAACCTCCTATTCCTCTTCTGGAACCTGCGCATTTATACTCACTTGGCACTTTGTAATGAGAAATAAATATCATCTTTTTTTAATTTTAAAAATGATGGTAAAATATGCATAACAAATATAAAATGTACCATCTTAACCATTTTAAAGGGTCCAGCTCAGTGGTACTAAGTACATTCACTTTCTTGTGCACCCTCACACATCCACTCTGGAACTCTCCATTGCGAACCCCAAACGTTACACCCCTAAAATGGCAACTCTCCGCTCTTCCCTTGCCCAGCTGCTGGCGGCCAACAGTCTACCTTCTGTTTCTGTGAAACCGACGACTCTAGGTGCCGCATGTACGTGGAACCACACAGTATTAGTCTTTCTGTACCTGGGTTGTTTCACTCGCCATAATGTCCTCGGGGTTCATCCATGTGGTAGAATTTGTCAGAATTTCCTTCTCTTTAAGGCTGATAATAGTCCGCTGCCTGTACATACCACATTCTGCTTAGCCATCCATTTACTGTTAGATATTTGGGTGGCTAGAAATATGATCTTACAGGTTAAGTTACCTTCTAAAATTCACAGAGAAGTACTATTTTAGGAGGAAGAGATGATTAGGACTCTGAGCTTTGGTATCACACTTGACTGAGAGTCCCGGCCAGGTGTCCTTGGGCTGCTCGCCTTGGCGTCTCTGTCACAAGCATTGTGAGGTTAGGGGCTGCAGGTGTGGAAAAGGGACGGACCCACAGTCAGTTTTTACTCACTCACTTGTTAACAGAACTTTACCGTGTACCAGCTGTGCTCCAGGGGCACGGCACTAAGCGTTTGGGATAAAACAATGTGTATCATCTGGAGGGCCGCCCCGAAGGAGCAAGACAGACCGTAATCTAACCAGTGAGAGAAAGTACATTCTGCCAGATGAGGATGAGTTGGATTGAGGCGGAGCAGATGAAGAGGGCTAATGCGTGCTTGCCGGGACCATGCTCTTTCATACAGGGTGAACAGCAAGGGTCTCCTGAGGACATGAGTGGTGCAAGGGTGAGCCCGACCAGGATTAGTAGAGATGGGAAGAACAGAAAATGCAAAGGCCTGGAAGTAGGAATGTATGTGGAACGTCCCAAGAAGAGAAATGTGTCTGATGTGGCCAGAGCAATTGGGGGTAGAGGGAAGCTGGAGATAAGGACAGAGAGGTGGCTGGCTTAGAGCTGCAGGGACAGGTGGGCCGGGGTGAGTGACAAAAGTGGGTACTGAAGAGTCCTAAGCAGGCACTATTTAAAAAGGATCGTTCTGCCTGCTGGTTTGAGAACTGACCATAGTGTGGGCAAGGGTGGCTCTAGAAAGACCGATGGCTGTAATAAGGCAGACCAGGGATGGGCAGACTTTTTTTTCTATAAAGTAAATGCGTTTGGCTTTGTGGACCATATAGTTTCTGTTCCAATTACTCAGTTCTTTCCTTGGAATGCAAAAGCGGCCACAGACACTATGTAAAAACATGGGTGAGACTGACTGTGTCCCAATAAAACTTTATTTACAAACACAGGTGGCAGGCTGGGTTTGGCCCACAGGCTGTAGTTTTTCGGCCCCCATTCTAGCGAGAGGTTGGGGGGTTGGGCCAGGGTGTGGTACCGGGGACGTGGGAAGTGGCTAGCTAAGGGAGGTATTTCCAAGGTGGTGTCAGCAAGCTTTACTGTTGAACAGGAGGCAAGACATGAGAGGAGAATCAAGAACGAATAAGTTTTATGACCCAAGAAGTGACAGTCACTGAGATGAGAGAGTTACGGGCATAACAGGATTTTGTAGGGTATGAGGGGAATTGGGNTCTGATGTGGCCAGAGCAATTTGGGGTAGAGGGAAGCTGGAGATAAGGACAGAGAGGTGGCTGGCTTAGAGCTGCAGGGACAGGTGGGCTGGGGTGAGTGACAAAAGTGGGTACTGAAGAGTCCTAAGCAGGCACTATTTAAAAAGGATCGTTCTGCCTGCTGGTTTGAGAACTGACCATAGTGTGGGCAAGGGTGGCTCTAGAAAGACCGATGGCTGTAATAAGGCAGACCAGGGATGGGCAGACTTTTTTTTCTATAAAGTAAATGCGTTTGGCTTTGTGGACCATATAGTTTCTGTTCCAATTACTCAGTTCTTTCCTTGGAATGCAAAAGCGGCCACAGACACTATGTAAAAACATGGGTGAGACTGACTGTGTCCCAATAAAACTTTATTTACAAACACAGGTGGCAGGCTGGGTTTGGCCCACAGGCTGTAGTTTTTCGGCCCCCATTCTAGCGAGAGGTTGGGGGGTTGGGCCAGGGTGTGGTACCGGGGACGTGGGAAGTGGCTAGCTAAGGGAGGTATTTCCAAGGTGGTGTCAGCAAGCTTTACTGTTGAACAGGAGGCAAGACATGAGAGGAGAATCAAGAACGAATAAGTTTTATGACCCAAGAAGTGACAGTCACTGAGATGAGAGAGTTACGGGCATAACAGGATTTTGTAGGGTATGAGGGGAATTGGGATTTTGGTTTCAAACATATTAAGTTTGGGATGACTCAGACATCCAGGTAGCCTGGATGCTTAAGGGAGAGATGAAGGCCGCAGGTAGGCATTTTGAGGTTGTCGGTATCTACGTGGGATTCGGTGACATGAGATTGGAGATTACCTAGGGAAGTGAATGGAGAAGAGGAAGACTCCAAGGCTGAACCCCAGGGACACTCAGGGAGGTAAGGAGCAACCAGCCAAGGAGACTGCGACGGAGTGGTCACGGAGGCAGGGGGACACTCAGAGTGTGGTGTCCTAGGAGCAAAGGAAGGAAGGTGTTTCTAAGAGGGAATGATCAATTGTGTTAAAACTTGCTGTTATGGGTCAGATAGTGCCCCTCCCCACCCCATTCACATCTGTCTGGAACCTCGGTGTGTGATATTTGGAAGTAGGACCTTTGCCCATGTAATTAGCTAAGTGAAGATAAGATCATACTGCGTGAGGGTCATCCCTTAATCCCATGACTGCAGTCCTTATGAGAAGAGAGGACACGCAGAGACACACAGAGGGGAAAGGCCACGTGAGCAAGAAGAGAGGTTGGAGGGATGTGGCCGAGAGCCAGGGAACGCCAAGGGAGGCCTGTGGTGCTGAGCGGGGAGGGGCAGGGAGAGGTTCTGCCCTGGAACCTCCAGGGGCAGCATGACCCTGTTCGACACCTTGGTTTGGGACTTCTGGCCTCCAGAATGTTACTAAATACGTTTCTGTGGTTCTGAAGCCACCTAGTTTGTGGCAATGTATCACAGAAGCCCTAAGAAAAGAATATACGTTGCTGATGGGTTAAGCGAGATCAGGATGGAAAAAGAACCTTGCATTTGGCAATGTCGGACGACCCTGGCAAGAGTTGCTTTCAGTAAAACGGAAGGTACAAAAGTCTGATTGGAGTGGATGCGAGAGAGAATGGGAGGAAAGGCCCTCGAGACTGTGAGTACGAACCGTTTTTTCTTTTCGAGGGAGGAGCCGTGCTGGGAGCCGCAGAGGAATGGCAGAAACAAAACACGTCTCACAGTGACGGACTAATCCAGCCGAGAGGCGGGAAATGATGATGCGGGCGGAAGGGGGCATGAGCGGCGTCCTCGGGGACTGGGTTGATGAACATGAGGCGAGCTGGAGCATGGGGAGGGAACGCAGTGGGCGAGGGTGGGTGTGGGGGACAGATGTGATGGGACAGCTTGCGGGAGTGCTTTTCTGATGGCTTCTGTTGTCTTATTGAAGCAGAAATCAGACATTAGCTGAAGGGAAGGCTGGGGAAGAAGCAGTAGAGGTCTGAGCTGAATGAAGGGGCAAAATGGCCATTTGGGAGAGTGATTCTTTTTGGGGAAATGTAGTTGGATGGCTGGGCTGTCTGATGGGCTCCCTGGAGCTTAGTGGCCCTGAGTTCAGTGTGTGCAGAATTAGCAAGGCTGTGTGTTTCTCTCTTACCTCACTCAGCTGCCAGGTCCAGGTAGAACACAGGTGATGAGTTGGATTAAAGCAGCAAGTGAACGAAGCAAGAAATGAACAAGGCTGTCCAGGGTTGTATCAGTTCTCTGTTGTAGTGTAACAACACCCCAGTACTTAGCAGGTTAAAACAGCAAGAATCACTCATGTTTTGGTGACTCTTCCATTTTGGTCAGGGTACTGGTGGGAACAGTTTATCTCTGCTTAGTGGGGGTGGTTCCACTGGGGAATGGAGGACCTGTTTTTAAGGTGAGATCATAGGCAAATCATGGCCCTCCAGGGGTATCAGGTCCTAATTCCTGGAACCTGTAAATGTTACCTTATTTGGAAAAGGGTTTTTTGCAGATATAATCAAGTTAATAATCTTGAGACAGGGAGGTTATCGTGGATTATTTGCACGAGCTGTGAATGCAATCACACGTGTTCCTGTGAGAGAGAGGTAGAGGGAGATTTGGATACAGGGGGGACAGAGGCAATGTGACCCTGGGAGATGAGATGGCAGGAATGCGGCTACAAGCCAAGGAATGCCTGGCGCCCCCCGCAGGTGGAGGAGGAAAAGAGTGGAAGCTTGTCAGGACCCTCCGGAAGAGTGTGGTCCTGCCAACACCTTGATCTCAGACTTCCAGCCTCCGGAACTGTGAGCAAATACATTTCTGTTGTTCTAGGCCACCCAGCTTGTGGGAGTTTGTTCCAGCATCCCTAGAGAACTAACACAGATGGGGGCTCACGTGGCTGGAAGTTTGCTCTGTCATCCACGAGCTCAGCGGGTACGGAGGGCCGAGGGCCTCAGTGATGGCCCACGTGGACCAGTCACTGGCTAACTGTGGCTGGGGTCTAAGAACAAGTGTCCCAAGCCATCCAGGCAGAAGCTCTCTCACCTTTTATAACAGCCTTGACATTACTTCTGCCATAGTCAAAGCCCCACTCAGATTCAAGGAGAGGAAACAGAGACCCACCTCTCAAAGGCAGGAAGGTCAAAGACACCTAAGAAGTACCTGTGAGATGGGAGATGCCATTGCAAGACAAGGAAATGACCATGGTGGTGATGATGCTGATGGCGATGGCGATGGGGATGATTACCTGTGGCTTCTTGGTTGAGCAAAGAGGGAGGTGAGGACTTAGAGGGTGAAGGTTAGTAAACCGGTAGCAGAGACAATGGGCTCTTGAACCTAATGAGGTAGAATAATCATTGACCCAAGAGTGGGATTCTTGAAACTGAGGTTACGGAGTGAGAACAGTTATTGTGACGAGAAGACATACACAGTAAAACCGCGGCAGTGGGAGGAGGTCAGAGAATAGCTGAGTGGGCCCTTGAGAGGAAGGCTTGTGTGAGTATTGAGTCCATGGTGGGAAGAGTGCCAGTGAACCAGGAGAGGAAACCTCCAGGGACTCAGGGGTAGCCAGGGGCCCGAGGGTCTGTAGTGGCCATGAAAAGAGAGAGTGTGGGTACTTTAACAGATGGGTTGAGCGTCTGGGGGTGGGAGGACAGCATCCTGGAGCAGTGAGGAGCAGAGCCAAGGAGAGCAGGAGTGTGGGAGAGGAAACAGCACCTCTTGAGACAGTTGCACTGGGGAGAGGGTCCCGGGAGGTCAGAGTTCAGGTGAGGAGAGAGGGGACTGCAGAGGGCATAATGGGAAGTTTTGGCAAGGATGTAGAGCCCTGAGGGGTCACGGCCCGAGGAGGGGGGACACCCTGGAAACCTTGGGCTTCTGGGGTGACTGATGTGAACCAGTTACAGAGCACGATGGGATGTGCTTTGGAGGCTCAAGACAGCGGTGGTGGATCTGGGTTCTGAGGGCTGGAGGAAGGAGGAGGGAATGGGGGGGGGCTTGCCAGGAACCCCAAAGCTCTGACATTCGTGCTTCACTCCTCCCAGCAGTGGGAGGCCGAGGAAGTGTCATGTATCTAGAAAGAAGGACTCGGAGCTTGGCAGGTACTAGTTCTTACTATCATTGTCATGATTTTCCAGGTGAAGTTGCTGGTTTTATAGGTGGGGAGTGGGTGTTATGGTCACATTATGTTGTACTTTTCCATTTTTCTGGCTTTCCCACACATTGTGCACTCCTGAAGAGCAGGCTCTTAGGCTTGCTGCCTTGGAATTCCCAGTACTATCGCATAATGATTAGCCCAATGGATTTATCAACCAGCATGGGTTGAATGAAAAAGGCTCAGAGAGACAAACTGACTTACCCAAGGTCACACAGCAAAAACAGAGCCTGGACAAATCACCTGGGTTCCTAATTCCCAATTTTCTTTGCACTCCTGCGATATCTAAATTCCTTGAATTCTTGTAGTGGTTATCTCTTACCCTTTTACCCATTTGTTTTTCAGTGAGATCTGCAGCCTCAGCTGGAGTTTGAAGCCCAGAACCTCCGTCAGTGTTCAAAGTTCAAAGACTCTCTTTTTTTGTTTGCTCATGTCTAACCTTCAAAAGGCCTTTTATCCCTTTGGGGACCTTCCCCGGGGGGGTTCTGGCAGGCCCGAAGACAGGAACTGCAGGCTGGCTAACTGGGGCTTTTTCTGCTAATAGAATAAACCACTGACAGGGAGAAAATAGGAAAGAGGTGGGGAGCTCTGGGGCCTCTTTGCCAACTGTTTGGACCTTGGCATTGGGGGCTGCTGAAGTCCATTAGCCTCTGCTAATTTCTCCAGGGCTTCGTGATGGAGGGGGTGTCACTGGCTAGAAATACTCCTTAAGTGGGGCAAGTCACACCCAAATTGGACAGGCTGAGATAGACCCATCTGGGGAAAGAAGAGCATCATCTCAATCCATATGAAAAATCGGAGGAGGGGCAGAATCCCATGATCCAATGCCAACCTCCTGATCACAGCTTCCCCTCTGAGATGCTGTCTGCTGGGGGCTTGAGCAACTCTCTTAGAGCTGCACGGGTCACCGCTCTGTGATCAGCTCAGAAACAATGGGTTCCCACCCTTGATTCCCCCGCCGAAAACTTCAGAGGCTGGGCAGGTACCAGTGGGACAGCTGGAGATGAACACAAAATGAGAATATCGATTCTACCATGACAGAGATTGGGGTGGGTGTGTGTGAGTGGACTGGCGTGGGGACGTGACGGGAGAGAGGAAGACAGACGAACATGCAGGGACTCCCCCAGCATGGGGGAGTCCTTCCTCTGGCCTCCAAGAGCAAACACTCCTTTCATGGAGCAAGAAGAGGCAGGAGGAGTCTGAAGTCTCGAAGTCTTTGGAGAGAATTCTGAGGAGAAAGAAATGATCCTCCTTTTTCGTGACTTCAGAGGTGATACCTGGAACTAATGGGGGAGGATGTTCCAGGGAGACGGAGCAGGGTGCCCTCTGGGAAGGCAGTCTCCACTGGTCTACTGGGGAGCGGGGGGGCCCCCAGTCCCTGAGGGTTGAGTCACGTGGGAAGACCATCAGGCACCCCAGGGGAAGGCAACCTCCAGGGCCCCCAAGGCAGGTGGTTTAGCAGAGGGCACTCGGGAATCCTCTCCTTTATCTTGCCTCCACAGCCCATGAGCAAGTCCTGTGGGCGCCGCATCTAAAATATGCCCCAGCCTGTCTGCTGCTCCCATCTTCACTGGTTGGGGGACAATGAAGCACCCCGGTCCCAGCCGTTGTCTCCTCCCACTGGGCAGCTGCCGTGGCCTCTAAACTGACCTCCCGAACTCAACCCTTCCTAAACCTAAAGTCTCCTGTGGGCAGCAGCCTGAGTGATATCTTAGAAATATAACTCAGATCATGGCTCGTCATTGGTAAGGGGAGGGACACACCTGGTCGACCTGCCTGCGCACCTCAGTCTGGTGCCTGGGCTCTACCTGGCTCTCTCGCCACTCTTGTGCTCAGCGTCCTCATTCCTTCCAACGTCTTCATAATCCTCAAACTTCATGAAGACTGGCATTCGAGGATCTTGGATACGAGTCCTCATATTATTTGTCCTATGTTATACCTCTTGACTTTCACCTGTTCCATCCCTCACAGTCCAGCTTAGACTTTCAGCGCACTGAGCATTGGGCCACCAATGCACAAGCAATTCATGTGCTCATTACATTAACAAACAATTAATGGCCCATTTATATTCCTTCAAGGGTGTTGGCTGCAGTTTCACGGGGGATGGGCTTCCAGGAGTTACTTGAGTCGAGCATTTCCCTTTTGGCTTGATTCATCTTTCTTTGTACCGTAAACTTTTAGGGCAGGAAGGGTAACTCGTCTAATTCTCACGTCAGCTGGGAAACAGGGCTCAGAGATGGAAAGCACCTTGCCCACATCACACAGCGAGGCAACAGCCTGGTCGAGACTAGAACCCAGTCTGCTGCCTCTGCACTGGGGATTTTGGCTGCAGGGAGCTGCTGGCTGAGCTCAGTTTGGATTCAGCCTGGCGCAGCCCCGTCTTGTCTGGCTGCGTTCCTGGGCCCAGCATGAGTGGGAGCGACGAGAGGCCATTAGGGGCCTGTGACTCTCTCCTGCTCACACCCCCATCTACAAACATTATCCTTGGGGGCAGCTTCTGCTGGGAGGATGCTACCTAGGCAGCTGTCCCAAGAGCCGCCCTGCATGCCCTGAGGCCTCTTCTGAGGCTTGAGAAGTCTGAACTGAGCTTTCTACTAGGAGAGTGGGGACGTGGCTATGTCCCTGGTGGTCCCACCCAGGCTGATGGGATGGTGGGTGCAGTTAGCCTCCTGAGGTGGTGATCCTCAAAGGGAGCAGTGCTGCCCCCTGCAGGGTATTTTGAGTATTTGCGGAGGTGTTTTTGCTTGTCCCAATGTTTGGGGCATCCATTAGCAACTGGTGAGTGGGGCCAAGTAATGCCCAACATACTGTCATGTGCTGGAAAGTTCCACATTACAAAGAATCCATTTGTATCTTCCTGAGCAACTTTCACATCTCATTGGAAATGTATGTATGTGACAATCTGCTTATAGTTGTGTATATCTAGACCCAAACTCACTCTCTCTCATACTCATCTATCTAAATATGAATACATATAAAGTTATTTTGTGCATGTTTTTAAAACACAGTGAACTTTCCAGGAATGCCACCACGGAGTAAATAAAAGTTGGTGGCACCCTGTTTTATTAAAAACTTTACCAAGAGTTGTTCACCATTCCAGAAAATCAGGCCGCGGGTGGGAAGGCCACTGTGGAGTCCGAGACACTAACATCATGCTCTCTCAACTCAGCCCGTCTTTGTAGTTATAAATATAGAAAGGTGCTTATTTAGCCCTTAGTTCAAAATGTCAATGTCAAATATAGACGAAAAGTATCAACATTACTCATGTGAATACAGTTTATGTCTTTTAAGTCCCAGCCTGCTCCTTAGAAAGGGGTGCAAACATCTTCCGACTTCGTGTGTCTTCTTTGAAGTCAGGTCTGAGCATTTTCTTATTGAAATACATACTATTTTATTATGTCATCTTTTATTTATCTTTATAATACATTATATTGATTTTTTAAATTGTGTAGGTAGGTTATACTGTGAGTTCCATTTCTAGTACTCACCAATTCTCGTTTTGTTGTATACAACCATTTTCTTATTCATTCAGTTAATACTTATTGAGCAGCTACTCTATTCCAAGTGCTGTCTAGGCATTCTAGATGCTAGGCACTGACAACCTCGCAGTCTAGTGCATGAAACCAAGGCACCAGTAAAAACGTTTCATCTCGATAAGTTAGGATCTTTAAAAGAGGAATTACAAAGAACAGAGGAAGCACTAACTAAGGAGAGAAAAACTGTGCCTAGAAAGTGTTACCTTGTAGGACGGATATTTAAATGGGGTTTTGAAGTATGAGTAGGAGTTTGCCAGGCAGGAACGAAAAAATAGTTCTTGTCCTAATATCATACCCATTTCAATCCAGGCTGGTCTAGGCTGCTTTATGCTTTCTTGCAATCAACAAGGGCTGAGTGTAAGTACGCACAACTTTGAGTAGCTTTGGGAATGAAATGGTTGAGTCTCTGACAACCTCAGACTTTTGTGGCAGGAACAAGGAAGAGCTATGGAGAGGATTGTGCACTGTGAGGAACTGGATTGGTTTAACTCAGATGCCCGCTGCTGCACTGTCTCGCTCTCCTTTAACAGGATTCAAGCCCAAACCGCCAAGAACACAGATTAGAATTTCACAGCGATGAAGAGCCCTTTCTTCTGTCCGTGCCCTTTTCCTAGGACTTAGCATCTCATTTGCTAAACATTCATTATCTAGGGAGCTCCAAAGTAAGCACAGACCCAAAAAGGAAACCGGCATCGTATTTTAAAAGTCATGCTTGCAGTTGTTTTTGATGAATTACCATTTATACATTTTCCATCTGTGAGTATTTTTCTGGAGTACCACCTGTTTTCTCTCTACTTTGGTAGTAGAAAATCCAACAGATCATATCTCAGAATAAATGCATTTTATCTATAGTAGTTTTCCACATTTTCAGCAACATTTTTTTTATCTCACAAAATAATCTCCCATAAATACAAACCAGCTTTTAGAGCTACAAATAGACATGGACACTTAAAATAATTTTTTCCCCCAAATCTCCCGTGAGAGTCCTGGGAAGTCAATCTGCAGAGAGCAACTCAAAGTGACAGTGGAGATGATGAGGAACTTGAGACGGGAGACATGTGGTAAGAGCACTTCGATAAACTGCGGACCAATCGGGAAAGTAAAGCTCAGAGCTGGGGCGTGGGGGGTGGGAATCTTGCCTTTGGATCTGGGGACCTGGATTTTGAATTTCCCCTGCGCTCTTTGTTCCCGTGTGGCCGGAAACGACTTACTTGACCTCTCTGACTCTGTTTCCCCATCTGTGATGTGGTGACGATAAGCTCCTTCCAGAGCTGTGGTTCCATGAAAGCTTCGACGCCCAGGTACCATTCGTTTTCCTTCTGTTCACGTTGTTTGTTATGCAGGGATCATGGGTGAAAATTTATCTCTTCCCTCTCAGCAAGTGACTCCCATCTGATAAGAGGCAAGGCCTCTGAGACTGTATTTCTTAGCAATGTGTCAGGGTTTATCCAAAGCCCTGAAATAAACATAGAGCATCTTCCAGGTGGCTCAATTTTATACCTTGGCAGCTAATTAGCACATAGTTTTCAAGTTAAAATAAACATGTGCATATTGTAATGTAGATGGCAAGTTCCATGTGCGTTATTTTAAAACCCCAAATTGAAAAGGACCTCTAGCAAGGTGGTTTCTATGGGCCGCTTGGGGACACAACTTTATTCTCCTTTGTCGTTAGGCGTGTGTGGTTCAGGGGCAGGGTTTGGAGGTGCTGCTTACGAGCTGCCTAGCTGCCGGAAGGACTTTGGGTTGTTTTGTCATCACATGCCTTCCTAGCACCGTCTGGACAGGTGAGGGCAGTGTGGAGCTCCTGCAGGCAGCCCTTTCTCAGGGCTGTGTTGTTGGGGTGACTTCGTAGTTTATTGTCCTGGCTGGGACATTTGAGAGACAAATGGGGTGCTATTGATAATTACACCAGGATGACAGGCACGAATCGGGCCCGTTCAACGGTCCAGAGCCCACCACTGACCCTCTGCACCGTGCTGTTTCCATGAGCTGTCCATGAGCAGTCCATGAGCCCATGAATTGTAAGACACATTGTTGATTTTGTAACAGCCTTTAGGAAACAAAAGGAAACAAATTATGCACATCAATTTTAAGATGCATGCCCATGTCAAAAACGTCCAATAGAAATGGCTTAGAAGTGAGAAAACTCATGTTTTTCTAGTTTGGAAAACTGGCAATTTAAGAAAAAAATTTTATTGTTGTTCAAGTACAGCTGTCTCCATTTTCCCCCTACCACGCCCCACCCTGACCCACACATTTCCTCCTCCCACCCTGGAACCTACTGTCTTTGGCTTTGTCCATGTGTCCTTTATAGATGTTTCTAAAAACCCTGCCCCCATTATCCCTCTCCCCCCTCCCCTCTGGTTACTGTCAGTTTGTTCTTTATTTCAGTGTCTCTGGTTATATTTTGCTCGCTTGTTTGTTTTGTTCATTAGGTTCCACTTATATGTGAGATCATATGGTATTTGTCTTTCACCACCTGGCTTATTTCACTCAGCATAAAGCTCTCCAGGTCCATCTATGCTGTTGCAATGGGTAGGAGCTCCTTTCTTTCTGCTGTGTAGTATTCCATTATGTAAATGTACCATAGTTTTTTGATCCACTTATTTACTGATGGGCATTTAGGTTGCTTCTAGCACTTGGCTATTGTAAATTGTGCTGCTATGAACATTGGTTCATAGGTTCTTTTGAATTGGTGTTTCAGGGTTCTCAGGATATAATCCCAACAATGGAATTACTGGGTCAAAAGGCAGTTCCATTTTTAGTTTTCTGAGGAAATTTCATACTGTTTTCCACAGTGGCTGTACCAGTCTGCATTCCCACTGACAGTGCACCAGGGTTCTCTTTCTCCACAACCTCTCCAACACTTATCGCTTGTTGATTTATTTATGATGGCCATCCTGACAGGTGTGAGGCGATATCTCATTGTGGTGTTAATTTGCATCTCTCTGATGGCTAGTGACACTGAGCATCTTTTCACGTGTCTCTGGGTCCTCTCTGTATGTCCTCCTTGAAGAAGTGGCTGTTCAGGTCCTTTGCCCATTTTTTAATTGGGTTGTTTGTCTTCCTGGAGTGGAGTCATCTGAGTTCTTTATATATTTTGGAGATCAGACCTTTGTCCGAGGTATCATTGGCAAATACGTTTTCCCATAGGGTTGGTTCTGTTTTTATTTTACTGCAGTTTTCTTTAGCCTTGCAGAAAGTTTTTATTTTGATGAGGTCCCATTTGATTATTCTTTCCTTTATGTCCCTTGATCTAGGGGACATTTCAGTGAACATATTGCTACATGGAACATCTGAGATTTTCCTGCCTATGTTCTCCTCTAGAACTTGTATGATGTCGTGACTTATATTGAAGTCTTTTATCCACCTTGAATTTGTTGTGTATGGTTTAAGTTGGTGGTCGAGTTTCATTTTTTTTTGCACGTAGCTGTCCATGTCTCCCAATACCATTTGTTGAAGAGGCTCTTTTCATTCCGTTTTTGTTAGATGGTAAGGCTCTGAGCAGTGGTGGGAGGAGGAGCGGCCTCTTCCCTGGGATGTGACCCACGGCTCCTGGAGCAGTGGCTTGCAAGCATCACACTCCTGGGTGGGGTGGGCACGGAGAGCCGGGCAGGCAAACTGACGCAGTCTGCTCAGCCAAGGCCATGCCTGAACGGCTACCCTGTGTCCTCCCCTCCCCCTGGCCATTCCCAGGGTGCTGACCACAGCCATCAACACCTTGAAGAAGGGCCACTTCCCTTGCTTCAGATGTTTCATGTCGCCTGGGTTTTAGCTCTGGGTTGCGGTGACTCTCCCAGTGTGGCAAAGTGGAAAGTGAGACAGACACTGTCAGTCACCCAGAGAAACGTTTCAGGACGCTGGACAAGGGGGTTAAAAAAAAAGGAGAGTCCTGAAAAGTCTGCCTGCTGGCCAACTCAGTGCTTCAGGGCTACGCACCAGGTTGCTTGGCAGGAAGGCATCGGGATGCAAACAGCAGAGACAAAGAGCCTGTTAGGGCACGACCCTCTGCTTTAGGGAACGTGTGCACTTCTTCCATTTGAAAGGACAGAGGGTTTTCCTTTTTTTGTTGATACTTTTAAGGTATTCTCTGGGTTGTGGGGACAGGAAGTGGAGTCTTTCACACGTGCCACACCCTTTCCCACCCCAGGGCTTTTGCACAGGGTGCCCCCTCCTTCTCCCCGGAAGATCCTTCTCCCCGCTCCTGTCATGACGAGCTCCTCCTTTTCCTTCGAGTTTCCGCCTGAAGGTCTTCTTGTCTACTGGCCTCTCTCCTTTTCACAGTCCTTTCTTATAAACCAATCCAACCTGCTGCCATTTAACTTGAATGGCAGCTCTGTCTTGTGCACCTCTGTCTCCCTTTCCAGAAGCCCATCCCCACGAGGACAGGAGGACATCTACCTTGGTCACGGCTGTATGTCCAGCACCTAGAAACAGCGCCTGAGATCGAGCAGGTGCCTGGCGGATACTTATGGATGGAATAAGTGATTCCTGGATTAGAGGGAGTTGGGGAAGATCTCTGAGTTCATCTCCCTCTCTCAGGGCCTTGGAGTTGATAAATATTTTATCACCGAGGCCGTGGTGAGCCACCCCAGAGCCACAAACCACAGGAACGTCAATCTTTCCACCTACACCAGAAGGTCCCTTTGGCAGACACGCAGAGGCTGCCTGGAGGACAGCGAGTCTGCACGCTTCCCTCGCAGGGTCCTTCCTGCTGGCACGCGTCCCCGTCTCAGGCACAGCAGAGACCACGCGGGCCCCCGTGCCAGCTGGAGTCTCAAGAGTGGCTTTAAATCACACAGCTGTCCCGAGGCTGGAGCATAACCCAGAGCCCCGTCATAGATCACCGGGCACGTGGCGGACATCGTATATCACCCAACTCCATAAAGCCTCCACGACACCTGGGCAAGCTCTCTCTCGCTTGGCGCGCTCCGCTGAACAGCGGCCCAGGGAGTAATTGTCCTCGTGTGTAACTTTCCCTGCGCTTAGCAGGGCAGCCTTTTTCCTTGTTCATTCTCTCCCTCTGTCCTTCCTTTCTCTTTTTTTATTTTCTAGGAGGGAGTGGCGCTACTGTTGCCCTTGTTTAGAGAAGTGCATTGTGATTAAGGCAGGTAAACTGAGGCAAGAGATGGCTTGCGGTGGGGTGAGGGTGGGTCAAAGACGACAAGCCCAGGACGAACGCCCCCAGGAGGCAGCCTGCAGAGAAATTTTGCAAGGCTCGTGCCAGATGTGGCGGATGGTGGGGGAAGTGAATATGGTTTCGGGACTGTTACAGGTTCAAGTCCCGACTCCCTCCCTTAGTCTATGAGTTATGCTAAGGAGCTTCAAGGCTTCTTGGAAAGAGGGGACTCTGGAGGCAGTCAGACATGGGTCCCCATGCCTGTCTGGTGACCTGGGCACCTCTCTCAAGCCTCCTTTTTCTCCATCCTGACTGGGGGAAAGAATGGTGTGTCCCTCACAATGATGTGGTGACTAGCGGTGGCAACAAGTGCGGAGGTGCTGGGCACCCTGTAGAGTTCTCCAAAGAGAGGCAATGGCCTCCCCTTCGATCCCTAACCACAGTGAGTTCACTGCACCGGCTGGAAGGGAGCGGACAGACCAGAGCTCCCTCCCCCAGCGCTGCCTCTGCAGGAGGAGGTGCTGGGGCCCTGTCCTCTGAAGGGTGTCCAAGATACCCTTTAAATAAATAAATTTAAGTAAATCTCTTTAATGACTCAGACCTAGAGTCTGGAGGGAGGGGAACCGAGGCTACAGGTCCTTGGCCATTTGCCGTTTGGATGAGGCCCTGTGTGGCTTGGTGGGCAGAGAGAAAAAGAGTTCTTTGTTTTCTTTGGCCACCGTCTGTCTGGCTCAGAGAAGGACATAAGCAGAGAATGGTTATTGTGAGACATCTGCTCCCCATTTTGCAGGGCCATCGGAGCAGCTGGACTGGCCTGTCTGTTGGTGAGGGCACAGGCTCAGGAACCCGCAGATCTGGTTGTGTGGCCTGGGCACGTTGCTCAAACATCTCCAGACTCGGTCCTTGGCCCCACGACACCCAGCCTCGTATCCAGGCTCTGTGGAAGTCTGATGCCCCCTGAGACTTCCCTGCGTGGGGTTGGGGTGGGTGAGAGATTGTTGTCCTGTGGTCACCCAGGCCCCTGCCCCATGCTGCTCCAGACAGGAAACTCCTCAATTTCCCCATGCTCCCCCTCACACTGAACGCCCGGCTCCCAGTTTTGGGCGCTTCGAGTGTGGGCTGGAGGAGGAATTTCTCTCCTAGAGACACTAACAACTTTAAAGTAAGCTCAAGCATCTTCATCCTTAAAACATTCTTTACCTGCTCTACCCTTCCAGCGCTTACTTTTATGTGTCCACTGGACTGGGCTAAGGGGTTCCCAGAGAGCCGGGAAAGTGCCATTCTGGGGTGCCTCCAAGAGGGTGTTCTGGGAGTGGTTCGCACCTCCATCAGTGCCCGAGGGAAGCACAGGTGCCTCCCAGTCCACTGAGAACCGGAACAGAACAGGGAGGGGCAAGGCTGACTTCGCTCTCTGCCTGAGCTGAGACGTCCCCCTCCTCCTGTCCTCAGACATGGGGGCTCCTGGCTCTCAGGCTTTCGGACTCCTACCAGGACTTAAACCCCCGATGCACCCTGGCTCTCAGGCTTTCGGACTCTATGGAGTGACGCCACCAGCTTTCCTGGTCCTCCAGGCTGCAGGTGGCGGATCAGGGGACTGCTTGGCTTCCACGGCCATGTGTGCCTGCTCCTGTAATGAAGGTCGCCTCATACCTCCTGTTGGCCCTGCTTCTCTGGAGAACCCCGACTAATACGGCGCCCTATCGGTTTCTTTATTCCCTGTAGACCTCCCAGCCACACGCCATCTAGCCAGACCCCCCTGTTCGCTTCCTAGGGCTTCCGTAACAGAGTGCCACAGACTGGGTGGCTTAAACAGTAGAAATTAGTTTTCTCACAGTTCTGGAGGCTGGAAGTCCAGCATCAGAGCATCAGCAGGGCCGTGCTCACTCCGTCATCTCTAGAGAGGGACCCTTCCTTGCCTCTTCCAGTGTCTGGCGGCCACAGGCATGTGTGGCTTGTGGCAGCGTCACTGAAATCTCTGTCCCTGTCTTCATATGGCCGTCTTCCTGCTGTGTCTGGGGGTCCTTGTCTTCACGGGGCATTCTCCTCCCTGTGTCTCTGTTTTTCCTTCTTATACGGCACCAGTCATATTGGATCAGGACCCGTTCTAACTGGGTGCGATGTCATCCTCGCTATTTCTCAATAAGGTCACATATTCGGGTATCATGGGTTAGGACTTCAACAGATCTTTTGGGGGAATGCCATTCAACCCGCAATGGTTTCCGTTCCTCTTCGCCTCCTCACTCTTCTTGTCCTGGATTGTCCCCCTCTCTCCCAAGTTCCAATCCCTTCTCTGCGATGCAGAACCCTTTAGTTCTGCTGGGCACCTGCAGCCAAGATTTATCCTCACTTATCTCAAACCATCAAGATGACCAAGACTTCCAATTTAGCCGAAGCTAGAACATAGCTTCTTTCATTTTCTTACTCATTATACTCACTATGCCAATCCTGAGGTCATATTATACATACTGTTATATACCTTGCTTTTTAAGTATTTTGCCATCAATCACACGCATCTCCCCATGCTGACAAACATATTTCTACAGCATACTTTTTGATGGCCATGCAGAGCTTTGTCACATGGCCTCTTCTGTAATTTAAGTAACCAATCACCAGTTGTTGGGCCCACAGGCCGATCCTGCTTTTGCTCTACTGATCACACCGCTGGGGTGAGCACCTCCGCGAATCTGAGTTCAGGGGTTCTGTGATTTCCTCTGACGGGCTTTGATCTGTGTGCATGCTCTCCAAGTGTGGGCGAACAGGAGGCACACGCTTTGCCAAGCCAGCAAAATAATTGCAGCCGTAGCTGAGGATGGGCTGAAGTTCCTGACACAGCACTTCGTGCTGTCCGTGAATAGGGCCGGATGGCGCTCCGGTGTCTTAAATCTGCAGGCCTGTCTAACTCTAGAAGGGAACGGATGGCGCCCATCTTGGAGTCAGTGTTTGGAAACACACAACAAAAGGGAAGCTTTATTAACACTGGAAATGTACTCTCAGCTCGGTTTCCTTTTCAACACCCGTCTTGTTCATCTCACAGCTCAATGAACTGTTAACGTCACATATATCTTTTGTTCCAGCAGTGAATCCAGTTACTCCATGCTTCTGCTAACTGCAGACAGATGAGATTTAGTTTTCTCTGGGAGCAGGAGGAAGAGAGGGAGAGAATAAATCTGTGTAGATGGTCTTGGCAGGGCTGAGGTCCCTGGGGGTGGTGCCTGCTGGTTTACTTAACCAGTGTGGTATCAGACCCCTCTGTTTCCTCACGGTGTGATTGTAAACTTCAGGTCTGTTTCTCTGTGAGTGTGTTGATGAAGGCAAAAAAATGTCGAGGGGACTATGTTTGCTGATGGTGACCTTGAAGAGAAGCTGAGAGCCATCAGGGTCATGGGAAGGGGCACTTTTCTGCTTAAGCCCAAAGGGCGGCCCACCATTTAACCCCAAGTTCTGTCATAGAGAGTTCACCCTGGATGACAGAATGAGATGATGACAAATGGCAAAGAGGATACTTTGCCTAGATAGGCCTGACACCCTCCTTGGCTTGAACTTGAAAGCTTTCTAGGTGATGTCCATCCTTGCCTCTGTTCCTTGCTCTTAAGTCCTCTGTCAGCCTGGCTCTTGGTTCCCTGCCAGACTTTTTCTTGCCTATCCTACTCCAGTGGTGTGCTGAATTTGGGAGGAGGAGAAACATGTTAGAATTTTCACAGTACATTTCAATGCAAAGGGCCTTCTCAGTTTTGGTTGCCTTCTCCAAACTGAACGCTACCCTTAAGTCACACCATGGACCATGGAAATGGCATTGGAATTCCTGGACCCAGGCCCTGGAAGCAACCCAGGCTTTGGAGTCAGACCAGGTGGCTCAGATTCATCCTGTAACATTGATTGTTTATTATGGTTTCATTTTGGGTGAGTCCAGGCCCCTCCTCACCTGTCGAATTAGGCTCACACGAGATCTCACTCGTGTCCACTTCTACAGACTTCGTCACTTTGAACGGCCATGCGAAGAATACAGCACTTCGGAGACTGCTGAGTGGTCGACCACAGCAACTCTCTGATTCCTGGGAGATCAGTGAGTGTGTGATGTGGCGTTGGCTGGATTTGGATTTGAGCGCTGTTTCTCCCTCTCCGGGTTGGAGTTCCTCGTCCCTGATGTTTATGGTGGCTAACCCGGGTCGGCGGTGTCCTAAGTGCACAGTTGTCACTGTTTTATATGGGTTAATGTATTGACTTCCAATACAGTTCTCCTAGGGTAGGTGCCATTAATATCCTTGTTTTAGGGAAGAGGAAACTGAGGCCCACAGAGAGGAAGGAATTGTCCTAGCAGGAGTCTGACAATCCAGTAGAGCCCTACCTCTCTCCGTGCGTTTTTGCGAGGGTCAGGTCGGCGCCTCTCAGATTTCTCCACCGCGAAGTCGCCATCTCTCCCTTTGTAGTGGGCATCGTGGAGTGAGATATTCCAAGATTATGCCAATATCCTCTTACTCCTAAAACTCTCCAGCCATCAGCCTCAGCATCCATCGACAATTCCTGCCTAAATCACCCTCGACAATGATGGTGACCAAGTGGTGAGTTTTCTAGTTCCATCATTCTTTCCACAGTTACTAGTTGGAATTCTTCTGTATGGAAGAATATAGAATTCCCTCCTCACCCATTTGTTAATGAACTGACTAATTAATACATTAATATCAGTATGAAATTTTTGAATTTCTGTCTTATTTAATGGAATGGGTTGTGACCTGCAATAATCATTATTTATTTGATGTTCAATCAGTCCCATATCTCCCTAACGGAAGCCTCTTCAAGCTGGCTCCTGTGTGCCTTTAAACATTTCTTACTTTCTGGCCCAAGACGTTCCAGGTTTCTCTTGTCATTTCCCACTCTGCCCCAGCCCTGGAGTCAGCCGTTTCTCCGGTAGTTCCTGGTTCCTCTTAATAGAGGATGGTATTTAGAAACCAATATTCAGATAGTCATTGCACTCATTTTTGCTGGTGTGTCAATGCTTCCAGGCTCTCTCAATGGACAGTGCTAGGAAACATGGGTATGTGTGTTTGCGCACACTTACATCTCTATGTTTCTGTCCATGTCTGTGTCTACATATATACGTATGTTTGTATTTATCTATCTTGTAAGTTTATAGTAATACTTCCAGTTCCAATCCAACACCACAACAGTCACTCTAGCCTTCTCCCTTCCTGTTATTAACATTGGTTCTCTGACAGTGAGCAACTTGGTTTTTATTTTCCTCGATCTATTTACGCATTCTTAAATATCCCTGTATGGACCTAGTATTTCAATCAGACCGTGCCGGCTGCCTCTTCGACCAGCCGCACCCACTGCCCCCCAGTAAGCATGCTGCTCAGCCTCCACTCCTTGGAAGGTCATCCTCAAAAGGAAGGTCATCCATTGTAGGGGCCATTGGAGGAGATAAAGGGTCATGGTGACATTCCTGTCTGTCCAGGTCCATTTGTTGAGCTTCTTCTACTCAGTGCGATTCATGGTGCTGGATGTTGGGACCACACTGTAGATAAACCCTGGTTTGAACCTTGAAAACCTCACTGTTTTATAAAGAAGGTTGATAGGTGGTCTGATAATGCAAATTGTAGTGTCAGAGATGCTATAATAGCCCTGGTACGTCATCAAATCTGCCTGGGGAAACAGCGAAGGCACAACAGAGGAGGGGCCTCACTGGGGGACTGTGAGTTGGCCAGGTGACTGAGAGGGTGGGTGTGGACCAGAGAAGGACATTTCAGGCAGAAGGAACAGCAAGCCAAGGGCACAGAGGTATGGAAGTGTTTATTGGTAGGACGACCTCTCATTATCCTTTGGCAATTGACCTTTGAAAGTCAGTCGACTCTTCAAGGTCAGATGATTACTCATGGTCAGGGCCATCAGAGACATGTGAGTTCACTCAGCAGGTTAATATTTTAATATCCATTTGAACTTGTAGTATTTAAATCTTAATTCAGTATTTATTTTGGAGGGACAGAGAAATAGGTATTAATTAATAAAAATATACACCTTTTAGATTAAAAAATAAAAGACTCATCACAAGGTATTCCAGATGATATAGCTCTTTGGTTGTCCCTGAATGATTGCCTGCCTGGCTCATGCAGGCTTGGTGGTTGTGGTGTGCAGTTGCGTCCTGCTATTTGAAGAGATTTAGTGGGTGACTTTAGGGGGTGACCTAGGCACTTGCTGTGATGGGATAGGGCCAGTTGACTGGTTTTCACCCTGTAAGGAATTTCAGGTGGAAATCCGAATGACCCAACACCACCTTCCTGGTGGACTTCAGGGAGGCTTCACTTAGCATCTCTTATAGACCAGTATCCAGAGCGACTGCCCAGCTGACCAGCACTTATTCTAGCTTCTCCATGGCTCCAGGGAGAGCCAGAGCCACAGCCAGGCTTTCTGGCTGGTCATGACTTCCTTTTGCTATTATATTATGCCTCTTACTGTACCTGACCAAAACTCATCACTTCTGCTCATATCCTAATATTGACTTCATCAAATATCACCTAACCCTCCCAGCTTAGACCAAGAGAAGGAAAAAGAATATTTCTCTTAAGGAGGAGCCCCCTCCAAAGGCTCTTGGGATCCCAGAGGCTACTGCTGAGACTGAAGTCGTCAATTAAGGATTCATCAAGAATCTGTCAGAAATGGGCCAAGTGCTCCTCTATGTAGTCCAGGAAGAGAACGTTGGAGAGGCAAATTGGTTTTGTAAACAGTCTCTCCAGGGCAATGTTTCTTGAGACAAGAAATTGTTTACAAGCTCCACAGGAGCACCATTTACATAAAACAATCACCACACTCATTACCAAGTGTTTTCATTTATCCATTAAAACAGGTACCTGCAGGACTTGGCAAACCTTTGTTCAACGGTTCTGTGGATGCAGTCCCCCCAGAGCGGGATTTGGGAGGGATGTTTACTCCTTGGACACTTTCAATATGAGGATAATAACTGAAACCATTTACTGAGGGCTTATTTGGGCCAGCCACTTTTGATAAGTTTTATCGTTTAATCTTCCCAACAACTTGCTGAGGTAGGTTGTATTTGACATAGAAGAAAACGAGATTGACAGACACAGGTGGCTCAGCCGAGACGGCCCAGCAGGAGAGCAGCGGGGCTGAGCTGGCTGCTTCTCTGGGGCAGATGGATGCGAGGAGGCCCTCTCTGCTCAGAAGGTGTGCGTGAAATAAAGACCGGGTGGGAGACACGCACTACTGTTTCGTGTATCTCCTTGCACTTGCACCATTTTAGCTTTGGCAGAGGGCTTCGGAGCTCCGACATGTCTGCTGAAAGAGACCTCACAACTGGTGGAAAACAGCACGCAGCTGAGAGTCACTTCAGCTTCAGTCCTGATCTGACTGAGGAAATCTGGGTGTGGCCCAGATCTGCCGAACACGTTCTCTCTCAGGGTCTCTGGTTCTCTGCTTATAAAATGGGGGGAAATCAGCTAGTCTAAGAGGCTCATGGATTTCAACTAGATCAGTTGACAGGGTTTTCATGTGGGGGATCCGTGAAATTCAGTGTAAAATTGTGTGTGTGTTTGCATGTGTGAGGATTCTCAAAATGGCCTGAGGACTAATAATCTTTTTTTTGGCACTAATTTTAATTTTATAAAATATTCTATCAGCCCCGGCCAGGTAGTCCAGTTGGCTAGAGCATCGTCCAGATATGCCAAGGTTGTGGGTTCCACCCCTGGTCAGGGCACACACAAGCAGCAACCAGTGAGTGCATCAGTAAGTGGAGCAACAAACCCACACCTGTTTGTCTGTCTCAAACCAATACATATTTAAAAATATATTATATCAAATAATTATTTATCTTGATTTCTAAGGTTTTTGGCAACCCTATCCTTAAATTTTGCACCCTAGTCTAAAACCTCATTTCCTTCCATTCCCATTCCTCCCCCAGCCCAGTGCTGGCACCTCATCAGAGATCCTCACCTCTTCTGTAAAAACGCAGGCAAGGCCCTCCCTCCCTCCCTCCCTCCCTCCTTCTTCTTTCCTCCCTCCGTCCCTCCCTCCCTCCCTCCCTCCCTCCCTCCCTTAATAATCTTGGTAATGATGACAACAATAGTGACAATTTGTTAAGGCCTTTATTAAGTAGTGTGCAAAACTGAGGCTCAGGGAGGCTGAATAACCTAGGACCGTAAAGCTCACTAGCTTTGTAGCAGAACCCAGCATAAGACCCCAGGGAACGATTAACCACCACACTGTGTAATATTCTTATCATTCCAAACTTCCTCCGGCCTCAGAGATGTAAATAATGACTGAACAGAATGGTGGTCTCTGACGAACACTAGTTTGGAAGGGGATTAATAGGAATTGTTGGTTAGTACATCCTGTAAAATAACCCCTGCCCCAGAGAAGGGAAGTTACTGGTTTGTTCAACTAGTCAGCCATTCATTCAACAAACAAGCCCGTGATACTGGCCCTGTGCCGAATGCCGTGGGTATGGACCTGTCCCCCAGGTCACAGCCTTGCGGGTGAGCCCGTAGTGAAAGCCTGTGGAAGGCAGGGGTCTGTGCCACGGCTGGGGCATGGCCGAGTACTGGGGCCTGGGGAGGGGACCCTAACCCTGCCTAGGGCAGCTGGGACGACAGGAAAGGCCTTGCCAAAGGGCAGACTAATTTGGTTTTCTGGTGCTTTCATGGGTCAGGGACAACCCTTGTAGTCTGTGCCCCAGGGCTTGGCAAGGACAACAAGTCACACTGACTGACATTTACAGGCTTCACTTCTCCCACGTGCTTGCAGGCCAGCCCCCGAGTGGGTGCCGTGGTCCTCATGTTCCTCATGAGCAAACCAAGGCTCCAAGAGGTGGAGTAACTGGACAGTGTTTGTGCAGTGAGAAATGGCAAAGGCAGGATTGGAACTCATGTTGGTCTGTCCCCTCATCTAGGCACGTCCCCGGTGAGCACGTGGCTCCATCGCCCTAGCAGGAGAAGATTGACCAGAGCCCAGGGGGGCAGCAGGCTTGGGAGAGAGAGAGGGGCTCATGTATTCGTTGTGCCTGCAGATACAGTGTGTCCTCCCCATGTAGAGAACGAGGAACCAAGGCCCCGAGAGGCAGCAGGGTCTGACCAGGGCCAGGCGGGTAATCAGCTCCAGAGTGGGATTCCTTTCCGGGCCTTCCTGGTGGCAGGGCCTGTGCCCTTCCCACCAAAGCACAAAGTGGGCTTTTTAAAACTCTGTACCTAGACTCCAGGCCGAAGAATTCCCACCACTGGCTTCACCCATCCCAATGGGCTGTGAGAGCTCCATGCCATCACACAGCTCAGATCGGCTACTTGGGTCTGAATCTGTGCTCTGTCCTTTCTTAGCTGTGTGACCTGAAGCAGGTTACTTGGCCTCTCTGAGTGACTCTTTTTCTCCACAGTAAAATAGAGGATAATAGCATAATGCCGACTTCAGAGAGTGAGGATCAAATGAGATAAGGCATGGTAACTGGCCAAGAGCAACTTCCCCCTTCCTTCTTGTTAACTTTTATTTTTATTACAAATAGAAAGTCATGTGAAACATTAGCAAGTTGCTGTACAGATGAAGGAAGGAAGAGAGGGTGAGGACTAAAGACCTTTTCACCTCCTTCTGAGCTTGCGATTCTTGGATTCTATTATTATTCTCACATGTGATGTTGCTTGCACACCTTCTTTGGGGAGCTGAACCAGGCACCTAATTAGCGAAGGCGGTTTATCTCCAAGGGGCCGGGCTGTGCAGTCAGTTGCTGGGTAGTAGCCTGGTGGGGGCTGATGGAGGCCGTGAGGACAGACGTTGAAGGCCCCCGCAGCCCCACGTCTCTGCCCGGCCCCCTCCCCTACTCTCCTCCTCCTTCCCACCCACATGAGCCCCGGAGCTGCAGCTGTTTGCTCCAAGAAGAAGAAAAAAAAAAGCCACAGTCCTGTTCAATCCCACCTGCTCCACCTAATCTAACAAAGATGCAGCCACGCACACCCTTAGTCTTGAAGAAGCTGAGAGCTGGGGATGCATATGAAGCTCGGTGGTTGGAAGACAGAGAACTGAAACAGAAATTCTGGTTTTTATTCCCAGAGTGGTTCTCTTCCTCCCACTTGTCTGCCTCCTCTTTCTGTCTCTTTCCCTGGAGCACATAAAATACCAATGGACTGTGGGTAGACCACAAATGATAATGGAACTCTAACCCACACGCTCTGCCCCGCTTGGCCCCAAATAATCAGGATGGGACAATGATTGCCAGCTTTCTTCTTCTTCCTTTTCTTTTTCTTTTTCTTTCTTTCTTTCTTTTTTTTTTTTTTTTGCCCTGGCTTCCAACTCAGGACCAACCAGAGAAAGCCAAATACGTTCCCCAAACCAACTGCCTGAGATGCCAACTCCTAGGCAGCCCAACTCCAGCTGTTGCTGCCTACCGCCTCCAGTCCTGGCACACCTGGGCCTCCCTGCTGTGCCCACGCAGCTGCCATTTGTTCTCATCTGGGTGGTGTCTTTGCTCATGTCCACACTCCCCTGCCCTGCCGGTCTGCGTCTAGCCCAGGATGGCCAGCCTCAGCTCAGGCCCAGACGAACACAAGCCCTGGAGGAATCTTGGTGCTCCAATCTGTTTTCACCTCTCACTCGCTGCCTCCTGAGTCTTCGTCACACTCAGGGAGCCCATCATCACATAAATTAAATGACAACCCACCAGTGTCTCTCCACAGCTCGGGAACAAAGTGTGACCTCCACCTCAGGGCTGGAGTGGAATGTGGTTATGCGTGCTAGTTCTCAAGGTGGACAGCTGATCAAATGCAATTGTGAACATGTCCCCTAAGGGCTCTGGGTCTCAGGTTCCTCATCCGTAACATGGGCACAATAATAGCTCCCTTATGAGATTGCTTCAAGTTGTGAGAATTAATCAGATCATCGACTGCTTAACCAACAAATATTCACTGAGTGCCTATTATGTGCCAGACACTGGGGAGACAGCAGTGAGCAAAACAACATCCCTTCCTCACCCTTGGGGAGATGATATTCTGCTTTGGGGAGATAGAAAACACACACACATCACAATGTGTCAGATGATTGGTGGGAATGCAAAATGACATGGCCACTTTGGAAAACACTTGGCTGTTTCTAAAAAATTAAACCCACCCTTACCATGTAACCCTGCAATCTTATTCCTATGTATTTGCTCAAGAGAAATGAAAGCATGCGTTCACATAGAAACCTGAATGCAAGTTTGTTCATAATCATCAAACACTGGAAACAACCCACACATCCTTTAATGAGTGAACAGACAGACACACCATGGTGCAGCCACACAGTGGAATACTACACAGCAGTGAAAAAGAACAGACTGCTGCTGCCTGTCACAGCAAGAAAAGGATCCAGGCTCAGGGGCAACATACTCTATGATTCATTTATAGAACAACCTAATAAAAAGCAAAAGATAGGAACAGAAAACAGGTCAGGGGTCACCAGCAACTGGCGGTAAGGGAGGCTTGATCTTAAGGGAGCACTAAAGAATTTGGACGGGAGCAGCTTGATGGAATTCTTCTTGATGGTCGTGGTGGGTCCCTGACCCTATGCACTTGTCAAAAGTCATAGAAGTTATACCAAAAAGGGTGAATTTTACTCTGTAAATTGTATCTCAAAATATATATCAGCGCCAAAAACATAATATGTAAATGTTCAAAGGAAAAGAAAAGCATAGAAAGTGCTAGAAAATGGCAGGGGAGGGGTATTCCAGGGATTCAGGGAAAACACTGGGGCAGAGACCCAAGATCTGGGGAGAGACCCCCAGGAGGCAGGGCCCAGGGCCACTGGAGGTTGAAGGAGCCGTCTTACTTGAAAGTGCTTTGATGACTGCAGTGCTTCACACACGGGAAGAATGGCTACTATCCCTCTCTTCCTCCACCTTCCTCAGCCTCAGGGGCTTGCTGTGAGACCCTGTCTTGGCCACGCTCTGTAAATTTTCATCCCACCACCTTTATCTTTCTCCTAGCACTGACCACCATATACGCTACCTTGCTTGTCTGTCTCTCCCACTGGAATGTAACCAGAGACCTTTGCCGTTTTGGCACAGAGACAGTATTTGGCTCATAGTATCTGCTCAATAAATCTATTTTATAAGTGAATGGGCACATCTATGGGTCACTATGTCTTAGCCAGAGAGCTGAGCTAGAGGGGGTGGGTGACATGTTTGTTGAACGAATGAATGAATGAATGCACATACGTCAGAGCACAGACCCCAAAGAAGTAGAAACAGACAACAAAACCCAGTTTCCATGGAGAGGGAGCCCTCGTTTTTTTTAGTGCCATGCAATAGGTTTCTTATTAGAATGTGCTTTGGGGAACAGAAACAGGTCTTTTGCTTTTGAACTTCTATTTCATTTATTTGGCAGCTATCCGTCCCCACCGCCATAAACATCCTGCTCCCTGAAGGAGAGGTTGGTTTGGAGCTGTCCACGAATTGTCTACAAATTGCCTGTCCAGCTCCGTGGGATCCGTGTCCACTCGGCTGGAGGGCGGCGGCTCAGGCTCACCCTCTCCTCCAAGATAATCCTTTTCAGGTGAGGAGGCGCTTGGCTGCTGCACGCTCTCACCCGCGTGTTTACTAGGCGCGTTTCCAGCCTGTTTCATATGCATTAGGCCGAGGCACGGAGTCCTCACGAGTTTCCCGGTGCATTTCGGAACCTTGTGAAATTACATTACAGATTCATTGTATAAATAGGATACTGGGCACAGCCGTTGTCAGGCGTCCCGGCAGTCGAATGGCGGCGATCGTGACGCGGACTGACACCCAGGCTGGCTGCGTGCGAACCTTGCGCAACAAACCAGTCACACGTTCGTTTATTTAATCTCCAGCTTCTAAAAGCCCATTTGAGAGCAAAAATAACGTTTTGTACACTTCAGCCGGGAAATAATGGGAGCAGGGAGGTGACTGGCAGATGCAATGTGGAAAGTGTCCCCTTTAACAGGGTTGGGACAAGTGCAGGGTCAGCTGCTCAGCTGTGTGGCCTTGAGCAAGGTGCTCTACCCTTCTGAGCCCCAGCCTCCTCACAAGAAACATGAGGATGTGTGTGAATACGGAAGCCATGTTGGGAGAGGTAAATTACCCACGTGTCATGTGTGAGCACAAGGCCGATACCCAGCCGGTGGTGAGCAAATGTTAGGTATTTCAACGCACTTCACTTGTTCACTCGCTCACTCATCACGATGCGTCCATGAGTAAGTATCTAGGACACACCGCACTGACACAGGCGCCGAGTGGACCAGAAGGAGCTTACTCGTCACCAAGTGAGTCTGGGGTGTGCACTCTGGTTTTGCTGCCTCCCAGCTGTAGAAGCTGCAGGAAGGAATCTTTCTGAACCTCCCTGTAAAATAAGGGTTTCCCCTCTTTTGGGAATGGTATTGGGACTGAAGAGTGTGGGGGCTGTGAAGGTGACGTGACTGTGTGAGAGGTGAGCTGTAATGGTGATGATATGGTGATAATAGCACACACTTAAAGGGAACACTTCTAAGCATGCAATATGTATTTACTTCTTTTTTCCCCTTAAAACAATCCTGAAAGGCAGGTATTATTATTATTCTCATATTGCATATGAGGCAACTGGGGCACAGAGAGGTTCAGTCACTTGTCTCAGGTCATCCGGTGGGGAAGGGGTAAAGCCAGAAATGGACCCCAGGCCATTTGGCTCCAATGTCCTGGCTCTCGACCGATTCTCCATGCTGCCTGGTAAATACAATTATACCAGTCAGTGCTTTTCTTAGTGCTAACTTTGGGACTGGTGCCTTTCCAGAATTTCTGCCCATATGATCCCAAGTCCCCACAGAGCTACACGTGCTGGCTTCTAGTTGGTTCTGGATAGCAATGTTAAACATTTTCTCTGCTTAACTTAAGCAGAAAAAGGATTTATTGGAAGGATAGTAGGGAACTCGCAAAGCTGATGTAAAGGCTGGAGAACCAAGGGTGAGAGAGGAGGGAGGCAGATGTGGCAAGATCCTGCTGTCTCCGAAAGTCTGGTTCGGCTCGGGTCCTGTGTAGGGCTCTTGGCTCTGTGTGCGTTTGGGGTCAGGCAGAGAAGAGATTGGCCTTCTGTGGCTTCTGGAACGAGAAGAGGGGCTTCATCTCCTTCTTAACTCAGAAATTCCCCAATGGAAAGGGGTCTTAGATATTCTGTTGCCCCAAATGACAAGTGATGGAAAGAATTGTTTCATTTCACAGACGTGGAAGTTGAATGCCTTGTCCTGAGTCTTGAGTCTGGTCTGGAAGCCCACTGCCTGGCTGAGCCCCTGGGCTGCGCCCAGACTCGGGCAGCCTTCCTGTGAATGCAGATGGGTGTCACGGAATTCTCCCTGGTGTTTCTCAGGTTCAACCCTTAAAATCCGGGGGTTTCTCCAAGACATTCATACCCTTTGATTGGGGTTTCCTACTTCAAGTTCTCTGTGCCTCAGAAAGAATAAAGATTAGATTCAGATTTATACAGAAGGACATTCACGACAGCTTTGTTTATTCTGTGGAGACACTGGATACAACTTAAACATCCAATCTCAGGGGATCTTCATGAAAGGTACACATGAATTATTAGGCATTCACAGCAGCTAATTGTTTCACAATTTTTACAGTGACTTCAAATAAGTCAAAGTAAAGCCAAACACAAGTGATTATAGAATATAATCTAAATTTTGGGGGAAAAGTCTCTTATATACATAGGAAAAAAAGACTGGAAATATGCTTACATTTTAGTAGTGATGACTTTTGGTTGTTATGATTTTCAGTTTCTTTATGTTTTTTTTCTGTTCGAATTTTCTACATGAACAGGTATTTCTGTTACAAGTAGAAAGAGTCAAGGAAAATGAAAACAAAGTCAGAATGTCTAAGATGGTGAGACTGTGGTGAAAATGGCACTAACACACTCCACTAGTGTATCAGAAATTGCTACAATTCTTTGGGGGAAAAAAATCCCAGTAATAAGATCGGTTTTCTAGTGAGGTTTGTGTCCTCTGATTCTGAACACCGACTTCTGGGAATTTCTCTTTTTTTCTGGGGATATAATTCATTTGCTGCCAAGAGCGATGTGCATTATAGCGTTATCTATAATAAGAAACACTGTATGAAAGTAAATGTCCGACAATCGGTGAACAGTTCTGTAAATTATGGTCTATCGATGTGGAGGTGTATCATGGCGCCATTAAAACGGTAATTGTGAGGACTGTAGCGACGTGGTGCAAATGCAGACCGCAGCTCCTCGGGTCTGCCACAATGTGACGTGTCAGTGCCCGGGGCCCAGAGGAGATGCCCGAACAATGAAAAGGCGAATAATTATCCTGGTGGGTGAATGGGATTCAAGGAGAGTATTGTTAGTTTGTTCCATTAAAACTTTATTTAAATATCGTTGATACTTCATCTTCTTGCTGAAACTTGCATTTTGCCGAGCAAAGCTCTTTTCAACATTGGTTTAAAGTAGACAGTGGCCTCTACAAAGTTAAGATAGGAGTGAGGGGCCTACGGAAGGGCGGGAGTACAGTGTGGATGGAGCGCTACAGTGGCCTGCTGCCTGCCGGGGCTTCTGACTCTCTTCTGGAAAATGGGGAGAGGGTGAGACTTAGTGCCTGGGAGTCTCCCAGCTCTGATATTTGAAGAATCTATGATGTTTATTGATCCCTATTGCCAGGTGCTTTGTTAAGTACTCTGCTGACAAGCCCTCTTTGGGATTGGTCCTGTAGCTGGCATCATTTTTAAGGACACAGAAAACCAGATTCAGAGCAGTCAGTAGGAGAATATTCATTGCTTAGGGATGGAAATGGAGAAGGTATAGGAGATTGGCCTTTGTGTTGTGAGGTTTAAAAAGATGGATGAGGAAATCATTGTCTTCCTTATTTCTTTAGGGGGTGGGTATCTTTTTCCTAAAAGTAGGAGAGTCTGGGAAACCAACTGTGATGAAACAAGGGTACAGTAGGTTTATGGCTAATCTAAGTTTTCCAGTTTTTTGTTATTTATAGCAACTGCTGGTGCTATTTGTAGTGATTCATTAGTTCAACACCATGTATTTCCTCGGGGTCTACCCTCTGTTATGTAGACGAGAGACCGGGTGTCTGCCTTGAAGGATCCCACTGGCTGAGCCTGGGGAAGAAGCGAGGAAGCTGTTCAGAGCAGGTGAGGGGCGAGGAAGATTTCACGCAGAGAGATCCAAATGCACAGCGTTAAGTGTTTCCCAGCATACCTCAAATTGTCCGTGGGCTTTAGAAGTGAAATAATTTTTGTAAATAAGAGAAGAGGGACTGGTGAGTGGACGTTGAGGGATCACCTGGTACTGAAGCCTGTTTCCCATTCGTGCTTCACAGACGATACTCTCGCTGGTTATGAGCTTTCCTGAGTCATCACCTGAATGGAGGAGAAGCACTCGAGGGGCTTACTCCCCAGTGAGCAGAGCCCTGGATTAGGGGGACTGTCTGCTACTATGTGACCTTCGGCAGGCACAGAAGCCTGCAGACCTTGGCGGAGTGGGATATTAAAGGGTATGCAGTTCAACTCCTATCCCATTCTGAACCTGGAATGAAAGGACAGCTGATGTAGTAGCCAGCCCTGTTTTTTTTTTTCAATGGCACTTACTGGGTGCCATTGAAATCACCCTGCATTCAAGCATCATGATAGTACCATGAGGTCAGTGTTATTGCCCCAGATCTCAGGGTCTTTTTCAGTGCCCAAGAAGAGAGAGAGGTCAGGGGAGAGAGAGAGAGAGAGAGAGAACTATTTGTTTTCCCAAGGGCAGATTCTGGATCTACCTAAACATTCTGCAGCATAAATAAAAGGAAGAAGGACCAGGCAGAGCAAGATTTCTAGGCTTCCTCCCATGCAAGGATAGGGCTCTGGGCCAGGTTACCAGCAGAGGGAAGAACTGTGCCCACATGTGCGGTCTCTGGTGTGCAGTGGCCCTCCCCATCAATAAGGCAGGCCCAACCCCCGTCCTGGCATCAGACCACTGTATTTGAGCAGAGGGTTGGGGGAGTGTGAGGTTGGAGTCGCTCAAGAAACCAGACCGAGCCAAGGAGCAGGGCTTATTAGCTGGGAATAAGAGAAGTGGAGCCAACCAAGGGAGGTTGGGGAGCCAACCAAGAGAGATTAAGACTGTCTTGGCTGTTCTTAGGGCAGGGTTTTTAAGTGCAAAAACTGGTGAAAGGAACTGGTTGGGGTGTCAGAGTCTGGTTGGCTAGAGACGGTTGCTAGGTGCCGTATCTGCTGACCATGCATCATGTCAGCTGCAGGTTAAAGCTGCACCTGTTATGCTGGATAGGCCGACCCCAGACCCCAATCTTAGCCGGGAATCTGTTAGTCCTGGGCAGGGTCGGCAGGCCTTTTCTCAGGCTGCAGTTTCCCATGGTGTAGTTTCCTGTCTGGTGATGTTTCCATTCCTCCTGGGCCTGCCCAGGTCTGTCAGGGAGATCAGTGGTGGCTGCGGTCAGGGTAGAGAACGACGTGTTTTGAGGCTTCCCCTTGAGCTCTCCCTTCTGGGTCAGGTGGGGATAATAGCATCTCCTTTAACTGTTGCAACGAGGCCCAAGTGAGCTAATGCACAGGAAACATCTCTGCACACTGGGAAGCACCACATCTATGAAATGGGGTGGTTAATGGTCTCACAGCCATGATACATCTTAGGAAATGTGCCCTGGGCGCATTTTCCAACGTGGGGGAATGGCTTCTAGGTCTCATTTGCTCCTTTGCCACTTACAAGGGAGAAAGGAGAAGCATCGCTGAGTCCTCTAGGCCTCAAACATGCCCACGGCACCATGCCTTTCATATTCTCTCCACCTGGGCCACTTTTCCTCCCCATCCTGCTCCTTCAGTGTGTTCCTGTCCCTCCTCCCACATCACTCTCCCCAGGGGCTTTTCCCTATTGACTGCAGAAGAGGCTGCAGGTGCCCTGCCCTGGTCCTCCAGTGCTGGCTGTGGCAGCTACTAATGTCACGGCTGCCTTCTTCCTCCAGAGAGCTGCTGTGAGCTAACAGACGCCACCTGGGTGGCAGATTGTTCCCCCTCCCCCCCTGCCCCGGAACTCCCTACCCAACACCTTATTAGGTCAAAGCTGCATGCACATCCTTTATCCTTTCTCAGCCTCCGAGTCCCAGTCTCCATTTCCAGGGAAGTAAGTGAAGTCACGGCTCCATGGAGAACACACCTGCTGTCCCTCACGAGCCCCTCACCTTCCTTTATTTTTGCTTCCTAACACTGACTCTGCCAGACATCAGGTGCTGCATTTGTTTGTTTATGGCCTGTCCCTCCCCCTTGCAATGCAAGCTCTGAGAAAGCAGGCTTTTTTCAGTGTGTCCGCTGNGCATGCAAATCCTTTATCCTTTCTCAGCCTCCAAGTCCCAAGTCTCCATTTCCAGGGAAGTAAGTGAAGTCACGGCTCCATGGGGAACACACCTGCTGTCCCTCACGAGCCCCTCACCTTCCTTTATTTTTGCTTCCTAACACTGACTCTGCCAGACATCAGGTGCTGCATTTGTTTGTTTATGGCCTGTCCCTCCCCCTTGCAATGCAAGCTCTGAGAGAGCAGGCTTTTTTCAGTGTGTCCGCTGCCCTGTCCCCAGGACCCAGGCTGGAGCTGGGCTCAATGGAGAACTCAGTTACCCCGCCACCTCCAGACTGAATGCCTCTCTGGGTGGGAGTAGGAGAACTCAAACATTCCCAAAGGGGTCCGCTAAGTGGATCCAGGGATTAATTGGGCTTCTGATTCTGAACTTGGAAAAAAATCCACTCACTGTCACAATTAAGTTGACTGTTGTAAGAGTTGATATGACATACTTTTGGGGATTTTTGTGCTTAAAATGTGAGAGGAAAGGCAAAAGATCTGAGATGTTTAGTGTTGACCCTTACTGGGAGGATGATTCTGCCGGTGAGGCCTTTTAGAAAGAGTCTGGCCCTGGGGAAGAAGACGTTTCATTCATTCCCTCACTGACATTTCCTGAGTGGACTGCTCTGTGCCAGGTCCTGGGGACTGATGCCTGAGATATGCTCTGGGCCTTCCGGAAGCTCCCAGGGGCCTGGGTTTTGATTTCGGGTTTGTCCCTCCCTTCCCATTCCTGACCCGAGCGCATTGGGCTGGGCATCTTGGAAGCTCGGCCAGCTCCCTGTAGGAGGACTGAGTCTTGCTTGCAGACAGGCTGTCTGGTTTTCCTGGCCATCAGTATTTTTCTAATCATCACCTCCCTTCATTTTCTGGGGGAACTGAAATTAAAGCTGACTGTTTTTTTCAGATATAATTTTAACGTTGTTGCAGCCAATACTGTGACAAACCCTGTGGATCAAATCCTGGTGGGAAAGAGGGTAGAGGCTCCCCCGACATGTCACCTGAGGGCGAGCCCAGTGAGTGTCTAATGACGTCCCATCATCCACCGGCCTCCTTGGCCTGAAGTCCCACGTGCTGCGAAAGCCTGAAACCAGCGCCCGTCCACGTCCTGCCTCCTGCTCCCTCCCAGCGGTGCTAATGAACGCATCGATTTTTCCTATTCTGTTCCATGACAGTTATTTGGAGACAAACACCTCCTGTGTGTGCTTATTAAGTCTGCTTCACGTTGGACAGCTGTAGGTGGGTGGAGTGGGTGGGGAGAGTGGTCTGGGGAGAGCTGGGGTGGGGGTGGGGCAACCTGGAACAGGTCCCAGCTCAGTTTCCAACAAGCTGTAGGACCTTGGACCAGCGACGGTGCTCAGTGCCTCAGTCTCCCCACCTGTAACATGAAAGTGTTTGGGAGGATCTGGGGTATAAAAAAATTTTAAAGCAGCAGAATGCTTTGACTAGAAAAAATGTCACATATAAAACCACGTATAAAACGTAAAACGAAGTGGCTCTGTTTGGAATGGGGATGGGGTGGGAGTCACTGCACCCTAGGGAACCCTGAGGCTTGGAAGACCACCAGTCTAGGTGGACGCAGTCAGTACTGTAGGATTCTCAGAAACAAGTGGCGGGGGTTGGGGGAGCTGACAAATGGCAAAAGGAAGGGAGGGACTGACTTGGCCAGACAGGTAACTCGGTGCCCCCGGTGCCCCCGAGCGAGTGGCCCATCTGACAGCTCTTCACTGAGCACCGGTTTCCCGATGCGTGAGTATTGCTCTCTTTAGCCCAGAACCCTTCTCTCCAGTCAAATCACAAGAGAGGCAACCTGGCCCCTGTGGATGGTTAAGTGCACTGACGCTTGGGCCGTACAGACCTGGGTTTGAATCCCAGCTCAGACATTTTCCAGCTGTGTGACCTTAGACAAGTCTCTTCATGTCTCTGAGCTTCAGTCTCCTCATCTGTAAAATGGAAATAATAACACCAAATTAATTATGGTTTTCCACAGACACCATGTTGGTCTTTGACTTGATGTAATCCTATGCATCATAATCTGTATAATCTGTTGTTTTCCATTTACTACATATCAGTCCTTATGTTTAATTGTAATGATTATGTCTAGTTCTTGTGATCACCCAGAAATGAGGTCAGCATGTTTACGCTCCAGGTGAGCCTCAGAGAGAAGAAGGGAAACACTGCTTGAACCCAGGTTTCTTTGGCTTCAAAAACTGTCTTCTTGCTTCTCCAGCAAGCATCTGAAACTCTTTAAGTCACCCTGATCTGCTGGGGCTGGGGACCACTGGATCACTCTTTTGGTCTTTGTGAAGGGCAGAGGCCCAGATTCTCGGCTTAGAAAAGAACTTCGAGGGTCCTTATATCTGCTTTCTTTCTAATGATAGGCTGCATGCTCCTGTTACGTAGAAATCTCAGCAGACACGTGACTTTGACCTTGTCTTTGCAGGCCATTTGGTTCTTGTGGTTGTTTCGTTACTCCCGATCCTTCAACAACTGAATCCCTTATCTGTAGCAGTTACTGTGTTGTTTTCTGGGGACCACGAAATCAACAAGACACAATCTCTGTCCTCAAAGAGCTCATAGTCTTTGGAAGAAACAGCATTAGAAAACAACCTAGCACAGTGGGAGCTGTCATGATGGAGGGGCTCTGGGAGCACAGGAAAGCTTAGGAGGCTTCCTGCAGCAAGTGGAGCCTCAAACTCATTATGAAGGATGAGTGGGGGCTAGTCAAAGCCAGCAGAGAAAAGGAGTCAGTAGTAGGTACCTGGAACAGCTGAGGAACAGTATGTGCAAAGGTGCAGGAGTAAGGGGTGGCGTGGGGCATTTGGGGAACTGGCAACAGTTCGAATAGCTGGAGGAAGACCAAAGGGAGGAGGTGATGAGATGTCAGTGGAGAGGTAATAATGTTTTGGTCTTGGGGAGCCAGGTGGCCAGATGCTGTCTAGGGGATAACTCGAAGCCAACGAAGAGTCTGTGACAGAATTTTGGAAAGGTCATTCAGAGATTTCCATGGAGGCTGCAGTGGAGCAGAAGCTCAGGGAGAAGGCTGGGTGGTGACCCCAGAGAGAGATGGGGCCTGGACCAGGGGGTGGCGGTCGAGTCAGGGTTAAAGGGATGCATTTAGTATAGTTGGAGGGGGTTGGATCTCCAGGGCATGGTGCTTATTGGCTGTGGGGTCCAGATGATTCCAGAGCTTTTTTGATCCATGCAGTTGGGTGGGCTTAGTGATGCCGTCCATTGAGATAGGAACCCCGGAAAAGCAGGGGTGTGGGGGGAGACCAGGAGCTCGGTGTGGCACACAGTGACTTTGAAGGGCCAGGGGCACGTGGATGGAGAGGTCTAGGAATCTCTTGGAAACAGGAGCCGCACGCTCTGGAGAGTGAGCTAGAGAAGGAGGTTTGGGGTTGTCTGCTCACATACTGAGAGAGTCTGGGAGCCCCCAGAAGAAAGCGTAGAGCAAAAGAGAGAGAGAGAGAACGACAAGGAAGCCAAAACCCACCTGGTGGACTCGAGCCATGACATGGTGAGATGACTCTTTGGAAGACAGAAAGCTTTTTTTCTGGGGCTTGTGACGCGCCTCCCCGGATGGCTGCCTCGGTGCCCAGCAGCATTTATAGGCTCTCCATCTTGGAGCCCAGGCATCGTGTCCCCACAGTGTTATTTGAGGGCTATTACTAAATCCATATCGCATCTAATTTCTCCATCTTACAGAGGGTAAAAAAATAAAGAAAATAACTGCTCATTTTGGTTACTATTTCTTTCTAACTATATTCCCTTAATGAGGCATTTGCCGGCAACACGGTCTGTTATGTATTCCGTGTTTTATAAAAGATCTCTTGGGGAAAATAACCCAGGAAACACAATTTTTCGGCACCATCTCCTTTTATTAAGAATAATGAAAAGGAAACAAGAATCACTCTCCCAGTCAGACACTCTTCTGCTTCCTCTTATTGGTGTTTTTATGACACCTGCCAGGTAGCCCAGGCCGCCACGCGCTTGCTTCGTTCAGGTGTGCGTCCATGGGGCTGCCTTTCTAACCACTCGGTGGCACGTACATTAGTTTTTTTTTGTGGGGTGCGTATATAACTATACTGGGTACATATATTTATATATATCCCATATATGGGTGAGAGCTTGGGATGGTGCAAGGCCTTAAAATTACACACACACACAAATAGGCTCTTTGCCCAGAAAACCAATCATCTCTCAAAATGGGCAGAAAGAGCAAATAGGGAAATTAACCCAGGAGGAGGAACGCAGAACAAACAAAACAAAAAGCTGAGGAGTGGTGCTGCTAATTGGAAATTCGGCTCAGGTCTATAGGCATAGCTGTGGGTTCTCCACACCTCTCTCTGGGGGAGTCTGGCCGCGCTCCCCGCTGGACTGCTGCCCAGGTGTGGGAGGTCCCCGCCCGCGGCTCCAGCCTCGGCCTCCCACAGGCACTTCAGATGTGCGGGTCCAGCTGCCAACTGGACATCTGCCCTTGGCTGGCCCGTGGGCACCTAAACTCAGCCAGCATGAATCTGAACCATTTCTCTCTGCCTTCTCTTCCCCAGTTCCTTATCTCGGTTAATCTCAGTTCATAGTTAATGGCTCCCAAGTCATCCCTTCTTCCCTGGCAAAGGCTACCCCTGATTTGTTCACCTCCTCCCTCCCCTTTAACCAAGTTGTCCGATATTTCCTGAGCTGCTACTCGGTGGCGCGCTCTCCTCTAGGCTCTTCTAGGTCCTGTGCGAATACGAGTGATGAAGACAGGCTCCCTGGCGGGGCTTGATGACAGAGATTGCCTGTCGCCTCCCACATCCAAGCTTCCCTTTCTCCTGAGTGCTTTATTTGTGGGCCACATGGCCACCCAGAATGAAGCTATATTTCCCAGACTCCTTTGTGCCTAGTGTGGCCACTGTGGCTCAGCTGTGGCTGATGAGACTTCTGGAGAGCCCTCCCAAGAAGGTGCTCTCTTTTTCACCCATCTCTTCAGCCTGCCGCCTGGATTATGGATGTGATGGCCGGTGGTATAACAGCTTTCTCAGCCCATGCATCATCAGTCAGGGTCGGTGTCCCAGGCTTCCCCACCGTGCCCCCGAGGCAGAAGTGGAGATAAAGTTTGTTGTGCAGGAGGTTTTTTAGGAAGTGCCATTGGCATCCACATCTGTGCAAGGGAGAAGGAAGAAGCGGGCCTGGGCAGAGGGAAGGTCTCTTGTGGTACAGGTGGGCCTTACACCCTTCTATACCCCATCGGTCACTGATGTGGACCGCCACAGGAGGGGCATGTCCCTGGGCTCTCTGTGGCAGGGACAGTCCTTGCTCGCAGCGGGTGACACCTGAGGGCTGAGTGCTGACAGGTGTCTCAGGAGTTGGGCAGTAAGTTGTCCTTGGAGGGGGATCTGGGAGTTTCAGCCCATCTGACTAAGTCAGTTCTATGAACAACTTGATGTCACAAAGCCTGTGCTTTGCTCACGTGACAGCCCACCACTAGGACCCTTGGTCTGGTGGCCTGTGTCAGGGACACAGGCTCCTCCCACCCTGTGACTCTGTCTCCTTCTGGGCAGATGAGAAAAGAGAAAGAAGGGCTATTTTGGGAGAGCGCACCCAACCTGAGACGCAGAATACCTGTCCTCATTACACTGACCCTCCGGCAAGGGTGCGTGGTGCTCGGTTACACAATGGCGGAGTGTGTGCAGCGACGGGGGAACACAGGGTCAAGGGAACACACAGCGTGGGGACCATTTTGGTCCAGGCCCCAGCTGTATCCGGAGATTTGCTAAATGTTTTGCTTCGTATTTCTTCTGGCCGAGGAACCCAGGTGTGCAGCGGTAGACACGCCAGCTCCCCCTGGAGTTGCTTTGCTGGGGTTCCTTCTGAAGTACTTTCTTTGAAAGGGAAAGCGGGTAAGGGGGAACAGATATTTTCTGCGGCCTGCTTGGCTGCCGGCACCGGTATGAAGGTGAAGTACATGGGCCGTCTCATCTTACTCTCAGTTCCGCCCTCGGAGGCGGGGGTCAGGGTTCACACTGCACAGACGAGGACACAGACTCGGGGCCCTTCTTGCCCAGGAGCACACCGCCAGGCAGGGCCAGGATGCCGCCCAGGCGGACCCTAAAGCTCACCTACTCTTCCCACAGTGATTAAAGAGGACCTCAAGGGGCAGCAATGATCATTCTGAGTTTCCCGACGAAAGTGGTGGCCTCAAAGGCACATCCTGGAGAGCTGGGACCCCAACCTACTGCCTCTCCACTGGGCCGCGTGAGTCAGGTGGCACGGCCCAAAGGCCACTGTGGGAGAGGCCGCCACGCACAGCCTGCCACAGCTGGGGAGGCTCCAGGGTCAGAGCGATGCTCTAGTGTAGTTTCACGGTTGAGAGCGCAGCTCTGGATTCGTACGACCTGCATTCAGATCCTGGCCCCACTGATCAGAGCAGTGTGATTTGGGCAAGGCATTTACCTTCTCTGTGCTTCAGTTTCCTCATCCATGAAATGGGGGTAATAATAGTAACTACTTCATGGCATTATTGTGAGGATTAAAGAAGATAATACAAGGAACATGGCTGTCTGGTGCCTGAAACCTTGTATAATCATAAAAGCACTAAAGTTCCAAGTTGCTTAGTATTTAGTAGGGAGAGACACTGAGCTCAGATATTTGCATGATTCCATTTCATCCTCACGAGGCAGTGAGGCTGCGATTATTATCCCACTTTGCAGAGGAGAGGAGGAAGCACAGAGAGCTGAAGCAACTTGCAGTGGGGCTGAATCGTCTGAGTCTTAAGCTAAGAGCTCCTGACCATTACCCAGCATCCTCTTTGGCCCAGCTGCCACTCAGCACCCCATTCGGTGACTCCCAGGCTTGTCTTCATCTCGTTCGTCAGTGCCCGCCCCCAGCATCACTGGGGCGTCCGAGGGCAGTGAGGCTGTTTTTCCAAGCAGCATCCACGGCTCCCATGGCAGATCGCTCCTCTTCGCCGCCAACACAGGCTGCTGGCAGGGCTGGCCAGAGCTGGAATCGCGCTGTCTCCATCCCAAGCTCCAGATTGCACAATCTGCTCCTCATCGCTATGGAAGCCCATCTGCAGGGACCCCGTGAGCTCTCCAAAGAGGACCCACCTGGGAACTCAGCCCACCCATACCCCAGCCCCATCTTCCCATTCGCGGGCGATTAGTAACGCACCCATCTCCTAAATTTGGGGCCCTGCTGTGATATTAAGGCAGTAATTTATACACTTGGCTCCCGAGCTCCTGGCTGTTTCAAAGGCATTGATCACCCCGGAGCACTCATACATGATTCAGGCTCGCTCCTCCAACTCCTCTGCCAGCTATTGATTCCAATGACATTATTTATCAATTACGAAAGGTTTATTCCTCACTTGCTCCTGCACAAAAGAATCTGTGCATTTATTTTACAGCATGATTTATTGACACGTCACCATGCATTACATGGAAAATTGAATTTTTGGAGGCTGGAGAACCTTAGGAAATTTCGCAGGTTCAATTAGACAGGAGAACATCAAAGAGTTTAATGATACAATTTTTCATCCATTTGCTGTGGCGCTGGGAGGGGAGGGGCGCCGGGGCCAGGTCAGCTCAGAGCCCCTGACTTTTCAGGTGCGCACCTGGCGGGAAGCCTTCTGGGCCTGATGTGGCTCAGGGCTTCTATTTGTGACTTCTGAGGTCAGAGTTTTTAAAAAAAATCTGGGTTAACCCTTTGCCCGAAGAGCAATAAACTTTTCCTTGGGCTGTTGGGGAGGCTAGGACAGACCTTCCCTCGAGCCTGTGGTGGCAGGTTAGTGTGTGAGAGAAATGTGATGTAATGTTTAGGGTCCGTTGATGTCCTCTCCCCACCCTTTGGGCCCTGGCTCAGCAGTGAGTTTCCAGGGGAAGCCTTCCCATGTCCACCAGGGTGGATCAGACTCACACAATACATTTCACATGATGGTATATACGTATATGTATATATATATACCTGTGATTGGTTGATTAATGCCACCTGTGGGACAGCATGTGGGACTGTTTGTTGTCAACTTGGCACCACTATCTTACCATCCAGTCCACTGTTTCCCAGAATTTCTTTCTCTACAGGGCTCTGGGTTAGAGTTTTCCAAGGGGAGGAACTTGCAGGAGCGTTGGTGAAGTAGAGCCGGTGCCTTTGTGCTTGTGGCGGCGTTCTGCGCTTCTCCTCAAGTTCTCACTTTGGGGACCGAATGTTATCTTGTGGCATCTTAGACTGTCTGGTAAGCTCTGGCTTCTCTACTGGTTCCGGCGTTTGGGCCCGAAATATTTAGCGACCGCTTCTCTGATCCTCCCCCGGCTCCTCCCACATGTGTGTAAATCCTACTTCCCATACTAAATGCATTATGCTTAGGGTGGGTCTGTTTTTCTGACGGTACCTCAGATGGACACAGTCGAAGAAGTGTCTGTTTTGCTCCCCTGGCATTCTTCAAGGTCAAGATTATAACAGCTGTACTACACGATCAAATATGTTGCAACTTTTCCTCTCCTCTCACTGGTTAATTTCCACTTTGCCTTTAAAGCTTCCTCCTCCAGGAAGCCTTCCTTGATTGCAAGAGTGGGTCAAAGGCACCTCCTCTGGGCGCCTACTATTGGAGCACATATTGTGCTGGGGTATAAGCATCTGTTTACTTACTTATCAGCTATAGTAACTGATGGGCTCCTTAAGGCTAAGAACGAAACATAATAATCTCTGTTCCTCCACTTCCAGAGTGTCTGGCACAGGAAGAGCCCTGAATAGAGGTTTATGGATGGACTCAGTCATTTATTCGCCCGTCCATCACTGTTGGGTGTCAGAACAATATGTGCTGGTTACTATACCCTTTCACATTCAATTTCTTAATTGGCCCACGCAATAAATCTGTAGGCTGGCAGGTGGTGGCTTCCTGGGAAGAAGATGACATAGTGTCAAGAGCATTGCCCGTCTGCAAAGTGGGGCACTCAGGGCTGGAAGTGAGCAATTTTCCCCCTGTTCAGGGTGCACTCTACAAACCAGAGCCAGACAGACGTTGCAACAGGCATCAGAAGAATCAAATGTATTTGGAACTAATAAAGTGATAATCAGGCAAATTGAATATTAAATACGCAAATGGAATCTACAATTTTAGAAAGCTAAAATTTAGCATTAAAACGGGTGTCTGAGATGTTTGAAAATGACAGATCATTTGAATCACTAGAGCTACCATTTATTTAATCAACTCTCTATTTCCTAAAATGGGCTGGAGATTAATTTATCTCCCGTCGCAACTGTGATAAAGACACACGTCACTTGCTACAGACACACTTTAAGGAACAGAGTTGTTCCCATAAGGCTAGCCTTAGAGCAAATTTCTCTAAAGTGAATTAGATTTTCCCATTGATTTACACGATTAAATTAAAGATGTGTTCTCATGGGGAAAGTTGACCAATAAATGGAATTAAAATTTTTTTTAAATGCAAGAAAGGGTTAGGGGGAGCAGCCGCGGGATATCGTGGGCGAGGTGGTCCATCGCTGGTGCCATGCTTGCAGGGCGCTTTTGTCCTCCCCCTGCCATTTGCTTCCTTTGTGTCCTGGTTCTTACAGCCTCTAAGGCATTCTTTCCCAAATGTAATAAAGTAGGAGGAGTCAGCCGGAAAGGGTGGCCAACATTTATTGAGCCCTTATTTTGGTCTGTTTACTAAACGAGGCACTTCTTCATTCTTAAGACCACCTCTGAGGGAGGGGTGATTGTTGTTATTTTAAAGACGGGGACCCCGAGGTTCGGAGACAGGAAGTCACTTGCCCAGGGTCCTAGAGGTGAGTCCATCTAACTCCACAGCCTATGTATGCCCTGTGCGCTTAGATGGGAAGCAAAGGTAAAAATGATCCGAAACCACCGATACAGAAAAGACGGACTTTCTCTTTCTCTTTGGGTTGGGATCATATTCCTCTACTTAAATATAGGAATATCAGCTGCCTATAAATTCTCTCAAAATAAAACGAAGTTGTGGCTTCATGGGTGTCTGGTCCCACGGGCACTGTGGCTGTCTGCCTAGAGCCTCCTGCTCGCACCTCCACGTTTCTGGTCAGTGCTGTGGTCTTTCCAACACGCACCAGTGCTGACAGTTCTCACGTCTCTGGGGGAGCGAGAGGATGTTGCAGATGTGCGCAAAGTGGGGAGCAGGAGCCCTGGGTTCTCCTTTAGGCCCTGCCTCTTCCTAGTTGTGTGCTCTTGGATGAGCGTCTTTCCCTCTCTGGGCCTCAGTTTCCCACTTGTAAAAGGAGGGGGCTCCCCTGGAGATGTTCTTTCAGGCCACTGCCACCCCAGACCTGATTCTCTTTATTTCTTTGATTTATCTCTGACTGCTCTCAGCATTCACACGAAACCGGGAATTGCGTGCACGCACAGAAGAAATTGATTGGCCATTTTGTGTATTTAACGGCTGGCGTTTAAACTGAAAGATATTTCAGGTTAAAGAATGCTGTTTGCAAACATAAAAAAAACACCATAAAAACAAATGTATGCGGCCCGCACGCACTCCAGCATCAAATCAAGCGCACAAACAGAAGTTGGGCTGCATCGTTATGGTCTCCTGATTGTGAACAAAAGCGGCAGCAATTTTGAAGGCAATTTTCATATAAAAATTGATTCTCTTCATGCTTTTCCCATGATTCAAATTAGAGAGGATGATGGGCTTTTTTTAAAAAGTGAAATACGTTCTTTAGCAACATGAGTTTTGACGTTTAAGCTCGCATTGAAATTTCTGACTCTAACGCATCAACGGGAAATGTGAGTTGGTCTCGAAGGCCCCAGAGATGGAGGCAGAGCCTCAGGTCTCACAATCATGTAAAATTAGTTTATAAAATATGTAAGTATCACACTGTAGAAAATTAGTTTATGAAATGCTTAAGTAGCACATTGTGGAAAATTAGTTTATAAAATGCTTTCACCTACTGTGTCTCAGTCTACAGTAAGACCTTGCCAGAGAGGTAGCATAATCCCATTCTACAGATGAGGAAACTGAGGCTCCCCAAGAAGTGACTTCTCTAAGAGTAAAGAGACAGTTCATGGCAAACCCGAGACTTGACTCAAGGACATCTGACTCCAAGGTCAGCAGTCTTTCAAATGAAACAATTCTTTAACAGAATTTTACTCAGTGCCTAATATATACTGGGTGTTGTTTTAGGCGTTAGGTTGATTGAGTTGCTGCTCTCAGTAAATTCACATGTGAGTGCTTTAAAAAAATAATTCTGGTGTGGCTCAGTGGACTCAGTGCTGGCCTGTGAACCAAAGGGTTGCCGGTTCAATTCCCACTCAGGGCATGTGCCCGGGTTGTGGGCCAGATCCCCAGTGGGGTGTATCTGAAGGGGCAGCACATACTTATGTTTCTCTCTCCCTCTTTCTCCTTCCCTTCCCCTCTCTCTAAAAATAAGTAAATAAAATCTTTAAAAAAATAAAAAATAATTTCATCCTTGCTATTGGATCCAAGACATGCCCCACTGTCCCCAGCTTTCTAGAAATCTTTTCTAAGAAATAGAATTTACATACTGTTCTTTGTTGTAACTGTATTTCTATCCCAACAATGACTAGGTCTTTCTGGTCTTGAATTTGACTGAATGACTTCTCTAAGCTTCAACTTCTTTGCCTGAGAGACAGCACCAGGGTTAGAGGCGAGTCTGCCGCGGTGTGAATGAGGGGGGTTTGGAGGCTGCATCATGCAGGGCTTGCAAGCCCCGCTGGGAATTGGGGATTCACCTTGGATAATGGCAGCTGTGACTGCAGCTGTGCCCTGGGAGGGTCACCGGGCATTGCGGAGGGCTCGCTTGGGACAGAAGAGGCATAAGACAGAGAGGCGAGGAAGCTAGAGGGAGGCTGTCACAATAATCGAGGCAAATGATGAAGAGCCTAGACCAGGCATTCACGAGCAAGGCGGAGATGAGAAGGAAGACTTGGGCTATTCCCAAGTTCAACTCAATTGGACTCAATGAGACTCTCTATGGGGGGAGATGGAGAATCTGGGGTGACTGCCAGCTGTTGGGGGTTTGAGGAGGCTCAATCAATAGCACCCTTCCTCCTCCCCAAGTTTCAAACCAATTGGGAAATAAGGCAAAAGAAAAGCAACAGAGAAACAAAAACACGGCTTTTATTACCGTGAAAGCTGATGCCGGAGAATGTGGCTTGCATCTCGGGCAAGCATGCTCCTTAAGACTATGCCTTAGAATGGGGAAGCCCTTTCTGCCTTGCAGAGATGGAAGGGGCCCCTTGTTCCCAGAGGCAGCCTGCTTCTCAGAGGAGGAAGAGAGGACACTCGGGTGCATGTGCCCCTGGCACCTCGGGGGAGTGGTGAGTCGTCGGTGAGGAGCAGGTGGGGAGACCATGCTACCAGGCTTCCTTCTCATGGCAGCCAGCATCCAGGGTGGGAAAGGCTTGGGTCTCCAATTGATGCCCAGCACAGGATGAGGGGGAGTTTGGGGAGGACTTCGCGTTTGTGAGGACCTTGTGTGTTACCCAACGGAGATGGCTGGTGGGTGGCTGGATGTGTCAAGTCTGGTGTCCAGGAGAGACTGATGTAGATGCTGTGGGCAGATGACAGTGGTTGGGGTATTGGTGAATACAAAGGGTAGCCAGGGCAGAATGGGAGGGAATGAGAACGAGAAGAGAGAGATCAGCTTGCGAAGGAGGCTGAGAAAACGTAGGCAGGGGATGAAGGAATACAGGAGGGTGGGGGAGCAAGGAAGGCAAAAGAAAGTTTGAAGAAAGAGCAGCTCAGGAGCCTCAGATCCTGAATAATTTGAACTTGAAATCTCTATCACTTTCTAGCTACGAGATCTTGAATTCAGCGCTTCATAAATGGTGGCCCTGAAGATGGTGATGGTGGTGGTGATGATGAAGATTGATGGGAAGGGTTGCATGTGATGCAAGAAATAGGAAGATCAAGCTGGACAAGGTCCAAGAGAGTAGAAAAAAATAGTTTACTCCTGTACAGCCTATTTTAGGGAACAAGACCAACACGCAAGCAATTAGATTTCTTTCCCATGACTTCACCTTATACTTCCCTAACACGCTTGTTCTAATAAGAGGCTTAAAAAAAACACAACCAAAACTAATATTACAGACATGGGGGCGGATGCATATACAAGGAAGTTATTAAAACTGCCTTGATTTTAATAAATTTACCACCAGGTAGCAATCTCTCAATGTCGCCTCTCTTCAATTTGCACATGTAACTGGCATCTCGTTAAAACATCATTAAGAAGTTGCAAGCCAAGAAGACATAAACAGAGGCAGAGAGGTACCAGGGGGTGGGGGCTGGGGGCTGGGGGCTGGGGGCTGGGGGCTGGGAAAGCTTCCGTGGGCAGCAGAAAGCAGAGCTCCTTGTATAAAACAGCGAGAAACTCAACTTGGTTATACAAACCCAACCTGATTAACGGTGTGGAGGGAATCAGAGTTTACATAAATAGTGTTTACAAATTGGCAATTACAAGGCTCCTGAGAAAGCTTCATTTTCCTGGGATGATTGGAAATTGCAATAAAAGCTACTGTCATTTTTCCTCAGCTGGATCATCATTTATGTGTGTGGGAGAGCTTGTCCTTCAAAGGATTAATACAAGAGGACCTGCCCTGTGGTGACTGGCATCTCGGCTTCTGGGTCCTCTTCTGTGGCCAGATTCACTTTTTATTTATTTATTTACTTACTTACTTATTTCTGGTGTGTGTGTGAGTATGCTTTTTACTGTTATAAAAGGAATATATGACCCCTGTTGAGAAAAATGATATGAAAATACATGGGCCAAACTAATCTTACTAAGAGGTGTGGTTTTAATAAAAGGGCTCAGGCTTTGGAGCCGGGGGTCGGTTTCCTCGTCTGTAAAATGCGGTTCTGGAAGAGTGAGATGACACAGTGTGGACGTGCTTCCGTGTAACACCTAGTCCGTAGAGTAGCTCTCAGTACCTGGTGGTTAGCAGATCAATCCACTTCCTTCCTTTCCTTCCTTCTAGCAATCACTCCTCCTTGACATTCTTTGCTGGCTTTATGGGCGCAGACAAACATTAGTGAGCAAGGCCTTCCATAACTTGGCCCTACCCTATCTCTTGGGTACTCCTGTCTATGAGGATCAGAAAGATGGGAATGTGTGTGTGTGTGTGTGTGTGTGTGTGTGTGTGTTTTACTGGCCTGGGTAGGCTAACTCTATAGAAACACCACAATATTTCAGTGACTTAAAGTGAAATTAAGCAGTATTTCTTGTTTGTGCCATGGTCCCATATGGGATTGGGGTGGGGGTGGGGTGGGGGTTTGTTCTGTTCCATGTAGTCACTCAGGGACTCAGGCTCCTACCATTTGTATCTCTGATCTTTAGGTCCATGGAATTCTCTCTACTTACCCAAGGAAGTGGGCAATGGTGAAGACACACCTACTATTCATTACATACCTGTATGGTAATACACACACCACTTCTGTTCACATTCTGTTGGTGAGAAATAGTCACACGGCCCCATCAAGGCACAGAGGAAGCTGGTGAATGGGTTTGTCGGTGAGCCCTGAGAAGAAGAAAGGGCAGAGGGGTGAGCTCTCCCGGTCTCTGCTCTGTGGGTGGATGTGACACGCATCTTCCACTCAAATAGTCGGACTCTAACTGACTTGTCTTCAGTCATGTGTACACCCTTCTTGATAAGAATTTCCAGGTACTAGGAATGACATTCCCCAACCTCAGCAATATCACTCAAGTGAGAGAGGAAAATTCCTAGAAGGAGGGAAAACAGGCTGACCAGACCAATGCAGCTGCGGACCACTACGACCAAGATGTCCAGCACCCAGCTGGGTGGCCCAGAGGATGGACGTGTGATGGGCAAAGACGTGATCCTTACCCTTAGCATGCCCACACTGATCAGTCCATTAGGGGATGCTTCTGGCTTGGGAATAATTACGGTGATAGGGATTGCCTTATAAATGCAAACTGAACTCAGAGAAGAAAGAAACGGGGTTGCAAATGGAGTAGCCACAGTGTGGCAGAAAGGGAATTGTTTGCAGAGGCCATCCCTCTGTGACCTTGGGAGAGATGCTCAGCTGGACAGCTTGAGTTTCCTTCACGGCTAAAATGAAGCTAATTCAACCCAGCATGGTTGCAGGCATAAGAGAAATAATATACGTGAAAAGTTCAAAAGAAATAGATTTGCTAAGCACCATGTTTGACAAAGACTTCGTGGAAGAAGTGGAATGTTTCGAAGTTGGGTGGCTTAAGGGGACAGGGTGGGTCTGCAGAGAGGAGGGACAGGAGGGCATGCCAGGTCGGGAACAGTGGGGGCAGTGGTGTCAGAGGTGGGACTGGGTGCAGCCTGTGGACCGGACAGTGGAAAGATTGGGCAGGTAGGAGAGGCTCCTTTTATGGGCCTCAGCCCATGATGCTGAAACTTCCCACCTCTTTAGTTCCCCATGTTCCTCTCAAGACAAGCATTTGGAATCCAGGCCAGATGACTCTGCCTGTCCGTCATGATTCTCCTTTTCACAGGCATCTGGTTGGGCCAGTTTCTGAGATATAAGGCAGGGGGCAGGGTTACCACCTTTCTGGGGCTCCTGTGTAAATTTGATTTAATGGGTCTTTCTCCACACCCCGCCCCCCACCTGCCCCACATAAAACGCAGACAGACCTTGGGCTGTTACATCCTTCATTTGCAACAACCTTTCATACGCAGGGTTCATAATTCAACCGGGCACTGGGGGCTGTGTCTCCTGAACTTGGACTTGGAAGTGTGAAAGTTAATTGGGGCCCAAGATCTACTGTATGTATCCAGCTGTCAGAGGGAAGGGTAGTGCTGTGGTGCTGACAGTCACAGCCTTGTCCCTGCTCTTCTCGCAGTTGTGTTTTCTTCCTCACTGTCACCCCGAGGGGGTGGATAAGGCCCCGTCTCACCACAGAGGACAGCGAGGCTTAGAGCATCAAGACGGCTCATTTTAAATCATACAAACAGGTTTGCAAATTTTTGCAGAGTGCTTTCTATGTGCCAGGCACACACTATAGGTTGCTTCTAACCCTTACAGGAGTGCTGCATGGGAGTTAGTTTCATTCCCATTTTACTGATGAGGAAACCGAGGCTCAGAAAGAAAGGGATTTGCTCAAGGTCACACAGTGACTAAAACACAACTGGGATTCGAGATCAGATCTTTCCAGTATAGCCATCAATACCAGAGACAGCAGTTACTTTGGTTATTATTAAGACTGTCAGCTAATGTTTACTGCACACTTGCTCGGAGCTAGGCATAGTACTGAGTGCTTTTATAGACAAGACCTCATTTAATTCCAACAGCTACTTCAGGAGGAAGGAATCACTATTACTAACGTCCATTTCACAGGCATGGAAACTGATACTTCGCCACTTGAGTTAAATAACTTGCTCAATGTTCCTTATGGAAAATGGGGGACCAGGCTTTGAACCCATGTATTCTGACTCTGACTCCCTCTCCAGTAAGCACTACATTCAACTGCCTTGTTGATGGTGATCCTTACATTGGTGTATTTTTACGTGCACTCTGTACCACAGTTATTGTTCAATAGATGGGGGTAGGAAGATGAGGCTACTAATGAGCACCTACCCTTTTCTAAAACTTCCTCAACTGTTGACTATGAAGTGGCAACTCCTGCTGTACCCATTTCACAGATGGGAAAAACCGCGGCTCGGAGAAGGAGAGTGAATTGGTTGAAGTCACAGGGAAAGGGTTCAAACTGAGATCTATCTGCCATTGAGGGTGTTCTCTCCAGTGTCCACTGCTGCTCTGTGGTTTTGCTCCCCAACTGGTGTCAGCCTTGGACACTGCCAGGCCTTATGACGTATTGACTGAACCAACAAAGAGATCAATGTTTCCACCCATCTCAGTGGGATTCCCGGCTTGGTTACAGGGACTCAATATCTTTTTTTAACTTGTATTAAAAGTTAAATACCAGACTAACAGCCCCATTAAATCAGCGAGCAACAGATTTAAAAAAAACCAACTCTGGCATGTATTGCAGACATACTGTGTGCCTGAGACTGGATTCAGTACTTGGTGTGTTTTAATCTGCCAACAGTGCTTTGAGGTAGGTGTCATTATTCGTGGGCTCAGATCGGAGAGAGTGGGTGCCTGGCCCAGCCAGTGGGAGGCGGGCTGTGATCAGAACCCAGGCCTCCTGCCACTAGGTTTACTGTAGGTCCTGACCTGTTTCCGTGGCATCCCACCTGGGGGTGGGGGAGGCTTGGAGAAAGGAAGAGAGAGGTGCTGGGTGAAAGTGGGCCAACTGTCCTACACGTCAGGAAAAAAAAATCACAGGTAACCATCTGACTCTGAATACTTCCTTTTTTCCCACTTTCAAATAGTATTTAGAGTTAGAGACAATCTTGAAAGATGCCAGGTGGACCAGCTGAAAGCCTGTAAAAATGACAAGGGAAAAAATTGTTTCAACGTGTCTTTTGGAAAAAAGAAAGCAAAACCTGAAATAACAAAAACCCTCCAAAGTGAGAAATGACAGCATCCGTGGGAGACCGGTGGGTGGAAGACACAGGGATCTGGGCTCTAAACCCGGATGAAGAAGACTTTCCAGCAGTCAGAGTTGCCCAGCAGCGAGCCAGGCTCCTGGGGAGGGAGTGGGGTCCCAGCTCCTGAAGGTCTGACTTCCGGGACTGAAAATTAAAAATGTTTAGAATTGGCATTGCTATGTTAGCTTACGTGCACCGGTAGCAGTGCCCTGTCTATTGATGTGATTGTTGCCCTTCCCTTTTCTCATAAAGACTCCTTGCTTTGGCTCCTTGTCAGAGCATTATTTGGATTTCTGCCTGAATCAGTGCTTACTGAATAGCTATTCTTTGTTTAATTTTAAAAAAATTTAAATCTCAGATAAATGCACATTGCCTCTTATTTTGGCCTATTATTGTTAATTAAAAAAATATTTATTTATTTTTAGATAGAGGGGTAGGGAGGAAGAAAGAGAGGAGAAAGAAAGAAAGAGAAACATCAATGTGTGGTTGTCTCTCCTGTGCCCCCTACTGGGGGCTTGGCTCACAACCCGGGCATGTGCCCTGACTGGGAATTGAACCGGTGACACTCTGGTTCGCAGGCTGGGACTGAGCCGCACCAGCCAGGGCTGGCCTATTATTTTTAGGTTAACACTTATAAATCAGAAAGATCAGAGCCCCCTTGGACCCCTGAAATTTGGTGCCAACTTTCAGGATGGCATTTTTAAAAGTCCTGTGGGTAGCCTCCCTGTGCCTTGCGAACCTCTGGAAACAGAGATGAATGAGATCCAGGGATGCAGCAGCGTTGGCATTGGATGGGGCAACTGGCCGTGGGAGTGGATGTTCATAATGATAAATTCTAGAATAGGACTTGGCCTCCAAGTGCCCCTGAGGAGGCATGGCCAGTGCTGTTGCCCACAGGAAGCCTCACAGAGGAAGTGACTCTGGACCAAAGTTCAGGATGGTGACTAGGAATTTACCACACGGACACCTGTGAGGAGGGGAAAGCCATTCCAAGCCAAGTGGCTTTCTCGGGGAATGACACAGCCTCATGAGATACCATGTACGTGTGGGAAGCTACAAGCAGGTTGGAAGGGTTGGCCGCCCTGTAGGCTGGAGAGATCAGCACGGACAAGCTCATGAGAGGCCTTGAGTGTCAGGACAAGGGTTTAAACTTGCCCTTGTGGGGAGTGGGGAGCCGTAAGGGGCCTAAAAAGCAGGGGAGTGATCTGTTTGCTCTCAGCAGGGTGTTGGGGGTGCCATCGGCACCACACACACCCATAGGCAGGCACTTAGAGCCCTGCCTCTCTCTGCCACATTCATCTTCTTTTCAGGATCGGGTCTGGGAGGTTTTAATGAACTCATTACTCATGCCACTGTCAGGTGAGTCCAATTGCGGTGGGAGGGCCGGTGGAGGGCTCCTCCTGCTGAGGCCGAGCGGCTGCCATCTCCTCAGCAGCCCTGTCCCTGGCAGAAGCTCCCCCAACCTGTTCCGCCATGGCCCAGCGCTCCTCCTCCTCCCAATCCCGGGCTTTGCTGCCTTCTGAACTCGCCAACATCCATTCAATGGGCGTGATTGGAATCGTGTCTTCCTGAAACTTGCTGCCGTCTGTCTCTCCCTACACCTGTCTTGGTTGGAGCCTCTGCATCTCTATCTCATTGTTGGGCTTGGGAAGTTCTTCCCCTGCCCTGGATGGGCAGTCTGTCTGTCTGTCTCTCCCCCAGCACCTGCACTACCAGCCTGGGCCTGCCCACCTCTCTTCTCTTCCTTCCCCGTCCCTGCTTCTGTCCACCTTGGACTTTCTATGTGACTTGCTCTTCCTTTAACCTTAAACTCCTTGTCTGAATGTCCTTCTGTTTGTCTGTCTACCTTTCCTCATCTTTGTCCCTCTCCATAGTTTATCTCTTCCCTCTCTTCCTCTCTGCTTTTTTCCTAGGAATTCTCCATAAACTGACCACTCCAACATCTGCAGTAGGAGGGCACACAGCTTTGCAAATTCCTAACCTTTCTGGTTAGATCCACATAATTCTTGAAAGATATTTCAGGGTGAAAGGTGACTCATCTGGTGGAAGCAGCAATAAGGGGGACAGATTTTTAAAAAAAAAACTCTGGCATGTATTGCAGACATACTGTGTGCCTGAGACTGGATTCAGTACTTGGTGTGTTTTAACCTGCCAACAGTGCTTTGAGGTAGGTATCGTTATTCGTGGGCTCAGATCGGAGAGAGTGGGTGCCTTGCCCAGCCAGTGGGGGGCGGGCTGTGATCAGAACCCACTGGGGGCTCAAGCACTGGGCACCTGGGCACTGGCTTCTCTTCCTCTAATCCTAAGTACCTGGCTCTTTCACAGGCAGGAGCTGCAAAGTCAACCTCAGGTCCCCAGTCAGCCAGAGGGCAGGGAAAACCCTCTGTAATGTGGAATCATGGACTTTCATGGGTGAAAAGGACCCCTTCAGGTTTGACTGTTACCATATATATTTGTTTTCCCGATGAAGAGAATAAGGCTCAGAAAAGGCAAAGGTTTGGCGACTGGCTATGGTCACTTGAGGAGAGTCAGACTAGACCTCAGGCCTGTGGCCTGTGGAAGAGGGCTCTATCTTACACCCAGAGAGGCACACTGCATGGAAAGTTCTAGTCCAGCGTGTCGAGGCACATAGCACAGGTAGTGTCCTCTGTGCCCTCACGTAGGCCAACTGCGCTCACACCCCTATGGCAACTACGATGGACCAGAAAAACCTCTTCCTCCGGTATTTCTGGCAGAGGTGTCTGGTTGTTGATCAGAATGTGTGCTCTCTTTCCCTAGTGTGGGGCCATTCCTGGGACGTGGCTGCCCAACCATGGACTACATTTCCCAGTTCTCCTCGCACCTTGGTGGGAACACGTTGCTAGTTCTTACCATTGCACTGTGTGTTGGAAGCAATGTATGGGACTTCTGGATGAAAGTGTTTAGGAAGAGGATATGCCTTTTCCGCATGCTGGCTCTCCTCTTTCATGGGCCAGATGCAGAGGCCCCCACAGCCCTAGGGGATGGCAGAGCCACAGGATGAAAGGAGCCTGGGTCAGCGAATCAGAGAGATGCCAGTCAACCAGGAACACCTGCACTGAAGTATCACATTGGTGAGAAAGGGCTTATTTGTTACAGCAGCTAACCTTACCCTAAAAAAAAAAATGCAGTGTTGGTCATAGGTTACTTATATGGACTCAGGGGATCTGCTTGCTAAGTTATTGTCATTCTTACTTCTATTCCCTTGGGGAGAGTCCTGTTCTGGAGTTTCCTGAATAGCCAAAGGGCTGTGCTCCCTTGTGCGCCTCTCTGACCTACCGTACCCATTCTTATCTCCTTCATTATCCGCCCCAACACTGGGCTCTTTTGCTCCCTCCCAAACGCACGAGGCATATTCCTACCTAAAGGCATTGTATCTGCTATGCTCTCTTCTTGGATTGCTCCATACCCAGATCTTCTACGTTTTTCTTTTCTTTTTCCTTAATACCCCTCCTCAGTGAGGTCTTCTCTGACCACCCAGTCAAGAGCAGTTGATCTCCACTCTCCAGGATCCATCATTTCACCACTGTCTTATATACGGCTGACTTCCCTAATAGCCCTGGCTACTGTCTAGAATTATCTTGACCATTTATCTGTTTACTCCATTATTATCACAGCACACTTCCCTTCAGTTTTTCTTCCATTTTAGGAAAAGGAAATTCAGAAGGCACTATAACTTCTAAAACCACTTCCTAGTGGTCCCAGGGCTTAAACCCAGGTCCTACTGATTCTATAGTCTATGGTCTTTCTGTAATGCCACCTGTTCTCCTAAGGAGTGGTAATTGGTGGGCTACACTTATTTTATCAGGACATAACTTTAATCATGGGCCCCAAGGCCGGGTGGTGGTGGGGAAAAAGCATGGATTCTTGGGTTGACACGCCTGGATTCATATTCTGGCCATTATTTCACATCTCTAAATGCCTTTCCTTACATATGGAATCAATAAACTTGCCTGAAAGAGTTACTGTGATGATCGAGGGAGATAATGGAGACAGCAGGTAACCCAATGCTTGTGCACGGTTAGGGCTCAGATACCACTAATTCCCTTTCTAATCAAGATATCAGCATTTATCCTGAGAGTTCCGTCTTTATCTCAGACTAGGGAAAGTCATTTACCCAGGAAAAGAAAAACAGGCACATTTGGAGAAAAACACAGGAGATTCTGAAAAGGACCTGATTTGTCCCTCACTTGTCTCCCAGGCTTTGTGAGGAAGTTAAGTTGAAGTCTAAGTCAGAGCGCCCAGACCTCATCACAGCTGCTGTGTTGAAAGCAAACAGACTTTGAGAATGACAGTTTTTTTACCCCCCCACCCCCATCCCTATAAAGCATGAATGTCATGGGCAAGGGGCAAACTTATTACAGCTAGGTTGCTATCTGCCCGGTGCAGATGTATGTGTAAAATGGGAGCCCAGTTCCAATGGCCCACACCCAGGACTATGTGCGCCATGGCTAATGCGTGTGAAATTCACAGGGCTTCTCTCTCCCAGCATCTGGACCAAAAAGCAAATGTGAGCTACGGAGAAACTTTAGGCAAACTTTCCAAAGAGAGAGTTAGCTTTTCAAGTTTGGAGGCAGTGTGTCTGTCTGGCTTAAAGCAAAAGAGCCCTTGATCGGAGCTGGGGATTATTACTTCATTTACATGGATGTTACTGTACTGATGGTGTTCACACACCCCTGATCATAAAGTTTACTTCTTCCATATTAGGATAGACTAGGCTGGGTTTGGATAGAAAAGAACCCCCAAGCCTCAGAGGCTTAAACAACAGGCTTTATTTCTTATTGTTGCTCCATGTGTCTTGCAGGGTGTCAGGGGGGCCATTGTCACCATGATCTCTCGGGGTCGTAGGCCAACGGAAGAGTCACCCTTGGGAACTTTGCCACTTGCTGGGCCACTGCCAGCTCATCAGCCAGAACTAGTCACATGGCCTTACCAATGGCAAGGTGGGCAGAGCATGCAATCTGACCATGTGCCCAGAAGGGAGGAGCCAAAGTTTTTGTGTGCAACATCTTATTTCTGTTCCTCCCACTTCCTGGATGGGTCACCATGCTCAGATGATTCAAATCTCTTCATTGACGACAACACAAGACTGAACTCCCTTTGCTCTGTGGCTCTTGGATCCCGGCCAGTGCTCGGGCTTCAGTCTCTCCCCTAATTGTTGCAGCCACCTCCAGCCTTTGCACTTTGCCAGTGTGGCTCCTTACAGTCCACCCTTGGCATCTCAGTCAGTGAGTGCCCTGAGTCCCAATCCACCCAGGTGGATACATAGCTCGGGCCCAGCGGCACCATCTTTTCTGCAACCCAGCCTGGACTTGCAGAGAGGAAGATACAGGATGTTTTGTTTCTAGGAAAAAAATCTTTCAGGACCCCTTTGAAGGTGTGATTCTAAGATTCTATTATTATTTTCCTCTCCGAATCTGCAGACACACACCTCCTGTAGGGGGTCCAACTCAGGCACTTAATTAGCAAAGACAATTAAATTCCAGCAAACCAAGATCCACAATTGCTGGTGACTTTGTGGGTGACCTGCTACTCAGCCAGTGGGAGGGACGCTGAGGTGTCTGGGCCTCGGTGCTGGAGTGTGCCGGCTTCCTTCACAACTCACCGCCCACCACCCTCAGCCCGCCTGGCTGTCCTTCCCCAGGGACTTCTCCCAGGCCTTCCTGCACCTCCACCTACTCTCCCTCCAGGGGCTGTTAATATTCTCTCCCAACAGATAAACACCAAGAGACAAACTCACCTACTCAGTCCATCCAAAAAATTTCTCCCATCAGCACAGACCTGTCTGATTGACAAAGCATGTCCACCCACGCTGGCTCCTTGCATTAATTATCTCAGCAACACCCTGAGGTATATAAAATCCTCACTTCCCATTGGCGGAAATGGTAACTGAGGCTCCGGGATGTGAGGTAACAGGCTAGTAAGCAGCCCCATTGGGCTGTAGTCAGGGTCTCCTGCTCCACACCGCAGGGATTGGAGATGCTGGACCGCACATCCCACAGAGCTTTGGAAGTCCACACCCTGACTCAGCGTCCCCAAGTTTTCCTGGCTTGGCCTGGAGCTGTGGCAAGACTGAGAACCACAGGCCCTGAGATACACGGGCCTGCTGCTTGTCTGCTCCCATCAGCAACAAAGGGCCAATTAAGGCAATTAAAACCGGTTGATGAAACAGGACGCAGGGATCACAGCGCTCAACCCTTTGAAATCGCCTATAAAAGTGCTAATAATGCATTAATGTATTAATCTCCTTAATCCAGTCAAATTACCACAGACTCTCTCCTCGAAGCTGACCGTGGATCCCAGCTCCCCTCTCCCCTCCCTTTCCCTTCCAACACTCTTCTGGAAGCTGTGAGAGGTTACAAGGATGGTGGGAGGAGACTTTGCAGGGGGGAAATATAGATTCTTTTAAAGAAAGATGATGATGTGCTAACAAAAGATTCTCTTTCTGAAGTCTTTCTCAGCAAGGAGACAGCCTAGCATGGTCAACTGTGCCCTGGGGTGCCAACTCCGTCACCCACTGTGTGGTCTTGGGCTGCTTGTTTAACCTCTGAGCCTCGTTCCCTCATTTGCAGTACATGGATAATAATTCCTCACTGCAGTTTTTAGGGAGATCCTATAGCTGCAGGCAAGTGCCTGACCCAAAGGAGGCATTTGATAAAATCTCCAGTCCCTTTGTCACCTGTAGAGTGGGAATAAGAACCCCATCATGAGGATTAAATCAGTTTCCTGGCACTCAGTAGGTCTTCAGTAAAAATTAGTTACTTTTCCTTCTCACTGTTGCTTTTTGGTTGTTTGTTTTTCTAATTTAAATACTGCCTGAATTATAAGAGAGCTTAGAAACAAAGACCATGGTGCTGAATGAGCTGTTTAGACGTTTTATTTGTCAAATTACATCTTTTCTCTGAGCCCCACTCTCCAGGGTGGAGAGAATTTCCGTCCCAGGTCAACCTGTATTGGGAACCCTCATCCTTTCTTATGGGTGTATTTGAATGAATTGGGGGATGAGGGACTTGCATGGGCCTAGATATGGGGAAGGAGCTTAGTTTCTGAGGGCCTTTACGGTACCAGGGCAGCTTTGGTGTCAGGGTGCTATGTGAAGATTTGGTCTTGCTGTCTGGTGGGCCGCTGGGCTCCTGGGGCTTCTTTCTGCCAATAACCAGGTGAGGCACCACCTTGGGGCCGGACCCTCAGGCCCCAGTCACGCCTTCAGCTGACTCCCCAGCCCACGTCTTGACTACAACCTCATGAAAGACGTCAAACCCGAACCACCCGGCTCAGGTGCCCCCAGATTCCTGACCCACAGAAATGGTGCAAGATAATAAAAATGTTTGTTGTTTTTGTTGTGAGCCCCTGAGTTTATGGGGACATTTGTTACACAGCAGTGGACAACTAACAAGAGTAGAAAAAAAACCCCACACATTGATAACTCAGTAAGTAGCCCATGTGTGTGCGCATGTGCGTGTAAACATGCGTATGAGCATGTGAAAGTTCTACATTGTGTTCACTTATTCAGAAACTGTTTAATGAAGCCCAAAGCCAGGTATGTGCAGGGGAATGTGGCCAAATCACAGGCCCAGTGTCTAGGAGGCCCTGTCTCGAGGGAGCGGGCAATTATAATGCAGGGTATTCACAGACAGGAGAGTGCGCAGGGGGCTGTGGCAGCCAAAGGGACAGGCCCATGGCCCGCGCCAACTTCAAGGCCAAGGGAGGTTTCCTAGAGGTGGCGACAACTACTGTGATACTCCAGAAACAAGTGGGAAACGGCCAGGTGAAGAGGAGCTTGGGGCAGGGTATACCAGTCAGGGGGACCTGTTTGTGCAAAAGTTTGGTGGTGAAGGAGAGTGAGTTTCCTTCCCGAAGTGTAAACTGGTTTGATGTGGTCAAATCTTAGGGATGTGTGTGTGTTGTGTTCTTGCACTTGTGTGTGGAGAGGAGGGAGGTGAGCAGGGAGAACTGTGACGAGAGATGCACAAACCTAAGGAACAAGGTAAGGACAAGACCCGGTCTTAGTTTAGCATGGTCCTAGGTGTGTGATCTCAGACAGGTCACCTTGCCCGTCTGAGCTTTGGCCTCCTCATCTCTAAAACAAGAATTCATTCAATGATTCATTTAACAAAGACCTTATACTATGCCAGGCTCTGGGCTAAGTCTGGGACTACAGTGATGGTGACCAAGAACATTTTGCTCTCCAGGAGCCTAGAGGAGAACGTAGTAGCACCCTTGCTCTGGGCCAGGCCTCAGCGCTCAGCCCTTTGGCCAACATTCTCCTGGGGCTGTCTTCTCCTTCTTCTCACATCCAGGGCCTCAGACAAGCCTGCTGAGCAGTTGGTGACATGCCAAGCACCATCTAACAGCTGTGCTTTGAGCGCAGAAGGGCCCTGTGCTTTGAGTCTGGCTACAGGTCTAGTTTCGGGTGCCAGACTGCCTGGGTTTAGATCTCACCTCCAACATTTTCCAGTGGTGTGACCATGGCTGGTTGCATTTTCATCTCTCCGAGTCTCAGTTTCTCTACGTGAAAAATGGGAATATGGAACAACACCTGTGTCAGAGGGTTTCTGTGAGAATTAAGTGCAATGCAAGTTCTTAGACGTGTATTCGACAAGTCTCATTGCTCAGTAGGTAGACGCAATGTCTGTGATCTTTGTTAGCAGGTACCTTGACGCATCCTGGATGTTGGGACTCTGGAACCTAATTGCTGGCTTCGAGGGTCAGTTCTGCTACTTTACAGCTACATGACCTTGGGCAAGCATTTAAGCCCTTTGCCTCTCAACTTCCTCCTCTGCAAAATGGGAATAATAAGAGAACCTACCTCAAAAGACTGCTGTAATAGTTAAATGATAATGTATGGGAAGTGCTTAGCACAGCGTCTGGCAATCAGTCAGTGCTACATCAAGAGTAAGCTGCTGTTTTTCATGATGGGACCTCATTCTCTGCAGTTTGCAAGGAGTGGACAGGCACGAACAGGAAAAGGAACCAGGTTCTCGGACAGCTGAATGGAGGACTCCTTATCAGCCCCCAGGGGGCAGCAGTGCAAAGAAAAGAACCCCTTGCATCTATGCCCAGGGAGTAATCCAGGTTGTTCTCCCCTACGCCCGGTTGGGGGCCTCCCCTCCTGTCGTCCAGGGAGCACACAATGCACTGCGGGCCAGAGCTGCTCGGCTTCCCTCCGCCCTGCACGCGACTCTGGGTTGAAGCGCCTGCTGGGTCGGCAGGACTCGGGTGAATTGGGGAGCAGGGCGACTGCCTCTTTCTCTCCCGCCCCCTGCTATTTGTGGACTGAAGGACGCAAATAAACCCTGGACTTAATTGGCAAATGGTTTCTCGAGGGGGTAATTTCATTGATGCACGCCATGGGAGGGTCTGCAGACCTTAATGTGTGGCTCGCCTGCTGAATGCTTATCAAGAAATAAGTTTATTGATTCCATAGATAGATCCCCCCACCCTGCCTTTACCATCAGACTATTAATGTGAGTTTTATATAACAGGACAAATAGATCATGGTGTAAAGTCTTTTGAAAATCCCCCGTGAATGCTGTAATAATGCTTTAATGTATTAATCCCCTTAATCCTGTCAAACTTCCAAAAGACCTGCAGGACACGCTGACAGGAGACCAAGCTCGTGGCGCAGGCAGCAGCAGCGGTACGTGGGGGCCGCCAATTTCAGCCTTCCGTGGATGGAGACGCGGCCGTGTTGGGCGTGGGTACAGAGCTGGGAGCCCACGCGGGGGAAGGTGGGAGTGGGTGAGAGGGAGGCTAATTTAGGAGAAGAAAAGAGCCGGAAGGAGACAGCCTGGAGGGGCTTACCGCCCTGACCTGCGTGTGGACCCGGGAGGCCATGGCGCCTGCCATTTATTGGTTTCTCCGTCTCTCTTTGTTTTTGTCTCTTTGTTGTTCTCTCTTCTCTGCTGGGTGTTGAGCTAAGCGCTTTATAATCTCCACAGCAGTCTCACAGGGTGGGTGCTGTTATTCTCCCCGTATTACCTATGTGAATCCCCCCCATTTTATAAGGACACCAGTCATATTGGACTAGGAGCCCACCCTATTCCAGTATGACCTCAATTTAACTTGAGTGTTTATGTCTGCAATAACGCTATCTTCAGTGAAGATTGCATTATGAGGTACAGATTGCTACCGCGATATTGGTACTGGGGAGACACAGTTCCACCCCAGAGGACCCCAGACACTTACTGTGATTACAGCAAATGCCTTCCAACCTGGCCCCTGTCTCAAAGCTCACCTGCTTCAATCCATCCTCCCCACAGCTCCCAAGTTCTTTCAAAGCACAGAACTGACACCCCATCTTTCTTCCCACCCTTCCTTCCTTTTTACCTTTTCTTTCTCCTTCTAGCATGGGCCAGACATTGGCTGGACTGGGGGCCCAACAGGACACATGGTGGACATGGCTCACCAGGGCTTACAGTGTCAGCCACACCAGCATGAAACCAGCAGTCACAGCCGCCCATGATCCAACGGAGCACCAGCACTCACCCTGGGGAAGGGTTAGGAAGAGCCTCCTGGGGAAGTGATGTTTCCTTTGAATCCTGTGGATGAGGAGGAGTTATCCAAGTCGGGAGACCGTAAGAGCATTCCAGCCAACCGGAACAGCATGTGTGAAGACGCAGAGAGAAAATAGCACTAGTGGGCGCTCGAGAGCATCCAGTGAGGCTCCTGATGCCTGTAGGTTAAAAAAAAAATGGAACTTCTGAATGTGGCATTCAAGGCTCTTCCAGTTGTGGCTCCAGACTGACCTGTCCACCCCTGACACCCCATCATACCACAGTCCTAGACTTCAGGAAGTTCCTGCTTCATTTTATGGAATATCTATTCCAAAGATGAGGAGACTCAATGGGTTCCTGACCTCACAGACCTCACAACTTGCTTAGCTGACGAGAAATGCACCACTTCCAAACTCTGAATGGCACAAGCTAGATGCTCCACTGGTTTTGAAAAAGAAAATAGTGGTTAGGATACAAACAAAGAGCTGAGGGAGTTTGCCACTAACTCCACGTGGGAAGTTGGGGTATTCCAGGTGAGCCAAAGCCAGGAAGTGTAAGGGCACGTGGCATGTTCAGGAACCAGTGAGAGATTAGCTGTGGTTAGAGGGTGGGTCACGGGTTTGTGTGTGGGATAGGCAGGGGGTGGAGGAGCAGATGAAAGGAGACTCGGGGAGGAAGGGACCTTTGGTCAGGTCAGGATGCCAGGCTGAAGCTTTTGCATTTATTGCCATTTCTGGGCAGCCATTGAGAGAGTGGTGTGGTTGGACCTTGGGCTTCAGGAAGCTGGAGCTACGGACATGCAGCGGGCACAGAGGCCACGTTGCATGGAAATGTGTCATTGTGTTGCTGCAGTGGTCCAAGCCCAGGGAACAAGTGAAAAGGGATAGGAGAGGAGGTGCAGTCCTTGGGAGCTGTGAACAACACATGGACTGATGTCGATACGAGCAGAGGAAGGTTCAGGTGCCTCCGAGGTACCTCATCTCAGCCTGACGGACCAGGTGAGCCATCAGTGGAGAAAAGGAACAGAGTCCTCCCAACAAGAGTAGCTGCCATCACAGAGTGTCATCTGTGTGTCAGCTCTGTGCTCGGTGTCCCACAGCATGGGCTTACTCCGTCTTTGCCATTCCGGGGGGCGCCCCTGACTGTGCTCGCTGTGCAGATGGATAGCCCCGGCCCAGAGAGCTGAAGCGTTGTGGTGACTGTGTCAGTGCAGTTAGTGAACGGTGGATCCCGGATGGGGTTTGAGGTCCTCCCCGGGGCCTGGAAGGTGGTGTGGGGACACATAATGCTCTTCATGTCCAGGACTCGAAAAGGAGTTGAGGGTTGGAGCAAGAGAGGTGGTTTCGATGAAAGGAAAGGGATAGGACCTGCTGTCAGGACCTAGGGAAGCCTCCCTCTGCATCAGGCAAGAGCAGAAAATGGGCCCTTAACTGCAGCTGCAGTGAGGCCAAGCATGGCTCTAAGGAAGGTAAGGGCCAGAGGCATGGGGAGTGCTGAGCATCCTCCAGGTAAACTGAAGCCCAGACAGATCAAGGGTCTTGCTTAGCATCACACAGGTGGAGCTTAGCAAAAGCAGGATTCAAATTCCTAAACCTGCTCTCTTGAGCTGTGTGCTCTCCAGGCACATCTCCCATGCCTGAGGAGTCATAGAAGGAGCCAGGCCAGGCCCTCCAGCTCAGACACAAATCCCCAGGCACATCCTGGCAGCTGTGATGGAGGGCTACTCTGTGACATGCACACGTTCCCGGATCCAGTGCCACTCTCAAGTCGGAAGCTCCCTTTCCTATCTTAACTTTTGCCCCCTGGCCCCTACTCCCCACCCACTGCTTGGCCCCCAGCCATGCTCTTTCCCAAACCACACCCTCCACCCCAGCCCTCCTCCCCTGCACACCTGCTGAAGGCTGATACTCTGGCCCCTCCTGGCTTCCACTTCCACACACACACATGCACGCATGCGCACACATTTATTTCCTTTAATCATTCCACCTGGATCAATTTCTCCATTCCCCTAATTATTTTTTCTTGTTCACTTTTGAACTCCCTCCAATTTGTCTGTTTTGGCTTGGTAATGAGGTGCCCCCCAAGGAAATGCAATATTCTGTGTGCGACTCCGCCAGGTTCATATAGATTTTCTTGCTAACTATCTCCTCAGACCCTGGGTGACGTGCTTCCTTACCACAGCCGCTCTATTAGTGATTGGGCTCTTGGGAAGATGCTGTGTAAAGTCACAAAACTGTAGAAAATATAGGAGCCTTTCGCATTACATCTACCACGTCCCCCCTGGAAGTTTTCACCCCAGTTATTTAGAGCTTTTATTCTCCCTATGCCTTTACCTGTGCTGTTTGCTTGGCTGTTCTACCTGCGTGATGCTAAGCAAGACCCTTAACCTCTCTGGGCCTTAGTTTCCCCGGAAGATGCTCAGCACTCGTGGACCCATGCCTCTGGCTCTTACCTTCTCTAGAGCCACGCTTGGGCTTTCTGCTGCTGTGGTTAAGGGCCTTTCCACCACGCACGTGGATGACACCTGTGCCACCTTTCAGACTGAGCTTCAGTGTTGTCGCCACCTCTGAGCCTGTCCTGGTGGCTCAGGCAGAATTCTGGCGCCGGTCCCCAGTGTCCTTCTTGCACATGACATGTAACTCTAAAGTGAGATAAACGCTCTGAGCTGTAGTCATTTAGCTGCCGGCCTCTCCTGGAAGGCTGTCAATATCTTGGGGCGGGGGGGAGCAGGGCGCATATCAAGTTTTCTTCCCCATTACCTACTCTTCAAGGACATGGGAAGATAAAGCGGTTGTTCAACAGAGTATTGGGAATTTTCTCATGGAATATGGTCCTTCCTATGTGCACACAGACATGCATTTGCTTGTTTGTAAACACACTCTCTGAGTGCTCGGTACCTGTCAGACATTGTGGCAGGTGCTGGGACTACACACCTTCGGGGCAGGGAGATGGGGGACGGGTGCCAGTCCTATCTTTTTTTCCTCCTCCTTTCTTTCCTGTCTGCAAACAGATGTATTTTCAAACAGATCTCTTTCATTCTTTTTCCAATGTAAAAAAAATAGGTGGTGACTAGGAAGGAATACCCATAGTTTATCACTTTCCAAAGAGATCCAGAAGCTACCAATTTGCAAATTATCTTTGGTTACCCTGACATGAAGCCTTGTGCCTAAGCATGTAGCTGGCATTCAGGAGTGTTGGATTTCTTTTTTTGAAAAAATGTCTTCAATGAAAGAATAAGTGGATCTAATAATCTGGTGTTACCTATTGCCCAATAAAGAAATCACCCTTATAATGGTGCAAAGAGGTGGTTACCCAGCTGTCATTGAAAGGCCCTCTTGACCAAGAGCTCCCGATCTCCCATGGTCCCCCAGTCCAGTTACAAATCACTCTGGTTGTTAGAAAGGTCTTTCCTGAGTACAATCTGTTATCCTATGACCTTGACCTCTTGATTTAACCCTCTGGAGACATAGAAACTTGATTTGCTCTGAGATCTGGAATCAGTGATCAGGCTCCTTGTGTCTTTTTAAAAAAAATTTAAAAGAATATGATTATGAAATCTTGAACCATCTTGGTCACCCTCCCCTGTATGAATTCCAGTTCTTAAGTGTGCGTTTTAAAATGTGGATATTAGAATAAAACCCAACCCAACCCTGTAGTTGTGGAGGCAGAGAGAAGATAATGAATAAAAATATGGACAAAGAGATAAGAGATCAATAGATTGATGCTGGAGTTAGTTACCAGTGTTATTCAGAGTGATTGATCCATGTCGAAATCGACTCTAGGCAAGGGTGTTTACAAAATATGAATAGATGCTTTAAATTCTATTTTTAGTTTAATTTTTATTGGGAGGCTTGGGCCTATAGAAAGATAAAATTTTCTCCAACCAAAAATACCTGTTTTGCTAAGTGCCATTCAGAGATGATAAAAATATTTTCTGTATGTTGTCTCTTCCTGTTTCTCTGCTCATGGTGAATATCTAATCCATTAAGTTTTTCTTCTCTGTTTAGCCTGGATGTGACATTTTCTTAACATAAAACTCCAGATCGCCGTGGCCAATGGATCTGTATTAGTGTGTGTCATATTATTTATTGCCACAGTAACAATACAGTACAACAGGCAACTATAAAAGTTTGGTGGTGTATAAGATTTTATTGCTTATGTGCTGGGATGGTTGGAGCTTGGCTCATCTGGGCTGAGCTTGACTGATACTTGCTATGCTGTGTCATGGTGGCAGGTGGGGACCTCTGCTCTGGTTGGGCTGGGCTGAGTCGGCTTAGCTGGGGCAGTTCTGCTCATAGGACGTCCCAACCTCCTTCTAGGACCAGCAGGCTCATCTTAGCCTATTCTCATTGGAGTAGAGAGTCCCAAGAATAAGTGGAAGTATGCACAGCTTCTTGAAGTGTTTCTCAGAATGGGCACACTGTTACCTCTACCTCATTCTAAGAAACTTTATAAGGTTGGGACCAGATTCAAGAGGTAGAAAATAGACTTCATCTCTTCGGTGGGAGGAACTACAAAGTCACATGTCAAGGTGTGGGGGTACAGGGAATGCTGAAAATTTTGCATCGTAATGTAGTCTAGCACAATGTGTGAAATGGATCTTAATTGCGGTACACTATGTGCTAATTACAAGGTTTATTTACTGTGTTTACATATCCACTCTAGAATGGCAGTCTGCATACCATGATTTTAAGGTTGGTAAGAGTCACTGCCAAAATATAGTTTTCTTCCACTTAGCTCTTGATACTTCCGCTCACTTTGACCAGGGGTCAACAAGCTTTCATTCCCAGAAAGATGGCTGAGGTCTCACATGAAAGTGTACTTGGGAGAGAGACTATGGAGTCAACCAACCCCTCACTTAATCTATGACTCTTTGCTGCTATCATCATGATCACTATTGCCACTGCTTACTGAGCACTTGCTCTGTGCCAGGCTCTTTACATCCAGTGCATCTCATTCTCCAGGATAATCTAGCCAGGTAGGATTATGTGCATCATTTTTAAAAATGAGGACACCAGAGTTAAAGGGAAGTCCTGACTTACCCAGGACACTCCATGGTGTAAGAGCGTAGCTCTTGGTGAGACAGGGTTGACTCAACCCTGGTGAGACAGGGTTGACTGGGGTCTTTGAGGGGAGATCTCCTGATGACCCCTCCCAGATGCTTCTAGACCTCCATGTTCAGCTCCCTTCTTGCTCCCAGAAGGGCTCTGTACACCTATTTCTGTCTGGTAGTTCTGTTTTCTTCTCTTCCTTCTCTACTCTCCTCTCCGCCCCCCGCCAAAAAAAAAAAACTTGGCTATTCTCTCAAACCCTCGTGGTTTCTCACTGCTTGTCAGGGGAGAAGAACCAAAACACATCCATAAGAAAGTGACACATGGAATTTCATTAAATTATTATGGTTGGGGAAGCTAATCAGTGATTCTTCACTCCTTTTGAGAGGTTTCCTTAAAGGAACCTGGACCAAACAACCTTGGAGGAGCATACTTTGTTGGAGTGGACTCAGGGGAGTGGGAGGTGAGGGGTGCTGCTCCTATGTGAGTTACCCTCTGGGGAGGGGGCGGAGGGTCTCAATGCGCCAAGGGTTTAGCGATCAGCTCTTTGAGTTTTTCTTTTATTAACCAGTGTCCTCCTCACTCCCTAGGATTTAAACATATGCCCAGGAGTCTGGTCTGGATAGATGCCAGCCCTTAAGGTATATGCAGAATCACCCAGGTTCTCATTCCTCCTCTCTGAGAACCAGAGCTTTGTTTAGTTGATGATTCCGGGTCCTTCTTTCTCCAGGATGAGTCCTCTCCCAGGAGTCTCCTGGATCCCCAGTCTCCTATTTCAGTAGACCTGTCTTCAGTCCTTGAACCCACTCAGTTGAGTATGAGCCAACTATTAGAGTCAGAGGGGTCCCAAGGAGCCATCTAGTAGAGGGGGAGACCCAGGCACCGACATGAATAGGGGACTGTTCATCTTTTCCCTGATGTGAAAGTCAGGGCAGCACCATCAGCGCAGCTTGAGGTTGATGGGTTCACAATATGGGCATTTAGCACAGAGGCTGGGAAAGTTTGAATCAGAGTCTGGACCAGTCTACCCACACAGGAGGAGGATGTATTAGTTAGATTTGGCTGCTATGATAGATAATACTCAGATCTCAGAGGCTTAACATATAAATTTCAGTCCTTAATTTCATGAAGCCCACTGTGGCTCTTATTGGTCAGGTGGGCTGTCCTGTACCCTCTCCTCCAAGCAAAGATGTGGACATTCAAGCTCCTTCTAATTAGTGGTTCCCTCAGGGACTTGAAGTCCTCTAAAAGTTCACCTGCCTTGAGCCAGCTGACATGGAAAAGGAATATAGAGGAGGGTTGCTTGACAGGTTTTAGGCCCAACCCTGAAAGTGGTAACATCATTACTGCCCACATCCCATTGGCCAAGCAAGTCACACTATTCTACTTAGAAGAAAGAAATCTTGAAAACTGTAATTTAGTCATGTTCTCATGAGGAAAAGAAGAAACTAGGGGAGCATCTTGACAATCTCTGCTGTAGATTGTCTGAAGCAGAATTCAGAAGCCAAGGTGTCAGATTGTATGATAGATTGGATAACTTTAACCAGTTATACACATATATCTTTTGCCATGTGACTTTGCAGTATCTCTCACTATAGTTTGCAGAATATACTTCTGTATCCAATATTTTTGGGCTTGGCCATATGACTTGCATTGCCAATGGAATGCTGGTGGACATGATATGAGTAGATGCTTTAAATGGGCTTGTATAATTTAGGCTGGCTTTTTGTGCTCGTATAATATACTATTGGAAATAATATGCCCTGGGTAGCCTTTGGTTCCAGAAGGAAGATATATGTAGTGTACTTGAACTCAACCCACAGCTTTGAATTCAATCAAGCCCAGTTATGACCAGAGATCCTACAAGGGTTGCAAGCCACTAGCATTTTGAGGTTGCTTGTTATGCAGTATTAATTTAATACCATAGCAGCTAATTACAGAGAGAAAATTTCAGTGTGAGGTCCAGCAAGAGTGGGAGGGTGATCTTAGTGGTCTGGGAGATAGCAGAAATAAAGCAACCAGTACAATAGGCTTTGGAGTTCGACATATCTGGGTTTAAACCTGTTTCCTGTGATTCTGGACATATTGGCCTAACCATCTTTGACTCAGCTCTTCATTTGTAAGTTGGGGGTAACCATAAAATCAACTTCAAAGGATTGTTGTAAGAATAAAATATGATTATGTTTATAAAGAGCTCAACATAGGGTCTAATTTATATTCCTTTGACTTCTAAATTCTCATCTCGTATTTGTCTCTGTAGCACCCACCAATCTTTTGGCCTGGTCGACAATTTTATTTTTCGGTTTGTTGAGGTATAATTGACAAATGAAGTTGTAATATTTTAAAGTGTACAATGTGATGGTTTGATATAAGTACATTGTGGAAGTATTCCCATAGCTGAGCTAAGTAACACATCCATCATCTCTCATATGTACTTTCTTGTGTGTGTGAGCATGAGAACACTGAAGTTTTACTCCCTTACCAGATTTCAGTTATATAACACAGTATTAACTGCAGGCTCCGTGATGTACCTTAGATCCTCAAACCTTAGTTTTCTTATAAATGAAAGTCGGTAACCCTTTTACCAATCTCTTCCTATTTCCCCTACCTCCCAACCCCTGGTAACCACCATTCAATTTGAAATGATATAAATATATATTTTATAGTAAACATAATTAAATGTTTACTCCCAGTCTCTTCTACCAGGTTCTACAGGCTGAGAGGGCCTGGGCCATGTCTGGCACCAGCACAGTGCCTGACCCAGAGTAGGAGCTCAATAAATGAATAAAAGCAATTGCTAATAAATAGCAGTGATTGTGACCATTTATATTCTCCACAGCTTCCTTTGCTCTTTGCATGAAGCAGTGGGGAGCTGGACTGATTGAAAAGCCTGGGATAATCTGTTGGCAGATCTGGGGCTAAAATTCAGGCCTCCCTGTTTCCAGACTGGTGTTCTTTCCTGCTCACAGCACTGGTCCCCCACTGTGCCCTTCCAGAGCCTCTGTTTACATGGCGGGCTTGGAACCCCACCTCTCCGCCTCTAAGGATTAGCCAGCAATCGGTGCTCCAGCCTCCCATTCACCCACCAGTGGATGGAAACATGCTCCCTCGTGTACAGCAGTTTAGCTAGCATTTCATTTTCACTTTTCTGTGCACGCTGTCTGGCATCCCCAAATTGGCCTTTGCGGGACCATCGTTAACAACTCATGCATGCAAGGAACATATACCTTCCACAGGACATTAGGCTGACTATTGAAGTAACTTTGCTTGGGAAGGAAAGTTCTATTTGTAACCGAGGCAAGTACAGATGAAATGATGCCCTCAGAAGTATATTTGGGTAGAGAACACCATTTCTCCCCCCCCCATGTCTCCAGCTGTTGGGCGCACTTCTCTCTCCAAAGAGCTGTCTGTACCAGTAGCTTTCTTTCAGAAACTCTTGCTCATTCATACAATGCAAATGAGGAAAGCAGGCTTGCTTTCTTCTTGGACTGCTGTGTTCTAATCCAGAGGTCCCTTGTCTGAAAGTCAGGAGACCTGTAACCCAGTCCAAGTTGGTCCAGGATCTCCCTGAAAAAAACAGCACAAATCAGTTTCCCTCTTTTGGTTGTGATCTCCCCAATATGTTGGGTGTCCCGTGTTAATTCCACCCTTAAAGTGTAACAGTGTGCAGCCAAGAGGGGGGCCATAAATAGGGATTTGCAATGGGGCCCAGAACTCAGGGTGTCCAGGAAATATTAGAAAGATGTATAAGATATCCTTCCCCCTTCCCCCTCTGAGGTGTGAGTTGGGGGAAGGGACAAATGAAGTAGGGCCATTGAGAGCTGTTTTGTACAGCAAAGGCTTTGCAGCTAACCTCTGGCATGGTCATTTAACATATCTATAACCTTTAACTGGTTGCATAGATATGTTAAATAGCTGCGGCCACACTCTGAGCCAGGGGGATGGAAGTGACTTCCACCCAGGATGTAACTAGGGGCAGGTCTCCCAGGTGACAGCGTCTGTGTGAGAGCTTGGACAGGATTGGCTCCATGCCATGGGGCCGCACCTGCCCAGACTCACCATAGCAGCCCAGTAAAGCTGGGAGGATATGGGAGTCCTGGAGGGTAGCCAATTGTAGGAGGAGTTGAAATAGGGCTGCAAAGGAGGATTGGTGCGGGGATTTAAACCCAGACTCGGCAGCCATCGAGGAGAGAACCACATGCAGCTTTGCCAGAGAGAGAGCCACTTGCTTCTGGCAGAGAGGGGACCCCCACAGCCAGGTGGGAGAGAATCACCATGTGGCTTTAGCAGAGAACCGCCACTCCACCAAACCCCCCTCTCCCTGCACCTTTGGTGGAGAGAAGGAGGACCCATGTGGTTTGGCCACAGTGGGGACCCTCGTAGCTCTGGTGGAGAGGGGGAGCCACGTGGCTTTGTCAGAGTGCAGACCCCCATAGCTTTGGTAGAAGAGGACCACTCGGCTCTGGGGTGCTCTCTTTTGCTGTATGGCCTGGGAAGCAGGAGATACTTTGCCTGGAGGAAGGGTGAAAGAACTCTTGCCAGTAGGCCATGAAAAGGTGCCACATGGCTTTGGATTAATTAGAGATCCTGCCTGGATAGCGACACAGCTGACAGTGTCAGGGGCCTGGATCCTGAACGTTTGCTTCTTTCCCTGAGTTACGGTACCCTGAATTAGGGGCAGTGGGAGAAGGAGACAGTGTGGGCATCTGTGGGTATCCAAAAGGACTTTGATATCTTAATGAAGACATCAGGTCACGACTTTAAGTCTGTATAGCTTTAAATAAACATTTCCTTTCCTTTTCACAAATCTCTGACATTGAGAGACGTCTTTCCTATGGCAACAGACAGTCGAACCTAGTGGGGGTTCCTTTCGGTAATATATCGTCACTCCCCCTCAGTGCCTGTAACAAAAAGGAGTTATGAAGGACACAGTGTTGACATCCATGAAGTATTGTCCATGTGCCAAGGACTTAATGTTGGTTATCTATTTGAATACTTACCACAACTTCATGATCCCATTTATCTATGCAAGGAAACAAGTTCAGAGAGGAACTCGCTTGAGGTCACAGAGCTTGGGAAGATTCAATACAGNCCAACTGACACCTTGGGGGGGGGGGTCAGGACATCCTAATATTTCCTCCAATATTCCTGTACACTTTGCATTCTGGACACCATTCCAAATCTTCTCTGGGCCCCCCCTTGGCTGCACCCTGTATCACAACCTCATGATCTATGCAAGGAAACAAGTTTATCTATGCAAGGAAACAAGTTCAGAGAGGAACTCGCTTGAGGTCACAGAGCTTGGGAAGATTCAATACAGTATTATATTTTCCACACCACAGTGTGGCAGTGTTGCTGAGATTGTAAATCTGTTGTAGGAGTTGAAGTCTAACTTTAGGGTAATATTCCTGGGAAATTGAGCACAAGGTACATCAGGAAAGACACAGAATAGTATTAATGAGAGCGGAATCCCCTTACTACTGAGTATTGCTAGACTACTTTCTCATTCATTGTTTTAATTTAAGCTGCACATATCATTATCCAGATGAGGAAACTGAGGCTTATAGGCACTAACGACTTTTGGAAAGTGTACGTATATACACAGCCGGTTGACAAAGCTGAGACTCTGTTACGTGTCTGACCCCCACCCCAGCCCAGTGCTCTTTTCTTAGACGCAGTTCCTCTGAAGTAGCTCGTGTGAGGATGCTAATGATAACAATGATGGGGTTGATGATGGCGCTGATGGTATTGACAATGACAACAATGCTGGTGATGATGATAATGACGTAATGACGAGGATTATGTGATAACGAGGAAGGTGATGATGATGGTGTTCATGACTGTGATGCTGCCAAAGATGGTGGTGGTGGTGGTGAATCTCACTTGGGTCTAGATCCAGGGCTGGCTCATGGCACTGTGGAAAAGAGGAGTATTTTAGGCAGCTTCCTAAATAAAATCTTGATTATTTAGGAAGGATCTAGCCTCAATTTATCTTTCCAGTTTTATTTCTACTCATCGTTCCCAAACCTTCTGCTCTAGAGGAGTTGGCTTCCTCTATTCAGAAATGTATTGCCAAGTCCAGAGTCTCTTCTCAGCTCTCAACTGGAAGCTACCCTACTGAGGCTTTGATCTTGGACTTCTAACCAGACCTGTGAGACAATACATTTCTATTGTTTAAGCAGCCTGGTTTGTGGTACTTCGTTAAGGAAATTCTAACAAAGCAATATACCATGTGTGGCTATTTAAATTTAAATTATCCAACATTAAATTTAAACATTAAAAATTTAGTTCCTCAGTCATACCAGTCACCTTTCAGGAGCTTAATAGCTATATGTGCTCATTAAGGCTAGTGGCTACCATATTAAAAATGCGGATAGAAAACAGTTCCATCATCACAGAAATTTCTCTTGGCCAGTGCTGGGCTCGAGTGATCATTCTGAACCTTGATTACATGTTGGATTATCTGAGGAGGTTTTTAAAAATCAAATACACATGTGGAGTTCTAAGAAATAGTTACAAGAGACCCAGCATACCCTCTACCCACTTTCCCCCAATGGCACCATCTTGTACTACATTAGCAAAATATCAAAACTAGGATATTGACACTGACATAGATCAGAACAGTTCATTACAAGGGTCTCTCCTGATGCCCCACCCCCCACCCCCTTTTAGCCACTGTCAACATCCCCTGGCCAAGCAGAGAAAAGCAACATATTCTAGGCACAACAAATGACATGGAAATGACCTGAGGAGAATAACGTTCTGCATCCTGCAGTTAATCCAGCATGTGAGGTCTGTCCAGAAGGTATTCAGCCATGTAATGTGAAAAATAGAGACATTTATTAAAGAAGATGCAAGAAGTATTGTACATAGGACAATGACGCCTCAGCCCCCTCCAAAGGAGGCACCTTGGGACCTCACACAGTTCTCCCAGTCGCCATCAGCTGCTCTGTCATATTTTCCTGAATCTCATTGACAGTTTGAAATCTCTTCCTTTTCAAAGATGATTTTAATTTTGGGAAAAGCCAGAAGTCTCAGGGCAGCAAATCTGGGCCGTAGGGGATGAATCACCTGGGTGATTTGATGTTCCACCAAAAAACTCTACACGAGATGTGATGCATGAGCAGGCATGTTGTTGCAATGAAGCGGCCGATCACCAGTTGCCCATACCTATGACCTTGTGAATTACCTAATAGTTTAACACAAAATTCGATGTAGATTCATTGGTCTACGCACTCAGTGATTTTGAATGCAACAGCCACACAGTACACATGCTCACTCAATGGTGTCTACCGCCCCCACCGACTAGTACATAAAATTGTCATTGTTCACACATGCACATTCCAGTCCAGTCTCCTTGCCTGCCAGATTACATAGATGCTGCACAAACCACTCTCGCTATATTAGCCATGGCTGGATTTTTCTAGACAGACCTCATAGATCAAAACACACATGGCGGGGAGACGGCAGAATGACTTCCCTGAGACATGGGGACCTATTTGGATGAAGAAAACACCTTCCCTACAGCCCAGAAAAAAGCCACGAGCTCAGAGAGGAGTATCCTATCTTAGAAAAGAGGTTTAAACCATAATATTTCACTTACATGTGGAATCTAAAAAAACCAAACAGCAAACAAGCAAAAAAGAAACAGACCCATAGACACAGAGAAAAGACTGATTAGTTGCCCAATGGGAGGGCGACTGGGGGGCTGGGTGAAAAGGCGAAGGGACTGAGATATGCAAATTGGCAGTTAAAAAATAGTCACGGGGGTGTAAAGTACAGATTAGGGAATAGAGTCAATAATACTATAATAACTATATATGGTACCAGGTGGGTACTGGACTTATTGGGGGGGATCACTTTGTAAATTATATAAATGTCTAACCACTATGCTGTACACCTGAAACTAATATAATATTGGGTGTCAACTGCAATCGAGAAAAGAAAAAGAAAAGAGGTTTAAGCATTGACTCCATGGGTCCTGATTCACTTGGAAAAGTTTATTAGTTAGCAATTCTTTGTAGCTAAAAAATACTGTAACTTGATAAATCAGTTACTTTCTACTTGGAAGAGTTTTTGAGCAGTTGGGCAGAAAGGGAAGGCATTGGCATTGGTGAAGTCATTCCCACACTTGGGGGTGTCCTGCATGGGAGGGAAGAACACGGCATTCCACTCTGCTTCTGCCTCGGGAAGTTTTCCTCCTACGATCTCTCTTCCCAGAGGGAACAAAAAGCAGAGAAATGGGCTAGGAATCCCATTTATATTCATTAACACCCTAAAGATGAAAAATACCTTTCCATTATCCCTGGGATAATTCCAGCCCATTGCATAGGAAAATGTTATATATCTTTGTCACTGCAATCTCAGGGGCAAAAGATTAGGATTTACGGTGCAGAGCAAACCAGCATGGCATGTCAGAAACTCGTCGAGCCCATTGGAGAGAGCAGCGGTGAGGCGCTTACAGAACAGCTTTCCCAAATGGACTCCAAGGGAGGCATCAGGTTCCTGAGATGAGAGGAGGGACCCAGAATCAGAGATACCCAAAGAGGTGAGAGAGGGGTTTCTGCTTTTCCTGAAGCACAGCACACCCTTAGGTTCCTGAAAGCCATGGATAATAATCAAATCTACTGAACAGATATTGAATTCTTACTCCTGCTAAGAACTGCGCTAACCTCACTGCTTAGGCCTTCATGTCACCTGTGCTGCTGTCCTTATTAGAATACTTTTGAAAGTGAGGTGCAATGTATATGGGGTAAAGTGCACTTATTGGATCAAAGTCAAGGGGACACTTTGGTGAATGTTTACATAAGTATATTCCATATGACCACCACCCTCATCAAGAAGACAAGAGAATATACCCAGCACCCCAGAAAGTTCCTTTGGCCCTTGCCCATTAGAATTTCCCTCAGGTAGTAACTCTGCTGACTTTGATCACCATCTCTTAGTTTTGCCTATTTGAACTTCATATTAAATGGAAGCTTCCAGCATGTACGCTACGCTGTCTGGCTTTTTTTTTTCTCAGCATATGAGCTCCATCCCTATTGTGTGTATCAGTAGTTCCTTATTTTTGTTGCAATGCACTGTATCCTTATATGGCTAGACCACAATTTATTCACCCATTCTTTTGCTAGTGGATAGTTGGGTTGTTCTCGGTTTGGGTATATTTTGTTTTCATGCTTTGTTTTTTGTTCTATCTATTTTTGTATACATATGCATGCACAGGACCATANGCTTACAGCATGTACGCTACGCTGTCTGGCTTTTTTTTTTTTTTTTTGCTCAGCATATGAGCTCCATCCCTATTGTGTGTATCAGTAGTTCCTTATTTTTGTTGCAATGCACTGTATCCTTGTATGGCTAGACCACAATTTATTCACCCATTCTTTTGCTAGTGGATAGTTGGGTTGTTCTCGGTTTGGGTATATTTTGTTTTCATGCTTTGTTTTTTGTTCTATCTATTTTTGTATACATATGCATGCACAGGACCATAATGCAAAAAATATTTCTTAGTGTGAGTTTTGTGTGTCTTATTCTGGTCACCCAGTTCATGCTTCTTAGCAGGCAACACTAGGATCTCACTGTTTCATGTGAGCTATGTACTGCTATTAACATCATCCCATAGTGCAGGGTAGGGTGTGGAGGCTCACAGTGAGCATGTCGTGTGTCCAAGTTCATGCACCTTGGCAGTGATGCACCAGGGTTTGAGCTCTGGTCGTCTGCATCAAGGCCAGTACATTTGGTGAGCTTCGCCCTGCCTCTCTGAGGTGAGACCCATCTGCGTTCATTGTTGGAGCTGAGTCTGGCTCCCTGTGGCCGCCAGCTGGACAGATGCTTGTTGGTTTCTCAGGGTTGGTGAGTCAGGAGGACTGCAAAGTGGCTTTTTCATTTCAGATTTGCCTGTAGAATGTACACAGGCCCCTCCCCTTGGAGCCTTGGGTTGTTGTCATCTTTCCTTTTTCCTTCCAGTCATAATGTCTAATCTAATTTCCAGTATATTTAACTGAAATTTTATTTCCACGGTTGGATCCTGCAAAATTACNCTGTGGCCCCCAGCTGGACAGACGCTTGTTGGTTTCTCAGGGTTGGTGAGTCAGGAGGACTGCAAAGTGGCTTTTTCATTTCAGATTTGCCTGTAGAATGTACACAGGCCCCTCCCCTTGGAGCCTTGGGTTGTTGTCATCTTTCCTTTTTCCTTCCAGTCATAATGTCTAATCTAATTTCCAGTATATTTAACTGAAATTTTATTTCCACGGTTGGATCCTGCAAAATTACCACTGATCTGGGGACCTCAGAGAGAGACGCAGGCTGGCACGGAGGGAAAACTTGATCCCGAGCCAGGGAATTGCCCTAATATCCCTGCTGATCACAGCCAATGAATAATAAAGACACGTTTAGAGCTGGTTTGGGGTCGATACCGGTGAAGAGAGGAGAGAGGGAGGACTGCAGTATGGGCAGGGCGCACATTCAACCCCGCGAGCAAGATGCTCCAACTTGGTGTGGCATGATGACCAGACCATCGGCCAAGACTAGTGCTGGCCCTCCCTGCGGACAGCGCCAGCCTTCTTCATCCCAGAGCAGTTCCGTTTTCACAGACTGCTAGAATGTCAGGACAGGGGGTATCCTCGGGCGTGGGTAGAAAGGTATGGCCCTACACTCTGCAGAAATAGGACTATGGTGTCATAGTGACTCATACTGCCTTCTGTGGAATGCTCATGACATGCCAGGGCTAGGTTGACTCTTTTTTAATAATCCACAGAAACTTTCTATGGGAAGGTATAGAATCCCATTTAAGAAAAGACAACATTGAGGCTCAGAGAGGTTAACGAACTTACTGAGGTCACACAGCCACCACAAGCCAGGAGTGGAATTTGAACCCAGTGTGTTCACTTTAGAGCTCTAAGTGTGGTCTGTGGATCAGCATTACTATCACTTGGATACTTCTTAGAAATGTAGGACCCACGCCCCTTTCCAGACCTCGAATCAGAATCTGCTTTTAAACAAGATCCCCATGGCTTGTGTGGGCACCTCAAGGTTTGGGCTGTAGGAATCTAAAGGGTTTTCCTTCTTATAACTGTGTCTCATAGAGCTTGGCTATTACTAAATAAACTGCTTAATTAGCTAACTAACAGTCACACTCCAAGTTGAATGTCAGGGTCCAAGGGTAATCTACAGTAAGCCATTTAATTTTCACAGTAGCATCAATAAGCTTCTGCAGTCCGTGGGACGGTGATTTCTTCTTCTGGAGTTGGATACGAGATCACTGGGGATGCAAAGACTTCCACTCCAAGGAGCCGAGATACAACCGGGCGTGAAGAACTGGGACAGGAGAGAGCCTGTGTGAAGAGAAGCTTCTCCCAGGCGGTGGTCGCAGCCTCAGCCCTCACTGATTCCTTGTTCATGTGGTTCCAGGCACGGAGCGGAGTGCTTTATATGTGCGGTGGCCATGGTTAGAGTCCACAGACCTTGGGGGACAAGAACTGAACTACAACTTCCGACCTTAGATCATGTCCATGGGTCATATACATAAGTTCTTTGGCTTCTCCATTTCCCATAATATCCTTAACCTCCCCCTGTCTATTTTGTACCGACCATTTATGCTCCTTATTCCCTGTACCTTTTCCCCCATTCTCCTCCTCCCCACTGATAACCCTCCATGTGATCTCCATTTTTGCAAATCTGTTCCTGTTATAATTGTTGCTCAGTTCATTTTTGTTTTTGTTATTTTTGCAGGTATGCTTGTTGATAGTTGTGTTTGTTGTCATTTTACTGTTCATATTTTTTATCTTCTTTTTCTTGGATAAGTTCCTTTAACATTTTATATAATAAGGGCTTAGTGATGATAAACTCCTTGAACTTGACCTTGTCTGGAAAGCACTTTATCTGCCTTTCCCTTCTAAGTGATAGCTTTGCTGGATAGAGTAATTTTGGATGTATGTCCTTGCCTTTCATGACTTTGAATACTTCTTTCCAGCCCCTTCATGCCTGTAAGGTCTCTTTTGAGAAATCAGCTGACAGTCTTATGGAAACCCCTTTGTAGGTAATGGTCTCCTTTTCTCTTGCTGCTTTTAAGATTCTCTTCTTATCTTTAATCTTGGGTGATATAATTATGATGTGCCTTGGTGTGTGCTTCCTTGGGTCCAGCTTCTCTGAGACTCTCTGAGCTTCCTAGAATTTCTAGAAGTCTGTTTCCTTTGCCAGATTGGGGAAATTCCCCATCGTTGTGTTTTCAAAAGTTTTCAATTTCTTGGTCTTCCTCTTCCCCTTCTGGCATCCCTATGATTTGGATGTTGGAACGTTTAAAGTTGTTCCAGAGGTTCTTAAACCTCTCCTTATTTTTTTTGAATTCTTGTTTCTTCATTCCGTTCTGGTTGAACGCTTATTTCTTCTTTCTGGTCCAAACCATTGATCTGAGTCCCAGTTTCCTTCCTGTCACTGTTGCTTGCTTTGGTCATTTTCCTTAGTTTCACTTTGCACAGCCTTCACTTCTTCCTCTATTTTTCGACCATACTCAACCATTTCTGTGAGCATCCTGATTAGTGTTTTGAACTGTACATCTGATAGGTCGGCTATCTCTTCATTGCTTAGTTGTATCTTTCCTGGAGCTTTAATCTCTTCTTTCATTTGGGCCATATTTTTTTGACTCAGTGTGCCTGTTACATAGTAAGGGGTGGAGCCTTAGGAATTGACCAGGTCAGGGTGACCTGCAGGGGTGAGTTGTGGTTCTGTATGTGGGGGAGGGGTCCTAGAGGGAACAACGGGATCGCTCAGCTCTCAGCTGGCTTTCAGTCACTTTCTCCACTACCCACAAGCAAATCAGGCCCTTCTGGTGTCGACTCCCTGGTGGGTGGTTTTGTGTATGTTCTAGGACCCCATGGGTCTCTCCAAAGAACTCTCCTGTGAGACTGGGAGTTTCTCTTGCCACTGCAACTCCCACAGGTTTTTTCAGTCAGAGGTTTTGGGGCTTTATGTCTCCATGCTGGAACCCTGGGTAGTGCGGTCTGTTTCGCTTCTGAGTTATTCCTCCTGTTTTATCTGCACCCAAGTGTGGGACCACCCGGTCCACCAGCTGCTGCCTCACCGACTAGTCCTCCAGCCACCATGTTGCCGTGAGTCCTCTCCACCCTGGCTGCCCATCTTCACCCCTCCTACTGGTTTGGACGAATGTTTCTTCTTTAACTCCTTGGTTGTCAAACTTTCATACAGTTCAATTTTCTGGCAGTTCTGGTTATTTTCTGTTTTTAAATTTATTGTTCTTCTTTTAGTTGTGTGAGCAGGCAAAGTATATCTACCTGTGCCTCCATCTTGGCTGGAAGTCTCTTTCTTTATTCATATTTAAACTGAGCTTTTATTGTGAGCTCCCAGTTAGCTGAGTGGCAGAAACCTAACCTTAGGCCATTTGGGTCCCATGTTGCCATGGGGTTATGTTTTACATTCCAGGGGCCTTGCAAAGAATCAGTGCATGGCAGGACCCAGAGAGGTGTGGGCATCTGGTACCAGGCAAGTCACCATCTATCCATGCTACTGGCTGCCAGGACATGCCAGTTCCCACCTGATGGTCTCTGTGGGGATGCTGCTGGGTCCTCCATCATCCTGACAGCAAGGCCTCCTCTGATGGTCTTGTCAGTTATAAACCTGCCGCTCTGGCCCCAAGGATTTTCTGTGGTTCCTGAGGTACCCTGGGAGCAAAGAACGCTGGGAGGTGGTCTCAGGCCCTTTTGCCCAGACCTGAGACAGCAACTTTTACAAGAGGGGTGTTCTGAGCCGAACTTGGTGGCCTCAACCCCCTTCATTCTCAGGTCCCTGAACCTAGAAATTTTGCCACCCTCCTTACCCCGACCCCCACTCTACCACACATGGAGACCTGGACTGTTGGGGAGGATAGGACCTCTTTCTCAGGAAAACCCCCAAATCTACTCTATTAGCACTTCTCAAAAATATTTTCTTCTGCTTGGGGGACGGGAAGCCTTGCTCTGATTCAACGGTGTTGTCCCCACATCAATATTCATGTGCTAGCTCCCTTGGGGTCTAAGGCTTTTCAGCCTTTTCCAGAACTGCATTCCCACCTGATAGCTCCTCCCTGAAGCAGTGAGGGCTGGGTGGGAGGGCAGGACGTGCAGGTCTGCAAGTGAGTTAATATTAGCTACTACTACCATTAGCACTTGAAAGACAGGGAAACTGAGCCAGAAAAGGTCAAAAGATTTGCCAAAAGACAAGGAGTTAACAAAATATGAAGCCAGGACTCAAAACTCAAGACTCTCATCCAGCTCTAGAGCCCAAGAATGTGAACTAGGTCATGGAAGTGTGAAGCTTTATGCCGCTACTTCCCAGCTGTGTGTCTTTAACAAAATCTCTCGAGCTCCTGGGCTTCTGTTTCTTTATCTTCAGAATTGAGATAACAGTGATGGGGCCACTCTATGGAAGTGACTCACAGGTAGCAATTACAAAAATTTCTAGCACTTGTAGTTGCTCAGTAAAATATAGCTATTATTATTTATGACTACTTGTCATTCTATTGTCTTCCAAACCAATAGAACAGCACCATTAAAAATCCTTAGAGTCACAAGATGTCAGAATTGAAAGGGACTTTGGAAATAATCCAATCTAACCTCCTCCTTCTACAGATGGAAAAATTGAGGCCCAAGGAGGGAATGTTACCCAAAGGCACACAGCTTGGAGACTGGGTAGATGATGCTGTCAGAAAGATCTGGTTTGGGTGAAAGGTAAAAAGGAAGTTCCACAAAGGTGGACACCAGGACACCTGGAGGACACCTGTGGTGGTGTCTAGCAGCAGTTGCACGCACAGGTTTCAGCTCAGGGGAGAGATCTGGGATAGAGCATGAGCATAAGGGGTCACCGGCTCATAGTGGTGACATCCCCCAGGGTGACTGAGATCACTCATGGAGCTGTGAGGATTGGTAAGAAATGAAGGCTGGCAGAGTTTTGGGAGGCACCACCCTGTAAGGAAAGAGCAGAGACAATGGCCTTGGAGGAGCCTCCAGAAGGAGAAGATGGGAATACCAGCAGAAAACTAGAGGAGGAGGGGGCTGCAGAAGCTAACACAGCTTTCCATTGCAAAAGGACTGAGCTTTGGAGAGGCCAGGAGAAGGGCAAGAACAGGAAGGAGGGGAAATTGGGTCAAAGTAGGAGTATGGGTGGTGTCTGTGCCCATTATCAGCCCAGGTGAGGGTGAACATGCCTAAGCTCTCTGTTGAAGATTACAGTGAGGGTTAATTTAATTGAGCATTTTCAGTGCTTGGAATTAGAATCAACTATTCACTTCTATTTTTTGAAAGTATAAAATAAACCTTCATTGTAAATTGCCTTTGTTTCTTGCCATGGAATCAGAAATGAAGCAGGTGACGACTGTTCCCCAACAGCAGGTCTTGGCTGGGCACCCACCCATGCAATTGTTTTCTTGGAAGCTCTGACTCCGTGAGCTGGAAGAGGTCTTGCAGGGTAAATCATTTGGCTCCTCACCCAGGGCAGAAATCTCTACACAATTCCTGGCACGGGGGCCTCCAGACTCGGCTTGCACATCTGGTGGCGCTCACTGCCTCCTCGGGCATTCTATTCATGGTCTAGTAGCTGGACTCCTTACCTCAGGGGTCCCCAAACCCCTGTACCGGTCCACGGCGTGTTAGGGACCCTGCTGCAAGCACAGCTTGCCTGAGCTCCGCCTCCGGTCCACCCGCCCTGCCCTCCCCACCCCCATCCACAGCGCCAGAGCTAGCGAAGCTCACCTGAGCCCTGCTTGCTGTCTGTTCCCCGCGCCCCCACTTCCGTCTTCCACGAAACAGGTTCGTGGTGCCAAAAAGGTTGGGGACCGCTGTTTTACCTAGTTCTTTCTTACATCGACCCCTTTGCGATCTTCCACCCAACTGACGCGGAAGATGAGTAGGTCTTTCCCTTGGTGTCGCGATAACAATCCAATTCACGTTTCCAGCTGGCTTTTATTTAAAAATGTTTCTCCCGTTACTCTTTAAGGATTCTCTTAGCTACACGTCTCTCTTACGTACATCATCCTTGTCTCATCCCTTTAGCCCCCATAGGCACATAAAGGACAAACAAAAGGAATTCCCTGATACCTGCCCCGTGTCGGCGGCCTTCGCCCTAAACAAGTCAGTCCACCTGCTTGTACGTCTCATTATGATTCCAGCCTCTTCATCACTGACTGTTTTCTTAGCTTTCTGCTCTTAGAATTCGTTCAGCCAGTCCTTAATTTGAATCCTGGCCTCCTTACATAGTAGTTGTGTAGTCCGTGCAAATTTTCTACACTTTCTAAACCTGATTTGTAAAATGAAGACAATAATTGTGCCAGCCTCATAGGACTGTTGTGATGAGTAAATGAGATAATGCATATAAAGTGCTTAACATTTCGGTAAACACTGAACCAAATGAACTGTTATTGATTTATTTATTTTAATTCAACAAGCGCTTAGGCTTGCTTGCTATGCACCAGGCACTGTTGTAAATATTTTGATAGTACTAACTCATTTACTTTTCATCATGACCCCGTAACATATAAATGTCATATCCCCTAATTACAGATGAGGAAACTGGGAGGCAAAATAAATTATTATATATTATACTAATCATTACTGTTCACACTACTGATTAGCTTTTGCAGCACCACAAGTAGCCATGAACCCTCAGTGGCTTCTGCTAGGTTCACCTGGTCTGGACTAGGCTCCTCTGGGTGATTCTGTCCATCTCAGCTGGGCTCACTCTTGTGTCTACATACTGGGGACTCCGCTGCAGGTTGCAGATGGCAGGGGGATCTCAGCTGTGCACCATGTGTCTCTCATCCTCCTTCTGGGACCAGTGGGTTACCGGGGGACATCCCTCTCATGCAAGAGACAGAAATACAAGAAGAAGCAAGCTCAACTGCACACATGTTGCTTCATTCCACTCGCGACATCTGCAAATATCGTGTGCGAGGTCTCCTTCTAAGACGGTCCCCGGGGATCCTCAACTCCTGGCGTTCACGCTTTCCCTTGAGATGGACAGGGCTTGTGATCTGCTTCTAACTGACAGAACACAGCAAAGGCCATGAGTTTTTGTGATTAGGTTCCCAGAACTTGTGGCCTCTGTCTTGCTAGCAGATCCTCTCCATGATCTCCTCGGCTCATGTACTTTGAAGTGGCCCAGATGGCAGGGAACTGAGGGCAGCCAGCAGCTTCCGTGGAACTGAATCCTGCCAACAGGCCACGCGAGCTTGGAAGCAGAACCTTCCCCACTTGAGCCTTGCGACGAATGGGTACAGGTCAGCTGATGCCTTTATTGCAGTCCCATGGGAGGTCTGGAAGCAGAGCACCCAGTTGGGCTATGCTGAGATGTCTGACCCACAGACACTGTGAGATAAAAAGTGTGTGTCTTAAGCTCCTAAGTTGGGAAATAACTTGTTACACAGCAATAGATAATGAATACACATCCTTAGAATTAAAAAAAAGGTCACATGGCCAGGCCTGCGGTGGGGAGTTATACTCTGCCTGTAGTGAGAGGGTGTTGTAAAGTTACAAGATAGAGGGTGTAGGTACAAGGAGGGGTGGAGAATTGGGGTCATTAATGCAGTTTACCAAGAGCATCCACCACATGCCAGGAGATCCACAGCTGAACAAGACCCAGGCCTTGCCCTTGGGGAGCCCTTGAACTAGTGGCAAAGCCAGAGAGTGCCTTTGGAGTCTGAGTGATAATTGGCTCAAGGGGCACTTGACACTGACTCTGTGTGGAGTTTCCTGAAAATGATGCCACCCTTACCTGGGAATTGACAAAGGGAGTCTGAGCACATCCCCAATGCACCTTCTGGAATAGAGAGAAAGCCCAGGTGCTGTGGAAGTGCAGCTTCAGGCTGTAGTTGCCAACTTGGAGCAGAGACCTACAGGCAATGAAAGTCATCTGTCCAAGGAGCAGGTCTGGGCAACTACGGAAACTAAAGTCTCATCCATCACTGGTGGCGATCTCCAGCCCAGGAGGTGGTTTGGCTGGAAAGGAGGTGTGGAGGGAAGTGGCAGACATTGGCAGCCTGATGTTGGTGGGGGGAAAGTAACATGGACTGTTTCTCCACTTTGTGCTGGGCGCTGCTAGGCACTATCTCATCTGCGTGTTGCACTGGTTCTGTGAGCTAGGCCTTATCATCCCATTGTGCAGGTGAAAAAACTGAGACCAGAGAGTGAAATCACTTGTTCACAGTAAGATCTGCAACCGGGTCAACTCAGGCCAGGCCTGACTTTTACTCCATTTCCTCTTACCTCCTGTTCACCCCGATTCTCAGTTTCGAGAACGCTGATCAGGTGCAGGAGAAATAGTGCTGGAGTCAGAGAGTCCTGGCTTCTAACTGCCTCTGTCACAACTCTCTGAATGATTCTGCCCTAGTCACTCCCTTTATCTAAGCCTGGTTCCCCATCTGTAAACAGGAGAGATGTAGACTTTATTGGGGTTGTCAAATACGTTTTGTCTTGCATGCCAACACCAAGTGGATAGTGGTTGCAGCTGGAACGTGATGTGGACGAGGACTAGGAAGCTGGGTTTGGCCTCAGAGGGAAGGTATTCCACGCTTGCTCAGTGAGGTCTTCAGTGGGTATAGACTGTGTGAGGAGATGCTCTCCAAGTTCTTTTGAAATTCTTAGAGTGAAGAAGTGTGACTCTCTTCTACATTTCTTTTTCCTTTATGGGCTTTTATCAGACAAAGCCAATCAAGACCGTTCCCATCTGCCTCTGCTGAATAGTAAAGTGACATATGCAAATAGCAGGCTGGTTGGACAGCTACAGATCTGCAGGGGGACAAGGCCACACAAAGACCCATATGTCGCCACTGTGAACACACACTTATATCGTGTAGAGTAAAACCCCATCTGTAGTGGGGTGACCTGTGAGAGCACTGAAGGCCATGCTTACCCCCCCCCCAACCTATCAACTAAAGGGCCATAAAGGGCCCTGCTAGAGTTTTTGTCTCCCAGATGCTGCCCAGAATTCACCTGTTCTCCTGGAATTCGACCTGTGGCAAACGTGAATACAGAGTTGCCCAGGTTCTGCTTTGAGCTCCCTGCCTAGAACAGAGGCAGGGGGAGTACCTGCTCCAGTAGCAGAGGACCTGGGGGAGAGGGTGGATTTCCCCCTGGCGAATGCGTTTGTTCTTTCTGGATATTCGAGGTCCTGGCCAGAGTTGGAGAATTGTAGGCATTCTGTAGCCAGCAAGGTTGAGAGCCTGAAGACCACTTACTTCTCCAACCTGGTGACACAGTGAACCGTCACGGGGACTTGGTGGTCACTGAGTGCATACTCTGCCCCGCTCTGCCCTTGTTTCGTGCAGTGTCAATCACGCAGCACCAGGGGGTACCTCCTGTCACCCTCGACCTCCCTGGGCAGATTCCTCAGCCGAGAAAGACAACGGTGGTAGGAAAGTGGGGCGTACACATCAGTCACCTGCCAGACCAGGGCTCCCCAAGAGGAGAGGAAAGCCCCCTGCAGAGCTTACCAGAGAAGCAGTCTCCTTATGGGCATGCCCTGGTGGCTTAGGAGAGATGATGGCGTCAAGGAACACTTTCAGGGAACCAAAAAGAACTCACTAACTCTTGCCTCAGATTGTGGATTTGAGACATGAAACCATTGTGTGCTTTAGATAGGAAATTATTTGGTCCCTTTCAGACAAAAGCTTAGGCCCTTGGGGCTGAGGGGGAGCCCTCTGCAGGCCTGGGTGCCTCTCCTCTGGCCTCCGCAGCACTAGCTCTGAGCTCAGCACAAGGCAACTCAAGGCCAGAACTGACAGAAGGTTCCCTGCCTGCAGCCTTTCTCTCTGGAGAGAGGAAAAGGTCTTGTCTCTCTGGAGACAGCCTGGGTCCAACATTTTCTCTTCCTTTTCTGTTGTTCTGTGTTAATTTTCTCAACCTCATTTCAACGTTAACATGTTTATTGTAGAATATCTAGGAAGTAGATGTAAGCCAAGAGAAGGAAACAGAATCGGCCCATCAGCCTGTGACCCGGGGGGACCCCTGTTAATGTTTGATGGCTGACATCTGGGAAGGGGGGGCCAGAGAGCAGATGGCCAGGTGCTGCGATCAGCCCACCTGCTCTGAGTTCTGGTTCTTTTACTGGCAAGCTGGGTGGGCAAGATGTTCATCTTTTTGGAGCCTCGGCAACTTGGGGACGACAACAGTTTGGGTTTCGGACATCACTGAGCTACCGCACGCTCGGCCCTTCGCACAGGGCTGGACACGTGGGAAGTACTCCATAAACACTTGTTGCATTTACTGTCACCGTCTTAGCACGGGGACACTTTTCCCTGTCTGGGATGGCGTCTTGTGGGGCCACGGGAACCCAGAAAGGAAAAAGGCTACTTTTAGGAGCAGGTCCCTTTTTATGTCCATTTTGCTGATATTGAGGGACACTGGGAGAGATAGGAGCACGATGTGTCAATCTGGTCTAAAACGAGAGGTATTGGGAGAGGTATGTCCCAGTTTATGTGAATCACAGAACTCCTCCTCCAAAAATTTAGAGCAGAATGGAAGGCTTTTTAGTTTGGGTCCACACCCCCAGGGTCCTAATTTCTTCCAGTTGGCCAAAACAGCACGGCTAAGTTACTTTTCTGACACAGCCGACCTCGGCCTTCTGGCTCCGACAGTTCTCCTTCTGTAGCTGTAAATGACCTAACTATGGGGTTAGGGGTTCGGGCTGGAAGGGGATGGCATATACAACCCTTCTGGAGATTATAAAAATCACAGGGAAGGAAAGCATGGGAAGAAATAGGTAATTTCTCTAGCAACGGAGAAAGAGCGAGGAAAGAGCGAGGAAGAGCTAGAAGCAAAGAGCGAGTCCACGCCCAGATGCCTGCCTAGTCAACTCATTGCTAATGTCGAGCTGCTGGCGCTGAATGGCCGGGAGAACCACCCTTCCTCCCGGTGGCCTGGTGGCCCATTCCATTCCAAATTAGCACAGAGCTCCTCTACCGTCAGCACAGATTAACTCTTAATTTCCTTCCGGGTGTTTTTGTGTACACTCGTGTGTACAGATTCTTGCTGTATTTTTAACGAGGCTCATTCTGCCTTGGAACCTGCTTTTTCCATTTAATTCGGTGGCGGAACGTACTGCCTTTGGGTTCACTTTTCTTGCTCTCTCCTGGAGCTGTGCTGCCAAAATAATGCTTCCAGTGCTGCCATAAACTTGACCTCTGTCATTCTAGCCTCTGAGTCTTCCCACCCTGTTTCCCTCCAACTGATACTGTTGCCTTTGAAACTCTAAACCCAGCCTGGCCCAGTGTTGGCTGGGTCTAAATCGGTCCAATGTGCTCGTTTGCACACGAGCTTCTGTTGGGGTGTTGGGGGGCACTTTGCACTGGGAACAGGCCTCTGCTTGCTTCCTGGAAACAGGGAGGACTCAGCCGAAGAACAGTAAATACAGTTGGATGGGATTCAAATGGGCAATGATTCTTCGGGTGCTGAGTGTTAGAGGCTCGGCTTTCTGAAACCAACAGGAATGCCAGCGATCCAGCTTACAGAGAGGACTTAGGTAACCATTTGTGGCTGGCTTTGGTTCTGGCAGAGTCATCATCCAGATGACAATTGCTGCTATTCTTTTTCGGAGTCCAGCTGGGTCCTTGCAAGAGAGGGAGAACAGGGCAGGACTAGGGGTCAAGAAGGCAGGAGGGACAGGAAAAGGATTGACAAGATATTCAAGTGGGAGTTGGAGGGTGTGGGACACAGGAATGGTTGGCCCATTCCCAGCTCGCCAATCGGATCTAAGTATCTCAAGCCCAGCTGCAGTGACATTCTTCTCTGCACCACTGTTTCCAGCATAGGGCAGGTGCTCTTGTCTTGGGAAATGTTTGTTGAATGAATAGGTGAGTGAATTAGGTAGTCCTGCTGAGTTTCCATACTGTGTTATGGGAAGATTCTATGGGATTCCTGACCAGGGTTACCCCTTTCCCAAATTGAGCCTATGCAGACTTTTGCCCTTCTGTGCAGCTCAAGGTCATGGGAAGAGCACAGGCTTTGGAATTGGGCAGTCTGGGCTCAGACCTGCCCTTTGCTAAGCACTGTCACCGAGTGGTGAGCTCACCATTGGAGCTTCCACATTCCTTATCCGCGAAGGGGGCCGAGCTGCTGTGAAGAATAAATGAGATGGTGATGTGGTGGGCCACGCTGGGTGGGCATTTCTCAAACCTCAACGTGTACAGGAGTCACCTGGAGATCTAGTTAAAATGCAGGTGCTGGTTCAGTGAATGTGGGCTGGGGCCTGGGAGTCTGCATTCCTGCTGCTGGTCCATGAGTTCATGGTCCATGCTACCCTCTGAATCCATCCCCTCAAATGTGTTTTCTGCTCCTTTACCCTTTGCTGGCCCGCTGGACCTTCCCGAATGTTTCTGAATGGGCAGACCCTTCCACTCCATCCCCCTGGGCTCACTTCTTTCCCCAGAGCCACTGTGGCAAATTCCATCCAGGTCTGATGGCAGCGGGCAAAGATCTCTAGTTTTATGAGGGATTAGAGGAGTCACTATATTCCCTAGGGGTCAGAAGAACCTTAGATCCAAGGAGATGTTTTAGGGACTGTAGAAACCTGACTTGAAACAGAAATATAATTTAAGTTCTCAAAAAACAGTAACAGGATAGGTAATATTTCGATCATATTCTGTTCTACAGGCTGCCCCTATTTTTGCCCATTTAATTCTCAAACCTCATGAAATAGGCCCTGTCATCATTTCCATTTTTCAGATGGAGAAACAGAGGCTGAGCGAGGTTAAGTGACATGCCCAAGACCCACCGCTGGTTGCAGAGGGGGGGGCTCCTAACCTCTGTACAAAGGGACACTTGTATAAACATACCGTTTTCTGAACTTTCACCTGGTTGGACGTTCAGGGCATTAAAGCGCTCGGCTTCTGCGAGGGCTTCCGCCCCTTCCGCTCCTTCCCCGCACCCTCGCTCTCAGCCGATGGCCTTCTTTCCTTTTCCACGGAGAAGACAGAAGCACTCCCGAGAGAACTGGCGCGTGTCTCCCCATCTGCCACCGACCTGGTCCTTTACTCCATCAATAAACTGAGACCTTTTGTAAGTGGGTCTTTTGTTAGTGAACTTGTAGCTGCAAAAGTCTTTTTAAAAATTACTACTACTGGGCCTGTCTGCTCCTGGGCAAGTACGTCGGTGTACGTACTGCTGTGGCATCGAGAGCTGGGAGAAAAACGTTTCTTAAGGTCAAGTGGAAGCCAAGGCGAGGCTCAGGTGCGTCTCAGATCCCTGCCGTCTTCACGGCGGAGGAGTGGCGTGGCCCGTGCCGTGGTCCGTGCTGTGGCCGTGCTGTGGCCCGTGCTGTGGCATGCTGGGATAATGCCGTGTCCTCGGATGTTGCAGGTGCTTCCTGACTGACTTTTAGTTGTCACAGTGCTGACAGCAGAGAGAGTCTCAGTGAGGAAATTGAAACTTAATGGTTGGTCTCAACATACAAAAAAAGAAAATGAGAACTTAGACTTGGAATTCTGAAGTGTATCCAACAGAAATGGGCCAGATGAGATTTTTAAAATAGTATCAATATCTCCTCATGTTACGAGATACATTTCACAGGTGTTTTCTGACAGTGAGGATATTAACTGGCGGAGAAACCCATTCGATGGCTCTCTGAAATAGTATTGATTGTAATGAAAGCTAACATTCACTGAGGGCTTTTCGTGTGCCAGGTACTATTCTAAATACTGTATGAATAGTGGTTCATTTTACTTTTATTTAAGGACCTGGTGAAGGAGCTGAAAACAGAGGGGTTAGGTTACTGGCTCAGGGTCACACAGCTAATAAATGGTGGGTTAAGGGTTTGTAACCAGGTATCTTGTCTCCAGAGTCCACACCCTTGGCGCTCATCCATCTTATGCTTATTTGGCAGAACCACACAAACCTGGTCACAACCACCACTGCCTATCCCGTGCCTGCCCCAAAGCCGCCAGGTGGGTTTGGGGAAAAGCATGCAGCCATGTGGACAGCTTCCCTCAGGGTCCTGAGCAAGACTCTCCCACAGGCCTCACGCTGCCTGGCAGCACCATCTGTTTCCCTGGTCCATTCAGTTTCCCTATCATCTAGACGATTTGTCTCACACCTTCTCCTCCCTCCTTGAACCGCCAACACCACATCCCCCTCCCTCATTCTCACCTGATGACCTACTTCCCATTTCACAGAGATAATAAAAGCAATCCGAAGAGAACTTCCACAGGTTTCCACTGCCTACAGTTGCCCTGCCTCAGGTGCTCATGTCTCGCCTGTCCTCCTATCAGTGCAATTAGACGCACAGTCCCCACTCCTGAGGACAACCTGGCTCCTCTGCAGTCCAAGGACATGGCTGCAGCAATTGTCCACTCTCTCACCTACATCCCAGCAGGTTCCTTCTTTCCCGGGACATTGACATCCATGCACACACATGCCAAGACTTCTCCTGTGTTAAAACAGACAGCAGCCAACACATCCCACTTGCCCCTTTAGCTGCCAGTTTATTTTTCTGGTCTCCTTTATAACAAGCATTCTGGTAAGATGCATCTTTACCACTGCCCCATCCCTCTCTTCCAAGCTCCCTTACAATAACCCGATTAGGCTTCTGCTGTCACCACTCCGTCAGTACTGGGTTGACCAAGTTCACCCAGGACCCATAACCACTGTTTGGCTAAAGCCAGCAGTCTGGTCTCAGGCCATGTGCACTTTGTCCTGTTCGCACTGGACATAGCTGAACACTTCCTCCACCGTAAAGCACTTTCCTCACTTGGTCTCCAGAACATCTGACCGTCGTCCACTCTCCCATCCCCCACCCGTGCCTTCTCAGTCTCCTAGATGCTTTCTTTCCAATCCCTGACCTCCTGATGTTGGGGAGCCCCAGACTCAGCCCTGTACCTCTTGTCTGTCCATACCAACTGCTTTGCTGATCCCCTGCTGTCTCCTTCATACTTAAAGCCCCCTTTGCAATAGACAACTCCCCAAATATTTCCCAGTTGAACCACTTTTCTGAACTCTAGACTCATCTGTTCATCTTCGCTTAGGTTTCTAGTGGGCTTCTTGAAGGTAACGCATCCCAAACCAAGGTCTTGACCCCTAACCGCCTCAAACCTACTCCTTCCTTAGTCTTCTCATCTCACGTAAGGCCAACTGCAGCTTCACCTGACCACTTGATTGGACCAAACTCTTTGGAGTCATCCTGGACTTTTCTCTTTCATGAACTACATCTGATTGGCAAGGAACACCTATCGGTTTCATTTTCAAAGCACATCTGGAATCCAGTCACTTCTCACCATTTCCACTACCACCTCGTCTAAGCCAGCGACCATCCTTCCCGGGTTATGGCAAACACCTCCTCTTCTCCCTTCTTCCAACCTTAGTCCCTCTACTCTGTTCTCATCCCAGCATCCCAAGTGTTGTAAAAATGTGCTCTCGCTCCTCTGCATAAAAGTCTCCCTCCAACGGCTTCCCTTTCAGTCTATGTGGAGGCCAAGGTCAATATGATGGCCTCCCAGGCTAGATGTGATATGCCCCCCATCCCTGATCCTTCTCCTCTCTGGCCTCACTTCCTACTGCCCTCAATCTTGCTTAGTCCTTCTAGCTGCTCCACCTCAGCCTTCTTACTCTTCCTCCAGCTGGCCCAGCAGGCCTGTCACCCCGCTGGTGGCACTGGCCGGATGCCCATCCTGAAGGCTTGGTGCTGGCTTCCTCACTCCTTCAAACTTCTGCTTAGACTTTCCAAGTGAGGCCACCTTGACCCATTTCAAAGCAAACTCTCCTCCAGCCCAGAGGCCCCAGCTCCTTCCTGCTCATAAGTGCCCATAGCACTTGTCCTGTACTATACTGTAGTGTAGTAATCACATTACAGATCTCACTGACTGATGTATTGGTTGTCCATCTCTCGCCTGCTAAAGTTTTAAACTTCAAGAGGACAGGGGTGCTTTGGTTCTGTTTCCTGCCTTGTCCCCAGTGCCTGGAGCAGTGAATACCATGTGGGTTATCTGTTGAATAAATGGGCAAGGGAATAAACTCTATACCACAGATGTGATCTGGAATAGGATATTTTGTATAATATCTTTGGCTTCTTCTTAAACCTCTGGATCACTTAGAAGAATGGCCTATGCAAAGCCATCTTTACTTTTTTTTTTAACCTGTCAGCATTCATAGCTACTCATCTGTGTAAATAACGTTTTTAAGATACTATACAATACTATGTGACCAAAACTAATGGAAATTATCAGGCTCTTTTGATAAATACACACACACGAAAGTGAAGTCAGGGGGTTGCAGGTGACAGTTGCAATTTTGTATCTACCTGAGCATCCAATTTATTTAATCAAAACAGCTTTGTTCTTTTCTATTGACTTTATGCTAAGTAAAGGTTATAACCTGTATTTATAAAATACATTCACACAAATAAAACACTGGTTTTTAAAAATCAGCCTGTGTATTGCATTCCATGTAAGGTTTAAAAAAATAGCTAAAAGTAATGTGAAAACCATGGGCTTGTAACATAACCTCTAAGAGATCTTTTGGCTTCGGTATTTTCTGAAATTGAACTGGTTGTCGCGTAGCCAGGCTAGGGGTGGAGTGGAGGCATCTGCATTTCCCCTGGTTGATTCACTTGTTTCTTACAACAGTGACCTCATGTTTGATCTCTAGAGCCAAACATGGTAGTCAGTGGGAGTCCCGACTACCCCCTTTTCTCCTTATTCCAGACTACAACTCTCTGTCCAGGCTTTGAGAATTGATTCTTACTTGCATGATCTAACATCACAACCCTTACTCTCTGAGACACTCCTAGAAAACTCCAGAACCAGAGCATATCCCAGGTAGAAGGGTTTTGTGGATCGGATGGGGAAATGAGGCCCAGAGAGGAGAAGCCGCTTGCTCAATGTCGCCCAGAGATTCAGAGGTCAAGCTGGGTCTGAAACTCAGTTCTCCTTTATTCCAGACAAGTTCTTTCTATCATACCATTACACATTCTTTTTCTCCAGTTAGGAATCTTGCTTATGCCAGAGGTACTTCATTAAAGACTGACTTATTTTTCTACGAAGTACTGTAGTATAATGGTTAGGAGAACAGACTTGGGAGCCAGTGTCCCTGAGTTTAAAATTCCGAATCCATTGATTATTTAAATGGTGTTGGGCTGGCTAGTCAATGTTTTTGTACCTCAGTTTTATCATCTGTAAAATGAAAAGAAGATGGTAGTAAGATATCAACCTATGACATTGGGTTGTTATAGGTTTAAAAGTAAGGTGTCTTTTTCACACGGTAAATACTTTATGAACTAGCTTTAACATTATCAAATGGATTGGCCCTTGTATAGTAACAAATATTCCTAGGAAATTGGGAGGACATATTTGAAGACATATCAGTCATTCTCACTTTAGTATGAATATGTATGAATAATACTATTTCTGGGCTCAAAATCCTCCTATGCCTCCTTGGTGCCTAAAAGAATAATCTTAAGATACTTAATGTAAAATGTAAGGTTTTTCACATTCTGGACTCTGCTTGTATTTCCAGATTTATCTTTCATCACCCTTCTATGACTTTGAACTTTACCCTTCAAACATATCAACCCGTTTTTTCCTTTTTTTACCTGCCCAAATATTCCGTGCCTACTTAACCTTGCTTCTTCCATCTAGCTGGAACGCCCTTCCTGCATATCCACCAGATTTTCTTGTATTCTTTTTCCCTGGTCTAGTTCAGTTGTCATATCTTCCTTCAGAAAAGCTTTCTTGCTTCCTTGTCTTCTCATCACCCTCATCTGTGCCCGGAGAGTTCTTCTATAAAATAATCATTATGGTAGTTGGCATTTATTGACCATCTTCCATATGTTCTAGGCCCAGGGCAAGGCACTTAACATGAATTTTCATATTTTCACAATAATATTAGTTTCACTAGAGGCAGATACTGTCACCATATCTCACCTGAGGATATGTTTATTGACTTTAGAGAGGGGGGAGGGGGTTAGAGAGGGAAAGAAACATTGATGTGAGAGAGAAACTTTGATCGGTTGCCTCCTGTACACACATTGACTGGGGTTCAAACCCACAACCTAGGCCTGTGCCCTGACTAGAGTCGATCCCTCGCCTTTTTTTTTTTTTTGGTGTATGGAAAGATGCTCCCGTCCACTGAGTCGCCCAGCCAGGGCCTTATTTCCACTTTATAGAAGAGGAACTGTAGGTGGAGAGAAAGAGCCTTCCCCAAGGTCCGATGGTCAGTCAATGTGAGCATGTGAGTGTCTTGTCCCGAGTCTGCCTGAGCCACGTTTGCAAGTCCAGTGGCCGGTCAGAGTTGGCTGCCCGGCAGGGGCCCAGTGAAAGGTGGTTGGCCTGACTCAGCTTCCCCACTTCCTGAGCCCAGCAGGTGTGCACAAGACCTCCTGGTCTTCCAAACAAAAGATGTAAAGCTGTCTCTGTATGCTTTGCATGTTTCATGCCTGTTGATAAACTTGAAATTGGTGTGCTCCAAACAGCCTCAGAGCGCGCACTCCTGTAGGATCTTTCATTTTGTCCTGAAAATTGGGGCAGAAAATTTCTGAGCTGGTGCTATGTTCAGAATGGAGCTTATTATCACGAGCGCCCCTGATGCTCGAGCTGTGTGAAAGACCTAGTAAATAAAATGACACTGGCTGGCGCTCATTCCGGCCTGTGAGGACCGGGCATGCCCAGGAGGGAATACACAGGGGCGATGGCAGGTTCTCCCGCGTAATTGCTGTGGCTCTGTCTGAAGCTGCGCCCATGCTTCCCAGAGATCGGACCGTGAGGAAATTTAATATAGTGTATTGGGGAAAGCTCTGGGTGAAGAGTCAAAACTACTGAGTTCAAGTCTTGCAGAATGAACTTGGCAAGATTATTTTTCCTCTCTGGGTTTCCCTTGGAGGGGAGACCTTAAGAACCTTAGACTTGGATAAGCCATCTAGTTTAATCACTGTTCTGAGGCTGAAGCATCTTTCTTTCCTATACATACATATATATATGTACATATAGGTTTCTATGTGTATGTAGTGCACATGTAGATACGTATATACACATGTGTATATATGCATACACTCACATAGCATCGCTGGTTGTCCCTCTTGTCACTCCTGCACTGCACCTGTCACTCCTGCACTTGTCACTCTCTCACACTGTGAATGCAGGAGTAGAGATCAGCAGTGGCACTGACTTAGCAGCAGGGCCCAGGCTGAAAGACCCAGGTGCAGGGAGAGGCTGGGTGGTGATGGTGGGTCCTACGCCCAGGTGCAAGCCTAAGGAATGAGGATGTGTCTAGACAGAGGGTATGGGGGCTGGTGGGTGGCACCAGAAGAGAGGAACACGTGGATAGGAGAGAACAGACAAACCACTGCCAGCTCGGAGCAGCGCTCCTTTGCTCTCCCTGAGGCCTGGCTGCTCTGCGCTCCCTACGTCCACTAATTTTTAGATGAAATCACTGACAACCTAGTGTATTGGTTAGCTTCATGAGAGACAACCATCTGTTATTGCCTGTGATGTTGGCTGGGAGGCCCCGCTGCTCTGGGTGGGTGGGGCTTGGCTGAGCTGGCTTGCATGCCCGAGGTCAGCTGGAGGTCAGCTCTGGGCTGTCTGGTCTTCATGGCTGTGGCTGGAGCACCTCATCTTTTCTCCATGCTCTGCTCACCCTCTTTCACAGCTTGGTTGCTGCAGGGGCAGGGTCTGAGTGTGAGAGAGAGACAGACAGACAAACAGACAGAGACATGGAAAAGTGCCAGGACCTTTGCAAGTTTCTGTGGGTACCAAATCCGCTACTTTCCCATTGGTAGAAACAAGTCACATGGCTGAGTCCAGATTCCAAGGCCTAACAAACTGCAAACGTGGGACACAGGGACACCATTATTTGTGGCTATGAATGCAATTGATCTGTTACCTCTGGGGTCACTTAAATGAATTTCTGAAGAACACAAAATTAATTAATAAAACAAATGTTTATTGAGCCTCTACCATGGAGTACCTTTTCTGGTACTCCACATGATGGGGATTTGGAAGTGAGTAAAAGAGAATGTGTACCATCCCCACCTCATGCTAAAAGTGAAGTCCTGTGGGGGCCTTAAAGAGCATCCTATCCAGCCCCTCATATTCAGATATGCAAGGCAGAGTGGAGGACGGACGGACACAGCGGGGACAGAGAGCCAGGGTTTGGATCACTCTAGTCTGCTGTTCTTGCTGTCCGCGCTTCTGTGTCCTCCACTGTCACTGTGAAAGCACCCTCGGCACATGTGACCCCCGCCACTCACCTCCCACCCCCGCAACCCCTCCACGTCTCCTTAACATTTGACCAATAACAGAATCCCAGGCCTCAGCCACATCACCAAATGTGTGTAGAAGCATCAATCTCCAAAGTTATGGAAGGAAGGGCATGGAGAGGAAATCTATATTCGAAAAATCATTAATTTCACTTAAAAATCATGCCTGTGTTATTGACTCTGTCTGCTGCTTGGATTTGGTTTATGGTTCCACTTCATGGTTTGGTTGCTTGGCCTGCCAGGAGGGATCCAGAGAGTGGGGAGCTGATACATCAAAATCCTTTTTGTGTGGCCGCATTTGACGCGTGCTTAGAATGGGGTGGGTGGAGGGGGAGGAAACTGGTATTTGTGGAGCCAGTGGGCACCCCGATCCCCAGTTTATAGGTAAAAAACCAGCCCTTGAGTTCATAGCTTGCCCAAAGGGTGGAACCTCAGCGGGGTTGGACTCTGCCCACTGCCTTTCCCCCCTGGCCCCCTGACTGTCCACTCCTCTAAGACTGGTTTTTGCCCGGGGGCTTGTAGGAACTGCCCCGCAGCCCCACCCTCTGTCTCCTCTTCCCTCCCTGGCAGTACAAGGACTTCATTTCCAGAAGGCACAAACTGTTCCCGACATAAAATCATCCCCAAGAAGATATACTTTCCTGGGTGACTTATCGTTCTTTGTGTTTTTAGTGCTTTAAGATTTTTATGTTTCCAATAACCCAAAGAAAGATGATGGATATATAATAACACTGAGCAATAACAGACTGTATTTACAAACACATATATATGCTCCATCAAATGTACATATTTTTATACCTCTCACCCATCTTTCTGGGGCGGCTGCATTTTTTGAATTACGTGGTGTAAGCAGTGAGCCCATCATCCTGCTCACACGCCCATAAATTACCCAGAGGAAGCGGGGCGATCTGGAAGCCTCCCGCCTTAAATCACCTGCAAGTATGTTTCCCCCTCCTCTTTCTGGGATGGCTCACCTGGGAGCGGGGGTGGGGGGCATCCCAGAGGCAGAGGCAGAGAGCTGCACTGGGAAACAGGTTCTGGTTCTTTTCCTGTCTCTAAAATTGACTTGCTGTGTGACCCTGAGAGAGCAGCTTCTCTACTCTGGGCTTCAGTTGTCCCATCTGTAGAATGGGAAACTGAAACCAGACATAGAGAGTGCTTGGCCCCTAGGTTTTTCAACCAGGCAACCACGGCAAGGAGACCAGACCCAGACCAGCTCTCTCCTGTGTTCCCTCCTGCGGGTTCAGGGGGTCACTGCTCTTGTAGGTGGATGATATCAATAACTCCTCTTCCTCCAATTGCAGTGGTGTGTGGAGACACTTGTGCAAGCACAGCAAGTGTGAGGTTTGGGGGAGTGACACTGCATCATTCATCATTCCTGGTATTGCATGTGTTCATTTTTAGGTTTAATTTTAACTTTCTAATAAGCTGTGGAAGAAATGGGACTTTGGACGAGTATCCCAGGGTTTTGAAGGGTGCTGTGGGTCAATTCTGTGGGTCAGAACTGGAGCACTGCAGAGGTGAATGGGCCAATGTGGAGGACCCTCCATCGCAGATCCCAGGGAAGGCAGGGCAGGCCTTGGAGGTAGAGTGTGGATAACCAGTAGCCGATCCTGCCTAGCAGAACTGCCTGCTGTGGTCACAGCTGAATTCAGCCTGAGCATCCAGGTTTTTCATGCTCATCTTTAATTTACCTGCCCGGAGTTTTTCAGGTCACCATGCATTATTCATGAGCCCTTTGTGAATTTAGCATCCAAAGCTTTGGATAAAGGGATGTCAAAACTGATGAAAACCAAATCCTATTCCTAAAGAATTCAGAGGCACAGCCAGGGACTCTCAATCAAAAGAGTCACTGCTGGGCCCTGTTTTGGGGGAACTCCAGTCCAGCCTTTTCCTAGGCAGCATTTGCAACTGCATCTTCACTGGGTGGGGTGGGGGTGGGGGCGGGTCTCTCCTCGGAAAAGAGCTGATGAATAATTGAACGAGAACCAATAGGAATGCAGAGAAATGCTAGCTCCCCTCCCCAACCTGGTTCTCACCAAAGGGAAAAATCTACCAGTCGGTATGTTTGTGTGAAGGGTGCCTAGTGGGACTGAAGCAGAATTAAACATGGAACAAGATGAAAACAAGGCATTTTTTTATAGTTTATGAAAGAAGTTGTCAACTAGGGCTTCATCCATTGTCTCGATTCTCCCAGTTCCTGCCTGAGCCCTCATGCCATCTCTTGGCACCAGGCTCGGTGGTTGGCACTTTTGCTCATAGCAGCCTGAGGAGGGAGGGGCAGTTGTTGTCTCCATTTTATAGAAGAGGAAACCGAGGCTCAGAGAGGTCGGGTTATTTTCCCAAGCCAGTTTAACAGTGAGGTAGCTCATTCTGGAAAATGACCCCAAGGACCAAAAGGGAGTGCGGTGGACATAGTGAAATAACGCAAGCCTGTCGAAGGACGTTGGATTGACCAGGCTGGTACGTTGGGCCACTAGGGCTCAGTCCTGCTGGGAATCCTGGAGGAGTTATATAGACAGAGCAGGGGTCCACACCCTCTGGGCTGCGGACTGGTACTGATCCAGGCCTGTGAGGAACCGGGCTGCCCAGCAGGAGGTGAGCTTGAAAGCAATGCACTTGAATCATCTCAAAACCAACCCCCCCCAGCCTGTGGAAAAATTGTCTCCCATGAAACTGGTCCCTGGTGCCAGAAAGGCTGGGGAACACTGATATAAAGTGTGCCTCAGAATTGTCTGCTTGTCACTCAGAGGGGGGGATAGTTATATTCCAGTTTCTGTTCCCTGCTGGTTGGAAAATGCCTAGGAGGTTGTAAACGCCCTCACACTTCCAGGTTTGTGCATTGTGGTGGTTCGTTTCTCTGTGTCAGCTTGACTGGGTCACAGAGGAGCAGCCACCTGGCTAGGCCTTATTTCTCAGTGTGTCTGTGAGGTGTTTTTCTGGAAAAGATCAGGGTTTGAGTCAGTTGCGGCTGAGTAAAGCAGAGGACCCTCTCCAATGTGGGTGGGCGTCATGCAACAAGTTGAGGGCCTGAATGAAACAGAAGAGTGGAGGAAAGAAGAATCCTCTTTCTCTGCCTGGCTGCTGAGCTGACACTTTGCATTTCTCCTACTCTCAGACTGAGAGTTACACATGCTGTGGTGGAGGATGCAGAATCCCATGTGATGTATAAATCCCATTGGTGCTCCTGGTGCTCAGGCCTTTGAACTTGGACTAGAACTTGACACCACTGGTCCTCCTGGTTTCCATGCCTTCAGACGCAGACTAGAACTATGCTACTCACTTATGTGGATCACGCAAAGCACTTTTTTTTCTTTCTCAGAGTAAGTTTCCCTCTTCCATCCAATGGGAACCAGGCTGCAGGAATGGAAAGAACAAATACCACGAGTATATCATGAAGTGAGGGTGAGAGAAGCCAACCCGACTTTTAACCTTGATTTCTTGACCTATTTATGTATTTTAAATACCAGTGACCCAGCTCTGCAGGTCACTGTCTCAAAGTTGGCTCCTTAACTGAGTCTTTAATGAAACATTTAAGTATTCCAATGTCCTGAGGTCATGCACCCATTGCCCCAGCTCTTTCAGGGGTCTAAGGTGACATTATGTAGGGTCCTGCATTCTTTAAGTCAATGATTGGTGGCATTGGCAGAGGCAATGCAGTCAAAGACGGTAGACCTGTATCGAGAGTGGATCTCAATCCCTGCACAGATGATGGCTGCCCTGTCTTCAATCAAAGGAGTTCAGGGTGATTAATCTGCCACCAAGTGGCTAGCTAGTGTCCTCGTGGTACCACTTTGAGGGCTCATTTTTAGTGTCTGCTGCTGTTAGTTTAGGCATTCACCAGTGGCAGTTGTTAGGTAAGCCTTAGTGAGAAGGAGCCCAAACTGCTGGGCCTATATTTAATGTCCATCCCTGTTCCCTGGATGCTCTGTTTATAGACCCACAGCACGACAGTCGGGGGGCCGGAAGGAAGGAAGGAGGCTGGCTGGCATCCACTGGTTGCATCAGCCTGTCTGTCTAGCTGTTAAGTGCTTCTTCTGCTTGGATGACCTACTGTGTGCAGTAACACGAGACAAGGGCCTGCATGTTTTGTTTTCATACCCACAGACCCATTCACATGCTTCTTCTACATTCCCCATAATTCCTGGTCTCTAAAGTCTGTGCTCCTTCCAGGCCCCTGATCAACCCTTTGTCGTTGCCCAGGAGTCCATGTATATTCAGACCTCAGCACCTTTATGCTTCCATCCAGGTGAGCTACCAAGGACACTGCTCAAAATGCCACCTACTGGGAGGAATCCTCTCACCCCTGTCCTCCAGGGTCACTGTGAGTAGGGCTCTAGTGTGACAGCCATTTCTTTTGAATAGCACCAACATTTCTGTGCACCAGACCTGAGTTTAGTGGTCAGGAGGGAGTTGTCAGGAGGCCATGGGTGTAAGTTGAGGGAGATATGGTGCAAGAGATGTGAGGTGTTGTCAGCCTTCAGCCACACAGGTAGTGGCTGCAGCAGTGATGGAAGCAAACGGGTGGGAAGAGAGGATGTGAGATGAGCCATTCAAAGTACTCAAGACAGTCCTCTAATTCCCACTGTGCTCACACAGAGCAGAACCAGGAGAGTGATCGTGAGCGGAGAGCATGATGGAGTCTAGCTTTTCTTGAGACCCTACCTGTCTGTTTGGGCTGTTTATATAATTGATAATAATATTTAATCCTTGCAACATGTGTATAAGGTATGTGGTAGTATTTTCATTTTACAGATCAAGCAACGGAGGTTCAGAGAGAGAAAGTCACCTGACCAAGGACAGACACACTGTGAGTTAGTGTTGGAGACAGATGTTACTCCTGTATTATCTTGACTCTGAAGCCTGTCCTTTACTGGCAGGACTGGGGCTGTCACCAAACATGAAACTGCTTCCTTCTTTACTTGTACCTTTCCAATCACAAGTCTGCCCTTGACTGGGGAAGACTTAGCTATAGGCCGCCCCCATTTCCTTGATTCTTGGGTTCAATACCCATGGTGAACAAGTTCATACTTTGGTGGCTTCTTTAATCCCAAGGCACCCACTACATGTACCAATAGCATCTTCAATTCTTGAGTGTAAAGTTACTCTCCAAGGACATCACTAGGATTTTCTAGGTTCTGAATCTTCTAGCAATTATTCAAGTTTACCTCTCCAGGGTAAGGTTCTCAGAGGGAAGACTTGCAGGGGTGACATATCACATTTTTGTTACAGAGAGCTTAATAGCTAACATTTATTGGACTATCGCTATGGACCGGGTGCTATTCTAAGTACTTCACCTATATCAACTCATGTAATCTTCTCTGTAATCCTATGAAGAAGGTACAAGTTTCATGCCTACTTTTCACCTGGAAACACACACACACACAAAACCAAACAAAACCAGGCACAGAGATGTGAGGTGTTTTAGTGAAGTCGTGTGTGGAGAAGAGAGACAGGAAGTCCATCCTGTACCCATCATGCATGTCACCTCACTTAGACTGCAGCTTGGAGAAGGCTTGAAGGGTACCAGTCTGGTGGCAAGGACACCAGCCAGTGATAATTGCAAAAAGCCAGATGGTAGCCTAGATGGAGATGGAAAAATCTGGAACGGGGAGAATCTAGAACACTGGGAAGTAATTTAGGCAATGGACTCCATCAGAGTGGATGTTATGGCACACTTAGTTGATATCCTGCTCACCTCTCTCGAGCCCGACCACTGCCTGGCTTACTTCCAAATGCAGTACCCGGATCTTTTTGCCTGAAGGCTTTCTCTGAAGCTAGGAACTGCCTGTGACTAAGACAGGATGTAAGTGACAGGGAATTAACACCCCACTGGGCTGCCCTTCTCCGATACACAATGTGACTCTGGGGCTAGTGTCTACACCATTTTCTCACGTGTTCACATGGAATGAAACCTCAGTTGCCCACAGCACAGATGGCTTGATAAATGTGCCTCTGGTTGGTTCCTTTTCTTCCCTATCTCCCTGTTCTTTTACCCTGGGTTTCCTACACTTCCCCAATAAACTGTTTGTATTTAAATCATTCTCAAGGTTTGCTTTTGGGGGGGACCCAAACTAAGGCAGGGGCAGAAAGGTAAGGGTTAAAGATACTCTGGAAGGATTAGGTATCTGGCTTGGGTAACTTTCCCAGAAAACTGGGGCTCTGGGGCAGGAGTACATTTGGGTGGGGGTGAGGAAAGCTACGGTGAGTTATGCTAAGGACCTGGAGAATCTGAGATGCCCACAGGACATCTCCGAGGTGATGCTTCACAGGCAATTGGCTCTGTGGGTCTGAAGCTCAGAAGAAAATTCTGGGCCTGGAAGAACCCATGTTAGAATCACCAGAGCCATACCAGATGACTTACCTCAAGGTGTGGGCATGGCTGTTCCTGTACCACCTCCTGAATCACGTCTGACCCTCTCTCCCCTGATCTTCCTCAGATGGAAGGAGAGAAGGTGGGGGGGTTTAGGTGGGTGGGAGCCAAGAACGTGCTCATCAGAGGGCAGAGAATGGAAGCATGTTTACGTTGAGGGCACATTTATTAAGTTCTGTCAGCAGCTGCAAGCACATCTCTGGTAGGTTTCCTGCTCAGCAGAGAGAGTTTTGGAGTAAGTGATGTGGTCACAAGTGTTGGTGTAACTTTTCTCAGCTGCTGCTGCAGACACACTAAGTTTGTTGGAGATACCATTTGGGCTTCAAAGTGGCCAACCCCGAGATAGCACCATACCCTGTTGACATCCTGTGCGCTCAGAGCAGAACCTGTCTTCTAACAGGTCTGGTCCACGTCCTACCCACCAGATGCTGAGATCCCTGTTGCACCTCCGACGGAAGGTTGTTGTGCCCTAGCTGGGGTTCTCTGAGTCATGAGAAGTTCATTGCTTTACAAAGTAGACCATTTTAGTGGTGGAACAGCTTTCATTATTAAAGAGTTCTTTTTCTCCGAAGGAATTTGGGGTCCTCTATCATGTCATAATCGTCCTCCTCTGTGGTGGGCTCAGATGTGTCCATGGCTGAACTGGTGTCAGTGTTGGCTGATTCTGCCTAGCCCAGCTCTGTGTCCTGCAGGGGCAGCTGTGTGGCATAAACAACCCGCTCTTCCTCAGAGTGTCCTGGAGAACCTTCCAAGTGTGGACCCCCACAATGAGGCCATTTGAAATGCCATGGGCTCCCTGGACTCCCAGGCCACCACAGATGGCAAGAAGGACAAGAAAGAAGAGAGTAAGAAGTGAGATGGGAGGGGTCCTACTTGGAGCTGTACAGGGTGGGGTGGGATACAGAGCTAGATATGTCATCAGTAACCATTATGACCTAACTAAAGCTTGGAAACTTAAAAAATTAGTTATTCCACTAAGCTGACATTTTCTCTCTACCATTTCTGCTCATGGGCTCTAACCTTACTCCCACCCTGGGCCCCTCTGACCTCCTTTCCTCCCATTTGTAGGGTCCTTTGTAAAGAACTAGAGGTAGTGGCTTGCCATCCTTCCTTGACACTTCTGGTGTTTGGACTGGATTAGCTTTTGGTATTTTTGTTCCCCAAACTCTGGCCTTGCTAAGTAATGGCTAATCCACAGTCAAGAACTCAGGCTGCAGGTCCGACCACCTGGGAAGTGCAGGCTACCATGTAGACTGCTTAACCCTGAGGAGAGCCATTCGCGTCATTGACTTCCTGCACAACCCGATCTGGCAGCCTTGAGGTTGGGCTTCAGCCTCTTCTCTTTTCAGCAGTTTTGCAGATATTGGTCTCTCCATCGGAAACACACGGTTGTTTGCTCGAGAAGTCGTTATGGAAAGAGAGAGACAGGCAAGGTCTATAATAAAATCAAGCTTGTCTCTCAGGCCAGAAGACTGGCAGTTATCCCTAATACTTCTTTCTTTTCACCCAGTCCTGTCAATTTGGCTGCCTTCTAAACAAATCACTAATCTACCTACCTGTTTCCGTCACCCTGTCCTTCCAGTTCGCCATCATGTGGATGACCTCAGCAGCTTGCCTGCTGGTCTCCCTCCTTCTTCCAATCCATTCTCCACAAAGCAGCCCGAGTTGTCTTCTTGACATTCAAATCCAGCACGTCTCCCCCGTTTAGGATTCTTCAGGGTCTTTCCGACGTTCTTAGGCCAAAGACCAACATTTCCAACAAGGCAATGCCTGATCTCGGCCTCCATTCTTCTGGTGGGCTTTTCCCCAGCTGACAGGTCACTGGGATTGGGTGGATGCAGTCGTAGGCACTGGGAGACTTTGGGGCAGGGTTTCTGACCTCAGCACTGACAGGGTTTTTGACATTTTGTTGGGGGTTGTCCTGTGCATTGTAAGATGTCTAGAAATATCCTTGGTCTCTACCCTTAGATGCCATTAGTACCTCTCCCCCACCCCCCCCAGGCCCCAGATGTGATAATCAGAAATATTTCCAGACATTTTCAGTCTCCCATTGAGAAATGTCGCTTTAGAGAGAGACCTACCTGGACTTGAGTCCAACCTCAACTTTGACTCTTGCCAGTTGTGTGATCTTTGGTAGGCCACTCAACCTTTCTGTGCCTTGGTTGCTTCATCTATAAAGTGCAGTTATTAATAGAAACCTGATGCTTGTGACAGTCAAATCAGACCAGTTGTGTACAGTGCTTGACAACAAAGCAGCAAGCTATATGTGTTCAATAAATACATGTTCATTATTACTGTTCCTATTATTATTGTTGGTTTTCTCAACATTTCCACTCAAATGGAATTTTGGGGGTGGGTTGAGTTAAAGAGCAAAGTCCTTCAGATACACGTAACTGCCACCCCCTACATCTTCCCTAAAAAGTAGCAGCTTCTTCTCAAGCTGGGGAAGAAACCAACCTGTACATTTTTTTTCTGAAAAGTTGGTTTCTTGAGGGAATGAACATAAATAGGCTCTCCTCCCTTGGGAAGTAGTGGCCTTTTCCAGGGGATGGTTTAATCTTCTGGAGACAGATGAATATGAGCTGCAGTATTCCTGCAACACTACCAGGGGAGTTGGAGAGAGGGAAAGAATTTCAATAGGGCCTTGGGGGCACTCGGGGTGTTCCAACAATAACACGTTGTGCCTTGAACTCTCCTCTGTGACACATTCCTGGAAACACCAACCCAGAGGTGGAGGAAGCAATTTCATGAGTGGAAAGGGGAAGGTCATGTCCTTCCCAGGGTCATGTCCTATCCTCTATAGCAGGCAGGTGTGCTCCTCCAGGTTCTCTGTCTGGTGTCTTCCCCCTGCTCTGCGTCTTGGAAGGCCAACCCTTAGGGACGGCATTATGGATTCTTGTTGGGTTCCCCCAACAGGAGGCAACAGCAGGGGATCAAAGGGTAGGAGGAGAGAGAGAGATCAGACTAATTTTCATCCTCCTTCGCCAGATGGACCTCTGCTAAGCTCAGACCTAGAAGAGGTGACTCAAAAATACTTTATCAACCCTGTTGGTGTTCCCTAGCTTTGCCCTTGTCTTTGTAAATAAGAGACTTTATTAAACTTGTCTCCGTGATGATGTTTTACTATGCCATTGGTTTCCTGCTGGACCCCAGACACAGCAGGTGTTCCAGGAGTCCAGGAAAAGAGGGGGGTGGAAACTCCAGTCTTGGATGAATCCCTGCCCAGGCTCTGGGTTTTGATGGAGTACACTTTGTTCACCTGTGACTCCTCACTGTAGCACGTGGCACAAAGTAGGTGCTCAGTGAATGTCTGTCGACCTGAGTTAATGGGATTTATAATTAGGAGGGGAAAAGGAAGCCAGGGCAGTGAGCTCCTCCTCCTTGAACTTGGCAATACTCACTGAGGCTGTGGGCATCACAGAGACATTTGGTAAAAGGCAAAAGATTTATATGATCTGAAGAGAAACCAGAGTATGTCACAGGGACGTTTGGTAAGCGGCAGGATACATGGATGGATTCTGTGATCTGGTTATGCAGTCCTAACCTCAGGGTCTAGCTGGGCTTATGGAAGGTCCCTTAAGGAGGGGGGTGACTTATTGTGCCATATTTGGGAAACGCAGAATCCTATGAGGACTCTGGAGATGGCGGGGGTGGGAAAGGCTCAGAGAAGGGAAACTACCTACCCAAGGTCACACAGCCAGAGATGCTGAGTAAGGCCAGAGCGTGTGACCTATCTGTTAGTTATAGCAGTCACCTACTGAGCACGTACTCTGGCCAGATGCTTAGCTCATCTCGGTTTTCACAACACTCTTGCAAGTAAGACATCGTTAGCCCTTTCACGGGTGGGAAAACTGAGGCTCAGACAAGCAAAGTGATTTGCCCAAGGTCACACAGGTAGGAAGACACATAGCTCAGATTCAAATGTGACTTTAAAACTATGTCCTTCTACTTTAATTTTCTCTTTGCGACCACTAAGAAGTACCTAAATCTACTCTCCTAGACTTCATTTTTTTCAATAGTGCTTGCTGAGTCTCAAAAAAAAGTTGGGGTTCAACTAGAAAGAAATAAAAAATAAATAAATTGTACATTTTTGACATTTAAATTTTATGGGGAGGTAGGCAAAGACTGACCAGATCTGGACAGCTGGGCAGAGAATTCTGCCCAGTTCCTGTCCCGTCACAGTGGAATTGTTGTTACTCTGGCCAGCAGAGGGCAGGACAATGGTCAAAGAAGGAGATGGCGGACAGAGCGCACCTAGGTGTCAGGGCCCAGGCAGAGAAGCCCATGCAAGGTTTTTGGGAGCCTGGCAGACCCTTCCTCCCTCTAAGTAGCTGCCCCAGAGTCACAGATCTAACTGGGATTGTGCAATTTTAGAGTCATTTGTTCTTTTATTCATTCAATGAAGATCAAGTACCTCCTTTACGACAGTACTGGAGATCCACTGGGGAGCAAAAAGCCTGGGCCCTTGTCCCTAGGGGTGAAGAGTCTCCCGGGAAGGGGGACATTAAGTGAGCTCTCATGATGAAATACATTGAGTGCTGTGAGAGGAGAAGGATAAGGAGAGACCCCAAGGACGCGACATTTAACCTGGGACCTGCTTTGGGGTGCACAAGTCAGTGGGAGAAGAATCTATAAAAGCCGGCAGCTCAGGAGGAGGTTGATGAACCTGAGGGACGAGGGTTCAGTGGGGCTGGGACAGGAGTGCAGTTGAGTGGGTCAGGGAGAGAGGAGGGGCCGGATACTGGAGGCCTTTGGAGGAGGCATGGGAGAGTTTGGACCTTATTCTATAGGTAACTCAGGACCACGGAAGGATGTGGAGCATCGCTGAGGAGAACCGGAGGCTGCTATGGCTGCATGGTGGAGGGCTGCATGGAAGGGGTGGAGCCAGAGGCAGAAGAGCCCTTGAGGAGGTGACAGAGAGGTATGGGTCAGTGACGATGCCACTCCAGATGGGCACAGGGGAGGGGATGGAGAAGAGTGAACCGACAGGAGATAGTTTAGAAAGCAGAGATTATTAAACAGGGACAAGTATAGAAGGACTAGTTAACAATGACCCTTTGATTAAAATCGGGGGCGGAAATGGGAGGGAGGTGGGGAGCACTGGGGGGGCAGGGCTGGGAATATAAAACAGAAAACTGTACTTGAATAAGAATTAAATAAAAAAAAGAAAAGAAAATAACAACAACAACAAAAAAAAACAATGACCCTTTGGATTCTGGCCAGTGTGGCTCACTTGGTTGGAGCATCGTCCGATACACCAAAAGTTTGTGGGTTCTACTCCTGGTCAGAGCACATACCTGGGTTGCAGGTTTGATCCTGCTTGGGGAGTGTGTATGGGAGGCAACCAAATGATGTTTTTCTCACATTCACATTTATCTCTCTCTCTCTCAAAAATCAATAAACATATTTAAATTTTCAAAAAAAGAATGACCCTTCAGAACTAGTTGTCATGTGGTTTTTCATATCCTCGTACCTTATACATAGAAGCTAGACCCCAGATCTTAGACAGCTGACATGATCCCACTACTCATTCTACTGCTCCCCCCTCTGGCTGAGGATCCCCATCCTTCACTCGTCCATGACCCTAACTTCAGCACTATTCATTCAAAAGTGTTTACCTAGCACCTCCTGTGCGCCAGGTACTGGTCTAGCTGTTGGGATCTACAGCCATGAACAAGTCAGAGAAGATTCTGCCCTCCTAATTTCTAACATTTTAATGGAAAGACAATAAAAAACAGACAAAAGGAGGTGATTTCAGAGAGAAGTGTTATGAAAGCAGTAAGTAACACAGGGCGATATGACATGGAACTCCTGGGCACAGGAGTAGAGAGCCCAGTGGGCAGGTGCATGGGTTACACATGGGAGATTGTGGGAAGAAAGCAAGGAATCCCCTTGGTCATGGACAAGCTGCAGGGGTCACCTGTTGGGAGCCCTTTGGATGTGTCCTTTCCCCACTTTTTGGTCCCCAGGCCACCCTCTCAGTGTGGACAGTGGAAAGGCATTACCAGCCTGTCTTGTCCTGGCTGTGAGGTGCACTGCCTCTCTCTAGATAGCTTTTTCTCTCCAAGTCTGAAGATGCCTTCTCAACACTGGGCCACCAAGGTGGGCCACCCAGGTGTTCCAAGGTGGACATCTCTTCCCTTGGTCCCAGGAAACTTATACTTCTTTCTTATTTTTATTCTCCAAAGAATACAGGGTTTCAAGCTTTCTGGTTTTTTTTTTCATGGCCAAAGTGATTAAAGAAAATGAGGAGGATGGGGATTATTACAAATAGGGACCCAGAGAGACCTGAAGAGTCCTTCTGGCTGATGGAGCTCCCCAGTCATCTAACACCACGTCTGAAATCCTACTATTACTGAGCCTCCTCTTCAGGTTAATCATACTTCTCTTCAAATGCAAATGTGGCTGGAACAGGCATTGCTCGTTAGTCTCAACTTACACATCAACAGCTTTGCCATCCCCTAATATGAGGAAATCAGCCAGCCTGCCAGTTCCGTGCCTCGAGGGAGTAGAAAGGGCACTGATTTGGGAGCCAGAAAAAATTCAGCCTTGGAGTCTTAGCTGTGTCTCTTACCAGCTGTATAATCTCGAGAAGTTTCTTCATTTACTCGGACCTCGGCTTCCCCATTGTAAGTGGGGCCTGAAACAGCACTTGAAGATTAAAGGCAATGGAAGCGAGGCGCGCGGTGCAGCGCTTGGGCCGCGGTGCTCAAAAAGTTCCCTTCCTTTCCTTCCCTTGATCTTTTCCTCCAGCATCGTCTTTCTGCCTGGCCTGACCAAGCTCCTCCTCCTCCTCCTTTGGTCATGCCTGGTTATTAAGTGAGTCTTGGCTGCGACATGGCCTATGGCAACCTCTCTTTGCAGGAGCTGCCAAATGTCAGCCCCACTATAATAAAACTTTCTTTCCCTTCGGGCTTGGAGGAGGACTGGACAGTCTGATTGTGCCCGTCCCTCCGTGATTAAGGTCTGCAATCAGCGCGGCTGCTTGATGGCATCAGAGCTGGCTGATTAGCAGGGTGCACTTTGGCCTCAGGTTAATGGATGGTCTCACACTGTGGCTGCAGAGTAATTACCAGTTGAAAGGTCTGAGGCCAGGGCTCCATGGTCTTGGGGAGGTCTGGCCCCATTGAAATGCAGCATCAGGAAAATAATCTAGTATCAGCCAGCAGCAGATAGCTAAGGTGGGGGCTGAGGACCCCATGAATGTGGTCTCAGACCTCCAGGCTCAGGCTCAATCTGGCCAGATGAACTCTACCTGTCTTAAGGGAGGCAGGACATGGGTGTGGCAAGAGCAGGGTTTCTGGTCAGGCAGACGTGGGAGAAATTCCAGCTGAGCCTATGGGATCTTTGGCAGGACATTTGACCTCTTTGTGCTTCAGTGTCCTCGTCCATGAGGTGAGTTTGAAACATTGGCCCTGTTGGGTCAGTGTGGAGCTCGCTCAGGTCTTTCCAGCCCCTGGTGCATGGCCTGCTCAGCACGGATGTGCTCTCCTCCTGCCACGCAGCATGTCCCTGGTTGGTCGCAATTCTTCTGAGTCTCTCCCCAGACTGCTCCTGACCCCCGATTGACTTTACAAATATTTACTGAATATCTGTTGTGTTCCAGGCATGATGCCAGGTGCCGAGATAGGACATTGTTCCAAATTCAAGGAGCTTGTGGTCTTGTGGGAGTGTCAGGCTAAGGAGCCAACTGCTGTGACAATGCCATGAGAGAGGACCGACACTCAGAGCTGCAGCCCTTACCCAGACTGCAAGTCAGAGGTGCTTCCGGGAGGGGCTGGTTGCACACCTAGCGCTGCAGGTGGAGATGAGCAGAAATAACGTTGTAGGCCATGAGAACCTCTGATGCAAGGGAAGAGGAGGGGCATGGGGCATGTTGTACGGCAGGAATGAAAAGGGCTCAGGGTCTGAAACACTGCTGGGTGAGAGAGCTCATGGAGGAATGATTGAACAAGGGAGTAAGCAAGGAAAGGCAAGCGTGAGGGCGTGAACAGAGGAATTGTTGAATGGGAGAATGAGTGAGTGAAGGACTGAATGAGCCATTGAGAGAACGAATGAATGCCTTCAGGGCTTTGCTCTGCCAGTTAAAGGTACCAGCCATCTTCTATCTTGCTTACCATATTGAAAACTGCAGTCTCCCCATTCTCAATCACCTTTTCCCTCTGTCGCTTAGTTTTTTTTGTAACATTCAACATTCTTTAAGTAGATAAAATTTCCCGATTTGTTATATGAATTGTTTATTGCCTGTGTCTCCCCTTTATCTACTAGGCAGTAATTTTTTTCAGTTTAATTTACTTACATTTCCCTGATATAAGTGCCTGGGCACATAGCAGGTGCTCAAGAAATGTTTGCGGAATGAATGAATCACATGACAAGAGAGTGAGGGAATGAGGGAGAGTGTTCTCAGGGCCTGAACTTCTGGGGCCACTTCTCAGGCCCCATGGCCATGTTCCAGTGAATGAATGCTCCCTACCTTCTTTCTAGATCTTTCTTTTCAGAACTCAGCAGACTGGGCACGTGGAACCTCAAAGAGGCTTCTGTGGCTCTCTTGGCACCTCCTGCCCTGGGCTGGCCTTGTCGAAGTGGTGGCTGCTCCTGAAGGAAAGAGGAAAGATAGATAGGTGGCAAGGAAGCAGGAGCTGCAGCTGAAAGTAATTCTGTCCCCCTCCAGCAATCTCAGCAGTGGACACTCAGCAGAAGACCCAGCAAGGGAAAAAAGTGACCAAAAAAATCAGGGCCGATTTATCATCTTTGAAGCATGTTGAGCAAGCTACTGGAGCTCCTTGGATTTGAAGGACTCCCCCTTCTCCCACCATACAGAACAATCACCACTAAATGCCTCTGCCCTGGCACAGCTGAGCGTGGGCATCACTGCTGCCAATTAAGGGGCTCCCTGCTAGGGGGGTTGATCGGTGATGGCTGTGGGGGGAGGGGCAGTGGGGCAAATGGAATCGTTAAAATGGGAGCACAAAGGGGGCAGGACAAGTTCAAAAGAAATTAAGGCACAGAGAAATTCTGCCTTTCTGGGGTGCTGATGCTCAGTGTTGGGCTGGGCACCTCTGGCGGGATTCACCTCCAGTCCAGGTAGATGGTAATGAGTGGATGGCTGAGGGAAATGGGGTCCACCTACAGGCAAGGCTTGCAGGGCTACCCCAGATAGCCTCGTGGCTGCTCAGCCTCCCTCTCCTCAGTTAGCCAGCTCATGGCAAGGAATGGTTGCAATGGTTTCTAGACCTCGCCGATCCATGCTTTACCCCAACCCAATGCTTCAATCTGCTCTTCCATGTAAGAGGTCTGATGACCCCTGCTTTCATGCCTCCTGTGACAGGGAGCTCCTTCCCTCCTGCGGCAGCACCTCCCTCATATTGGTATAGCCCAGACTCTTACAGAGTCTTTACGATGACAGTGATGGCAGAGTCTGGGTTTACTGAGCACTTACTACGTGCTAGGAACTGTGCTAGGAGCCATTCAGCATCAGTTGCCCCACTGTCCTCTGTTCTCCACTCTCCAGCCATCTAACTCCTCCCCATTCAGGGCCTTTGCACAGGCTGTTCCCTCTGTCAGGAGCACTGTTCCCACCTCTCTCACAGAGCATGGGTGGGGTGCATGGGACAATGAATGCACAAGCACCTAGTGTCTTGCTGACAATAGTGAGGGCCCAGCAAATGACAGCTGTGTTTATTGTCCACCCCCCAGGACCAGCTTCGGCTGACCATGAAATAAACTACTTTTCTTCTCAGAGGCCAATGGCGATAACACGTCTTTTATCATCCACCTAGATAGATACTTACTCTCCATTTCTCAAGGTTTTAAAAGTATCTCAGATCTAGGGGGTGTGGTGAGAAAGTGTTTTCTCAGCCTGGCTTCATTGAAAGGCAGCAGTTTAATCTTGTTGTTCATCACCCCCACCATCATCTTCACCGTTGCTATGGTCACTATCAACACCACCATCACCTTGACCACCACCACCATCAAGATCACCTTCATCATCATTAAAGGCTATTTACTGTATTTTGAGTCACCTATTTTGTGCCAGACATTTCTATCAGACGTTTTACATCTGTTTTTCTCTAATATTCCCAATATCTTTTCCAGCTGAGGAGACTGAGGCTGAGAGAAACAAAATAGCTTGCACAGGTTCTGCTGCTACTGAATGCCCCAGTCAGGATTTGAACCCACGTCTGTCTGGCCTCAGTGCCTGGGTGATCTTCCTTGGGCCACCGGTCCACACATCTTTAGTTTCCTGTTCCTTCTACCAGTTTAACAACGCACCTCTATAAAATTCTCACTGTCCATTAGAGTCTGTCATGTGTACGGAACAACAGTAACAAATCGAAGTTTAATTCAGGGCTGACCTCTCCAGAGCTTGAAGTCACTTCTTACTTTTAGACCTTTTCCAATAAATGCCTCTCCACCTGTATTTCTTTCACCTTGGGCTTAGGCTGTTGGCTTTGGGATCAAAGTGCAGATGTGTGACATCCATCGTTACACAGCAAGTGCTGCATAGTTTCTGGGCCCTGCCTCACTTGAACCCCGTTCCCCCCGGCCCCCACCACGCTGGAGCCCCCAGAGCCCCACCTGGGTCTGCCTCCTGCTGCCAGGGCTAGAACTTCTGATGTGAGACAAGAGGGGCCTCAGTTTTGTGCTCTGCCATCCCAGGCCCTTCCAAGGGGTCCTGTTTTCTATCCCAAGTCATGTTTCTACCTTGGCGCCTCCTGCTACCCAAGCCCTTCAGTGGAATCCCTAGTCTTGCTGCTGTTGGCCTTTGTGACTGTCCCTCTCTACCTGAAGCCCTGGTGGTTCAGGCCAGCGGTTACTCGAAAGGTCACCTCATCTCTTTTCCTGACCCAGTCTGCTGTCTCCACTGCGAGCGTTGGCCTCATTCTCTTCTGTGGCCTGGGAAACTGGGCAAGCTCCACCCCAGCTCCCACATCCCCAGGGCAGTAATTTCTCTGGCTCCCTCTCTGGACAGCAAAATGAGGCTGGCTTCCTCTAGCCTCACCTTAGTCAGAGGGTGAGTCTCTTATTTCGGGTCACAAACATTCCACGAGGTGTCCAAGCCTTCCATCCTCTGCTCTGGGGACCTTGAAAGCATCAGAGACCCTAGGACTGTAGGTGGTTTTCATGGGCTGAACCAATCAGAGGCACAATCTGTGGAACACAGACAAATGCCACTGCCAGCTGGGTGTCCATTGGCTGATCTCAGGCCAGCAGGGTCCCCCCGGATGCTACAGAGTCAGTCTGTGCTCCTGTACCCCCTGACACTGCAGGCACACGTTCCCTTTCTTCCCCTGGACAAACCTCCACTCTACCCTCTCTGGTCCTCTTGGTTCCTTCCCAACATTTTCCTCTCCTGTTTTTCTTTCCCCTGTCCTCTGTCATCTTTGTAGTCAGGAAAATCTAGCTCTGCTGGTGTACATCTTCTTTTTTGCATTTGTCCGTGTTCACAACTATCTTTGTTTTATCCTCCACTGAGGATGACTTATCTCTACATGTGCAGCAAAGGAGCAGAGTGGAGGAGAGACCTTTGGGGTCCAATGGAAAGAATTCAGTGGTCCCAGAGTCTGGGAGCACGCACCTAGGTTAATATGTACAAGCACTCCCACAATGCATTTCCCGTAAGAGCGAGGACTGGGTCTCATTTACCTTTCTCCCCACAATGGCTAAGTAGTGCCAAGCCTACAGCAGGTGTTCAACGAATGCTGTGAGTGACAGAATGAATGCAGGTCTAGTGTTTTGACACTGATTTCTACCTGCCACTATGTCTGGATGCTCCTCCTGGACACCTGGGACCATGCTAACTCCTCTTGGGAACCTGTGGCTCAGAATGTCTAAGTAAGTCCCCTAAGTCACCTGAGTCACAAGTGGTGAAGCCTGAAAGTGAACTCTGGTCTTCTTGGCTGATGCTCCTTCAGTGCGTCAATCATCTCTCATTCTCCCTAAAGAGCCAGAGAACTATCTCAGGTCTGCTTTACTTGCATGCATGCTTATTGGCTATAATTATTTAGGTAAGTACTTACTCTCTTTGTACTTGGTTTCCTCATCTATAAAATGGGGATAATAACAGTCTCTACCTAAAGATTACTATGAATCACTAGATAATTATATATAAAAAACATAGTATTGAACACAATAGCATTATACGCGTGTTAGCCATTACTATGATTACTGGTAATAGTGGGGTAAGCATCTATTTTAATGTTCTCATTATTCTTCAGGACCCCACTCAAGTGCCACCTCTCCTGTGAAGTGCCCTTACTCCCCATCAGATTCACAGTCTCTCTTTCCTCCTTACTCCCATAGTTCTTTGTTTTCTTTTGTTGCAGTATTTCTATGTGAGCCTCTCTCACTGGACTGAGCAATGGAATAGCAAGTGCGTCTCACTCATCCCTGGGATCCAACATAGATAACGGGTCCTCTATAAATGCGCAGTGAATTGTCTGGGGCCTGAAGGAATTATCTCCATTCAGCAAACCTGGTGGGCTCTTTGGGCTTTCTCCAGAAGAGGGAGGGTTAAGTGAGCCATCCCCAAAGAGGCTAGAAGGTAGGTTTTTGGCTCCAGGAAAGCCTGCCTCTGCTTCCGCTTCCAAAGCATTCATCATCACTCCTGCCTCCTGCCTAATGAACACCCGAAGTGATTTTCTATTGCTTGTAATTCACCAAAATTGTTCTAACATTTGGTAGGGCCCGGAAATTGACAGTCTAATACCCCAGTTCGCCTGTCTGCCTCCTTGACTTGTAGAAGGCTGAGGTGATTGCTTCTCCTGCAATGATTATCCTGGAGCTTCAGAAGGAATGAACAATTGGAAAGGTTAGAGACAGGGACTGGAGGGGAGAAGGCAGGGCGGGGATTTGGGAAAACTTGGGCGGGCAGCTGCATTTGAAGTGAGCTGGAGCCTGATCTGAACCCTTTGGGGGAGGATGGTGGAGATATAACCCCTTCCCGTGCTAACTATTTCCAGTTCTCAGAAAGTCTCAACAACTGTTGGAACCCAAAGTGACAGAACAGAGAGCACATTTGTCCCTTTAAGAATTGGTTGGGGCCTTCTGGAATTTCCTGGCCACACCCTCTCATTTTATAGATAAAGAAACGGAGGAATCTAGTCAAGTGCTATATAGTAGGCATACTAATTAGCTATAATTGTAACAATGCTGTGTAACAAACATCCTTAAACCTCCGCAGCTTATAACGGCCATTCATTCTTAGGCTCACGAGCCTGCTTGTTAGCTGTGGTGGAGCTAGTCTATGCTGGGTTTCACTGGGTGACTCTTACACATTGTGGCTGGCTGGGCTTGACTACAGACTGTGGTCTTGTTTGAGGACTAGGCTGAAGGACAGCAGATACCTGGACACTATCTCATGACAGATCACCAGAGCACAATAGCCCAGCCAATCTACCCAAGACATGTAAGGCCTGTGCTTACAATCACATCTGCTGGCATTCCATTGGCCAAAGAGAGTCACATGGCCCAACGCAGCATTGACTGGCAGGGAGGGGGAGCAGGGTGAGTATTTACTGAAAGCTAACTTGCATAGTGACCTAGCCTTTAAGGAAGGTTAATTTAAGTTTTGGAGCCTGACTTTGGGTTAAAGGTATGCCTATTCCTGGACCAGTCGACCCTGAACAGAGAGTCACAGGTCAGGAGCCACTGAGCAAGCCAGTCTCAAAGGACCCTGTCTGAACCATGTTTGGTGAGTGTCTGCATGTGTCAGTGGGATTGCCCAGATTTTTACCTGAGGGCACCACAGGGCTATGGGAAGAACGTGAGCTCAGGAGTCAGATGGACTGAATTGTCCACAGAAGAGAGAATCTAAACTCTCCTGTGACATCTAAGGGCCTCATGGCCTGGCTTTGCTCCCCTGTCTGACTTCACCTTGCCTTTCTGTCCCCCTCCCGCCGCCCTCATCCTGGACTTCCTCTGGTTCCTGGGACACAGCAAGCTCCTTCCTGCCTCAGCTCTCTACTTGCTGTTCTCTTTGTCCAGCAGGGTCTTGCCTTAAGTATTCATGTGGCTGGTTCCCTTTTATCATATAGACTCCAGCTCAAATACCTCCTGTTTGTGGAGGTCCTTCTGACCCATTGGATTTAAAATTGCACTTCCATCACCCTCTCTTACCACTTGTTCTTATTTTCTTCCTCGCCTTTGACATGATTAAAAATAATCTTGTACGTTTTCTTATTTACTATGTGTCTCCCCTTTAGAGAATAAGTTTTGTGAGGGGAAGAATTGATTCTGATTCAGAGCGCTTTCCAGCGGCTAGAATGGTGCCTCATTCGCAGAGGGTGCTGCGTAAATATTTGTTGGACACTGAATGAAAGAACAAATAAAGTAGCTGACTAACCTAACACAAGTTAGGTTAGTTCCTTCAGTCTGAGAACTCAGGCTTTTATTTCCCCCTGCAAAATGGGTCCACTAACGCAGTTGTTGCTACTTGACAGGGTTTGGGGTACTGTATGTACAACTGTTCAGCAGGAGCCAGGTACATAGCTGGTGTTACGAGCAGAGAATTTTGCCCAGGAATAATTATTTTTATCTTAGCCCAGGGCTTCCTCCACTACCTGCTCCAGCCCAGTGCTCTTCTCTCTACCCAGTGCTCTCCTGGCAGGTGCTGGCCATCCCTGTCTCTCCATCCTCAAGGTGCCAGGAACGCCAAGAACATGGTTGTGGCAATGAAGGGAAATGATATTGAAAAGGATGCTTAATTCTAAAGGATTGTCCCCAGACCCAGAAACGACACATTAAATCAGAGCCCTTCCCATAACTCATAGTCTATCTCCATGGAAATGGGCACCATATGGAGTTAATTAGTAGAACAACAAAGCAATCAATTAGTTCCTTAATTAGTTTTACTAAGAAATGATAACAAATAAACACCAACACTGTATTCCAACTAATGCCTGAGCTGCAGTGATAGTTTAATGGCCTTGGGAAGCCAGCTCAGGCACTGGGCTGCTGAGAATGGAAATTTATTCCCACGATATTGACAGGTTCCCTGGTCTCCATCCAGTTTGCATGTTTCATCTTTATGATCAATTATTTACAATATCTGAACGCAGTTGGGGGTCATCTGGGAGCTTTTCTTTCTAGATGGGGGTGGGGGGGAATGCAATAACTCAAATTATATGAAGCCACCAGGCTCTGAAATGATTGTTCCCTGAGTCATTTATTTGACAAATATCTACGGGGCATTTTGTAGGTGCCAGACATGGCGCTGGGCATGGGGTAGGGAGGGGAGTAAGAAGTGAGGGGCTGAGGGGCTCACATTAAGGAGTGGGGGAGGCATCAGAAAAATAAACAAACACCTGTGCCACCCATCTAGTTAGTGCTGGGGTGGGGGTTCCACGGAGCCCAGGGATGGGACTCGGGGCTGTGGGAGGGCAGGGGAGGCTTTAGGTTGCGGCTGAGCCCACAGGGTTGAGTGAGATGACGATTCTGCTAAGCAGGTAGTCTGATCAGTGGAAGGAGCGTGGTGCTGGGATGTAGAGAGCTCAGACTCCCCAGGCTCATGGCTGCATCAAGACACATCTAGTTCCTCGTCTGCACAATGGAGAGAATGGTGCCCAAGCTTCTCCTCTCAAAGGGTTTTTATGAGAATCGAATAGATGTGGAAGCTTGTTGTAAACCACACGGGGCTTCACACGGCCAGATAGAAGACCTGAGCAGAAGACTGAAGATGAGAGCGGAACGTGAATGGAAGACTTCATCTTCCCGGGGGACCTGCAAGGGGAAGGACACTCCAGAAACACACAGGGTATATCTTTATCTGTATCTACAGCTGTATCTGTGCTTGTGGATATGCACACACATATACGTATGCACACATAGGGCGCACATGGATATATCTCTATCATCTATAATCTATCGAGGAAAATTTAGTTTAAGAGTTAATGCTCAACAGTGACAAAAATAACAGAAGCAGTGAAAACGAAGTCTCCTCCTGCCTATCCCTGACTCTCAGTTGCAAAATTCCTAGAAGCAGCACAGTTTTTTCAGCACCCCTCAAGGGGCACAGAAGAGGCACTCTATTCAAGTAACACATTTTCATAAATTCTTTCTTTTCCCCAAAACACACTGTTGTGCCCTGATACTTTGTCACTTATTATAACCTAGCCAATGGTCCACTTTAGTTCTTTGAATCTACCGCATTCTTTCTAATGGCCAGATGCTATTTTCCCATGAATGTATCTTAATTTATTTAAGCCATCTCCTTTTAATGAACATTTAAATTGTTTCCACATTTTGCTGCCATGACTGATGAGTACTCTAGGTTCCTTGTGAAACTGCAGATAATAGATCTGGTTTCCTATTTCTTGGGAATGAATCTGTTGGCTAACTTTATCTTTATTGATAGTTTGGGGGGTAATTGGTACCTCCCCTTTATTTATTTATTTTTTACCTTTTTTGTTTATGGCCGGTAAGGACTTAAACTGGTATAGAATCATTGATCAAAAAAAATACACATGTGGAATCTAAGGTCAGTGTCGCGGGGGTTCCGGCTCCACTCTCTACGGTTGCAGGAACAGAAACAAGTATTAACACACTGGAACATGAGTATTAACAACAGTCTCGTCCAGGGTGGACACAATCCCCACTCTCTATTCTTTATCCCTACACAGGTTTTGGACCACGTGACAGTCTTCTGGTCCACTAATTAGCTATGACCAATGCTCCCTTGGAACAATCTGAGCAAAGACAACCAACAGGGAGCCCTGGAAGGTAAGTCCTACATGACAGGGAGATGCCAGCCACACGGGGCTGGAGAGAAGCAGAAGAGCCGGGCTGAGGAAGAGGCACAGGGAGAAGCAGACACCGTGTGGTCTGCAGCCTTGGCTTCTGGTCCCTTTCTGCTTCGCTCCCCTGAGCCTGCTGAATTCTCTCTTGGCCTGAGCTATCAAACAACCTCAAGGTCAAACAATAGATAAGGATGTTCTTCCTTTCCTGTACGATTGAAAGTGACTGGAATCCCATCTAGACGTAATGTGTTAAATTGATCACTAGTCCTTGAATGTTATCAGTTTTGACTTAACCAAATCCTGGTTTTCTCTCCAGGCTTAAGCAACACTTATCTTTCTATCACCTTTGGACACTTTTAACTGAAGATACTTTTCCTGGAGCTTGTCCATAGGCTCTGGGGTTTATATGCCAATATGGGCTCAAAGCCTTGGCAAGGTAGCTTGAGTTGGAGGTGGCAGCGTGGGTTCTGGTACTAGAGACTTGGGTTCAAATCCCAGCTGGGCCATGTGCTATTTAAGACATCTCGAACAACTTATTTAATCCTTTTTAGTTTTCTTGTTTGTAAAATGAAAATAATCATACTAACCTCACTGAGTTATGGTGAGGCTTATGCAGGGAATGTTTTAGAAGAATGTTCTCCTATGTAGAAAATAATATGTGTTTCTCCTATTATTAGTTTCTTATATGTGCTGGCCTCAGGATTGTTAGCAAAACATCCCTTTGAACCATTAGTTGCTTAGTGAGCACGATGCCCTCCTCTATGTGTTTGTTTCTCCTAGTTTGAGCTAACTCGAGGGAGAGATTGCTATGGAGAATGTAAAGCAAGCAGCTTTTCTTCTGTTTTTAGCATCTCCAATTAAACAAAGGAAAACAGTACAAACACAGCGTTTCCCCACCCCAGGAAGGGTGAACCTCTAGCCAGACCCTCAAGTTTGCCCCTAGTTTGAAGAAAATAATTTTACCCTCTCACATCCAATCAATATCTTTCCTGAGTCTATTGTGAACTGAAAATTTAAATACAATTGTCTCCTTAGCAACCATCCTTCCATGGTCTGTCTTGTTGCCTTTGAAAGAGCTTGCAGTTACAAAATTCACAGTTTTAGCCAGAAACTTTTTTTTTTCCCTGCAGGAACTAGCTTCTCTTTCAAAACAAACTCTTTGAAAAATGGGAAAATGTAATGGGATTTCTAAAGTAAAAGTTTAATTTTTTTTCTAATTATAGAGGTAATTGAACAGGATTTTAAACAGAGATGAAAGAGGTTTTATTGCCTCTGCTGGTAGGTCCAGGATAGTTTATATGGGGAAGGGAACAGAGGACAAGTAGAGCCCAGTTAGACTCAAGGGATCGTGGGGCTGGAGGAAGGTGTAGGGATGATTTAGTCTGATCTTTAATTTCTCCCCCTATGTTTTATAAGTGAGAAAAGAGAAGTCCTGAGAGATTTCCCAGCCATGCCCAAGGGCACACAGCTTCTAGGATGAGAGGCCAAGCTGGGATTCAAACCCTGCCCTCCGTCTCTAAGCCCAAAGTGCTCTTGTGGCTAAAGTATGTCCTCTGAGATTTCCAGAGGGAGGCGCTAGTGTACAGATTCAAAGAGCACGGGGCCTTAAAACCAGGTAAACCCACATTCGAATCACTGGATATGGTGACCAGCTGTACTAGTCTGGCCAACACGAGAGGAGGTTTCTAAGACAGTAGATGTCAATACAAGAAACTTGCAAAACTTGAAGCGTTTTTATGAATTTATTTGAGCCAAACTGATGACAGTTGCCAGGAACCAAAACCTCAACAAGGAAGTGCTCTGAAAAATGGCAGTTTTGTACCTTATTTTATACATTAGGATAAAAGAAGGAGACATTTGCCCTGGCTGGTGTAGCTCAGTGGATTGAGCTCGGGCCTGTGAACCACAAAATGGCGGTTCGATTCCCAGTCAGGGCACATGCCTGGGTTGCAGGCCAGTTCCCAGCAGGGGATTCACAAGAAGCAACCATACATTGATATTTCTCTCCTTCTCTCCTTCCCTTCCCCTCTAAAGATAAATAAATAAAATCTTTAAAAAAAAAACAGAAGGAGACATTAAAGGGTTACATGAAATCCACCAGTGATAGATTAGGGAGGTGGGAGAAAGCAAAGTGGGAAATCTCTGAGATTGGGTAAAAGGTAAAAGAAATAGATACATACTTCTTTTACATTGGTGGATATAGGATAGTTGACAGTCAACAATCAACATGATAACAATAACAGTGAGGGGATTTGTGGTCTCTGCTCTGGTAGTTGGTGGGGGGCTGACTGGAGAAAATTACTTTGATATCCCAAAGGTATGTTATCAGGTATGTTATAGTAGATGCAGAAAAAGAGGAGGGAAAAAGAAAAACACAGACAGGCTCAGTTAAGGTAAAGCTTGACCTTTGTTCGGGAAAACCGCTGGCCCAAGACATGACTGCTCTCCATGAACTGTTTTTAGTTAGGAAGTTTTAATTTCAGACCATCCTAGGGGGTTACTTTAGGTCTCTGAGTTTGTGAGGCCTGCCATGCAGGCCTCCCCGGAGTTTGCCATGTTTATTTTTTATTTTTTAAAATATATTTTATTGATTATGCTATTACAGTTCTCCCTTTCCCCCCCTTCATTCCCCTCAACCCTGCCCACCCTCTCCCACCCACATTCCCCACCTTTAGTTCATGTCCATGGGTCATAAGTTCTTTAGCTTCTACATTTCCTACACTATTCTTGCCCCCCCCCCCATCTATTTTCTACCTACCGTCTGTGCTACTTATTCTCTGTACCTTTCTTTTCCCCCCTCCCCTCCAACTCCCCTGTTAATAACCCTCCATGTGATCTCCATTTCTGTGTTTCTGTTCCTATTCTAGTTGTTTGCTTAGTTTTTTTTTGTTTTTGTTTTAGGTGTGGTTGTTAATAATTGTGAGTTTGTTATCATTTTACTCTACATTTTTTAATCTTTTTCTTAGATAAGTCCCTTTAACATTTCATATAATAAGGGCTTGGTGATGATGAACTCCTTTAACTTGACCTTATCTGAGAAGCACTTTACCTGCCCTTCCATTCTAATTGAAAGCTTTGCTGGATAGAGTAATCTTGGATGTAGGTGTTTGGATTTCATGAGTTGGAATACTTCTTTCCAGCCTCTTCTTTCCTGCAAGGTCTCTTTTGAGAAATCAGCTGATAGTCTGATGGGAACTCCTTTGTAGGTGACTGTCTCCTTATCTCTTGCTACTTCTAGGATTCTCTCCTTCATTTTAATCTTGGGTAATTATGATGTGCCTTGGTGTGTTCCTCCTTGGGTCCACCTTCTTTGGGACTCTCTGAGCTTCCTGGATTTCCTGGAAGTCTGTTTCCTTTGCCAGATTGGGGAAGTTCTCCTTTATTATTTGTTCATATAATTTTTCCACTTGTTGCTCTTCCTCCTCCCCTTTTGGTACCCTTATAATTCAGATGTTGGAATGTTTAAAGATGTCCTGGAGGTTCCTAAGCCTCTCCTCATTTTTTTTGAATTTTTATTTCTTCATTTTTTTCCTGTTTGGTTGTTTCTTTCTTCTTTCTGGTCCACTCCATTGATTTGAGTCCCAGTTTTCTTCTCATCACTGTTGGTTCCCCGTGCATTTTCCTTTATTTCACTTAGCATCGCCTTCATTTTTTCATGTAATTTGTGACCAAATTCAACCAATTCTGTGAGCTTCCTGATCACCAGTGCTTTGTTTTTTTTTAAATATTTTATTTACTTATCTTTAGAGAGGAAGAGAAGGAGAGAGGGAGAGAAATATCAATGTATGGTTGCCTCTCATGCGTCCCCTGCTGGGAACTGGCCTGCAACCCAAGCATGTGCCCTGACTGGGAATTGAACCTCGATACTCTGGCTTGCAGGCCCACGCTCAATCCACTGAGCTACACCAGCCAGGACCAGTGCTTTGAACTGTGCATCTAATAGGTTGGCTATCTCTTCTTCACTTAGTTGTATTTTCTCTGGGGCTTTAATTTGTTCTTCTGTTTGAGCCATTTTCAGTCAGGTCCTGCCTGTTATGTATGAGGGGCAGAACCTTAGGTGTTCACCAGGGCAGGGTGACCCAGTCACTGTGTTGTAGTGCTGTATGTGGGGGCAGGGTCCAAGTGGGAGCAACGGAGCTTGTCATGTTTAGCCTGTGGCCCCCTTTTCATCCATCAGGACTTCCAGTGCTCAAACTAGGAAAATCTTGGGCAAACCTGGACAAGCACGTCACCTTAAAGCTAAACCAGTCTTTCAGTGATTTGGGGCAATTCGGGCTTCAATCTCCTCATTAGTGGTGAATTATAATAGTTCATCTCTTGAGGTATTGAGAGGATAAAATAAAATAACTACAGGAAATGTGAGTTTCTATCCTTCTTTCCTCTCCTGATTTATTTTACCCAATAAGAAGCTCTTGAATGTCTTTAGCTGGAAAAAAAGCTATATTCGATTTAAAAGTGATAATGTGGTTCTTCTCCATGTTGGTCCAGACTGGGGGAGGCAGAAGACTGAGATCCTCATTCCAGAAAGTATGATATTCAGAGATATAGTCCTTGGAGACTCCCCCAAATGCCACCTACAACGTGAAGAATCAAAATTAGCTTCTTGGCTGCTTTTGGCAACTGTGATTAATCATTTTATAATGAGACAGTCAAAGCACACTATTTATTTGCATGGGATCAGGAAGATTACAGAATATAACATTTTCATAAATTTGTTAAGATTCTAGGTACACGTTAGTATGATGAATAGTTTAGGCTGGGGTAGATGTTTTCATTTCAATAAAGTTATTTTGGGGATATATTTACATGATGAAATAACCTATTATTTATCCAACTGCATTTTTATGAACTAATTTTTCTTTTTGTGCCGACTTGCAATGGTGATTCATTACTTTTTGCCCTTCAATTTTTCTTTTAGTATGAATGGTTTCTTGTTTTAAAGGGTATGTCTCCCTTCAGATCCATCAACCAGTTTTGCATGGGATCTTTGCTCTAAGCTGCTTTCAAGAATCTGAGTAATTTAAATATTAAAATGAGTCGTTTTATTGTAAGTGTGTCTGGGCTCTACCACTTACTGGGTCTGTGACCTTGGGCAAGCCATTATTTCTCTCTGAGACTCAGTTTTGTGATTCAGAGACTTGGGCACAGAATAGGTGCTCAATTGGTATTTGCCAAAGAGTAAATGGAGGACTGCACATGAGGCGAGAGTGAAGAGATTTGTTTGGCTGTGGGAAAGGTTTAGGTGGGGAGGGTCGAATCAAAGCATGCTTCTTTTCTTTTGATGGGAGTTAAGTCTGTTATCTGCCAGAAAGAGGTAGACCAAAACTTTTCTTTTTGTACCAGTCTGCCATTTATCTTCAATGTTCAGAAGAAACTATTGATTCTTGAAAGCGTTGGAAACCTGCAACTTTAATGAATTTGGGGAATTAAATTCCTCAGGAAAAAAATTTTTATTGCAGGCAAAAATTTTGTTTCTGCTGCCTTCAAATAAACCAAGCCACCTAACCAAAAAATGAAGTAGAAGAAGGTTGTAATTCTATGCAGAGAGTGTGATTAAGTAGATTAGTTATAGAGACAATTCAGAAGAGAAAGTAGAATAAAAAAGAACTAAGCCCAGGAGTTCCAGGTTCAAATCTGCATTGCTGTGTGACCTGAAGCAAGTCACACACTTCTCTGGGTCTTAGATTCCTCATCTGTATGATTAGGAAACTGCGTGCAGTGGCCTTTGGTTATTTAAAGTTTAAATAATTTAGTCCAGTGTTTCTTGAAATGGGCTCATTAGACTTTGGTGTCTATAAGCATATTCTTGAGGCTCCTTGAGTTATGAGAATAATTTTTTGCTTTCATTTCTCTTTTATTTTTATAAGTTTTATAGACAGAGCTTCTCTAGCAGTGCTAATTCATCACTGAAAGCCAATTTCATAGAATAAGACTTCATTTTATTAAGTCAGTGTTTTCAAACCCAGCTTGAAGGACCTGGGGCAACTTTAAGTAGTGAAAGAAAGGAATGGGGACTGGGAGAAACAGCTGGGGAAGATTCCTTGATGTAGGGAGTAGCCAGAGCACATATTAAAAACTGTGATGTCTGATACGAAGTTGTTTATATTCCTATAATATAAATTCCTCTTCTAACTCCCCACCCTAAGCGATCAGTAAAGTTGATGATGCCCAAGAACGCTCTGTATGCATGAAACCTTCATTTGTGGTGACAAGTGGATTTGAGTTTCTTCTTGGGTCTAGGTGACGTAGGATAAAGGTAGAACATGAGCAAAAGGAAGATGTTCCATTAGTAGAACAAATTCTGCAGAAGCAAGATGTCAGAATTAGAATGACTTCGGGTGGGGGGAGGTGCTCTGTGCTTCCGCAAGTGTGAAGTAAAAGGTCAGCCTGATTATTATATTCATTCATCCATTTATTCATTCATATCTTCAACAAATATTTATTAACTGTCTGCTCTGTGTCAGTCACTGCTATAGGCCCTGGGAATATCTCTGTAAGTATAACAAAGCTCTTATTAATAGAAAGCTTCCATTGTTATCGAGGAGACCTACTAAAAATTAATAGAAAAATAAGTGATGCCATGTCAGGTAGCGATAAGAGTTACTCGGATTAATAATAATAAAAGAGAACGTAAGGGAAAGGCATGAGGGTGACAATTTAGAAAGGGTGGTTCAGGAAGTGGTGTTTGAGCAAGGACCTAAATTAAGTGAGGGAGAGAGACATAGGGAGAGCCAGGGTAGAGGTCCCAGGCAGAAAGAGTGGGCCTTTCTCCTCATCTTGCTTGTCCAAGGAACAGCCTCTTAGGCCTCAGTGTTTCATCTGAGATTAGGATTGATGTCAGCCTCCTCTGGTGGAGGTGAGGATTCCAAGAGATCATGGAGATGGTTGAGAAACAGAAGAGGCAACATACACACAAGGAACTGGGAGAGCCAGCCGAAGGTGCGGTTAATTCCACTTCATGCTGTAGGGTTGGCGTAGACTGCGCCCAGGGATGTGAGCGATTCTGCAGGATCGTCCAGATACAGGGACTCGACTCCAAGCTGGACCATGGATGAGAATGCGAATGTTCAGATTCTGCCGAAGTGGCCTGGGAGAAGTGCCTTGATACAGGCTATTTCCAGAGGTTCATGAATTCTGTATGACACTGAGTCGCCCCCTGATTTTGCAATTGTCTTGCTGATAATACAGTCCCTGAAGTACTTATCATCACAACTCAGGCAGAAAGACCTGATGAATCTTGGCCGCATAAGGACTTGGCTACTTTGATCTCATTCTCTGCTTAACCCTTCACCCACTGGCCAATCCCTGTTGAAGAAGTATATTAAAGCATTTGGCACTGTCTTCACCCTCCCTTGGCCTTGTGGATATTTGTCATTCCTCTTGGCTGCTGGGGCAGATGCCGTTGGTTGCCTATCCAGCGGCCATTATTCTCTATCATTACTGAGCCTGAAAAGACCAGATATTATTTTCCCAGCTTCCCTTGCCGTATGGATGTGTATATCAATTATAGATTGCCGTCATAATGCTTTGTAACAAACCTCTCCAAAACTCAGTGGCTTAATACAATGAGCATTTATTTAGCGAATGAGTCTGAGACTATCAATTTAGTTGGAGCTCAGCTGTGTGTTTCCTCTGGTCTTTGCTGGGCACACTTACATGTCTGATTATTGGTTGACTGCTACCAGGGGCAATTGGGGACTATGTCTCCCACCCTCCGTCAGCTTAGCCTTGGCACATCCTCATGGAAATTGCAGAGAATCGATAAGGGGAAATACACATGGCTTCTTGAGGTCCAGGCTTAGAACTAACATGTCATCACTTCTGCCACATCCAATTGGCCCAAACACATTACAAGTCCAGCCTAGGTTCAAAGGATGGGGAAATGGACTCTGCCTTTTAGGTGAGTAAAAATACAAAGTCTCATGGGAATGGCTGTAAGTACAGGCGGCGAAGAAGACCTGGAGCAATTACACAATTACCCAACCAGAGTACATGACCGAATCCTGGACGTGCCATGCCTCGCCTGTGGAGGCCATCTAGCAATCATGAAGGGACAAGGCTGGTGACTAAGCTAATATAGAGAATGGCAAAGCAGAAAGTTGGGAAGAGCTCAAGTTCTTGATGCTGTAGTTGACCTTTTGGGCAAACCCTAGAGTCACCTACTTACAGACATCTTGTTATGTGAAACAATACATTTTTCTTCATAAGTCACTTTAAAACATTGCATGTTCTGAAACTTGCTGCTGAAAGCATTCCCAACTGCTATGGCCACCTGTGGATTTTGGCCTCCCTTTTCCTTGTTTTGGGGTCCATGACCTTACAAGCAGAGATCGAATAACAGATGCTGGGCTTGCTGGGTGCTTGCCTTCCCAGTCTCCCCTGCAGTGAGCTCATGGTCCCATGACCCAAGTGCTCACACTCGCCCTAGAATTTGAACTAGAAAGTAGCAATATGAAGAAGCAGGGACTCATCGTCTGTGCCCTGGTGGCCTTGGTGGCGGCTACCTCTGATTTCCTGATGTATCCTTGCCAATTTGGAATACCCATGGTGGCTTGAAACCCAGCAATGATGCACCAAGAGAGATGTGCGTATGAGAGAGAGAGAAAGAGAGAGAGAGAAACCAATTTACAACAGAAAATAAGGTTTTGCCAGAACCCAGAGACCTGATGCAGAGCCAGCACCTACCCACACCCTGGCAGCACTTGCCCGTCTGTGGGAGATGAAGAAGACATCTCCTCATTGAACCTCATCATAGGCTCATATGATTGGGCAGAAATGCCTTCCAGGGACTTGCTCCAAGAATCCCAGCACCTTTCTGATACTCCTCTGCCTGCCTCCCTAGGCTGGTTTGATCCTTGGAATCTAATCCCTGCCTTTGGACTTTCATGGGCACTGTTGACACTTCAAAGCAGACTCTCTGACTGACTTTTGTAGACCCGTGACATGCTGCCTATGGTTTCTTCTCCATACACTGCGATACCTGCCACATCACTCTGGCCGGCCCCGTCCTGCTACCTGTGACAGCACAGGGATGAGTAAAGGCATTGTTGGCCACACTCTGATGTGGCTGCCTGAACACCCATCTTCACCTCTCGCTAGGCTTTAGAATCTTTCAGGATGGGGAGAAGTCTTCTCACATCATTGTATCCTCAGTGCTTGGAACAGCCTGTGCTTATAGCAGATGTTTCACCCCAACAAGAGTCTTAGTCTGGCTTTAAGGTATGAACAAGGTGAAGGATAAAGATGCATCCGGTTGGAGATATTTTCCCAAACATTAGTCCCACACTTCCTCTGTTCTGACACCTATTACTCTTGGTTGGTGCTTCTTTCACGTATTTTTCACTTGACAGTGTGCTCTACAAAGGCAGGGGAAAGGTCTGTCTTGTTACTGTCTCCTCAGACCTCACCACAGTGAATGGCACACATCAGGCACCTAATAAAGAGTAAAAGAATGAATTGACACCATTTCTCTTGTAATAGTCAGAATAACAATCCCCACACAGATGTCCATGTCTTAATCCCTGGAACCTGTGATTAAACTATATGGCAAAGGGGAATTAAGGTAGCAGATTAAATTGAGGATGCTAATCAGTTGACTTTGAAATAGGGAGATTATCCTGGATTATCCAGGTGGGACCAAGGAGCTTTGAAAGTGGGAAGAGGGAAGTAACAGAGGAGATCAGAATAAAGCAATGTGAGCAGGGCTCCCCTTGCCATTGTTGGCTTTGAATGAGGAAGGAAAGGACCAACCAGGAGCCAAGGAACGCAGGTGAAAGTCTGAAGCTTGGGAGGAACATCTACTTTGTACCACGTGCTGTTCTAGGCACTGGGAAGCAATGATGGGAGCTGGTGGGCTCTAGAATGGATTCTCTTCTAGAGCCTCCAGAAAGGAATGCAGCCTGGCCCACACCTTAATTTCATCTCAGTTGGACCCACTGTTCAATGTTTAACCTACAGGACTGTAGGACAGATGAATTTTTATTGTTTAAGCTACTATGTTTGTGGCAATTTGTCACACAAAATGAAAACACCCCCCTTATGGTTTGAATGTTTGTGTCCCCTTCCAAGCCCCATTTATATATTTAAATCCTACTGCTCAGTGTGATAGTATTAAGAGGCCAGGCTTTGGGGAAATGGTGAGACCAGGAGAGCCCACTGATCCTCATGAATGGGATCAGTGCCTTTGCAAAGGAGGTCACAGAGAGTTCCTGCCCCGTTTGCCATATGACAATACAAATGAGAAGTCTGCAGTCTGGAAGAGAGTCCTCACCTGCTTATGGTAGTACTTTGATCTTGGACTCCAGTCTCCCGAACGGTGAGAAGTAAATGTCTGTTGTTTCTAAACTGTCCAGGCCGTGGTATTCTGTTAGAGCAGCCCAATGAACTAAGCCATCTGCTGTCGCCCAGGCCCCAGGGGCATGGATGTCCTGCTTGCCTTTCAGGGGCACTTCCTGGTGGGGGGTGGTCACTTGGGGCAGCCTCGCCTAGCCCTTTGAATCTCCAACCTGTTCTCCCAGAGGATTCTACTTAAGAGAAAAAGAAGCAAACATCTTTATCCTTGTTAAGTTCTGTACTTTAAAAAATCTGGACCAAAACTGAAACTAGGGAATGTGTTAATGGTGTTCACATTTGCTACTAATCAGATACATGTCTAATTAACCTTTTGGGCTTTAGTTTCTTCATCTGTGAGAGAAGAGCCTTTTAGCTATGAAGTCCCTGGATCTGTCCGGAACAGGCCTCTACCTTGTTAGCCTGAAAATGGCCTTCTCTCCCCCAAACTTAGTTCAAGTGTCATTGTTCTAGGGGCCTTCGTTTATACCACAGCATTCCCCCAGGAAGAGCTAGTAATGCTATGTTTAATTTACCTATCATCTATTTTCTATCTATCTATTTATCTTTCTGTCTACCTATCTATCTATCTATCATGTATCTATCATCTAGCTATCATCTATCTACTTCCTGCTATTTTACATTATTGTCATCTATCTTTACACTGACATTCTAAGTGCCTGGACTGACTGACTGCTGCAGCCCAGATGCCTGGCAAATAGTAGGTGTTTAGTAAACCTTTGTTGACTAGAATGGAATTCAATTGAAAATCTGTTGTTTGGAATCTTTTAATCCTAAACATTACAGCCAGCCTTCTAGTCTAAAATCCTCATGTTACCAGCAGGAAAACTGAGACTCAGAGGATGGAAAGGGCCTTCCTTACCTAGAGCCCCACGCAGCACATTTGAGGCAGTGACCGGAACCCAGGTGTACTGATTTATGATCCAAATTTCTTTTTTTCCTACCACATGGCTTTGCACCTATCTGTCTTGGTTAAAGTGACAGTCGTTGCTGCACTGAGGAGTCCTAAGACCTTGACGGGCTTCACACAATAGGAGTTTATTTTGTGTTCGCATGAAGTCCTCTGGCGGGGGGACGGATGAAGTCTGCCATCTTCAACATGCGAGCTCCAAGATTATGCTCAGGGTGCGAGAGAGGACAGAAGGACACATTGTGTTTTTTATGGGCCAAACCTAGAGGTGACACAGCCTGCTCTGTCCTTGTTCTGTTGGCCGACACTCAGCATGGGGGATGTATTGCCACTGTGAGCTGTGTGGAGAGAGCCGGGGTGGCTGTGACGGACAGCCGCCAGTCTCTGCTGCACCGTCCTAATTCCTCGCATGGGCTTCTATTTCCATCATTACACTTCAACTTTTCATGCACTGACTAGATCTTTCCATTGGCCTCAAGTGAGCTAAGAGTATATTAAGCTGTTTTGATACTATTATTATTGTTGTTATTTCTACTAATAACGGAGGGGAAGTGGCAGACAGGAACCAACTTGAACTACTTTGTAGTGTTCAACCCAAAGCACATTTTGCCAGGCAATTTCCTCTTAATCTTGAAACCTATGTGTATTTCAAGGGAAATTTAATCCTTGTGTTTCTGATTCATTTGCACTTAACTCATCAAAATGTTGCTTTGTAAGGCGTGTTTGATGTACAAGAAGGCTCGTAAGCCCTTTCATAAGCCTTTCAAATGCGTTTTCTCTTTGAAGCAGAAGTTCGCGTTCTTCCAGCGCTAAACAGAGCTCAAACCTGGGGAGTCTCAGGTGCCGTCCCACCCTAGGGGCCTCAAATTAAGGTGGTTTGTGCAGGTCAGCAGGGGAGGCCACTCCCACTCGAGAACCCTGTGGGGTGTGGAGATACCTGCTGCTTCTTGCTTTCCTGCCCCAGGCCTTGGCCCCTGCTGGCACGCTGTCTGCAAAAAGCCTGAGCATTTTCCTTGCTGCTTACTCAGGAAAAACCTGCTCCTCCCCCTCCTAAACTACAGTTTCAACACCTCTCTGCAGACCTCCTTCCTTTGCGTCTCCTTATATCCTGCTGTGATAATTGTTGGCATTAATTGAGCACTCTGAGCACTCTTTCAAGTGTGTTCCATGTGTTAACTCATTCAATCATCTGAATAACCCCATAAGGTATTATTTCAGTTTTCTTTTACAGAGGAGGCAACTGTAGAGCCAGGTGGGCAGGAGACTTGCCCAAGGTCCCAAGTAGGAAAGCCAGCATAGCACCTACAGCACTGACTACATTTGATCACGGCACACCCTAGGCTCTTTGAAAGGAAGTGCCTCTTCCTCTCGGCAGCTGCATGGGTGTTAGAGAGCTTGGCCACAACACAAAGCTCTAAAAATGCTACCTGATCCATGGAGCATGTTCAGTAAATGTTAAATCTTGTAACTGAATGAAGAAAAGGGATATGAGTGGCAGGCATACTTTAGTTTTCCCAGGAAAAGATGCTTGGGGCGGGGCGGGGGGGTGGTCAGGGAGTGTTATGAAAGATAGACTCAGAGTCAGCAAAGGTCTCAGCAGCTTACACCTTAAGCTAGATTCCTACAGAATAAAACATGGTGAGGATAACTACTGATCCTGTGTTTAGGCCTCAGACATCAGCAGCATAGGCTTAGGACGTGGGGAGATACAGCTCAGAGCCAGCATGTGTCAAAGGTACGCAGGTGTTAGCACTGACAGCCAGCCCAACTCTGTGATGTGTAGTGTCCAGCTTAAACTCTGTCATTAGGAGTGTGTTGTCTAGAACAGGAAGGAGGCTGTCATGCTTTCTAATGCATTCACTGCAGGTCAGGAGAGAGGCAGCAATTTGTGGTACTTCACTTTATAATCTTTACTTCCAATAGATATTTCTTCTGATTGTAAAATATATTCACTGTTGACAATTTAGCAACATTAGAGAGAAATAAGGAAGAAAAAATGTTAACTGTAGTGTACGGCTACCTCTATATAGTTTGGTACATTTCTGTCTCTGTAGGCCTTTGTAGATACATTCATACCACACATGTGAGCTGGAACTTCTTGGTTCTCTACGATCTTGAGCCGTTTGGCTCAGATCCTCGCTCCACACTCTTTAGAAGCCCAAACATCTCCAGATTTCTGTAGATACCTTGGGAGCTTACATTTTTACCACCATCTCTGATTTGGATGTCTTATCTCTTACAAATGTGTGTTGTTGGACTGGCTTTTGGTTCTTTCTCTTCAGAAGAAGTCTGCCTGTCATGCACTGAGAGCTGGTCTCTTCTTCTTGGTTGTCAATGACAATGGAAATACACATGTTCAGCTGTGGCATGGTACGCGGGAGACACTTTGTTGAAGCACTGAAGGTTGCAGGGAGGAGGAGTTGCATTGCATTGCCCCTGGCAAATGACCCAAAAGCCAGTGGCTAGAAAGTACCCTCTCAATTCATTTATTCTTAAAATTTTTTTTACTATCCCCTGAGAATATGTTTATTGATTTGAGAGAGAGAGAAAGAGAAAGAGAGAGAGAGAGATAAGAGAGAAACATTGATCGGGTGTCTCCTGTTTGCAATCTGACCAGGGATTGAACCTGCATGCTTAGGTATGTGTCCTGACCAGGGATCAGACCTGCTACCTTTTTTCCCCCCGGGTGTGTGGGATGATGCTCTAACCAACTGAGCCCCCCAGCCAGGGCCCACTTGTTCTTACTCAGTCCTTGCAGCTGCTCTGTCCCAAGGCTTTCTCACCTGCCAGGTCAGTGCTGCTCAGTCATCTACCACATCTCTGGTTTCCTCCTCTTTAAACTCATACTCAACCTCCTTCTCTCCTAAACTTCAGCATCTTTGACTTACAGTGGTGATGATGCTATGTTAAAAACTCCTGGGAATTGAACTTGTACAAAGCGCGGGCATTGTTTTAAGCGCTTTGTGCGCATCATCGTGATAAAGACTATCATTATTCCCATCTTACAATGAGGAAACTAAGGTGGGCAACTTCCTCTAGGTCACTGAATTAGTATCAGAGGCAGGATTCAATCCCAGGGCTATTAGTAACATTGATCAAGTGCTTATTATTTCCCAAGCTCTTTTATATACTTATAGAATCCTCAATTCAACTCAGGGAGTTATGCATCATTATCTCTATTTTGTGGATACTTCCAGAGTTATAGGAACCTCGGTCACCTAGTTTTTAAGTGAGCCTGGCTTTGAACTAAGTCTGCTCTACCTTCAAATGAAGTCGCCTTCTGCATTTCAGGGCTGCCTGATATCACCCAGATTCAAAAGGAGATCCTTAAGCACGTGGCTTCTCCCTGCACCCACCTCCAAGCACTACAGACACTGGGAAATAGTTCTCCATTCATTACGTATGGCAGCTACAGTTTATACATGAGGAACCATGACACTAATGCCATTATATTAAAAGTGCAAAGATTCCAATAAGTTTCCGAGCATACGTGTTCCAGCAGAGTCTCTCTCTCTCCCCAAGCGAGTGCACAGCTTTCTGTTGATTTGCTTCGCCTCACACGGTTATTACAGACAGATTTCTCCTTGTGTCCCAGTCTCCCTTTGGTTCTCATTTAGATTTTCCTCCTAGATGCAGCCATTTAAATGCATATTGGCAGTAACTGAGCTCACCAGATCCCCCCACCCCCGTTCGTTAGCTGGGAAGATACTCCTGTTGGTTATCTATCTGCGAGCTGAGTGAAAAATCTGGTAGGCTGGGCAAAATTGCTTTGTGACATGGCCTGGTTTTGCCTGTGGTAGCAGAGGGTTGACTTGCAGTGAGATCTGAGGTGGTGTGGGAGGGGTGCTTTCAAGAACTGTGGGGCTTGTTGAGGGGGCATGGGAATGGAGGTCTGGAAGAAAATGTAGAGACAGTGGTGGGTGGGTTTGGGTGCTTGGAGGATGGGGCACATGTACGCATAGCATGGGGTTTATATGTGGGATAAATTGTACATTGAAGTGGGTTTTAGATGTGAATGCACATGCCAGGTGGTGGATGGATGTCAATTGTTTGGATGAATGGATGAGTACATTGTTGGGGCCTCTGAGACTGCTCATGACTTAGTGTGAGGGCCAATAGGCTCTGTTCACAGACCTCTAGGTCTAGCAAGGCTTGTTTACTCAGTTGAGGAGGGGGGACATGCCTCCCACCATGGAAGCCCTCCCAGGCAGGGTTTAGGGACAGAAGGAGCAGAGAACTGTGTACTTAGAGCTCAAGCTTGTTCCCAAGAAGAAGGGCTGAGCTCAGCTGAGCATGCTCAGTTCCTCTTCTCCAACACACAAATCAGATACCATAAGTCAGTCCACATCCCCAGGGAAGAGAGAGTAAAGGGACTGAGAGGGCAGGAGCTATACTAGTTGTGCTCTTACTCCTGGGAGGAAACATCAGGGGCTGGAAAGAAAGGTTCCATATTAGCACAGATAGACTGTGTTCTCTATCACTGCTGTCTTCCCAGCACCCAGCGCAGTGCCTGACCCCTAGCACGTGCTCCACTGTGGGCAGCTGAAGGGAATGACAGTGAGAGGCAGTTACTCTGAAGGGAGATGCATGGATGTGTGTGTTGGCCCATTATGCAGTATGTTGTGTGCAGTGTTTGTATACACAGGGTTCTCCTGTGGATGTGGGTGCCGTGAGTGTAGACAGACAGATGATCCTAGATCTGGAAGGCAGATGTGGATGGACAGGTGTTTGAGTGATGTCTGCGTTTACTGATATCCAGGTCACAAGTGTGTGTGCAGGGGTAGGAGTGAGTGTGAACATTTGGAAAGGTTGAGGAGAGGCTGCTGTGCCTACATTCAGGAGGGCTGTGTGCATGGGTGTACACAGAACAGTGTGTGCTGGGTGTGTGTGTGTGTGTGTGTGTGTAAAAGAAGTGAGGAGGAAATAGAGAGGGAGAGAAAGGGAGAAGAGGAAGGGGAGAGAGACAGAGACAGACAGACAGAAATGATGAGTTTTGTAGAGTTTCTTCCTTTCTTTTTTCTGTCTGTCACTCTCTCTATTTGCCATTTTCTCTATCTGTCCTGTCTCACACCTTTTCTCTTCCCTCCTAAGGCATTCTGAGGGCATCAACGTACTTGCCTCAACACACAGGCTGGCAATCCCACCCTGTGTTCACACAGGACACTCATGCTCACACGTACCTGCACGTGCACGTAGACACGCACATGTGTGGACGAGACACACATGCTCCAACTGGACCTCGTTGGGGCTGGTGTTCCCACCCAGGCACTATGGCTATGCTGCCACAGAGAGCAGCTGGCATTTATTGAGTGCCTCCTGTGTGCCAGGCCCTCTGCTGACCCCTGCACCACCTCATCTAATCCTGATGAGAAGGTATTGTGAGTCCACGTCAGAGAGGGAAGAGACTTAGCGAGGTGAAGTGAACCAATTTGCTGGCTCTTGTCTCATAGTCCTCCGAAGGCCTCATTTGTTTATGGTCCCATTTCTCCTCCTTTTCTCCTCCCTTTCATCCCCAGGTGGCAGGCCACCTCCCCTTTTATCATCTGCCCTTTGGCCTCAGCTCCGCGCTGACCACCCTTCTCCAGACCTGACAGCAGGTGTCTCAGGCTTCTCTGGTGGCCGGGCCCAGGATGTTGGTGGTAGGTGGTTGGCCTGGTGGCCCAACAGGCCATGGGCAGAGTGCAGAAAGCTCAGGCTTTGCGATCAAATGGACTTGGGTTCGGACCTTGGTTTTATGACCTAGCGATGTGTTTCTCAGCAGGACAGTTCACTTCTCTGATCTTTACAAATTTCCCTTCTCCGCCTTTTCTGTGAGATGCAGAGAATAAAACCTGCTTCCTGGGGCTGCTGAGGAGGTTGAGTAGGGTGCTGTTTGCATACGGCTTGGCTCAGAGCAAATGTCCGGTAAAAGTCAGTTCCTCACCTGAGCATAGCTCTGTCCTGCCTGAACCAGCCCTCTCCCTCCCTGTCCCCTGGGACCTTACTGCCATTTGGGGCACAGTTAGGGGCCCAAACCTTGGCCACCAGGAAAGGCAGCTGAGGACATCTAGTCACCTTTTTCTCCTGTCTCAGTCTTCTTCAGAGCTGTAGATTATTTACTTTTTATTGTAATTGTCAACTCTCTCCATGACATCCTTACCAGCCACGTGGACTGAAGATGTCTGAATTCAAACTCAAGTCTTTGTCCCCAAGGCTGCTACTCTGTTATCAGACCTGGGACTTATAAGAACCTTATATCGTAGGCACCATTTTTTATTTCTGTATTACCCACGAGGATACCAAGGCCCAGAGAAAAACTCACCCAAGGTAGCACAGCTAGTTAAGTGTCAGAGCTGGCCTCGGAACTCATGTCTCTCTGAACCTAAGTTCAGGCCCTTTCCCTACACCAGGCTACCTGCCTTATGTGACGGTGCCAACTGTGACAGGGCTCAGGCGGGGAGAATGTCACACCGCCCAACCCCCTCTCTCCCAGAGGGCTCAGCCCTTCTCCGGCCCAAGGTAAGAGCTTTCTGTAGAGGCTGGGAAGTTAAGCTAATGTGTTTCTTCACTCCTTCCTGGGTCACACCAGCAGCATAATGAGCCCATTAGCAAGTCATCCAAAGGGCAGTGAAACCTTTCCTGACAAGCTGTCAGAGGCTGGCCCAGAGTGGGGAGCCCCTGGCCAGGGAGGGGAGGGAAGAGAAGTAGTGGGCTTCAAGCCTGGCTCGATCCACAATTTAATACCAATGTGTCTTCAATCAGCTTCCTCTCAGCTTAATGTTCAGAGCAATTTTTTTCTTTCCTTATTACTTTTTTTCTTTATTTTTATTATTGACACTGTTACAGATGTCCCCAGTTTCTCCCTGCCTTTGGCCACCTCCACCCAGCCCTCAATTCCCCTTCCCTCTGGCCATCACTACACTATTGTCTGTGTCCATGGGTTATACATATATGTGCTTTGACTAATGCCTCCTTTTCTTTCACCCAGTCCCCGCCCCCTGAACCGCTGTCAGTCTGTTCCGTGTATCCATGGCTCTGTTTCTGTTTTGTTCCCCAGTTTGTTTTGTTAATTGGATTCCACGTATAAGTGAGAGGTGGCCTGGGGTCATGGTGGAAGCCCCAGCCTTGGCGTCAGCCAGACCAGCTCTGCGTCCAGATGGGCCACGCAGGAACTGAGCATGTGGTCTTGAACAAGACTTTCACCTCCCTGGGCTTCTGAGTCCCTATTTGTAGGGCAGGGATTAGAATCTGTACCATTCTCGTCCTGGTGTGAAGAAAAAGGTGAGGAGCATAGTGACCGAAAGCCTGTCTGTCTGTCTGTCTGCCTGTCTAGCTGAGGGACCCTGGGCAAGTCACCGGCTCCCACCCGGCCTGAGCATTCCTCTCACGTAAACAAAGCCAAAGGGATCTTCCCCATGAGATGGAGGCAGGGACGGAATGGAAGCGCTAATACACACCGACCTTCAGCTGCCGGGCTCGAGATAAGCAAGCAACAACTTCGCTCTAAAACAAAATCCGAAACCCCAAACAAGCCTGAGGCTTTCAGTCCTTCCAACAAAAGTAGGCTGAAGGATTGGCCCCTCCTTGTACAGAGGAGGGGACAGTGCCTCTGAGAGTTCCATCAACTTGCCCAACTAGCAGCAACAGAAACATCAGCAGCAGACAAAGCCGTCCTTTGGGGAGAATGTACGACGTGCCAGGCATTGCACTACATCCCTTTTCTTTTCCATTTTAACCCCTGTCATGACCCCACAAGACAGCTTTTGTTTTCTTGTTTCAGAGTGAGACTGAGCAAGGCTCAGAAACTTGGCTGAAGTCATACACCTGGCAAACCAAGTCAGTCTGGCCAGACTTTTAACCACTCCATAATGCTGCCAGCAACGCTGATGGGGGAAAAATTTGAGAAGCTCTGCCACCTACCTACCGTGTGACCTTGGGTAAATCACTTTACCTCCCTAAGCCTCAGTTTCCTCATCTACAAAATGAGGCTCTTGATGATAGTGTGAGTGGAGGAGGAAGGCTTTGCAAACTGTAAGGGGCAGTGAGTGGGTTGGATGGTTTGATAACAGGTATATAAGCGGGGTCCTTTTGGCTGATCCTCTCTGTGTGCCAGTCACCTAGCCCAGCACTTGGTATAGATACAGCAGGTGAATAGCATGTCCTTAAAGAATAAATGAATGATTATTGATTGATAATCATTTATTCCTCTCTCCAGTGATGCTATCCCCTGGCACCATGTGATTCTGGTCTGTTGAAGAGGACAGTCTTTGTCAAACTGGAGGGAGATGGAGGACCATCTCGTGCCTGAAACCTTTGCGTTTCTCTGTCCTGTCACCTGGACCCAGAGTCTAGGAGGACATGTGGCTTTTATTCTCCAGCCTCTGGGTTTAGCAACCCCTGAAGGTTATCAGTGCCAGCTTAGAAAAAAGGCTAGAACTGTGGGTGAGAGAGGCAGGCAGGCTGTCCCTTCAAAGCTTTGCCTTCTTTCTTTTTTATTTTTTAATTTCATTTTTTTCTTTATCCAAAGGCTGCAGGGCTGAAATAATTTACTTTGGATTTGAATAGGATGTGATAAGCCAAAGAAGGGGCAGCTGGGTGGATATGGTGGAAGCATTAGGTTTTAAATTAGTCATCTGGTGCTGGTGTGGGGACCAGAGCAAAGGCTCTGGTGGACCAAGAGGCGCCCGAGTCCCCGTGGCTGACCGCAGTGGAGGCTGGGAGGAAAGAAACTATGGGAGGCCACAGGGGTTGCTGCAGTGGGTTTGGCGTCAGGCATTCCAGGGCCTCCAGCCCGCTGTTACCTTACCATTGCCACAAGCCCTCGTGTCCATCTCTCTGCTTCTACTTACAAGCTGTGTGACCTTGGGCAAGTCACTTCACCTCTCAGAGCCTTAGTTTTCTCGTGCCTAAAATAGGGATAATAGTAATTTCTTCTAACAGATACTGGCCAACTTTTATGAAAAGGGTATGATAGTCAATATTTGAGGATTCGCAGGCCAGGGAGTGTCACAGTGATGCAGCTCTGCTAGGGTAGTATGCAAGCAACCATAGTGGAGACATAAATGGATGGTGACTGTTAAAAATATGTTATGTACAAAAACGGGCAGCAGGGGGCATTCGGCCCAGGGTCCACTTGCTTGGCGGACTCCTGTTCTAACATCACTGGGAAAGTCCGACTGGGATGCGTGTGTGGTGACTGATCTGCTGCCTCGCCTACGGTGATAGGCCCTCCAAAGCGGATTTCCCCTTAATATCAGCAGCCTCAAATCAGTCTCCAGGACAGGGCTCTCCACACCCCAGCTCTGATTGTGTCGCCTTATCCGCTTCACCTTCCTTGGCCCCCTGCAGAGCCCCGGATGAAGCCCAGATGCCTTTTCCTGGTATTCCAGGCCCTTTGAGATGGCCCACCATCCCCACAGCCCTAATTACCTTATCCCTTGGACTAAGGAAATTCCCGACTCCCTCTTGGGGATAAGCCCAAATCCCTTGTGCTCCTGGGCCTTTGTATTTGCTGCTTTGGGGTTTCCTCTCTTCCGCTCCATGCTCTGTGACGGGCCACATCCTTTAAAGCCCAGTCAAATGATCCCTTACCCGCCATGCTGCTCTTGAACCCTAGGCAGGACTGGCTACCACCTCAGGTCAGCACAGAAAGGGGGTGCAGAGGGAGGGGCACATTTTATTCATCTCAGGCTGAGGACAAGTGGGAGTGTCACAGCCTGGGACTGGGCACTGAGTGGCCTCCCTGGGGACGAAGAGAACCCAGGCTGCAGCCATCTGCACCCTCCAGAGGCTACTTCCTGGGAGCCCTTCTCTGCCGTTGCCTTGGAGAAAATTGGGTTCCTTGCATTAATGACCACTTTCTTTATGCTCACCTCATCCACGGAGAGGGGAGGGGGCTGGTTGTGAGGTGGACAGGCAAGGGACTTTGCTGGCAGAGAAAATTGAAGCCTCACTGTTAGTTATTATTTGTACAGTTAGGGTATTTAGGGCAAATTTCTTTTTCCCTACAAGCCTATTTTCCTAGTTGCAAATGAGGAAAGTGCCTGTCTTACAGAAATGTGAGGGTAATAGAGATCAAAATTATAGTACCAGTGGCAAATGTTTAATGAGTCCTTATCACCAGGCAGGGACTGTTCCATGCACTTTACAAGTTTAAATTTATTTAATCCTCACCACAATCTTTGAGGCGAATGCCATGTGTATCCCCAGCTCAAGGTCAGACATCTGAGGTGCAGAGGCCTAGCAAGGTCCAGCAAGTGGCCTAGTTGGGTGAACTGACTCCAGAATCCACACTCTGCTAATGTGCTCAGGGAATGAGATGAGAGAGTGACTGTGGGTGCAGCACTTCACACGTAGTAGGTTCTCAGGAAGGTCAAGTCCTTCCTGCCTTTCGAAAACATGTCTAGGGACAGAGGTGAGAAATGCATTTGGCCTGTTTGGGGATGAAGTTGGTCTACAGAGTTTCTAATTTCGCTCCCATCTTCTTGCCAGGGATTAAGAAGCAGCTGGGCATGTGCGGATGGGGCTGAGGTGGGAGCACGTGGGGAGGGTGCGCAGCACCTTGCTCCATCTCACCTGCACCCATTAACCAGATGGAACTTGGAAATGAGTCTGCTGGTGCAGGGGGGACAACTTGTAAATGCATTAAACACCTGGTGAGAAAGATCTCTATTCCCTTTAGAGCCCATTAAGTTTACAGAAACTCATGAACTTAGTGCAAACCTAATTAAGCTCAAATAGGAATGCCTAAGTGAAGGTGGTGAGCGCAGGGAGGGTCTTGGTGGTGGCGAGAAAAGCAAGCGCAGGAATAAAGTGAGGCTCCAGAGGAAAGGATGCACCCCTACAAAAGGTGGGATCCAGGGTAGACTCCTGGTTCTTGACCACATGGATTCAATCCTTAATTCCCTATTGATTCCTAATGGGTGTGAAAGGTAGTGGGAGGTGGTCAAAAGTATACAGGGTTTTGTGTCTGATAGACCAGGGTTTGAATCCTGGCTCTTCTACCCCTTAACATTGATTGCTCATTTGTAAAATAGAAATACTTTCCTGTAAGGTTGTTGTGCAGCAGAAATGAGAAAACAGTGCTGCGTGTCTGACCTTGTGCTCGGCACAAGCAATGCTCAGAAAGTGGCTACTATTGTGCTGATTAGGGCTGGGAAGGACGAGCTCCTTTGTCTCCTATGCTCTTGACTCATTCAGCTGTTCCTCTGTTTCTTCTTGTCACTCCTCCTGTGCAGACTGATTGCATTAAAAGCCTCTGTTCTTCTCCTTTCCCTTTGCTCTGTAACTTAGCAGGGTCCTCCCTGTCGACACTGGCCTTGGCCGTGTAACTTCTGATGGACAGTGGGATGTTCACAAATTTGACAAAGAAGAGTCTTAAAAAACACTTGCGCACGCAGCTTGCTCTCACTTCTGTCCCTCTGTGCTCCCCTGTACGCCATCCCCAGATGAACTTGTTGGAGGATGAGAAGCATGTGGAGAAAGGTGGAGTTATCCCACTTGTCCCAGCCAAGGCCATTTGATCAGCTGACTGCCAGCCCAGACTCAGAAAAGCAGTATTTTGTCCACTTGACATGATGAGTCGGTGTGAGAGCCAAGGTTTGAACTGAGATGTGCTGACGATGGAGCCCATGGTGGTGGGTTCAGTCCTTAGCTTCTTGTCCTGTAGAGTGACAGAGCCCAAAACTAGGGAGAGTGCATGGATCTGAATGGGAGCAGATTTCAGTCAATCAAGGAGGGCCATTGGACTGATTGACGCAAACAGTTGCCTAGGTCCGAACCATGTTCTCCCTCCTTGGGTTACTAGTGGTACACGCAGCGGGACCTGTCAGAAGTTTGAAGAAGAAAGCTTCCACTGGACTTCTGCCTGTTGTTGGTTCTAAGCCTTAGAAGGAGGAGTGACTCACCCAGCTGGTGAGATGGTGAGAGCCTGAATCTCTCTGTGCTGGTGGAGCAAGGGCCCTGTGACACTCTCATAAGACAGCACACTACCGCATGCTTGTATTGTCTGGGCCCACGTGCGATGTGAGACAGCAGGGTTCCCCAAGGACTCAGTTGGTGGGAGGGGGGCTGCTCTGAGGCCCACCTCTCCCTGTAAGCTGGTCCCAGTCTTTAGGGAGGCATATTAAGTCCCTTCTGGTCTAACATCCAATTTGCCTACTCCAGTCCTCCTTCATGAGAAATGAAGCTCGTATATTATCTGCCACTGACTCGCCTGTCTCCTTCATAATGGATTCAAAATAGGAGGGGTGAGGGGTGTGCTTATTTATCATTTCAAGGTCCCAAAGAAAGAACTTTGGAGGAAGGAGATAGTGAGGTTACTGTCACTACAGATGAGCAAGTAGGGACTGACTCACCAGATACTGGCTTTTTTTTTTTTTGAGGATAGATTAAATGGCTTTGGGTTCCTCTAAATTCTATCACTTTTTTCTTTGAAACCACCAATAGAAAATTTTTAGCTAGTACACAATATTAAAACCGGCATAAAGACAGTAGCAGTTTTGGTCAAAGGATGATTTTCATGATTATATATACACTGCAACCCATGTATTATAATAAATAGCACATCAGTGTGTTTTGTATTTTTTTTTCTTTCCTTTGGTTCTGGCAGGACCATTATCAAGAGAAGAAAGGCTCTAATGACGATTCTCCGCATCTCTCTAAAGAGGCCTTTCATGTCTGGCCTCAAAGCAGACAGACGGGAGGCGGAGGTTTGGAGTGGACCTTCGTGTGGCCCACTGTCCTATGCGCTGCCCACCGTCTCTTCTCTGTTGGGTCTAAGGTTGGAAATATCCTTTTGCTGCCATGGGCATTGGCTGGGGGGGATGATGTGAGGGGGAAATTTCATGGAGATAAAAGGCAGCAGGAGAGAAATGTGTGTGAAATCACAGCAGTGTGGATTTCTTCAGTGCAAGAGAAGCACCAAGTCACTGACATTCCTGGTGGGCAGATTAGGAAGGATAGCACTACATCCGCTCCCAAAACAAAGTAATATTTATTGATCACCTACTGGGGGGCTCCACCCTTTAAATACACATTCCCATTTATCCTGACAGCAGCCCTGTGAAGCAGGATGACGGCCCATTTTACAGATGGGCTAGTTGAGACTCAGAGAAGATGAAATGGCATGCCATAGGTCATGCAACACAGAGATATATGAGCTAGGGTTGGGATATAAGCTAATGAGGGGCGAAAACCAATTCTTTTTTCACTGAGTCAGTCCTGATGTGGGAAGAAAAATCCAAAGGAAATGTGTTTCCCCCACTGTGGTAGGCTGAATAATGAGTAGCTACCCCAAGGATGTCCATGTCCTAATCCCACGGACCTGCGAATCTTGCCTATAGCAAAAGGGACTCCCCCCATGTGATCAGGATAAGGATTTTGAGTGGGGGACATCAAACTGTAATCAAGAGGGTTCTTATAGGAGGGAGGCAAGCCTGTCAAAGGCTAGAGAAAGTGATGCCAGGATATGAGGAGAACTTGGGAGTGGTACGTCCGGGAGCCAAGGAATGCTGCAACCTTTAAAGCCAGAAAGGGGAAAGGAATGAGTTCTGTCCTCGAGCCACCAAAGGAAACTAGGTCTCCGGGCACCTCGATTTTACCCCGAGACTCACTGTGCACTTCTGACCAACTGGAATGTAAGCCAAGAAACTTGTGTTGTTTCAAGTCAGCCAGTTTGTGCCCATTGGTCACCGCAGCCGCAGGAAACTAACACGCACACAATATCATCTTTGAGAGGAAGTGCCACTGGACCATCACACTCTGGCTGACTTTCCCCCGGTCCTATGTCCGTCTCGGCCTCTATGGGTCTGAGAAATTAATGAAGTCGATTTTGACTTAGCAAAATGCCACACTTGTGGGAAGAGGATGAGACTGGGTAACTTTTAAAGGATCTCTTTGACCTTTGATGGTGAAGGATGGTGTTAGGGGACATATGGTCCACAGACTGGTGCTGGTCCATGCACTGTTGGGAAGAAGGCATTGATCCTGCCTTCCCCTACCCCCTGGCTCCATTTCCTAGGAGGAGGGGTGATAACCTTAAAAAAATGAGAGGAGATAAGTGTTTAAAACATTTTACGGCAATTTGGCATTGCTGAGACATCTAATCATGTGATCAGAGGACTTCCCTTGTCGAACAGGCTACAGACCAGCTTGAGTGTGGTTGGAAGTGGGTGGTGAGTTGCAGGTGGAAGAAGCCATGTCTTAGTCACATTCAGCAGTCCCCACAGTGGCCCATGGTGGAATGTCAAGCAACGACTGGTTCTTCAGCATGAACAGTTCGAGAAGTGCCTGTCTAGGGCCCTGCAAATTATGTGGGCACAGACTCTCTCTTTGTGAGATCTAGCCTAGGATGACCAACAGAATCACACTAATGTTTGTATTCATCTTTTGCTGACCTTTGGCTTGTAGATGCTCTTGGAAATTCTACTCTCGGAAATTCTTCTCTGGTTCGAATGTTCTGGCTTCCACCACGAAGGTCTCTGGTCATGTTTTCCATGTGCTTCTTGAGATTTCAGCTCCCTCAGCAACCCCAGTGCAAGAAGGTGGCCAAGGCATTTGGCAACCTCAGGAGGAGTTGAGGAAGTAAGGCTCTCTCTCTGGTTCTGTGCTACACACAGTGACAGGCTCCCAAAGCTCTGACTGCTTGGGACCTAAGTCCCACTCTCCGTGTCACCATCACATCTCCTTTGGGTTCTCTCCGAAGTCCAAGCTCATCTAAGGTGCTTGTGGGGAAGGGCACAGAAACCATGTCATCATCTCCATTGTTTCCATCTGCATGGTCAGCCCTCACTGGAAGCTAACAGGAGTGACTATTCTTCTTTGCCTCTTTCAGTTGTAGCTTTTGCAATGATTTTTTCTCCCTTTACATAAGATTTATTTAAGTGCCCAATTGTGGAATTGCCTCCACTTCCTGAACAGCTAATAGAGTGAATTCCACATCCCACATCCTTCAGCCCTTCCCAAATCACCTAACAGAAGCTCACGTCCTATAATAAGTCATCCTCACATCCTCTCATTGACACTCCTCTTGGTTCCCATGGGAGATGTGCTTCCTCATTGCAATGAGCCAAGAAATCAGCTTCATTTGACTACAGGTGTGTTCCTGGTGACCTTTTGGATGGGCGACATTGACACCGGGAGCAGCAATAGCTATTGAGGGAGCGCTAGAGACTGCATCTCCAGATAACCTGATACCTCTTTCCCAGGGGTTCCCGTTGGCCCCAATTTTGGGCCTGTCCAAAACCATTCTGTTCTCTAGGCCATGACAGCCCTTCCGAGATTTGAAGGCAGTGAAATTGACGTTCATTACTCTGATCTTCTGCATTTAAAATCCCCCCAGTTCTGTCTCCCGTCAATTTACCACATGGCTCTACCCCTCTCATTTCCTCTGAGTCTGGTGGAATCTGAAATGTCTCTAAACAGTTTGTGTTTTTCTAAAGGACTCAGGTGTTTTCCTTCACTCTAACTCTGTGAACAAGATTTGCTGAATACACCACACCAGTGCCATGCGATAAGGAAAGCACAGACTTTGTCTGAATCCATGTAGAAGCAGGAAGCAGAGAGTCCTATCTCCAGACCTTGCCCAGCCGCCCCAGCCATCCTGAGAATGCAGCTCGCATCCCTGGGACATGGGCTGCCATTGATCCTTTCTTGAAATCTGGCAGTTCTGTGTGGCTATTAAAAAGAGCCTGCCATGTTGATGAATTACTTAAACCTCAGCAGCGACCAATTTATGCAAATCCGATTATCTGTTTAAGGGCAGGTTGGCTTGGAACAGCTTGTAGTTGTGATACTTATTATTATTTATTTATGGCTGAAAAGCTGGCAAATTCAGTTGAAAGCAGAGTTTAATTTCACCCAAGGACTGCTTAGCCCAGAGTTACATCCTTGGTGGGGTGGGAGTTCCCTTGGTGTCCCGTGGGGATACTTTCCTCCCTGAAGTTGCCACATAATTTGGGTCGGGGGGGGGGACCTTCAAGACCAGTTGGTTCAATGCCTTCCTATTGCAAAATTGCTCCAGAGAGCACCATCTACCTGACCACATTAACATGCAGGTTCTTGGTGTGATAAGGGCTCCAAATATGGGACACCTTCCCCCTAAACCACACTGCCTGCGTGCTATGAGAAAAATGGAGATCAACCCTGGAGCCCAGGGCTTGGCATGTCCTAGGCCTTTTATCCATAGCTGTGCAGTTGAATGACTAACAGATAGCTTCACGGGCAGTGTGGAAGAGAGAAGTGCCCCTAATCTGAAGACAAGAAACCCAGTCATTTGTGTTTGGTCAAGATCTTCTCCAGCCTAAGCTTTAGACCCGACTCCCCAGGTGAGTAGTGAAGAGGCTAGATTTGGTCTCAATGATCTCTTTCAACTTTTCCAGCTCCAGCCATCTGATAACTGATTGTTAGCGCAACATCAGCAGATTTCGTGGGTGCTCAGCCTGTGCAGTCACTCTGAGCCCTACCCTCAGAGGGGCCCCACCCTTGGGTGAACACCACCTTGAAGTTCTTAATCATTTTTCAACAGAGGGACCTGTGTTTTAATTTTACAATGGGCCGACCAAATTATGTAACTGATCCTGATCCTGACAATGTTACTCTCGAGGGGATGACCTGAAGAAGTTGAAGGCCAACTTCTTTTGTCCTGCATGTTCTCAGATAAACTATGTGGCCTGTTGTCCCAAGAGGAAGGCACTGGGTGGCTTCCTGGTCACCACAGCCTCAGAGGAACCGGCAGCTCTCTGGTATACCAAGAGGATGCTCAGTGAGTGTTTGAGTGGATGGGCTGAGGATTTGGCTTGGACCAGAGGACTAGATTCATCTGTAGGAAGATCGCTCTTGGTGACTGGGGTGAAGAATGGTAGGACTGGAGGCAGAGAAGAGAGAATGTTCACAACACTGCCAGCAAGAAAGGGTGGGACTGAATTTAGGTGGCAGCAAGATTGAGATGTATCACATCAAACGAAATTACAACAATGAATAAAAAATGCTCATTAAAATGGCATCTGGCTCTTAAGCCCAGGATACAGCTATTTTAAATTCTTCACGAAATACCTGTGGAAACATGAGAGAGAGAGACTCGGAAAAACCACCCCAAACTAGGATTGGTCACCAGCCTAATTCAGAATCAGAGGGATTCCCACTAACGCTAAAGCAGATGGAGTTGCACTAAGGGAAAGCTGCCCTACTCTTCTTCTTCTTCTTTTTTTTTTGCCTCTCTCTTGTTTTACGAAACAGACCACTTGAAGTAAAACGGAGTTTTGTGCTGCGTCTGAGACTCCCCTGTCTCTGAGACCCTGGGGCCCTAGAAATCAGAAAATTCATCGGCCCTCCTTCTCCTGTCCTTCACTCTCCCCCTCCTGACTACTACTGCCCTCCTTCCCTCCTCCTCCTGTGTCTGCATTCAGTCAGGGACAGTCAGCTGAGTTTTTAACAGAAAATGCAAGTGTGTGTGCACTGAGAGTGCTGTACTCCAAACCACGGAGTTCAAGACACACACCGGAGGTGCTGTAGGCCAAAGAACGCACACAGGCTGCATGCTGGGAATCGCAGTTCTCCCACGTGTCTTGCCCGATGGGAGACCAAGTCCTCAGTGTGAGAGAGGAGACTCCTCCCCAGCTGAACTGGGCTGTGGGCTGCCTAGTTCTCCCCTCTCCTCTCCCAAAAAAGACTGAAGAGGGGTTTAGTCATCATCCAGGACACAGAGAGAGGGCCCGTATGTTTCTTATATTGTATATTTTTATAGGGTTCAGATAGACTGAATTTTCGTGAAGATGAATAATTGGGGAAAAAAAACCCATTAAAATCTTATCAAAAACTGCTTCATTTGAAGACATTAAGAAGACACGGTCTGCTTGGAAAAAAATTCAGGAAGCCAAAGGAGGCAAGTTGAGCTGAGAAGGATGTTGGATGAGATAAGAAGGAATTTCAATTACTCTTTAGTCAACCACTGAATCAAAACAAACCATAACTATAGACTGTGGAGAATGCACTAACAATGAGAATTCAACATATCAACATTGATGGAATATTGCCAAGGATTTATCCAAAGAAATATTCATAGCCTTGAACCACTTTCTTATTGGGCAGGAAAGAGAAGAAAAATGAACTAGGCATTCAACCTGAAATGTGAGGGAGATGGTCATAGAATTAGCTCAAAATAAGGAGAAAGAAGAACAGACTACATTCTGTTAATGTTTTATTCAAAATGAAAACATTATAAAAGAGTGGCCAAATTGATAAATAACCCTAAAATTAATTTTTAAATATAGAACACTAGATAATCTTTGATAATTTTAACACTTAAAAAAGGGACAAAACATAGGCATTTGACATTGAATATAGCAGAAAGGGAGTCTAAACTCTGATGAAGTGGAAACCAAAATAAAATAGAATGGTCCATCGGTACTTGTCATTCATTCTCTTTAGAACCTGTGACGAGTGCTGAAACCAGTGACCATTGAAGTGCTCCTGAGCTTCAGTGCGACTGACATGTGGACCTCTGTTCATCTAGAGGGAGGGGCACAGAGTGGCAAGCAAGAACCAAGGGCTGAAACATTTTTTTCTCTTCAGAGAAAATGTGATGAGTTGGGAAGTCGATGAATACCGAGGTATGGCTGTACTGTGTAAAACTTCTCGTTAAAAAATTTGAAAATCTGGGTAAACTGAATGATTTTCTAAAAAAGATAAAAGTGGCCTAAGTAGACATGACATGATATAACAATAAATATGAGAGAGCTTTGGGATGAGAGGATCTCGAAGAACTACCTCCCCAAAAGGTGAAATCTTAGGGGGTGAGGCAAATTCTTCTAAAACTTCATAAAACAAATAACTCCTGTAAATTTTTTAGAGGATAGAAAAAATATGGAAAGCAAAACTAGATATTGGAATATGCTGTAGCAAATTTTATAAAATTTTGAGAGAAAAGTTTGTGATTCAAGATTTTTATACTCAGTCAAATATAGTCAACAGAGAGGCCTCTCAGCGATGTACAGGCTCATGAAATACCACCCACGACAGACGCAGCAGGTAGCATTAATGGAAAGACTAGATCAGTCAATTAATGGTGTTGGAATGGTTGACTATTTATGAAGTACATGGATTTAGATGACTATTTCATGTAGATTACATGGGTAGGCTGAAGATAAAAACATCAAAAAAAAAGGAAACATATTTTGGTTAAAAAATAATAAATAAATATTTATACAATTGCAGAATGGGGAATCCTTTCTAAATATTAATTATATGTAATAGAGGAAAATATTGATAGATTTAACTAAATAGACTAAAAAACTAGCCCTGGCTGGCGTAGCTCAGTGGATTGAGCGCGGGCCTGCGAACCAGACGATCGCGGTTCGATTCCCAGTCAGGGCACATGCCTGGGTTGCAGGCCGGTTCCTTGCAGGCCAAATCCCAGCAGGGGACACACAAAAGGCAACCATACATTGATGTTTCTCTCCCTCTCTCCTTCCCCTCTAAAGATAAATAAATAAATAAAATCTTAAAAAAAATAAATAGACTAAAAAACTATTATGCTTCAAAAACTCTACAAACAAATTTAAAAGCTAAATATAAACTAAGGAAATATTTATAGCATATATGGCAGACAGTGATTAAAATGCACAAGGAGGAAAATGAGGAAGTTCCAATAAGAAAATGGTCAAAAGACATGAACATGTAATTCATAAACAATAACATGTAAAGTCTGATTCTTTATAAACAAGATGAAAATAGTATCACAGGTGAACAAATAAACAAAAATGAAAACAATTCTGATACTCTCTTCTCGCTCATTAATTGACAGGGACGAAAGGTTATCCCTGGGGTGAAGTGAGCATATGGTGGAAACGGGTGTTTTCAGGCATGGTTTGGTGGTGTATAAAATATGTACAATATATGTGGAAGGAAATTTGGCCAAATGTGAAGAAAGCCTTAAATATATGTATATATATTTTGGCCGAGCAGTTCTATTTCTAGAAATGGATCCTGAGAAATAGCCATATATATGTATAGGTATAATAATATGCATTGGGGAATTATCTGGAACAATGAAGTTCAAAATCAAGAAATTGCTTAAATTATGCCCTCTTGTAGTATGGAATGCTATACAGCCATTAAAATTGAAAAGAAGAAATTTAATGTCACGTGAAATGCTCATGTTATGTGGTTGAGCAGAACAAGTGGAGGGCAGAAAATCTGATGTATGTTACCTTATGCATTCGCGTGTATGTGTGCATGTGCAAGTATGCAAGCCAGCACGTATGTACATGGGAGAAAGACTCATGTAACAACAACCCAAATTTTAACAGTGGCTTCTTTTCCTAATGTTTTTTGTATACTTAAAATTTTTCACAGTGCCTGTGTATAGCTTTACAATTAGAAAAATGTACTAGAAAAGCAATGCCAATTTTTTTCATCCTACTATATCACCTATTTTCATTTACTTCCTTGTTCATGTATAAAAATGTAACACAGGTGTCAGCACAGATGTCAACACAGGCTCCCTATTTCTCTGACCCTTTGACTCAATTCCTCAAGTCTTTGACTTCTTCCTATAACTGAAAACATTTTTAATTGATTTTAGAGAGAGAGGAAGGGGGGAGAGAAACATTGATTTGTTGTTCCACCCATCCATGGAGTCATTGGTTGATTTTTGTGTGTGCTCAGACTGGGAATCAAACCTACAACCTTGGTGTATTGGGACAACATTCTAGACAACTGAGCTACACAGCCAGGGCTCTTGTCGTAACTTCTGAATGTTTCCATCCCACAGCTCCCTGACTTTGCTCTGTTCCATGACTTTGTGTCTGTACATGTCATTTTTCTTCACTCTTTGCATCAGTCTGAGCACAAAGTCCACTGTCTTCCATCCATGTCCACCACCACAACTGCATGTAAGTTAGTAACTTGACAAAGGTACGGGAACTTGTGGGAAGGTATAGCTTCCACATTTATCTTACTTCTTCCCAAATTATTTACTCAAACAAATGCCATTCTCTTACCCAAGGGAATTCCAGAAGGGGTGGGGAGAGGGGGATATAAACATTTCTTTATCTTGTTAGATCAACATATTGCATAAAGCCTCATGCAAATGAAGTATTTGTTATTCACTACGTCTCTTTCCCTTAAAAATTTATCTTATTTTATTTTTGCTGCCTTTTCACTCATACCAGAACATTTTGCATATTGCTACCCAGTTTCCAGAGTCATTTTTTTATTGGAAGAATAGGTGATCTACTTATTAAGACTACTTTTCTCTAAAAATATCTACATTTCCCTAATTCATTTTGCCCGCTGCATACTCTTCTCACTGAATTAGATGGAATTGCTGAGGTTTTCCTTAGTAAGGAAGACTAATGTTGATTGAGGACCTATTACATGCTAAGCAGTGTGCAAAGTGCTGTGTCTACAGTATCTCATAGGTGCTGCAAATCCTTTCTGGAACAAGGCAGATGTGTAAACACATTCTAAAAATACATGATCTCATCCAAACCTTACAGACACGTGGGGAGCATCCTTGTCACAGGTAAGAAAACTGAGGCTAATGGGAGTGGGCATTGCTGGAGATTACACAGCAGGAAATTGCAGGTTTAGGGCTCAATCCCAGACAGGCCAGTTAGTGCATCCCGAGTGAATGCACCTTCCAGGCACCAGGCAGCTCTCTCCCCCTCTCTCTTTCTGTGTGTGTGTGTGTGTTTCTCTCCCCCTCTCTTTCTCTCATCTTTTTGGGACCAGGTGAACACTCACAGGAAAGGATCTGAGCTGAGCCCTGGAGCCGTCATTATCTCCATTGGCCTGGGCTACCTTGAGGCTCCCATGAGGTGGTACAAAAAGCACCTTTGACATTCTCTGGCCCTGGAAGCTGCTCAGCTTCCTGCCTTTCACCACTGGGCAAAGATCAAGATCAGTGCATCTTGACTAGAAAAGATTTTAAAAGTTCCGTAGGAGACCCTCTTCCTCTTTCTAACTCAGGACCATGGGCTCGACTCCCTGCCAAGTTCCACCATAAGAGGCAGAACAGTCTGAAAACTGAGCAAAACTTGGTGTCTCCGGGCCAGGGCCAGGGCTCGGCTCTGCCCCTAGCTTGGGACGCCAGCCCCAGACCTTGGGCATCTGCCTCACAGAGAAACAGAATCCTGCCTGCCTCATTCTCTCTGGGTCATTGGCTCTGTCCTCGAGGGGGCTCATTGTTTAGCTGTGTGGAGGCATGCACACCTGTGTCCCTGTGGCAGAGTGGTGACATAGAAAGAGCCCCAATCTGGAGTCAGAGGACCCAGCTTCTAGACCCCTTGCAGAAGCCCCGCCCACTTCTCTCTTGGCCGGTTTTACTCAATCACCTGTAACAGTGAAGATGGTCTTTCCCACTACCCATGCATTTCCTGAACCTGCACTTCCTGCAGTGAAGGTCACGGGTAACAAACAACCTGTGGTGAGGTCACTCGAGGTCAGGTAGGAGAATCTACAGGGTCTGGCAGAAGTAACGCCTGCTTGAGTGTGGTTGGTAGAGTAATAACCTGGGTGTAATAATTTATAGTTTTAATTTGAACATTTTACCTAAAATGTCATATGGTATGCTTGAGTGTGATATTATGTTAACAGAATTACATGCTTATGATTCTGTAATAAAATATTTTGTAATAAAGAGGGGGTGTTATTTGTGCCAGACTCTCTATTTTAGTGTTATTAGGTCCTGGACAAATTTTAGCAAGATCTTAATCTTTGTAGTGCAAATGTTTGATTTCTCGTTATTGCACTTCTCTAAAGAATCTTGCTTCTTGTACTAAGTTGAACGTGCCCTGCACCCCCATTTCTATCTACCTGGAACCTCAGAATGTGACCCTATTTAGAAATAAGATCTTTGCAGGTGGAATTAACAAATTTGAGATGAGGTTACACTGGCTTTGGGTGGGGCCCTACATTCAGTGACTGGTGTCCTTATAAAAAGAGGAGAGGACCCAGACATACACAGAGATGAGGCCACCTGAAAAGACAGAGGCAGGGACTGGAGGGATGCAGCTATAAGTGGAGGATGGCCAGAGGCTACCAGAGCTGAGAAGATGCGAAGACAGACTCTTTCCCAGTGTGTCGGTAGGGACCATGGCCCTGCTCGCTCTAAGAATTGGCCATCTTTCCACGCCAGAGTGCGACTCTTTTCCTGGCTGGAGTATTCTTTCTTTGCTTCTTGACTCTCGGAGTCCCTTTCCTCAAATGAGACTCGGTTCGCCTTTTTCAGTGTCTCTTCAAGTCCCCTGTCCCTTGCTCCCACTGGGTCCTGCGCACGCCCCCATGCTGCGCCTTCATTGCTTTGGGGAGCCTCTGTCTTCCCCGTGGGCAGGAACCTGCGGGCAGACAGACAGAATCCCTTCCCTTTCTGTGGCCACACAGGTTAGCACAGGTCTCTGTGCCTAAGTGCTTCTCGTGTGCGTGTTGAGTGAATGAATAAATCATGCAATCTCAGAATTAGAGAAGTAGGAAAAATCAGCCAAATCAATCCTCTCATTATTTACTAATAACGAAGAGTCTTAACTGGTTGGGATATAAACACGAAATGCTTAAATTTCCCCCTCAAAACTGCCAACAGCTGTGCCTGTGGCCCCCCACCCCTGTTCCGTGCTGAGTGAAGGGCTCTTGTGAGGACAGCTTGGGCTGATTTCTACAACTGCCAGCTACTTTGGTTTTAAAACAGTCTTCTTTTGATGATTAAGATTCTGGTCTGTTTATTTTCTAAATTTCTTCCTCCCTCCCTCCCTCCTTTTCCTCTCCCTTACCATTGCTTTCCCACTTTCCTTCATTCGTTCACTAAACAGTTACTGCAGTCCCAGCCCTGTCACTGAATGTATTTGAGCCTCTGTGAGCTCATCTGTGTAATGGGCATACGTTCTCCATTCTTGCAAGGTTGCAGGGATCAGTTGACATAATGAATGAAAGTGCTTTGCAAACTCCATTGTGCTGTGCAAATGTAACAAATTATTTCTAATATTTTATCCTGGGATTATTAATGTGACCGGGCAGCTAATTAATTAGGACAATTTTGCCCAAACTTCTTGCTTTGAAATTGCTACCAGAGCTCCAACAGGATAAAAGAGACAGCTCTCTGCTCTAATTTAGAATTGTTGTTAATGTGATGATCAGGTTTTTTTTTTTCATCTGGGCATCTGGTTCTTTTTTTTTTAATTACTGCTGAAGGGTGAAGAAATATTTTTTTCCCTTCCTCTGGCTTGGAAGCCACAGTGATATTTCATCACCACAGCTTACCCTAAAAAATAGATTTCCTTTTCATCTTCAGCTGTGATTTGGTTTGCATTAATGCCTTTCATAACTCATACATTTTGCCATTAAAAATTAATGCTTGGCACTGACATAAACAAATGAAATTTGTATTATTAATGTTTTACATAGGTAAGGCTCTATAGTAACAGATTCGTCATAGCAGACTGTTTTAATTAAAAGATTCACAGGTCCCTTGAACACGTCTGAGAGACTGGTTTGGGGAGAACCAGGGATGTGAAAAGTGACAGGCCGAGAGAGGACATCTCTGATCACTAGGAGATCAAGTAGATCGAAGCGACAGGTATTGGGGGTGACATCACAGGTGAGTGAGTGAATGAAATGAATGACAGTGATGAAATGACATCACTGTCAGTGAGTGTTTCATTCATGGCAGGACTCATTATGCAGGAGAAGAGGAAAGGAAAAGAATATTTATTTCTTGACTACTATTGCCCATCCCTTTGTTTATTCAACAAGTCTTCAGTGAGCATCTAATACGTGTTGGAAACTGTTCTAGGTATTTGGGGATACAACAGTGAAACAAAATGGCTGCTCTCATGAAACCAACATTTTAGTGGGAAGAGATAGATGCTGTATAGTATGACAGATGGTGATCGGGTTTACAGAGAAAAATACAGCAGGGGCAGCGGCCCTAAAAGAAGGTGACATTTGAACTAAGGCTTGGGAAAGATAAGGGAGGGAGCAAATTGCTATCTGGAGGGAGTTTTCCCAGGAACAGAGAGGAGCAAGTGCAAAGGTTCTGAAGCAGGAGGGTGTGATCAGAACAGAGTGAGTGAGAGTAAGCCTGGGAGGAGACGAGGTGGGACAGCGGGTCACAGGACGTGGTAGGCTAAGGCGAGGTCTTTGAGGCTGGATGTACTAGCTCTGCCTCACAGATGTGAGGACTGAGGCGCAAGGGGAGAAGGGGGAGGCCAGTGCTGGGGTTCTAACCCAGGCCCATCTGACCTTCTCTCACGTCCAGTGGATTGCACTGCACCGCCTTCAAGCAGGGCTTAAGGGAGTTAGACTGAGTCTTCCAGGTCCGACGACAGAGCCGCACCTCTGACATCTTAGTCTAGGATGTGTAAATGGAAAACACATTGGATGTCACCTAGTTCAAAATCCCAGTTTCGCAGATAAGGCACCTGAGGCCCCAAATATGAAATGCCCAAGTTAGTGGCAGGGTTGGAACCAGCACCACAGAACACCAGGGCCACCTGTCCTTTTGGGTCTAACCTTGTCTCACCCCATCTTTTTTTTATGTGAAAAAGTTTATTTTATTTTATTTATTTATTTTTTTCCTCAAGAACGTTTTATTTAATTCTTGTTCAAGTGCAGTTTTCTGTCTTTTATTCCCGGCCCTGCCCCATCTTGATCAGGAGGCAGGATAATCTGACGATTAAGATCTTGGATTTTAATCCTCATTCTGCCACTTAACCTGCTGGGTTACCTCAAACATGTTTCTTAACCTCTCTGAATCTCTATTTTTTATTCAAATAAGGAGTTGATAATAACCTGATTTGAAAAGAGTTGTTGGGAAGGTGTGATGATGAGACCAAACACTCGGAACTGTTTGTAACATATAACAAACCCTCCATTACTAGTCACTATGATTGATTTCATTCACATTAATCACATGACATGGGTATCACCATCTGTGGTTCACAGATGGGCAAACCAAGTTCCCAAAGCGGAAATGGTTCACCCAGCAACACTGAGCACACGGGGAGCTGTGGCCCAGGCCCCTGTCTCCCAGGACACTGCTCCCATGAGATCATCTGAACTTGAAGGAACACTGGCGTTCTTCTTTCAATCAAAGCCCCTCGGTGAAAGTGAGTTCTCGCTGCAGTGCCTGCACACGAGTGCTGGGGACCCAGGAGTGGGGTTTGAGCATAACTGGTGATCACACAGGCATCCGTGAGCACAGTGGCTTGAGAAGGCACGGCCAGCTCAGCTCCCCATACACAGGGGAGGGCACAAATGGACTTTTAGTTTGTGTGTGAAAATGTGAGTGACATGCCCACCACACATTCCACTAAGGCTGCTTCTGAAGCCCCCATTTTCTTGAGAGCAAAGGTGGCAAGGTGTGTGTGCGGGGTGGAGACTTTGCCTTGAAGTGTTCATTAAATACTAATGATAGTTGCCCTATTTATTAAGCACCTACTATGTCATCAGGCAGTTAGCTAAGTGCTTTATGGACCTTATCTCTAATTCTCCCCAAAGCCCCCCAGAGTAGAAAGAATAATTGCCATTTTGTTAGAGGGAAACAGAGTAGTAGAAAGTATGTTTCTGGGTATCACACAGCTAATGAGAGCTCTTTATTTGGTCTTTTATTTATTCATTCAGTTGTTTGATAAATTCTTATTAAACACCTTTATGGGTCCAGCACTCTGCTGGGTACTAAAGATATATTGGTGAACAAAATCTGTGCGATTATGAAGCATATGGTCTAATGCAGAAGCCAGAAAATAAACAGATAAGCACAAGAGAAAACTTATGCTCATAACTTGGGGGTTATGAAGGATTCTTTGAGTGAGGACCAAAGGGGAGCCAGTTAAGTGACTTGCAAAGGTTCCCCAGTTAGGAAGTATCAGAGCTGGAAATAGAAGCCACCATAGAAAGACTCAGAGCTGGAGAAGCCTAGGTTTTCCTGTTTTCCACCACAGAGGGGACAAGCTTCCTAGGAGACAGGGTTCAAACCCCAACCACCTGTCCCATGGGCGCTGATTTCCTCCTTGCATATGTTTGGGCCAGTCAGTTCATCTTTTCGAGTGTCTGCTCTTTCCTTGAAAAGTAGAGAGAATCATTGAGCTGGTGTGAAATGAGATAATGCATGAGAAAGATTGGAGAAGCCAAAAGTGCTTTGCCTGACACAGTAGTGATGACATGAATGAAGGTGTTGCATGGTGTGGCCAAGTGACATCTATGCTGGGACCTCAGTCCTGTTCCTGCCGTGCTAGGGAACAACTCTGGTCTGGACCACCTTCATGTTTGTGTTAGTTTTCATAACTTAGGTTGGGGTCTGAGGTCTCTTAAATGATGTAGAGAAGGCGTTTGTCCAGGTGAGGAGTGTGTGCAGGGTGACAGCATCAGAAACTCACGAGTATGTATTTCTGTCTGTTGTCGTCCTCCTCCTCTCCTCTGTCTGCTGTCAGAATGTCTGGAATAGTCAGACAGGAAAGATAAGAGTAACTCCTCAATCCCGCCTCATATTTTTCCCAAGAAACTTGGGCTCTTCCTTTGAGTGGTAGGAAGTCCTCGATGGGGGAGATGGTGACCCTGAGAATTAGAAGAGGGAAGTGGCCTTAACCGTAGAGGACACAACTTCATAAGTGCACATTGTTCATTGACTTCAGGAACTGCAGTGTAATTATATTAGTAAATGTACTGTGCTGTACTTGGTAAGGTAATGAAACTGTAATTGTGTGCGACTTGCCCAGTGCTGCTGGGTTCAGGCTCTGCGTAGCAGGACTTTCCACCAGTCCATGGTTTTCTGCAGAGAAGGACCAGGAAACAATGGGAACGACTGATGGAAAGTCCTGCTATGGACCAGTCACACTGACTTGCGTTGTCCAGTCACAACGGCAGCCCCAGGAGGCGGCCCCATTCTGTAGATGAGGACCCTTGGGGTCAGGAAGGGAAGAATCTCATCTGAGTCTCCAAAAGTGAGATGAAACAAAGCTGGTGACCTCCGGGTCAACAACTGTTCTGTTTACATTATGAGGCCAGGGAACTAAAGAACAGAAGCTGTATTGTTTCTGTTGGGGTAACCGTTTGAGATTAGCAGAGCTGAATGCAAAGAGGGGGGTGTGGAATAGTAATTTCTTCTCATCAAGGAGCTCTTGAGTCATGTGACAGCGGGGAAAGGAAACTACTCATAGGATAGAGTTCAGGATGCTGAGGTAATCTGGGAAGGCTTTCTGGGGGAGGTGATGTTGGACATGATGCCATCATGAAGTATGCGTGACTATGCCTGTGAGAATCTGCCACTCAGAGTTGTGTTCTTGTATGTTTTCCAGTAGACTGTGGGCAGAGGCTCTTATGTATCTTTCTTTGTAGGTGTCTATCACAGAACTTGGCATACCCTAAGTGCTTAATAAATGTTGTTTAATGAGATTTAAATCTCTCATGAGCTCTAGTAATTACTCCATAATTGTGGAAGACTGGATAGGTGAGGATTATATTGAAAGAACACCCAGGATTTGGTGGGGATTTATGCTGAAAGCACTCTGACATTTAATTCAGTCATGTACACTGAATTAAAAAGAATTATTAATATTACTATTAGCACTATTAATAATGATGATATAGATAATGATGGCAATATGGGCAGTTCTTATAGCTAATACTTATTACTTACTCCATGCTAGATACTATACTAAGTATTTTAGACAGATTTTCTTCTTTAATCTTCACAAAAGCTTATGGAACAGGTACTATTATTATTTCTACTTTACTGATATGGAAATTGAGGCCCAGACGTATTGGGATATTTGTCCCACATCCCACAACTAGTAAAGGACAGAACGATGGCTGGAAATCAGACCTGCTTGTTGCTAACCTCACACTGTTTCACAGCTCTGTACTGTGTGCTCAGGTAGGAGGGCACACCTTCAATATCACTGAGGGTAAAAGCAGGATGTTCTAAGAGAAAAGCCAACAGAGGTTCTCACCAGAGGGCATTGCTGTATGAATAGAAGTGTGTTGGTTGACCCCACACTGTGATTTGCGTAATTCAGAATCAGAGAGTGCTACACAAACCAAAGAACCCCCCCCCCCCCCTGCCTAATTAGAAATCTCAGAGTAGCTCCCTACGTTTATTTGAGGCCAAGATGCGAAGTGAAGCCTGGCTCCACGTGGACCTGTGTTCAGTACTCACAGGTGGATTCTTGGCATGTCCTCCAAAGAGGCCACAAGATAGAAGGAGACCTGGGGCTGAAAATGGGAGCACGTGCCGTGTTGGCAGCCTTGTTCCTCCAATCTCTCCCAAGAGTACCCTAAGCACTTGCCATGGGTGCTGGCCATTATGGGGATGGGAGGAAATGAAAGCCAAGGAAGGTAAGGTTTGAGTCAAGCTGAGAGAGGCCCAGGCAAGAAGTACCAAAATGAGACTCAAAACCAAGCTCCAAGCTGAGTGCTCTTTCCTTGCAGGGGTGTCCGACCTGTGGCCCACAGGCCACTCGCATCCCAGATGGCTATGAATGCGGCTCAACACAAGACTGTAAATTTACTTAAAACACTACGAGATTTTTTTGTGATTACATGTCACAATGTATTTAATGTGAGGCCCAAGACAACTCTTCCTTCCAGTGTGGCCCAGAGATGTCAAAAGCTTGGACACCCCTGCTATAGCTTTTAGATCAGAGAACTAATAAGCAGAAGTGGAATCCAGTTTTTGCTCAAAGACCCTTTTTATTACCAATGTGGAGGAAATTGGTTCAGGGAGAATCAATTTTCTTGGGATCTACTAAGTTGGCCCGCCCGGAATAGGAGACTCACTCTGTCAGCTCCTCTCCTCTAAGAACTGCTGAACCATGCAACAGACCTCACAGAGGGGAGCTGAGGATGGGCTGGACTAATCAGGAAGACTTCCTGCAGGAGGTGATGATTATTATACAGGTGGCATTGAGTTGGGCTGGGAGGGCCAGAGCTTGCTGCTGCAGTGATGCTGGCCACCCACGTCTGTACATCCTGCCAGCCAGACAAGCCTGTCTTTCTGTTAACTCAGCAACCTGAAGGAACAGCATAACTAGTGGGGGGGTGGGGGCACCTTGGTAGCAGGAACAGAAAGAGCATGGCCAGGGAGTGAAGAGGCTCTTCCTCATTTCCTAGGTCACTGTGGGCTTGTCTGTTCTCCCCTGGGGCTCCCAGGCCCTACATTTGTGAAATAAAGGTAGTGGACCAGATCATCTCTCAGGTCCCTTTGAGTCCTGAGAGGTCTCCTTCTTATCGTGTGCCCTTATAAAAACACATGTATCAGTGTGTAAGCAGTAAGTGTTATGTTTAGGAAATGGTGTGGTCTCTTGGGAGGGAAGAAGTCTGGGGAAGGGAGCAGTAGGCTGGGGTGAGCTGGTCAAGGCAGCCTTGGGACCCTCCCAGGTGATTTTGAGCAGAGCTCTGAGCTTTGAGGAGGGTTTGGTTAGATGAAAGGCAATCCTGCAGAGGAAATGACCCAAGCAGAGGTGTAAGGGGAGAGTGCAAGAGGTTTTCTGGGAACAGCGAGGAGCCAGCTGAGTAGGACCAAGACCACTGGGCATCACAGGCCTGTGCTTCACCCTGACATCACTCTGCCTGACCACTGGACTCTGAGCTCCCTTGGAAAGGGGCCATATTGTCACTTCTGTGACTCCACAGCCTGACACAGGGACTGACATAGACCAGCACGTTAAAAAAATGCTTGTTTAATAGAGGAAGGAATTAGTCTGCATCTCAACATCTAGCTGTATTTAACTGGATGCCTTTGTTTGAATGAGGAAGTGGACACGGGCTGACTTTTGCTAGCATTTCAAAGCCCTGATTCTGGGAGAATATCATTTGGAAGTTTGTGGCCACATAGGTATCTTATATGATGTGGGAACAAGTGCCTGGTCATCAGCCTTCAAACAAGCCATTCTTCAATCCTGAGGGTTTTGAGACCAAGGCTGGGGGTGCTGTATATATATAAACATTATTTTATTATATAGTTCTTCTCCCATTTTCATTGTTGCTGAGCTCATGTTTTATTTTAATTAATGCTTTAATTTAGTTACATGCACCATGAGGCACTTTCTCCGGGGGTGTAATTAAGTTAGAAAAAAAAAACCCAACAACTGGCTACTCTAACATTTGAGGCTGGGAAAGCAAGGCTCAGAAAGGGTGGGTTTGTGGCTCAAAGTCATTCGGAAAATCAAGGATGCATTCAGGAGCTGAAAGGTCTTTAGGGAGCCCCATAGAACTTTATCAACCTCTCTCCACTGGAGATAATCAGAGGGCAGGTGAGCGGTGTTTACGGAGCACCGAGAATGCGACAAGCACCGCGCTAGACCTTGCATACAATGTTATTATCTTCTCAATAATTCCAGTAATTCCACAATGCAGTTGTTCTTGTTCTCATTTCATAGCTGGAGAAAGTAAGGCTCAGAGCTTTAGTAGCCTTTCCAGAGTGTAGCAAATGGTAAAGGGTAGAGTCAAAATCTAAAGCCTTGGTAATCTGTTCTCTAACTATAGGTTTGTTTTACCTAGTACTCTTTTTATTGAGAAGATAATAACATTGTAGGGAGGGCTACACAGAAAACATTGGGCAGCCACATTAGAACTTGGCACAGGAATCCTTAACCTAAGAAAAAAAGACATGATCTCTGAAGTTTTCAGTAGAATTGGTTAATCTCTGGTGATGTTTGAAGCCAACTTTGGTCACACACATTTGTTAAAAAATATTTTATTTATTTATTTTTAGAGAGAGGGGAAGGGAAGGAGAAAGAGTGGGAGAGAAACATCACTGTGTGGTTGCCTCTCATGTGTCCCCCACTGGGGACCTGGCCTGCAACCCAGGCATGTGCCCTGACTGGGAATTGAACCGGCGGCCCTTTGCTTCACAGGCCCGTGCTCAGTCCACTGAGTTACACCAGCCAGGGAGTCACACACATTTTGAGAGTAGCTTTAAAACTCTCACAACACCATCACCATCACCACCACCAATACCACCACTACCATCAACACCACCAACTCCATTACTATTACCAACAATAACTTTGCCCAAACTATTGCAAGAACATTCTGAAACAGCTCTAGGAGGTAGGTTCTATTATCATCCTGATTTTACAGTGAGATTCGTGAAACCTCACGTTTTCAGAGACCATACTTCTTTCCAAGCTGATCCCTTCTCAGACCATTGTCTCCAAGGACATCCGGGATGGGAAAGCTATGTCTGGAGGTCCTGCTGGGCTCTCCATCCCACTTTTTCCTGGCCATGTGTCCTCTACTGACTGGCTTCGTGTTTCTTGACTTCTATTATGGCTGTTCCAGAGGCTTGGAACACAGAGATGGCCCCGGCTTACATTTGCCCTCCAGAAATAGGCAATGAACAAAGGAAGGAGTATGCAAAATAAAAGTGAAATATCAGATAAAAATGAGTTTTGTGAGAAACAAAACCAGGTCAATATTAGAGAGAGCCTGAAGGATATTCAGGGAAGGCTGTGCTGAGAAGGTGACATCTAAGCTGAGGTCAAGGGACAAGCAGGAGCCAGGCCTGTCCTGGGTTGGGGAAGGCACCCCAGACGAGGGAAGCAACAGGCAAAGGCCCCAGGGTAAGAAGGCTTCTCATGGCCATTTTTCTACATTCCCACATTTTCTTGCATTTTCCTTTCAAGGCATTCTTACCACAGTGAATGATTTCATATTCATTATTGAAATTGTTTTGTTAGTATCCACCTTTCTACTGACCATGACGTTCAGGGAGGCAGGGGTTCAGCATTGTAACCACAGGATGCAGAGATAGCTTCTAGCTCATAAATACTTGCTGAATAAATGAATGAATGCTCAGGAAATGCTATTTTCAACTCCCATTTCCTTTCGTAAACTGTAAAGCATAATCAATTGATACTAGACTAATGAGGAGACTGAGAACTTGAGAGTACAATTCTTACCTCCTATATTGTATGGTGCTTTGCATTTGACCGAGAACTTCCACCATGTTTCATTCATTCAAGACAAGTGTTGACTGCCTGCCATGTACCTCACCTTTTACAGGTGAACCTGTGAGATGCCTGATGGGTAGACAGCACATGTTGCATTATGCCCACTTTGCAGGTGGGGAAAAAGTCTCAGGCCAAGATTCGGCCAAGGTCATTGCTGCATTAACACTTTTCCCTCTCGGTGGACCTACTCCAGGTTTCATCCCTTCACACTGGTCTGTCTCAGGATGCACCTCCTCATGTACTTAGACATGATGTCTGCCTGGGGAGCAGGACAGAAGTGCTTGTGGGGAGGGGGACAGGGGGTGGGAACATCTTGTTTCCTGCAGTATTCCTAACACTTTCATGCTGTCCTGCTCAACTTTTCCTCTCCCCCCAGGGACTACCATCACTCAAGATATTGTCCAAACACTTGTACCCCCTTGCCCCCCAGGCCCGGCCCCAGCACCCCCGACTGAGCTCTCCTATGAACACACCAAGGACACTAGCATATCATTGTGTGTTTGGTCCTCTGCGCTCTTAGGAGACTCTGGTTCCTTTACGTCAAGGCCGTCTCTTTCACTTCTGTATTTCCAACAGCCTTGCGTATAGCAGGTCCCCAATAAATGTCCGGCATACAGCAGGTCCTCAAAAAAAAAAGGGGCCTTGTCCATTTCAGAAGGTCTGTGGGGTGGGAGTGTGTTCTCGTTCACTCACACCCTGCCTGGCGTTGGGCTCTCCCCTGGGGGGTAACAAGGCTTTGCTGCACCTTTCCGAGTGCATCGTGCCACAGGTCTGCAGCTGTGTGTCTGGCATGAGCTTGCATCCATCGCTGCAATTTGCGAGCGCTGAAGCCATTTAATTAAATGGATGAAATTGAATCTGCGAGGTTGTTATTGCTGATATTGTTTTCTGCACACGGCCGGCTGCGAGGGAACCCATGGGAGGCCTGGGAGCATGCTCCCGCTCATTCTGGGCCTGCTCTCCCACCCCCAGCCCAGATGGTGTCGGGAGGTGGCTGAGATCCTGGGCGCAGATCTGAAGTCAGAGGTTCAAAGCCCTTCCGTGTGCAGGTCCCCACTGGTGTGTCTGAGCTGCTGACAGGCGTGTGCCCCTCCTCAGGAGGCAGCCAGAGCTGCGTAAGCTAATTTTGCAGAAGGGAATCTTGCCAAGCCAGAGTGAGCTTTCATTTGCCTAAGTTTGCATCAATAATTAATCCAACCTGGTGTTACACAAGACTTGACATAAAATTATTAGCTCTGAGAGCATTTCCTGAGCTAGTCTCAGAAGAGAGCTATCATGAGTCCAAGAACAGACGACCCATGAGAGATTGGACAGGCAGCTCAGAAAGTCATTTTCTCCTTTCCCCATTTCAGGATCCATTGAAACGGCTCCAGTGGGCCTCTGCCTTCGTCAGCCACGGCTTTCTAAGTCCCAGGTCCTTCTGCTGCTTGGAAACCTTCCATGGCTTTCCACCATGCTTCTAATCAGCACCGATTCACGCTGGCATTTCCAATATTTCCCGCTTTCTCTCTCGCAACTCCTCTTCACCCTTCCTGTTACTGCCACACTGCCTTAACACACTTCTCTTGTTTCCTTGGCTTGTGCGCCTCATCCACATTTCTGTTTGTTGAACTCGTATTCATCCTTCAAGGCAAAAATTCAATGCTACCTCCCCCTAGGAAGCCTCTTGTGATTTCTCCAATAAGGATCATCTTTCTTCTGACTTCTGTCCTCTGTTTGGAAAGGTACCCCAGTCTGTCTTGGACTACATTATCTACGTACATGTCTTCATCTGCAAGATGGCATATCTTTCTAGCGGGTAGGTAACAATAATTCATCATGGAATCCCAACTTGATGTTGGACCCTAGGGGCTCTAACTGAGGGAAGGAGGTGGAGCTGCAGTTACTGTTTTTTCCCCTGGACTGGATTCTCAGCCTAATTTCCAAATTTGGTAACAGCACCAGTAGCTTTGTCAGGTATGGGGGCTCAAAACTTCATCTTTCTTACTGTATTTTTCTTCCTTCATTTTCCATCCAAATGGTCAGTGAGTCATGTCATTTACCCTCATAGACTTTCTAAAACCCAGCCTTACTTCTCACAGTCCCTTTGTTATAGGGGCAACCCTCTGAATCTCTTCCCAAGTGCAATCTTTTTTCCCATATGCGCACCAGGGCCCTGCCTTCCTGTTCACAACCACCCTGCCCCCCACTGCCCAAGGTCAAAGCCCTGACTCCCCAGCCAGCATGCACAGTTTCATTCCTCACTACTGCCCAACCTCCCACTGAACATCCTGCCGAGACATCCCCTGCTCTTTTAGGCCTCTCTGCAGTTTCTAGAAGGTGCTTTCAGCTCCGTTGCCCAGCCCCTAACCTTTTACCCATTTTCCAGGCCCAGCTTAAAGGTCACCTCCTTGGTGAAGTGACCCATTGCTCCCTTTGCAGAGCTGGAGGGCCTCCTCTTTGCTCCGAGTGCACGTTGCTCATACCTTCGTGATGTCAGTGGTCTTCCTTCATGCATTTTCCCCTGCATTCTGCCTTTGATGAAGGGCAGTGACCACATTGTCTCTTGTGTTTACATCTGTTTTCCCAAAGGTGTATGCTGATATTTGGTCCATAGCAAGTGTTCAATCAAAATTTGTTGAAATATGAAGTGAACATTGGAAATTGGATGTTGGGAGTTGTTGCAGACTGCTCTGCCCGGTTTTAGGAATTATATATCTATCCCTTGTGGCTAAGGGCAAGGACGACCTCTGGAATTTGAGCTGTAGGAGACAAAGGTTGTCTCTGGTAGAGATCGCTGCTTCAGTTTCCTCTCCTTGCCCCCAAAGCTTGGCTGGGAGTCAATGACGGGTAAGACCCCTCACAGCGGGGGGTGGGGGGGTGGGGGGGAACCTAAGCCGACTTGGTCACTTGGGAGGCCTTCATGGAAGGACTTGGTGGGCTGCAACAAAGAGGGAGCAATGAACTCTCGCCCCCGGGCTTTGACAAAGCCCGAGTCCCCACGTTCTCTGGGAGAAGTGCTTTCTGGCTCTAATCCCCTTAAGCCTGAATACGTGATGGGGAGAGGTGCAGCTCCTTGCCTTGCTAGAGCGTGTCCTGTGGAAAAATCTGGCATCACAAAGACTTCCTGATAGACCTGTGAAATCTGCTCTGCTAAAAGTGCTCTTATTCATATGCTAAAGGTTCAAGCAGGAAACCAGAGAAGGAAGTCTTATGACCTCTTGGGCAAAAAAAGTATCTGCTACTGCTAACTGTCATTGTTTCATTGGCTGTCATTTCTTGGTCATCAGAGAACACAGATGTCTTGCTCACCTACCTCATGTTCTCAGGCAAGTCCATATTTCAAATATTGCATCTTATTGTCTTTCAAAGAACATTCAGTCTTCTAGATCAGGTGTTCCAATATTTTGTTTTTAAATAAAGTCCCTTCAAAGAGAAATGCCTGCTATGTTCTTGGTCCTGGGTTAGATATTAGGAGGCATCCCCCAAACAATATGGTTCTCATCTGCTTTGGGGACAGGCTAAACACAGACTGGTAGGAAGTGGAGTGTGGGTAATAGTGATATTTCTAATCATAAAGTTGGTCACCAAAAGGGAATAGAGCTTTTACGGTACTCTCCTTTCTGGCAGTCAGTGGTAGCAAGGAGCCCTAAAGAGGGAGAATTAAATCATTCTGTTTAGAAAGGCATTGTGGAGGTGCAGTTTGTTGAGCAAGATGGATTGAAGGTATCTGTGTTTCCTTTGTCAGTTGGCCAGAATACCTTTTTACTAGAACCATTTTCTTCTTAACTTTTATTCCTCAGACTATCCCAACTGCCTTCTGTTTTCTTTCCAATAAATCTTTCTTTGTTTCTCTTGAGACTCTCCCGCCCACCTGTCAGCAACTCTGCACAAAATAGTGTGTCTGCCAGGGGTTCCATGTGAAGTGCTCATGGTCTTTTGAGCCCTGGAGGCAGCTGAGGTGGTGTGTGGGGACACTCATGTCCCGATGCCTGTTTACTTCCTTTCTGGCGAGCTCAGAGCCAAGTCAAACCTGCTCATTCAGCTGCTGACAGAGAGAGGTGGCCATGGGGCTGCTCAGCTTCCATGTGGTCACTCAGAAAGAGCCCTGGAGATGAGAGGGTGCCTGAGGCCCTGTGTTTGTGTGACTTGAGGCAATAGTCCCACCTCAGCACCACTGGACCCTACAGGACAAATGGGTCAGGGTGAAGGGCCTAAGCTAACCAGCTGTGAGTCCTTAGGTTAAATGACCACCTGTTGTTTCCCTGCATGCATTCAAGTGGTAGATAATCCCCCGGGTGCCTTCCAGGGCTGCCATTCCATCATTTCATGAATCTATAGCAGCTAAAACATGTTGAAAATGGGATTCCCTCTTGGGGATCCAAAGTCAATAGAAAAAGAAATGGTCTAGGTAATTCATAGGCCCAGGAGAGACATTCTTTGAGGGCCGTAAAAGAACAATAATAATAAAACCTAGGATCAAAGTGCTTTTCTATCTCTTATCTTATTTGATTCTGCCAACAGCCTTGTGAGGAGAGAGCCAGACACATAGGACGTTTTCCTAGACCACGGTACCAACGTTCAGGTTGTCCACTGAGCATCTGAGGAAACATCACCCGCATTCGAAATATAGACTCCCTATAACAGGGGGTCATGCACTGTCATGAAGAATGCAGACCTCCCGGCCGGCGCACAGGATTGTGTATATGCCCAGGGAGCTCACATACAACATGCTCATTGGAGAATATACACGTGCCCCTGTCCTGACCACACTTTGGGGAACTTCTGAGATCACCTACGTATTCTCTTGAAGACCTGGTTCCTACCTTCTCTCTCCGAACCTGACACCACAGCCTCACCTGAGGGACGTGTTGGGACCTCAGACAGCCTGTTCTGCAGACGGATATGTGCCTGTGCCAGGCGGGCTGGAAATGGATGAGGTGTGAGTGTGTTTGCTTGCTGACCTCTGAAACCTCCCATGGGGCAGAGCCAGGCCCAGCCAGGGGAGCGCATCCACTCCGCAGCAGCATCACCGGATTCTTAATGAAACACCTGCATATATTCTGGTCGTCACGTTAAAAAGAAGCTGGGGATACGGAGAGTCTGTGCTGGTGAGTTGTAGCTGATGGGGTAGATGAAGGTTAGGGCCAGAGTTTTTCCTGTCCCTGTCCCTGTCCCCTCCTCCTCCTTTACCTGAGGGCCATGTTAGGGGCACCTAGCGTAGCTGAACGGGCCATCTGCCCATATCCTGCTGTGACAAACCTGGGCTGCTTGTATTTGTTCAAGTTAATATTCCCACTTTAAAAAGTGCTGCTGGAGGAGGGCGCCTTTTCTGATTTGTGCACAGTTACCCCTTAGGCCAGCTGTAAGTGTGCAGACCGTGGTGTCTGTGTGGGGCTGTCTCTCCTCGGCTAAGACACACCATCCGTAAGGATACTCTCTGGGCCTTGCCGTAGTATTCAAGGCTTTCTACGACTAGTCCTAGCCTACTTTTTTCAGCTTCTCCTGTCACTCTCCTCCACACGACCCATGTTCCTGATCACGCCCCGCCCCCCCCATTATCTAGACACCACAGTCTAGAAATCACCATCTCTGGGAAGTCCTCCTGGATTCTCCAGTGCAAATGGCTCCCTTCTTTCTTTTATGCTTCTACATCCCGACGAGCCTGGAGTTGAGACAAGGGTACATCTGGGGTATACACAAGACAAGCACATCGCCCCACCCACTGCGTAGGTGTCTGAGTGGGAGGAAGGAGAAAGGAGAAGGAAGAGTGGCAGGATGTCAAGGCCTCTGTCCCTGGCTGTCAGCAGAGGCAACTTGTTTTGAGCATTGATGGGGGGAGGACAGCTGGGGACAGAGAAGCTCGGTCCATGGAGACCCAAGGGCAGGAGCAGCCCTGCTTCAGGCCCAGGGCTCACTGCCATCTGAGGTGGGCAGAAGATTCCTTGTGCCCCCCCCCCCACTCAGCCCCAGACTCATGGTGCACCTTGGCCCCCTGGGCAGGACTGGGCCACCTCGTGGGCCAGTGGGGCATGTGCTCCTGGTGTACAGGTGAGGACAGAGCGGTTGAGTCTGTACGCTGGTCTGTGGACCCCAAATGCACACCGAGGAAGGTGCCTTTGGCAGGGATAGCAAGGATGTTAAGAGGTGGCCTTTGATCTCACGTACAACTTGAGATACTTCTTAATCTTGAAAATCTGGCTGTCATCTCAATGTACTCAGTATTATTCATTTTATACATAGCTTGGCCACTCCTACTCATAACTGCTAACATGTATTAAACATCTGCTATGTTCCTATATATATTATTACCGTACTGAATGCTTATGATAATCCTGCATTATTATTCAGCCCATTTTACAGAGGGAGAAAATAAGGATCAGAAACTCAATAACTCCTGTGGGAACCATCCAGTTAGAGATTGGAGGACACGACATTCCAACCCAAATCTGTTGAATGCCAGGTATGAACATTTCTTCCAGGCTGAACAGGCAGCTCACCACCTCCGTCTCCAGGGCACTTCTGAGTTCTTACCCTCCACCTGCGTGGCTGCAGGCAGAACTCAGATCGAGGCCCAAATTTATCGGTCTCCGTGTCCTTATACCATGGTGGTGAAGGACTCAGTCCATGCGCCTGCACACAATTGAGATGTACCATGTGTTAGCTGAGGGACTTTGGACAATTAGCTCAAATTTTCTGAGCCCATTTCCTCATAAAGTTGTACTGGGGATTAAATGAGAAGATATATTTAAGAATTTAGCAGAGTGCCTGGCACACAGCAAGCATGCAGTAAATGATGGCTGTGAAAGTCATCTACCTATTCGGTAAGTATTAACGGAGGACACACTATGTGCTGTGTGCAGTATCCTTTCCGTGGGTGGATGCTGTATTGGAATGCGTGTATTCTGACGAACTCAACTCTGCCCTGCCCCCTTCCCAGTCTTTGCGGGAGCCTGCACCGCATACGGAGTGGAGACCTTCCCCTCCCTTGAGACCTGCAGGGGGCTGGTGCTCTTATTTATCATTTAGGAAGCATCTGCTCTTTGGTGAAATATCACCCTCATGAACAAACAGTGCAGGCATCTGACCTTTCTCGATGAGCGCTGGGTTCTTTGCTTACCGCCAGGAATGAAGCAGATAACGTGGAGGACACACGCGTCAAAGGACCTTTCAAAAGGGTCGCCAGATGGGTGCCTGGGTGATGACCCTGGGGCTGAGAGCAGCAGTCCACACGAGTTGGAAGCTGCAAATTAATAAACCTGATCCTGTTATCCCGATGGGCCAAGAAATCTCCTCAACATCTGCAGGTGCAAAATCCGAAAATGAAGTCAGTCTGGCAGGTGCCAAGGATGCGAGGTGGGCACCAGCTGCTGTGGCCCCGCTGCCTCGCTTGGTCCCCCTCGCTGCCCTCTCAGGAGCAGTTGGCACCTGTCAGGCAGAACCCAGAGGGCTCAGCTGGCCAGGCCCTCTAGGTGAGTTGGCAGGTGGCATCAGCAAGCCCCCTGGGGTTTGCACTGGCATCTCTGAGAAGCCTCCTGGTCCTCCCAGGGCTTGTGACTAAGAGTGGTCTGGATGGAGGCTGGAACCACTGGAAGGGACGAGAGTAATTCTGTAAAATAAAAACCTGCAGACACTGCACTTGGACGTGAGAGCATTCTCTTGTCCTGACATTAAGGGTGAGGAGTAACCTCTCCTCCTGGGGACTTCATGGGCCTCTTCCGAGGAATGGGTCATTCTTGCAAACGGCTCTTGTAATGTAAAGGGGCTACTATGAATCGGCTTCTGTCATTCACAAACATTTACTGAGGCCTACTGTGTTCCAGGTTCTTCTTTAGGGACAGGGACACAGACATGAACTAAATAAGGTTATTGCCTTTGTGGATGGAGTTCAGTCTTTACTAGGCTCAGACTCAGGCTCAGGTGCAGAGGCAGGGAGAGGAGAGATGCAGAGAAGGTGAGATAAGGATAATGTCATCAGCACAAAATGAGTCTCATGGTTCTCTGTCCCGTCAATGAGATGATTCAGAGGCAGGCTCAGGACCTGCCGGTTGGGCCAGTTTGGAAACTGGGAACAAGGAGCATGAAACAGGTGGGGAGTAGGAAACCACTGCCCCTTTAGAACAGATGGGCAGATGGGGTAGGCACACATTGCTCGGAAGCAGGGCAACAGGAGGGATCTAAGATTCGAAAAGGCAACCTGGGGCTGGAGCACGGGCACCCTGGGGGAATTTCTTCTGAAGACAATAAGGGGCCACCAAAGATCATCAGATCGTGCTCGAGGGCATTTCATGTTGTAGCATTTTCTAGGCTGTATTGGGAGGGGCCACAAGACTGGAGGAAGAAAGATTAGTTAAGCAGCTGTTGTACCCAGGCAGGAGGGCTGGAAATTAATATCTCAGAATCTACCAATTTCTATGGCACCTTCATGACCCATCACCGACCAGGGGTCTGAAAATGGATGGGCTGGAGACGGGCTGGCAAATTACTGCGGAGGAATTAAAGAGGCAACAAACAAGAGAGTGGAGACAGCAGGAAATATTTTCAATACTGCTGAAAGGAGTCCGCCTTCTCATCCCCTGACCTCTCTTTTCATCTGCCTTATTTGCAGCCTGGATCTCAGATTCTGCAAATGCATCAAGAACAAACAAACACATGAAAATCAATGCAAATCAGACAAAAGACCTTTCCAGGCTGGAGAGTGGAGATGGCAGGAGGTCTCCATTAATCCCCTTTCCTGTGGAGGGGGAGGTCTGAGGGGGGGAGGGGTGCTCAGTGAGCTGGGTGGAACAAACTCGGGCTGCCACTCAGTCGCTGGTCACTGGGTAACCTTGACCAAGTTCTTTAACACCCCTGAACCTTAGCCTCCTTGTCTTAAAAGTGGAATGGTTGTCATCTTATGATGTTGTGAGGGGTGTGATTTTCTGAGGAAAGTATACATAAATGACCTGATCGATGTTAGCTTCTTTTTCCTGTCACTTAAAGGAGCCTGATGACCCATGCTTACTGTAGATAAAATACTGTCACAGGACTGTTTTTTCTCAAGTTGTTGATCTTTGTTAGGTCACAGTGCTCACGACAGAAGTAGAGTTTTTCAGCCGTTGCAGCCATTTCTACCATAGTATAAGCAAATCTTAATTTACAAGTGTTTCAGCTGGAAGGGTCTTTACAGGGGATCTAGGACAACTCACTTATCTCAGTGCCAGGGCCCTTGCAGACTAGAAAGGGGAAGGGAGGTTCTCGAAGTCTTACAGGGGGATAGAAAAAGAACCAGGATTAGAACTCGGGTCTCCTGTGGCTTCTCTTTCAATTGTGCATGATCGAAATTTATTTATTTTAGTTATTATTTTAATAGCAAGCAGATATTAGAGCTTGAGAGAGAAGGAAGGAGATGGCTGAGAGGAGGAAGACTCGACTCAAACAGGGAAATCACGCTACCACAACTTTTCAGGGGTTTCCTCTGGGGTTTTGGCAACCGTGAAGGCGGACACGCCCCACGTGATGGGGGATTGCAGCCCGGGCTCCTCGCCAGGAGAGAAGATGAGGTGCCTTTGAGCCCTCCAAACAGCGAGCACGCTGAAATATGGATGTAAGACCCTGGGCACGTTGCTCTATCACTCTGAACCTCAGTGTCTCCATCTGCACCGTAGGGACATTTTGCAACCCTACATGCAGATGTTACCAAGCTCTGGGGTCACTTGTCACCACATTAACTCTAATGTTTGCATCTTGATAGCTCCAAGCTTCTGCCAAGAAGGCATCAGGACTGCAGCCCCAACACAGGGGCTTTCCCAGTACGGAGGAGCCCTCAGACCAGGAGTGCCCCCCACTTCCCCATAAAGAAGTCTGCATTTTGCCCTTGGCCTCTGGGCCTTACCGCTGTCTCTGCAGTGAAAACCCCAGTTTCTTACCAAGGAGGCTGCCTCCCAGCATCCTCAAGCTGCCTTCCACATCTGCAGGGGAAGTGTGCCCATGTCCTAGTTGTCACTTCGTCTCGTCACCTGATGCCCAGAACAGTGCCCCTGTGCCCCATTCGTCCAGTTCCTCAGGAGATCAGTACACAGTGGCAGGGTCTGCCCTTCCCCAGGAGGGCCCCCATCTCTCAGGGTGTGATGGGGCTCGATGCCATGCCGCCCCTCCACTGTCCTTGCCTTTCCCCACTCCCTTGGGTTCTGTCCCTGCAGAGCCCTTGCTCCCTTGGCCCAGGGGACAAGGTCTCCAGAAGCAGAGCAGTGCTCGAGAGTGTGAGCTGCGGAGCCAGACTGTTTGAGCTGCGGGCGCCCCTCCACCACATACTAGCTCTGTGATCTTGGGCCGGCCGAGGATCCTGTCGGTGCCTGTTTCCTCATCGGTAAAAGGAGACCATGGTAAACATCTGCTAGGGGTGGACTTCAGATTAATGAGTGATAGTTGTCTCTGACCAGTGGTGGGCGGTCAATTAATGTGAGTAATTAATACGTATTACCAACTCACACAAATAGATGTTTTGGGCAAGAAGCAGGTGTTTCAGTCTGCCTAGCAGGAGCCCCTGACCCCAGCTATGATCGTTTGTTCAGTAATGGGCCCAGTGCTCCTCAGGTCTCAGGACAGTATTCCCCTCTCATCAGGCAGCAGGTCTTGTCTAGGAAGAAGGACACACAGGGACCACATCACAGGTCAGATTTCCTGGGGAGCAGATTCTGGGATAGGGATTAGCGTGTGGGATGTTTGCGAGGGAACGGTCTTGGGCAGGAAGCAGGAGTGGGTAAAGGGAGATGCTGAGCTGTCATGGGGTCCTGACAAAACCATTGCCAAACCACAGAGCCCTCTGGATCCCTTTAGAGCTGTCCTGAGTCAGGGTGAGGGCAAAGAGCATCCCTCCCCACCACTGACCAGTCACTGGATGCCAGTGTCTCTGGGACGGGATGTCGCCTAAGGCAAGGCAAGCCCTCCACAGAGCACGTCCAGATAAAACTAACCGCCCACAGAGAAAATGGATCTTCATTCATGAACAGGGGCCTGTGTTGCTCAGCACAGTTGGTGGGACAGACTAGGACAGGGAGGTCACAGGGACAGTGACTAAGATCTTGCTTTGTCCCTGACACCAATGGCACAGCATTTAACTCCTAGAGCACCCCACCAGGCAGATAGTCTTACCTGTGTGCACAGAAGAACAAGACTCAGAGAGGCAGAAGGACTTGCCCGAGGTCACACAGGTAAGAGGCCGCAGGGCTGGGGTTTGGACTCGGGCTCGCCTGACTCATGTCCACGCTTTCCCTGTGGTCTGCTCCCACACTGTAATTCAAGGTTTCTTCTGACCAAAGCTTCCAAGACTTAGGGAGGAACCCTCTGCTGAGCTCTCCCAATCCCTCCCTAGGGGCGGCTTCCAAGGGTCTCCTTTACTTCAGCTTTCAGAGAAGGCTCCTCCCCCACCAGGGGCCAAGAATGATTGTGCAGGACAAAGGGCTGTGTACCCCCCCCCCCCAAACCTCCCTCCACCTCTCCCTTGACTCCCTACTGTCCCTCTGCCCACATGGAGACCTGCCTTATCATCTCCCCAGGTTCAAACGGTCCTATTTCAGGGGAAGGAGAGCAGACAGACTAAATGACCAGGTGTATTAAAGCTCTATTTGGCTGGAAACAAAGTTGTTTTTGCAAAAATCTTGCCTTCATTTCTGCACCGTCAGGGGCTGTTTTTAAATTTTATGTGTTCCAGTCTTTTAGCATTCTGCCTGGTTTGCTCTCACACTTTATTGGGCAATTTTCATACACTACACCTCAGTCCTGCCAGACTTTGGGGGTTGGGAGGTTGAACCTCCAGTCTTGGATGCGTGTGACTGGAGCTAAGGCCGCAGGAGCTGCTCAGCTCCGTCCTCATGGGAACCCTGCGGGCACCATGAGGGTGGAAGTCAGCTCTCCCTCCTCTGTGGTTCATGGCCACAGTGTTCCCCCTTGGAGAGATGGTCTTACCCAGTGATTAGGGGCGTGACTCCTGAGTCTCACAGCAGGCCACTTATGGCGAGCCCTTGGGCATGGTGTTTAACCTCTCTGTGCTTTCGTTCCCTTACCCTCTGAGGGACATACGGTAGACATGCTTGCTTCACAGGGTTACTGTGAGAGAGAGTTATACATGTAAAGCACCTGGAACATGCCTGGCACTTAGTAAATGTTCAGTAAATGTCAGTGACCATAGTCCTAACAGCTTGCATTTATTAAGCACTTGCTCTTTATTTTCTGTATATCAATTTGTTTAATTGCTGTAAAAGGCACTAAGTGTAGGTGTTGACTCCATTTGACAGATGAAGAAAATGTACCTCAGAGAGGTTGAGTACCTTCCCCAACATCACACAGCTGGAGCGGACCAAGAATTGAACCCAGGTCTTTTGGACTTCAATGTCCAAGCACCTGGCACTTCCTAGCTTGTGTTAAACATATTTGAGAAAATGTTTTCTGTCCCTGATAAAAATTTGGGTTTCTAGGAGCAGAATCCTATTGAAGTTCCTCTCGTAATCCCCATAGCACCAAGCATGGAACATTGCTCTGCAGATATTTGTGAAATAATGGGATGGCCTTAGGGAGAAAGGAAGCTAACATTCATCGAGCCCTACTGTGTGCCCAGCACTTTGTCAGGCCTCTTTTTCAAGTCTCACTGGCAGGTATTAGCTTGATTTTACTGCTGAGCGAGTGCGAGAGGACTCTCTTAGATCCAAAGTTAAGCAAGGAGATTAGACGCTAGATGACCTTTTAATGGCCTTTGCAAAGATGCTTAGAAGAAAATGGAATTTTAATAGTGAAAGGAATTGCAGAGAGACAAAGATAATGCACGTAGCCACCACTCTCTAGTAGCAGGCAATGCAGGGGTGAGAACAGAGACTTGAGAAGCAAACAAAATTTTCCCCATCCTTGCATCTGTTACTTTCTAGCTGTGTGACACTGAATGAGCTCCTTGACATGGCTGTGCCTTACTTTTCTGTAAAATGGAGGTGGTAAGGCCCTACCTCTGAGTGGGTCAGCCTATAAATATTATGGAGTATCTTCCCTGACCCAATTCAAGTTCTAAGCGTAACAGATGGAGTTGTGAACCAGCAGGCACGCCCTGCCTCAACGAGGCTGACACTGTTGCAGGAGAGGGACATCAACCAATGTTCATATTTCTTAAGTAGCTTCAAGTATTATCAGTGCTTGAGACCAACTTATGAGTGAGAGTGTCTAGTGTGTATGGAGAGGATGCCTTTAGAGAGATGATGCTTGACATGGTCCCTGGATGATGGAAAGGAGCCAGCCATGCAAAATGTTGGGATGAGAGTACTCTGAGCAGGAGGCACAGCAAATAAAAAACCCTGGGATGCAAGAGCCTGAAGGTAGAAGAACAACCAGGTGGCTGCAATGGGATAAACCAGGGATGAGGGGGAAGAGTCAGTTTGCAGAAGAGGTGCTGGCTGGGTGACCCAGCAACTAGTAGACCTCAGTGAGGCATGTGGATTTCACTTGGATGCTACGGGAAGGCCAGCCAAGAGTTTCAAGGCAGATCAGGATCTGTGATAATTTTTCAGATAAGGGCTGGTTGGGGCTTGGAAAAGAGTTAGAAATAATTTTAATTGGCTGGAGTCATCACCCATCATAATGGGTGTACCCATTATGTACCATCAGATTGGATGTGGGGTGTAAGGAAGAGAAAACAGTTCAACATGACCCCTAGATCTTGGGCTTGGGCAATTGGAGGGATGGTGCTGCTATTTATTAAGACGGGAAAGGCTTAGGGGGAGGCATGATGTAGGAATTAATATAGTTCTGGTCTGAGGCTCTAAAATTTTAGATACCAGGGGGATGCTGGAAGGGAAGCAGATTGGAAAAGATGTACTGGGGATGTGTAATATATGGTGGTTTAAGCCCAGGGAGAATTAAGACCCTCTAGAGAGTGAGACAAAGTGGGAGGCTGGATGGGATCCTACAGGGTGACCATATTCAGAGATCTGGTGGAGTGGAGGAGCCAACAAAGAGACGAAGCTGGAATGGCCAGGGAGGAGAGAGGAGAACAAGGACAGTAAGCTGTCATAAATAGCTAGAGAACAAAGCATCTCAAGTGGGGGAACTGACCATGTAAAAGCTGGTGGAAGGTCAAGTAAAAGGAGGACAGAGACCTTGCTCTTGGTTTGGCAGAACAGAACAGCTGACTTTGAGAAGAACCTCAATGTAGTGGTGGGATTGAATAATCCTGATTGGAGTGGGAAGAAGTTAAGACAGGAGGTGGGAAAGTGGGCATAACAAATATAGGCAGATCTTCCAGGTAATTTTGCAGAAGTATGGTAATAGCTGGAAGGGACTCTGGAATCAACAGGTTTGTGAAGCTAGGTGACATTATGATTTATGCCATGTGAGGAAGAAATGGATTCGTATTTCAGTAAAACAATTAGCACATGGTGCCTGAAACAAAGTGCTTGATAAATAGGGTCTATTCCTATCATCACTCAACATGTATTGATTGAGAATCTATTGTGCCTCAGGAGTTACTGCTGGGTAGCCATTAGTGTTGTTCACCAATATCTGGCAGTCTACACTTGTTGGCTCTGTTGTGTGGTTGTGGGACTACATGACTAGTTCTGGTCAAAGGCTTTGAGTGGAAGAGACATGCAACACCATTGGGCTGGAATATTTAATCGCCAAGTGAGACATTCTTTCCCTGGTGGGTGATCACGGCTACACACATGAAGATAGAACTTCCATCAGTCTGAACTATAATGAGCAGAGTCCCCTGAAGATCCACGTACTGGACATGAGAAAGAAATAATCTTTCTGTTAAACCACTGCATCTTTGGTGTTGCTTGTTTTTGCAGCATAACCTCACTGGTCCTGACTGAATCAGTAGTGATGTGATAACCAGTAAATTAGACTGAGACATTCCTGTACTAATGACGCTCACTGCCCGGCAGTTAATCCACAGTTTCCACAGAAGTACTCTGAGGCCTATGAGTGTTACTTCAGGGAGGAGGCACAGGGTGCTATGGGAATGAATGGCAGGGGTGCTAACTTCTGCTGTGAACTCGGAAGAGCTTCCCTGAGGAAGGATGTTTCAGCTGAGACTTGAGGGGCGACCAGCAGTTTGGTGAGGGAGAAGGTGGGGTCAGGGAGCAATCTGGGAACAGGAAATTGATGTCTTTGAAGGTTCAGAGGCAAGAGAAAGTCAAGCCTAATTTAGAGACAAAAAAGAACAATATGTCTGGAAAGTATAGGGAGTGACGCAAGGTGAATGTGTAGACATAGGGGGTTTTAGACAGTAACGGGCTTTGTCATTTTATGCATTTTATATTTTATTCTAGTTTCAGAACTGGATATAACACCTAATTTTCCTGACTCACAACCACTGCTTCTTCCCTAAATTGAGCCAAGGAAGTAACTGGACCTGAAATATTTAATAGGAGCTTTGAAAGTGTTTAACTTTCAAAGCAAACCTACCGAAGACCTCCAGGTCCCTGGAATGTGAGGAGGCAGGAGCTGTGGATTTTTATGGCAACGGAAGTGAGGCTGTTATTTCAACTGCATGGAGCCCTTTGGAACTCACCTTCATGTTCTGAGTGGATTGCCACCCAAAAGCTTGGTGGCAGGAAGCAAGACATCTAGGAACCGAAAGCATTTCAAGAATTTAAAATTCACCCTTATCCTCGCTGGCACTTGGGGGGATTCTGTACAAAGATCAACAGGCAAGTGGAAAGTCAAGCCTGGCTTTTTACAGAGTGAAATGATTCCCCATACCCAGTCCCAAAAGCAGGTAAAAAATGAACCAAAGAACACGGAAGGAGGTGTCATACAGGAGGTTTGAGTGGGGTTCTCTCCTCCCAACCACAATCACTCTGAATCTCTTTCTAGATCATCCCCAGTTGTCTGCCTCCAGAAAATTGATGACTAGATATTATGTCCATCATAGTAATAAAGGCCAGTTGGAAGCATAAGGCGAATAAACACGCTTACTCCTAAAGTGTTGATCCAACTGCTGGCCCAACTGCCACCTGGAAGAAAAGACCACAGTAAGGCCATGAATGGGCACTGAGCACCCTCCTGAGCCTTAGCATGAAGCTAGAAGAAAAATTAAATGGGAATCAGACCTCCTGCATGTGAACGTAAATGAAATATTGGACAAGAGGGCACGTGTTTAATATGCTAGGACCCACCCTGTCCGTCAGTGAAACAGGGCCAGAACTTCAGGTTCCTGCCAATCAGATGAGCAAGGTCTCCTTCTGTGGGTGGAGCTAGCAAAGGTGGCTGGCTAGAACCCACAAATATTCCCTCAGTCCTGTCCCTGCAAGCCTCGGCTGATGTTCCATCCTCAGGGTCACTGACCTGTCAAGGCCATGCAGAGGATGTGCCAGTCCTCTTTCTGAGCTGGTACCAACATACTCAAGACTCCATCCTCTCTCTTCTGCTGACCCCTCTGTTCCATCTCTCTCGCTACAGCCATTAACTTCCACGCCTAAGTCCAAAAAAATGTTGAGAAGATGGGCTCTGGGCTTGGAGGGCTGGTTAAGCAACTGCTCCACTTACATGTTTTGCTTCCACATCAGACATGGATGGGAGAAGTGTGAAATAGAGCAGTGCATTTCAAGCCCACATGATCCAAAACATGTTTCTTATGTTTAATTGGTGCTGATTTATATATGCAACAGTTACTTTTTATAAATACAAATGGAATAGCAATGAAAATCCTCTTCTTTACAGACTCCTCAAAGTTTCATACACCCTGAGTTCTTCCATGCCATCTGCATCACTCTGACCATATTAGTCCAGTGTCTGAAGAAGGGCAATGGGTCTGTCTTTACATAGGACTGTGGCATAGTGGCCTCTTACACTGTTAGCATTCAGAAAGCATGTTGACTCTGAAAACTTTCTTTCATGAAATATCCAATCAAGTTTATACACTTTGAACTTGAGTAGGTGAGGGATGTGAACTTGAATCAGACCAGCACTCTACTCACCGAAGGTTAAGAAAGTGTCCCACTCAAAGTCAAGTGTGGCTTCATTGTCAAACTCTCTCAGGGAACTTCATGTGTTAATTCACTTAAGCATGTGTACTCAGCACCTACAGGTGCTAGTTAACCTAATGGGTCCTGGAGTCCATGGGTCTTACATCCCAGTGGATCATGAACCCACCTGATGATGCAGACTCAGCCACTGAGCATTATTAAAGTCAAAGTCATTCTACTCTGATGCTGTGGAAGGTACTTGAGGAAACAAAAAGAGAGCACTTGATTTGGTGCATGTCATGGACTCATTCAACAGGCCTGAACTCTGTGTGGAAGAGAGCAGTAGAGTGTAGAGATAGAATTGAGACTTCAGAATCAGTCAGACCAGAGAGTTTGAATGCTTGACTTACCACAAAGGTATTGGGTGAATGTTCACAAGCTGTTTTACTCCCTTGAATGCCAGTTTGTTCATCTCTAAAGGGGGATATGAAAATACTAGCTTTGTAGGCTTATTGCTAAGATGAAATATGAGAGTGTAAGTACAGTGGCTTGCAGTCAATAAACATTATCCTCACCTGTCTTCTTGTTCTTCCAGCAGACCCATGCTGGGAAATGTTTAAGAACAACTCCTTCAAGGAGCTCTCAGCCTAGTCTGTAAGCTTTGGGAGGACAGGTAAAACATTTCTCTATCCTCTTGTGTCCTCAGTGCTCAGCACCACACCTGGATGATGGTCCACACTCAATACTTATTTACTTGCTGACTCAATGGATATGTTTTTTTAAATGTTTTTAATTTTTTTTTAAAAATATTAGTAACTGCCTATCTTTTTTGCTCCTAAGTGACTTTTTAAAAAAATCAGGTGCCTATACTTGTATATAAGGATTTCTGGTACCAAGAAATAACCAACCAGACACAACTTTATTATGCAACATGACCAATAAGACGCAGCTCCATTACATGACCTATCTATTTAGCGTTCAAGACAGGACATTCACACTGGAAGGCTATTGTGTTGGCTGTTGTCAGATTTTGCCTGACAATCTAAGGGGATATGTTTTTAAATAACAAAAATCCAAGGCAGACAGTGGTCACTCTTTGGAAGAGGTATTCAGGACCACACATGACAGCTACTGCATTAGTGCTGGGGTTTCCATGATGACAAGGATACAAGAAGAGGGAACAGCAGGATGCATGATGCTGATGGAAGATTAAGTGCAAGGTAGCAGAGTACCAGTGGTGGGAGATGTAGATGGAGTGGTAGGCAGGGCCAGGGCATGGAGGACTTTGAACTTGACTCTGTGCAAATAGTTGAAGGGTTATACTAAGGGATATGACATGGGCAGACTTGCATTTTTGTAAGATCCCTGAGGGTAGAAGGGAGGAACACAAAAGCAGAGGTAAGGACCCACTAGTTAAGGACCCACTGCAATGGGCTGGGGAGAGGATGACCATGACTTAAGACCATGGCAACAGAAATGGGGAGGAGAAAAAGGTTGGGGAGAAGTCAAGGCTACACAGTCTATAGGACTTGGTGGCCACTCAGTGTCTGGTGCAAGTTCTGGGGTCAGCACCTGTGCGGGGATGGAGGGTAAAGCTACTGATTCCTGTCCCCACCAAGTGGGAGGGCAAGTCCTGCTGGAAGGTCCTCCTCAGAGCTCTCTGTCCAGGCCAGAGGAATCAATCTGCCATCTCTTTACTCATGGAGCTGTCAAGCTGGTAAACAAAGGTCTTGTCAAACAGCCTTATTGAGAAGTTTAAATTCACCTTGACAGGTGGATTAATAAATAATAGGGCCTGGATGACTTACAAAGAAATCAATGACACTATAAATTTTTTTTTAAAAGCACATGCTCTGCTCTGACCTAGTGGAGCTGCAGCATTCTTGAGCAATTTCAAATGTGCCCACACTCAGTTCCAGGCAATGTCATCACTCAAGAGATCAGACAGCAGGCACACAGGGGTGGGGATTACTGTACCTTCTAGGATGGCTAAGGAGCATCGAGTGGGTGAGGATGATTTGTAGAAAACCAGATAATTAACCTTATTCCTGGCCTGTAATGTGTGGCATGTGGCCTGGGCATGCCTCTCTTTGTATAATACCTGGAGTTTGCCGAAGCTGGAAAGGACCGAGGGGTCATGTGATCCAGTGATTCTCAACCCTTCCAGACTAATATTTTGTGATGCTCCTTTTATTACCTTGAAATGGAATTCATAAATTACGTAACCCACCTAGACATCTCATTTGAAAAATCTATATAATGCCTGCACAGTGAAGTAAATGAAAAAATAAAAGGCAAAGTAATTTATAATAAAATAATATGTATGTTGATTTGAGAATAAGAGGGTATGGTTAGACTGCTTTCATAACAGCACTCAGATGATTTCTGGATGGGACCTGCACTGCATGTGTGAAACTGGCCATGTGAGGAGCGTGGCGTTCTGAGTTGTGATTTTCTGAAACGGTGGAGGTCTGAACAAAACAAAGCACAATTCTTCCTTCATTTGCATGGTAGTTTCATTCCTGGACAATCCAGTGGATATTAAAATCATGCAAAAATTCCCTGTGTTTACATGGGAAACAAAACGAGGATGCAGGCCCAGATAATTACGGCAGAAGTTTTCACATCTGTCAGGTAGGACATTCCAAAATCGAGTCGGGCACGGTCCAATGCGTCACCATGCAGGGCCTTCCCTCCGTGTGCTGCAGGCTGCGCAGCGTCCAAATGCCAGTGGTGTCCTTTCCACCCATTATGACAACCACAAATGCCCCTGGAAGTGTTCAAACCATTTATTTGGAAGCAGAACTGACCATTTTGAGATCCGCAGGTCTTCTCCAACCTCCCCAAGGTTTGGATGGGGAATAGAAGGCTGTCAAAGGGAAGGGACTGGCAGAAAGTCCCAGTGACAATTTCTGGTAGAGGGAGGCTGGCACTCAGTTCTCCTGTCTGCCACTCTCATCACCTGCAAAGACAGGTATAGAGTGGGCCCTCTTCCCATGCCTTTGCAGTCTGGCCTGTGGAGAGACCCTTTTGCCCAGTGGATGTCCAGGCCCTAACGTGTCTCGGGTGTGAATTCTAGACTTTGATACCATGCACCTAATCTTAAAGTGTGATTCATCTGCATTGTAAGGTATTACTATGTTTCTTTCTCTCTTTTTTTCCTATTGTTCAATTCTTAGCAGAGGTGATGGAAGGACTGTGGGTAACAATGGGTGTCTTGTGATCTAAGAAACGCCGAAAGCACTCTTTCTGCATCAAGATTTCTCCCCAACAGATGGCTGCAATGCCTAAGGTTCCCGCATACCTTTGAGTGAAGGCATTTATAATTTCCCTTTAAAAGGCAAACATTTTTAATTTACTCATGTGAGTTACTCAGTAACTTCTCAGGTCCTTAGTTGTTGTTTTTTTAAGTCTATGCAGTGAGTATAATCACACGTTTCCTAGATTGTTGTGAGGATAAAACATGATTAATACACACAATTAAAACACTTGCCATGCTGTAGGTGGCAAAATGTTGTTTGTCTTCCCACTTCTTTGTGAGGTCTAGTAGATAGCTACAAGGCACATATATTACTACCTTTTAATGCTAATCTCAGGGCTGACACCACTAATCTATCTCACCACTCATACGTAAGGATGCTCACATGGCCTCAGACACCTTCTTTATGTAGACCTCCAGGCAGCCAAGACTGATCTGTACCAGCACAGAAATTGATAGTTTTGTTTGTCTTTGCCTTAATTAATGACTGCACAATGTACTATTAGATCAGAGAGTTTATTAACCTATAGTTCCATGATTCCCAGATTCTAGAATTCAAAGATTCTACAATCTATAACTTGGAGAGTCTAAGATTCTAAACATTGTCTCGCACATTTTCCTGTGCACAGAACCAAAAGCAACTTGGAGCATCTAAGATTCTATGATCCACACATCATTTTATTGGGCAGGCTTTCCAGCATCCTCTTTGGTCCTCTTGAGGAACTTCTCTGGCTTTCCTTGTCTTCTTCTTTTTTAAGTACATTTTATTGATTATGCTGTTACAGTTGTCCCCATTTTTTTCCTTTGCCCCCCTCCTCTACTTGGTACCCCCTTTCCTCCAGCAATCTCCCCCTTAGTTCATGTCCATGGGTCCTGTGTGTAAGTTCTCTGGCTTCTCCATTTTCTATATTATTATTAACTCCCCTGTCTATTTTGTACCTACCAATTATGCTTCTTGATCCCTGCACCATTTCTCCCCTTCTCCCCGATTCCCCTCCCAACTGGTAACCCTCCAAATGCTCCCCATACCTATGATTCTGTTCCTGTTCTGATGGTTTGCTTAGACTGTGTTTACTTTTGTTTTTTAGATTCGATTGTTGATAGTTGCCAGTTTTTTGTCATGGCCATAGTTTTTATCTTTTTCTTCAATAAGTACCTTTAACATTTCATGTAATAATGGCTTGGTGACGACGAACTCCTTTAGCTTTACCTTGTCTGGAAAGCGTTTTATCTGCCCTTCTGTTCTTTGGTGGATAGAGTAATCTTGGTTGTGTGTCTTTGCTTTTCATCACTTTGAATACTTCTTGCCAGCCCAAAGTTTCTTTTGAGAAATCAGCTGACAGCTTTATGAGAACTCCTTTGTAGATAACTCTGCCTTTTTCTTGCTTCTTATATGATTTCTATTTATCTTTAATCCTTGGCATTTTCATTATGATGTGTCTTGGAGTGGTCCTGTTTGGGTCCAACTTGATTAGGACTCTCTGTGCTTCCTGGACTTCCATATCTATTTCCTTTGCCAAATTAGGGAAGTTTTTCTTTCATTATTTTTTTCAAATAGATTTCCAATTTCTTGCTTTTTCTCTTCTCCTTCTGGCACCCCTATAATGTGAATGTTGAACCTCTTGAAGTTGTCCTAGAGTCTGCTTTTACTACCCTCATTTTGGAGGATTTTTTTTCTTCTTGTTGTTCTGATTGGTTGTTTTTTGTTTCCTTATATTTCAAATCATTAATTTGATTCTTGGCTTCATCCACTCTACTGTTGTTTCCCTATAAATTGTTCTTTATTTAAATTAGTGAATACTTTGTTTCTGACTGGATCTTTTTTATGCTGCTGAGGTCCTTACTAAGTTCCTTGGGCATCCTTATAAGCAGTGTTTTGACATCTGAGAGATTGCTCATCTCCATTTTGTTTAGCTCTTTTTCTGGAGTTTTGATTGGTTCTTTCATTTGGGTCATGTTTCTTTGTTTCCTTGTTTTGTTGGCCTCCCTGTGTTTGTTTCAACATTCTAGGTAGATCTGATTTGACCCTGTGTCTTGGAAGTGTGGCTTAATGAAGTAGGTGTCCTGTAGGGTCCAGTGGCCCAGCCTCCTCTGTTACCCAAGCTGAGTATTTGAGGTGTGCCCTTTGTGTGTGCTGAGAACATCCTCCTCTTCTAGTTGAGCCTTGGTTGCTTCTGGCAGATCGATGGGAAGGACTTCCCCAGGCCAGTCAGCTGCAAGGATTGGCTGTGAACACTTATCACCAACCTCTGTCCTCCATGGAGGATCAGCTGTGCGGAGGCAGGGTAGCAGTGTTCCAAAGTGATCTATAGTTGTCCATTGGGTACACTGACTCTAGGGTTTTCCAGGAGGTGCAGGCCAAGGTCAACCCCCTCCTGTGTTTTGCCCAGGGCCGTCTTTCTTGAGCTATAAAGCAATCTGAGATGGCTGCTACTTGTGCTGGGCTTGGAGGTTCCCAGGTGAAGCCAAGCTGTGAATCTAGGCTGGCTGCCGCTAGTGCCAGGCCTGGGCCTCACTGATGCCAGCTGTTCTTTATTTGACAGGATTTACAAAACTGTGAGGCATGCGCCAAGACCAACCATTCATATGGGAAAGCAGCTTGAGTGGGCCTGTAAGTTGAGTGGGATGGAGTCTCTGGGGATCTCCAAGGTGGGTCAAACAGTGCTAGCTAGGTTGATGGAGTCTCAAATGTGGTACCATCCTGCTGGCTCCATGTCTCTGTGGCAGGAGGACTCAGAAAAGGGGCAATGGCCTCTGCTCACTCTGATGCCAGATACTTCATCTTCTCCCAGTATGCCATTGGTGTCCTTCAAGCTGCACTCCGGTGCTGGAGCTCAGAGGGAGTGAGTCTGAGTAGGTGAGTCTGTGTGTGAGTTTTTAAAAAGAAATTGCTTGGGGCTCCAATAGTTTCCCCCCCCCCCCACTGCTGGTTTTGGCAGTCAGAAGTTGTGGGGACTTATCTCCCTGGCACTGGAACCCTGGGCTGGGGGCCTGGTGTGGGGCTGGGACTCCTAACTCCTGAGATACCCCTCCTGAATATTTATGCACCACTTGTGGGTGAGGGACCAGCCTGTTTTGCATCTATGCCCTTCCTACTAGTCTCAATAGATGTGGTTTCTTTAATTCCATAGTTGTCAGACTTCCATTCAACTCAGTTTCTGATGGTTCTGAATGATGGTTGTTCCATATTTTAGTTGTAATTTTGATGTGGTTGTGCAAAGAGGTGAGCCATGTCTGCCTGTGCTACCATCTTGACTGGAAGGTCTCCCTGTCTTCTTGGTGTTGCTGCTGGTGCCCTCTAGATGGCATCCAGCTCTCTGGCTAGTACCCTGCAGGACCCTGGGCCCTTGAGACTGCCCAGCTCCAGAGGGCTTTGAGGACCAACTCTGGGCTTGGTAACTTTGTCCGGAAATCAAGGTGGGGAGAACGCCCAGAAGGGAGCACAGTGGGATAATGCAAGCATTCCTAGGAAGGTTGGAGGTGACTTGTAAAGTCGCACCAGAGAAGAACTCTGAGGGAGGCATTGTCATCACCATGTAGCCAATGTGGAAACAGAGGCACAAAGAGGTGAAGAGACTTGGCCCAGGCCCCATTTGGGTAGAGAAGGTTTCAAGCCCAGGTCTCTCCAGTCCAGAGCTTTGCCCTGCACATGATGCCTCAGGAAGGACACAGAAACGCAGAGGGGAAAGGAGTACTGCCTACAGCTGCCATTGCGTAATGCAGAGGTGCCCACAGTCCTGAGGACTCAGAGGAAGTAGTCCCCTGCAACCTCCCAGCTCAGCATCTCTCCCCAGGACCACTGTGCTCTCCCAGGGATCTCCCCGCCTCGGTCTCACCTCTCCACATCACCTGTACCAGCTGGGGAAGCTCTGTAATGGAAATCTGACCACATCACTCTCTCCCGCAGTCCTTCAGTGGCTACCTATTGTCTATGCAATCTAAAATCTTCACCTTGGAATGTGAGACACTTTGGCCTCCTTTATAATTACACACTCTACCCTTAACCCTGATGAGTTTTCATCCCTCTCTGCATTAGTTTCCAATCACCGCTGTAACAAATTGCCACAAATTTAGCAGCTTTAAAGACACATTTATTTATTTATAACACAACTTATTACCTTCCAGTTTTGGAGGTGGGAAGTCTGAAATGGGTCTCACTGGATGAAAATCAGTGTCAACAGGGCTGCATTCTTTTTCAGAAGGATTAGGGGAAAATCTTTTCATTTCTTGCCTCTTTTTTTTTTTTTAGCTTTTGGAGGCTACTTGCATTCCTTGCCTGATGGCCCCCTTCTCTCACCTTCAAAACCAGCAATGGCCAATAGATTCTCTCTCCCATTGCATCACTCTGACTCTCCTGACTCCCTTTTCTACCTCTCAGGACACTTGTGATTAGATGGGTCCACCTGGATAACTGAGGATAGTCTCATCTCATCAGCTGATTAGCAACCTTGATTCCACCTGCACACTTAATCCTCACTTGCATCGTAACAAGCTATCCGCTCATTTGGAGAATTGGAATGTGGGCATCTTTGGGGACATTACTGTGCTGATCATATGTTCCATATCCTCTCTCACCTCCAAGCTTTGGCATGAGCTGAAAATGCCACTTCCCCTCCCACAACTAGCAGACTTCTATCTAGACTTTCTCTAGGGTCCAGCTCCAATGGTGCCTCCCTTGTGAAGTCTTCCCTGAGCCCAAACATTAGGGGAGTTGGTTGCTCATTCCTGTATTGTGCACCTACCTACACATGCACATTCGCACAATATGTAGACTGTAATTTTATTATTTGTTCTCTTGAACATGTGCTTTTGAAAAGACCAACCATGATTTACTCATGGTTGACTCAGCACCTGTTTATTGTTGGACACATTGTTTGTATTTTGGAAAAGTTAATGAAATAGGAGAATGAATTCAGTGGAAGCAAGAAATGGGAAAATGTGCTATTTTTAATGATCTCATTAGCCAAGTTGATTTTGAATGTCCCCTTACTGCCTCTCGATGAGGACTTAGTTCTCCCAGCCTGCAGAATTAACACCAGGAATTGGAGGAACTTGGTCATATTGTCATGATTGTACTTAGCTACAAGTGCCTAAGCAGTGGCTTTAAAGAGGTGAAAACTCATTTCTCTCTCATGCTAAGCTCCCGGGCTGCTAGGGGCGGTACTGCGTAGAGTTCCCTGTCCTAGGTTCCTTCCAATTCACCCCTCCCCCATGGCACGGTGTGCCCTTTGACATCAAGGTCCAAGGAGAAACACCATGATATCCATGTCACAGAAACATGGTAGAAGGTGGAGCGGAAAGGGCAAGGGATACCCAACAGCCGATGTTCTTTGAAGTTTTCACTCAACACCCATGCTTACATCCATTACCTAGAATTAAGTCACATGGCCACTCCTTGCTGCAAGGGAAGCTGGTGAATGTTGACCATAAGTGGGCAGCTAAATTCTCTTGTTATGAAAGGAGGGGCGTACAGATATTAGAAAGTCTCTAGCAGCCTTGGCCATAGTTTCTAATTTCCATTCACAGTCTGACATTCTGGGATTTTAAGAGAAGCTGCAAACTTGAGAATTAAGGTCAATCTAGGCAGGCTGTTGGCTGCTGCTGGTGCATTAGGATACGGCATAGAGAAGTCCAGTATCAACACAATAGTGAGTCTGAAGGAGGGCAGAAGGCTTTCCTCGCAAGTCATGATGACTGTGATTGGCATCCATGTCCATAATGACCTTCCTTGTTCCTCTCCACCCTAGCTAATTGACCTGGGATACTCGTGTTGAATAACTGAGCTTACAGACCTTGGAGCCCATTTCGGGCTCCTTATAAATAGGGTGACCAGGTCTCCGGCCTTGCCTGGGATGATCCTGGTTTATGCCTACTGTGTAATGATCAAGCATGCCCTCTCCTGACTCAAAAATGTTTCAGTTAGTATGATAAATTAATTACATAGTCACTTACTTATAAACACTATGGCACGCAGGAAGGGAGGGGAACAGGAACTCATATTTGAACCTCAGCAATGTAAAATTCATCATTCAGGACCTTTTAAGGTTAGGGATCGCAGGGAGGCTGAGGGCATAAAGTCAAGATATAAACTAATATGTCTTCTCAGGATCTCTTCATAGCTCTAATCTCACTCACTATTGTGTCCCAAGTGTTTAGGACATATTATATGCAGGACAGTGGGTGGTTGGATTGATGTACATGGTTAAAATAGTTTGTTGGAAAGTGGAGGAATTGAGAAGGGATCTACAAGTCACTGAAATTGGAAACTCACAGCGTATTTCTGAAAACTTTCTTTACCATGGACTGACCTGAGGCTTTGCCAGATTTCTACTGCTTGGAACAGAGCACGTTGGCAGTGAAATACACACAGACCTGACCAATCAGAAAAGGCCAGAGCTTCAGGGGAAGACGGATGCTGGTGGATAGAACACCTGCCACTCATTTTCGGTTCTGCCAATGCTGTTGTGTTAATTTCCTAGGGCTACTATAACCAAGTGCCACAAACTGGACCTCTCCAAGCAATGGAAATTTATTCTCTCCCAATTCTGGAGGCTAGAAGTTCAAAACCAATGTGTCAGCAGGACCATGCTCCCTCTGAATGTTCTAGGGGAGAATTATTCTTGGCCTCTTTCTAGTATTGGTGGTTGCAGGCAATCTGTGGTGTTTCTTGGCTTCCAGACCCATCACTTCAGTCTCTGCCTCCGTCATCACGTGGTGTTCTTCCTGTGCATGTCTCTGTGTGTCTGTTCAAGTTTTCCTTTTATAAGGACACCCGTCATTAAAGTCCATCACCTTGAACTTGGGTTTTCTAATCTCTAAAATGGGGAAATGAACATGTACCACCTTCCTCCTAAGTTTGCTAGAAGGATGGACTGTGCGAATAGATACAGATGAGCTTTACGAACACCAAAATTCTCTGCATGTGTGAGTTGTGACTATTAAACAGGAGAACAAAGGACCCATGGCTTTCAATTTTTTTAAAAAGTATAGACATGAGCAATTTGGTTTGTAAGATGTGAGGCTCAGAGAGGTTAGTTGCTATCTTTAAGTTTGCACAGCACTTAGCACAGGAGAATCATTGTGCGGCCTCTATTTCCTCTTGAGTTTTTGATCCTGCCGTTTGTCCCCACAAAATGAGACAACGGACCCCTTCTCTCTCCCCCACCTGCCTCCTCCCACCCTCCCTTGGGGCAGTGCTGAGGACACAAAGGAAACTTCACCTTACAGTAAATAGGGGTATCATGAATTCACGGGAAATCTGTTTGTGGTTTAATTTATCAGAGAGTGGTGGGAGAACTACTCTGTCTGAAAAGTGAGGCTGTGAGCAGAGACATAAATTCTGTTCAGCTGAGGGGAAGGCAGCTGGGGTTGGGCACAGCAGCCAGTGGCGAGGACCAAGGTGAGGCCTCTTGGGATCACACACCCCAAGGCAGGATGAAATTTCGAGTCCCCAATGTGAGTGCGTGCAGGTATATTTGCTACTTTCCCGTTTCTCTCTGATGCTTCTCCACATGTCCACGAGTTTTAGTTTTCAAAGCCTTTTCACATGCTTCATTCAGTATGAACCTCACAATCAGCCCACGAAGAGGTTGGTTTTATCGTCTCCATCTACAAGATGGAGAAACTGAGGCCCAGCATGGGATGGGACTAGCTGAAGGTCATACAGCAGAGCTGAGAGTCCAGGGTTTCTTTGCCACGTGACTGCTTGTGCTATACCCCCGTGACTATCCCAGGAGTGGCCTGCAAGCCAGCCAAGGAGATGCTTCCTTGTCCCCTCTTGTTTCCCAGCCTCAGTGCCCAGAGCCCTCACTTCAAGCTGTTTGAGCTCCCTTTCCAGGCTGTCTCCCGAGGTCCCTGCCTGCATTACTGTCCCCCTTCTCTGAGTGAAGTACTGCACAATCTTCATTAGTTACATCATCATTCTCCAATTGTGTCATTCCCATTTTTAAAACCAGAGCTTAAAATGCCAGAGAGTAGATACTTTTCTAATCACAGGATGATGCATTTTTCCAAAGCACCTATTACAGGGCTCAGAAGATGGTAGAGGCTCAGTAAAAGTCTGGGAATCAGTAATAATAGTAATAGTAATAGCCTTCAATTGAATGAATATAAGAGCTGGGAGGGAGACATTAAGAAGCAGGGAGTCCCAAGGATGGGCAGTGGTTGAAGGAAGACCCCAAAAATGGCCTGCTTGCTGTAAAGAGCTCTCATGGGCTCTGGGGAATAGCTTTCAGGAATAGCTAGGTGCCTCTCTCAGGCTACCATGTTTATTCCTTAGAACTGCATGTTGTAGATGTGGGTTGAGGGGAAGGAACTGGGTTTCAGAGACACTGAATAATTTGTCCAAGACCCATGGTTTCAACAGGGCACAGCCAGGATTTAAACTCAGTTCTGTTGGCTACCAAAGCATTTTCTAGAGAGTCTTCTCAGGTGTCAGTTTGGAGGCATTATCTGGCCCAGAGTAGGTGCTTAATCGATGCTAATTTATGAAGTGATATTGACTCTCACAACAGTTCTTGGAGAGACAGGGCAGCTGGTGGGAGCATATTTATTTGCACGTATATACGAGCCCCAGACGCACACCGAGTTCTCCGCGAACCTGAGTTAGAGCAGAGGGGCCCAGACTTGGGGAGAAGGGCTGCAGATGGCGTAGCTAGGGCTCGGACCCAGGGCCTATCTCAGACTTAATCTCTGATGGCATTAGTTTGCCTGGGACAGTGAAAAGAGCCTGACATGTGGAGTCTCTAGACCCACATTTGAATCCTGCTTCTAACACTTATTCATGACTTTGAATAAAGAGTTATCAAAACTTTTAGAATCTCAAATGTGTTAACCAGAAAAAGTATGAGTTCACCTCTATAGAGGACTCAGCACATATTAGAGGCTCAAAAACGCTCTTTCTTGGCATCTAAGACAGTCACCTTCTTCCTTTTACGGGTTGGCATAACTTTTCTATAAAGGGCTACAGACTAAGTATTTTAGACCTTGGAAGACATATGGTCTCTGTTGCAATGATACAACACTATTATCATAGTGGGAAAGCAGCCATAAACAGCATGTAAATGAATGGATGTGATGGCGTTCCAATAAAACTTTATCTGTAAAAACAGGTAGAGGGCTGTGCTTGCCATGCGGGTGGCAGTTTGCTGACCCCTGCTTGACAACATCTCAGGGCCAGACTTGGCGGAGGGGCAAGCCCTGGGGGGTCATGTGTCAGCCTCTCCTGCTAGGCTGTGTCTTCCTTGGGGGCCGAAATGGCTTTATTTTTCTCTGCGTCTCTAGATTGGGCCAATGCATCGTGTCATTTAATTCTCTCGGCAACTCTGTAGACACGATTATATCTCTATTTTCTAGATGGGAACACAGAGGCACCGAGAGGTGAATAATTTAGCCGAGAAATGGTGGAGGCAGTGGGCTCCAGGGCTCCTGTCTCAACAACGACCCTGCAGTGACTAGGACATGAAGGCCTGATGGCCATTAGGGGACTGAGCACGGAAGCTATAATACCGTAATTTCCACATCCTGCGTCCCTGTGTCTGGGGTTTAGAACCCAGAAGTGGGACCTAGCCCTCTTCCAACACAGCATTTAGTAAGCATCTGTCCCTGTTCAATTTTACTCTGATTTGGCTCATCTCTCAGACCTGTTCAGATCTTTTTGGATCTTGATACCTTTGTCTAACATGCTTGCTCCCTCTGTCTCCTTCTTTGGAACAGACCACCTTTTTATTTGGAGCTGCCCCAGCCCGGAGATGAGTGTTAAATGAATTTTGTATCAGTGAATAAAGGCCTGGACGGAGACTGAGTTAAAAGTTATGCTGGTTCTTATGGTGCTTTGCCAAGCCCATTTCCTATGGATTAAGTCCCAAATCCTTATAGTTTCAAAACAAAAATCTGTTAACTTGGCACCTGCAGGACTAAAAGTCCTTGAAATTCTGGTCCAGTCTCCGAACACTCACGGTTTGAGTCAACCGGAGCGTGTCGGTTTGATTTTATGGAAGTGTAACATGCGGGCAACAGAAACGGATGTGAAGGTCTTGCATGCACTTCACACTTTGTGTGAAGCAGGGTCTGTGCTGAATGTGTTACATGGGGAGTCCCCTTGACTATTTACTGGGGTCTATGGTGCTGGCCCCCCTTTGCAAGTGGGGAAACTGAGGGTGAGCACCTTGCATGAGGTAACAAAGGAATTGAGAGGTGGAGCCAGAATCACACCTAACACTCTTATTTCAGTGACTGATACCTGACACTTTCATCTTGAATTGTCAGAATGGAAAGAGGGAGGAGTTTGTACTAATGCAGTTGCTGTGGGGTTGGTGGGGGGTGGGGGTCTCAGGTTTAATGTGTGTCTGCTATGTGTTGAACTCTGTCAGTGACATCACATTTAGGTCATTGAGCATCTCTATAAGTGAAAAATAGTCCTCCCATCCCACAGATCGGGACCTGGCCATTCAGAGAGGCTGCACCTCTCCCTCAAGGTGACAGGACAGGTACTAGTGGAGCAACCCTGGGCCAGCCAGGGATTGGGCTCCCGAGTCACCTCTGCACCTTTAGGGTTCTTGTTGCCCTTGGGAAGTACAGGGGATTTAGTCTTTTTAAGTAGCAATTTTTAAGCCTGACCCCAGCAAATTTCTAATTTAGTGTGCGCGTGGGGGGCTGGAGGTGGGGCCTATACCTCTGCATTTTTATCCCCCGCCCCCCGGGGATTCTGATGCAAAGGCAGAGGAGGAGCCACGTTATTGTGCTGGGATGGGGCTGACTAGGGGACCCCCTTGCTCCTTTTTATTCCCCAGAAGTCTATTGTTACAGGTAGCTAAAGCAGTGATTATATTTAGCATCAAGGATAAGAATAAAAGACTATCCATGTTTAGATCAGAGGTGTAGAATACCAGAGTTATAATGAGACCCAAAGTCTGAAATCAAGGGGGTGTGGGGGACTCTGGAAATCTAAAGGGGTGCCTGAGAGAGGCAGCTGAGGGGGGTGTTAGGAGCTCAGACCTAGACTCACCCAGGAAGATTCAAACTGGGTGGGTTTGAGACCCACCCACGTGGGTTCAAGCCTCACAGCTGCAATCAAAGCCCACGATTGCTCTGCTTTCCATTCCCACATCTGCAAAGTGAGGCTGGCGATGGTGTCCACCCACAGCCCATGCGCAGTCCCCCTGCTGTTGATGCCAGTGGAGCAGGTGTGTTATCACAGGCCTGGGTTTTCTCTGGTCTGACTCACACACACTGTAACTCAAAGGCAAGCCTTTCTCCCTCTTTGATAAATACAAACTTAACCAGCTCACCCACTGGTGGAGGGTCAGGCACCAGCCAAACCAGCACAGCTTATTGCACATACCTGAGATGTGTCCCACACTGGGTGCTGAGCGCCCGGAGCAAAGGAACCATGGCACCTCCCCTGGGCCTGTGAGCACACTCCTGTGTCAGCCAGAGAGGGAGGAGTACAAAGGGCTGTGGACCCAAGGAATGGTGGCTAATGCTGTCTGCGGCCACCTAGTTTAGGGCACAAAGGACGATGATTCAGTGAGGGGAATAACCAGAGAATGTCCAGCCTTGCCGCAGGGGTGACAGGCACTGTGCTGAGAGCGCTGTGTGTAGAATTTAGTCTCACCCTTTCGCCACACATTAGCCATCTGTGTTCAAGAATGCCACCTCCCGTCTCTGAGCTTTGGCTCTTTCCCCCACACAGTAGGCTTTCAGGTGGGATGATCTCCTTTCAAGAAGCAGGAAAGCAAGAGTTTTATTTTCATTACCTGTTGTCCTTTCCTGAATAGAAATAATAACTGCAAAAGAAAACTCCACTTGTATGTGCACCAGCTGACCCCTGAGGCCCCTCTGGTCTGAGATGGACAGTGAACGCTGTAGGGTGTATGTACCCTTAGGGTGTGCACAGCATTCACTGACTCAGGCCGTGAAAACAGCGGCAAGTCATGACAGCAGCCAACGCTCATTGTGCCCTTGTTTTGTGCCGGGTTCAGCTCTAGGCTTTTTGCCTGTGTTAATGTTTCATCCAGCTGAAAGTCCTACGATATTATCTCAAGTTTAAAGATAAGGAAACAAACATAAAGAAGTTAAGGGACCCCCCCCCACCCCCCACTTCAAGATCATGAACAGGTAAGTGGAAGAGTGTGGACAAAGGAGGTAGCCTGGTTCCTGTGCTCAGGGAATTGACAGTCGAATGGGAGAGACAGACTGGTGGTTAGGATCGCAGGGTGGAAAGGGCTATGGAGGTGTGAAAGGGAGCCCGGAGGGAGCTGCTCACCCGGACCCAGGGTGTCAGGGAAGACTCCCCAGAGACAGTGATGTGTAAGTAGGAAACAGTGGTCAATTATAAGTACACCTTTGAGGGCTGGAAGTGGTGGACTGGATGTGTCTTTTAGCCAGAGGGCATAGAATCTGAAGCATTGCAATGAGAAAAATCATGAGGTATTAGAGGAGCAATAACAAAACACTCCCATGTGGCCTGAGATGTCAAGTGCAGGAGAGGGCAGGGGCTGGTGATGCCAGTAAAAACTGGGTAGCTGAGTTGGTTGGCGTGTTGGTCCTATACATCAAGGTTGTGGGTTTGATCCCCAGTCAGGGCACATACAAAAATCAACCCATGAATGCATAAATAAATAAACTGAATAACAAATTAATGTCTCTCTCCCTTCCTCCCCTCTGCCCCACAAACTACATCACAGTGATGTTTTCAACTATTTCCTTAGTGAGAGTTCAGAGGGCAGGCTGTGTCTCTCCTCCACCTGAGCCCCCTTGTGGGGCAGGGGTCAGATCTCAAGCCCCCCCCCCCCCCCCAGCTCTCCAAGAGCAACCAGCTTCTCATCTAGTTTGAGAAGCCTTCTAATTACATTAATCCACACCTGCATCCGTTCTGGGTCATTCACAAGTCTTTAGACCCACCCCTCAACCCCACATTGAACAAAAGGACAGAAAAAATTCCAACTCCAATAAAGAATCAAACTAGATGTGGTTCAGAAGAGAAAATAAAAAACAACTGAATTTTATTTCACAAGGATAAAATAAAGCGCTTGGTATAACAGAACAGGCCAGAACCATCACCAGGTAGAAGCCTCTTTTGTAGGAGCGTTCAGCTGCTGGGCTATTCCCTCATTGCCAGGGATGGGCCAGAGAAGAGGCTTTCTGGATAGATGCATTGTCCACATAACTAAGGTATTAAGCACTTTGCAAAGTTAACAAAACAGTCTGTGCAATGGTCTAGTCTACCCTGTACCATTAATCTAAAAGCAATGACAATCATTCAGCAATTAAAAAAAAAGGATGCACACCATTCTTGCAATAGGGATGTATTATCGTGTATCTTGGTCTGGAATGAATCCTTACATTTGGCTCCCACGAAAAACTCTCCACCTCTTCCTCTATCAAACACTAATTTTTGTTTGTCCCACCCTAGAATTGTGTTTTTCATCTATCTCTTTTAGGAGACTACATGTTTCTCAAAAAACAAGAACCGTGTCTTATTTTATTCTTCTTGGTATCCTCAGTAGCCCGAAGTATCCTCAGAGACCACTTAGTCAAACTTTTCGACTTGCTGCTGAGAACTTAAGTGCTTTGAGTTAGCAGACAGACTGGAAGGAAAACCCAGACGTCCTCATTCCCACATCTGTGATCCCCCCCTAATCTCTCTGGCTGTTGCCGATGTCTGCAGCCTCCTCCCCACCTCCTGCATCACTGCGACTAGAAGGCAATGCAGGTTAGGCTTCTGTTGTGAAGTTGGTGTAAATAAACCCCAAGCAAGGGCAGATGTTGCTCGCCTTGGGATAAAAACACTCAAGCTGGTACCTGTCTCTTTGGCTGTGCAGTTGCGGTGGTTGTCCTTGTTCTCCATCTGACAGGATGATTAAACACTTGCAGCCGAGTACACATACCTACTCTCCCACTTGGTGGCTGTGTGGCCTTAAGCAAGTTACTCAGGGTCTCTGAGCTTCTGTTTTCTCCTCCTCAAAGGTGGCTGGTTGTGAGGATTCAGTGAGATGTAGTATTGAAGGGCTTGGCTGGACCTGTGTCTTTGGAGGTTGTAGCTACGTGCCGTCCAGATCAGGTTCTGAACATCAGGTTCCGAACAGGGGAAAGTGTCACCAAACAGGTGAGGCATCATCATATCGAAAGATACGTCTGCAGTCTCGGGATATTGTGTGATAAAGACTACCGTTCTTGCACCACGCTCTCCGCTCTGTCTGCCCACAGGACGGAGGGGGGAGGGGGGAAGGGCCGAGGCAGCAATTTCACACAAACAGGACCCAGGATGACGATTTTTATCATAGAAACACATATCTCGAGGCTTGGGAAGTGGACCAGAGTCGAGAAATTTAAAAGTAAGAAAAGTTTGAGAACATAAAAGGGACTGTTGCTTACAACATAGATTCAACATAGATTCCAAGGCTTTAAACACCTCAGCTCACCCTGCAACCAGAGAGGAAAGCTGCCCCATTGCTCAGAAGCTCCCCACTCACGCTGCCCTGCCCAACCCTGGACCTAGACACTGTCACCGGGGGCAGTGCTGTCTGCTGGTCAAGCGTAGAGTTGAGTCCCAACACTGTTATTTGCTTGCTGCATGACCTTGAGAGTGTCACCTAACATCTCCCAGACTCAAGTTCTCTCTAATAAGGGGCTGACGGTCTACAGCACACAGCGCACAAACGAATCAGGATAAAACTTGCATTTTCTTTTCTGACAGCACGTAGTTCAACATCCATTGGCTCAGAAGAGAGATAAAAACACCCACCAAAGAAAAACTAAGTTTCTGGTCTCCAGAAAATTGTAGAACATTGTAGGTTTCACGGGCAGAACTCATCTGCATCATCCAAGTAGCAATAAGACAGCAAAAACTATCTACAGAGGAATTTTGCACTTTAATACTTAAAAATGAGAACACAGTAGGGCTGGACATGTATTTATGTATCTTTGTCCCTTGTCCAGGAAGCTTAAAAGAACATCACAGACACAATGAAATAGTCCTTCCTAATATGTCGGCAGGCCCTGGATGGACATCACTGTTGCCATTTCAAAACCATTAATGTCCAGAGAGCTTAAATAACTTGATCAAGGTCACACAGCGAGTCTAGTTTAAATCTCAGGTCCACAGACTTAGTGGTGACCCATTAAAACACGGTACCCTGTCCACCAAAAGAACCCCGAGAGAAACAATCATTGTTAAATAAGGAAAATGGCTATTGAGCTTCGGAAGTTGACATGTAGCCAGCCAGAAATCATTAATGTGGCCAGGTCTAAGGAGAGCTCTATTAAACTGTCCATCAACACTTTACCCTTAAATGGATTTATTGAGAAAGGGAAAAGACCAGGGTAGAGAGAACATATTAGAGGTGGCTTTTTCTTTGTCTGCTGAAGGTTCATAGTGAGTGGCAGGGAGCGGGGATGCCCTAGAGAAGAAGGGTTTTTTTTTTTTTTTTTTTTTAAGAGTAAAAGGAGGAATTTCTTAGTACTTTGGAACCAGAGAAAACCAGGTTGGAATGCTGGCAATTAAACTGATTGGCTGCGTGCCATCAGAAGACTGTTGTGAGGATCCAATGTGATGCTAATGCATGTAAAATAGGTTTGGAGCGTGGTTCACTGTAAGCTCTCTAGAAGGTGTAGCTTTTTGATCTTGTTATTATAATCAGTGGAGGGAAGAAGCTGAGTCTCAGAAGCTGAAAGACATGGACCCAGCCCAGCTGACTAAGTCAAGCATGGTCAGAGGAGAGAGAAGAAATGTGAAGGAGAGTGGTCTAGCTTCAGTTTCATCATCAGAGAGATTCAGAAACAGAGAGAGAGAGAGACAGTGTGTGTCTCATCCAGGAGTGAGCGGCCCAGAGCTTTGGGAGCAAGGGGACGTGCATAGGTAGAGAGAGGTATTTAGAGTTTTCAAAGGAGGTTACAAATTCTAACTCTTCCCCTTGTACAGAGTGGTCGGAGGATTACGTCCTGTCTCCCACCGTGCGTGCCAGCCCCATGGCACGTCCTGGCAACCCGTAAAACAAAGCTGCAGCGCAGATTGCATCATGGTGCTTCTTCTGAACGCTCCATTCATCAACACGACCTCTGCACTGACCTGCCAGCCCCTGTGCTAGGTGCTAGCCTCACAGGTGCAGGGGTAAGGCAAGTGTTGTGGCCTAGACGGGGGCTGTGGATACACAGAGGTCCCTGACCTACTCTGGGAGGCAGAAGGTGGTGATACCTGAGCTGGGTCATAGATAATGAGCAAGAGCCACCAAGGATAAAAGGAAGGATGCGGTCATTTCAGGAGGAAAGACTAATGTGAACAAAGGTCCAGGCATGAGAAATCACATGGTTCCTGTAGAGATTCAAGCCACTCCAGGTGACTGAGATGTCAGGGATGGATGAGAGAGAGGCTGGAGAAAGAATTGGGCTCAGGTTATGGGGGCCCTTGTGTGCTATATTTAAGTGGTCAGGCTTTTTTCTGGGGGCAATGGAGACCTGTGGGAGAATCAGTTATTTATTTTTGGGGGGGGGGAGAGGTAGGTAATGAGCAGGTGTTTGTTGGAGACAGATAACGCTAGGGCCGTGTGGAGGAAGGTTGGAGGGGCAGACAGAGGACAGTGCCAGTGAGAAAGCTGCCGCACCCTGGCCTTTTGGGTCTGACACTTGACATTGTGTATCCTGGCTGAGCCTTCACTCTGCTGGTCAAAGTTATGGTCGCTGCTCTGGGTGTGTTTCCCTGGGTGGCCTCAGTGCATTATGTCATCATGTTCGAATGGGTTCCTGGATCCTCCTGGAAGGGAAACCAAGGTGCCTGCGACCCTGGAAACTGACAGCAGAACTGACCGCGGGAGGTCAGTTGAGTTCCTGAAGGACTGAAAAGTCAACAACTCACTCTTGAGGGCCTCAGATCCAGGTGTTCATTCATTCAGGCATTCACTCACTCACTCATTCATTCATTCACTCCTAACTTGGTATAGAAGAATCAATGGTGCTTAGACCCTGCTTTCAAGAGGAACTTTAAACGTAAAAATTCAGTAGATCGTTGCAGCATTGTCGAGGGGAGAAAAATGGCACTAGTTACACCTGAGTCAGGGAGGGTTTACTAGAGGACGTGATGCCTGTGGTGAGGGTTTCCACCAGCTGGGAAGGATGAAAGGCATTCTGGGAAAAGGGATTTGTGAAGGTAAAGGCCTCAGAGTTTGAAATAGCATGGCATGTCAGGCACAAACAAGTTGTAGGACAAGGTGGATTGTTGGGGAAATAAAAACTCCAGGGGCCTCAACATATAACAGAACTAGACTCATTTTGTTTCTACCACCTCCCAGCTGTGAGACCATGTCCAATTACTTGACCTTTCTGAGCCTCAGTTTTCTTATCCATGAAATGGGGAAAATGATGCTTAATGTGCAATGTTTTTTTAAAGATTTCATTTATTTATTTTTAGAGAGGGAAGGGAAGGAGAAAAAAAGGAAGAGAAACATCAGTGTGCGGTTGCACCTCACATGCCCCAAATCGGGGACGAGGCCTGCAACCCAGGCACATGCCCCGACTAGGAATCGAACCGGCAACCCTTTTGTTCACAGGCCCATGCTCAATCCACTGAGCCATACCAGCCAGGCTTAATGTGCAATGTTTTGAAAAGAAACAAACAGGTAATATTTGGAAAGCATCTAGCACAGAGCTTGTTTGATCAATAAGCTATTGTTCTGCTTATTTTTTCCACTCTGTGCCTAGAGGTTCAAATGAGAATTGAAACCTGGCACTCCAAGGCTGTCTTACCTCCGGTGCCAGTTCTTGTTCACCAGCATGGACTGCCCGGAGGAGAGTGGTGAGGTCGCATGTGAAATCAGCAGGAAGCAGTGCTGTGATCAATTACTAATGTCTGTACGGGGCAGGAAATGGGAGGGATGACATGCATCCAAGTGCTGTCAACCCTGAAATAAATGCTGCTGAAAGGCTGGGAGGTATTAATACAGGCAATGTGTCATGAGAGGGTATGTGGAGGGGGTATAAGACTTGAATCAGCCCCTTAAGCACAGGTAGGAATGGGGCAGATAGAAATGAACAATCTAACATAGCTGAATTTGAATTTCATCCTCTTGGCAACATAACATTCTATTTTTGGGCCCCAGCATCGTCAGTCCAAGTGTCAGAAACGCATCTCTTATCGACTGGCTGCAAAACAAACATGTGTCCATTGTCTTGGCAGTGCAGCGGCCGCGTGCACAGAATCTAAGTGAGGAGGGCCGGGGAGGTGCGGGCTTCATTGACCAAACCCTCAGGTCTCTGGTAACTTCCCAGAATGCTAAGCTGTTTATTTTGGGAGTCTTTAGGCTTAGTCAGTTGGTATTCAGAGGCAGCTAGGAATTTTGAATTTCACTCTCGTTCCAATAGAAAAGAGGAAAACGTAAATGCTTTCCAAATACTGGTAAGTCAAATAAGGACAGCCTGGCTCCAATCTGGTCCCCGCCCCTCACACCACACCCACTCCCAGAAACACAGAATGAAAAGGAAAGGCAACATAATCAATGCGCTAAGTTACAAGTTACAGCTTCCCTGGAGAACGCTAGACAACCAGACTCCTTCCACATCAGCTGGTGCCAACGAGCGTCCCAGAGCTCATGCAAGAAGCAGCACCTGGCAGAGTGGCAGGGTCACGCACAGCTTGACTCTCCATAAGAGTTTCTTCTGTTCTTCGTGGGGGGCTTGATACAAGCCTTTGAAAGGCTTCCATTAGCAGTGTAATTGATCTTCTGGTGAAAAACAATAAGAAGTCCAGCAAAAAAGAAAAAGAAAGGAAGAAAAAGAAATGTGATTACAATGTACAGAAGTGGATACATATGAAGTGGCATGTTTAAAGCACAGTTACCACCATCTATAAACCGTGTTTACATGGGACTCTCACGTGTCTTCCAGAGTCAGGAAACGTAGTCTTGTATGTTCAAATAATGCAGTGGCTTTCAGATGTAAATGTGATCGATTTGAGATTTCAGTGAAGGAACCTCAGGATTCTATTTCCCTCTTCTTCCTCTTCTCCCCAACGTAGGTGGGATGAGCTAATTTCCAGTGGCCCTTACTTTTATCTACCTATCATTGGCAGGAGGACGTGTGGCCTTGCAGGTCTCCCTGAGGTGTGGTTTTTCCCATGATTGGTCATTGGCCTCCATCCAGATGCCTCTATTGCTGGTGGTCTCTGTCTGGCCCCCCAGGTATCAGAACCTCATACTTCCTCCCCTCCATCCTGACTGGAAATCTCTTCAGGTCCACCAGCACTTCCATGCCCTGCATGTCTGCTTTTTCCACATCCTCTGAGGGTTGTGGCATTTGTGAGCCTGACCCTGGCTCGTCCACCTGGACCTCTCCTCAGGCATGGCTGCTGACCCGTGCAGGCAGCCGTACCCCTACTGCATCATCTGCCCAGCTCACCTGGGTTCCTATCACTTCACCCCAAGTCGTTACATTCCTGGCGCTGAGAATTTTTGCCCCTCTTCATATTCATGCCTTTTGCATGTGGCTTTGGAATGCTTTCCATAAAGACAGAACACACCGCTTTACCCTATCCCCCCCAACCTGCCTGCTCCCCTTGACTTTGAGCCCAGCCATGTGAGTTACTCTGGTCAACAGAATAAGGAGTGAGTAATGATGTGCCATTTCCAAGTCTAGGCTTTTATAGGCCTTCTCTGTTTCCATGGGCCCTCTGGAGCCTCTGCCATCACCAACAGAACATCCCTCAGCTTCCCCTCTGATCCCAGGAGGACGAGGGATGCATAGAGCAGAGCCACCCAGACAAGCCCAGTGTCGATAAACTGACCCCCAGCTGACCTGAACCTCCAAGAGCACGAAAGCTATTGTGACATGCCGTTGAGACTTTGTGTTTGTTGCATAGCATTTACGTGGCCGTAAGTGACACACTCCTAGAGCCAGCGCCCAGCTCAGGAGGCTGGGAACCTGGACCCAGCGGTTCAGTATTTCTCCTCTGCTGCTTCTCCCCTTGTCCTCCCTTCAGACTGTAGTCTCCCTTCTCAGTGGAGGGGAAGCACTACCCACGGTTTCTCCTTTCTGTGGTTTTAGGCTTTCCATGGGCTGCCGTGGGTTCTTCAGCTTTTAGGTCTCCATGCACAGTCATATTTATAGCCACCAAAAAGTCATTTCCTCTCTCTCAAAACTCCTGTTTTTGCAAGCTTCCTCTTCCCAGTCTACAGTATCGGTTATGTGGTAAAAACCAAATGCATTCAGAAAGGCGAGTGACTTCAGCATTCTTCGCTGTCTGCTTTTCTTCCGAGCCTGGACATACAGAGAAGTATCTGCTTTCCCAAATAGCCTCCAGCGCGGGAGAGGCACAGGATGAATTATTTGAAGGACATGCCTGGACTCTCCTGTTGGTTTCGGGAGGAGGATGAGGGACACACGGAGCGGAGCAGAACGGTTCCAGCCAAACCCAGCTGAGATCAATTGACCTCATCCCTTCCCCCCACCCCCTGCCCCCCATGGTGAATGTTCATGGCCAAGATCAAAACTGCCCAGTTCAGCTCAACTGAACCATGTGGACAAGCGAGAGACAAATGTTCATTGTTGAAGTCCCTGCAGTTTTGTGGTGTTTTATAACAGTGATTTTATGGCTACAGCTAACTAATACAAACCTCCATCCAAAACAAAACAAAACCAAAAACAATAAAAATGGAGATGCTCTTGTGAAGCAGGGAAAGGGGAGCCTGAGCCTGCAGCCATTGGGTCTCCCCCATCTTCTGTGGTTAAACTTGGGGCTGCATTCTAGGATCGGGGTTCCATGGGACACAGTTTGACCACCACTGTTCTGTTCCACACCACCTGCCCTGCTCCCCTTCCTCTCCCGATTGATCCAGTGCTTGAGTTCTCTTGATAGTGTCTCTGTCATAGATTTTCAGCTTGAACACCTCCCTGACAGGGGCCCCCTCCCTTCTAAGACAGCAAGTTCCACCTTGGGGCCACCCCGGCGGTCAGACGAGGATGCGTCACTTCCCGGGGAGCCCAGGGCTACAGTAGAAGCAACCGGGCAGGATAACTGTGGGAAAGCGGTGGTTTCTGGTCCAGCTCCCCCTGGAGAACTGGCTGCCACCTTAGCCCTCAAATTCCTCTTCTGGGATCAGCAGGGGATGGCACATCTGTAAGTGGGCCCAGCTGTCCTCTTCACGTGGATAAGAATAGCTTCTCTTCGTTGAGTCCAGGTGAGGAGACAGGCACAGTACTAAGCAGGTCAGATGCAGAATCTTTGATTCTTTGATGGAGGTGTTATGATTCTCTCAGATTTTGCTGATGGGGAACCTGAAGCTGGTAGATGGTGAGTGACTTGTCCACACTCCTGTAGCCAGTGGGTCGTGGGTGAGGTTGGAGCCCAGGTTTGTTTGCTTTGAAATGGGGGCTCTTAGGCACAGCAATGACAAAAATCAACAATAATAATTAGCTTTCATCAATTATTAGCTTATAATGGGGGGAACCTTGCTGGAAGAGCTTTTGGGGGCTAACTTAGTCAATGCTCACAAAAACTCTGATGAGAAGGTAATCTTCCCCATTTTTAGAGATTAACAAAGTCTACCCCTTCCCTAGACTCAGCACTTTTAATCACTTAGGGTATATCCATTCCTTATTGGATGTGGTGAGTTCTGCGTCTTAGAAGGTGTTTGAACAGTGACCAAAAGGATGTTTTTTAAGGACTTTGTGCCCTAGGTTTGTAACCAGTGACCACAATGGTGTCGTTCCCGCTGATGTCTCTTTTTCTGTCCCTCTTTCTTACCCCCATCCTGTCCCTGTTCATGGACCAAGAAAGAAGGAACCCCTTCCCCTTACTGAGTTTCTACTATGAACCAGATGCTGAACTTGATCTTGTGTCATCCTGACCTGACCCAACCCTCTGAGTGGCCGGCCACTGATTCATCTGCCTGACAACTGTCTTTCCCATCCAACCACCCTCTCAGGGGAGGCGACAACTCCACCTAAATTATGTCTCTCTATCCCCAGTGCACCTAGGAATCCTTCACTAAGCTAGTGGTCAGTGCATGAGATCAAGGCTCATGAAGGCATGACCATCTTCAAAGGTAGCCCGGTGAGTCAGAGAGCTGGGTTTGAATCCCAGGTCTGCTGATTACTAGCTGGGTGAACTTTAGCAAGTGATCAGCCCCTCTGTGTCTCTAGGTCCCTTATATCTAAAAGGAGAGTCACATTTTTACTGGACTGAGCAAGGTGAGCCTGGTGGTAAAAGAAGGTATTCTGTAGACAGGCCACCCAGGTGTGTACTCGCACTCTGCCCTGGGCCCCTGAAGCATCTGGGGAATGTATGCCTCCACTGCCCTCCCCCCCTGAAATGTAAACAGGGATGAGGGCCCCCTGTCTCATGACTGTTGGAAGGGCCAAAAAAGCCAGACCTTGTCCGGCACTCAGAACTAGCTCTGGCGTGGTCAACTGGCAGACTTGAGGTTACCCAATCAGGTAGCCAACTCATCAGATTTGGAGTCCCAGCTCACCCCTAAGGTCAATGCTCTTTATAGTACCCCCAAGTTCTGAGAAATGCTCCTTACTGAAGTTGCTTTCTGGTAGCCCCTCTAAGAGAGCAGGCTCTTCCTTCACACTGCACCACCAGTTGGCATCTTGACATACTTGAAGCACTTTCTACGTAGCTAGAGACAAGCTCCTTTTCTACCTCAGGAGGGTGTGGGGCCTGCTTCTAGAAGGGAATGAAGAGAGTCATCAAAAAACAGAGACCAGCCAAGAAAGATGCAAAAATAATTAAAATAGGAGACGTGCCGCAGTGTTCGCAGGATTTCAATTTTGTGGTTGTCTGAGGGGGGGGCGGTGGCAGACGCTCACTTTCTCACACTGATGCACATTTCGATAAAGTGTGATTAAGACTTGGAAAAAAATGACAGGTTAAATTGCAGTAAGAGCTCAGGACATCTGTGTCCTGTGAGGGAGGAAAAGAAGCTGGTGGAGCTGGGGACTCTGCGAAAAAGGGGCTGCTCTTCTCTGCTGCTGTAAACAGGGGTAGGAGGCCCGCCCTCCCCTTCACTGGGTGATTCCTATGCATCCCTCAGTTCCCGGCTCCCCTAGGCTAGACTAAGCACCTTTGCATTCACCCTCAGTGCTCGCTGCAATTTCCTTCATGGAACTTGTGCTGTTGTGACCCCCGTGCACGCTTACTTGGGTGCTTATTCGAATTACAGCTGGAACCTGTAGGAGACCATTGGCGACAAGTGAAGAGGGTGGTTTTCCTTAGTTCACCATGACTTACCAGTGTCCGGTACACTGCCTGGTGTGCCGCAGACACTCAACAAACAGCTATTGCAAGAAAGAATGAAGGAATGAAGGGCATGGGTGTGGGGCTCGAACCAGCTGAAGCAACAGGACTTCATGGCAGGAGATACCAATATGGGTACTTACCATCGTGCTTTTTCTGCTCTCTCACTAATCTGAGCCCAAGTCCCACTGGGAAGTGCCCACAGGATTTAGTGAAAAGAACCCCCTCTACATTGCCTATAAAAACGAATGCAGACATCCTCTTGTCAGAGTGGGTCCCACTGCACTGTACCAGAAAGGCATCCCTGGCTCCCCCAGTGCCACGAAGTAAGGCAGCTGGGGTGCGTAGGGTCCTGCAACAGGTCTTTTCTGGCCCTGGGTCTTGGTCTGGGTCTAGAGATGAAGATATGGTGTCTAGAGGGAATAGTGTTCTCCTGTGATCACAGGGCAAGATTCTGGTCTGGCTGAGTTGGGATTAGAACCCAGGTCTCCTGATTCCTGGCCCAGTGTTCCTCTCAGCCATCCTTCATCCAAATGGATGGATCCATCCGTCCATTCATTCATTTAATCACTAAGTATTAATGGTTCTCTACTGGGTATCCGGCACTTGGTGTGAAGAAATCTGGTTTGAGAACAACAGACATCAGTGAAAACGTGTCTTGTCTTTTCTTTCTTTAGTTTTACTTTGCTGTGTTCCACTGAAGACTTTTTATCCTCTTTAGCCCTTTCTGATCCTCTGTCTTGTGTGAGCGTCAGGATAAGGGACAGAAGTTGGCTTAGACTTTCACTTTATGTCCTCAGCTGTTAGACTGTAATAAAATCCTTTGCCCACCACTCTGTGGCTTTTCTCCCTTTTCTGAGTGCCAGGAGGAGGCAAGACTGTGCTGGCACCCTCAGGGACCTGTCCACTTGTCTCAGGTATGGAGAGTGTAGAATTCCCTGGTGTAAATTAACTTCCCTGGTCAATTCGGGCATTTATGAATTCCCAGAAGACTGAAGCCAAAGGAGAATTTGGATGTTGACCTCTTTGGCTACTGCATCATGTGTTTCAAATGTGTTTATTGAGCAACTACTATATGTCAGAGCTTATGCTGGGTGGCTGGGGATGCACTCCCAGACTACTGGGGGAGGCGTTCTCAACAAATAATTACAACACAGACTTTAGGAAGACACAGGCGATCTTCTACATCTTTACATTTCAGGAGTCAGTTCAGAGCCTAAGAAGGTGGTACTTTTGGAGTCAGATTAATTTGGGTCTAAAATCCAGTTCTTCTAATGAAGACCTGGGCCTCTTACTCACTCTATAGACATACTAGTTTCCTGTTCTATTAACTAAGGTGATAATACCTAGCTCACAGGGTGGTTGTGAGAAATCACGAGATCACATTTGTGGAGCCCCTGGAATGTGGTAGGCCCTTGTCAACACTGATTTCTTTTCCCTTTCCCACTGGGGCATGCATACATTTCTTGCCTGGGAACTACACCAGGACTTTCTTTAAGAAGATGGCCAGTGCCTCAAGGGTGGGAGGAAATCTCACAGCTGGATGTGTGACTTTGGGTACCTCTCTGGGAACTGAGGGTGATATAGCCTCCTTCACAAGGCTATTGCCAGTAGCCCAGGACTAGGGTGAGGTAAGTGAGATGTCTGGCACCCGAAATGTAAAGAGGTGGTCACAGTAAAGTCTGCACCTGTAAGTACACGGCTGTCACTTGCCCTCATTATGACCACTAAATCCATTCATCACTGCAAAGTGGGGTGCCCAGGCCAGGCATAAAGTGGGTACTGCTTTTGTCTGGGGTTATTTGCTGCAAATAGAAACCTACTAACATTATTTCAAAGGAAAGGAGTTTATTTGAAAGATAAAGGTCAAGTTGAAATGGGGAATAGCGTCTCTTGGAAATCATGAAAGAACCAGGACTCAAGAATGGCAGCAGGTTCCAAGGACTTTGAATGAGAGAGCTGTCCTGGAGGCACGGTGACTCCCGGAACCCCTGCCAGAGATTGGGGCTCCCTTCCTGTGGCCTTCAGGTCCCTGAACTACATGTCCCTCCCATGGTTGCTTCTCCAGCCTCAATTCAGACCTTTGTCCCTAATCAGACTATGCTCCTGTCTATGGTCTCCCTTTAGCCTCTGAGTGGCCAGGTCTCTGTGCCTTTGTGCCCTCTTACATGTGTCCCTCTGCCTGGACACTCTCATTTCCTCTTGTCACCAAGGAAACTCCTGCTTGTTTTTCAGGATCTAGCTTCATTGTCATTTCATCTAAAAGGATATACTTTAAATAGACTGCAAGTCTCTCTTAAAGCACTCTTGTGTAACTACATATGCACCTGGTTAACTGTCCGTCACTTCCCATTATACTGTGAACTTGTGATGGCATGGACTGTATCTATTTAGCTATTTATTGCACCCCCAGTGCTTGGCCCAGGGCTAGGTTTGTGGAAAATCCTTCATAAATATTTGTTGAATGAATGAAGGAAGACCACTTCCTTACTCCAGTAGCTGCTATTTGCACGTCTCTACTTCCCTCTAGCTGCTGCATTCTGTTACCTTTTGCTTTTCTTTGCTTCCAGGGTTTCTGAGATCCTTTCCCCCTATACCAAATCTTGCTCCTGGCCTCTCACGACCTCTGAAGCTCCTATCCTCACCTTTCAGCTGCAGTCTCTAACACCAATGGCCAGCCTGTTTATGTTTCTTAGTTTAAATAGCCTGGAGAAAAAATGTGGCTGGTCCGGCTTGGCTTGTCAGGGGAAGCCATAGGGTTGGCGCTCCGGTGGATAGTCAGTCGATGGACTAGTTACCTCTGAGGCAGGTGTCCAGTTAGCCCTGCATTTTCCACATAGTCATCAGGTCTGTGTGGCTCCTGAGCATTTCAGTTGTGGCTAGAGCCACACGTTGAAACCATACATTTTCATATCAGTTAAATCAAACACGATGTTAAAACCTACTTTTGTTTTTACTTTTTTAATGCATTTACTAGAAAATCTAAAATCACATAGGTGGCTCACCTTATACTTCTGTTGGGCAGTTCTGAGTTATCTTTGCTGGATTGGGGTTGGGATCCAGATTACATCAATATAAATCAATATAAAATTGGCAAGAGCCATGTATAGGGCAGATTCCTTCAGAAGGAGGCACTGAATAACATCTATGTTATGTTTTGAGGACCACAATTATTATCATTGTCCATTTAACAGTTATATTTGTATATCTCCACAGTGGTGTTACTTAAATGTTGTTTTATGGTATTAGTTATCTATTGCCATTACCAATATTATGGCAAACTTGAGGGCTTAAAGCAACATGGTAATTATTTCATGGTTTCCATGAGTCCAGTTACAGCTTTACTGTGCCCTTTGCCTTAGGGGCTCATAAGGCTGAAGCCAAGGTGTTGGCTGGGCTGCCCCCTCACATCAAGGCTGGCCGCGGTGACTGTGGGTGGTTGGGGGGCTTATGTGATTTTGGCAGAGCTTAGTTCCTTGCAGCTATAATACTGACAGAGTTTCTTATTGGTTGTTTGCTGAAGGCTGACTTCAGTTCCTTGCTGGTTCCCTTGCACAGGGGCCTCCCCAACATGGCCATTTGTTTATCAAAGGCAGCCAGGGCCTGAGTCTTTTAGCAGGAATGATGATACAACCTCATGCAACTAATCATGGAAATAACATCTCAGAATCTTTGCCATATTGGTTCAAAGCAAGTCACAGGCCCTGCTGCCACTCAAGGGGAGGGGACTGTACAAGGACATGGACACCAGCAGGTAGAGCTCAACGGGGGTCTCTTTAATATGTTTACCACGTTGTACGATTCCTGCTTTGAGGCTAGAAGTATAGGCATAGAACACTGTGTTTTCCAGATAGTTTAGGAGCTTTACTTCCCTTGGGGAAATCGAGGCCCAGGGAGGTGATAGGGGCTGAAAAATGGCACAGTGTCAGTGGTGAGGTCAGAGCATGCCCCTGCTCCCTGTCCTTCTCCCACGCTGCACTAGCTCCAACAGCCAAAGGTGGAATTGAATCAAAGCAATGGGCTTTGTTTTTAACATGGAAAAGGCCACAACACACTGTCAATTAGGAGGAAAAGTTGCTGGCAGATTGACCTTCTTTGGGGCTGCAGTGGCTGCAAATGGGCCTCTCTCCTAGCTCAAGCATCTTGTATCCTGGCCCCTGGGAAAAGGGAAGCAGAAAACCCTTGCTGTTTGTTACCTTTGGTGGCTGTGCAGCTTCCTGGGCAGGTTGGAGGCCCAACCTGCAGAGACCCCACAGGACATTCCCTTGGCCATACTCAGTTCTGCATCTGATTTCATGGCTGTGCATCTAGAGACAGAGTAACATGCTCTCTGAGCACTGGTGGGGTGGTACTCAACCACAAGCGGATCTTGTCAGCTAGGAGGAGGCATAACCCTAAAGGACCCAGACTGGCACCCTAGAATTTGAGAGAGTGGGAAGTTTTTTTTTCCCCAATTTTTTAATTTAATTATTTTTCAAGTACAGTTTTCTGTCTATTACTCCCATCCATCCCACCCCCGTACTCCCCCCTCCCTCCCATTTCTACCCTTCTCAGTTGTTGTCCATGTGTCCATGTATCCTTTATATATGTTCCTCTAAATCCCCCCCTATTTCCCGGGAAATTCCCTTCCCTCTCCCCTCCGGTCACTGTCAGCCTGTTCTCTATTTCAGTGTCTTCGGTTATATTTTGCTTGCTTGTTTGTTTTGTTGTTTAGCTTCCTGTTAAAGGTGAGATCATATGGTATTTGTCCTTCAACACCTGGCTTATTTCACTCAGCATAATGCTTTCCAGTTCCATCCATGATGTTGCAAAAGGTAGGAGCTCCTTCTTTCTTTCTGCAGCATAAAATTCCATTGTGTATATGTACCATAGTTTTTTGATCCATTCATTTACTGACGGGCACCTAGGTTGCTTCCAACTCTTGGCTATTGTAAATTGTGCTGCTATGAACATTGGGGTGCATAGGTTCTTTGGGATTGGTGTTTTAGGGTTCTTAGGATACAATCCCAGCAGTGGAATTGCTGGGTCAAAAGGCAAGTCCAATTTTAGTTTTCTGAGAAAATTCCATACTGTTTTCCATAATGGTTGTACCAGTCTACAATCCCACCAACAGTGGACCAGAGTCCCCTTTCCTCCACACCCTCTCCAACATTTGTTGTTTATTGCTTTGTTTATGATAGCCATTCTCACCGGTGTAAAGTGGTATCTCATTGTAGTTTTAATTTGCATCTCTCTGATAGCTAGTGATATTGAGCATCTTTTCATGTGTCTCTGGATCCTCTGTATGTCCTCCTTGCAGAAGTGTCTGTTCAAGTCCTTTCCCCATTTTTTAATTGGGTTAGTTGTCTTCTTAGAGTGAAGTCGTGTGAGTTCTTTGTATATTTTGGAGATTAAACCTTTGTCTGAGGTATCATTGGCAAATATGTTTTCCCATACAGTTGGTTGTCTTTTTATTTTAATGCTGTTTTCTTTAGCTGCGCAGAAGCTTTTTATTTTGATGAGATCCCATTTGTTTATTCTTTCCTTTATAGTCCTTGCTCTAGGGGACATATCAGTAAAAATGTTGCTGCGTGAAATATCTGAGATTTTCCTGCCAATGTTCTCCTCTAGGACTTTAATGGTGTCATGGCTTATATTTAAGTCTTTTATCCACCTTGAATTTATTTTGGTGTATGATGTAAGTTGGTGCTCGAGTTTCATTTTTTTGCATGTAGCTGTCCAGTTCTCCCAACACCATTTGTTGAAGAGGCTATCTTTACCCCATTTTATGATACTGCCCCCTTTGTCGAATATTAATTGACTGTAGAGATTTGGGTTTATTTCTGGGTTCTCTATTCTGTTCCATTGGTCTATGTGCCTGTTTTTATGCCAGTACCAGGCTGTTTTGATTACAGTGGCCTTGTAATACAGTTTGATATCAGGTATTGTGATCCCTCCTACTTTGTTCTTCTTTCTTAACATTGCAGCTGCTATTCGGGGTCTTTTATGGTTCCATATAAATTTTTGAAGTGTTTGTTCTATGTCTGTGAAATATGCCATTGGTACTTTAATAGGTATTGCATTGAATCTGTAAATTGCTTTGGGTAGTATGGACATTTTGATGATGTTAATTCTTCCAATCCATGAACACGGTATACGTCTCCATTTGTTTGTGTCTTCCTTGATTTCTGTCTTCAGTGTTGTGTAATTTTCTGCATACAGGTCTTTAACCTCCTTGGTTAGATTTATTCCCAGATATTTTATTTTTCTTTTTGCTATATCGAATGGGATTTTTTTCTTGATTTCTGCTTCTGCTGATTCATTGTTAGTATACAGAAATGCCTTTGATTTCTGGATATTGACTTTGTATCCCGCTGTTTTGCCAAATTCATTTATTAGTTCCAGCAGTTTTTTGGTAGAGTCTATAGGATTTTCCATGTACACTATCATGTCATCTGCAAACAATGACAGTTTTGTTTCCTCCTTTCCGATTTGGATGCCTTTTATTTCCTTTTCTTGTCTGATTGCTGTGGCTAGAACTTCCAATACTATATTAAATAGAAGTGGTGAAAGTGGACAACCTTGTCTTGTTCCTGATCTTAGTGGAAAAGCTTTTAGTTTTTGCCCATTGAGTATGATGTTGGCTGTAGGTCTTTCATATATGGCCTTTATTATATTGAGGAATGCTCCCTCTATTCCCACTTTGCTGAGTACCTTTATCATAAATGGGTGTTGTACCTTATCAAAAGCTTTTTCCGCATCTATTGATATGACCATGTGGTTTTTGTCTTTGCTTTTGTTTATGTGGTGTATTACATTTACTGATTTGCGGATATTGAACCATCCTTGCATCCCTGGGATGAATCCCACTTGGTCGTGGTGTATGATCTTTTTGATGTATTGTTGGATGCGATTTGCCAATATTTTGTTGAGGATTTTAGCATCTATGTTCATCAGCGATATTGGCCTAAAGTTTTCTTTCTTTGTTGTGTCTCTATCTGGTTTTGGAATTAGGATGATGCTGGCTTCATAAAAAGAGTTTGGGAGTTTCCCATCATTTTGGATTTTTTGGAATAGTATGTGAAGAATAGGGGTTAGCTCTTTCTTAAAAGCTTTGTAGAATTCTCCTGTGAAACCATCTGGTCCAGGGCTTTTGTGTGATGGGAGTTTTTTGATTACTGCTTCAATTTCATCTGCTGTTATTGGTCTGTTCAGGCTTTCTACTTCTTCTTCATTGAGTTTTGGAAGATTATATTTTTCTAGAAATTTGTCCATTTCACCTAGGTTTTCAAATTTATTGGCATACAGTTCTTCATAGTAATTCCTTACAATCCCTTTTATTTCTGTGGTATCAATTGTAATCTCTCCTCTTTCATTTCTAATTGTGTTTATTTGGGTCTTCTCTCTTTTCTTAATGAGCCTACTTAAAGGCTTGTCTATTTTGTTTATCTTTTCAAAAAACCAACTCTTGGATTCATTGATCCTTAGAATTGTGCTTTTAGTCTCTATGTCATTGAATTCTGCTCTGATCTTGGTTATTTCCTTCCTTGTACTTGCTCTGGGCTGTCTTTGTTGTTGTTCCTTGAGTTCTTGCAGGCATTGGGTTAGGTTGTTTGTTTGAAATGTTTCTATTTTCTTTAGGTAAGCCTGTATTGCTATGAACTTCCCTAAGAGTGGGAAGTTCTTTAGAGCTAACTGAAAAATCTGGCTACATATCTATCTACCAACCTTCTTACCTACCTACCTTTATCTTTCTATCTATCTATCTAACCTATTTATACATAGAAACATAGTATTGAATGCCAAGCACAATGCAACTTATGCTTATTGAAAAGGTATGGGATGTCCAATAATTTTCTGCTTAATTATTCTTTTCCATCTAAATATAATATATTAATAAAATAGAATTACCTCTTTCCTTTTTTAAACAGCATTTGGGAGGATAATTGGTAAATAACAAAGGGCCCATATTTAATGTGTACAATGCAATGAATTTGGACATAGGCATATACCTATGCAGACATCACAACAATCGAGGCAATAAATATCCATCACCTTCAAAAGTTTTTCTCTCCTTCTCCTTTTTCTTTTTCTTCTCCTTCTCCTCCTCCTTCTATATTCCTCCTCCTCACTATTTCTGGTGACAATACTTAATATGACATCTACCCTCTTTACACAATTTTTCAGTGCACGGTCCAGAATTGTTAACAACGGGCACCATGTTGTACAGGAGATTGTCGAAGTCATTATTCATCTTGTACAACTGAAAGTTTATGCCCACTGAAAATAACTCCCCATTTCCACTGATAGGGGGCAACCATCATAGACCTCAGGTTTACAAAGCACTTGGCAGTCACACACCTTCTTTAATACCCACAAGCCCCTTATTCTGAATGAAAACCTGCAGCTTAGGGATAAGCTACGTGGCTTGCAGGGCCTGATCTCAAATCTATGCCTTTAGGAACCCCCTCGTCCCCCAAATCCTGCCAAGTTTGGCAGGACAATTCTGAACCACCTTGTAATAAAGATAACACTGACCTTTATCCTGCATGCACACTGTGGGTCATAAGCTGTTTTGCGCACTTCACAGGGACTAAATCACTTAATCCTCACCATACTCCTACCAGGTAGAAATGGTCGTCTTTGCCATTTCACAGAAAAGAGGCTGAAATTCAGAGAAGTTGGCATTTGTGAGGGTCACACAGCTTCCAGGTGGAAGAGGGGGGATTTGAACAGACTTCCTTGGCTTAACCCCTGCGCACACTGGCTCAACAACCCCCCACCCTTCCCATTTTCCATCTAAGGACGCCGAGGCCTGGAAAAGTAAAATGGCTGAGCTGGAGCTGGAACCCACGTGGCCTGTTTCCCAGGCCACGGGGCCTCCCCTCTGCCAGCTTCATCTTTCAGAGCTAATGACCTTTAAGTGTCCATGGGTGTCCTGGTCCTCCACAGGAAGGATGCAAAATCATTAAAATCCCTGTTTCCCATCCTCTCCTTTTCAACACTTTGTAAACTATTTTTTCCCCTCATTCCATCTCTTTAGCCTTTCACAGCTGCTCATTTGGATAAGATCTGGTAGCCAGGGGTTTCTCTGATGAGCAACATCACAGCCCAGTCCCCTTCCCATGGGAAGCCAGAGGAGGGGACAGGGAGAACAGGGACCGGTTCCCATTAAATTGGCCCCCTGCAATCTGCAGGGTTTAATCTTAACTTGAAAGTGTTTTTGATCAGCTTTCAGGCTGCTCCCTCTATCCGGCCCACCCCTGTCTTTGGGCCCAGCACCCCTTCTCTCCCCTGCATTTGGAGGCATTCAAAGTTGTGTGTGAGGGGGGTGGGGTGGGGGTGGGAGGACGAAACAAGGGGCTGTTCTTTTATCTTCTTCTCCCAGCTGCCTTTCTGGCCAGACAAGTGCTAACTCCACTTTCTTTTCTAGAAGCTTAGGATCAGCTGCTGTATGGAGATTTGACCTGGTGTCTGCATTTCAAAGGCATCTTCTTCCTAGACTCACAGCAGGTGCCTCCTCCTTCCTTTTTCTTTCCTCCTTCCTCCTCCCTCTTATTCCCCTTTCACCCCTGACCTTGCCTCCTTCTCTTGGCTTACACCTTTCTTCCAGTGACTGTTGCTGTACCACCCTTTTGTGCTTTGGGATGAATCACTAACACAGCTCTCCTGCCAAGCAAAGCAAGGTCTGATCTTCTAAATAATCCAGGATTTGCAGGAAAAATACTGTCTCAATGTTATGAGGACCTCATTATATATTAATTTGGCAGAATGCAGGTTTAAAAGAGAGAGGAATACTATTTGCTTACCCCATAAACAAATTCCTGGCGAGGCGATATCCATCCAGATTGAAAGTGTTCTCCTCAGGGGAGCTGGAAGGTATTATTAGTCCAAAGAAACCAAATGCATATTCACAACCATGAAGTGGAAAAACTCTGTCCTGGAAAAAGCTATCCAGATCCTTGTGTTTACTAGACCTCAGTGTGAGATCTGGCCCTGTCCCCTCCTTGCTGTGTGACCATGGGCAGGTTCCTAACCTCTCTGAACCTCAGCTTTCTCATCAGTGTAGTGGGGATAATGATAGTACTACTTCCTAGGCTTGTTCTGGGGGCGTGCTCAATGATATCAGTTCTGTGTTCCTTTTCTTGGGATCAATCACAATGAAGAACACAATACCCTACCCCTTCTCTCAGCCCCGATCTTGAGAACTAACTACAATTTGAGGAAGGGCACTGTCTTGGGATAGTTACTTTTTGAATCTTTGCTTCCTCTTCTATGAAATAAAGGAGACACTAGCTCTGATGGTGGGGAGGACTAAATTGCAATACACTCAGTGCACTGTAAGAATGATCCCGTTTCAACAAGTCGTGTGGTATTGAAGAAAATGTGGCTATCGTGCTTTCTAGTTATTAAAGCATTTTCATGAAATCCATCTTGCTTGATCTAAGTGCCAGAACCCATTTCCAGATCTTCTGCCAGTTGTACATCGTCCTCATGTTTTCACATAAAGCAGGTCCACTAGACACTCCTGTTCTGCCACGCTGAGTCCCATCCATGCCACTGTGTATTTTGGAAAATAACCCTTCACTTCTGTCTACATTGTTTTATTGTGTAAAAGTTACACTAATTCTGTTCTTTCACGTACACACACACATATTAAGAATTGGAGACTTTTTTGGTAGAAACAAGCCCGAGAAAACCATGCTTATTTTTTCATCGTATTCTTTCTAGACAAGGAAAGACTGCTGAGGATGTCCATAGCTGTGGGAAGTCCACATGACTCAGGTGCCTCTCCATCCTCAGGTTGCTGTTGGAATTCTGCCATCACGACTGCTTCATATACCTCATGTCATGGGTTCCCAAATGCAGCTGTCATCGGCCGTCTACACTGTTAACAGTTCTTCATACCGTATTTATGCATAATCTAATAAAAGGATGGACTGCAAGGAGGGATGTTGAGAGTGAGGACATAGGCTATTTGGGAGCAGACATGGACATAGTACCAAGAATAGGATAATGATTTCAGAAGCTTAATGTTTTGAAAGCTTCATTGTTATTTGCTTGGACTATCCCTGTTATTCCTTCCAGCTCTTTCTGGATGGCCTCGTTACTGCACTCTGCCTCCAGAATCAACCGCACCGGCGCCAGTGTGGTTTCTCACCCAGGTCAGACGCTGGGAGACAAGAACTGTTTCTGTCTCTGGTGTGGGCTGGAGTGATGCGCGATCTGTCAGAAACCTTCCCTTTCTGACAACCTGGGAGCCTGGATGGTTGACATCCCATGTGATGGGCACCGTGGACTGAGAGTTTCCTTACTGTGTGGGAGGATGGAGCTGAGGATTGAGTTGAGGTCTCCTGGGGGTCTCAGCCATCAGCTGTTGCTGGGTCACCTCAGTTTCCTGTGTTTCAGAAGCTCCTACCCACAGTTCTTGGGGGCCTCTCGCTGTTCTCCAGCTCCTCCCCAGGTGCTGAAGAAGGTGTAGGCTTGGTACAGCGTGATTTTGCTATGAAATCTGGCTTCATTATCTCCCATGGCTGCTGAGGGCCTTTGTCTCTACCTATTCAGTGCCACAACTGTTAGAGGCAAAAACAGGAACAGGTGGTTGATTAAATAAACCCATCACTACCAGTCGCGGTGACATGAACAAAAATTTGGTATCTGTTGGGACCTATTAGAGAGCTCTTGATTTGCAGTCAAGATTCTCTTCTTGTTCCATTGCTAAACCTGCACAAGTCACTGCTCCTTGCTGGGCCTGTTTTCTGTTCTTTACAATGGGAATGGAAGGATGAGTTGGTCTGATAAACTTCAAATTTAAACTCTGCGCTTCGTTAAATTACCACTACACATATTTCTTAGGCTGTTTTTTTCTCAAGTTGCATTTCTGAAATTGATTTGCATCTTATAATCAGTGGCATGTCAGTTTAATTGGCAACATTTCTCTTTGTTGTTGATGCATAAAATGCTAGTGTCATCCAATGAATGGCATCTGGAGACTGATGACTTACGTGACATCAGATTCCTTCCTGCTTGTGATCGTGTGAATGAAATAAAGGAACCAGGTCTCATAGTGAATTCAGTCTTCTTGTGGTATCACTTCCCAAATTAATCTGTCTGGTTGTACCAGTTACGATGAGGGTTAACTGTGTATAAAGGAAGCCACCCAAATAAGAGTGGCTTTAGGAAAATCAATGATTTCTTTCTCATATACAAGAATTCCAAAGGAAGGCAAGCCAGGGTTGGCATGGCAGCCTCAGGGTGCTCAGGCACCCAGCCTCCCATCCTCTTGCTGGCTTTTCTGTCCCAATGCCTGGCTTTTGTCCTCAGGGTCACCTCATCAAAAGCCCAAGGTGGTGGATGGGACCTTCCGGTTTTCTTGAATAGGGAGGAGAAAGAAAGAAAGGGAGAGTAGCATAAAGGATCCACTCTGGTTGATTCCATTCCCTGTAAAAGGTCTTCTTGGAATTGGCCACAAAAGTCTACTCACTGTCTCTCCAGAACTTGGTCACATGATCCACCTTCACTGAAGGGGAGTCTTGGAAATATAATTTTTTAGAATGATGCTGCGATTTCCCAGTAAAACAAGAGTCTGAAGAACGTGGCTGTTGGCTGGGTCAGCAGCAGTCTCAGCTATACCAGGAAGGTGTGAAGGCTATGAATCTGGAGGTCAGGAGAAAATTTGTCTCATTTAATTTTTCCTTGCTTAGCCTCCGTTTTCTTACATGCACAATGTGGTTAACGACTTTTTTATCTAATGGCTACAATTGTCATGCAAATTCTGAGACATAGTAATGAAATGTCTTCTTGGATAAAAGATACTCTCTCAAATAAAGGGATTGGGGTTTTTAGTTTATCGAGAAAACCAGCATGATAGTTCTGCTTCTGATTCTGCCGATCCTCATTTCCGTACTTTATTCCTGAAACATGCGGAGCGGCTTCCAGGCCTCCTGACCTGTGCCTCGGTGTCCAGCCTGAACCAGATTCAACGAGTCCGGGTTTATGGGAATCTATGTCTTCTGTACACGTGAGGCCATCCTTTCTACTCCGGTACCTGGATACTTTCAGGCCGCTTACTTTTCACTCCAATTTCAACTTCTTATTCTGCAGCTTAATCCCTGCTCCTTCCTTCTGCCAGTGACAGACACTGGGCACTCTGGGCTCTGGTGGTTGGCAGGGGTGTTTTCCCATGATTTTGAAGATAATTTTGAGGTCAGGGGTCAGGTTGCAAAAGTCAGGCAACCTGAGTTTAATCTCAGTGCTACCTTTGGTATCTATGTGTCCTCAGAAACATCACTTCCCCTGACCCCATCACCTTGCAGTTTCCTTGTTGGGAACATCAGGTTGATGTATCGGGAATACTGAAGTCTACAGAGATGTGAGGGTAAAGTAGGGAACGTGTGCGAGGGGATCCAACATCACCACTGGCCCAGTGTGGTGCTTCCTGGTAACTCTACAACAGGATCTGCGAGAATGTCAGAGCCAGGCGAGGCCTTAGAAATTGGTTCCTCCTTATTTTGATGGTTGCTAGATTTGGGGGTGGAGTGAGGAGCTGAGTGACCCAGGAGAAGGGATTGACCTGTGCATATTGCCAGTTGTAGAAACAGTCAAGGGCAACGTGAAGTGAGGCACAGGGAATGTAGTCAACAACATTCTATCAACTGTGTGTGGCGTCAGGTGGGCACTAGACTTACCGGGCTGATCACTTGGTCAGTTAGATAAGTCTCTAATCACTATGCTGTACACCTGAAACTAATGTCATACTGTATATCAACTGTAGTTGAAAAATAAAATATTAAAAAACAAGAAGTGGGTTCCTTCCTCACCATGCTTGTGTCGACAGATGTGATGATCAGAGACGGGGAGTGACTTGCCTATGGTTGCAAAGCTGGTATGGGTCTCAGAGCAATAAGTCCAATCCAATCCAATGGGTATCTTCTGACTCACAAAAGGCAAGTGTACCTACATTCCCACTCTGAACCCATCAAGCATACATGTCTGTATCTTTAAATTTTGTATTTAAAAAAAGTAAAAGCTTTCACTAGAAAAGAGGACAGCTCCTGTTCCGTGCATGCGGCATGCCTGCTGAGAGGGAAGTAGGTCCCTGTGGCTGGTTCCATTCGTCTCTCTCAAGCAGCTGAAGCGAACTTCAATGGTGACAGGAGCCACAGAGAACCCATGGCATCAGCCTAACTCCCTAGATTGGCAGAGTTGTCCCCTGACAAGATTCAGAACAAAGCAGACATCCCCTGCACCTCGCTATCCGCAGAGTGTCTACAGCTGCCACTCTCAGGACATGCCTGGCTACTGGCTGATGGCAGGGTGCGGCTGTGCGACAGCTGTGGGTCCCACTTGGGGCTTTGCCCGGGGAATGTCTGTGACGATGGTGAAATCCCCTGGGATGTGGCTCCCGTGCAATGGGCAGGTCCTGCAGGATGAGGATGTCTAACCAACGCTCACAAACGCACAGTCTCATTGGCTGATACAGGTCCAGCCCTGGCTGAAGACCATGGCTGCTGCTCAGGTGCTCCTCCCAGAGCGGACTCGTGGCCCAGCAGCAAGGACTGCAGTTCGGTGACACCATCCAGCTGCTAGATATTTGGGGTTGACCTCAGCCCTGTTCTTCTTGGGGCAGTCTCTGTTTCTTAGGTGATAATGTTCTCTATCCTATTTTTAAATACATCCGGTAGACATTTACTAACTCCTATTAGGTGTGGAACACAATAAAAGAGATCGAAAGTGGAGATCAAAGGTGTTCTTGTGTCAGAACAGGTGCGTAGCAAGCTGGGTAATGGAGACAAAGATGAGGGTGTCACTGTCCCTACCTGCAGTGAGGCTGCTGATACTTCTATAGGTGTTCTGTAAGTCTTCGCTCATGAAGCACATACTAAATGGCTTTCCCAGGTGTTGGATCAGCAAGTTAAATGGATAAAGTCCCCACTAGAGATTGCATCCTGGCACAGGGAGACAAACACTAAATACACAGCCACATGATTATATGATACACTCCAGGGTGGTAACTGCTAAAGGGAAAAACCAAGCAAGTGCTAGAGCATTGTGGGCGGGGGGGGGTGGAAGTTGATGACTGTTGCCTGGTGAGGGAAGGGGGGAATTATGTTATGCCATTTGAACACAGACTTGAAGGGAAGGAAGTGAGTGGGAGAGCCACCTGGCTATCTGGACAAGGAGCATTCCAGGCAAGGAGAAGAAAAAATTGTTTGTTTTTTGGACATATGTTTACAGAGATGTTAAAGATGAACTTGGGTAATGTCTTAGGGAATTGTTATCTTCTGTTTGTTCAAAACGTTATATTGACTTGGTGAGGGATAAGAAACTCAAATTTTGATTAAAATGGTTACCTTTCAGTTGCCTTAGTTGGTTTCAGATGAATAACCCGTGTGTGACCTCATGGCTCAGGGAGCTGGAGAAAACATGTGAAATTCTCTATCTAGGGCAAAGGGCTCAGATGTCAGTTTTACTTCTTTCTTCCATCACGGAAGAGTGGCAGGTGGGAAAAAAGTGAGTGGGTGTCAGTGGATTCGAGCTCAGAGATGCCAGTGCTCAGTGTCTTCATCTATCAAGAAGTCATAATTGCTGGCCCTGGCTGGTGTAGCTCAGTGGATTGAGCGCGGGCCTGTGAAGCAAAGGATCAAGGTTTGATTCCCAGTCAGGGCACATGCCTGGGTTGCAGGCCAGTTCCCAGTGGGGGACATATGAGAGGCAACCACACATTGATATTTCTCTCCCTCTCTCCTTCCCTTCCCCTCTTTCTGAAAATAAATAAATAAAATATTAAAAAAAAAGAAGTCATAATTGCTGGGTTAATTCTTCATGGCTGCAAAAGTGCGAATAAGGGAGGGAATGGAAGAAAAGCCACTTCATAAATTTTATGTTGATAGGTGCCTTTAGTTTCAGGTGAATAAGATTGTCCTCACAACTTGGTGGTCCAAAACCTTTCTTGGGAAGAAGAAGCATCAGCATGAAATCCATGGACTCTAACAGCCAGAAAAAACAATAATTGAGGCACACATCCCAGTTGAGGGGGCGTTAGAGAGCCTCTGAAACCCATCCTGTGAGGTTTGGGTTAATGTCCTCTATGAAACCATTGGGTTGAATTACTTTTTTAAATCAAGTAACACATGGGTAACTATGGAGGTAAGATGGGAAAATGGACATGAAAGGGCAGCATGTTACAAATGGCGTATTGACATGGGTTATTATTAAACGTTGATGAGGGTGCCCCTCTGTGGTGACGTATGTGAATTAGTGTGTTCATCTGATAGTGTGGTTGCCATGGTGGCAGAGGCTGCACTACATTGCTTGTCTGTGAGAACATAGGCATGAGCACATTTGCGAGCTCTGGTGGTGCAGCTCAGTTCACATGCATGCGTGTGTGCACACGTATGTGTGCAGGAATGGATGTGATTCTGTGTCTACCTGCTTTTGAAAGACCTTGTTGGAAGTGAAGCCATTTGGATTGAAACATCAAAAGATGAATCTCACCTAGAGCAGGACCTGGCCCCGAGGGCGGACATCCTGCAGGGTTGTCTGGGAACCCCTTTTGCAGGCAGATGCTAGCGCATTCTAAAATACGTTGACCATGTCCGGACTTGTGGCTGCTGATTTTCTTGCATGTTTTAAAGAGGAAAGGAAAACTTTCTATTTTAGGTCTTTCATTGTTTTTACTTCTTTTATTCCTTTTAGTGATGGAGAGCCAGGAAGGAGAAAACAGTTTGCATCAGGAAATAAACTCCTCCTGCATCCCTGTGATTTTCTGAAGGGATAGTATAGAGTATGGTGGCAAGAATTTGAACTTGGAGTTAACATATGAGAGTTCAAATCCTGTCTCTACCATTACTGGCTGGCTCATGTTGGACAAGTCATTGAAGCTTATCACTAGGATGAAGATAATATGTATTTTATTAGGTTTTGGCATTGTTGAGACTATTATATGAGATAATATAGGCAATGGTTTTCATAGAATAAGCATTTACTTTATTAAAAGGTAATATTTAATGTCTAGTCAAATATGCTTCATTTTTGTGATTAACTTTGGAAAAAAGCTAAGAAAACTCTTATCACATGCTTATTTAAAACAGATGTTTGCCCAGTGCCTACTTTATGCCAGGCACTTTGTTAGTGGTTGGAGTTACAGTGGGAAACAAATATGGTCATAATCCCTCTGTCTACTGAGGGAGACAGGCATTGAGCAAGCAGACAAATGAATACTGGTCTGTCTGGTCTTTTGGAAAAAGCCCAGCCATTATTACTATAACGGGAATGGCTTGCCTGACATGGATGTAACCTGGCAGCCAAGGAGAGCAGATTGGAATGCACATGTGTGAACAATGACGACTTCACTGTACTAGTCAATGGAGGAAGTAGATGCCATTGAGTGAGCATGTGTACTGTGTTGCTGTCACATTCCAAATGACTGAGCAAGTAGAGCAACAAATCTGCCTCACATTTTGTGTTAAGCTTGAACATTCCTCCATGGAAACTATTTGGATGATTCAGAAGGCTGCAGCTGTGGGCAACTGGTGACTGGCAGCTTCATCACAACAATAACCTCGCTTACACATCATGTCTTGTACAGATATTTTGGTGAAACATCAAATCACCCAGGTGAATCAGCCGCCTTATAGCCCATATTTGATGTCCTGAAACTTCTGGCTTTTCCCCCAAACAAAATCACCTTTGAAAGGGAAGAGATTTCAGACTGTCAATGAGATTCAGGAAAATACGACAGGGAAGATGATGCCAATTGGGAAAACTGTGTGAAGTCCCAAGATGCCCACTTTGAAGGGGACTGTACAATGTTTCCTATGTACAATGTTTCTTGTATCTCGCATCTTCTTCAATAAATGTCTCTATTTTTCATTTTACATGGCTGGATACCTTCTGGACAGACCGATTATGTAATTTTTATTTATATTATAAAGAACAATTTTAACTATAATAAGAGCAATAAAACAGAGACCAAAGGGTTGGTAACCAGAAGGGAGAGGCTGAGGGATAGGTTAAAAAAAAAAGGTGAAGGGGAATATAGTCAATAATATTGTGGTAAGTTCTCATGGTGACAGATGGGTACTAAAATGAATGAGGTGATCACATTGTAAGGTATAAAACTGTTGAGTCACTATGTTGTATACTTGAAACTAATATAACTAATATAATATTGTATACCAACTCTAATTTTGTAAAAGTAATAGACGTACTATGAGAATGACTGGCAGGGAGGGTCTAATTTAGCCTAAGTCATTATGAAAACTTCTCTGAGGGAGAGACTTTCAACTTGAAATCTGAATAGGATTGATTGACTTGGTATGGACCTAAAGTACCCTCTCAATTCTACCCCTTAAGATCTGCCTTTGTCCTTGGTGATTCTGTGGAACAAACATGAAATTGAATTCCTATTCCATGCTGAACAGTAAGTCAGGGAAAGGGGTGGAGGGATGTATGTAAGGAGAATATTAAGAGATAAATCTTATCTTTATAGTGTAGACTCTTTTTCTCCAAACTGTTCCTAATCCCCTGACTTTTGATTCATAAATAGATAGAATTTTCCCTTATGTTATAGCCTTGCCTAAAGACAATGAGCGGTTTCACAACAAATGATTTATGTACTGAAACCTGAAGAGATTTTACTCATAAAAATACTCCAGCCGTTTATCTTGATCATCTGATACAGCCGAGCCTGGCTCGAATGCCTGTGAAGTAACTGCAGATGAAACGATTCAAGCCAGTAGGAAAAGTGCAAAGGCGGGAGAGGGGCACACGGAAGGAGACTGATCACTGTGAACGCATCATTATTTATTTAGAAGGCACACAGTGGCCACTGCTCACTGCAGGATTCAAAGGGGAAGTGGAAGTGAGTCCTGGGACTGTGCGGACTTCCTGGGTGGGTGAATGTGCCATCATTAATACATTTATTGAGACACTTACTATGTGTTTGTTAAACACTGAGGATACAGTGGTAAGCATTTAGATATGAGTGCTGTTCTCAGGGGACTTATAGTCTGGTGGGAGAGGGAGATAACAAACCCAAGAAGACTACTAACATATCTTGATCACAGGGTCAGACCGTGTTGCAGCCTTCCAGGCACCGTGGCTTCCTTTGCTCTGCCATGCAATTCTCATTTTCTCTGTACTCATTCATTTACTCAACTATCTATTGGTATTTAACAAGTATGTTTACTGAGCTTCTTTCCTGCGTTTCACTTTATGCAACAGGTTGGAGTCCCAGGAGATGAATGACATGGGGCCCCCCACCTTCCGAAGAGCTCACAGTCTCGTGGGATGAAACAGCCATTCTTGTAAATCATTACAGTGCACGGCAGAATTGGGTGAGTACATCAAAAGAGTTTCATCTGAGAACTTGTGAGTGTTCAGAGAGAACAGACTGGGTAATTGGCTCTGTAGAAGAACTCAAGATTTCGACCACTATGCATGGAGTACCCTTATCGGATACAGGCTCGGTGCTAAGTTCTGGGGTTAATGAAGATGATCTGACAGTGGTGCTGCCCAGTGGCAGGTTCCAATGCACAAGACGAGACAGGTAATAACTTTGGTGCAATGGGGATTATTCATCCACTTAACAAATATCGCCCAGGGATCTACCATGTGCCAGCCTTTATGTTATTGTATGTGGATACCAGGTGAGCAGGATAGACATTTTTTTTTTTTTGCCCTGTGGTACTTATACTTAGGCTTAGGTCTGGCCGATGTATCATGTTATTTTACTGGGTAGCACCAGCTTTAGTTATTGCCAGATGGGGTAGTCACTGATGAAGCACCCATGGGAGCTGACTTTACTCAGGTCAGAGCATTAAATAGCCAGAGAACAAGGTTATAGCTGCGGGCAATTCAACAAGTAGCCACCCAAAAATATTCTGAAGAAAAGGTGGATTACAGTGGCCAAAGCAGAAGACTGGAAAAATTTGGAATTTGGATAGTCAGTGAACAAATGGGAGGTCTGCTGAGAGAGAGGGAAGAAAACTAACATTTACTGAGTGTATAATTGAGGCAGGCATTATGCTAGCTGTTTTAAATGAATAATTTCCTCCTCCCCATCCCAGTACTGACAGGCCCAACCCGGCTTAGCTTCTGAGATCAGACAAGATCAGGTGTGTATGGCCATAGACTGTAACTTCTTCTGTCTTCACAGTGGATGATTGCTAGAGAAAGTCAAGGCTTAAACCCATATAGGACCTCAGGTTGGGACATATTATCAGAAAAAATGCTAACTTAAATTTCTAAGAACTCACCACACAGCTAGAGAAAGATACAGAGAGTGGGCTTTTGAGAAGGAGAAGGTAGTACAATGATGAAACATCTGTCGTGGTTTTAAGGCTGAAAATGAATGACATGCACAAGATCAGCTGAAAATGCTGAGAGACTTGTCCTGCCTTAAGTGGGAGTAGACTCTTGAGCCATTTGTGGGTGAGGGCCAGTGGTGGGCCCCGCAGGTAGGGGAGGGAGATGGCCTGGGAGTCTCTCAGGCCTGGCAGGGAGGAGCAGACTGTTTCTGATACGTTCCATCCACCAGGAACTCTGTTTATGATTTCTGTGTTCATCCTCTGTGTTCATATTAGATCAGATAAGCGAGATACACACTCTTCGGGCTTTTATTTATAGCAATTGTAAAAACCCGACTCAAAACTGACTTAATTAAGGCAATTTATTAATTTTAACAGCTTGGTGGAAATATAATTCACATATTATACAATTTACCCATTTAAAGTGTATGTACAGTTAAATAAATGATTTTTAGGGTATCACAATCACTACAGTCAACGTCAGTCTATTTTTATCACCCCAGAAAAATCCCATACTTTTTTGCGATCACTCCCCTACCCCCCAACCCTCTCAGCCCTCAGCAGTCACTGAGGTACTTTGTGTCTCTACAAATTGCCTATTCTGGACACGTCATGTGAATGGAGTTATATGCGAATAGTACCTGCTCTTCCGTGACTGGCTTCTTTCACTTAGCATAATGTTTTTGAGGTTTATTCATGTCACAGCATGTATCATTACTGATTTTCTTGTACGGCTGACTAACATTGCATTGTATGAAATATTTAATTGTATATCATATTTTGTTTATCCATTCGTCAACTGATGGACATTTGGGTTGTTTCCACCTCTTAGATCTTATGAATAGTGCTGCTGTTAGCGTTCACGTACAAGTGTTTGGATGGACAGGTGTTTTCGTCTCTCTTGAGTATGCACCAACGGCTGGGATTGTGGGGTCATATGGTAATCATGGGGAGTCACTCGAGGAACTGCCAGACTCCGTTCCAAAGGGACTACATCCCCACCAGCGGTGTGTGAAGATTCTGACTTCTCTCTGTTCTCGTTGGTATTTGTTAGTATCTGCCTTTTTGATTCTAGCCTTGCCCATGGGTGTGACATGACATCTCACTGTGGTTTCGACTGGCATTTCCATACAGACTAAGGACATGGACCACCATTTCATGTGCTTATTGGTCATTTGTGTGTCCCTGTTAGAGAAGTATCTGTTTAGATGCTTTGCCCATTTTTAATTAGTTATTTTTCTCTTTATTGAAGACTACTGATTAACTGAACATTTTCAAGATATTTTGGGTTTCAGCTCAGGTCAGATTCAGTGGCTCAACACTATTACCAAAGACCCGCTCACTTTATGTATTTTATTTCTGCCCTCCACAGTACTGGCATCCTCTGAAACTTGGCTCCGTTAGTGGCTGAGAGAATGGCTGCTAATTGTTGCTGGATCCAATATGTCCTCTGTCATATCCAGTGGTAGAGAAGGGGAGTTTTCTTCCTCACTGTACAAGTTCTGGGCTTCCCTTTTATTTGATTGATTTAGGTCATGTGAACCTCTGAGTCAATCACAGTGACAATGGAATGGAAGTTACACAATTGGATTGGGCCATTTAGGATGTATTTGAAGAGCTGAGATTGGGTTTGTGTCCTATTCCTACCCCCCAAACACGTGGCTACCACATAATGGGGGGGGGGGGGTTGGAATATATATGTGGGAAGGGCAACTGATGTAATCCACTGTAGCTCTTTGAAAAAATTAGTTTTTAGTTACAAGTAACATAAAACATTATATTAGTTTCAGGTATGCCCACTATAGCATTTTTATAATTATAAGCTTATGTAGCTATTTGATTAATGTCTATGTTCCTTATTAAAGTACTAAGACAGGAATCAGACTTCTTTTGCTTATATTCATTTAGAGCACCATCCTCATCCTTAGCAGGTTAATGGAAAGTTATGGACTAGGTACTGTGTTATGTGCTCTTTATGGATTAAAACACCATATGAATGGCATTACTGTTGTCGTCATCCCATTTTACACATGAGCACATTCAGACTGGGACAGATGAAGAGCCTTGCCTAACACCCTATATCCAGTGAGTGGGAGGGTCTGGGTCCAGGTCTGAATGTCTGAGGTCCCACATGTCAGTCAGGCACATCTTTTGACCTTCACTGAGTTCTCCTCCTAGGAGGTCAGACCAGCTTCCCGACACACATGAGTAAGTGTAGAAATTCAGAGACCAACTTTGAAACTAGGCCTTAAATGCCTTCTGTAATAAATAGATGAAAAATCCTGTAGGTTTGAACCCATCCTGGGATTTGAACCCAGGCAGTCTGAATCCTGAGTACCCTTGACCCCCTTTGTCACGGATGCTGAATAATTTCTATCTTTGAAGCTCTTAGCCCAAGCCATCGTGCAAAATAGGCATAGGCACTCAATGAGTATCTGTTGAATTGAAATGAAATCAAGTTCTACTACTTTAAAACAAAGGCACGAATTTCTCTTTCATGGCAGAAAAAGCAGTAGAAGTCAGAGGCCACACTGAAGAGTCAGGTGGCAGGAAGACTTTCCTAGCAGCCCCTTCCATCACAGTGATGCTGTCCCCAGCTTGGAGACAGAGGTCTGGGTCCGGGTCTGAATGTCTGAGGTCCCACATGTCAGTCAGGCACATCTTTTGACCTTCACTGAGTTCTCCTCCTAGGAGGTCAGACCAGCTTCCCGACACACATGAGTAAGTGTAGAAATTCAGAGACCAACTTTGAAACTAGGCCTTAAATGCCTTCTGTAATAAATAGATGAAAAATCCTGTAGGTTTCTGCTCCCCTCTTCATCCTTCGAATCAAAAGAAAAATAATGTGAGATCAAAACCTCCAGAAGAATATGAAGAAAAATATTCTAAAAAGATATGGATGCTTGGAATAGAAAACATCTTCTTTTCCCAGGCATCAAAAAAAGCTCCAAGTTTATCAGACATTTTCACATGGGCCTCGGAACACTGTGGTGAGAATAAAAGCATAGCAGTAAATTCTAGGTCATTAGACTAGAAAGTCAGCTGGAAAAAAGCTAGATCTTGTCTTCCCTTTGAGACAGACACATTTGCAAAAGACTTATTCAATTTATAACTATTTCCTAATTCCCCCTGCCCCATTTTGGATTGAGAGGTACTTTCTATGGCCTGAAAAATAAAATCTTTAGGTGAATGGTAGTCTATAATTTTTATGGTGTTTCACGGACATTACTCTTTTATGAGCCTCACCACAAGGATCCCACATCCCTTTTGATGTAGAAAAGGTTGGTACTATTGGTCCCGTTTTACAGAGGATACAATTGAGGCTTCTATTTATATGTTAAAAATAATTACACTAGAAGTAATGGAGAGAGTGTCAACTATCCACAAACTAAGACCTTGAAGAAATAAGGGCTAGTGACTTGAAGGTTTGTAGATGACAGGAGCAAGGAAGGGTGGAGGTGGCATGGACTGGTGGTATCAGCTTTAATTCATGCATGTATAGAAGGAGAATTCTACATCAAATTCTAGAGAATTCTAGATCAAAAAATGATCTAGAAGAGATGACAAGAAAAAGAAAGACCATCACCCCCAGCTTATTCAGACATGGTGGAAGAGAGGGCTCCTGGAGGAGAAGTATCTTCAGGGATCAGCTAGAGTTCAGGGAGCCCACAGCTGTGGAAGGAACCTACAGGGAAGTGGTTGAAGGTGTAGGAGATCTTGCTGATGGAAGACCTGGACTTGCAGTGGGCACTGTGGAAGGATCTGGGGATATCTAGAGCCATCTGAGGTTAAGAGTCTTGCTATACAAAATGACTTCCAAGTCCTGGATCTTGTGGTGATTGACATAAACAGGGATGCAGTATTTGACAAAAGTCATCCTGAAGCTCTCCAGGGCAGGCTGTGATGAGGAGTCTGAGAATGTGGACAGAAGAGGTCTTGTCCCCTCTTCACTTTTGTTAATGATGGTGTCAGGACAGAGGAAAGGGTGGTCTTATTAGGAAATAAGATTATTTATAGTTCATAAGTTCAGCACATGTAGATGGAGGAAAAGGATATGAGAGATGATAGACTAGGCCTGCTTTCATGCAATGCTCTAAGGGGCACCGTTCATATTGTAGTCTATGTAAATGGCACCTCTGGGACTTAGATATCACACCTTCATGGAGACAGTACCCATATTCCCTGTAGAATTTTGGGAGAGTCATTCATCATAAAATGGGCAGGGCCAGGTGGTTTCTAAAAGGTGTGGAATTCTTCCTGTCCTGTATTTTTCTCTCTTGGTGTCCACAGGGCTATCTGTTGGCACCTTAATTTCTCAGTTTGGGAACTCCAGAGAAGTCAGATGGAAATGTCAAGGGGACTATAAATTCCCCCTCCAGGGACTTCCTTTGAGTCCAGCTTAACATGGACCTTCTTCCTTTAGAAGCTGCTTCCAGCTTTGGATCCATTTTATTCCCATAGGTGAGATTTCAGCAGCAGAAGAGGCCAGCTGCAGGCTTTATTGACTCTGATTAGTGATGTCCAAGGCAACAACAGAGATAAAAGACAATTGCCCAGAAGTGCAGAGAAGGTCCAAATGCTCTCACTCCTCTGACATGGGCACTATAAGGTACTCTGGCATTGGCAGGTGCGTTGGTGACGTGGGATGGGACTATTGCATTGGACTCTGTGGCCACCCCATAGCTGTCAAAGTCACCATCCAAATGAAAGGAGGAGAAGAGAACAACTCCCACCATCCTGACACACAGATGGCAATTATGTGTGTCTGACACTGTACTATACAGTTCCCATGATTTTTCTCTTTACAATAAACCCATGAGGTAGGTACTGTGTTACCCGTTACATATGCTGGGAGCTTCAGAGTAGTTCAAACACTTGCTGGTTTACTGTTGTTAGCAGTCAAGGAGTACAGGCTCAACTCTAAGTGTTTTTACTCCAGTGCCCATGTACTTAACCACAGCAAAACGTGTATCTTCCGTTATAAGTGGGGTCACCGATTCAGTTCAATTCCATGGGGATTTATTGAGAACATACTGTGCTAAAGAAAAGGATGAAGGGAACCAGCAGTTCTGAGCCCCTTCTATAACCTGGTACTGTTTTAGAAATATTATTTTATGCTTTTTAAAAATTTTTCAACTTTATTGAGTCATAATTGACAAAAATTACATATATTTGAGGTGTACAACTTGGTGTTTTGATATACATATATTGTAAAATGATGACTACAATCAAGCTAATTCAAATGTCCATCACCTCCCTTAGTTATCATCTCCTTTTTTGTTTGTTTTGTGAGAACTCTTAAGTCTTACCCTCTCAGCAAATTTGAAGTATGCGATAGGATATTATTAGCTATAGTCACCATGCTGTATGTTGGATCTCCAGAAATTATTCTTCCTGCGTGGATGAAACTTTGTACCCTTGACCAACATCTCCCGTATCCTTGGCCCTGCAAACCAGCAACCTACTGTCTGCTCCTGTGAGTCTGACGTGAAAAACACTGCAGCGAACATGGGGCAGAAATTTCTTCCAGAGACTGATTTCATTTCCTTTGGCTTCATATCCAAAGTGGGATTTCTGGATCATATGGTAGTTCTATTTTTAATTTTTTGAGTTATCTCCATACTGTTTCCCATAATGGCTGTACCAGTTTATATTCTGTTGCCACCAACAGTTTACAAGGGTTCCCTCTTCTCCACATCCTCGTTAACATTTGTTCTCTTTTGTCTTTTTGAGTTATGTGCGTGGAAAAATAAGGGACTTTATTAATAGATCTGCATGAGCCTGGCCTCTCAAGGAAAAGCTTCCTGATAAAAGTTAGATTCAAGCACGTGGCTTAGCCTGGAGGCCCACAGAGCTCTACTCCACCCGCACCAAACCTGCCCCTTGAAGTCAGCACGCTGAGGAGGGAGAGATGGCCAGGACTTGAGAGCCACCTTGCTTCAGCTTATAGAGCCTTCTGGGTGGCTGTGAAGCTGTGACTGCCAGAGACTGGCAGGTCTACCCCAAGGGACAGCCTTGCCTGAGTGTGTGAGCCTGGATATGCCAGTGATCAGTAGGACCGGAGGCCTGCTTTGGAGGCTTGGTACCCTTCCTGCTTAGTAAAACGTGGACCAATTAGCACCCTGGGCTCTGACATACGAGGTAGCAACTCCTCTTATGCTGTGGAGTCTGGGAAGGAGGCTTTAGGACACACACTATTATTACTTCCCATGGGGAATCTTTAGGTTGAGACTAAGTATTCTTTTCCCCTTCAAAATGGTCCTTGTGTCTCAATTTCATCTCCCTTCTTAGAATTTGAACAAATCTAGGAATTGGATGAATGCCACTTGGAACCTTTTCATTGGCTCTGATTATCTCTCCCTTGGTCTGACACCATGGTTTCCTAACTCATCTCCTGATCTCCAGCTTCTCCGATTCTCTCCCATTCAATCTTTCCTCATGGGGGACTTTCCTAAAACACACTCCCCAGCTCTCAAACTTCACTGCCACGTTGCATACTAATGGTCACATCTATTAGCATGATGTTGTAGACCACTATATACTGACTTTTTCCTTTCTATCCATGGAATTGTCAACTCAATCCATTCACTTCATGTCCCAGTGCCATTAAGTAATTGAGTACCTATTCGTTTTTCTCAGTAGACTATAAACACTTTGAGATGAGGACTATAATTTCTTAATCTTTATAGTTCCTATAATACCCAGTGCAGTGCTTAGAACACTGGAGTGCTGAATATGTTGAGGGAGACCTCTGGAGCCAGACTTTCAGTTTCAGACATGGTCTGTAACACTTAGTATGTGGCTTTGGAAAAATCGTTCAACATATCTGCACCTTAGCAGTCTCATGTTAAAAATGGAAGAGAGAAGAATACCTACCCCATAGGGATCATTTGAATATTACCTTGCTTAGTATCTATATGTTTCCTTTGACAGCTACCCATAATAAATATGTTCAATAAAGGTTAGCTATTATTGCTACCACCATTCCTCTCAGCTCTCTCAGAGTGGCAGGTTCATAGAAATTACCATGAATTATAGCCACCATGGTTCATCCACTTCATTGGAGGCTTTGCTGCTGTCATCATATTTCACATCGGTAGGTTGAAATCGTTCTCACAACCAAGTCGGTGAAGTCCCTTCCTTCAGACGAGGAAACTGAAATAGAGGAGGGTTCCATTTCCTCCTCAAGTCACATAGAAAATATTAAAATCTTTGGGTATCAGGCTCATTGCTCCTTCCATTACATTGTGAGTGTCCTATGAATTCCAGGAGAAATCCAGTGTAAGTCCTACACTGAATTGATTTCATTTAGTCACGTTTTTATTTTCAAAAATGATATTCAGAATTTCATGAATGTTAAGGCTGTGTTTCTTTGTCTGTATTCTTCCAGTCTCAGACAGTACTGGGGACAAGGCCACATGCAACATGTTTTTGAAAGAGAGAAGAAAAAAGAAGGGAGACAATGAAGAAGAAAGTATCTTAGAGTGTGCAGAAAATTTCCCCTTCAATTTTTCATATCCCTATAATATCACTTATATTAACTATTTATTACCAGAAGTAAGTGTTCTTTTTTTTTTTTTTTACTTCAGTGGGCAAATAGGCTGTAGCAACCATATCTGACCCAATTTCTTCTCAGAAAATGCAGAGTAGTAGAATAATTATCCCCTGTAAGAGCCCTCCTACAGTTTTCCTGACATCGTGAAAACATTTGTAGTATAAATGAATATGAGTGAAGCATTAATTCTGTTCAGAATGCTCAAGTATATTTCTTAGAAGTTCCTTGAGATGAAATTAGCAAACTCTTCTATTTTAATAAGAATCCTAAACTCACAGAAAAGACTATTAGGCTGCCCCTCTCTGCCTTGCAAAGTCATCTTAGTGAAGTCTTGGAAGTAAGAACATCTAATCTATGCTTTGTTGGAATTAGTATCTATATCGGAATAAATGCTGCACAAGAGCTTGCCCGTCTGTGCCCTGTGTGTTCCCAGTTCCTAGAACAGCACCTGGCATATAGTCAGAGCACAGAGATGATTTGTTGGATAGATTAAACAGATCCAATAAGAACATTTGAATGAGATTGCCATGGGTTTATTTGCTCAGTTCAAGTCTGAGGCACTGGTGTAAGTGTGATTATAATTCTCCTTTAAAAATATGTTTGATCCCAGTTCTTCTAATGATGCTGTGGAATCAGTTATATCTGGCTAGATATTTATGGTTGATCATACCAATGAGCGAATAAATAGGCTTCCAAATACAAACTGTACTACCTGATTTGTATCTTTTGCAAATCCAAATGTGTTCAAATGATTCATATCGCCACCACGTATAGCATACCAGATTTGCTTTCTTTCAAGGCTGCTTTCAGGAATCCTACCAGCTCCTTCTCTTTGGGGCCCAGGACAAGGACAGGCATTGTCTTTAATTCTAATTGAAGACCTCAATTCTGGAACATCTCAAATATTGCAGGTGACACATACTGTCTCTTCCCAGGCCACATTTTGAAGGGTTTTCTAACAAGGAAGCAGCCAAATTTGAATATGGTGACATTAGACCTTGTCAGGCAAAAACATCAATATTGGTGCATAATTAATGCTTGGAGCTTATCTGACATGGACAGAGCAGGCCCACAGTGCTTTCAAAAATCAATTTGCTACCTGAATTATAAACATCATAGATACAACCTGACAGGCTGATGCTATTAGAACATGGGGCCATCTAGAGAAACATTTGAGCAAACCAAAGATCTGATCTCTCTTTCACTCCTGATATAAGAAGAGATTGAACAGGATTGAGAAAAAAGAAGTAACGTTTATTTAGGATGCATAACAATCGGATGAAAGGAGGGTTGGAATACTAATAGAGGAGAGAGTAAGGCTCAAAGAGTTGAAAGAATATGACCAAGATCACGTTGCTAGTAAGTGACACAGGGGGGATTTGAACACAAATGTGACCCCAAAGTCCATGTGCCTCCTCACTTTCTTTCCCAAGACCACAGCATTGCTATATTTCTGCCTCCTCTGCCCTTTTAGCAGAGTTCTTTCAAAGCTATGTTCCAGGGGATGGTGGGTGCATTTGGAGGAGAGCATTCACGACTCCCCAAGTGTATATGTTAACTTAAAAAAATTTAGTGTAAAAAGTATAATTAAAAGTAATGTATATACTTCATTGCATCATATAAGCAACTTCTATACAACCATGGTTACCAAACAATTAATTTATTTTTGTATGTGTATGTGCATCTTCTTCCATAGTCAGTCAGTCTGTCTATCTACTTATCTATCTTTAAAATGTGAATGTGTCATTAATTAGAAGACTTTAACCTTGTATCCTCTAGAGAGAGTTTGTTTTATCACCAGGGCAGTACTTTTCCCCTCATGTAAAACTCTGTAAGTGAGTATCACTACTTATTTGGATGAAAGAAGATTTTTCTCCATACTGCACAACTGAAGCAGAATGTACTCAAGCTGTTTTAAGATCATAACACTTATCCATAACTCTCAAGTTGCTGTTTTGTCAGAATAGCCTCATTGTTTTTAATGACAGATTTTTAAGTAAGGGTTGTAAAGAGGAACTTAGGAAGTAAATGCATATTATTAGGATATGCTTCTTGTCTGCTTTCCATATATTGAGATAAAGAAATTAATTGGGCCATCTAAAAGCTCTATTTCCTTTGGTCTCAATGATTTCAGTTTATTCTGTGTCTAAGAATAGGTATAATGTTAACAGGATAGCATAGGGGCTAAAGTGGATTTTATACATAAAATCTACTCATCTTTCGAGGCCTGACTGAAGAAGCATTCTCTTGATGAGTCCCCCTCCTGTCCCTCCACTGACCATGACCTTTCTACAGAGTGGAAATTGCACCAGGAGTGGGGTTGCAACAAGAAACCTTAAGATAAAACGTGAACAGCCTGCCTATAGTGCTGCACCAGGCAGGCCCTGTCACCTAAGGACAGCGACAACGTTCTCTCTTCGGGTCTGCACCTCATGCCTTCCCCATTCCTCAGGCCTCATCCACTTACTCCTCCTGGCTTCTGCTTCCATCGCTGAGTCTCCCATTTCTTTCTTTATTGCCGTCTTCAAATTTAATACATTTTATGTCTGACTACAGTCTTGCCCCCATTTCACCCACCATTTGAATTCTCCCTCAGTTACGATGCTTTAGACTTCTCAAGCTAAGCAGCTCTGGTGTGTTGATTGTACTGATAACACCGGTTAATGAACTCTTTGAATCCATGTGCTTTTACCCTGTAACTTCGTCATTTCTACTCTGTGACTCTGGGTTAGCTTTGTGACTTGTTTTATCCAATAGAATACAACGGTGCTCTGAGTCTGAACTTAGGTCTCGGGAAACTTTAGTTCTTGCCTAGTTGGCTTTCTTGTGCTTACACTGTGACCTTGACTTCAGGATATGCTAGAAAGATATGGGAGACAGGAAAGGAGAGGGACTCCAGCCAAGTCAACACCAAAGGAACTGCTCGACTGGATCTGGCATAAACCGACAACCCTCAGAAATGTGGGATAAATAGCTCTCTGTTGTTTTAAATCACCAAGTTATGTGGTAGTTTGTTACATCCAAAAGCTAACTGATAGAGTAACCATCTTAGATTCAACTCAGCCCCATTTCTCACATTGGCCCCCAACGGAGTTTGGCCACTTTCATATAAATTAGTTCTTTTTAAGGATTTTTACCTTAAATTATCTTTGCTAATATATATCTTATCTTGTCTACTACGCGGTCAACATCCTGAGGACCAGATTTGTGCCTAGATCACTTTCCAGTTTGCTCTGTAAGCTCCAACGACATTGCCCTTTTGACAGTTCCTGGAAAGTTCCCTGCTATATCTCGTCTTGGGAATTTGGCACGAAAAGGGTTTCCCGAGCCCAGTTCCAACATGTGTGCGGCCTCCCCACACCAACAGGTAATTTTCAGATGCTAGCAGGGTGTGTGAGAATTTAACTCAATCCTGGCGCTCTCTGTCCAGGGATGGAATCAGATTCCGCAGGTAAAGGGCTCAGTCCCACAAGACTGCCCTCTCCTTCAGACACCAGTTACAATCCCGTGTTGTGACCTGTGCTTTTGACCTACCAGCTGCGATTCAGAGGTCTCCGACCCTTTCCTTGGGCTTGATTAATTTGCTGGAATGGCTCACAAAACGTAATCAAACCTGTTTACTTACTACATTACTGATTTATGGCAAAAGATACTAAGGAGTCCAAATAACAGCCAGATGAAGAGCTACATAGAAAGAGGTTCCCAAATGAAGGAGCCATAGATTTTAAGTGTATTTGTACATTGGTAGGTTGATTGAATGATTTCCTTCTGTCACTCAAAGCCTAATGAGGTCAATCCAACCTACAGCAGTGTCTTTATTTTCTGAATGAGAGTCTTGATGAGGTTAATTGCTTAGCCTGAGCCACTGAGCAAGGTAGGAAGCACTGATGAGAATCCAGATCTTCTGAGCTCCTGCCTGAACCACTCCATAGTGCTTTTGCAGAGCAACCTCAGTGGTTGTTTCATTCATTTAGAAACACTAAGAGGAAGCAGTTGGAAATGATCAAAATCTCAATGATAGTTTAATGATAAAGAGAGTTCTTAATTCTCACAACTCAAACTACCCTAACTTAACTGACTGATATATAGCTCCTTCGAGATCCTTTAGAAGAAAATAGATGAGAATGATTTTGTAATTAGTCCAGTGATTTCATAAGAATGAGTATCTAAATCCAACCTGAAACCTTGACCTTGATGCTATGTGACTGCCACGTTATATCGGTCCAGAGAAGTTGTTTCGTTTAAGGTAGCTAACTGGTCTTCTTCCCAGTCCTGCTTACCAAAATGCTCAAAATCTTGGTTGAATTATCAAAAAAAAAAAAAAACACACCAAAAAAACTTAATCAATGGATCCAGAATTGTAAAGTTTGATTGTTCTTGGAATGTTGGAGGTTGGCAGAGAACCAAGGCAAGCTTTCAGAGGGAGAGGGTAACGTCACTAAGAATCCCAAGGTAGATGCTGGGGTTGGTACCCAAGCCCCTGGACAGGGACATCACTCAGACTGTGTCAGAAATGCACTGGGCAGGGCTTTGACAACAATTTCATCAAAATGACGCTCAGTCGCCCTTCAGGTTTAATTCTGTCCCTGCAAGTCAGATGCTCAAGCAAACTAGGCAGAGTGTTTGCTCACTTTAACCCAGGTGATTCAAGGAGAGCCAAGAAGACTGAGTACGAGTCGCAGACTGTTTCACTTGGTGGCTTCCTTATAGTCTCTGAGTCAAAAAACCGAGTCTGGACCCAAGTAAAGTAGCTAAATAGAAACGAAGTGTTGCAAATACAAGAAGTCCAGAGATGGGCATAGACTGGACCCCCTGCTCAGGCTGACAGAGTGCTGGGCACAGAGCCAGGGACCCTGAGTGACCTCTGGGAATGTCCACTTCGAGCCTTGTCACCGTGGGCAGGGCATGGACTTCACCTTGAAAACACGAAGGGGTGTGTGTGTGGAGTATTGGGTTAGGCTTTCAGGTCTCTCCTAACTACGGGATGAATGAAGACAACACAAAGGCGGTGAGAGGCTGAGGGAACCTGGAGGCGAACAGGCAGAGAGCCCCAGATCTGGACTTCTGTGTCTGACTTCACCTCCTTCCTCTCAGAGATCTTCAGGGAATCAAAACAAATATCCTGGGGGAATAATTTGTAAGATATGATTCAAATGTTTTTAAATGAAATCCAGAAATGTCTCATTAATGACTCTTTAAATTTCATATCACTCTAGTTTCCATTAACATTTGGATTAAAAAAATTAAGAAAAGGAATATGGGTCTCCCTGCCTTAAACCCAGCTTCTTTCAGGTGGGTGCTCAGTGTTTCAGTGTTTTGCTCTCTTCTCATCGCTCCTTCCCAAGACAGTGGCAAGATGCAGGGGAAAGCTGGGTTAGACTTGTGGTGGCAGAGAGAAGGTTTGGACCCACCAGCTGGCCTCTGGTCCTGCTGGCTCAGGAGTCTCGTTCTATTTGTTTCTGGGCACTTGCCTCAATCCCCAGTGACATGACCAGGTCCCTTGAGATCTCAGGGCTTGGTGACTTTGAGTGTTGACTTTGAAGCCTCTGTATGAGAGGTCCTCACATGTAGGCTAGGAGAATCAGTGGCACTCGGCCAGGGCTGGGTTTCTGTCCCCTGGTACCTCAGGGCATTTTGGAGGAAGTCACAAATGATGGTTCTAATGGGGGTTTTACTGTTATGCCCTCTCCCTGACCCTTCTTTGGGCTGTGGCCCCTGGGGGTGGACAGGGCTCTGATTCTCTTCTCAAGGACCCAGGCCTCCCCTCCACCTTTATCATATCCCCTACAAAGATCAGCCCCTTGGCAAACACTTTTTTCTTTCCTTCCTCTTGTTTCATGGAAATTTGAATTATGCCGTATCCTGAGGTACACAGGAGTTAACTTGATGTGAAGGTTGGCCTGGCTAAGTTCTAGGTATCTAGTGGGAGCTTTAGGAATTTAGAAATCCTTTTTCTCTCTAAACAAAATCTGAAGACTACTGTTTTATTTTTTAAAAGCTAAACTGATCGTCTAAATGATGGGGGAGGGTAACTTTATTACTTCCACGAACAAGTGTCCTTCCTCCGGACCTCTGCTTCCACCGCTAGGAAACTGCAATGCATTGGGAATCGAAAAGGATGGAAACCCCATTGCTTGGCATTCTCAAAAAGATTACGTGTTTCATACCAAGACGAGAGTGAAGGAGGAGGAACACGGCATAGGGTGGTGTAAAGAGCAGGTTCCCCTTAACCTCTCCGAGCCTTAGCTTTTCTATGTGTAAAATGGGAATTTCAGCTTCCCAAGTTAGTTGTGAGGATTAAGTGATATTGTTTGTTGGTCTCCTCACTATGAGAGCAGGGATGTGTTTATTTTTATCCACCATCATATCTCTAGTGCCCATTATAGTGTCTGGTGCACAGGAAGGTCTCATAAATATTTGTCCAATAAATAAAAGAATGAATTATATTTAAAATACATAGCACAGAGCTTGGGCATGGGTGGTCGTGAGGTCTCCTTCCCTTGCTCATCTCCCTCCATTACTACCTTCATGTCCTTCTCATGTCCTTCCCTCGAACCCTCTCTTGACACAATTCTGCCTACCAACTGCAGGAAACCCCGGGAGGGTGGGCCCTCTGGCTACAGACCCCAGGAGACATATTCGGGCTGACCTGTGTTGGCTGGGAGGCTGTTGCTGGGCAGAGCTGGGGCTGTTTGTGCCCGCCACCCACGCAGCGAGCGCACTGCGGGTAGAAATAGGCAGCACGAGAGCCGTGAGGGTGAGATCTGCCACCTCAGCATCGGTTCTCAGTGTAACCAAAGCAGCATATGGCCGGCCCTGAGTCGATGGGGATGGGCAGGGGGGGAGGGGTATGTACTCCCGGATGAGGGAACCAGGGAGCAAGAGGCNACACAATTCTGCCTACCAACTGCAGGAAACCCTGGGAGGGTGGGCCCTCTGGCTACAGACCCCAGGAGACATATTCGGGCTGACCTGTGTTGGCTGGGAGGCTGTTGCTGGGCAGAGCTGGGGCTGTTCGTGCCCACCACCCACGCAGCGAGCCGCACTGCGGGTAGAAATAGGCAGCACGAGAGCCGTGAGGGTGAGATATGCCACCTCAGCATCGGTTCTCAGTGTAACCAAAGCAGCATATGGCCGGCCCTGAGTCGATGGGGATGGGCAGGGGGGGAGGGGTATGTACTTCCGGATGAGGGAACCAGGGAGCAAGAGGCAGGAAGAGGCAGGAAGAGGCAGGGCAGGAAACTCAGTTCACTCTGTTCAGGCTGCCGAAGCTGCCTGTGCTCCTTTGCATGACTTTAGACTCTCACGGCTAGGAAGGTGCTAAATGAACTTGAAGCCTGGCTTGCTCATTTTTTATAGATACAGACTCAGGGGCTCAGGGAGGAGCTTTACCTCCTGAAGTCACAGAGTGGGGTCCAGCTGCAACAGTTCATCCATTGCTGAAGGACCAAGCAGGATCATGGGGGCAGTAAGTGAAAGAGCAGGTGGCCAGGGCTGGCCTGGGCAGCAGGAACCCTTTATTTCTGCTCTGAGAAAGCACATGCAAAAGATAGGTAAGCGTATTAAAGGACATGCTTGAAACACACAGTCTGTGGCATGCCTCTGGACACTCCTAAAATGCAATACCTCTCCCCTAGACTGCCTCAAAGATTGAGGAAACTAAAAAAAGGAAGAGAAAGAAAAAAAAAGTCCTGGCCTAACTGACTGTGGCTAGGACTAAGAATAGCCCACAGTGATACAATAATGAGATCCTCCTGGGGTCTTGTGTCTGAAATTCTGTGGCTAAATCCTCCTGCGTTCAGCGTGTTTGCCCTGCTTTAGAGATGGGAACTCTAGGGTGGTGGTGGTGGGTGGGGTGGACAAGAAATTTAAAATGAGCCCAGGTATTTTAGTTTTCTCTCTCTCTGACTCCTGTTTTAGTCATGTGAGAGCCATATAGATTCATGGACTCCGTCACTAGTCACAGGACATGAGCTCTATAAAGACAGAAATTTCTATCTTCTGTTTTACATAGTATAACCCTAATAGGATTTTAGAATAGTCTTTTAGTCATATAGTAAATGCTTAGTAAATAAATGTTTGTGGTGTAGATGGATGAAGGTGTCTTGGAAGTAGGTAAAGTTGAATTGTAACCTTAGTTCCAGGTCTCACCTTCTGCATCACTTCCCCTTTATGAAACCTCATTCTTTCATCGGGAAATGGGATCATCACATCGAGGTTATAGGGGTGTTGAGAAGATTAAGTGAGATGGATTATGAAAGAGCATTAGTGGAATGATTGGTACACAGTTATATAACCATGGACAATGTTCTGGTATCACCATCACCATGTTGAGTGAACTTTTCACAGGAGTGGGAGACAGCTCCCTACATGGGTAGGGGAAACCCTCAGACCTCAGTTTCACTTGGTGAGCATCATGTTCCCTTTGAGCTCTTTTTACAGGCATCTCTCCATCGATGTTTTCTCTCCCAATTAACAGGGACTCTTGGTAATGACCTAGACCTCCTTTTACTTTAGAAGTTCAGACTTTCCCCTCATTGAAATGTACTGGTCACAGAAGGGCCAGGAGGTCCCATATTTTTGGAGGGCTCATATCTATTTAGAGTGTGGCCCAGGGCTCGCGGATAGGTGGTATATGCCCCAAGAGGCAAAGAGTCACCAGGAAAAAAACAGTGCCTGGATGGAACTGCTGAGGACAAACACCTGGAAACAGAGCTAAGGCTGCTCTAGGAAGACCTTTCTTCCTGCCTCCTGTGACAACAGGCCCACTTCTGGTGGTTTTTTGTGGAGGTGGGTTGGACTGTTGATCAATAAAGCATTCTGCGACATTAAAATAAGTAAAAGGTCTTTTGTAGTTGATGTTACTGTGATCTTGATTTACACATGAATTGACCAAAATGTACTCTTTTGAGATTAGCATGTGACATTCATTCTGATATCAATAAAATCTCTTAAAATACAGCAAGGTAGAATAATTTCCACCTTCCTTATGTTATTGAGAATCCAGGATACCCTTTGGGAGCATTCTAGCATTGGTTATACCACTTGCTTACGCATTCAGACAACAAGTAATTTCCTGGTCTGTGGCAAAGCCACACATTGAATAAATCTATAACTATATTAAAAAATTCAAATTTTGATCAGTGTTATGAAGTAAAAGTACAGGGTGCTATGAAAGAAAATTACATGGGAGAAAATTTAGATGTGGATCTTTTGGAGCACATCTTTGAGGAAGTGACATTTTAGCTGAGACCTGAGGCACGAAGAACTAGCCAAGAAAAGAATGGGGTGGGGTGTGTGCTGGGCTGGTGGGTGGGTGAGTGTGAGTGTTCCAGGCTCGAGGTGAGAATGAGCTGGCTGTATCTAAGCATCCGAAAGAGGACTGCCTTTTGGAGAGAAGTCCTAGGCAATTGCATATATTAGCACTGCAGCAACCTCATGCTTACCTACTGGAAGGCTGAGGCTCTGATGCACATGGATCCCTGGAAAGGCCCTGCCCTCCTCGGGATCACCCTCCTATTCAATGCAGTTGTATTGCATGATGATTGACTAGCTCTTCTCTTTTGATGATTATTTGTGATACAGGAGCTTTCTCCAAAACGGACGTGCCTTGTGACGTTCAGGAGGTTGTTCTTAAGACTGTCTTGGTGTCAAGGAGAGAGGCCACTGATCTTAGCTGCTGAGTAAGACAAGAGCATCTTGGAGTGGAGAGTTGTTACCTATCTGTGTCTCCCCAGGGTTTAGCATAGTGTTTGGTACACTTAAAATAGTTTGTTGATGAAGGGAGAGGATGAATTATTGTATGAACGAGAAAGAAGTGCCCAAACCTTGAGAGGAAGAAGAATCTGTCCATACGGAACAGAACTGCCTATTCTGTAGTTGCCAGATGTGCCATAAACCACTGGAAGCATGTCTGGTCTGAGCAGAAGCTGACACTCAAGCCAGTGAAAAGACCTGTGGGAACCCAGGAGTGTCAGGGAGCAGGTGGTTTCAAGTCGATTTGTAACAACCATAAAATGGCCCAGAGGAGGGTCTGCCCATGGGGGTAGGCTGTGTCTATACAGCTGGGGACTCATACACCCTTGCCTTCTGAGATCTTCACACATGTCCCAAGCTTCCTGTTTATATCTTAGCTGGATCTTCCTACAGATTGGATGCTGCCATTCTGACTTGTGTTTCCCCGGAAGGCAACATCTATTGGTGTTCTCAACTTTAACATTCCACTTCGAATTTAGCCCCTGGTCAGTTCCCCTTGCCAAAGGAGTCTGAGTTTCCTCTTTCCACGTAATGTTGAGCTGCATTGTGGACAGAGAAATTGGGTGCCATGAAAAAACAGTTTAAGTGGGGCTGGAAGTTAGGGGAGATGTACTCAACTAAGCTATGCTAACTTTCCTCAGATCTTGGCCCAGCCCTGCTCCATGCTTGGAGCTTAGGTGTTCTATCTGTAAAGTGGATTAGATCAGTTGTTTTCCAGTTCTTTTTTCCTTCCCTCCCTCCCTCCCTCCCTCCCTCTCTTCCTCTCTTTCTCCCTTCCTTCCTCCTTTCCTTCCTTCTTCCCCCCCCCCCACCCCTCTGTCTCAATGTGGGGAATAAAAAGCTTTTTTTCTAAGTCAGTATCTGTTGGATAAATAAATGAGTAAAATGAAGTTTAATGAGGAATCCTAATATAGAGGGAAAAAATGAAAATTCCCGCAGGTGGAGAGTGGCGGGAGCCATGGGCAAAACAGCCCCTGAGCCACTTGCAAAGAGCCCTAAAAGTCTAAGGACTGCAGTTCGAGAACAACTGGATGAGACACATTTTAGACACTTTTTGGCTTTAAATTTTATAATCACTCACAGTTGTGCTTCATCTGAAAATACTTTGACCATCTCTAAGGTCAACAAGACAAGAACAGCACAATCAATCGACAAATTACCAGAATTACATGCATCGGACGTGGACAAAGCCTTAGTTTCCATCCAGTTTCATCTGGTGGCTGCCGTGACTGATTGGCGGAGGCCTTCTCTGGAGCCCTCGAAGCAGGATCCTGCAGTGACAGTGCAATAGAAGGGCTCTATTAGTGACATCTGCCGTGATCGCACAAGGGGGGGGGGCGGTGGCATTTACGCCACCTGTCACTCATATGTCCACTGATACTCACCTTACACGTATTGGAAACTCAGGCACAGAAGGGTGGAGAACATGACTGTCATCCAAGTGGTAGATTTGAGACTCAAGTCTGTCTGGCTCTGGTTTTCCAACTTCCTAATTCAGAGATCCCAAAGGGCCCCGCTGTTTGAAACTGTGACCCTGATGACTTGAGTCCTGGCTTCTGGCCCGGGTCCTCAGCACGTGTTTGGTTGGGTCCACCGTGCTGGCAGGCCTTCCCTCTCCCTACTTTCTTCCGAGGAACCATCAAGGACTGTAACGAGCCTGGCTTTTTGGTGCCACGCTTCCATGTTGCTCCTTCTGGTTCTCTCCACATTGTCTGCCTTTGTCTCCTCCATTACCATGGACTCCCCATTCTACTTAATGAGGAGTAGGGGCTCCTCATTCAAATGAAACCAGTTCCAGGGGCAGCCACTCACTAGCTGAACAACCTTGGGCAAATCAGTTAAGTTTTCTGAGCCTCCGGTTCCTCATTTGTCAAATGGGGACAGTAATAAAATAATAGTATCTATTCCAAGAATGGTAGTAAAGATTTTCTTGAGGTAATATATTTAATATACTTAGCATAGGGTTGAATCATAGTAGTTGATTTAAAATGTTAGATACTATATTAATAATGATAACTAATAATAACTACTTCTATCATGTTTCTTCATCATCTTGAATACCAAACTTCTTGCCTATTTATATATTCTTGAGATGGTTGTAAATAATAATAATCGCAAAATAGTAATTTTTCCCATTTATTGTTTACTATTTTTAGTGCTTTGTATCTATCTATCTATCTATATATCTATCTGTCTGTCTGTCTGTCTACCTTTCTGTATTCTACCTACCACATTCTTAACACCCTATGGGGGAGGTGCTATCATTCTTATTTTACTAGTGAAAAAATGGAGACTTAGAGAAGACAAGCAACTTGCTCATTGCATATAGTTAGCAACTGGTCATCTGGGACTTGCACTCACGAACGTCTAGTTCTCTAGCCTGTGCGTTAGCCATAAGGCCACATAGCCTACTAATGCTGCACCCAATAGCTGGGCTTCATCCCAGTCCTTGTTCCTGGGTGAGTCCAAACTCTTGTCCCAGCTTTTCCCATTTTTCCACCTGCTTGTCTCCAAACTTTCCACTTTTTACCAGAGTCACTAACACAGAGGCTGAGGACATGCAGCAGGAAAGAAGACCAGAGAGGTTAGGCTATGTTCCCATCATCTCACAGTTACCTAGTGGTGAGTTAGGGTCGTCAGTTCTATTTTCCTCTCTCCCCGGTGGCAGTCACTGCCTTTCTTTGCCGATAGCTAACAACCAGGAATTTGGAGGACCTCCTAGTGGGTCACACAACACAGTCTGCACAACACAGGGTTTCGAATAGGGGTGGGCTGCGGTGACATTAACGGTATTGTTTCCCTGCCTGTGGAAAGCACAGAGTCAGGGAAATGGCTGGGTGTTTTCAAAGGGCAAGATAATTCGTGCGACCAACAATAACATTTACAGTTATTTAAGCTTAGATAAGGGTAATTAAATCTCACGCTTCATGGGCTAAGCTGATTACCTGCAGAGGTCAAGGAGGCCCCCATCCTCAGCTCAGCATCCACAGAGCAATTATCCAGGTGCATTGTGGGTCCTTGCAGAGAGCACAGGTTTCCTCTCAGGCTGGGGCACCAGGGAAGGCAGGTCCCATCTTCGCATCTTGGAGGAGAGCCTCAGTGTTTCACATTCAGTGCTTTACTGCACTGGATACCATTCAGTCTCAGGGGTCAGAGAGAGTCCTGGATTCGAATTCTGACCCTCATAGGTGCAAGGTGACTTTGCTGGTCACTCAACTTCGATTAGAATGTCTTTGCTTGTAAAATTGAGAGAACAGTGTACCATTTAATGAATAAGGAACAGCTAATATTTTGGGGTGTTTTCTGTGAGCCAGACGTTGTTTAAGTGCTTTTCCTCTCTTAATTCCCACAACAGCCACGCAGTTCATCCTCCTTCCTTTCATCATTCTGTTGTTATTGTCTTCCTTCCACAGATGTGGAGGGAGCCTCGGGCTCAGCAGGGGTGTGACTCACCAGGATCACATTCTGTGCATGTACATATGTATGTATGTACGTATGTATCTATTTATGTCTGTCTATAAGGGTATAACTGACATATAACATTGCATAAATTTAAGGCATACAATGGGTTGTTGTTGACCTGATACAACCATAAAGCTAACACCTCTAATTCCTAACATAATTATCCTTTTCTCTTTTTTTTGTGGTGAGAACATTTAACATGGAGTCTTTCAGCACCTTTGAAACATGTAGTATGGTACTATTGTCTATAATCGCTATGCTGTGCATTAGACCTCTGGGATTTATTCCTCTTTGAACTGTAAGTTTGCACCCTATGGCCAGTATCTCCCCAGTTCCCCTAAGTCAGGGTATAGCAGGAAACCGATGACTCACTCAAATGGCAGTAACTCAAGAGGGATAAGGCAGGGCCTATTAATAAAAGGGTGGCCTGGGAAGGTGGCTGTGAATCACCCCAGGCTACGGGGCAAGGGTGGGAGCAGGTATGAGAACTCAGAGAGTGTAGCTGTGATCTCAAGGGGCTGTCCTCTTGGCTAGGTGGGGAGTGAACTAGGCTGTGGTGGGGGTCGGGGGGCAGATAGTGGTTACCCTCTCTTCCCTCTTCTCCACTGCGTTGTCTGCAACCAGCCCCAGCCAGGCCCTAGGGATCAGCTTCCAGTGCACAGAGCCAGCTAGAGAAAGGTGAGAAGGATCTGAAGGAGCAAACCAAAGGTATCAAGTCTTGATAGGTGATGGAGCCAGGAGGTGCACTGGGGAAGCCCCCATGCATACTGCTCCCGCCAGAGTGCACATAGTAAGTGTGGAATAAACGATAGCTCTTCAGGTTTGTCTGCATCTTTCTCCCACCCCAAGACGGGAAGGGAAATACATTACTGTCTCATCCTCAGTGGAGCTCGGAGCCTTTCCCCACCTCAAGTTAAGAACAGAGGCTTCTTCCACCTGGGGAATGAACATGCATGTCTCCCTCCATGAAGAAGATGGATTGTTGTCCCCTGACCACTGGACAGACAGATGACTCTGGCTGTGGTGTGAAGACTGGACAGGCACAGATTGGAGAGAAAGGGGGGAGAGCAGCTGGGAAGTGAGAGCCCAGCCTGGAAAGCCGAGGGCCCGAGCCAGGGCGGAGGTGGTGAGGCTGTGGAGGAAGCAGCAGGACTGAGCACTGTTTCAGGAGGTGAGGGCCAGATGCTGCGAGAGAAGAATCTGGAGTGAATGAATATGTAGAAGTGGATTTGAGGGGGACAGAGGAGAGGGCCACCTTTGAGAACAGCCTTGCTCTTAGTGACCCAGTGGCTGATGACCAGAGAGATGGAAGCTGTCAGAGAGCAGCTAATTGTTTCAGGAGGACGGCGGAGTTAGGGGATCAATTTATGGTGACGGGTTTTCCAGCTCCAGCAGATAAAGGCAATTCAGTCCAATTTATGTCTGGTGAAAATGGACACTTAAGAGGAAAATATTTGCAGATCGGTACAAATTAAATCTTGCCCCTCATGCCAGCCCCAAACTGAGGAGGAGGAGGAGGAGGAGGAGGAATTTTCTTTGTTTCCTTTTTCTTTTTTTAAACCTCAGGGCTGAGCCAGAGCTGCTTCTGGGTGGAAAGCAAATCCAGTTTCCTGTATTCCCTCTCTTAATCTGCAATATCATTTAACTTTTGATGTTATTACTGTATTGAATGCTGAAACAAACAAACAAACAAACAAACAGTGACTTGGGTTCAAATGCACTTCATTTCAAATTGTAGCATGTCTGCTTACTAGCTGTGTGTCTTTGGGTGAGTCATTTCACCTCTTTCAAACTCCATTGCCTCCTTCGTAGGGTGGGTACAGCAGCCCCTTCCTTGCAGGGCTGTTGATCATATGAGAGCCTGTAGGTAAGCAGGTTAAAGCAGTGTTTGGCACACACATGGTATGAAGTGTGGACAGCGATGATGATTAACTAATAAGTGACAAGCCCGGGGTAGGGTTCATTAAAGAAAGCTTTCTGAAGTATGTATTTGCTGTTTGCATCATCCGAACACTGTAACTTAGGGTTGGCTTCAGAGAAGTTTCTCAGGAAACATAGATGTGTGAGTCTGGGGCGGAGGAAAGCTGTCGGGGGTGAGTAGAATCTGGGAGAAGTGGAATAAGAGAAATCTTGTGTTCTAGAGTAAGGGGCCACAATGAGAGTGGGCCTGAGGATAGTAATGATTTGTTTGGGAGACAGAGGACTCCTGGGTCTAGAATTTCTGGGCTGGAAAAGTCACTGCAATGATTTACGCCAGAGGTCAGAGGATCAGACCCGTAGGACAGGAGCCAGATGGGAGCCCTGAGGGAGTGGTGATGGCTGGGGTCATGGGGGGAGAGAAGAGCGTATGCTAGACCTAAAAGTTTCGACACTTAAATGTAACAAGACCCTGTGCAGACAAACAAAGCACATGGGCCCTTATTTTTGGCCCCTGATTTAATCCAAACCTTCTCATCTGACAAAGGCAAGAATGACACTGGAAGGAACGGTGACTTCCCAGGGTTGGTGGCTGAGTGGAGACTTGAAGGGCTGTTGAGTGAGGATAAACTACTATAGAGTGGGCACCTCCACCTGCCCAGGGAAGCCCTGGATAGATTTAGGGGGAGGAAACACTGTTCAGAGGGGCCTGGGAGTTAAGCTTGACTAGTGGGATGGGAGTTAACATGCATGAACTCCAAGCAGTCACCGGGGATCCTAGTCTACGCTTCAGCGGCATCATTCCCACTTAATCTTCGTAGTAATCCTTAGGAAAGGGATTTTGATATCCCCATTTTACAGATGAAAAAACTGATGCCCAGAAAGGCTGAGTGAATTACTTGTGGCCATGCAGCCAGGGTGGTGTAGGAGCTGAGATATGATGGGTGCCTGCTGAGCTCCCACATTCATGTCCTTTCTTTTCCCCCACTCTTGATCACTTGGCCTCCTGCTTTGTGCAGTGACTGTCGTGTGTGTGCCTCTGTGTGCTCCAGAGCCTCACATCCTTTGGGCAGCATCATTTTAGAGCTATAAAATAATTGGAGCCCCAAGTGGTCTCTTGCATCTGCTTCCTGGTGGTTCCCTACCTGGTGGTTCCTGAGGTGATTCCCTCGCCTTCAGGTGAGGGGTGGGGTGTGAACCACCCACGGACAATTTTAATGAACTGGAATAAGAGCTAAGGCCAGTGAGTCAGGCACCGTTGGAAACCTTGCATTGCTATTTAAAATAGGCCCCCGGGCAGTGGAGCCCAGGGGAAACTGGCACAGCCCCTGGGGGGCATCTGAGCCATTCGGTTCCTTCTCCCCAGGTCCTCTGTGCTCTTGGCTGTTTTTAATTCTCTGGATTATGGTGACCTCTCGGCCATTAGGATGCCTGCAGAGCTACCTGCCGGTGGGCTTTGAATGTTTCAGAATTCCAGAACAGCTTTTCTGTCACCAGCCTCATGGCTTAAGGTGCAGCCCTGCAGGACATGGCCACCGACTCCTCCAGCTTGCCTGTCCAGCCTCATCACCCGCCAATTCCTGTCCACCCTCCACATCCCGTCTCCCACCCCCACAGGCACGCCACATACACGTGCACATATGAAAATACATGCCCATCTACACACTCCTACAAATGTACATGTGCATTTGCATTTAGACACGAACTCCTACACAGGTGCCTTTACACCCACGTGCACCCACAAATACACACACTCCTCATACACGTGTATGCACACGTGCAGACAAGTACACATACCCAGGTCGCATTAGGCTCTCCTAAGAACAGATTCCGTCTGCTTTTCCCCTGCGGTGCTTCGGGCCGCCTCCGTATCTACACTCCTGCTTCCCAGAGCCTTCCGCCTAGTGCTGTCCCTCAGCTGTCTGCGGAGCACCACTTATACACACACATGCACATATGTGTATGTATGATCTGCTCTGGGGAGCGGATTCTCTTCAACTCCACACAAATCTGAGGAAAGTGAGGATTACGTGGCCCTGACAAGGGGACTTGGGAAACCTAAAGGAGTCCCCCGCTTCCCTTCCCCCGGCCCCAGGTGTGCGCAGAAGTTGGTTTGGGGGTGGAGCCCTGAGGTAGATGTTAGAGGAAAACCTCCTTGCTGTGTAGTCAGGCTAGCATGGAGCTGCCCGGAGCTCTCGCCCCACCTGTGGAACATACCTGTTTAAGGATGAAGCCAGCAAGAGTCGCTCTGGCTTGAGAGAAGGCGAGAGACCAAGGACATGATTCCCCTTGGTGCAGCCATTGTAGAAGTCAGCTCTGTCCCTCAGACTTCCCAGTTATATGACCCAATTTAGTCCCATGGGTTTTAGCTGAAGGCATTTAAAATTTTTTTTTTGTTACTTGCGACCTAGAATCCTGATGTTCTAAATAATACAGTGTTGCTTGTGTGTGACCTCTACTATATCTTTTAACCCTCCTAACAGTCCCCTGAGGTAAGAATTATGTTCATTTTGGTGATTAAAAAAATCGAGGCCCAGAGAGATAAAGCTACTTGTCCATGGTCCTACCTCCCCACGGTCTTCTAATAGGATCCATCATTTCAAAGGCTTTTGGCTGGAGGTGACACCTGTCACTTCCACTCCTGTTTCATTGGCTAAGGGGAGTCCACTCACCCTGCCAGGGTTCGAGGAGGGGAGGGAGAGCAGTTCCGTCGTTCACTTGGAGGTAGAAGGGCTGACTATTTATGAGCAGACTTAATGCTGCCCCAGGCCACTGGGATGCCGTGACCTCCATGAAGGAAGGACTTTGTCTTATTTATCCCCGAGAGCCTGGCATCTGGCACAGGGTCACAGAACTTATCACACAGTGCCAACTGTTCATATCAATAGCGAAAGCCTCTGGGGTGTAGGTTAGCATTATCCTTCTGCCCCAGTACAGGGCCCAGTGCCTGGCCCCGATGCTCACTGAATATCTACCAAAGGAATGAATGTGGAATTAGTGATATGTGATATCTGCTTACAACACTGGCTGTTGTGTCTTTTCACCTGGTAGGATGTCAGCTAAATTGCTAGTGTCAAGGCCAGAGAAACAAGTCTGGGAATAAAAAGGCACCAAGATCATATTCCAAAGAGAGGATGGCTAGCCTGGAGCAAAAGGAAAAACTTGGACAGGCCCACTAGGGACTGGACCAAATGCCAGGACACCCAAGATTGCACTGGGCTGAGGTTAGAAATCACAGTTTACGGTCTCAAGTTTAGAGATGTAGAGAATAAGGAAAGCATAATCAAGAGAACTAAAGGCATGAGGGAAAAAACGAGATTTGTTTTGTTGTGTTTTTCATAGGGGAGAGTGTTAATTTTTTACTTGCCCTGTGGTATGTCCTTTTCCTTTTCAACGCCACTGGTCTTTGGAGAGTGGGGAAAATGCTGCTCCTGAGTTCTGCCAGCATCGGACTGCCTCCCAGATTGGAAACCCCAGAGTTTGCAAACAAAACCACGGTCTTACTTACTGTTGGTCCCACATCAGTATTGTGCAGCACAGGACATTGCATAAAAGTTGTAACTGAGTAAATGTTCGTCAAATTGTATTGAATATGCACATAGGAACCCACAGAGAACAGGCACACTATTCCCAGCCAAGTCAGAAGATACAGGGGAGCAGATAAAATAGAGGCCTCCCTGCAACATTATGATGATGCTGGAAAACTGCGGGGTCCCCATTATCCTCAGGGAGTACATGCGTCTGCAGAGTGGAGACAGTGAGATAAATAAGGGCTGACCTACTCAACCGCAGAAAATTAAAGTGGAAGATCCCTGGGTGGGGTGTCCATTTAAACTGATCACACACTTCCCTGATTTTTTTTAACGATTTTATTTATTTATTTATCTTTAGAGGGGAAGGAGAGAGGGAGAGAAACATCAATGTATGGTTGCCTTTTGTGCATCTCCTGCTGGGAGTTGGCCTGCAGGGAACCCACCTGCAACCCAGGCATGTGCACTGACTGGGAATCAAACTGCAGTCCTCTGGTTCGCAGGCCTGTGCTCAATCCACTGAGCTACACCAGCCAGGGCTACTTCCCTGATTTTTAAGCGGACCACCGACTACCCTTTTCGGAGGGTACCCCATTGCCACTGAGATCATCCTGTCTGGCCTGGTGCCATCCCACAGCACTGCCCTCGGGGACAGCTGAGCAGACAAGACGACTAGAGCCCACACTAAATGGCACCAATCCTCCCTGCTTTGTGCGTTAATTGGGCTGATATTTACCACCCTTTGCTTTGTTTTGACTGTCTTCTCTTAAAGTCACGTTGTCAGCTATTGTCTATTTCTCCCTGGTGTTTGGGGTCTTTGCCTGCTACGGATTCCCTAGGGCTTCACTGTGTTACCGTTCATTTGAGCAAACACACAGTGAGTGCTCTTATTCCGAGGTACTGTGCAGCCTGCAACTTGGAAGCTGTGAGGTCTCCTCTCAGGCAGGGTAGTAACATCAGGGTCAAGACCAGCGGCTGTGCCCGATGCATGGGGCACGGTCCTTGCTTGGTCTTTAGTCATGGGGTGACCTCTAGCAAACGAACAGCCCCCTTTAAGATATAACTTCCCTGTCTGTGAATTAGGGATAACAACAGTGCCTTCCTCAGAGGTCTGTTGTGGGGAATCAATTGAAGGATGAATGTAGCTAGTGGATATTGTTTTATTTATAGGTAGCTTAGACTGTGGAACTGAAGATAAGACTCACAGATAAAGTAAGTCCTGCTTCTTGGCCAAACAGTGGGGTATCAAGGAAGAGGTGATGAACTGGAGGCTTGAAGAACACAGATGATGTTTTGGAAGGGGAGAGAAAGACAACCCAGGCAGAAAGAACAGGGAGGTGGCACAGATTCTGGGAACAAAAGGGCTTGTGCATGGAAAAAAACAGCCATTCGAACTGAAGGACCCTGAGAAGCAGCTTGAGGTGGAGTGAGAAATGCAAGTTGAGTCTAGGCCAGGGGTTTGCAAGTTACTGCCTGCCGAGGGCCACACTGGCCAGCAGCCTCCTTTCATGCAGCTTGAGAGCTAAAAATGTTTTTGGCCTTTTGAAAACTTATGTGAAATACAAGTTTGGCCCACAAATAAAGTTTTATTGGAATACAGTCATTACCTTTCATTTATGTGTTATTTATGGCTGCTTTCTCACAACAAAGCAGAGCTGAGCTGTTGAGTCAGAGGGCTAGGGTGTGCAGAGCTTAAAATAGTTACCATTTTGTCCTTTTATAGAAAATGTTTACTACTGATCCCTGGTCTAGACACTAAAGTGATCTGAATGCTCACCTGAGGTGCTACACTTCACCCTGTAGGCAACAGAGAGACACAGAGCTGGGGCAAAGGCAGGGTCAAAAACAAAATGCCACTGTTTCTGATGACCATAGTCTCTCCCTTCCCTGCCCCTCATTAAGCACCCATCTCCTCCACCATGGCCTCCAAATACAGGCTTCTGGCAAACTTATCTTTTGAAGAGACAAATGTATTCTTCTCCTTTTTCATGTTGAGAATTTTTAAAAAAAATATTCAAACAGGCTTTCTACCTTACATACTAAGCGCAGGGAGCTCTGGGCCCCACACTAATCAGACTGGGTGCCATTCTGTAAGTCATTTTGTGCAATTTCATGTTCTCTCCCTGAAAGGAGAATGACTTTGATAGATTAAAGCCGCTTCCTTCCTTATTGGAATGGGTGCTTTGCCTCTTCCTCCAGGCTCTTGTCCACAGTCTCTTGATGCCTCCCAGGTAGGGAGGCTGTAAGTTCCCCCAGCCACAATTTCCTATCACCACGGACCCTATAGGGTCTCACTGTAGAAGGAGGGGGACTCTGGCTGGGGTGGGAAATGGAAGGGACTAGAAGGTGACATGCTCCTTTCTACTGTGGTTTTGTGTTGTAAAATATGTTTGACTCAGAGGCAGGTGTCCCTGGTTGTGGGTCAAAGGGTTTTTTTTAACGCTGGCCTTGGCCAGGGCTATACACGGGCATATGGAGACTAATTGGGCTCCCACTGTGGAATAAACTGAATACTGGGCTCAATGAATTTTAAACTAAATAGCTACACTTACACTCCCTCATAATATACAGATATCATATGAGTAAAGGCCTGGTAAATTGTTGACTCCTCCTTACAAGTATTTTGATGAACTTGGTAGTGCTATAGCATAAATAAAATATCTTTATTTATCTACTCTTAGTGTTTATGCATTTTTCTATTCATACTATTTTCTATTCATACTATTGGTTGCAAAACTGTCTTCCCAAAAGAAACAATTAGCACTGGATTTTAAATTCCACCTGGGCACAGTGTTACACCTTTCATACTAATTTAAGCCTTCCCAGTTGCAGTGACTACTTCATCCAGTCTTGGCTCCCAAAAGAAGAGGAGCAACTCCCTGAATCCTTCCTTGAGAGTGTAGCATCTTCTAGGTGTGTTCAGGGCTGTAGTGCAATTCTTTTTAGAATCACAAGCCCTTGGAACTTCCTGTGAAGATTTTTTTTTTTTGTTCTTTGAGGGGTTCACCTAGGGCCACCACACTACCTTGTATGGAATATTATTCTGGGCATCAGGGCTATAAAAACGAACAAGTCAGCATCTCTGGATCTGAGAAGCTTATAGAACAGTGAGAAAGACAGACACATCTAAAAGAAAAAAGAAGCTCTGTGAGCTAAGCTAAAGGCTTAGGCAAAATATCTGGGAATGTGAAAATTAGCAGGCGTCATGAGGATCTGGGGAAGGGAATGGAAGGAAAAGCTATCCAGAGGAGATACTACCTGGGATCAGGCTTGGGGTAGAAGAGGAACTCTTGCATGGGCTCTGAGACTTGGGAGAGTTCAGACATAGGCCTGAGCACATGCAAAGGCCCAGAGACAATTCATTCACTTATTTATTTGCTCAACCATTCAAGAAAAACAGCAAGACGAATTTCGAGGGGCATTATTAGGCATGATGCAGTGAGCATGCATGAAGACAGATTACATGTTTGGGGAAACAGGACGTGTCTTATATATTGGTAGTAAGCGGTGGCTGCATACGATGAATCTGGAAAGTGCTTCACGGCACGTTATGCAGCATTTCAGAAACCAATAGAAGGTGTTTGGGGGCAACGTAGAGACCCTAAAATGTGGAAGAAAAGGAGGGGCTCCATCCCTGTAGTGCAATGGGTACTCGTTGAGAGGGTCCTGAGAGATGAAGTAATAGATAAATAGGATCCCCGAAATGCTCAGGCCTCCCCCTCCCCCTGCCCTCTCCAACCAGAGACCACTCTCCAAACCACCCCCGACACCGAAACCACGGCTTTGAAGGTCTCCTCAGAGCCTGGAGCCATATCAGCCTTCCTTTGGTGTCTTTGTTATGATTGATAATTGGTACCAAATCCATTTTGGGAGGTTGTTTTTCTTCCCCGACATACATCACAGGATATTTTTATAGCTTGATGAATCTCACACATCTGTGTAATCACACAGTTTCCAGAAATCCAGATGTTCCCCAGAGCACCTCTGGCTCCTGTGCTCTTGCAAACATTTGCTGTAAACACCAAAGGCTGTTTGTTGGTTTTAATGTTCTACCTCATCTCATTACTCAGTGAAGGTGAAAGATTGAAGCCAGATAGTGTTGCCAGTAAATGTTTTCGTCCCTAATGCATCTATTTCTAGTGACTGATTAGTATGCAGTGGGGCCCGTGGACCGAGGCTGTCTAAATGGCCGATCGTGCTCTGAGGGCTGTGGTATGGAGAGGGAAGTCAGGCTGGGTGTGCAGAGTCCCTTCGGCTTTCTGGCCTGAGGTCCTCAGGGGGAATAGAGGGCTCAGCCAGCTGAGATGAGATAGGGAGAAATAAGGGGCCAGTATCATACCCTGTACCACTGGGTTCCTGGGGTGATTCTAAAAAAAGCAAGTAAGGCCTGGCTGGTGTAGCTCAGTGGATTGAACGTGGGCCTGCTAACCAGATGATCATGGTTCGATTCCCAGTCAGGGCACATGCCTGGGTTGCAGGCCTGTTCCCGGCAGGGGACCCACAAGAGGCAACCATACATTCATATTTCTCCCCTTCCCTTCCCCTCTAAAGAGAAATAAATAAAATCTTGGAAAAAAATTTAAAAAAAATTAAAAAAGCAAGTAAGTGTAAACTGTTTAACTGTACCTGGAATATGGAAACATTTCAACAAAAAGGTGACTATTATTATTACTGCTGTAACCATTAATCCATAAGAGAAGACATGCGCACCCTGTCTTCAGTAAACTCCATGGTACTGGAATTTAACTGCAAGCTGGGGAAAGAGGACTGGAATGAGACTTGGGACTTGGCCTGGAGCCTCCTGTTGTCTTGGGCAAGTCATCCCCTTGTTCAGTACCAGGTTGTTTACTTGTAAAGTGAGGAGGTGACCTTCAGTGATAGCCCAGGGCCCTGCCAGTTCCACCGCAGATGATTCTCTCAGTTTAAGAGGCTGTTACAATGTGAAGGAAGTAGAAACATCTCTAACCCAAAAGACCATTAACTGATCACCTGAAACGTAGAGTGTCGATGCTTTTCCTCTAGAGAGCTTTAAACAGTAGGTAGGAGGTAGTTTGGGGTGAAGAGCCTCCCCCCACTCTGTTCCTTCTGCCGGAAGTCCCTTTCCAACCTGCTCTCTCTGTTCAACTCCTACACCTGAGTATCACTTTTCTTTGCCCGTCCGTCCAGTGACTCCCACCAATGGGCAAGTTAGGCGTCTTCTGTTACTATGTTGCTCAGCATCACATATTGAGACTCTATATTTTGTAATTATTTGATTAGTGTTGATCTTTCCTACTACATGAGATCCAAACCATGTCTATTTTGATCACCACTGTATCACTCACACCTGTTGATGCTCAATCAGTATTGACTGGAATGAGTGAATAAATAAGTGAATGAAGTCTTGTCTGGGAAGGGGGGTGGATTAGATAGCTGCCTTCTGAGAACTCAGAGCCCTGGGAACTTTTAAAAAGCCAATATGGGGATGCGAAGGGGCAAGCAAATGCCAACACTTGCAAAAAAAGCAGATGAGGAAGAAATTCAGCTTTAGAGAAAAGAGACAGCAGAAGCAGAGGAATGCATATGCCATTAACTAGAAAAAAACAAGAGGAGCAAAGAAAAACAAACGTGGGGCATAAAGTTTCCGCGAGGAAAGGATAGGGAATGAGTTTTCTGGCTGAAGCCTGAAGATCAAGGATGGCGATGAGCACATTAAATTTCCACTATGATGGTAAACTTATTAAGACAAAAAGATTGATTTGTTCTTATGTTCTTGAGAGAGAATTGTGAAAAGCAATAACCCATCTCGAGCACAATAGGCTTGCCTTAATCGGAACAGATAAGGTTTAGAGGATTGAGGGAGATTAAGTGATGAAAGAATGAGTCCCCTGGGTTTCCCAGGGAGACAGCTGAGTGAAGAAGAAAGAATGGAGTGGGGTGTCCTACAGATGTGGCTTGAAGCCTGGTTTATTGCTTGGCACCAGGGCAACCTTGGGCAAGACCACTTCCCTCTCCGAACTCCAATTTCCTTTCCTCTAGAACTGAGGTTGGCAAGCCCCAGAAGCTTTTGGTGGCTGGTATCCTGACCTCAACGTCTCTTCCTGAAAGGGGAGCAAGAAGTCAGTTTTACTTAACTTGACTCCAATCAGTAACAGAAGTTGTAATAAAACAACAACCTTTTTTAAAGTGCCAGGTACTGTGCTATGCACTACCTGCAAACTTTTCTATTTAATCCCCACAACAACCCGAGGAGTTAGGATTATTTTATCATCCCCACTGTGCTGCTGCTGAAACTTCAGCACGGTTCAGAGACCATGCTGGTCTACGGCCTCAGACATAGTCTCTGGGACTGAAACCCCTGTCTAGCCAAGTTCCAAGATGACACGCTTTCACCGCGACACCGTCCCACCCCTGTCTCTGCAATCAGCCACCCCGTGGGTCCCCTTTGCAGCATTAGCTAGACCTGCAGGCTTTCTGATTTCACAGGGGCACTGTGCTCTGATTGTTTCTCGTTAGCAGCTTCTTCCCTCTCTCTGTGGGCACTTGGTTACATAATACCTGAAAATATTAAATTAGTTTTCCTTTACAGGAAATTATGTTCCATTAGGGCCACTGACTAGCTATTCTGAGACCTCCAAGAGAGTTGTGCGCTGTTTGGAAACGTCTGACAAATCCGATTGCTCTCTGGCAAGAATCTCTCTGAAGGCCTCTGGCTGGTTGAGTAATTAGGCATTAAGTAGCTTTAATAATAGAAATAGGAGGCCCAGACAAGAGGGCTGCACCTGTGATCATCGGAGCTGCCTTGGTTTGGCAGAGGAAAGGAAGGGGGCAGAGGCACGTGGTGATCTGCAAAACCAGTCTCTGATGTCACCGCCCATCACTCAGCACAGGTGAGAGACCTACTCCAGGGAAGACACGCAGCCCAGAAGTCTCCTCTTCTCCATCTCATTCCTCTAGGGGGCGCTGCTGTGGTTAATTGCACCGGGATACAGCTCTGCTTCAGACATGTTCCTCTCTGCTGGAATACGTTCTGAAAATGCAGGCAAAGTCTGCCTTGGTTGGACATCAAAAGCCTGCAAGATTTGGCTTCCACCTATTTTTCAGAATGCTTCTGTGCATGGAGCTAGTGGCCTTCATAATTTTCTGTTTCTCCCCACGTTTGCCCCATAATTTGTCAGCCCTTTGGCCTTGCCTATTATGCCTCATCCACTGGGAAGGCCCTGCATTTAACAATCCTAGAGCTCAACCTCAGCTACAAAAGCATCTCTTCCAGGAAACTTTCTCCAAATTCTCTTGCCAAAGAATCCTTTCTCCATTGTATACCCACAGCACTTTATAGCATGTAATCAAATCATCTGATTTCCTCTCACCTTGTATTATAATTATCTCATACAATCTCATCTTTCTTGCTAATGGTGAATTCTTAAAATGAAGGAAATATGTTTCACCCCTCTATTTAGTTTCCCTGACTTCTCTGAAAAACCTTGCATGTAATAACAGTTTAATAAACACACTATGCATATCTATCACTCTGATGATAGGTGACCTTACTAGACCCTGATATCCATCCATTCATTCTCCTTTCAGAGGCTCTTAGGAACACCCTTCAACCTTTCCCCATGCACATCTTTAGTTTCAATACGGTACTGATGTAGGTGGAAGTGTGGAGTATGGGATGTAAGAACCCAGGACATGGACATGCTTTGGGGACCAGTTTCAACACACAGATTAATATCGGGCATCTTAAGACTGGATCCCCATTTTGCCGGAGGGAGGGTACATTTCAGATATCAGGTGGATTTGATATTTGGTATGGGAGCAAGGACACTGAAATTGTTTGACAACTGGGAACTCACATACCCACTTTCCTAAGGCACTAATTCACCTTCCCAGCCTTATCTCCCACCACCCATAACCTGCCCTGGGATCTGTGCACACCAAGCCACGAATTGATTCTGCAGCCTGTGATGGAGGGGCTAAGGCTGCCACTTCCTGGCTCCTATCTCCCTTCAGGTTAGACTCAATTAAAGACAAAGATTCAGATAGGAAATAAAAACCAGTATCAGCTTCACGTAAACCTTTTTTTCCGAATCTGGACTGTGGAACCCACCCACACCATCTGTGGCAGATGGACAACCTAGCACAGCAAAGGGAAGCCTGCCTGAACCTGTGGGACCAAGTCCCTGGGCTCAGTACCCACCACTCCTAGGCAGAGGCAGGTGAAGGGAACTCCACAGAGACTCTTTCCCTACGTCTGGGAGACACTGTTCTTTCTTGCCATGTAAGTAAGCCGTTTGGGCAGTAGTGGAGCTGTTCTTCATCTCACCAAGAAAACTCATTATTTCTCTCATGGGGAGAGAGGAGGGTGGGAGTGGACAGAGGACATGAGGCGCCCCGAGGTCCCCTTCTGGAAGAGGGTGAGAAATCTCTACTTCTCTGTAGACCTATCATAGCAGAGCTTCAAGTGATTTATTTCCCCCTGACATGTATTGTTTATTCATTTGACATTTTGCCTTTTCCCGGGCTGAACATCTCTCTCTCTCTCCTATCTCTACCTCTCACCAGGCCTTGCTCAAATGCTGCCTCTCTCAGGAAGTCTTCCCAGATCTGTCTCCATTTCTCCTAGTTAGCATTCAATGACCTCTCCCAGCCTGCCTTATCACAGCACTTACCAAATCCTGCAGTCTCCAAGAAGGGTGGCCACGCCACTCCATACTGATTGAGTCTGCTCGAAGAATCAGCGGTTGGTCGGCTGGTGCACGGCCGAGGGCTGGATGTGTGACCCTGGGCCAAACATGTCCCTCTTCTGCTAGTGAGAAAAAGGTTCTTTGTTGGCATTCCAGTCCCCACACAGAGACCATCTGGCATTTTTGCCATAAGCATTTTTGCCATAAATAACTTTGCCACATTTTTACGCAAACATTTTCACCACGTAACTGGTGTCCAGATGGCAATTTTGTTGTAAAAGATAAAACAACTGGCCACTGGTTTGGTTTACATTTGGCAGACTTAATGTGTTTCAGGTAGTTATCAGTTTGGTCTCATTTCATCACTGAGTCCATTAAGTTACTTTATATTAGGCCAAGCCTGGCCTCCACGGTGGTGTCCACAACCGCGAGTGTAGAGGATGGTGCGTGTGCGTGAAGCCAGACTGCACACGACACCAGAAAACCAGTGACCTCGGTTTGCGAAATCCTTGTTGGGAGCAGTCGTCCCTCCCGCCCATCGAAACCCAAAGTTTAACAAGCTGTGGCAGATACAGAAGAGGCAGCTACTAATTCACCAGTCTTCGAGAGCATTCATTATCGATTCTTCGGTTGGAAGCTGATACTTTTCTTAATGAGGGAAGAAATTACAGGCCCGACAAGCAGACCAATCAACAAGCATGAAAAAAAATTATTATACTATGAACAAAAGACTTTGGAGACAATGTATTTTCATTTCTTACAGTAAAGTCCTTTTAATTTTGTTATTCTCCTTTTCCTGTTTAATTATGTTCTTTTATTTTTTCATTATTTTACCTTTTACGGCAAAATTGCCTTATGGCCAGTTACTTGTACAACGAAAGTGCTTATGGCGCAAAGAGGCTCGCAAGCAGGTCAGGGAGCCACCCCGTACCCCTTCCTGTCAGCACGTGTGCGGCCGCAGCCTTCGAGCGGGAGCTGGCTCCCCAATCACGCAAGTAGTTGTCCCAGAGTCGTTTCTGGGGTAGCTGTTTTATAGCAGGGGCAGTTCAGTCATGGGGCCTAATGGCACGGGCTCTTGGCGCAAAGGAGTGCTCCGTAAAGGCAGGTGCCCTTGTCTTTTCATCTTGAAAAGGGGCATAATCTCAGTTGATCCTCATAAACCCCTGGGGAGAGTTGTAATTTTTGTCATTGTAAATATTCATCTTTTCATTGTCTGGCTTAATCTGGTGGAGGAGAGAAGAAAAACCTTTGCTCTGAAACAAATAAAAAAGAGTGTTTATCCAGTGCTTAGGAACACAAAGATTAGATGCTGTATGGGGGTGCATAATGCAGCTCAAGGTAAGTAGACATTCAATTTATGACAGCTACTGTTACTGTCATTGTCAGAGAGGGGGAGTGGCTTACTCAAGGTCACACAGCTGGTTAATTACAGGGCTGGATCTGGAATTTGCACCTGGAAGTTTAGGCTTTGGGTGCCCTGCTTTTCCCTTGCCTTTCACCCTTCTCCCATGGTTCTGTGTGTACGACCTTCCAGATCCCTTTTAGGCCTTGGCCACACTCATTCTGCAACTCAGCAAAAAAAAAAAAAAAAAAAAAAATCGAACAAAAAAAACCCCAAAACCTTTCACCACGATGCAGGGAAAAATTACCCTTAATTACTGGGGCTCCTCTACAATTATAGGACGAGCATTTGAACTCTGAAGGGTCCTCTCCTGAGGATAACCTTTATTTGCCTGATTGCGTCTGTTCAGTTAATTCTGGCTAATTACTATTTTCTTCCTATTAGATTCTAATTATATACAGTATTTTCATTATAAAGTGTAATGTTTCCCAGAGAACCATGTCAATTATATAGGCAATATTACCGGAGGTCTGGTTTACCTCATTAAGCCCAAATGATGAAACCACGCATCTGATTAGACCCAGCATTAACTATATGTGGGAACCAACCACTACAGCCTAAAACTCGCTGGGCAAGGGCTAGAGAGGCTTGGAGAAGTCCCTCAAAGGATGTGGGGGTCCACTTGGAAGGCTGGGATTTTCTTCAGGCAATACAAGCACCGATCCACAGGGTCCTTGGTGTTTGGATTAATGCTCGCTATGTTTGTCTGTTTCTAAGCACCCTCTGATTTTAATTTGGCTAAGGCATGGGTATAATGTGGTGGTGGAATAGCAAGTCTTCCCCTTGATGCAAAGGCTTCTATTGGGCCACCTAGCATTGGCACCTCCACCCCTGAGAATGCTACGTCTTTCTGAGCTCACAAGTTACCCGTGCAGCCACTGTTTGGTGCCTCTACTTGAATGTCTGGTAAACCTCTTACCCTTCCCATGTTAAACACAATTCTTGATTTCTGCCCTCCCTGAACCCAATCTTCCTTCTATTCCTTCCGTCTCACTCAATGTCATAACCATGCACCTGTGAAATGCCGAGAGGTCATACTGATTCTTTCCTTCATCTGATAGCCAGTCCATGAGCTTGTCCTGTCAACGCTAGGGCCCAACTACATCCTGGATCCACCTCCTCCTTCCTGACACCACCGCTCCCCTCCTAGCCCAGGCCGTCATCATCTCTCCTTTGCAATGATCTCCTGATCGGTATCCCGTGTCATTCCCCTCCCCATACCTGCATCCCCTCTCCCAATGGTAAGTCTAGGTGATTTTCAACAAAATAAATCAACTTGAATTAGACCGTGTTATTGCCCTACTTCAAGCTTTTAGATAGTTTTTTCGAGTTCAAGTGAAACTTCTTACCATGTTTCTCAGATACTCCATGATTATTCTCTCACTCCTTATCCAGCAGGTCCTGATCCTTTGTTGAGGACCTACAATGTGCCAGGTATTGCTCTGAATAAACCGTTTTGGTTTGTATGGGTATAAAATAGACAGAGATCCCCCTCCTGCACTCCGCTTTTTCATGTCATGCTGATATTTCATGGTTTGTCCTGTCCAACAGGATTGTTCAATAAGAGATCTGGGGCCATATCTGTCCCCCGTGTTCCTGACCCCAGACCCTGAAACTGGATGCTTTTCAAGAAATGGAGATGCTTTGCTATGATTTGACACTTGGACAGGAGTTAGAAAACAACATTGATTAAAAAACCATACTTTATTGGATTCTAAAGGAATTAATAAAATCCTCCCTTTAGGGATTAATAAAACGGGATTTTTTAATATTAGTTTCATTTTTTTCTACGTTATAAAAGTATTTTAATCAATGTTCTAGGCTTTAAAGGATGGATTCAAGCTATGTTCTCTACTTGGGGCGGGGATTTCATGAGCTCATTTGTAGATGAATCATGTTTTTTATATTGGCTGCCTTGTCTGAAACGTGTTGTCATTGTTTCCCTAATAAAAATCCATGAAAACTGTGAAGTTCAAGCAGAGAGGAAAGTTACCTTTCTTGAGGGCCTCATCATCTTGGAGTTAATTTTTTATGTCAACTGTAGGCCATCATAGTATTGCCTTTGTTTAGGTTCAGTGCATTGTCTGAAGTCTTTGGTGAATTGGCTGTAGTAAGACTGACTTTGGAAGCCAGGGTACCTGGGTGGAAATTCCAGCTCTTCCATTTTTTAGGTGTGTATGACCTTGAGAACATCTACTTAAATTTGTGCTTCACTTTATAAATGGGAAGAATAGTAGTTCCTACTTCCTAGGATTGTTTTAAGAATTAAATAAGCGAATCCACTTCAAATCATGCTTGGAATATTCATGATCCATAAATACTGGCTGTTGTTGTTTTGGTCTTACCCCAAACTACCATTCTTGCCATTAATAAATACTCCTGGTATTATCGGTGCCATTCATCTCTAATCCCGCCAAGACACTTAGAATGTGAACATCTCTCAATTTACAGATGAGCAAAAGTGAGGGTCCTAAGACCATGTGTCCAATGTCAAGAAACAGGTTAAGTGGCAGATCTGGAAGTCACACCTAGCTTTGCCTGTCCCCAAAGCTCGTGTTCTTAAAAGTAGTTAAAATCTTTTTTAAACTTTAAAAATGTAACATACTTTACACATGCAATATGTCATAGATTAACTATGTCTGCTTAGCCCTACACCCCAGTCATATGCTGAAGCCCCAACCTCCAGTGTAGCTATATTTGGAGATAGGGTTTTAAAGGAGATGGTGAAGTTAAAATGAGGCCATTAGGGTGTGCCCTGGTCCAATCTGATGGGTGTCCTTAGGAGAAGAGGATGAGATAGTGGGGATGTTCATACACAGAGAAGAGGCCATGAGAGAACATGGTGAGGACGTGGTTGTCTACAAGCCACAGTGTCTAGGAGAGGCCTTGAGTCACCAGACCAACCAATGCCTTGAGCTGAGCTCCCAGACTCCAGAATTCTAAGAAGATACGTTTCTGTTGTTTAAGCCCACTCAGTGTCTTCCATTTCGTTATGGCAGCCCTAGCCAACCAATATAGAAGGGGATATAGTGAAAACACAGAAAGAGGTACTGGGCCACCTGTATCTTATTTATCAGGGTGTTTCCTGTGCTTAGCTCCATGCTGGGCTCAGAGCTGGAACTTGGTAAATGCAAGGGCCAGTGTATAGAAAAGTGCTTTCCTTCTGAGGATCGAGGAGGGTGGCCCCCATATGGGCCCCGTGGTGTCCTGGCTCCTTGTCCTTCCTGTTAACACCCTGTGTGGCAGTGACCACCTCCCTGCCAGTCTGGGTGCTTCATGAAGACTGGAACCACATGTGTCTTTTTGGTCAGCACAGACATAGCGCAGGATAGCTTCCCGATAATTATATACTGGCCACATGTCTGTAGAGAATTGAGGTCCATGGGGCAACTTCCAGCTTTATAGACCTCTTTTCCAAGGAGCTGCCCTTGACTGAGCAATATGCTCAGGTGTGCGGAGTGTTGCTGGGGCAACCCTGCTGGGCCCCTGCCAGAGTGCCTGGAGCCACTGAGTCTGGGACACGCTGTTTATGTGAGCATTAGGGAACGTTATCAGGATGTACTGAAGACGCGGGGCAGGCTGTTAGCCTGGTGCTTCTTTCTTCATTATCTCAGTGAGATCTCAGGTCTGAGGCAGGCCTGGGAGCCCCTGGCAAATAGAACTGGAGCCTGAGAAGGGGGCTCATCCCCCCACCCATCTGGCTTCCTTGTAAGGGCACACCTTCCTAAGGAACAGCTTGATATGTGTTCGTACACAGAGACACAAGCCAGGGGTGGCCCTCCTCTACTTCAGAGCTCAGATTAGGATGAGGGATAGGTAGGAAAAAAATAAAGAGAAGGTCAAAAGCTTTTTTTTTTTTTTTTTTTACTGTAGGGTGATTTCAGTGTTCCCACTCTAATATCCCCCTTACTGTAGTCCACTTGCTTTCTTGAATGGAGTGATCTTCCTGGATTGAAGCTGTCTCCAGTGTTGGGCCCTACCTTGAAAGTGTGTTTCAAGTGAAGAGGCCAAAGAGGGATTGAGAACCTTTGACCTAAGAGAGGAGACCATGCCGAGTTCTTTTTTCTTTTTCCTGTTTTTTGACTGATGGACTCTGCCTCAGGTTTATTTGCACAAACAGCACAGGAGGATACCAGCTCCATGCAGACAGCAGCCCCAGGGGCACACCAGTCCTTCTGTCCTCACATTGGCAGACAGAGGCCTCTACTGTGGAGTCTTCACAGGGGCCTGGGCATCTTTGGGAGCCTGAGACCAAGTGGGAACCTGAGCTGGAGCTGCAGCCACATCTTCAGCCCGTGGCTTGGTTTGAGCCTCGGCTTTTGGCTGGCAGAGCCAGAGACCCTTTGCAATGCGGACATGAGTAAGTTTCCCAAGCTTGGGGTGAGCAACGCAAGCAACTCCACTGAGCTTGTGGCTGCTGCCTCTTGGGATGTTGGGCTTGACCAGGGCCTTGGTAACCTTGGCATGTGTGCTCATGGCCTTGGCGTTGTTGGCCTATGTCTTCTTTAGGCCCTTCTTATTGTGCTTCCTGGCAAAGTGCATATTCCTCAGGAACTTGGGGTCTACCCCCTTAAAAAATTCCTATTTTTGTGATCAGGGTGTCTTGATGCTATTTCTGAGCCATTTTTGGGACTGGTTGTGCGTGGTGTGGTTCTTGGACTTGGCCATCTCTATACCCAAGTCCTTGGCTCTTGGAGCAGCTGGGACCGGTGGAGCTCATGTAGAATTCCATAACAGGCTCTTTGAAGGTTACTCTGTTCCAAATAATTCCTTCTTGGAGGCCCAAATGTCTTCTGTTTGAGGAGTTTTGCTCTCAGAGAGTTAACATGAGTAAAAAGTATCCTGACAGGTGAGTTTCACTGTAGATGTAAAATAAATAACTGTTGAGTGAATGAACAGATTATGTATAAATGAACTTAAACTCTTTGAGCCTCATTATTATCATGTGTAGACTGGGCATAATGCTAGCTGTGTCCTGGGGTTTTGGTAAAGATGAACTGAGATCACATGTAGCAAACCCTGCCGAGCAGTACCTGGCATATGACAACCAGCCCCACAGTGTTAGCTTCCTTACATCTTGTTGGGTAAGGAGTTTGTCTGGCTGGCACAAACTAGAGGAACAGTACTGTGCAGAGGCACAGAGGTGCATGTTTTTTGTGGAGGCTGGCCATGGAGGTAGGCACCACGCTTGTGCATTTGGTGCATAAGAAATAGGCGTATGTCATAACTGTGTCCTAAAGCCACCAGGAAGTGATAAGATGATAAACGTTTAGCCATTAAAAGAGACACCCTCATTAATATGAATTCATGTAATGAAGATCTGCGATGGCAGAGATGGCTCTTCGGGGATGGGAAATTTGCACTGAGATTTCTAACTGTTGCATTACTGAAGAGCAGGGGGGAAGTCATTGCAAGTGGGAATTATAGTTGGGAGACAAGGGGAAGTACCAGTTTGGCTGTGATGGAGTTTGTCTTGGGTGTTCAGGGGAAATTAGGCAGGATGGAGGCAGACCATTGGGCATCTCCCATGCCAGGTGAAAATGCTTAGACTTCATCTGGGTTGCACTACATGGAGAGGAGAAAGCTATAGAAATTTAAGTGTTGTGAGTAACAGGTGGTCATTCTTTTTTTGCTTAAAGGTCTTTAGGAGGCAGGGGACTGGATCAGAGGACCTCTGGAAATTTCTAACCGTAGGGCTCCCTGGTAGTCATAAGACAGATAGAGGGAAACAACCTAGGGACCTTGGCCTGGATTTCTCTCCCTCATAAATCTTCTCCACTGCTGGGCGTCATCTCTCTGCCCACAGATTAATCTTCTCTGGTTTCCTGCAGAAACAGAAGGCCCTGGTGACCTCATCCTGTTCTCCAGGCTGGGAATGAGAAATGGATCCTCAGCCTGGCAAAGGCCTGGGCCGGGCAGAGGGCAGGTGAGCCCAAGACATGAGCCCCCAGGGGAAAGCAAAGTGGGAGCGTCAAGATGGCCTTCCACAGGGCTCTCCCCAAGGACCATCCCAAGCGGCCAGACGGGTTTGGGAAATATGCCTCGTCTCTGCACAAATATCTTTGACCTGAGATCGGCAAATGTTGGAAGAGATTGCAGACTCTTACCGGATCCTTTTCCAATGCAAATAGTGACTTGGGCTAAGAGTAATTTTTATATGATTCTTTTTTCTTGGTTATTTTTTCTTGCTACTGGGGGATTTGATGTGAGGCCCTGAGGTTGAGTAAGAAGACTGGGAGTTTTAAACAGGAAATCCTACGCTCTGACCTCAGTTTTGTGCTCCTCGTGCCTCAGTTTCCTCATATGTAATATGAAAAGAAGAATAGTGACCACCTTAGATGATTACAGTGAGTTTTAAAACTCTTAGAATCCTATCAGACACACAGGCAGTAAGAAAGAAATGTTAACTCTTATTGATTTCATCACTTATTGGAAAATAAAGATAAAAATAACCGTCACCCCGCACTATTGTGAGTCATATTGATTCATTTATTCGTTAAACAAACACATGCTGAGCACCCATTCAGTGCCAGGCAGTGTCCTAGGCACAGGGATAATGTGCTGAAATTAAAATGAAACAGTTCCCCACACTTTGGAGCTAACAGACTGGTGGGGGAGACAGCCATTAAATGCGCAGATGCACCAGTATAAATTGTCTGGGTTTGTGACAAGGCTGTGAAGGATGAGGGTGGGGGGATGTTTCAGAGAGAATAATAGGAGGGCCACCTGAGGTGTGGTGGTCATGCAAGCTTCTCTGAGGAGGTCACCTCTGAGTTCACCCATGAAGGAGTAAGTGCTCCAGGTACTCCTGGAGAGAATATGGGGAAGCAGTATGGCACGTTCAAGGGTGTGGGGGAAGTGGCAGGGTTAGTAGGGATCAGATCCGGGACAGGCTGAATTTTATTCTGAGACTGCAAAAGCAGTGGAGTAAGTGCTTTTGTCAAAAGTGAAATCCATGCACGTATGACTCTCTGTGTTTTCCACTCTAAGGTGGTACAAGTTGGAATTAACAGAATGGAGGCCAGTTGAGGAGACTTTTACCCCCATTGCTTTTTCAGGTCACACTCAGAATAAAGCAATTGCCTAGCAACTACAAATGCTATGCCACAAAATGTGTGTGTGTGTGTGTGTGTGTGTGTGTGTGATTCTAATTCCCAAAGTGGTGTTTGGAGACCTGCCAGTGAATCCCATCTTCTGGCTCTGCATGAGCTACATTGAACCCCCCAGTTTTCTCCTCTATAATAATGGGCCTGTTTCCTCCTCTTTGCTTAATGGGGTTGTTCTCTCAAAAGGTTGTCCCGAGGAAAGCTCCGCTAAATGTTAGTTCCCTTTCCCTCTTCGTTCTTATGTGGCTTAAGCTTCACTGTCTGGTGCATCCAGTGACAGTCTGCATTGGAGAGAAGGCATTAAACATTCATAGCTGGCTTTTCATCAGTGTGTGTCCTGCCCACCACACCATCGGGAGAAGCCACTCGGGTCTGACCGCTCTAGAAATTGCCCCTTTCTTAAAGGAGCTGCCTTGACCTCCCCCACCTAGTCCTAAAATCCGTCAAATTGATACACCATTGCTATGGAAGTCCTTCTTTTAACACTGATCAAGGGAGCAGAAGGGAACACAAGAAGGGACCCATTAGAACAACTCATGAAATATATGTATGTTCTTTAAAGGAAGGCAGCATACAAATGGGATATATATATTTTTTTCCAAAAGGGAGGGAAAGAAAATTTGGAAGCTTTTAAACAGAAAACTGGAAGCAAGGGAGTGAGAGGGAAAAGTATGTTTCTTAAATGCATTCAGCGCCATTGCCACAAGGCTGCCAAGCTAGGATTGTTTATTAGGAGATAAGATAGTGAAAAATGTATTTTGCAGAAAGAAAATAGTAAAGTCAGGTCTGAGGCAGATAAGCCAAATTTCTATTTTATGCTCAATTGAGTGACTCAGTTACATTATCTGGGAAGCAGGGGTGAAATAACACCCTTTGTAAATGAGGCCTGGGGTGCTTGGTGTCTCCTCCCAGCTTCGGCCAAGCTGAACCCAGTCCAGCTGGGGCACTGCTCCCTCAGTACAGTGCATTTGCAGGCTGGGGACGAGGGGGGGAAAGGTTCTGATCTATTCTGTTCAGCTCCTCCTTTTCTGCTTTTTGTGATGTAAGTGCTTCGTTTCAGCTTTGTACCTCCCTTTCTGCTGGGAAGGTGGGAAAATAAACACACACGTGCATACAAGATGAGGCTCCGCAAAGGCCAGCAGGTGTTCCAGCTAGAAGAGTGGTCGCTAGAGATCCTGGATCTAGGGGGTACAGGCTCCTGTATTAATGCTTTACTCGGCAGGCACACACACGCTGTCTTAATGTTTTTTAAGTAAGGCATTATTCTCCAGTTTGCCCCCAGCCTCACCACTTTTTTTTTATCTTTACCTGAGGATATGACTACGGATTTTAGAGAGACAGGAAAGGAGGGAGAGAGAGAGAGGGAGAGAAATATCAATGTGATAGAGAAGCATAGATTGGTTGCCTCTCCTATGAGTCCCAACCAGAGATTGAACCCACATTTAGGCATGCGCCCTGACCTGGAATCCAACCTGTGATGTTTTGCTTTACTGGACTGAGCACACTGCCCAGGGCTGCTTTACATGTTTTTATTCTGTGCCTGGTCCCTGGAGAAATGTAGGAGGGGTACATGTCAGGTATTCCAGAATCCTCAGTACGAAGAAGGGGAAACTTCTGTCCAGAATGGCCAGGAGGCTCACCCAAAGTCGCAGAGCTAGAGAGTGGCATCATTACAAACAGAACCCAGGATCTTTTCTCACTTTAGGAATTCTTAATTCATTAGACAGTTGGGGGTTAGAGGGACTTGGAGAACGGAGATCACTTAATTCAATACATACTGATTGGGCCAATGATGAGTTTAACCGCTTACCCGGTTGTATAGCAGGCAAAATGGCGGTTCCTGACGATGTCCTTGTCCCAGAAACCTGAAGTAATTTTGCAGATATGACTGATTCAATTAAGGACCTTTCTTTTTCCTTGGGGAGCTGCCAGGGGAAGTGGAAAGAACCACCTGCTGGGGTCACAGGCAGGTGCCCTCTGGTCTGGCCCTCACCAGGCCACTTTGCTCACGAACCATGTAGGGGCGAGAAACAGAAACTCCCTCAAGCTCACCCAGGGGAGAGAGGTTTATTATTTGGGTGAGTGTGGTGCAGTGAGGGGAATGGACACCCCATACCAGGGGATCCAAGGACAGAAAAAACTAGAACTCACAGAGGCCAGAACAGGATGGTGACTCAGAATCCAAAGAAGTGCTAGGGCCCTGGGCCACAGAACTCGCTGACGTATTTGAACCACAGACACTCCAGTGTCAGACTTCTTGGATTAGAACTTGGACTCCTGGCTGTGTGGGCTTGGATGAGATACCCAGTCTCTCTAAGACCTTAATTTCATGTTCTACAACATCAGAATGATAATATTTTCTTCAGAATGTTGTTGGGTAGGGTAATACCTATAAAACATTCAGCATAGTGCTTGGCACGTAATAAGAATTATGAGTGTTGTTTTCTTCCTTTTAAAAAATATAATGAAGGTGATCTACTTCTTCTGCATCCCTTTTGTGATGCTCTGACTTATAATACAAAATGTAGAGAGTAAGTGCTTATGTTGTCAGTAGGATCTATGATTTTAAGAGAAACGAGGTGTAATGGAAGAGGTTTTACCATCTGATGTAAACAAGAGCTAAAGTTCCCGTCTCATCCACACTATAACTAGACGGTGTTACTGGGGGACCTGCTGTTTTTGGTCTTCCTCCCAGTTTCTGGCACAGAGCTCCTCAAACCCTTGGAGTTTCTTAAGTGATGAGAGCATAAAGGTATCTTTTGTTAGGTTAAAGAGGTGACTTTTGGAAAGCTCCTAAGGATGGGGGCTGGTGGCCAGGATACCTAACCGTGTGATCATGAGTAGGAATTTTCAGTCCCCACCCCACTTTCCCTACCGCTTGTACCTATTTCTGAGGCAGAAAAGGGGGTTGGAGATTAAACCAATGGCCAGTGATTTAATCATTCGTGGTTCTGTAATGAGGCCTTCATACAAGTTCAAAAGGACAGGGTTCAGAGAGCTTCCAGGCAGGAAAGCACATGGAGAGGTGGGGAGAGTGGCATGGAAGCTCCGTCTCTTCCATCTGGTTGTTCCTGAGTCATGAAACACCAGGGGTCCAGTAAGTGAAATGTTCTCTGAGTTCCGTGAGCCACTCCAGCAAATTAAAGCCATGGAAGGGGTTGTGGGGAACCTTTGATTTATAGCCAGTGGGTCAGAAGTGCAGGTAACAACCTGGACTTGTGCTTGGCTTCCTGACTTGGAGGGTGGCTTTGCAACCTTCAGTTTCTAGCCAGTCAGTCAGAAACACAGGTTGACAACCTTGGGCTTGCTACTGGCCTCTGAAGTGTTGAGTGCGGGGCAGGCTTGTAGGACTGAGCCTTCAGCCTGTGGAATCTGCTGCTTTCGCCAGGTGGGTGATGGCAAAATTGGGTTGAATTGTAGGATACCCAACTGGTGTTGGAGCATTGCTTGTTTCTGGTATGCAGACCCCCTCCCCTCCCATCCCCTTCCCTTCCCTCATCCTCCTCCCTCCCTTGCCATACACATCGGAATTGAGTCCAGGGAACCATCTTTGCTGTCTCTATGGGTGGTTTTCAAGTGTGGTCCCTAGGCCAGCAGATGGGTCCTAATAGGATAATGATGGAAAAATGTCATTTAAGTCTCTTCTAATGTAATGATTTCATACTTCACTAGTTTTGGGGGGTTTATTTTTAAAGCTCAGTGGTTTGCAAGCTTCTCCAGGGACACTGGAGACATGTGGGACATTTTCAGATATAATGACAGGATACTAAAGGCATCAGGAATCAGATGGGTGGGGCTGGGCGGGCTAACTTCCTGCAATGTGCAGAACAGTGTTATTCAATCATGTGCGTGCCTGGCACCCCTGCCGGCAAATGCTGCCAGCACTCCGTTGGAGGAACAATGGTGGAGCCTACCCATCTTATTTTACAGGAGCTGGAACCTGGGTTTTCAGGTGTCATGAAGCTCCTAGCCCCTTGTGTTCCAGCAGGGCCTGTGCAATATTTACAGCTTCACTGAGAACACCTCAGACTGGCTCAGAAGGAGTTAACCTGGCTGAGACAGCAGCTGTTTTGCTTGTGAGCTTTGGTTTCAGTGACTAATAGGTAAGAGGGACATGGAGCGCTCCTTGTCTGTGGAGGATGCAGCATAAACGATGTCTCTGAGGCCCGTTCCTGTGATTACTGAGCTGAGCATGAGTGATAGAATATTTTGAGGAGATAAAAATGTCTGACCAGCCAATGACTACCAGACACCAGCACTGAGCAGTGGGGAGTGGGGGCAAAGAAAGGGGTGAGGAGGAACCTGACTCACTGGGAGACAGGCTGGGTGACAGAATCATGCCTGGCATGTACATGTGTGTCCGTGTGCACACGCACAGTCCAGACACTCAGAGATGCAGCGGGAATGCTCACACGACACATAGATGCAGATCGCAGTCTAAAACAGACACTGACCACACCCAGACAGATCTTATTGTAACCCACAGCACACAGACTATACATACAGACTCTCCCACATGCACACACACTTATGCAGAGTGCATCCTCCCTAGACACACCACACGTCCATGTACAACACACAGCCTGCCCCCTGACTCACACCCATCTGGCAAGGCACAGAGAATGCAGCTAACACAATGAGCACATTTATGTCACACACAGTAAATGCACCCAGCTCACGCTACACAATGCCCATTCACATGCCATTGGCATAAATAACCACAGTACACAAATACAGACACACAAACCACACATAATACTTAGAGATGTATGTGTATAAATACAGGTCCAGCTAACATAGATATAAACACAGTGCATACAGATGCATACACTCCAGTAAAACACACACACCATAGAAGTACATATGTAAGGAACAACACACATGTATACACATGCCCCTCTTAGAGATACAGCCTAAGAGACAAAGATCACATAAGATGTATACTGTACATATGTGTGTGTTTAACCACTGCTAACAATTACTTTTTGAAATTAACTCTCAGATCCCTGCTCCAACAATAACCAAACAACACAGTATACAAACATGACTTTGAAACTGTCAGATTAAAAACACTCACAAACAGAAAACTGATGTGTCATTGAACCCCTTCTCACCTTTGTAAATATTAATGTTCGTGATAATCTTTAGTAGCAAATCAACCCTTAGCCCAGTTGGGGCTTGTTCATTGGACCTTCTCTGGCTGTAGGAGGAGGAGGGGAGGGAGAAGAAGAGAGGCTGAGGACCCCGAAGAGGCTATAGAGACCATGCTGGCCTTGGTAGCAGGAGACCTGGATTGTGGCTTCATGCTCATTCTGTCCCGTGTCACCTGGCCTGTGTCGTTTTCCAGTTTCGAAGCTGAGTTTCTTCATTCGTAAAATGGCTATGAACCTACTTCTGAGGGATAACTCGGACATACTGTAGGATATAATTCAAATGTGAATTATGAACATGACCTTTTTATATTCCTCAGAGAGGATCAATAGGCCTGTGACAAGCCAACAGAAGCATCAATTTTCAGTGTGGCAACGCCCCCACTTGCTTTTTCTCCCAAATGAACAACTTATAGATGTAAGTTGTCTATAGGGTCGTGTCCACAAAGAAGGGCGATAGCTTATTTTATCATCTTCACTGAGATTTTACTAAATGCCAGGTCCTACATGAAGTGATTTACTTGGATTACCTAATCTAATCCTCAACCTTTGAAGTGGGTTCTGTTATTAACCCTTTTTACAGACCAGGAAATAGAGGTGCAGTTTGGCCTATGTAACCTTGAACATATTCTTAATGTTTTTCTATATCTCAGTTTATTTCTATGTAAATTGGGGTTTAGTCCCAGCACACAGGCTTCATGGGGTTGCTGTGAGCCTGAAATGAATTAATATTTGTGAAGTGCTTAGAATAGGATCTGGCACCTGAATGTTAACTCTTACCATCACCAGTACAGGCCTTGGGTCACTCCTCTGAGGGGGCCTTTCTCCAGCCATCTTTGTCTTCTTGGTCACCATTCCCGGTATCCCATTTCCTGAATATAACAGGTCTCCAGCCACCTGGGATTCCTGTCTCACAATTCAGTGCAAACTGTTCTCTGTGGAATGGCCTTGATTCCACTAGGGTCCCTAGTGGAACCCTCCCCTAAAAGGGTGGTGCAGTGGACCCAAATCCGGACAGGAGAAGTGCAGTTACCTGCCTCTGGTGGTACACAGGGGACACCAGAGATGACATGGTTAGGTTTAGTGATGAGGTGCATGGAGGCCTTTCAGCATCCTGAACACAGGCTGCTGTTTCCCACTTAACCATGCTTCCTGAAGCGTTTCCTACCTTGCTCCCACCAGAGACCTTCAATTTCCATTCTCTCTGCCTTCGCTGAATTACCAGCTTCTCTTTCATTTACAAAATCCTCCCACCAACTTTGATATATCGTGTTCTATTTTGTCACAACAAGGCTTGTGTTTAAATTACTATGTAATCCAGAGATTTAGAAACTTAGATTCCTTTCTTTGATAACATTAGATCTTATTCAAGTATACCTTTGGAGGAAAATTAGCTGTTCTCTTAGTCATCTACCGTACTGTCCTGGTGTTCAGAGAAGTAATATTGTTTGGTGCGAATATGTGGGGAGCACCCTCAGGCCACGTGTGTTTGTATATGTGTGTATATACAAGTATGTGTGTGTACATGTTTGCACGTGTACACGATATAAGTAAAAAACAGTCTAATATTGGTATCTCAGTGTGGTTCAGCCTCCTAGGTTTTGCCCCCAGATGAACACCACACTCTCCCCCATCCCTGGAGAGTATTCAGGAGTTCAGGAATGTGGGGCTTCCAGCATCATCGATTGTCTACTTTTGCACTTAATTCTCATCTTTCCCATTTTTTTGACACTAGTTGCACAGCTCATGTCTTTGTCAAAGGCTCTCTCAGGCTGAACTCCAGCTTCTTAGAAATCCTGTCCATTTGCTTATATCCATTGCCTCAAGTTTTAATCACCTGAAACCACCTAAGATTAGTAGAGAATATTAAAAAATCTAAACAAGTCGATATCAAGGATGATTAAAAGGCATTATTTGTAATGCCAGAGAACATCGCTGTCTTTTTCTTAGTTTCCTTACCTGTGAAATGGAGACAGTATTTAGCTTGATTAGTCATTGTGAGGGCTGAAAGAAGCTGGGTGAAGATGTGTATGTCAGCGGTCATATTTCTGAGGCTGGAACTTGAGCCAGACTGAGCTGAGCTTTGGAGGACAAGATAGGAAATTTGGGATTTTATTCTATTGATGATGGGGAATGATGTTCACTCACTCATAAATATTTTTATCCACCTCTCTTCCTTGGAAAGTTGATAGTGAATAAAACAAGGTCCTTATTTATACTTTTGGAGCTTAGAGTGCTTAGTGGGCAGCAGTCAACAATCACATAATCATGTAAGTCAATATATAAATTGATAGAATTTAAGAGAGGAGGCACTGAACATAGATTGGGGGTTGGGTTTGGGGAATATTTTCTTGACAAAGCAACACTTGAACTGAGGTATGGACGTGGGTATATGAAGGGGGTGGGGGATCACTCCAGAAAGAGAAAACAACATTTATAAATGTCTTCCTGAGATAAGAGGGAGCTTTACGCATTCATGAAATGGGCCAGGTGGTCAGAGTCCACGATGGAAGGAGGGAGCTGTATGACATCAGGCTGGACAGGTAGATTGGCCTAGACTAAGCAGGACCTTGTAAGACAATGTAAGAGTTTGGCTCTTTCTTTGATAGCAAGGGGGCACATTTGGAGGGTTGTAAGCTGCCCAATGGTAAGCTTCTATTTGCTTTTCCCCAGGATCTCTTTTGCTGCTGAGGATGGACAAGAGCAGGGCAGGTAGGGAAGTGAAGACCGGTGACTGCAGTCGTCCAGATGAGGGATGGGTGGTTATGGTTCTACCTGGAGCCATAACAGTAGGGTTAGAAGGAAGCAGATGGACTCAGCATGTGAAGGGGGTCAGATGGACAGTGCTGGAATAGACACTGGAGTGTTGGTGAAGGAGAGGAAGAGGAAGGCAGTGAGGGTGACTCCCAGGTTTCCTACTCATCAGAAGGACAGTGGCAGTGCTCACTGACACGTGAAAGATGGAGAGGTAGAGAGTGGCATCTGCTGGTCTTGTTGGGGTAGGCTTTTCTTGGGGGGACTGTCCTGTGGGAATGCATGGTCTCTCTGTACATGTCTCCCTTCTCCCTTCTAGTGTCCTCTGTAGTTCTGGGCTCCCAGGAGGGCACCTGGCAATGACATAAAAGTGTCAAGTGAGGGGACACCTCAGAAACCAACAATTCCGACAACTCCAGCCCCCTTGTTTTACAGAGAGACAAAGAGGTGTGTGATTGAAGGCTCCAGAATGAAGGAACCATGGGGCTGAGCCACCTCATTGCATCTGCTGCTGGGTGCCCCTTAACTAGAGGGACAGAATGGAACCACTAGTGCCCAACCCAACCTTTTCAAAACCTCTCACTACTCCTATACCTATTAAAGGCCTTCTTCTTCTTTTCTATTAATAGGTTTTATTTCGTAAGTTGTTAAAATTTTTATTTTATTTAAAAAATTTATTTATATCACTTTTTATTTTTTGATTATAGTTGACACACAATATATTACTTTCAGATATACACCCTAGTTATGAGACATTTATATGCCTTACTAAGTGATCATCCTGATAAATCTAGTGCCCAATCTGACACATACATAGTTATGACCCTATTGTTGACTGCATTCCCTTTGTTGCACTTTACATCCCCAGGACTGTTCTGTAGCTACCAATTTGTACTTTTAATCCCTTCACTTTTTCAACCATCCTCCCAACCCGCTTTTATCAGACAACCATCAGAATGTTCTCTGTATCTATGAGTTTGTTTCTGGTCTGCCTGGGTTTTTTTTAGATTCAATTGTTGATAGATATGTGTTTATTGCCATTATATTGTTCACATTATTATTTCTTCTTCTTCTGTCTTCTTCTTCTTCAACCCTTTTAACATTTCATGTAGTACTGGTTTGGCAGTGATGAAATCCTTTAGCTTTTTCTCATCTGGAAAACTCTTTATCTGTCCTTTGACTCTAAATGATAGCTTTGCTGGATAGAGTAATCTTGGTTGCAGGTCCTTGCTTTTCATCACTTTGAATATTTCTTATAAAGGCCTTTTCCTCTGGGCAAGCCCTCAGCCCTTGTGTTCAAGTTGGTTATGAAGATTGACAGAGTTAATACAGATTAAACACTTAGAAAGTGTGAGGTAGAGATAAAGCAGCATATAACTATTTTTGATATATTATAATCCAATATGGCCCTGTCGCAGATCCCCAGAATCCATTCACCTCTCTTTCCTTTTAATAATTTGTTTCAAACACTCTTTCTCACCAAGTTTAGTTGAGCACCTAGCTGCCCAGATAGACACTATATTTCCCATTTAACCTTGTAGCTAGATGTGGCCGTGTGACTAGGTTCAGGCCAATGGAGGGAGAGTGGCAGTAAAGTGAGTGCCATTCTCATTTCTAGTAAATGTCAGGCCATTTCCTAAATGACAGACTTGCCTTCCTTGGGCTCCATGTCCCCATTGTCTCCTGGCTCAGAAGTGGCAGCACCTGGGCCAGCTGCCTCGGACCAGGGCTTGAAGCCCCATGTTGAGGATTTTAGGGCTGACCCAGAAGCCTGGGTCACTGGGGACCAGGTACATCAGAGCTGCCCCTATTCTGCCCCTTGAGGCCCTGGGACACTCAGTATGGATCACTCAGGTGAAGGAGAAACAAACTGCTATCTTATTTAAGCTCCTGCAGTTTGGGGTCTTTTGGCAATATCAGCTTAATTGGAACCCCGACCGACAGGATAACCTACCTTTCCTACCTCTCTCCACGACTGCCTTTCACCTCCTCGCTACTCTAGCTACTCTGCTATTGCACTAATATTGCCATTTCTCCAACAACAGCTTTCCCCTCTCCAGGCCTTTACTCAGGCTGCTTCTATGGCTGGAACGCCCCTCCATCACACATAGGAATGTCCAGAAAGTGTTGCTTAGTCAAAAGCTTATAGACACTCAAATTATACAAGATTTGGTTTGAATCCTGGCTCTGGTACTTTGCAGTTTGTGACTTTGAGCAAATCCTTTCAATTTCCCGAATCTCAGTGTCCTCATCTGCAAAATGGGTCTGGCGATGCCTCTTTGTCTCACGGGACTGTTTGTGATGATTGGTGTGAAGAGTGTGCACAGTGCCTCGTCCTTGAACAAAGCTGGAGATTACTGTTACTATTGTCACCTTGCTGATGAGCCCCAGCTTGGATGTCATTCACTCCAGAGTCTTCCCACATTTTTCTGTGCCATAAATCCTGAGGTGCTTGCTGAACATACAGCTTCCCCCAGCTCATTTCCCAGCCCCTGACCTACAGACAGGACATGGGCTGTGCCTAATGACCGTATACTTAATAAGACCTCACAGTGATCCTCATCAGGGAATTTGGGGAAATGCCGATCCTGTTTGCTCAACTGGAAGCAGCTGCCTCTCTTTCCTTTGATCTAGCTGAGAACTTGTATTCTCCTGCTTAATCCTTTTCTACTCTGCATTATTATTATTTTTGTAAGGTACACGTCTTTATTTCCACTAATAAGAGCCAATGCTTCTAGAGCACTCATTAGGTGCCAGACATGATTCGAAGTACTTAATACATATGTTATCTTGCCTAATCCCTATCTACCCTTTCATCAGCTGCTGGTGAGGAAATTAATAGCACTACTCTATGTAGCGCCTTTAAAACGTTCTGGGCATGAAGCTAGGCCCCTCTCATACATTATCTCATCTGTTCCTCACAGCTGCCAGCCCTTCGGGGTAGGTATTAGGATCCCTCTTTTACTAGAGGAAGAGCTAGGTTCAGAGAGGCAAAGCAACTTGTCCAAGGATGCTCAGCCTGGGGGGGGGGAGAGAAAGAGGACATTTGGATAAATGTCCTGACTTCTGCAGGGTGGACATAGCTTCTCCAGCAAGCTGCTGCCACTCATGGTAACTTCACAGACCATCCTCACCCAAACAGACAATGCCTTTCTTCTTTCATTGTGGGCGGTGCAGACAGCTGCAGCCCCCATCTGTGCACCTGGGGAGAAGAAAGAAGGGGAGGGAGCCCCTACACACTCTCTGTGGATCAGCGTTGGATTCAGGGAAAAAAAACCCATTAGGGTGGCCTCCCTTGCAGGGTGTGAGGTCAGGATTGGCCCGCATTAGAAGTTAGGAATGCCTTTGGGGACTTGGGTGTACTTGGAAGTTCTTCACATGATCATAATTGTGTTTAGTTAAAGCATTTATTAATCAAATATTTACTGACCATATATAGAGATGAACGGATGCAGATTCTATCCTTAAGGAACAAGAGTTACACATCACCCCCTTTGCAGTTAAGAGAAGTGAGTAAAAGAAAAAATATGCCCCCCTGCCTCCCTCCCCTAAATTTCTCCATGCCACAGGGACCAGGCATTGTGCTCACACTTCAGACCAGTCATCATAAATAGCTCTATGCTCTGAACCCCATTTTATGTAACGACCTTGACCTTACTTCCACACTCCACCTCTTCTGTCTTAGGCCCCCAATTGAGGTTTGAGCCTTCACCTCTAACCCCCAGGGAACCAGCCCTCCTTTTGAGGGAGGCCAAACTGCTGTAGGACTAATCCATACCATCAATAAATGCAATCTAAATCCACCGGCATGTGCATACTGTGGAATTTAGGGAAATCATGATGTATATCATGATGATATATCATCTTGTCTAAGTGAACGGGCGCTGTGGAGTTCCCGAGCCCTTGGTGCCCATTATCTGACTGAACCGCCCAGTCTCTGCGAGAGGGATTAGGAGAGAGCCACTCAGAGAGGTTCTGTGCTTCTCCCAGCGCCTCTCGGGGTCTGGGAATTCGTTGCTCCTTTCGCTGGCCAAGCTGCTACTCTAATCAAATCACCCTTCAGATTTCTGTTTGCTTGACTGAAAACCCACATTTCTCATAGGAATATTTTCCACTGCCTTCAATCATCTCTGATGTCGGGGAGAAAGGCAGCTGTATTAAAGAATGATTCCATCAAATTCCAGAGCAAGAGTCTAGCAAGAGATGAAGTGTTTCTGGTTGAGAGCTCTTCCTTCTTCCGAGTCAGTGCCAAGTAGAAGAGGCTTCTTGTGTGGTAGTCAAGGAGGAGAAATCTCCTCAAGGAGAGACCTTCAGACTGAGCTCCAGACTGTGCTGGTAATTCGAGTCACCGGGTAGAACCATCGACTTCTCAGTAAGCAGCCCACTTTCAAGTCAAACGGATGGTAGGTGTGTTTGGAAATAGGTCTTTCCCGCAGCCAGATCCTGGGAGCCAAGCAGACACAACCGAATCAGTCAGCTCACCAACTTTACCTGTGTCATCTGCCAATCTGAGTGGCTCAGGATTAGGACCCGCCATACCTGATAGTCCAGGCGGCCAAAGAAAGTCTGGAGGGTACAGGTCATCCAGGGTGGCGACGTTAGCCATGTCAGGACACTTCAGGCCTGGGGCGGGGGAGGGCAACGCGGAGAGCTCCTGTTCTAATGCAGGCAGTTCACCCGCGCTGTGCTTCATCCACCTGATTGGCGGAGAGAGATGGTGGGGTGCGTCCCATGACCGACTCATGAAAACACCACAGAGACGCGAGGAGCTACCATACGACATCTCTTCCTCTTTTCTGTTTTCATCTCTTTATCATGGTTCTTCTGGTTCCCCCAGAAAGATGCAGCCTGGCTTTCTCCCTGACCCACCGCACTCTGCCGAGTGGGTCCTTCTGTGCTGTCCCGGTGCTCCGAGCATCTCCAGGACCTGAACGGGACCAGTTATCAGCAACAGACTCCGTCATAGTAGGCGAGGCTCTTAGAAATGATGGTGCGTCTCAGCATCTGGCGATAGAGTGTCCTTGTCTCGGGGTCCCAGAACCAAATTGGCATCTGTGATCCTGGTGTAATTATTCATAGCAGGCCCCTTCACTCTCAAACGTGTCCCAGTTGGGATCCTGAGTGACGGGTCACGGTACTGACAGGGACGTGTGGATGCGCAGAGGGGCGAGGCACCCGGCAGGTCAGCCTTGGCCTTGGCCTTGGCGTGGAGACCAGTGCTCTCCCTCCCAGCTGTATCTCTTAGGCGCCCCTTTCTTTACACCTTGCCTCATTCCAGGGAGGATGTGAGGCAATCGCTCCCCCCCAACAAAGTTTAATGCCTTGTTGTTACCATTTACCACCCTTGAATCATCGAGGTTTAGAGCTTCCCCCCATAAAACCAGCCGGGAAATGTGGTCTGCTTGCTTACATCAGGAACATACATTAATCCCAGCCTCTCTGGGGATTTTAAAAGTTTTTCCGGAGAAGTCATTGTTTATTCTGGAGCTTTACGAAGACTTCGGTGAGAAGCCGTAAGGCTCTGAGCCGGATTCTAGTTGCTGGAAGGTTTCTCACAGGCATCTGGAGTACCAATTAGGAGCACTGGAGAGGGACCAGGGTTCTCCTGGGTAAAGTCCCTGCCTGTCCATCTGTCAGGCATGTCACCAGGAGCCTGTTTCTTCCCTTCTCCGAGCCTCAGCTATGCCGTCTGCAAAATGGGGTGTCGACCAATACCTGACATTTATTAGTAGGTGCTTAGTTCTAGGTGTTAAGCGTTTATGAGAATACCTTTTTAAATTCTCCCAACAGCCCAGTAAGACAGATGCCATGAGGGAGGGCCCCCAGCTCACAGACAAGGAAATGGAGGCCCAGGCAACCTGCCGCAAGCCTCAGAGCAGGAAAGCGGCCGAGCTGAGATTTAACTCAGGCAGTGTTTTTCTACAGCCCCTGATGGTGATTGTTCCCTGCAGGGTTACTCTGACCACCAGCTGAAGTGACACCAGCAGGAGTCGTGACTAGTGCGACTGAGCACGTACCATGCCCCAGGCCCTGTGCCAGTCACTGCGTATGCGTTAACGTGTTCAGCCCTCACGCTCAGTCTGTGAGGCAACTTCCTTCTAGTGTGCAGAATGCACTCGGCATGGAGAAATTCCTTGGCTCTTGCCTTATGCTTTCAGTTTATGGAGGGGAGAACCGAGGCCCAGAACGGACAAGCGATCTAATTTCCCCAGACCATGCCGCAGGGAAGCAGAGCTGGGACGAGAAGCCAGGTCTTCACTCCACCTAGAGGGACACAGCTCTGTCAGGACTGGCTCAGAGTGGCTCCAGCAGAGACGGGTGGCCGCTCCTTGCAGCCTTCACTGGCTCCACCACCCCTCCTGTGCTGGCTGCATCACTACCCCTGCACCCTCCTCTCGGCTGCCCCCCCTGGCTGTCCATGGTTCGGGGACAGACCCCCCCACTTCCATGCCTCCGCTACAGTCCCCTCCGTACTCTCAGCCTGGAAAGTCATTCCTGCCGTGCTCACTCGGGAACCCTTGTTCTTCCTTCTGGGCTGAACAGGCCTGCCAAGCCTTTCCTGACACAGACTGCTCCTGCCTTCCCGCCCCAGGCAGGATGAACACCTCCTCTGTACAACTCTGTTGTACCAGTATCACCCGGCAAAGTGTGATTAAGCTGGATTTGAGTCTGGCTCCAGTCCACTGGGCAAGCCATTTCACTGCTCCGTGCCTCAGTTTTCCCATCCATATAAATCCCTTCCCCCTCTGGTGGTTATGAGGGTTACAGGAAACACTGTGTGAAGAGCCTGGAGCATAGTAAGTGCACAGTGAACAGGAAAAATGTTGCATTTGTCTCTGTCCATCTTATCAGATAGGGAACAGATAGGGAACACATTCTCTGCCTCAACACATTTGAGGCACAGATGTTGAGGCAGAGAATATGCCTTTCCCCATGGTCCTCAGTGTTTAATGTTATGCCGGCCTAGTCCGTGGTAGCCAGCACTAAAGGTCGAACATGAACTTGGTTTGCACCCAGAAGTGCCTGCATCTCAGCTGCTCACAGGGAGGGGAGAGAAGACCTGGGGCTGGTACAGAAAGTCTTTCCCAGGGGAAACCAGATAGATAGCATCCATTCATTTATTCATTATTCAATACATATTCATTGAGCATCTATCATTTGCCTGTTGGTAAACAGGAAAGAGAACATCCTACTCTCCATTAACTTATGGTCTGCTGAAAGAAGACAGACAGAACCGTTCATGTATCAGTCAGCTAAACCACCTCCAAAATTGAATGACTTAAAATGATGGCCCTTTGTTTAGCGTAAGGTTCTCCAGGTCAGCTGCGCAGGGCTGGTGTAGGCACATTTGGCTGGCCCCTGCGGTGCTTGTTTGTGCATCTGAGATGAGCCGGTTGGCTGGCTGGCAGCTGAGTGATATGAGATGGCATCACACATGTCTGGCAGTTCATTGCTGTTGGCTAGGGATTCGGGGCCACTGCTTCCTGTGTCTCTCAACCTCCAGCAGGCTAGGCTGGTGATCACATGGTCCCCACAGCTGCAAGGAAGAGCAGTTTCCAATGTACAGATACCATTCAAGTCTCTGTTTGCATCAGGTTTACTGTTGTCCTATTAGCCAAAGAAAGTCTCTCGGCCAAGCCCAGCACCCCTGTAGCAGGGCATACAGGGAAGGGAAGAATTTGTGTTCATTTTGCAATTGCACTGATGATGCCATCAAGGGTGTTCCCTAGAATTGGTCACTTCTCTCTCTCGTCACCACCACCTCCTCTGGGGCCCAGGATGTCATATTCTCTTGGCTGGATCCCTCTTTCCTCCCTGCTTTGATCCAGTCTATTCTCTACGCAGTGTCCAGAGGAGCATGTAGAAACCATAAACCTTACATATCACTCTTTGCCTCAGAACCCTTCGTTAGCTCCCTCTTGTTCTGAGGATAAAGACCCAGAGCCTTAGCTTGCCTGGAAGACCCCGTGTGACCTCACCCTGCCTGCATCAGCAAGCCTGTCCCCCGTTCCTTGCCACTCTCTGGGGACCCAGGAACAGTGACACTTCCTCTGGCCCCAAGGCTTTGCTCTTTCTATTCCTTCTTCCTGGATGACTTTGCTCCCCTCCTCACCTGGCTGACAGCCACTCATCATCCTTCAGGTGCCAGAATTAATGTCGTATCTTTGCAGAACGTCCTCTGCCCTCGACTGGGTCAGGTCCTAATTACATGCTTTCCTAGGACCGCACACTTTTCCTCTCGAGCAAGGGCTTCGGGTTATAATCGTAAATAGGAGTGGCTACTTGATCATGCCTGTCTCCTTCGCTAGACTTCAGGCTCCAGGGGAGCCACAGTGTCTGTTTTGTTTGCCATGGTATCTCTGGCACCTAGCATAGAATCCTGCACACAGTAGGTGCTCACTTAATGGCCAGTTCATGACGAACTCTTAAAGGGCACCTCACACATTGCCATTCTCCTCTCCCTCTCACCTCCTCTGTACTGGTGTGGAATTTGTCAGCAAAAGAGCCTAGAATTTGTCCTGAATTTTAAATAACATTTGATTCCAAAATGGGGAGATTTAGCAGACAAAGCTCTTTGCGCCATCCTTTTTTTTTCTTTTTTTAAACCAAGGCTGAGATACAGCTCACCCTCTGGGGACATTTCTACCCCCCTCTCTCCCCACAAAATGGGCGCTGTGAACTACTCTCTTGGAAATCTCATGAAAAGGGCAGGGTATTGGAATTTGAGACAAAGGGAAGAAAAATGAGCTGGCTTGAAAAGTCTGCCGGCATCGTAATGAGCGAGATTATTCTGGGAAATGCAGGCGTCTGCTGTAAAGGACCTAGTAAGAGGCAGTTTATAACCGGTGTTGGGTCAGACACACAGCCCACTCACGTACACACACAGTCATGCAGCCAGCCTCCCGTGCCGGCTGTGGTCCCACCCCTTGCTCCAGGTTGGGAAGGGGTCTCAGCATGGCTGGGGGTGGGGGGGGGGTGTCTCATCTGACTGCAGAAGGGGCCAAAGAGCCAGGTCCTGAGCTGAGGTTCCCTGGAGTCACCTGCTGCCAGAAAATTCAGGAATCAGGCTCTAGTTTTTCTGCTGCTCCATTGCTTCCAGTCCCTGGGTTGACCTTGTGGGTTATAGCGGTTATGCCCTAGTAGCTCAGGGGCATCAGTCCACTGGACTCAGCCTGGGGACCTGGGTGCAGGTTTTAGCTCTGCTGCCAACATGCTGTGTGCTCCTGGCATGCTTTTCTCCTCGCCTCCATTTATTCACCTTTAATAATACTTGTTATTTTAATTGAACTTACTTGCATATTAACTGTAGGTTGGTGTTGTGGACTGAATGTTTACATCCTACCAAAATTCCCGTGCTGAAGCCCTGACTCCTGGTATGGTTGTATTTGGAGGCAGGGTCTCTAAGGATGAAGTTAAGGGTATGTGAGGTCATGCAGTAGGGCCCTGATCAGATAGCAGTAGTGTCCTTATAAGAAGAGACATCAGAGAGCTTACTCTCTCCCTGTCATGGGAGGATACAGGGAGGAGGCAGCCATCTGCAGGCCAGGAAGAGAGCTCTCACCAGGGCGTGACCATGACCGTGCTGGCACCCTGATCTCAGACTTTGAGCATTCAGATCTGAGGGAAATTTCCATGTTCAAACCACCCGGGCTGTAGTGTCTTGTTATAGCAGCCTGAGCAGGCACATGCACCCAGGTACATGTGCTTTGAACATGCTTTATTCCCACGATGATTTTATACTGTAGACATTACTTTCACTTATAAACACAGTCACCGAAGCTCAGGGAACTTGAAGGACTTGTGCATGGTCTCAAGTAAGTGGGAGTGCCAAGATTCACACCCAGGGCTGTAGGTCTCCAACGCCAGAGCCCCCAGGTCCGGAGGGAGGCTTTGGGTCTACTTGTAAGAAGCCCTGACTCATCCCCTTGGTTCATCTCTAAATTCAAGCAGTGTCTGAAGGGAACCTTGTTTTCCTGGCCTGGAAATCAAGATTGGCCCACAGTGGATCACTGTGTTCTCTCTGTCCCACAGATAAGAAAACAGGGACGCAGAGAAGTGAAGTGACTTCCCTCCGGGTTTTGCAGGAGAGCCAGGGTCCAAACCCCTGCTGGGCTTCCACAAGCCCTCAGCACTTTCATCCACACACTGTGCTTTAACATTACGGTAGGGCTGAGCTAGGGGTTTTCTAAGATGCTGAGTGACGTGCAGGCGCCTGAGAGCACAATGAACTTGGGGGTCTGCCTGCAGGCCGGACTCTGCAGAGACTGCAGCCTCCTCAACTCCAGACTACTGTGAGGCAAGAGGGGAGGCACTCACCTAAGGAGCGCAGGGCGAGGGAGTGCCAAAATCCCAGTAATTACAATAAATGGAGTTTAATTCTTTATTTCTTTAAAGGTCAACATTAATGAAAAAAATATCCAGATTGTTGAAGACAGAATCAGACCCTGTACTTGGATAGCTTACCTCTTTCCCCTACCCCCAGCCCTGCCCTGCACAGGGGGAGGCCTGGACCTCTGGGGTCTGGCTGGTTAGCAGATTGTCATGGGTACCTGTGGTTTGTGCTGGCAGGGCAGCCCTTGTGGCTACCACCAGAGCAGAAACAGCCTGGCCAGAGGGGACTGGGCTCCCAGGTGGGCATCACTCAGACCACCATGGGGGGCGGGAATGGGGAGGAATCAGAAAACATGGAGCTTGGATACCAAATCTCACTCACACATTTCTTCTTTAGGGAAAAATGGGTAGATGGGCAAAGATGTCCAGCCTACAGACCTCCATGAACTGACAGGTAAATGCCCCATGCCCTCAAGGGGTCCAGTATAACATCTTAACATTTCGCTACTGGGAAAGTGGTAAATATGTTGAATTCACTGCCCAGAAAAAATACTCATCCATGAACACACACAATTTGCATGCAGGTTCAAGAAGTCCAAGGATACCCTGAACCCCATTAATGGAATTCTAGTAATCGCCATTTAAGGAGATTTGATGAAGTGCAACATGCACTGTATTTGTGCAAAGAAAACCAGAATTCACCAGTTGCACTGGGAGCTGGCTGCTGTGCTCTCTGCGCCTGGTAAATGGAGGTATTAGCAGTATGCCTACCTGGTGAAATATTGTGAGTCTCCGACAAGTTAGTGAACGTGGAGATACCTTGTAAGCTGCAAAGTGTTTTCTTCCTAGTGGTGGTGAGTTTGAATATCGTTCTCTCTGCTGGTCTTAAAAATCTGTCCTGGAAGGAGGGAAGTGGCTGCTTCTGGGATGGTTAGGAGGGATTGGGCCAGCCTGTCTCTGTTCCCCTTCACCAAGCACCTGGAGCCCCTTGGAGAGCCTTCTCACTCAAATGTGCACCGCTCTCCCTGCAGATCAGTCCCAGCAGCAGATAAAGAGCATCGAGTGACTGAGTGAGGCCACCAGTGAGCTCCCATGAGCGCGGTCTGCCTGTCTCTGGTGGAAGGGACTGGTAAACAGTGTGCACTTCTCTCACTCCTCAGCATTTAGCTGATTTCCATAATGAGCTCCATCCAGCCACGAGGCCCCCAAGTGCCCCCAGGCTTCTGAAGTGCACTGTGCTCTGTAAATCTGATTTATGGAGAGGTGAAGACCATTGTGTTAGTATCAATGCCCAGGGGCAGCACTTGGGGACACTGAAGTACCCAGGGTCTTGGCTGACTCTTGCGGTGGAGATGTGGGGGCTGGGTGCTGTCGCGGCTCCCCTTGGGCACAAGGGAGTGGAATTGAGGGACCTGCAGAGGTTGGCTGGCTTGTGTGGGTCATAGACTCTGACCACAGCCTGGACTCTAGCAACTTCTCTGCATTTTTTCAAGGGCAAATGACATAAAGGAGACAAAATGTCCTGATTACTCCATACAATTAACTGTAGAAGGGGCAAGCTCAGAAAGTAAGGCCAAAGAACATTTGTCCCAGACATTTACTTTCCCTTACATTCTCTTCCTTCCCTCCCCTTTCTCCTTCCCTCCCCTTTCCTTTTCCTTCCTTCCTTCCTTCCTTCCTTCTATTCCATTCAATTATTCAGCAAATATTTACGTAGGGTTTGCAATGCACCAGGCACTGTGGTATGTACTGAGGATAAGATGATGTGCCGTAACAGATCTGGACCCTGTTCCTGTAGAATTTACAGTCTGGTGGGAGGGGTGAAAATTAATAAAATCATCAAAAATAAAGGTAAAATTGCCACTTTGAGAAGAGCTGTAAAGAAGAGATACTTGATAATATGAGAGCCTCTGATAGGGGAGAATGACATGATTAGGGAACACTTCCCTGAAGAAGAAATGCTTGAGTTTTAAGATCTGAAGGAGTTATTAAATGGAGAGGGAAGAGGCTTCAGGCAGAGGGGCTGGCTTGAGTCAAGACCCTGTGGCTGGGAGGAAGAAGGTTAGTGTATTAGTCAGGTTAGGATAGCTTTTGCTGCAGTGACAAGGAGCCCCCAGAGATTAAGAGCTGTACATAATGAAGATTTATTTCTTACTTGTACTACACTTCCATCATTAGTTAGCATCAGAGGTCTGTTTCAAGTCATTCCCATTCAGGAGTCTAGGCTGACAGAACTTATGTCACCGGGAGCTTTGCAAGCTGCTGTGAAGGAGGGGGACCCGAAGTACTCGCTGAGCAGCACTGATGACCGTACAGCTGATGTGCCGGACAACTGGTCAACGTGACAGGCAGGACTGAAGGAATGAGGGGAAGTATGGCATGAGCTGACACTGCAGAGGCAGACAGGGGCTTGCAGGCCATTGTAACAATTTGGATAATTATACCAAGAACAACGGGCCACTTTTGAAATTTTGTGATCTTAATAAGGGGAAGCTACCAGTATTCTGATTTTACAGGTGAAGTTGACAGTAGCTAATCAGTGTACCTGCCCGGTACCAGGTACTCATTCTCCCTCCACCCATTTCAGTAACTGAGATGTTTAGTATTTTTGTCTCTGTTGAACAAGGAGGGGACTGAGATCTAGCAAAGGGAAACGGCTTGCTCAGAGTCACAGCTCTTCAGTGGCCAGTGCTCTTCCCACTCTGTCGTTCCAGACTGAGACAAAGTCAGCAACCTGAAGGCTACTGGGGCTGGAGGTCCTTAGAGGAAGAGCAGGCCTCAGACAGGACATAGCAAATGGCAGGCAAGGGGGACAGAGGGAGGGCTCACTGAGGACAACTGTGTGCCCTGCCTGCCTTGGTAACTGCTGCTTCCCCAGTCTTGGCACAGCAATAGCACTTAGATGACACTTTACCTGTTTGCCTGGGAAGACTGCAAGGGTGGAGGGAGAAAGAAGGGATGTTTGGATGACACTCTAGGTGGGCAGCCTCAGAGAAGTCGATTAGCAGATGGAAGCTTCCCAATCTCTGGATTAGTTTCCATGGACAGCATCTCCAGATGGGATGATGGGAGCTGGGAAGAAAGAGAGTTGGTCTGCATGCGAGGGGCAAGGGAAACCAGCTCGAACAGGCGTACAGTTTGGGGTGGCCCATGGGTGTGCTAGGTGTTCTTAAACATTAACTTGTTTACTCTGTGAGTGAAGACAGACCTCTAATCACTAGAAAGCCAGTATCAGATTTTGCATTTAGGATAGTTGCCGAATTACTAAATTCTTGCACCATTAAAAAGTCAAACTCAGGAGAGAGGAAACTTCTTCAGCCCTGCTCTCTGGGTCATGTTCAGCAGGATTCTTAATGCAAATGAGTCAACAATGTGTTCATCAGAGGGCTGCCGCGCACACACTCCTGGGGAGCCTGTATCTCTCCCGTCCCATTTTAGCTGCTGTTGATGGAATTATTGTTCCATAACACCCTTCTGCAATGCACACCTAGACAGCCTGCGTGATTTCCTGGCAGGAAAGTAACAACAAACTGTATCATTGGCATGCAGCCTCTTTGTTAGTTAACACGTTGCTTTAGGAGAGATGTCCTTCATGCTACTTGCCCCCGTTTTCATTGCCTGCCAAAGAAGCCTGAACTCATTCAGATGCCCTGGGCTGGGGGGGTGGGGGGTGGGGGGTGGGGGTGGGGGTAGGGCGGCGGGAAGCCAAAAGGGGGAGGAGAAAGGAGGGAGGTTTCACGATGGTCTTTTTTTCACTACTCACTTCACCCAGTGTATTAAGTCTTGCCAAATTTTTCCCAGGGTCACTAAGCCCAGGTCTCATAGCTCCTAGTAGCCAGGGTTACTCCAGTTTCTATCATTTTCCTCATTTATTTGTTTATTTGCTTATGTATTCATCCAGTTACACATTTATTCATTGTCTAGTATGTATCAAGCCCATGGCAAGGGCTGGGGTTTTCCTCTACAAAGTCCTTCTGTGTTCTTTGTATAGAGTCTTCTTTTCAAATGTGCTTTTTTACATGGTTTTGCTTAGCTCAGGAGCCTGCAGTGTCGCCTTCCTGTCCCCTGACCTTCAGGGCCCCCTGCAACCTGATCCCCCAGGAGTACCATCCTGTCCCCTGTTCAGCTGCTTCCTGCACTTTTGTGCACGCCAGGCCATTCCTGCCTCTGCATCTTTACTCACACACTTCCCCCCATACCCAGCTCACCACTGAAACCCTACCGGGCCTTTGAGACCTGAGTCAGTCTCCATCTCCTTCATAAGACTTTTCCACCCACCAGCCTTACTTTCCTTCCTGTGACCCCCAGCAGTGGGCATTTTTGCTTGTCACTATAGACTCAATTACTCTCTCCTGGAGTGTTAGTTTGATTTATTAACCAGAGGGAAGCACTTTGAGGTTGCAAACGGGACTACACTTTTTAAAAAATTTCATTTATTCACGGTGTGCTGGAAAGAACTCTGCTTTCAGAGCCTGAGGCTGTGGGTAGTATTTGGCTTTTTTACTTACCAGCTGGAGGGACCTTGGTAAGTTACAAAATCTTTTAGGGGCTGGTTTCTTCTTCTGGAAAACCAAAATAGTTAGTTACACTCATCTCAAGGCCTGTGGGGTCACCAGTGAGTTGGTTAAGAAATCCTGGGGCATTAATAGCTGTTTACCAAATGTCAGCTGTGCTGGAAGACAACTAAGTCCTCAACTTAATGTCATTGCAAGGTTTGGGGACTCTGAGTGAACTGGTGTATAATGAGACCAATTTCATCGTAAGTTAATTGATATAAATTAAGAGTTTAGTTTCCAAGGCATCTCATCTATGTTGTAAATAAATGGCATTGAGTGAGATGATGTTATTCAAGGACCGGCTGCACATTCTTACAATGAGTGCTTGCTCTACGACAGATTCTGAGCAGAGCCAGCCTCCAGTCTTGCCATCAGAAAACCAGCAGTCATCTGCGGGTGATGACACAGGCAAAAAGAAGAATAAATGAGATATTGAATAGGAAGTGCTTAGCATGGTGCATGTATCTATTAAGCGTTCAGTAAGTGGTGCTCTGATCGACTGATGTGCATTTATTCTCTCCTATTGCTTGGCATAAAGTGCGTGTGAAAAAGTATGGCTTGGTTATGACTCATAACTGGTTGCTCTGTAATCATACCATGGTGCTGACTTGGAGCTGATTTCAGAATATAAAGCCCGTTAGTGCAATATTTGCAGCTTTGTGCCTTTAATGGACAGAAACGGTGTGAGTGAGAGAAGAGGTTGCTAAGTAAAAATGCAATGCCTCCAAGGGGCGGGGGGGGGGGGAAGGACAAAGGAAGTGAGAGTGACTGACGGAAAGGTGCCCACGAGAATGAGGGAGCTGGAACCTTGTGCCCTAAGACCACGCTGTGGTGAGTTTTCTCTCCAGAGCTTCCTCCAGGCAGAATGGGCTGCCAAGGGTGAGGCGTCTGAATGTCCCTTACAGTGGGCACCAGGGTCCTGGGTGAGTTGTTTCCAGTGACCTGGAACCAGCCCCTGACTGCCAGGAGAAACCCATGCAGTAGACTGAGGAGCTCGTGAGTTCTGGAGTCTCTTCCCAGCTAGGTGGCCTTGACTGAGTCGCATCACCTCTGTGCATCTGGATCTCTCAGCTGTGGAATCAGGGCAAACTTGCTCACCCATGTGGTCACAAAGCTCACATGAGGTTTTGTGGACTGTAGATAAGACTGTGGATAAGCTAGCTGCTAGTATTTTTCACAAGGGGAGAAGAGAAGATAGTTGCAAATCATATTATCTGATAAGGGTTTAATGTTCAGAAAAATACAGGGGTGGGCAAAAGTAGGTTTATATCATATGAAATATAATGCAATAGCCAATAAATAGCACTACAGAATAAACTCTGTTTTTCATGTACTCACAACTGAAAACCTACTTTTGCCTACCCCTGTATAAAGAAATCCTAAAACTCAAGAACAAAAAGACAAAAAAATTTAAATGGCAAAAGACTTGAATAGACAGTTCTTCAAAGAAGATAAAGAGGTAGCCAATAAGCATATGGAAAGATGTTCAACATCATTAGCCAATAAGCATATGGAAAGATGTTCAACATCATTAGTCATTAGGAAAACACGAACCTCAACCACAGTGAGATAGCACTGCTCATCCACTAGCATGGCCCCAGATAGCATGTGGAGAAATTAGTACCTTGAACATGACTGGTGGGAATGTAAAATCATGCAGCCACCATGGGACATGGGTGTGCACACACAACCTGGACACTCATGTCCATAGCAGCATTCACTTGCCATAAAAGCCCAAAGAAGGAACCAATCCAAGTGCCCATCGATGGATGAATGCATGAGGAAAATGTGATACATGCGCACATTCCTATTCCCTCACAAATAGCCACGAAATTCTGCCATACACTACGACATATATGACCATTTTGCTAAGTGAAGGAAGCCAGATGCAAAAGGGCAAATATTGTATGGTTTCACTTATTTAAAATAATCTTCTACCCAGTAAACAATAAATAGTAGTTATTGGGATCCTCACTATTATATGAAACAACTTACAGTAAGCATCTGAGAGAGTGATAATCTACTGAAGTAGGCAGAGGAGATACTAATGATTGATCCAATGGGCAGTTAGTAGATTCTAGACACTAATCAGGACCTACTCTGTGCGAGACAGGAGTGGACACTGTGACAGTTAACAAACAAGGGGTCTGCAGGGGGCGGAGACAAGGAGAGTGGCTGCTTGTTGGGTATGGGTTTTTGCGGGGCGACCAAACGGTTCTGGAACTAGAGAGTGGAGATGGGTGCTCACTGTTGTGCATGCACTTAATGCCATTGGACTGTACACTTTAAATGGTTAAGATGCTAAATTTTATGTCATGCGTATCTTAACCACAATTAAACGCCGCCACCACCACCACCACCAATGGATCAGACAGGTTTCATGTTCTCAAGGAGCTTACAGAGGAAGAGAAAGCACTTTGGTTGTTACAGGGAGAACCCACATCAGGGTTGTGAGATTTCCTCAGTGTGGCTGCAGGCAGGAGGCCCAGGCACTTGGAATGACCTGCCCGGACCAGGACTAACAGTAGGTGAGGGAAGGATCAGCATCTCTTAGACTGAGGCTGCTCCTCTTTCCAGTGAAAAAGCTGGGAGTTTTCCTAAGAGATGAGCAGGTCTACAAGGAGAGCAGGAAGGAGGCTTGCTTTTCCTGCTCTGCATGGTCCCCAATTTGCACGGTAATAGAATTGATGTAGTGTGTGTGCCTGGAGGAGAGGGAGGCAGTGATGGGCTGCTTGGGTATAATTGTATATTTTGGAGTTTGTGGGAAGTATAGCATGAGGTTTTCTTCCCACCCTCATTTAATATTCCACAAACACTCACCACATAAACAACGTGTCTTTTCTCAACCCTTATTATCATTCCCAGAACCACTTGCAGGCTTTCAGAAACCCATTATTATAATTATAATCAAGAATCTTAGGACAGAGCCATTTGTGCCAAAAATACATTTACACTTGGAATTGTTTGCAGAGGAACAAGAGCGAGAGATGTCGTTTCATGGCTCTGCAATCTATTGGTAGGAACTTCTATGTCATTTAATTCCTCTTCCTCCAGTTAATTTGTTAACTCAGATTTTTGTTGTCAAATTCCTAACTAATATTTGCTTTTGTCTCTTTGTTTTTTTTTTTTTTTTACCCTCTTTGGGTCTTAATTTTCAGTGGCCTAAAAATACACTTATTATCTTCATCCTCCTGGTTTTTCCATCAGGGAAAGCCATGGGCAAGGGTACAATGGGGCTGATTTCAAAAGTGTCAGCAGGGCATCCCATACCCCCCCCCCCCCGCCCTGAAAAAAAACCCAACAACTTCCTTCCCCCTTGATGCTTTTATATCAGAACAAAGGCTTTCATTCCATAATTAGGGATAAATCAATGTAGAATAACTTTAATTCAGTTCACATTTATTTAGGCTTTTTTTTTTATCTGTAGGCACATAGAGATGAATCAAACGTAGCTCTTATCCTCAAAAAGAACATGGTTCATTACAGGACACAGACTGAGAATAAGTATCCCTGATGGGAGGCAGGATGTAATGAGAGCCACAGGAAATGGAAGAAACAAAGCAAAACACACACAGAAAATCGTGTGCTGTGGGAAGGAGAGGAGGGGAGGCACCGTAGGCTAGGTTTGATGGAAGAGAGAAGGCAGAAGGGGGCTCTTTTACTATCATTGTTGATTGGGGTGGCTAATATGTGGTCAGATCTCCCATTGATTCTTGGCACCGATGTTTTCCGCATGGTCACTGTAGGTGAATGAGATAACCAAAGCCTCAGTTTCCCCGCCTGCAGCATGGGGACTCAATGCCTCCTTCGTAGTTACAAATGTTGAGAGGTCCAGTTATCATTTGCCTCAAGTCTCATGAATCTCACAGCCAGTGAGAGTCCCACGGTCTCCTGGGTGCCGTAGGTCAAGTTCTCTGGGAAGCAGATTCTGAGACAAAGTTTAGCATGCAGGATGTGTGTCAGGGAGTGCCCTCAGGGTCAACAACACCGGAAGGAGGCAGGATTGGCTAGAGAGGAGCTGAGCTATGAAGTGGCCCCCGTGACAACCTCAGCTGACCCTGCAGCAAGCTCTGCAGCTAAAAGAGCTCTCAGAGATTTCCTATTAGGGCCCGAGTGGCTTGGCCTTTATCCTCCTTACTCTAGCCGTCAGTCACTGGATGGGGATGGCCAGGCAGGGCATGGCCTTGGACAAGGAGGCTGTGCAGAGGGGCAGTCCCTGCAGGGTCTGAGCTGCAGGCTGTCCCTGTCACTGGGCCAGCACACCCTTGTCTGGAGGGAGATCCCAGTAGGGCATCTCCAAGCCCAATGCACTGGTGGACTAGTATGCGCACTTTCATACAGTGGCACTTGCTTTTAGTTTTAGTTTGAAAAGTAAAATTACTTTCTCTGGCTGCTCTGATTCTTGGGCTCCTAGTTCCCTATCGAGTTTGCTTTAGCTGTTGCTTTTTTCACAAGATTTCACGAGAAATAAACATGTATTGAATATGCTGTAAGGTCAGTAAAACCAGGGGAGTCCAGGGGAAGGATCACATTGCAGAATGTGCCACCTTTTCCACAGCCGGCCCTTCCCTTCCCTTCTCCCTCTGTCTCATGCACAACCGTGTAGCAGACAACTTTTACTTCTGGTGCAGGCACTGCATCTGAGGATTTATCCTGAATGCAGTGTTCTTACATCCGCAGAATCTTGGGGCGTAAAATCTCTTCTGTTACACAGGTAAAGTTGTAAGCAGACAGCAGATATTAGTTAATATTATGATTTATTATAATGAACCAGGGGGTGGTCTCAGCCCCTGTTTCTGTTCCTTTTGGTCCCTTGGCCTTTTCCCTTCTCCAGGCTTCCAGTCAGTCATCAGTGTGCCCACAGTCTTCAGAGCCTGTGAACTACAGTCGGTGTGGTTTACAGTCGGTCGATTCAGTGAGATGTGCATTGGAGTTAGGTCCAGAGCAACTGGGTTGACTCTCCCTCTGCCGCCCCCCCTATTGTTCTGTTATGGTCTTGGCAGTTTCGGATTATTCGCTTTGAAAGGGGGATGACAATGTGCAGTATAGTTCTGAAGACTAAGTCACTAAAGTTATCATTCATTCATTGATTCACTCATTTATTCCTTGCTTTGCTCAACAGTTATCAAACAGCTCCCGGTGTCAGCACTGAGGACATGGTCATGACTGGGACAGGCACATTCCTGTCCCTGTGGAGTTCTCATGCAGCTGCAGCAGAAAGACAATAAGCAAGAAAGTTACTTATTGGCTGCAAGTTGCAAACAGCACTGTTAAAAAACCAGCAAAACTAGCCGGGGTACAACGGTAGAGAAAAACACACAAGCGGCATAGATGGTGGGGTCTGGAAAGGACTGTTGGAGGGGATATTTGTGCTGCTAGGGAACAGCATGGCAAAGACCATGTTGCCAAAATGGCAGCAGGCTGTTTCTCCTTCCAAGTGGCTACCCAGCTTTGTAGATACCTTCGTTACAGCTTGTCACCTATCGTAATGATCACATTGTAAAGGTAATTATTGACCATGAACTTTTCTTCTCCTCCAAGATTAGGAAATCTACTAAAGGCAGCCTAGGATGGTAGAAAAAAAATCATTTTTAAGTCAAATAGATCTGGTTCAAATACATTTCTATCATGTCTAAACCACATGGAATGAACTGAAGTTAAATGCTACCTACCTAACGAATGGGATCTATGAGGGTGAGATCACTTGAGTCTTTGTAAAAGCACATGCTAGGCACCTGAGATATGTAGACTGAGTCTGTTACTTTTAATCCTTAGTTCGTATCCCAGGTTTTTCGAGTGTAAACCTACCTCACGGGCTTGAGTGAGAATTAAGCGAGATGATGTTTATAACGATCACAATGGCTGCCACCTAGTAGGTGCTCAGCCAAACCGCCATGGAATGACCTGACTGGCGAGGCTGGTGGAGCTGGAGCCCTGGGGGATATTGCAAGGGTTGTTGGGAAGTTTGGGGGGAAGAGACTTTGTGGGAAAACACAAATGCAAGCTGTTCCTGTGTTTTATTAGTCTGTCACCCACGTCTTCCCTCTCGAAACACTTTGCAATCAAGAGTTTGGAGTGGACTATTTTCAGCCCTCAGCCTTCACCCTGAGCTGCACTAAGAGGAAAAGCTGATTAGGGAAGCTCGGCGGTGTGCACATAAGTCAGCGTCACCGATATCCATCCTCTGCAGGATTAGACTGTTCATTTTTCCCCTGGAAACATTACAATCATGTTTTTAATACCGCAGTGTCACTCTTTTGAGAATTCATTATGGCAAAGACCCTGAAATCTATGACTCCTCTTAGCCAGCTGAAAACTTCTTTCAAGACTTGGTTCAAAAATTCTTCTTTGCTAAGATGACTTTTCTGAGTTACTCCTCCCTCCCTGGCACCATCCTGCCACCCAGAGCCACTAACTACCCTAGTAGCTGGTAGCATGATAACTTGCATTTGACTGAATGTTCCCTCTTAGATCTTCTCTATAAATAAAAGATCCCTCGGTTTGGAATCAGACCTCCTGTCACTTCATCTCACTTTTTCATCAGGAGAAAATTGCGTGGCGATGATTGCGTAGAATAGTGAGTGTCAGTGTTCTCAGGGAACCGCTGAGCACTCCACACATTTGCCAGTATTTCATTTTCACGTGAGTGTGGCTGATCTTCCTGAATTATACTGTTGTATTCCTGAGGTCAGGGACAAGATATTCTGGCAGTGACCTTCCATGATCTTGTGAAATGTCCTTCTGCTCTGTGGGCCTCCGTTTCCCCGTTGGACGACTCTAATTTTGAATGATAGACATTTGCATATTCCTAGGCATCATCACTCTCAGCAATTCTTATTAGTAGGACTAAAGTGCCACTCTGGAATAGGATTTTTCTGCCTTAGGAGATACTGACATGTCTTGTCTCCTGATACACCCTGAGTAATGTTGTGGAGGGTGATCCCCTAGCACTAGCCTTCTTATTTGAGAGGTAAGTGTGAACTTGTCTGAGATGGATCCCTCACAGGCTGGCCTTTCAAAAGAAGAGTTGGCACAGTTCCCTGGAAACCACTTATAGCTCAGTGCCTAATCAATCAATTCAGGTCAGCCACAAGGGACTCCCAGTCACAACACGGGATGGACCGGTGCTCTTCCCGCCACAAATGCAGAACTGGCTAATGGGGCCCAGCCCACTTATACCAGCAAACAGATTGTACTCCCTTTAATCACTGAACTTCAAGACCCAACAGAAATATGCAAATCTAAACCACAATGAGTATCAGTTCACATCAGATAGGATGGCTGCCATCAAAACAAAACCACCCTGGCCAGGTAGCTCAGTTGGTTAGAGTGTCATCCCCACAGAACAAGGTTGTGGGTTTGATCCCCTGTCAGGGCACACGCAAGAATCAACAAATGAATGCATCAGTAAGTGGAACAACAAATCAATGTCTGTCTGTCTGTCTCTCTCCCATTCTCTCTCAAAGCAATAAACAAAAAAACTTTAAAAAACAAAAACAAAACAAAAGAATACTGGAAGCATTGATAAGGATGTGGAGAAACTGGAACCTTTGTATACTGTTGGTGGGAATGCAAAATGGTGCAGCTACTGTGGAAAACAGTGGAAGTTCCTTAAAAAATTAAAACAGAACTACCTTATGATGCTGCGATCCCACGTCTGGCTATTTACTGAAAAGAATTAAGGTTAAAGAAATATGAGCATTCTCAAGTTCACTGTGACACTAATCACAGTAGCTAAGATGTGCAAACAATGTAAATGTACACTGATGGATGAACAGATAAAAAATGTGGCTGATCCATACAATGGAATATTATCCAGCCTTAAAAGAATGAGCTTTTGCAATATGTGGCAACATGAATGAATCTGTGGACATTATGCTAAAAGAAATAAACCAGTCAGAGAAGGACAAATGCTGTGTGACTCCACTTGTACAAGGTGTCTGAACTAGTCCAACTCACAGAAGCAGAGGGTGGAATGGGGATTCTCTGGGGCTGGGGCGAGGAGGGGGGGGAGCTGCTAGTTGATGGGGATGGAATTTCAGCTCTGCCAGGTGACTGACTTCTAGAGACCCACTGCACAGCGTTGTGCCTGTTGATGACAGTGCTGTGCTGGGCACCGGGAAATCAGAAGAGGGTTGATCTCATTTTCAGCTCTTGAAATTCAAAACAAAATGGTTGGAAGTCTCTCCTCTGAGTGTGATGCCTGGCCCTGCCAGAGAGCTAACTGGGCATCATCCTACAGTGTAGTTTAAAGTAGGAGGCTGTCCATCTGCTGCAGCTCCTGACTCCATAACCTTTGCCTCAGTGGACAGTGTTCAGGTCTTGGATGGTCCTCTTTGTATGCATTGCAGATATCATTAAGCTCGATGTTCCCTGAGTAATGTACGTAAAAGGACACTCCAAACTCTTAAGATTAACTTTTGTGTCACTATTCATATTCCTTTAGGTCTGGAACCTGGTTCTAAATCTGCCATCCCTATGATTTTCCCTATCACCAAACTGAGAATAGCCCTTAATCATTCACTGTACTGATCTCCTATGGCCATTGTAGCCAGCCATCAGAGACGATATGCCTAAAAACAACAAAACTTATTCTTTTACAGAGCTGGAGGTTAGAAGTCTGAAATGGGTCTTTTGGGCTGAGGTTAAGGTGTTGGTAGAGCCATGAGCCTTCTGGAGGTTCTAAGGGTAGATCTGCGTCCTAGTCTTCCTAGACTTTCTAGAGGTCACCTGCATTCTTTCGCTCATGGACCCCCCCCCCCCTCCATCTTCAAAGTGTGGCCAGCTAACCTCTACTTCCACCGCTCTATTTCCTTTTCTAATTCTGGTTCTCTTGCTCTTCTCTTACGAGGGCATGTGATCACACTGCGTTTACCTGAATAATCCTGATAATCTCAAGACCCTTAGCTTAGTTGCATCTGCAAAGCCCCCTCTTTTTATGTCAGGTAACATGCACAGGCTCTGGGGTTCGGGGGGCCATCATTCATTCTTTGGGGGGCCATCGCTCGGTCTTCCACATTAGTCAGATGTCTAGTGAGCAGTCACTATATATCAGGCAACTGGGACATGATGGTCAATATGGTAAACATGGCTCTTGCCTTGAAGAGACTTATTATCTGCTGGGAAGGTGGAAGAGCAGTGGCAATGAAAGATTTTAAAAGGGAGAACAAAGAGAAATATTTTGGAACACATTAAGTAGAGAAGGGCTCCTTGATGCTGACTACTTGCCTAGGCTGAGTGGTGCCAGGCTGCCCTTCCCAGGTCTGTGTTCTGCATGCATGGAGAGCTGTCCACGAGCAAATGTGAAAAACTGCTGGTCAATTTGGGTTGCCATCTATTTTCCATATTTTCCAGTCTGCCAATAGGACGTTATGTCTATCTGCCAGACTAGACAGGCAATACTGGGTCTCCTATACATGCATGATACTGGGGGTTGAATCCTGGTTCAAGTTAGGGTCTGCTGTCATCCTGCTCCAGGAAATAGGGTCATGTCTAGTCTACTTCTAAGCCACAGCAGAGCTAAAATGAGATAACCAGTGCAGAATAGTTTGAAAAACTAGACATGTACTTCCAAGAGATCCTTGTCATCCATGTGACTGCGATAGGTCTCATTTCCACTTCCCACCTCATCATGGCCCCGTATCAGCTACTGTAAAGTCTGAGTTGCTTACCATAGCATTCAAGGTCCCTCATTCCCTCACCACCCCTACCTCCACACACACCTTCAACGTGAATAACAATAATGCATTAATGGCTTATTGCACCATAAAAGACCATGCTCTTCCATGTCTAGTACCTTTGTCCATGTTCCTTTCTTCCCCTTCGAACTGCACAATTTCCACCCCCAGCTCTTCTGTTTGGACTTGCCTAATAGACTCCAATGCATATTTCAAAACCCAAATCAGATTTCACTACCTTTAAGGAGTCTTCCCTGACCCTCCCAGATTCAGCCAAGCATGCCTTTGGAATGCCTGTCTGCCCTGAATGAGCTATTTTACTCCTGCTGCAGGACTGGTAATTTATGCATTTGTAAGTATTACTCTCCTACTTGACTATGAGCTTCCCAAAAGAAGGAGCCTGTATCTTACTCACTTTTGCATGTGCAGCACTGTCCCTTGCAGGGCTACCATGTGCGGAGGTTCAGTCCCCAAGGGGTGCTCGACCGTTCCGTAGACTGTGATGTGAATAATGGCCCTAGAATGTGTGACATGGTTGTTCTGGCCACACAGCAGATTTGCAGTACCTATTTGTTGAATGAGTGAATGAACAAATGAAATACTAGAACTATTGCTGATAAGCATCACATGCAATCCAAAAATGAACCTGTGTGTTTAAAGATGACAGTGATATAAACTCTTATCCCATAATCACAATAAAAAGTCAATGCTTTGTGGGTGTATGTGCCTTGCCTGTGTTGTCTCGCACCAGCTCCCAAGCAAACGCTCTTCCAGAAGGTGTGTCCATCTCTGCCGACACCGTTAGTGCAGACAGATAGGCACATAAAACAGTCTTGTCGGCCTCTGCTTCATTAGAAACTCAAGGAGAAGGGGAAAAAACCCATCAGCGTTTGCCACTCAGAGATTGCATCAAGAGAGGAAGGAATTTTAATTTGTTGCATTAGTGAGAGGTTATTAGAGTAGTGCAAGGTAAATATGAGTCTGGCTGTCACTGTGATGTAGGGTTTCCTCTGACTCACGGTGACATCCATGGAACATTTCACTTGAGTCCTCCTGAACTGGGATAAGCCACCAGCAGTAGAGAACCTGGAAGCTGACTCTCCCTTCTGACTTAGAAGCCTTGAAACAGATTTATTCATTTATTTAGTCACCTACTAAATATTCACGAGCACCTATGTAACTAACACTGCATTAGGTGGGCAGGGAGTTCAAAGATGACTAAAACCAAACCCTTGAGCTCAAGAAACTTGCAGTTCAGTTTCTTGAGTTCAGAAACTTGCACGAAGATACAGGCAGACACTTCGTTATTAAGTGACAAAATTTCAAGTGCTGGATGGTCACACTTGCTGGGCTCTCAGTCTGGGCCCCGTACAACATGCTGCACTTTGAGCATGTGAACTCTTTTTGTCTTTGAGAGAAGCCTGTGAGATGGGTGGTATTTCAGCATTGCAGGTAAGGAAATGGAGACCCAGAGAGGCTCAGTTCCTTGCTCAAGATCACACAGCTGCAGAGTAGCAGCAGAGGAATTTGCATCCAGGCCATCTGTCTCCAGAATCTGTGCCCTTAACCTTCCTATACACCCCTGGAATAGTGATCAATGCAGTTCATTGTGGGATTCATTCAGTCTGGAGAGTTGAGGACAGCTCCTCAGAGGTGGTGACGCTGGAGCCAGGGTTTAAAGATTAAGTTAGGGCCTCGAAGTGGACTTGGTGCATAGGGAACTATGCATACAACCAAAGGCACCAAAGCAGGTGTATGCAGGATTTGGTCACCAAGTAGCTGATGATACCATGACTGAAGCAAGAATTACAGCCAGAGCTGCCTTTTCATCCCAGTGCCACCCACCGTCACATGTAGGGAAGTCATTGCTAGTCGCACTCAGCACTCTTTCTAAGTAATGTCTGGGCAAAGAAGGAAAGATGCCCTTTACTAAAGGTCCATTGGTCATGTGGGAGTTAGCACCTCAGTGCCCTTTGCTCTTCCCACTCTAGGCTGATGTATGCTTGAGAGTGATTGGGAAAGGCTGAGGCTGGACAGGTTGGCCGACAGACTATGCCAGGTGCTAAGGGCCATGGGAAGACCTGGGGGCTTTGCCATGGAGGTGGTGGGGATTCAGGGAGGGTTTGCAGATGTTGAGAGGAGGCTGAATGTGTCCGTGGAGGGGCTAATGACTTCAACTGTTACCTCCACTCTGTCTCACTCCACCTTGAATTCTGTCAGGGGAAAATGCCAATGATCAACCATTCCCAATGGATAAGAGTCAGAGAAAGGGTGTCAGATCCTCGCTGATAAAGATTCAAAGTCATAAAAAGACCCCAGAGTTCAGTAATTATTGGCAAACTTGTTTGGGGAAGATTTTGGGTCAGTAGAACCATATTCCAGCCTGGTGCAGTGAGGGAGACAAAAACTGGGACAGAAGAATGAAGGGATAATCACTTCTTAAAATGGACTAAGGATATTTCATAAAGGATCTTTGGGAGTTTAGGGGAGTTTGCTTCTTCGTTGCTGGGATTGGAGTTGCCGTCTGCCTTCTTCAAACCATTGGCCCCTTGAGCCTGCCAATGTGCCTTATCCCCCCATTCATCAGAGTTTCTCCATCATGGAGGGAAAATGGGCTGCGAGTGAGGAGCAAGGCAATCTGGTCTTGACTCTCTTGCTTATGCCCTGTGTGACTGTAAAAATATCTTGCCCTCTGTGAGCTTCTGTTTCTGCATCTGTAGAATGAAGGGGCTACATTAAAGCACAGAGGCACAGTTATGGCGTTTGTGCTCCCACTCCACCCGTCAAGGCCTCAGCAGACAGTGTCGGGAGTCAGTCATAGCGTTCTTCACTCAGTGCACCTGGGGCTGGCCTCGGAGCCCTTCTCAACCCGGTGCTCCAAGATGCTGATCAGTGCCAGCATCCGATTCCACTTCTACGCACCAGAGTGGACTCGATGGTCGGAAAACTCCACTTCACTTCTGATGTTCTTGGATGCTCTGAAAGACTATTCATGGGCGCAGAGGAAGAATGTTCTGGAAAGATACGCTGGCACTAGATATTTTAGAAAGGCCTTGAATGCAAGTCAACGTCTCTGTTGTTTCAAGCAGAGCCACTACTCAGTATTCTCAAAGCAACACAGCAAATGACAGCCCAGTGGCTTCGCTTTAATCGGCCAGGGCACAAGAGGCCATGTTTCTATTACAAGGAGATCTATAAGGAATCACACCCATTAATGGTTCCCATTAAATTCAGGGCATGTGGGGGAAATTGTAGTTTGATTTAGTTTAGCAACACGAAGATATTGGCAAGATAATCACATAAAAGCGACACCTTTTATGGCTGGGCAATTTGATTTTATGTCAGCAGGTTTTAATTTCCCACATTTTTATGTTGGCATGTAGGTTCCCCCACCTAATATATACATTAGTGAGAGTTAAGGTTAAATAGATTGCTTTAACACACCCAGGGTTCAAACCTAATAATGATGATAAAATATAATGTCCCTTGTTATAGAATCCCTTTCCTATACTGAATCTGTCACCCCTCCCAAGTCACCCTCATGCCGAGGGGCCGTGGGCTGGTGGGGGGGCAAGTGGTGGGGCAGAGAAGGAAAAGACAGGGCTGCGCAGTCAGAGGCCCGAGGCTGAGCTGGGCTGACTGTGGTTAAGGTAGTCATTCTCCTGCCTGTGAAACGCCTAGTCTGTACGATGGAGACCGTGAGACCCATGTGCCAGGGCTCCTGCGGGGCGTCAGCGGGCCGATGCGTGGGCAGAGTGTGCGTCCTCCCTCGCCGAGGTGCAGCCTCCGTGCTGATGAATTCACACTCACTCCTGTGTACGGTGGGGAGGGCAGTGAAAGTGCGAGCCATCTCCTCAAATTAAATTTCTTATTTTGGAAGAAGTATGAAAGGGACATTATTTCTTCCTTGGAATGTAGTTTGAGAGGCCCTGGTGGCCTCCTGCCGTGGGTCAGGATATAGCATCTGGGCCAGGCCATCTGACCTCTCGCGGCTGCTGGAAGTTAGTGCCTCGGCAACAGAGACCGAGGCAGTGGAGTTATTTAATGAGCGTTGCTTTGGGACCCAAAGCAGGGAGGCCTATCGAACTATTCTCTTTTAATGCCCCTCCAGGTCCCAGGGACATTTAAGCTCTTAATTCATCTTCTTTATGCTTCTTCCTTTCCTTGATAAGTTTTTGAAAAGACTTTGAAAGAAAGACAGTTATTAGCTGGGCAGGATGTAGTTCGCAGGCCCTCCCTGTGCCCTTGTTGAAATTCTCTCCCAGAAAAGACTTGGTCTCTACTGGGGGCTGAATTGCTAGTGGTTATTTGATGCCCTTTTTGAAGAGAGTATGAGCTATCCCTTTAAATCCTTTTCTCTGACTTAGTTTGGCCCTATTTAAATATTCCAGACAGTTTCGAGTCTTAATAGTGATGAATAATATTAAGATTAGGGTTTAATAAGAGTGTAAAGAAAAGATTTCTCATTCTGATGGAGGTGGGCTATGGTGAAAATTGAACTGGTCTCAGGCCTCCCAGGCCACGCTGACCAGGACGGCCCCTCCCCTTGCTCAGTGTGGCCACTCTCTTCATCCAGATGCCAGGACAACTCTGATCCGTGCACTCGTACTCTTCGTAGAGAAGAACCTCTACCCTGCTGAGTCCCAGGCCACTGTCTCATCTCTCTCAAGTACTGTTAAGCTGGGGGACAGGGAGGTCCTCCTGAGTCCCCCTGCACGAACCTCATCTGGCCACACCCTCTCCTGAAGCCCTTTGTTGGGGTTTGGGGCTTGTACCCAGAGCATGGTAGACACTATGAATCTCTGTAAGACAGAAAACTGTACTTGAACAAGAATTAAAAAAAAATCTCTGTCCCAGCCAGACCCACTCCCCCTACAAGGGGTCTGGGTGAGGTGTAGTACAGTCAACAATGGTGAAGAGAAAGCAAAATTTAAATCCTGGTATGTTGAGCTCCCTCTAAGCCTGGAAAGATTTGCATACCTGGGCCTGGCCATATGCAAGAAGAGGAAACAAATGAAGAGGCAAGCCCCGAGCTCCAGACAGAAAGGTCTAGAGGAAGGTGAGCCGATTTGTGTCTACAGGACCAGGGATGCATTTCCGGCTCAGTGGGCCGTGGAGCTGGAGAGCTGCCCGACCACATCCAGTCAAATGGGCATGGCTGCAGTCCCATAAGACTTTACTTATGGACTCTGAAATTTAAATTTCATGTGTTAGAAATACTATTCTTTCTCTCCCCCCCCCCGCCCCCAGCCATTCAAAAACATAAAAACTACCCTCAGAAGGCTGGACTTGGACTGTTCAGTATAATTTGCAGACGCCCGCTCTGGACCTCTTTAACGTAGAGTTACCCCATCTGCTGGTGAATGTGGCCCAATCATTGTCCTGAAATATGAATAATTCAATTAGGTACTAGTCCTCTCTGAGGTTTGGGGGCTGGTGTGGGGGATGCTTAGTGGGACACTAGATGTCTTTGATCTGGTCTTTAGTCACTTTTCAGTGAGGTTCCTGCTCCTTCTTAATACCTCGTGTAAGTCCCTTCTATTTGGACCTAGACTTTGTCCCCTTGACATTTAACCTAGATGACAACAGCTGCTTTTTGCTGGTCCTTCCCTGTCTTTCTCTCTGTGTTCCCACAGCCTGCGGCCTCCTGAACAAGGTGTTCCTTGGGATACTTCCTTTCTCCAGCATCTGTAAAGATTCCCCAGGCGGTTGTGGATCAAGCATTAGTCCTCATTCTGTCTTTCAGGAATCTCATGCATGAAGACCCACCTTGTCCACCCAACTCTGCCCCTCATAGCTCCTGAGAACAAATCCGTCATTGCTATCTGGTCAGTCTCCCTGACCCAGGCCACCCGTGACCCTTCTTGCCCCTGCAGCTTTGCACACGCAATTCCCACAGCCTTCAGTGCTCTCCCCTTCCTCCTGCCCTTCCTTTCAGTCTGGGCTCCTCATGGGAGATTTTTTGACCACTAGGTCTCTGGCTTGGTCTTTCCACTTCTCTGCTCTCCCCCCCACCCCCTGCGCTGGTGTCTTTGTTAGATGACCACACCTTTGCTTTCATTCATCCACTGCTTACTGGGCACGACTCTGAGCGAAGCATTATGCCAACTCTCTAAACAAGACAAAATATGTCTTCTTCTTTCCAGGGTCCTGAAATGGTCCTATTTAAACCATGGTCCCATGGTTTAAAGAATATCTTTGTCCTGCCCACAGAGAAATCAATGGTCACGTTTTATGCTGCATTTGTACTCCTCATCCATGGTGCCTAGGGGACACTTGAACATATAGGAAGCATTAAATAAATACACATTAAATTGAATGGTTATTCTGTATGTACAAATATATGACTTCTCACTGAACTTAGGAAATAGCCTCCATGAGACCTTTTGTGATCTAGTCCTTGCTTACTTCTCTGGCCTCATCTCTCTTGCATCTCTCTTTCTCCACTCAGGGAGCCAGAACTTTCCCTAATTTCTTCTACTTGCCCCAGTTACTCTTTATTTCATGACTTCGCATATGCTGTTCCTTCTGTGTCTGATTCATCTGCCTAATTCCTGTAAGAGTGCTTTGTGAAGTTTTACCCTCATGACAATTACAGGACTTGAGCTGCCTCCAGGTCTCTTGGAGGTGCCTGTTTTTTACACTCCCTGCCCCCCCCCCCTTGGTTATAGCTGGAACAAGCACCCTGAGGAAGGGGCTTTGACTACCAGCTCACTCCTGTATCCTAATGGCTGGCGAGAGACCTGGTCCTTTTGTGGCTGATGCTGAATAAATTGATTTTCTTAATGGGATAAATTTGGAATTGAGAAGAATAGAGCAGAAGGGTTTTTTTTTTGCAACATTTCTTCTGGGGCCAGATGAAAGCATATTGAGTGTGAGTGCTATTAATCTGTGTGACTATGGGAGATACTCAAAAGGGGTAAATGGGGGATCGGGAGGAGAGAAGGGCCATAAAGCTGATGGCCACCTTGGAGGTAAAGAGTTTTGTAATTGGTCCTGAGGCTGACAAGGAACACACCAGGGTCGGGCCCAGCGTCTGGCATTTGTTTGCTTGGCAGAAGCTCAGTCAGGGCAGAAGGTCTGGCATGACCCAGGCTGCACAGGCCACTGTGCTCAGGCCAGGAATGACCGTGTCTGGGAGGTGGCAGAGTATTTCATGTATAATACACATGTAATAGGTTCAGGTAGATCTGGCTTATTTAGTTGAAGATAGGCTCACATTAATAATTCCAGGACCTTCTTTCAACTTAAGAATGCAAGTTATTACTTATCTCCAGGAGAACAGTGGGCCCATTAGGCAGAGTTCAGAAATAACTTTCCCTGCTCCACTCTGAGGCCGCTTTGGAAGATGGACTCCTGTATAGTGAGATGAAGGATGAATTCTGCAGGGGTAAGGTATCTCTAGACATTGCCTCCTGTGGCACCTGCTATTGGTCCCAAAAGGGTGCCCGTCTTTTCAGGTGTCGTCACAGCCCCCACCTCCTGGACAGCTCCCATTGCCACGCCTTGTGCATTTTTTGCACATTATCTCAAAACCTCGTGGGGCAGGAACTCTGATCAACTTCTCTTTGCAGTTGAGGAAACTAAGGCTCAGAGGGGCAAAGTCCAACCAACATCACGCTGCTTGTAGTGGTGGGGGCTCGATTTGAACTCAGGTCTGACCTCAGAGCCGCATCCAGCCCATACCACTCAGCCCTGAGGCTCTAGTTCGGGCAGATGGTTGTCTAGTGTCTTCTTACAACTTTCCTGTGGGGTCGCAAAGCAGAGACTTTGTTCATCAACCCCCTGGGTGGGAGTGGAGGTGAAGAGTTCACAGTGATTCGTGTAGCACAGATGGAGCCAGTGTGACAGTTTGAGAGGGAAAGGGAGACAAAATCCTTGTGAGGCCCAGGCAGGGAGAAAGAGCCAACTGGGCTGTAGAGACCAGAGATTTGGACATCTAGCTTCAGATGCAGGAATTCTGGATCCTTTCTTCTGACTGGGTCAGAGACCCTAAACAGATCATAGCTTCTTTGTAGCCTTAGGTTACCTACTTGGACTCCGGTATGGATCCCCAAGGCCTTTGACCCACCATGATGGTGGAATGCAGTATCATCACTGAATCCCTTCACAATTCCTTGTTTTAGTGGCTACACCTCCCAGGAGTCTTTGTACCAGTGACCTTGAATGCCATGGTCAAAAAAGGTTGGCCTTTTCCTAGAGCTCTAGGGGCATGTGTCTCAGGCTCAGCACTGCTGACATTTTGAGCCAGGTAATTCTTTATTGTGAGGGCTGTATTGTGCATTGTAAGATGTTTAGTAGCATCTGTGACACCTACACAGTAGATGTCAGTAGCACCCCTCCTTCTCACAACTGTGACAACTAAAAATGTCTACCAGTGGTGTCCAACCGGCAGCCCACGGGCCACATGTGACCTAGGATGGCTATGAATGCAGTCCAACACAAAATCACTAATTTACTTAAAACTTTTTTTTGCTCATCAGTTTTTCTTACTGTTTGTGTATTTAATGTGTGGCCCACAACAACTCTTCTCTTTCCAGAGTGGCCCAGAGACGCCCAAAAGTTGGAAACCTCTGATAGAGAGTGCCGAGTACCTCCTTTGAGGAGAGGATCACTTCATGCTGAGAACTGCTGCTCTAGGGAGCCAATAGGCATTCTCTTCAAATCCAAAGACTGTGATTTCCCAGGTCATTTATTCACCCCCTCTCCCCTCATTGGCAATAAGAAAGCTGTCCTGCCCAAAGACTCTGCCACCTCGTAGCCTACTTACCCACCATTCTCATGTCTCCTAAGCTTGAACCACACTCAAAAGGTACTTGAATCATCCCCATTCCTTCAGACCTCTGTACCTTTGTACTTGCTGTTACCTTCATTTTCTCCTTTTCCCCCTTACAACTAGCAAGTTCTTATATAGCCTTCAGGATGCAGCTAATATTGTGCTCTCATTCCTACAGACATTTTGGTGCCTCTGAACGACTTTCTTGCCCTCTCTTCCCACTCACCTGTGAGCTCCCAGGGAAGAGAGACCACGTCGGACTCGGCTTTAATTTGGCACAGAGGTTGGCACGTAGAAGTCCCGTGGTGGTTATTTGTTGATTAAACAAATTAAAGGTCATCTAATTCAGCTGCTTTGAAGCCTTCTAAGCGAGAGCATCTTTTGTGTAGATGCACCTGTGTGGAGGTATAAATGAATGAAAACGGTAAAAGTAGGGTGCCCTGGTTAAACTGGGAGGTGTAGTCTAGGTGCTCCACTTCCCCTCCCACCACCACGCCCCTCCTCTGGCCCCAGTCTCACCGCCATGTTCCTCTAAGGACCAGTTTGGTTAAAAAACTACTAATCTGGTCCAGCCTTAATTTGATGCCTGGATTTTGGGGCAACTAGGTTCATGATTCTTGTGCTTGGCTGGTCACCAGACTCTCTGGGGACAGTGAAAGGTGCAGATTCACATACCCTGTAGTTAAACACTCTGATTCAATTGGTCTGTGGCTGGGCCTGAGAATATGTATGTTAAGTAATCTGAGCAGGTAACTCGACAACACAGTTTGATTTGGAGACTTGTCCATGTACACCTGTGGTGAGTTCTTCCTACAGCCCCTTCTTTCCGAAATTGCGCTGTTGGCTAGAATTTTTTTTTTTTTTTTTTTTTTTTTTTTTGCTGTTGAGGTGCTTTTAAGCTGTATACTTTTGAGCATCCTCCATGGTCCCCTTGGAATTCACATATCCTAGAAAATATTATCTGGTTGGTTGAACTTTGACTGTAGTAAGCAAGTTTAAAAAGGGAAGACTGGAAGGAACAGCAGGATGTCAATGGATGTTATTGTTGTTATCCTTCATATTGCCCTTGCCCCATCCAGGAAATGAAATGGGTTTTCGGACTTGGGACAGGTCTGTGAGCTTGGGAGAGGTGTCCATGTAAGGGAGAAGGGCCATATGGAAGGTGGCAGCTTGTCAGAAGCTCCAGCAACCTGCAAGGCCCCGTGTTTCTATCCAGGGTTGTGGTTTCATTTGGTATCTCAATTCACCCTGAGATCTGGGGAAACTGTTTCAGAGGGAAGAGGATCCAGGAAGAGAGAGATTTTAGTCAGTGTGATCCTGTACCCAGGTTACATCGTTGAAGAGTGAATGTTCATGTAGGAGAAAGGAAACCAGTGATTCGAGTTGGAAATAGAGTTCTAGTTCAGGTTCCAGCGGCATTAGCTCGCTGTGTGACCCTGGACGCATCACTTCACCTCTCTGAGCCTGTTTCCTCATCTGTAAACGGGGGATAACACACTTTCCTTCTGAACTCACAGGGAGCATCAGATGCAACTGTGGACACGAGCGCACTGGGGTCAACTCCAGTGTAACGCACAGATCGGTGGCAGCTCTTCCCCTGGGACTCAAAGGAGAGGCTCGTGATCATGCTGATTGCAATAGCTGCCACTTATTGAGCACTTTAATGTTTCAGATGCAGTACTCGTGTGTTACTTAGATTACGTATTTTATTAAATTATCCAGCAATCCCATGAGGGTCCTTGTTTCCATTTCACAGATAAGAAATAGAGACTTGGAGGGATTAAGTGACTCATCCAAGCTGGCAAGTAACAACTTTTGGATGGACTCTGAGGCTGCCTGGCTCTAAAGCTTGGATTCCTAAGCCCTACATGATACAAAGGTGGGTTGAAGGGTGGATGGATGAATCTGAATTTGAAGGAAGGAAAGAAGGTGGTTTCTGAAAGGGTCCCTTACCGCCTCTTGGCTTTCCTGCCCTTGTATCATTCCCTCCTCTTGATTGTGGGCTGCCCTAGTCCTTTGCTTTGAATGAATAGAACACAACAGAAATGACAGGCTATTTCTCCTCCCGAGATTAAGATACAAAGACTTTGGTATCTCTCTTGTTCTCTCACTTGTTTGCTCAGACTGAGCTAGTTACCCTGCTGTGAGGTGCCCTAGGAAGGGACCAATGTGGCAAAAACCAAATGAAACAAAACAAAAACTGAAGTCAGTCTCTGGCCGGCAGCCGGCAAGAGACAGAATTCTGCTAACCTTGTGAACCTGGGAAAGATCTCTCTTCGGCTAAACCTTGAGGCAAAATGAAATGCCAGATCTAGCTTAGTCAGGGGACCTAGCGATGGGTGGTGGGGTGGGTAGATGGGTGGATGAATGGATAGATGGAAGTAAGGAAGGAAGGAAAGAGGGAAAGAGGAGAGGGAGGAGGACAAAAGGAGGAAGGGAACGGGGGTGAAAAGGAGAGAAAGGAGAGAGAGAGGAGAGAGAGAAGCCATACACTGCTACCTGTAAGACATGGACAGGAGAATACATCCCCATGCATGAAAGTTCCATAGAAAGGACAAGGCAACCTATAATTTTAGATGAAATTCTTCACTAAGAAAAATAGATGTTGTAGGAATCCAGAGAAAGGCAGTATGTATCCAGGAAGCTAGTTAGAAATTCAGACTCCTAAGTCGGATGACATGGGTTTGAGTTCTGCGCTGCTTACATTTAGGTGTGTGTGCAGTGGGGCAGAGCTGGTTAGCTGTCTCCTGTGCACTTTCCTTCCTCCTCCATAATAGACTCCCAAGTGTTAGCTAGTGAATCATTATCTCTCACTGGGTAATGAATCACCCCAAAACTTAGTAGCTTAAAAAATCAACAGTTATTAACTAGTTTCATGGTTTCTGTGCATCAGGAACTTGGAAGCAGCTTGGCTGCATGTTTCTGGCTCAGGGTCTACCACAGCCATTAGATCAGCAGCCATCTGAAGGTTGACTCTCACTGGCAGGCTTGACATTTCCATGCCGGCTCACACACATGGCTGACAAGTTGAAGTTTAGCTCCTCTACATGTGGACATTTCCACAGGGCTGTGGGCGTGTCTCCATGGCCTCGTGTGAGCTCTCCTTCAAGGAGGTGGCCTATGAAAACAAGGCAGAAGCTGCAACACCTTTTGTGCCCTGTGCTGGAAGGCACACACTGTTACTTGTGCTGTAGTCTATTGGTCACACCAGCTCTGGTTCAGTGTAAGACAGCACTGCATAAGGCCATCTGGATCAGGAGCTGAGCATCCGTGTAAGTCACCTTGCAGGCTATCTCCCACAGCTGGACACAGGCTTCGCCAGAAGAAAGACAGAATTTCCCAACATCCTTTGATGTTGGGTGTGGCTATGTGACCACATTTTGGCCAATGGGAAGTGAGCTGAGGCAGCGTGCCAACCTTCTGAAACTTGTCCTCCAAGGGATGGGGTGTGCTGTCCTGCGAGCCTCATGGCTGAAGCTGAATTAGCCTTCTTGGACTGTGGAGCAGAAAATGTGTGTTGGAGACTTGGGAGCACCAGCTAGAGAGCGCTAGACTTGGTCACCACAGAGCCATTGAGAATACCCTGGGTGGCCTAGATGGGGAAAAGAGATATCAGCTTCATTTGCATGTAAGTCACTGTTACGTAGGGTTGGTATTACACACAAGCAAACATCATCCAAACAAAAATACTGGCAAGTTGCTTACTTACTCTAAACTTCAGTTTCCCCTTCTGTAAAATGGAGACAGTTGCATAGAGGTGTTGTGAGCAGTAATAATGCCATGTGTGGCGCAAAACTGGGCTCATAGAAAGCACTTCAGACACTTTTGAGTTGTTACCCCCATTTTACAGATGGTAAAACTGAACCAGGCCACAAAGCCAAATGCTTAAGCACATGTATTTCTTCACAACTTGTTCTAACTATGACAATGTAATGACTTGCTGTTTCAGTAAAGGGTGGAGGTAGCTGAGAGCAGGTGAGTTTGACGGTATATTTCAAAAAAGAAGCCCGAGTCTGGGACAGTGGGGAGGCTTCCACTACCTCTCTTGGAGAGAAAGCGGGATTAGATCCTTAGAAACAAAGGTTTCATGTCTTCCCTTGTGGAGGTCCCCTTACCAGCCCAGCGTCATAGTCCTGGCATGGTCAGAGGACTTTCTTCACGTCATTTCATTGTTGGGCCTGCCTCCCAAATGCCCTCCTAGGGCAGGACGTGGAGGAGGCACTGAAACAGCAACTTGGACGTGAGGCACTTTTGCCGTGACCCTTTTCCTGGGCTCATGAACAACCCTGAAATCAGTCTTTTTACCCTCTTTTGAACAATCAGGTGTACCTTTACATGGTAATTATTTACATAATGAAATCAGTGATTTGCTGATGGTCCAATGTGTTTGACAATGTTTCAGAGCCATCTGTTTCCTGATTGGACTTAATCTCCAGAAGATGATACCAAAATAGCCATCAAATAATACCCAAAAAATTCAAGCCATAAAAAATCCTCCACTCCCCTTCACTGTGTTCATAGATGTATATAAACACACATAACACAATTTATCTTACCATTTGTAATAGTTCCAGGCATTCCATGCATGTGACCTGATGACTTTCACCAGAGATTGGGGGCATCCTGGTGATGTAGTAAAAAGTTGGTCCCAGGAGGAGAGTGCAAGAACTTACTGTCTTTGTGGCCTGGGGCAGGTCATTTTTCTACTCTACTCTATGCCTCTACTCATGTGCACGTAACCCTGGTCCCCATCTGGTGCTCAGATGTCTTCTTCTTCAGATGATGTCCCCATCAGAGGAGCTATTCCATTGTCGGGTGACTTTTCTTACTAGTAAGTTTTCGAACTAGGGTCTGGAGACCTGGGTGAGGGCTGACTTTTGCTCTATGACCTTGAGTGACCCCCTTCCCTTCTGTGACCTGGGGTTTATTATTCTATAAAATGGGTGTAATGATATCCAATATTGATTATGTGACCTTGCCTTGCTGGTCAGGGTCCTGCAAGAGAGTATTTTGGACAGGAGAGAGAGGGGTAAAACCAAAATGTCTGGGTTGGGTCTCCCACTTTGCACTCATTAGCCATAAGCTCTTGAGAAAGTTACTTAGTCTCTCCCAGACTTGGTTTTGCCACCTAGAAAATGAGGTTTACGTTATAGTATCTTCCTCCTAGGAGTATGAGAGGTCTAAGTAAAAATGTCTGAAAAGTTCCTGGGTTGTACCAAGCTCCCAATTAAGATGATCCTTATTACAAGGTATTTGTAAGAGTTTCATGTGAAAATCTGCTTTGAAGGACTGTGAAAAATAAGGATTTTTAAAAGTTCCTTGAAGTATGTGATACTTGTACAGTAGTTTAGAAACATTGTCCTCTGGACTTGAAAAATTTTACCCACACTTTAGTGGTGAAAAACGAAACAAAGAGGATTCAGATGATGTATATAGGGAGTAGTTTTAGAAACTGTGTTTCTTTCTGGAAACTGAGAGATAGCTCTGAAGACTGCATTTTTTATTTTTGCCAGAAAATTATTGTCTTAGAGCTGCTTTGTTTTCAGCATTTAGTGAGAGCTCTTTCTTGAAAAGATTTCAGCTGTTTTTTGAGAGCAATAAATTATATCATCTTTCCCGTGCGCCTCCCTCCACTCTTTTGGAAAGAAGTATTTAATAACTCAATACATTTTTGAGCACCTACTATGTGCCGAGTGTTCTCCTAGGGACTGAGAACATAGCAGTGGATAAGATGGCCGAGGCCTCCTCCTCCACTTGTGTGGTGCACATCCCAATGAGAGCTGTACACGCATATGCACACATGTGCACCCCCCACCCCCATGATGTCCAGGAGTAAGTCAGGGCATGGGAGTAGAACGTGATGGTAGTTTCGTTTTCAGCACGGCAGTAAGGGAAGACGGTGAAAAGGTGCTTTTTGGGAGAAACTTGATTGAATCGAGGGGCTATCCATGTAGGTATCAGGGAGAATGGTGATCCAGGCTCAGGCCACAACAAATACAGTCCCCAAGTGGGTGCCTGCTTGTTCATTAGAGAACCTCAAGGCCAGTAGCTGGTGCTGAGCAAGGGGAAGGGTGGAAGGAAATGAGATCCCAGTGACAGCTGAGGACTGGGCGTGGAGCCATCATGAAGCCTTAGGACTTTGTTCTGCAGGGATGGCCCATGACATGGGAGGGAGGCATAGTTAGATTTAGGACTCACTGGGATGACTCCAGATCTTGTGTCAAGAATGGACAGTAAGGCTGAGATTAGAAGCAGAGACACCAGGAGGGAGCTCCTGTTGTCCATTCATGTAAGCAAGATATGGTGACCGATGTGGGAGTGATGCAGGTGGTGAACGTGAACACATTCAGTGGTCTCTGCCTGTGGATTGGTGGTGGGTGCTGAGAAAATGAGAGGACTCCAGGGTGACTTCCAGGCTTTCGACCTGAGGAATTGCAGGAAACAGATTGGTCACTGCTGAGCAAGAGGAAGCTAGGTGAGAAGAGCTATTAAAAATACTGTTTTAGGATGGGTCAAGGGTTCCATCTGGGATGTAATAAGTACATCTTAAATATGCAATGCAGATTCATCAGCACATAGATGATATTCAAGCTAAGGTCCTGGGTCTGATCTTATGTAGTAACTATGCTATATGCTACAATAGAGTTAAGAAAGGGTTCAAGGTCTTCCACCTGGGGCACTCTAACATTTAATGGTCTGGGGAGGAGACTGAAAAGGAGCAACCAGTAGTGTAGGAGGAAAACTTGGTAGCTGAGTACATGTACAGTGGAACCTCAGTTCTCAAATTCAGTCATTCTGGAAGGCTGTTCAAGAAGCAATTTGTTTGAAAACAGAATCATACTCATACTTGTACATTCTCTCCTTTGTCACCTGAGAGACGCTTGACTCATTACACAGGTATCATCATGAAAGACTTGTCAGGTTGAGAACCGAAGTTTTTTCTGACAACCGAGACATTTTTTCCACGAACAACTTGGTTGACGACTGAGTTGTTTGAGATGGGAGATGCTGGAGAACTGAGGTTTGACTGTATTTGATTCCCAGGGCTGCTGCAACAAAGTTGCTCCAACTGGGTGGCTTAAACCAACAGACGTTCATTCTTTCACAGCTCTGGAGACTAGAAGTCTGCAGCGAAGTGGTCTGCAGTGTTGCACAGTCCCTCTGCAGCTCCTAGGGCGGGATCCTTTCCTGCCCCTTATGGCTTCTGGTGGGAGCCGGCCATCCTTGGTGTTCCTTGGCTTGTGGCCACCTGACTGTGAACTCTGCTTCCATTTCCCCATAGCCTTCTTTGCTGGTCTGCCAGGTTTCTTTCTCCTTATAAAGACACCAGTCATTGGATCTAAGGTTCCCCCAATCTAGTTTGACCTCATCTTAACCTGACCCCATTTCTGATGAAGGTCGTATTCACAGGAACTGAGGGTTAGGACCTACAGCTCTCTCTTCAGGAGCATAATTCAACCCACAAAAGGGGACCCTACAGTCTCTGGCCAACTCCATATTTTGTGTCTTCCTGACAGTCACAGCAAATATTCAGATTTTAAATCTCCCTTCATTGGTCATTTTCTGGGTAATTCAACACTATACCATTGTTCAAATAGTAATTATGTGAAACCTTAAAAAAAGGGTTGACCTGAAAACAGTTTTCTGTAGTCAGTCCTGTGTTAAACATACATATGTTTTAAGTTGCAGGACTTTTCAGTGCCTTTGCTACATGAATAAGTTTTGGAAACCCCCAGGAATGGGTGTGGGGCACACAACATTCCCTTTAGTCCTAGAGCCATCAGGTCACAGGGCCTCTTAGGTTCAGACGGAGGGGAGAGCCTGGGCGATGGAATGTGGGATTCTATGGGGAGCTAAGATCTGAGGACTCAGGGGAGAGAGTCTTAGCAGGGACACACAAATAACCTTCAGTTCTCCTCCTCCGGAGATGCTCCTGTGCACATTGCACTGTCTATTGCAAATCACCATGTTCCACTATGCAGATGAAATCCTGTGGAAACAGAGCTGACATGAGGAGAGAGAGAGAGAGAGAGAGAGAGAGAGGAAAAGGAAGTTTAATCTACCTCAGACATCTGATTTCATTTTAACCTTCTCAGAAAAAAATGTTTCCTCTGTTATGTTTCCAGTGGATTTGACTTGATCCTATTATGCTTCGTACTCAATTTTTTTGCCAACTAATATTTGAATGTTGATCAGCGTCCACTGGGGGCCAAGCACATTATGTATATTATCCATTTTAATTCTTCCCATGTCCTGAAAGGCTTTCTTCCTTTTATAAATGAGGAAACTGAGGCTAAGACCATTGGAACAACTTGTTCAAGATCATGCAATTAGTAATGGCAACATTGGTGTTCAAGCCAAGGGCTGTCTCTCTTTAAAACCCATAATTTTCTACATGATTCTGAGTGGGGTTTTTTTTTGAAAGAGGGACAAGTGAAGTTAACCTAACAGGGGAAGCAAGTTTTTAATGATAACGTTCTTCACTAACAGTGATTGTGCTCTTACTGTTGGGCAGATGTTTCTGGTGAACACGGTTCTCCTATGAAGTGCGCCTTTCAATTACCACTCACAGATGAGAGGCAGGGACTGACTGTTAGTCCCTGCCCTGTAAGGGCTGTAGTTGGAATTAGAACCCAAGCCTGACTCCAGAGTGCAGAATTTCACTTCATTTGTTTTTGTTTTTTTATAAGTTTCCAGAGGGTCTTTCATTTGATGGCGGTGGCGAGCACTGAGTGTACATGGTGGTGGTTAGTTTGAGCACTGTGTTGAAAAAGACCCTGAAGCCCTATCTGGGCTCAGGGAGAGGGAAGGCTGCTGAGGATGGGTGACATCTGCCCCTTGGAGGGAGACCATGGTGTGTACGCTGTCCTTGTTATTGTGGCTTAGCTCCTCTACTGTTCTGAGGCACAGTTTGTCTGCTCCTGTCCCCTTTTTCTTTTTTCTCTAAATTGCCAAGTACGAGATGGATAGTGTGCAGAGTGAGGGCTAGGTGAGGGTCCTTACAAGAGTAGCATTGACTTAGGGGTGTGTTTGAATAGGGGATATGATCCAGGTAGGTTTCTGCGGTCCTTGTAATGCTACCAAACATCTCAACAGTGTGCCACCTTCTGAAGGACCTCTCACTTCCATTTGAGTTAGTTGATCCTCACAACGGGCTTGCAAGATAGATGGGATAGAGTGAATCATCCCATTTTACAGACGAGGAGACTGAGGTTCAAGGAGGCGCACTAAGTGCCTGGTGTCCTCACAGTTTCTAAGTAGCAGAAACAGGTTTGGATGCAGGCCCTCTGCCTTCAAACCCAGCAGTCTTGCTGCTGCACTCCCACTGCTCTTGGTTTGGTCTGGTCATTAACTGTAGGTATGATCAGGGTTGGGATAAGACCAGGAGAGAGGGGAAGTTAGCCCTCCAGGATGTGGTGGGCATGGCTGGGAAGGAGTAAAGTATGGAAACAAAATCATCTCCATACCTTTCCTTCTCTTTGCAGCCACTGATTCTTTCCTGTATTGAATTATAATCTGATGATAATCAATACTTAGGGGATGTGTACTGTGAACCAGGCGGTGTGCTAAGAAGTACCTTAACTTATGTCATTGAATCCTGAGAACAACCCTGCAAATTAGGCCCCACGCGGACCCTCCCTGCATTCTACAGATGACAGAACCGGGTCTCTGCGAGGTTTACTCTTTGCTGGGAAGCTCGGAGCTGGGATGGGCAGGCGGGGGAATCTGGAGGCTGCTCCCTTCGGCAGCTCCTCTGCTCTGCGAGCTCCGCCGTCAGACAAGCTGGGAACCTTGGACACCCTTTTGGTATATATTTTAAGATTTCAAAGCTGTTGTTTGCTCATAAACATCAGATCTGCTGCTGATGTAAGGCACAGCAGAGACTCACAGCTCGTCACAGAGCTGGCTGTACCAGGCCAGGCGGAGCGGCCAGGCAGTCACGAGCCTGCTGGAGACAGCAGCCCTGCCAGCTGATGGGGCCCAGCCTGGAGCCTCCCCTTCCCTTGTTCTGACTTCAGATGCTTTCTTCCCCCTCCAGGCTCTCTGTCTTTTCTCCAATACCCACATAAATCCTCAAATTTGTTGTTACCTTTCCTTGGATCTGTTTTTTTTCCTTTCTTTATATAATTTTAAATAGGAAAGAAACTGCTCTTTAAAATACAATTTAATACCCCATGGAGGGTTGTCTTGCCAATCAGGAAATGAAATATAATCACACCAGCCAAGGCTTTAAATTCAGCACTGTCTTCATATTTTGCCATTTGAGTCCTGAAATTTACACAGCCTCGTTCTCACTCTAATTGATTCTTCTAACCTGACCATGACTTTTACCGTCTGTGGTTAGAACACTCGACTGGCCTTATTCCTCAGGCATATATCACCTTTAAAGGGACCCACACTGTCAGGGAGTTTATGTCTCAAATTTAAGATTTTTAAAAATGGAACAAGAACTGCTGGGCAGTTTACAGAGCTTAATACGAATAATAAGACATTCAAACCCGAGGGTTTTTTCTCCTGAAAACTTTATCAAAGAAGGCATTAACATTTCCCTGTATTACGGGCACCCCAAATATAGCCAATTTGTTTCAGCACATGAAATGACTGATCTTGGACTTTTACGGTGTCAGTAAAACTTGTACCCTCAGAATCTGTCCTAACTTGAGTGATGGTACTGTTAGATTTGGGTTTGCAAATGGTGACCCTTGCCCTCTTTGTTAAAATAAGAAGAAATTGGCTAAGGCGATTGAAGCTCTAAGAGCATATGGTTAGTGTATTTTATCAGCTTCAGCAATCTTGCTGCTCAGACTGAACACTCTGCATTATATGGTGCCACTATGTATACGGATGTGACTGAAAACTGCAAGGGGACTTGAGTGTCTTCTGAGAGATGAGCCCCAGTCTCTAGTTGTCCTTCTGTCACTAAGTGTCACCCTTTGCTACATGAGGGGAACTTCTAATCTGGAGTCAAACCTCGACTAAAATCTATGGCCGATAGTATTATCCCCGTGTGGCAGACAAGCAAACCGTACCTTTTCATAGAGAAATTTAAGAAAGCCTCAAAGGACATGCAGCAAGGAAATGGGAAGATCGGGATTTGAGCACAGATCTGTCTGAGGCTCAGGTCTCTCCTTTCAGCCACTGTGTGCCTGGGTAGGAGTCACTTCCCAAATGGGCCTTGGTTTCCTTATAGTGGCAGAAGGGAGTTGACCTAGAAAATCTTAATGTTTCTCAAAAACTTAAAAGGACTTGGAGTCAGAAGACCTGCTCCTGAGATTCACAACCCTCTTACAAGTTCTGTGACCCTAGGCGAGTTGTTCAGTCCTTCCGAGCCTTAGCTTCGGTATCTATGAAATGGGCGTAAAATCTTCAACTAGAGGCCAGATTAAATAAGGAAAATAAGAGTACCGTACATAGGCATGGTCTGATTTTTATTCATTAAAGATGATGCAAGAGGACCTAACCTGAAACGAATACCATGTTAATCATGCGGTAGCTAGCTTGAAAATTCTCTCTCTCTCTCTCTCTCCTTACACTTAACAGCCAGGACACAGCCATTGGTGAACAAATATTGCAGAACAATGAAAAGCAAGGGCTTTAAAATGAGACAGACCTGCCTGCTCTATCAGGTACTAGCAACATTGTCTCAGGCAAGTGGCTAACCCTCTCTGAGGCTTCGTGTCCTCTGTGAATGAGAATCGTAGTGGAGCAACTCCATCTGGTGCATGTGAGAATTACATGCAATAATAACACCTGGAGGCACGTGGCCCAGGCCTTGTGCATAGAAGCAGACGCTCAGAGAAAACATGTAGCTTGGTGGCCCGCGGGGCACCCTGGACTACGACACAGAAAACCTGGCAGCTCTTCTAATGCTTTTGATGATTTTCTTCATGAAATGAAATAATCCACTTAACCTCCTAGGACTCCTTGATCTTGTGGCCTGCCCTGTCCCCTTCCCAGCTGGCAGCAAGGTTAAACCTGCATGACTTAAATCTTTCTGCAGGGAGGAACCGAAACAGGGCAGCTGGATGGAGCAGAGGACAGAAATTATTTAAATTTCAAATTCAGAGAGCATTCCTCACTCATTAATTCTTAGCTTCATCCAGTCCTATTTTCTATACCAAGTTCTTTCATGTGCCTAATTTCATTTGTCTATAGAGAACCCCATGAATTGCAAGACTGACATGGTGGACACCATTCAAGAGGCCAGAAGGCCGAGGCTCAGGGGAGGATGAATGTCTGGCCAGGAGAACAGATGACCAGTGTTGGAACCAGAGTGAAAATTCAGGCAGTCAACTATGTGTGTGCACTCATATAAGTAATTTTGTATATACACACAGTTACACATGTACATATATACACACATATGTATATATAATCAAGTATTCAGCTGCACACAAATACATTAATATACTGGTATATAGGTAATATATGTATATGTGTGTATATATAATATACAAACATGTACATACATGTGTGTCTGTGTGTGTATACAAAATTTCACTTTTCCCCCACTTGCTTACCATCAAATAACTGGTCCTCTCACTTTTAAAAGAGGGTGATTTGCTATTAGGGGCCTGTAATGTCACAGATGCTTGGAACCTGTGGAGGGGACACTCTGGAACAGTGCCTGGGATCTATAGCACACAGAAGATACACCTCTAAAATGCATACGCGTCCTGACCTTCCCATCTTTGTAGTTTCTATTCTGTAGTGGGCAGATAGTCGCCCTCCCTTGCAGAGTTGCCTGTGGAACCTACAAATACGTTGCCCTCTGCAGCGAAAGGATCTTGGCAGGTATGATTAAGGTAAAGGTCTTGAGATGGGAGGTTACCCTGGATTATCCATGTGGAGTCCATGTAATTACCAGTTCTTATAAGAGCGAGGCAGGACGGTGAGAGCCTGAGAGAGATACAGATGCTGCACTGCTGGCTTTGAGAGTGGAGGAAGGGGTCATCAGCCAAGGACTGCAGGCAACCTCTAGGAACTGGGAAACAGGAAGGAAATGGATTCTCTGCTGAAGCCTCCACGAGGAATGCAGCCTGACCGACACCTTGATCTTAGCCAGTAAGACCCGTATTGGACTTCTGATGATCAGAGCTGTAAGATATAACTGTCTTGGTTTAAGCAGTTAAGTTCCCAGTGATCTGCTACAGCAGCATCGGAAACTAATACACCATCACCATCTCTTACCTCGATCAAGAGATGCCTAGTCTCTCTGCTTCCACTCGTTACGACCTCCACCCACAAAATCTGTTCTCCGTGGAGCACAGCAGCCTGAGGGATCTTCCACACCTCAACTTGCTGGTGCTTCTTGTGTGCTCAAACCCCTGAACAGCTCTCTGTCATGCTTGGAGTAAAATCTAGTCCCCCTATGGTGGCCTCACATTTTCGGATGCAGCCTGAAGGGTAGTGGACTTGTCCCGTCACTCATGGGAAGTGAATGGGAAGAGCTGAGTTTCGAACCCCAAGATCTGGCCTGAGTTCCCCAAATCTGAGATACACAAGTGCATTCTTTGATCTGGAACCATTTCCCTAAGTGAAAGGAAGTGAAGAGTTTTACCAAAGAAATGTCATGGCAATTGCCACATCGTCTGAGGGTTTTGAAAGGAAGATTGGAAGGAACTGGAGAACCGCCTTTGGAACCTTCTCCTTCCTGCTCTCAGAATTTCCTGTACTCAGAGGCACACAAGGTGCTGTGAAATCGGTGACCTCGGGGAATTCTCCAAGTGTAACAAGGACCAGCTTAACAAACAACGTGCTCCCTTAATGCTTATGCAGTCAATAAATAAAGTAATAAAATATACAGTTATTCATATAGGGTTACAAATGCAAATGCATGCGGGACCAGACTGGAAACATATGGGCAGGAACTCAGGCCAAGTGATGCTAGATCTGATATTTTTCAAGAGAAAATAGAAATCTGGGATTTTATGTGAAAAATTCCCTGTTTCTAAGCATAGGCCATGGACTACGATGGTTCTTTTAACCCTGTGAAGACCAGGCAGGCCGTTGCTGTGGGTTGGGCCAGGCCTGTGGCTGCCTGCCTGCCTGTCTAGGACCACATCACTTCTCACACAACGGAGTTCTGGGGTCAGGCGTGGCCTCACTGCACTTAAATGCCTTTCTGCCCTTTGGACTTTGGTTGGAAAATGGGCATCTAGCAGAGCAGTCTAGAGGTGGGTGACAGCGATCTCAGGACATGTCCCTGGGTCAGCTCATGTCTGAGGAGTATGTCTCCCCCATACTTGGTGCTGAGAGAATAAGGGTGATGAGAGTGATGCTCTGCCCTATTTAGTTCAATTTCTACAGTACCTTCTAATGCTCTAGGATCGACATGATAATGCTCTTTCTTGGTCTCTGAGCTAAAAAAGACTGGCTTTTTGCATGCAAACAGTGGGCTCAGGAGGGTTGAGACGCTCACAGCTAACTGTAGAATTTGGTCTTTATTGACTGTGGATTTATAGAAATTAAGTGAATCTAAAAGTACATAGCCCTACCTTAGATGGCTGGTAATCCAGGTAGACTTCTTAGAGTAGGTGACTTATAAATGAAGAAATAATTGACATATAACATTATATTACTTTCAAGCATACAGCATAATGATACTATATTTGTACGTATGTATTGGAAAGTGGTAACCACCATGAATCTAGTTGACATCCATGAGTCCTAAATGATGATAGAGCAAGTTTTTTTTTTTTTCAAGGTAAAAGTGGATAAATGTGCTCCAGGAAGAGGAAGCCTCTTGAGGAAAGGTCTTTGCTCTAAGTGCCATGGACATAAAGTCTAGATAGGAAGAATGAAGGCACATTTGAGGAAATGGGATGATAAGATAGATGGTAAGATAATAAGTTGAGTTGAAATAGACAAGATAAGATAAGATGCCAAGCAGAGAAAATATTCAGAAGAGATTAGAGGGTGTGTCAGAATAAGAGTTACAGGCCCTCAAGCTAGTTTGTTGTCTTGTCTTTACACTGATCTTGCTTTGGCATTTCCTCAGGAAGCAGGGATGTTCTTAAGATTATTGGGAAGCAAAATATGGGGTGAATATTGGGAAGCAAAATATGTTGAGTAGGTTAATTCACTTGACAAGAACTTTTTGAGTATCTTCCATGTACTATTTATCTTCCTATTTCTGAAGGTAAGAGATGGACAAGATGTACTCATTATTCTGGAATATGTTTGACATTCAGACAGCAGATAGATTGTGAGTTTCATGAAGATACCTACCTCAGACACACAGTAAGGACTCCATAAATATGTTTAAATTTTTCAGCAGGAAATTATTGACAGCCTACTATGTACAAACAGGAGCAGGTCACTTCATTTCTCTCACCTCTCCTTCCTCATCTGATCACAGCTTGGAGTTGACACAAACATGTAACAAGATCCCATTTGGATAAAGTCTGGAACACATTTGATGGTTAGTACCTATTAATGCCTGTCTCTCAGCTTTTAAAAATTCCTTCCTGGAGGGTGGCTGTCCATTGAAACCAGTGACCATGCGCCCCTACTCCCCTCTGGGATCCTGAACATTTTACTCCAAGCCCTTTTATATTTCATGCTCTCCTACTTTGAAGGGAAAGCTGGATGGGAATGTCTGCTTGCCTCCTGTGGGTGATTGGTTTACACCCAAATCACAATATCTGATTATAAGTCTGTAAATGTCTTTGCTTGCAGAAAGATACCCATATTATTAATGGTCATAAAATTAAATTACCCGGTGCATTTCTATTCCGAAAGAAAAACTGATCCACATTCACCAGTCAGCCTGAATAATGCAGACGTATACACAGAAATGGGGGGAGAACACCCACGACGTTATTTATTCAGTTCCAAAACATTTGCCACACACCATATGGTGGGATTTTTTTTTTTCCTTTTCAAGCCCTTTTCACAGATGTAATTATAATTCTTTTCACCTTCTCCAGAGAGATCATCTTGAGTATTGTCAAGACTGTGAAACTTGAGACCTTCCTGGGAACCTCATTATTGTGGCACTCGGTCTCCTTCTCCTTTGCAAAGTTCAGCCACTGGCTCGTGGACAGTTGCTCTGAAGAGCATCTGGCCTGAGGTTTTCCCTGGGGACTGTTAATGATGGGTGAAGGTTAACCATTATCACCATCATTTTCCCATGTGCATCAGTAACTTGCCAGTAGGAAGGCAGTTCAGCTGGACTAGGGAGCTATACTATCAGCTTTAAACTTGCTCAGCCTCTCATTTCCTGGCTTCTTCATTGTCTTTGAGGTGTTGTCTGATTTCATTGGAATGCGGACATTAGCAATATTTCCACATTGCGTTCTTAGCATGAGGGACCCTAGCATCTACCTCTTATTTATGTCACATGTAACCGAGCAAGGGATTGAACATAAGCCAGCCATCTGCCAAGCACTTGTTAATTTTAATTTTCCTGGAATACAGGAGTATTAATAAGGGTTGATTCAGGTCAGCCTAGAAAGTGTATGAAGATATGGCCAGGCTTTCCTGAGACAGCAAAGACCTCCCTCCATTTATTAAACACTCACACTGTGTTAGACTTTGTACTGAGTGTTCTGTACCTGCTCTCCCTCATGCTTATAACCCCATGAGTGCTTAGTAGGTTCTATGGTTGACGCCATATGTGTTTTCTGTACCAGGCGTATAGTAGTAACAGTAGCCACAGTGACCTAGTATCCAACCCTCTGTATGTACACATGACACCTCACAATGACCCCCAACTCTCTGATAAAAAAAGTCATTCTTAGTGACCTTCCCTTTTGAAATGAGCTAAGACTCAGGAAGCATAAGGAATGTATGTGCAAGTTCCCACGACAAGCAAATATGCCTTCACCTACTTCTTACCCAGTTCACGATGCAAAAATACAGTGCGTCACACACCCTCTGAGATTTAAAACATGAAAAACCAACCTCTATTTATATCCTAGTTTCTATGGGGTGATGCATTCCGAGCTCTGAACATCTGAGTTACAAAGGAACTTTTGGCAACAGAACCTGTTTATGTGTTGAAGACTGTCTGTATCTTCCATATTGATAGGGTGCGTCTGGCAGGAACAAAAATCGTCTTGTGATTTACCAGATGGCAATTCAGTTTTCCAGCTGGACTGGGAATCCCAGAGGACCCAGGTCTTCCTGCAGGATTCCAGCAGTGCCACCTCTGCGCTTGGCTTCACCCCGAGACTCAGGCCACCTTGGACCCCTGGACTGGGGTCACAGCTCCCACAGAAGGAGGTAACCTAGGCTTGTGAGGTCCCATGCTTGACGTGCTCCTCTGGAACCACCAAAGGGACATTCTCTGCATCAGGGTAATCACAGCTATGTAACTCTTCCAAAGTTTCAGATTTACAAAACACCACGTTAAAAGGTGGAGAAAGTTTGTTCTATAAATTTCATCCAGGGGAGAGTGCACTCTGTGGTTTACAGCAGTTTTTTGATTGTTTGACTACAGCTTTCAGATGGATAAACACTTTCCATTGTAACCCAGTGCATGTCTGTAGGTGTATATGCATCTGTGCTTAGAATTGAAATTTATATGTGATACATCTAACACGTGTGTGTCTGTGTATAACTGAAATAAAAATTTCACAAAACAGTACGCTTATTGTGTGAGATTCACCCTTGTTTTCCTGTTCTCATCCATTCCAGTGCATTCCAGTCCATTAAAAAAGAATGCTGGATACAGCCCTCTAAATTGTTAGAGGGCTGCCGTTCCAAATCATTGTGCTGCCACTCAAAAATCAATATTTTAGTATGGGTTTCAGTTACAGACTTAGGCCTCCTCTCTTAGCCTCAACTGTAAAGGGACAGTTGAGAGGGTTTTACTGAGAAAAAAAAAACCCTGAGAGGGTTTTCTCAACTGTAAAGTGGACATCATACCACTACTTTTCTCATGTAAATGTTGTTACAATTAAATACGATAATGCTTGTCTGCAAGTCCTTAATTTCACCAGAGTCTGAGTTTGGGGCCAGAATCCAAACTTCTGGCACATGCCATTACTCTTGGCCACCTGGAACATGTGCTGCTTTTAGACACCACATTAATTTCTCAAGGTGGCCAGCGCACCTTCAAATGCATGGCTCCTTCGGCCTTTCCCAGCCTCTCTGGGACCCATTCACACAGGTTTCTGCTGAGAGTTTTCAAAATGTCAGCGCCCAGGGATACCACGTGTTTTTCCACCTGCCAGGTAGAGCAGCCAGTAGGCAGCTCCACTGGCCGGAGACTGAGACATGCAGATGCTCAAGTGGAAGGAAGAGGACCCCCGAAGGGCCTCACTAACTTCTAAGTCCACTAGGCAGCGTGGCCCTGGGAAGGTAAGAAGCAGACCAGCCCTACTGTGCCTCGTGATTCCAGTGACCTCCCACCTCTTTGCCTTTTTTTTAGGCTGTTCTTCCCATTTGAAAACCATCACTTCTTTTGCCATACCCTGAAATCTTCCCCAAATCTTAAAGCCTTTTTGTGATACCTACCCTGATCCCAGCTAGTGGGCACTTCATGGTACCTGGCATCTTTTGGGGAGCATTTGTCACTCTCTCCCTGTGTCAAGGATTAGAATATAAAATTGTTCTTTCCTACTAATATACAAGCCCCTTAGAGATCAAAATCCGAGTCTGCATTATCTTTGTGTCTTTCTTAGCACCTAGGAAAGTGGTATGTTTGTATAAGACACCAAAAAGTGGGCTGGGTGAATGAATGGGTGAAAAATAGGTGGGAGTGTGGGTAGGTGAATGCTCTAAGACTGCTTAGTATCACCAGGATAAACTATGGAGGGCGTATGTACAAGTGTGAGTGTGTGTATTTTCCACAGTTATATTTGTAAGCCAGAGAGAGGGGCTCACCCTTGGGTGTTCATGATTATTCCCTGGAGAGTTTATATAAAGTACTGGAATTCCACCACCAGAAATTCTGTTTAAATTGGTCTGGCCTAGGATGGAAGGAATGCATATATTTAACACTGTCTTTTAGTGATGCTAATGTGGAGCCATGGTTCAGAGCCACTGCTGTGAGCTATTTGATTAATTAGAAGACAGTACATGAAAGTGCTTAGTAGAGTAGCTGGTCCATGGTAATGCCCTTTAAATACCTATAAACACTCTCTCCTCCTTCCTCGGGAGTGTTGGGACTTTCTTTCATGCCATTTTCCGTTGTGCAGGGAGCGGAGCCCGTGGGACGAGTTACAGAGAGGGCAGCAGACGTTTCCGTGGCGAACGTGGTCTGGTCTCCAGTGAGCCGGTCTGGAGACCGAGTGCTGAATGCTCACAGAGCTCGGGCAGCATCACGGTAGACTGGACATTCGGGGCAGACTTTGCGAGTAAGGTCGGATGTGGGTTAGGCTTCAGTGAGAGTGGACAGACTTTGGCAAATTGTGAAAAGCAAGCTGAAGATCATTCTAGAAAAGGAACACAGCATTATCAAAGACAGGAAGATAGGGGAAGACTATTGTGTGTCTGGCACAGTGCTGAATACTTTATGTGCATGACCTTATTTAAGACTCACAGGAACTATTACTGTCCCCACTTTACACACCATGGAAGAAGATTCATAGAGGGCAAGCTCAAGGTCACATAGACAGTAAGTAGTAGTGCTGAGATTTGAGGCGGTTGTCTGTAATGGTGTGTGCTAAAAGAAATGGTCGGAAAGCACCATGTGCAGACAAGTCTACTGAGTAGGTGAACATGGAGAGGGAAGAAGAGGTAGCTAGATTAGAAAGGCATGTTTGGGCTAGAACGTGGACCCCAGTGTACCTCCAGATTTTGAACTTTACCTTGGGTGCCACAGGGAGTTGTAAAGTTTTGAGCAACACAATGAATGTAGCTAAAAGTACAGAGCATTGTAAGTTAGCAGGGTTGACAGAAGCCTTGGGGTCAGTTATTTAATCCACGACTGTCCTGATGAGAACATTGATTTTACTTTTCCTAAATTATTCTTGATGAGAATCAAATGCAACAATTCGGCCCTTCCTAGAAAAAGAGATTTGTAAGCATCAGCATGAGCCGGTGTAGCAATCTGCGTGCAGTGTTTTCTCCAGGGGGCAATCAGCAAGAACGTTTTGCTAAACATCTACTCCATACCAGACCCCGTGCTGTGAGCGTAGAGAGACAGGGCTCAGATGGACTCCCTGCCCCCTCCTCCCCCTCCCGTTGGTGAGGCCCTTAGAGATCAAGCCCGAATTGACTCATCAGAGGGTTCCATGATCTCTCCGCCATCTCTTCACGGAGCTGAAACTGAGCAGAATGACCTTGACATTCCCGAGTGAATCTTATTTTCCAAGCCACTTTCATCGGTTGTCCTGCTTTCCTTTGAACTACATCCAATTTATCACCTTTTCCCCCTTTCTGGAAACACAGGGCTTAATGTTGAACACAGCCATCCAATGAAGTCTTAACCACAGACAACGAGGGCAGAGTCATTGTCTGGCTTGTTTTACCTGTGAAATCTTACCAACAGGTAGATGAAGAGGGAGACCTGGCTGTCCTGCGGCTGCTCGGATGTTGTTTTGGAGCGGTACGGGCAGGAGTGGAGAGTAGACACTGAGATGCTGTCGGCTGCCTTCGCAAAACTGTTAATATTTTTTTGGCATGTTTCATTTGGGAGGGTTTAATATTCACTTATTTTACTACCTTGACATTTTCATAACCCTGGTAACAATTTTTTTTTATAAGTCAAGCTTTACTTAGGTACAGTGTAGCACTGCTGTTGAGATGAAAGCCATTCTCTGTTTAAGAGTTCTCAAGCTGGTGGATCTAAAGACATTCCCCGCATAATTGTGTACTTAGAATTCAGTGGTAGCGTAAAAGAGAGAGCGAGCTTCGTGTTCTGTCTGGAATTACCAAAAAAGACAATTTATTTTTAAGTGAACTGGGGGAGAGGGGGGAAAGAGACTGCGGCGGAAGATGTTGAGCTGAGTGACTGCAATACCATCTGGAGGCTTGGCTGCAACAGAAGAGCAACCCTGGAAGGAGCGGGCAATGGATCACCTAAGTCGAGGAGGGACCAGCGTGCTCTGGCAGGTGCAGTCTCCACCAGGGATATGAATTTGCGCAGAGTGAAGTGGGAGAGGGGGAGCTAATTTTCCCCTCGGCGGGGAAGGCAACGATTATTTAAATTAAAAAGAAATTGTGGTATAGTGTACACAACAAAATTTACCATTTTAATCATTTTAAGTGTACAGCTCAGTGGCATTAAATATATTCACATTATGTAACCGACATATCATCCATCTCCAGGATTTTTTTCATCTTCCCAAACTGAAACTCCATACCCCTTAAACAGTAACTCCTCATTCTTCCCCTGCCCGGCAAGCACATTCTCCAGAAGGCAGTTACTTTATTATTCTTTTATTAACATATAGTGTCCGTACAGTGGCAGGTGCTTTTTAAGGAAAAGGGGATTTCTTTCAGGGCTCAGTCACACCAGTTTTATGAAACATCTTCAGACCACTCCAACTTCACCGCCTCCCTCCAGCTTTGGCCGAGTCCTGTCTTATCTGCTGTGGCTGCAGGTCACCGTCCTATCCTGTCTGCCTACTAGCCTGGGAGCTCATTGACAGCGGAAGCCTCAAGGGCCCCCTCCACAGTGCTCAGAGCTGGATGAGCCCAGGGCTGGATGATTACAGCTCCCTCGTACTGTTTACCGTCTGCCCGTCACCATGGTCAATACTTTTCGCCTTTGTCTCTGGGATCCTCACAGCCACCCTGCAAGGGAGTCAACGCCAAACCTGTTTCAACAGAGGAAGAAACTGAGCACATGACCATGGAAGGAATTTTTTTTTCCAAGAGTGAGTAAAAGAAATAGGATTTCAGTAGAAGTTATTCTCTTTACCACTTTTCTGATACTTTTTCTTCCCCAAACTGGTCTTCATCAGCATCTGGTACAAGGGAGATGGAACTTGCAGACACAAGTGCCCCTGGGCGGTGGGGATCTACTTTCCTGCCAAGGCTGTGTTCCCAGAAAACCAGTTGTATATATAGGGTGCTATGGCAGCAGGTATTTCTTAAAACTGGAAACAGGTGGGTGAAGAGGGTGGCACGATTGCCGTGTGGTCTAATAAATTTGGGAACAGTGAGTTAAACACAGTTTAACAGAACTTTCCTCAGAGAACTTCTCAGAGGCTTTATTATTGATACAGTCTGCAAACTTCTTTTTCTTTTTCTTTTTTTTTGTGTGACAATCTTGTGAATCTGGTACTCTATAGAAAAACATTGGCAAATGCCAGGGGTGACAATCAAAGTATTTAACAATGGTTACAGCCTGGACATTGGCAAATCAGACTGGGTAAGAGCCCAAACAGAAAGAACAGGAGCCTACAACCAGTGGGGACACACCCATGAGTCCTGATGGAAAATGCTGTCTGAGTGGCGTCAGGACCCACCTTAACCAACTGAGGCTCTCAGGAGGTGGGCATTTCAGGGAGTGAGCAACCGAGCAGGCCAACTGCCCGGGGGGAAGAAGGGTGCCCATTTCCTGGGGAAGGCTTCCTGGGGATGTTCAGGATGTTGGATTGGACATGAGTTTTGTCCTTCTGATGTACCGCAGCCTAACCTATAAGTAAGAAGTTGGGAGGCCTCGAGTCTCCCAGTGGTGGCTGTCTGCTAGGTTCTGTTTTATTGTGAGTGGAGTCGGTGTAGCTCATCGGAAGGAGCACTGGGCAGGAGCTAGAGAGGCTGGGCTCTGCCTGGTATCTAGAGGCCAGTTTACATCCCTTGATGGGCCACAGTTGCCTGCTTTGTAGGATACACAGTGCCCAGGCGATCAGATTTTCTTCCTGCTCCAACATCTTATGATTCCATCTTCTGGGCAGCTCTTAATATTCTGATGTTCATTTTTAGTAAGTAAATCTACTTTCTGCCCCCCGCCCCCATCAAGTAAAGACAATGAATTTTTTGTTGTTGTTACCTGCCAGATGATGCTGGTACAAAGATAAAGGCCCCTGACTTTCAAATTCCATCTCTGTCTGATTTTCTTCCACGCTTGATGCCCTGCCAGGAGTGGAGAGGGGGAATGAATCTTTAATATTTATTAAAAGGCTCCAAATCTCAGCAATCTTCCCTCTTTAATCCTGTTAAATATTCTAAAGTTTTTTTTTATTTATTTAAACATGTTTGACTGTTCTAATCATGGGCTGACTTGCTTCCCTTGCTCTCTCAGCATCTTGTCTAGTGAGCTGGGTGGGAGGGATGAGGCTTTGGGGAGATACTTAATGCTTCTGCCAGTTCCATTTCTACTTTGTCCAGGTTGGAGCGGCCTAGCCCGGAACACCCACCACTGCCACTGATGCTCAGGAAATGCTCACAGAGGAATCCAAGCTATTTCCTTCAAGGCGGTTGTCACCACGTTGTCTGTAACGGTGCCACACTGGAGATCCACTTTCTTTCTAACACAAAGAACATGTTTTTAGTAAGTCAAAATGACCATTTTATGTAGTTGTTGAAACAATGAAAAAAGTTTTCCATCACTATTTAACCCTCCCCTACCCCCTGCAATCACCACACTGTTGTCCATGTCCCAGAGTCCTTGACATTTTAGTTCTGACCACGACACAGAATTTTATGGAAACGCTAGGGCTCTAATTACATAAACACCACAACTGCCTGTGCACAGGATTGAAGGGGAATTGTGGGCAGAGAAGCATGGTTGATTTATTAGCGTGGTGGGATTACTGATTTATGGATGATACTGTTTTTTTTCCTGTCAGTTTTGGTTATTTTAGTTGGCACATTGTTTATATAATATATAAGACATGGGAAATCGTGTTGTGTATAGTGGAATAAGCATTGACTTCAGAATCGGACAAATCCCTATGCAGATCCAGACCTTTGTTACTTCTGCATGTAGGATTTGGGCCAGACCTCTTATTCTCACAGAGGCCGGTGTGTGGAAGGCAAGTGCTTTTCTTCTCCTGAAGTCAAATACAATGAAATGAGGCTACTCTGTTATTTTAAACACATCTAGTATTATAGAAAGCCACAACAGAATCTGACCTTTGCTCTTTCCTGATAGTCTATACAGGGTGGGGTGAAAGTGGTAGGTTTATAGTTATGAGTATGTGAAACGCAGAGTTTATTCTTGTGGGATTGTGTAGTAATTATTAGAGTGTTTTCCATACAGACAGTGGTAAACCTGCTATTGTCCCACCCTGAATTTTAAATGTAACCTGTTCTAGACTTGGTTCGGAAATGTGAGAGCATCATAGTTGCAGGTTGGAATCCCAGCTCCTCCAGGTCCTACTCTGTGACCTTGGATGAGGGCACTGTCTTCAGTTTTCTCCTCTGTTGGGGTTTAGCCTGATTAGTATGCAACCTTCCTCTTTTTCTTGCCTGAGTTCAGAACCAACTAAGAGACACCTGAGTCAGAAAGATTGAGATCAGAATATTGCCTTCATTCCTTTAAAGCCGTTGGGAGAATGTGAAGAGGCTGCATAGCGAAATGGGCTTCCTCGTCCAGAATTTCTCCACTCGGCAGTGCGCAGCCCGGTCCAGCCGTGGGGGCTCCCTGCCTCGGAGAGGGCGGAGTCTAGCCTACCTGCAGGCTGTACATGCAGAGAGCAGCGGGACTTGCAGATCTAGTTCCCTCCTCCAAACATACCCTTGGAAATTCAGTGGGACTGTGCATTTATTTCTTTACTTATTAGAGTGTAGTTAGTACATGAGATCTGTCCAGAAAAAGTATAGCTATTCTTAATATGATGAGAATTGTTTGTGCAACAGCAATGTAACCTGGTATCCAAGGAGCATAGACTGGAATGCACATGCTTGAATAATCATGACTTCACTGTATTAGTCAGTGGGGGTGGTAGATGCCATTGAGTGAGCATGTGTACTGTGTGGCTGTCGCATTCAAAATGACTGAGCAAGTAGAGCAACAAATCTGCATCAAATTTGCATTAAGCTTGAATATTCCTCCACAGAAACTATTTGGATGATTCAGAAGGCAGCAGCTATGGGCAACTGGAGATTGGCAGCTTCATTGTGACAACATGCCTGCTCATGCATCATGTCTTGTGCAAAATTTTTTGGTGAAACATCAAATCACCTACGCAACTCACCTCTGCTGCAGCTCAGATTTGATGCCCTGTGACTTTTGACTTTTCCCAAAATTAAAATCACCTTTAAAAGGGAAGAGACTTCAGACTGTTGAAGAGATTCAGGAAAATATGACAGGGGAGCTGATGGCAATTGGGAGAACTGTGTGAGGACTCAAAGTGCCTATTTTGAAGGGGACTGAGATGTCATTGTCCTATGTACAGTGTGTCTTGTATCTTCTTCAATAAATGTCTCTATTTTCCATAGTATGGGGCTGGATACTTTCTGGAAAGACCTTGTACAATATTATATTAGTTGTAGTAATTTCAGGTGTGCAATATTATGATATTACATTTTCATATGCTACCATGTGACCAGCCCACTGAGATGGGAGATGGGTGAAAAAGGTGAAAGGGAATATAGACGATAATACTGTAAGTGCATGCTGTTCTAAGCAGTAGCTGGCCTATAATTAGGGCTCAACACATAGGGGCTGCTGCTGTCCACCAGCTTCTCCAGGTAAAAGGCTCTCCTGGATGTCTTTGTGGATGAATTGTGGGCCAGTGGGTCCGTCGGTGATGAGGAATGTGACATTGTTGTGTTAAAAGCATGGTTTCTGAAACCAGATGGTATGACTACGAATCCTGACTTCACTACTTCCTTGTTGCATGACCTTGGGCAATTTACTTAACCTCTGTATCTTAGTTCTTCACCTATAAAAAGGGGATAGGAGCGGTAATTACTCATGAGTTTTTATAACAATTTAAAAAGCTAGTACTTGTAAAGCACTTAGAACGGCCCCTGGCACATCATAAAAATGTTTGCTAAATTTAACTAAGTAATGAAAACCCAGACTATAGGGCCTCCCCACTTCACAACATCAGTGGATTTAGGGCACAGGGATGACATGCTGGATCCTCTCTATTAATAAGCATATTAGAGGGACTTCTCATCCCTCCTAAATCTTCCATCCCCTCACATTTTGTTGGGAAAAAAATAACTACAGGGCTGGCAATGGAAATGGAAATGATTCTGAGTTAAAGTATCTTCATTAAGACATGCAGAGTTTTAGACTTTGGGTCCATATCCTTCTTTCTCCCTCCTACCACCCTAAATTTCTTGGTTAAATTCCCAGCAAGATGAGGCCAAATTTATAATTTGGCCCTAACTGCAGCTCAGCAGGAGAACATGTTAATGAGTTCATTAATTAATTAGCTTACATTTGCATAGTACTTAAGTACTTGCAAAGCCCTTTCAGATTCATTATTTCGTTTTATGATCACAAAACCCCAGGGAGGAACAAGACGCAGGTTATCTAGATATTCAGGCAAAGAGACTGAACTTTTGTGAGGTTAACTAGTTGGCCCCAGACAACTAGTTCAGTGGCAGAGCTGGGATCAAATGGAACTCTCTGTAAAACTGGACGGAGTCTTATAGACCCTCTTTTAAATCCTAGCTTTGATTTCTATTACCTGTTTTAACCTAATCTAATCAAGTTACTCAGCCTCTGTGATCATTAGTTCCCTCATCTGTAAAACAAAGTTAAAAATAGGATCAATTGTGTAAGGACTAATATGAATATTAACCAAGATAACACACAGAAAACACACACTGTAACTGCTTACAGCCGTAAGGCTGTTATTATAAAAATGACAATAAGCATCCACTAAGTGTCACATGATATCTACGGAAGCATCACATGCAAAATACTTTGGGAGAAGGAAGCAGGAACAACTTGGGTCCATAGAGTTTTCAAAACTGAATTGACTATAGAAACACTTTTTTAACAGAATACCTTTTGCATCCCAACTTTAGGACATTTTTTTAATTTCATTTTTTGAAGATTTTATTTATTTACTTTTAGAAAGGGAAAAGGAGGGACAGAAAGAGAGGGCGAGAAACATCAATGTGTGGTTGCCTCTGATGTGCCCCTCACTGGGGGGCCTGGCCCACAATCCAGGCATGTGCCCTGGCTAGGAATTGAACTGGCAATCTTTTGGTTCACAGACTGGCATTCAATCCACTGAGCCACACCAGCCAGGGCCACTTTAGGACATTTTCATCAACCTAGTCTTCTAATAATCAGATCAGTCAGTTTTCTGGAGCTATAGAAGTAGTTGCTGCTAGAGCTCTGACTAGAATCCAAGTTCAGTGCCTGAATATTCTCATTTTTGTAAAAATATTCCAAGTTCTGAGTCTCCTGGCCTGAATCTCCATTATAAAAATGTATTTGGGAGAGTATCAGGACACACAAGAGCACAGCTACCTATCAGTTATGACTGTATGAGTCACTGGAGAGTTTTCTTCTCCCTAAGTAAGGGATCCTCACTGGGACTCTTGTTATAAAATGTCTTGAGGAGGGAGTGTTTTATTTCTCTCACCTGTTTCTTGTATTGTAGTTCCTGTTTTTTCCCTAAACAAATTATTCTTTCAAAGGATGGACTACTGATCTAATGTTTTTTTTTTTTTGAGTAATATGTTGTTTAATTGTATTTTAATAAAGTCTGTGGGAGGAACTCAATGAATAGTTTATGCAAACAAAGGTATAATAGGAAAATCACCACTTCGTTAATTTTGAGTATATGCAGTGGACACAACTTGGACATCAGTGGTGGGTCAGAGACAGGCTTAATGCTAACCAATCCCATTTCTTGGACATAGGAAAGACATTTCCCAATCTGCCCTGAAGTTGATTTGGGACCATGTGATTTGGTTTTGGCCAATAGGATGTGGGGTTGAAGTGACTGTACTCAACTTCCGGTCTTCATTCTAAAACATCCTGTGTAGTTTTCCTTTCCTTTTCTCCCCTCTGTGGGTGGCCATGAGGTCTTGTGTTGACCAGGGCCCTTCTGGGTGGAAATTCCTGAGTCAGTATTGGAGGAGAGCCACTAAGCACTACCCATCCTGTGCACAGTGTGGCTGAACAAGAAATGGACATTTGCAGTGTGAAACCATTGAGATTGTGGGATCTACTACTTACTTCACCTTAGTCTAGCCAATTCTGACTAATACAAATAGCATATAACTGACTTTAATTTTCCCTAATATAATTGATGCCCTATCAGTATTGCCTACTGGAAAGAAATACTTGTTCCTTAAACTATAAGCATCTGTGTAACTCCTCACAAAGAGAGTCTCACGTTTCTTCTCTCCTTTGAGCTTCCCAAAGGAAAATGGAAGACAGGGTTCGTAATGCTAAATTTATAGGGGCAGTAGGCGTGGTTAAAGATGATTGTTCAAAATGGGGAAGTCAGTGTCTCATCTGAATTTCAGACTCAGGCTTTCTGTTTCCAGCTACAGTGCTTACCACACACCCTCTGCGAACTGGAATGGACTTGGCATGATGGCAAAGCCAGCCCGGGACACCCAAATGGCTCGTCTTGAATGGCCTATAGTCTGACACTTGGAGGGATTTAACTATCAGAGTTTTAGAGCCAATGGCATTTCCACACTAAGAAAAACAAAATTATTCTAACCATTTTCTTATATTATTTCACTGTTCCTCCTACTTATACATTATTTTCCTCTCCTTTTGGTGTTATTACTCTGCAGATTATAGTATTTTTGTCTTGTTTAAGGAGTAGTATGTCAGTTATTACCTATTCTTTTCCTGGAAAATTCAAAGACCTCACAATACTTTACTTCCCTGCACTCACATCACATGTTTGTGCGATTTCATTGTGTTCTCATTTTATAAATACTAACTCTCGAAAACTATCATTGTTGTTACTGTTTTATACAATCAGTATCTATATAGACTTACCCCATATATTGTGTGCTTGGAAAGGTTCAACTGATACACTTTTCTTTCAGCCTGGAGTATATCTTTTAGTATTTGCTATAGTGGAGATCTAGTATTGATGAGTTATCTAAGTTTTGTTTGTCTCTGCATTTGTCTTTATTTTACTTATGTTTTTCCCAATATAGAATTTTAGATTGATAGTTATTTTGTTTTAGTCCTTGAAGATTTTCTGTATTCTTCTGGTTTCAGTTACTTCTGCTCAAAGGTCAGCTGTAATTCTTGTCGATGCTCCTTTGAAGATAATATGTCTTTTTGTCTTTTAGCTGCTTTTATCTTTTTTTTCTTTTTTCTTTGGATTATTTGTTTACATGTAGTTTCTTGTGTTTACGCTCATAGGGTTTGCAGGGCTTCTAGAATCTGTGGCTCGATATCATTCAACAGTTTGGATAGTTCTTGGTTAGTATTTCTTCAAATCCCATTTCTATCTATTCTCTCTTTCCTCCCATTCTAGTACTCCAAATGCATGTAATTTTTCAGACCTTTTCAAGATGTCTCATTGTGTCTTACTCTCTTTTCTATTGTTTTGTTTTATGTGTGCCTTCGGCTAGATATTTACTTTTGTTTTATCTTCCAGTTTAACAGTTCTTTCTTGTGGTCTCTCTGATCTTCTGTTAACTCATCTCTCGTGTTCTTAGAATTTCTGTTTGATTCTCTTTTATGGCTTCTTATCCTCCACATGATCCATCCTGGCATCAATTTTCTTAAACATACTGATTCTCTAGGGATGATTTGCCTTTGCTTCTAAAAGATAGTTAGATTAGGGGAAGAGTTAAAAATTGAGTCAGAGATTAAGCTAATTTGAAGCTGGGTTTCAGTCTTTTTACAGAGGTTTTTGCCTTTTTAATGGTTATTTTTAGAGCAGTGTTAGGTTCACAATAAAATTGAGAGTAAAGTGCAGAGATTTCCCATATACATCTTGCCCCCCACCCTTTACATGCAGTGATTCCTCCATGATCAATATCCCCCACCCGAGTAGTACATTTGTTACAATTGATGACTCTGTATTGACATATTATTGTCCACCAAAGACCACAAACTGTAGTAGAGTTTACTCTTGGTGCTGTATATTTTATAGGCTTGGACAAATGTATAATGACATGCATCTATTATTGTAGATTCATACTGAGTAATGTCATTGCCTTTAAGGCCTTCTTTAGTTCTTTTTTATCCTTGCTTTGGGATAGAGCCTTTCAAAAATTACAGGAGAAAACTCCTCCTTGACAGGCCCTGAACTCCAATTTTAATTGCTCCAGTCTTGTGAGATTGCTCTGTTAAGCTTCTTGGCCTCTAGACTACCACTTTATGATGAGCTTCGAAGGCACTCAGAGACGCCTTTGAATCATCAAATACCCCCAGGGGTAAGCAGCAACAAATGTCAGACTCACCTCTTGAGACATTCCTTCCCTTTGGAATTTCAGCCTTTCACATCTTGGTAGTTCTCAGATGTCTTCATAGTGATTATTGTTTTCATAATTGATCTAATTGATCTAACTTGTTGTTGTTCTCCATAGGATCATTGGTCTAAAACAAACTAGTTTAGACGATAAGGACAGGAGGCAAATTCCCCTTCTAAGCAGTTTCTGGCAAATCTTTAGATGTGTTTCATTTAGTCATTTTCTTTTTCAGAGTCTCTGGTTGCATTTAAATGTAAATGCATATCTTCACACAGAACTTGGCAGTTATGGCCCCAGAATAGAATTTCTGAGAATTGGTATAATTAAGGGAATATATCTGGTCCTTAAAACTATAAGAATATAACATGGGAAAGTAAAATGGATTTGGAACTAGAAGAGGGAGAATCATAAACTTGGTATTGGAGTCTTCTGCTAGCCACATCTGCCAGGTGTTCTTCCACCCTCCCTTGGAAAGCACGCCCCTCAAGGGGAGTCAGAGATGCCTTTTTATTTGGTAATGGAGTTGGAAACACGTATTAAGGAATACATCATACTAGAATTTAAAAGCATTCAGGATGGAGTAATGGGAAGGCAAGCTTTGCCTTGGTTGCGATGCCCCAGATAAAGAAATTAAAAAGTGTCAAGTGAACCAATTTTGTACAAACAAATGGAAGCACCACTTTTATAACAGTAGCAAATACTAAGGAAACAAAGCCTGGTCTACAGGGTCTGTGAGAACATCACCATTGGCTATATTTTCAACAACAATTTATATCCAGCATAGTGCCTGACACATGGTAGTTGCTCATCAAGTTTATTTATTTTTTATTTTTTTAGCAACGAACAGTAGTTGAGCCTTAGAGCCATAAAGCTGGAGCCAGAAAACTGTACATTACTAGTTTAACTCTCTTATTTTACAAATGAAGAAATGGTGATTTATATTTGTTGGGTATTGCCAAAAACATATTATAGTAGCAGACAAGAAAATGTAAAAAAAGCATTGTGACAGACTTTGTTACAAAGTTATAACTGTGAAAATAGGTGCACAATAGTACGGGCACATGAATACAGCAGGTTTTGGAGTGATACTATTTCATTCAACTTCATTTTATAACTTTGATGAGATTTTGTAGGAATATAACTCTTGTTTATAACATTAACCTATGGTATAATTGGTTTTGTTATGTATCATTTCACTTAAAGTTGCAGAACCTATCAATACTCTTAAGCGACGACTTACTGTATACAGAACCGGAAGTACACAGCCCTGAACATAATGTTACCTAAGAACCTGGGTGAAGGATGCTTGGGAGTTATTGAAGGAAACATTGAGTATATCATTCAGAGAATGGAGTGAGCTACATCCCATCATGTGTCCTCTGGTCCTGGGAAGGTTATAGGAAGAAACTCTTGCACATTTTTTTTTGTAGGAGGCTTCAGTATGGTGAGTAAAGCAATTTAGCACAGGCAAACCCTATTGTAGGGTTGTCTTCCATTATTTTGATAGAACCGTTTCTAGCTCTGCCTTTTGAGGGAGAACCATCTGCTATCTGTGTCTGGCTATTGCCATTTAAGTACATAGAAACCTGGACATGAAAGAGAACACTATATTTAAGTCAAATGTCAAATCTAGTATTTTGAAATGGAAGCCCCTGTTGCTGTCCGAGGTAATTATCAAAATGCGGATTGGAAAAAAGTAACTTCATTTTGGTCAATGTGCCCTATAAGTTCAGATCAGGGAGTGAGTTAGATTGACTTTCTCTTTTTCTCTATTAGATTCTCCACAGAGAAAAAGAAAATCCCTCATTTTTCATATGTAGTGAATGATTCTTTGCTGATGTTATCGGCCGACATCTCTGCGGCACCCTGGCTAATTTGGAGTAGATGTGTTTTGCAACAATTTAGAACATAGCTGGAGAATTAGCTATTCAGCAGGCCTACATTAAAATTAATTTGATAAAGTATACATTAACATCCTTGACTGTTCTCCGAGTATAGACTTTAATAGACCAGTGTATGGGGGGCTTGGCCAGTAAAATTAAAACCTCCCCCTGTGAGCTGGGGAGAGAAATTCACCATCTCACCCTTCTACACTGTGGGACGAAGCCTTTCGGCTACCGGCACAGTACATCAAATTTAAGAGTCTTTAAATATTAAATATCAGTGTGCACCCTGGAATGTAATAAACCCACTTTTCAAATAATGTTTCATTCCCCGACATCAAAATGTGTGAGGAGTTTTCTTTTAAATATACTGTAGGAGTTAATTAAGTTCACTCAAGTTTATTGCATGGATTTACTAAGCCTACACTGGGATATTTACGACCCACCCAGAATGCAACTCAGTGAAACTTTTGATATGTTGATAAGTGATAAGGATGTCATTTGAGGTTTATTTTTTAATAATAATTTAATTGTCATTGTAAAATGCCTCATAGTTAGGACAGATTAAATTGCCACTAAAGCCATTTCTAAAATTCATAACCTCTATAAATGTAAAGTGTTTGCTGCTGTGTCGTAAATAACAGCACTTGTTCCAGGAAAATGAGGTGCCTGCAATAAATTAAGAAAAGCAAAACATATAAATGTATTAGATTGCAACAATTTCTGGTTGCTGATGGGAACTCCGTTGAGTGGTGGGGGTGGGGGGGTGGATTCTTTTACCAAGCAAGGGTTACTTTTAATCTCAATAAATTTTGGATCCTGGAGGATTTCTACAGTGTTTTGTTTTTGTTTTTATTTTATTGGCACATTGGGAAGGCGCTGCCTCTCCCGACTGAGGAGTAGGAGGAGAATCCGGGAACTTTAGAAGAAATGACATCACTAGCAAGGTGACCTTGTCCAGATTGCATGGTCTTCTTGAGTTTCGTGTTTCTCATCTGCAAAATGGGGTTGTGTTTTCTAATTGTTTTGAGGTCAGAGAATCAAACTGGGTTTTCTCATGGGGTCCTTTCTGTTCCAATAGCCACTAGACTTGTCTGAATAGTCACCTCCCTTCAGAAGCATTTTCTGATTTCTCAAGTAGGATGGGACCTTCTCTCTCTTTCGTTCATCTAATGCCATTTATTGTGTGGTTCTAGAATATGCTCAGAGACTGGTTTTGCTTATCCAGGTAGGAGCCACTCAAGGTCAGAGTGTGTGCTGTCCACCTTTGTATCCCCTGAACTCAGCACACTGTGAGACATATAATAGATGCATAATAAATCTTAATGGGATAAATATATCAACATATCATTTGGTATATTTGAAAAAGAGTGTTTTCATAAACTTAAGGGAAATACAGAGCTTATATATATAAAAAATCTCTCTTAAATTCTCTAATTTCACTTTTTGACACATGGCAATTCAGTGTCAGGGGCAAGGCTGGCCTGCTATTAGAATGGGTTGTTTGTAGAAATAGCTGGGGTAGAAGACTGAAGAAAAGGACAGGGTGATTTATCAACAGATCTAGCAGCTGTCCTAAACATATTGAACTGATAAACAATGCAGCTGCTACAGAATTCACACAGAGAAGTAAACATGGAGGCCATATGTAATTCATTGACTGTGTTAATTACAAATTGGAAAAAAAATCTTAGAGGAAGCAGAAGGGTTTTCAGGAAACCGGTCATGGTCGGCGTGGATAAGTAGGTAGATTTGGTACTCACTCTGGCTAAGGTGATATTACATGGGCTGCTAGCTGCTCTCGAAAGAACTCCAGGGTTTTATATAATGGGAGAAAAGAACTAACACTGGGTTGAGAGAGAGAAGATTTGGATTTCGGTCCTGACTCGGCCACCTGTTTTTCTGTATGATCTTGAATGAATTACTTTTTCTCTCTGGGCCTCAGTTTCCTCACCTGTAAAATGAAGGAGATTGTGATGATCTCAGTGTTGGCTTCCATGACTCTCTGTGGATGGTCAGTGGTAGTCCCGAGATGAGTGGGGAACCATCAGGTCAGAAATGTCATGAGCTTCGATGTCCATCTCTGGGAAGGTGAAATGTGAGGTCATCAAAGTTGGGAGGGGGTTACGATCAGATTTCTGCTTCCTCATAGCTGAGTTCTTATTGTTCTTTTGAAGTCAGAGCCAAACCAGAGAATAATTAGAAACTTGCAAGACACTCAAGATAAAAGGAGACTGAGAAGGTTCAACTTCCTGGCCCTTACAGCCAATTATAGCACACGCCCTCTGAGATGGGTGTCCCCACTGCTTTTAACAGCCCCGCAGGAAAGGGCCTTGAAGAGATCTCACGATTCCTCTCTCAGACAAGAAATAAAACAAAGCGTTTCCTATTAGTGGATTGAAAACCTAGGGACAGTAACCAGGAGGAAAATAATAAAGTTATATAAGTTCTTTCCTTTTCAATAGAATTTTGTGTTAGTATTGTAAATTAATGTAAATGCCACTTTAAAAGAGAATACAGAATAAAATACTAACAAAGTTGGATAGCACCACAGGGGTAGTGAGTAAATTGAGAGAATATCTGATTAGATTTCAAATGCAGCTTTTTAATTTGTGGGCCTTCTCTTCTCCCAGTGTATTTGATGGGCTGCTTCCGAGTGAATTTTCTGGGCTCAGAGGGGGTTGCCTCTCGCTTCTAGTTCCACGTTAACTAGTGCATCACAGAGATACTGTTTAGCATTCGTGTAGATCCTGGTTTTTGCAAGTGTTTTGACTTTTTAGTGAAATTCTCTGAGAAAGTCAAGTGGAAGTTTTGGCCAAGAGTCTGATGCCACCACAAGCGTTTAAATGGGATCTTGCAGCAAACTGAAAGCTGGTCCATTTCCGGGTGTGTCCGTCAGTGTGTCCGTCAGTGTGTCCGTCGGTGCCAGCCCAGCTTCTGGAAGGTGGGGCTCGGCACTCACTCATGCACCTGATCGGACATAGGCACCCGATGGCCATGTAACACGTGCTGATTGCAGTACAGGTCCTGCCAGCGTCGGGTTGTAGAAACATCTTTTACTGGGAGCTTTTAATAGCAAAGAGGTCCGCATACATACCTTCCAGCTGAGTCTCAGCTAACCTCACATTCTCACATCTCATTAGTGCCTCACAACAACCAGGAACCTTGGGAGAGAACCTTCTTTATAATTAATGGAAAACGTACCCGGCAGCAGAACCAAGACATTAGAAATCTAGTTTTGAAGTAGCCATGCGCCAAGTGGGTGGCCTTGGCCAAGCCCCTCCCTTGCTCTGATCCCCGTTTTCCTTTTACGGAGGAGTTGGTTAGGCCAGATCCAATGTATTCCACCTGGCAGTGGTCCACAAGATACCTCCTGATCAAACGGCTCTGTGAACCATACCCACCTGTGAGAGATGCACAGCACACTCCAGTATGTTACAGGCTCTGAAAGGGCCTGAAGTAAAGAAATCTGTTAAATACTAAGCTACTGCTACCAAAATGCATACAATTTAAGGACTCTTGTTCCCGAGAAAAGCCCAGTCATATCCCTAAGATGTTTTGTGGAACCTTATTTGGAAGATACTGGATTAGATAATCTCGGAGAACTCTTCCAATTCTAATATTTTTGTAAGTGACAATGTGTCTTTTATAGATAAGAAAATCTGAGGCTCAGAGAGAACAAATATCCAAAGTCATACTCAAACAGGTAGTTAAACATGAGTTTCTTTGTTTGGCAAATTTTTTCTTACAAACTGTGGGGAATCACATGGCCTATCTATTACACATGGCCACATTTATGTTGAAAACTGTTTCTAATGTCTAAAAGGTCTAAGGCTTCCTCCATGAGCCTTCACTGAGGAAGGGCATCTTGGAAATAGGGGAGGACGAGGACAGGAATGACAGGGTTAGCCCTCGTGTGCCACAGCAGACTCTCCCAGGCTGCGTCAGAGAGAGTTTTTGTACACGCGTCTCTGTTGTGACTCTTAACTTCATTTTCTTTTTAAATTATGTATTTTCAATGCATATGTTCTCTAGAAATCCCTTTAGAATTCAGTGTTCATAGAACAGTGTCTGGGACATGGTTTATATTCAGTATCATTTTGAACTGGATGTGTGTGTGTGTATGTGTGTGTGTGTGTGAGAGAGAGAGAGAGAGAGAGAGAGAGAAGGAAGGAAGGAAGGAAGGAAGGAAGGAAGGAAGGAAGGAAGGAAGGAAGGAAGGAAGGGAAAGCTATTTGAAATTGTAGTCATTTTAAAGCTGTGTTTCCACCATCCCCGCTGTGTGGAGCAGGATTGAAGAAACCTTGTCAGAGAATCTGAACCCAAACTAGCTTCTTTTATCTCACTTGTCCACCTCTAGATCCCACAGTCTTCTGTTATTTTTCAGGTTCATTTTTAACTTTACCTGCAGCCTTATTTTACTTTGGAGATCTTTTCCATTAACACAACACATCGATCCTAAGGACAGACAAGGTCTTTCTTGCCTGTGCCTCCTTCCTTTCCAAGGAAAGATTTGTTTGTTTTGCTTTTAAGTAATTGAGGCCATCTAAAAAAATATTTCTGGTGGGATGACACAGTGTCAGAAAATGATACTAGGTGCTGGGAACATGGCAATTAGTGAAATAAATAGAGGAAGGGGAAACTCTGGAATTCACACTCAGTCTTGGAGGTCAGGCAGGGACTGGCAGTGGAAATGAGAGTAAACTGAGATCTGAAGAAAAAATAGGAGTTAGCAAGAAAAAAAGGGTAAGTGGAAGTGTTGCAGACAAAAGGAACAGCAGGTGAAAAAGCCTAGATGTGAGGGGAAATACAAAGCTGCATTTGGGGAACTGAAAGGTGTTCTGTGTGGCTGGAGGAGAGCAAGGGAGGGGGAAGGTGAGAAGGAAGTGGCTGGAGCTCTAAGCACTGGGCAGAAAATAGAGTGAATTGCCTGCGTGTATTCATGGGTGATGGGGGGAGGGGGCACTGGAGAGTTTCAAGCAGGTAGAAGATGAGAACAGACTGGCCAGATCTATGTTCTGGCTGCAGAGGGGAGAATAGGCTAAGACAAGACAAAGCACAAACTCAACGAACCTAATTAGAGGCTTGTTGCTGTCATTGAAGAAGTGATTGTGTCATGGGCTCGGATAGTGACCGTGGAATAAATAACTCCTTGGCTTTGAGATTTTTTTAGGAAGTTGAATCAATTTGACGACTAATGAAATATGAGAGAGGAGTTAAATATGAGTCCTGACAACCAGGTGCGAATTAATAGGTACCATTATTGATAATGGAAAAGCAAGAAGGGGTAGATTTTGAATGTTGGCAATTTCATGAGCTGGGATCTAAGTCATATGTTCTTACTCTTCAAAACCATTTGTCAGGGACTGTAACCACTTATTTGCTTAATGAATTTACCAGTCAGTATACCAAGTACAACATACAAAAACATTTTAGATTCCAAAGGCGGAAAAGAGCCCACTCATCCAACTGGGTAGATATCTACAAATGGGTGGGTGGGATCTGGACAATTCAATCAAAGAACCAGCGATAGTTTGAAACAACTAATGGTTCATCAGGTTTTATAAGTGAGGTGGCTTGCACATTTGCGCAGTAGAATAAAGAAAATATACCTTAAAAAGTACTTGAGCTCTCTGGGTTTTACGTATATTTGATAAGTTGCAAAAACAGTGGAAGGTCTGCTGCTTCAGTATTTACCCCACAACTGAAGTACTGGTCTCAGGCGGGGACTCCTTCACCCTGGGGAGACCGGGTTATTGAAATGCACCTAGACAAATGTGGTCAGAAGGCTGGAGAAGCTTAGGGCAGGTGATCTAAGGCACCATCAAAGGAATGTGCAATATTTTATCCTGGAACATGGAAGATTCAGAGGGGTGGGAATAAGTGTTCATAAACATACAAGTGACCCTTGTAGGGAAGGCATGGTCGAGGTTTGTAGATGGTAAAATGGGAAGACCTGAGTTGTAGAGTTGGGATTGGAAGGGCTCCTGGCTCATACATTAAGTAATTGTGTGACCTTGGCAAGTCCTTCAACTACCCTGAGGTTAGTTTCTTCATCTATAAAGTGGAGATAATAATTGCCTCCATTGCAAAGCTGAAATGGGCAATAAGGAGAATATGATTCCTTGTAAACTCCTTTAATTTCATACTGCTAACTCATTCATCTAATTTATAACATTTATCTTCTTTTTGACCTTCTTGCAAACATCCTTATGACATCTTATATTTATGATTCAGTCATACCCTAACTGAACTCTTGGCCTCTTGTCTTGCTCTCTCTAGTCACCAGCTATAATAATCACAGAATGATATTCCTAAATTTCAAATATGATCATGTTTTTCACTGGTTCAAAATCTTCTAATAGCTCCCTTTTAGCTATATAATAAAGTCCAGACTCCTTAGTATATGCTCCAAGTCCCTGAATTATGTGGCCCCCCAACTCACCACTCAGACCTCCCACTTCGGCTTCTGCCATATCAAATTATATGTTGTTTCCTTAAATTTTGACTAGTTTATTTCAGACCATTGTGTCTTTGTTCCACAGTGGTTTTGACCACTGTGTTTTGGTCCCTTTACTTGGTGTTCCTTTATCTTCTCCCTTTTCCACCTTCACACCGATACCAAATACTGTGAGAGAAAATGTGATGGTTCACCATACCCTTTTCATTTTACTCCTGAGAGACTACATTTCCCAGCCTCCTCTGCATTTAGGTGTGGTCATGTGATTGAATTCTAGCCAATGAATGTAAGTACAAGTAAGTTTGCTATAAACATTCCAAGCCTCTAAATCCTTCTATGTAAACTTTCACTAAATTTCTCTCTTCCCTCGTCCATAGACAGAATGCAGATAATCTAGCAGAGGACTCTAAGGCATTAGAAGATGGTAGAGTCATTCAGTGAAAGAGGCTTGTGTTCTTGAATGACTGTATGGAGCTTAGACCCTGGACAGCCACATATATATAAGAGGAGTGAATAGTAAACCTTTATTACATTGAGATTTGAGGATTTTTTATACAGCTTTTACCTAGCCTTAAATAATTATACCTATTTAACAGTCAAGATTTTTTTAGGGGGTCACTAGGTACAAATTCCTGATCTAACATTTCCCCTTCCTGTGGCGAGCCACTCAACCCTCTGCATCCTGCTTTCTCCATTTGCCAATTGGTGATAACAGTGTCTTTTAGTTTGTGGTGTTGATTGAGGATTAAGTGAGATAACTTATGCAAAATATCTAGAACAAAGTGAATGCAGAATTGATGCCAGCTTTCTTTCTGATCTTGTAATTAATGGTTTTCAAAACTCAGAGCCAACAGTCCTGAAAAATGGCCTTAAATGTTCTTCCTACGGTTCTGATGAGAAGGTTTGAAAGTATAGGCTATACGAAATCTGTGGGATGTGATAGAATACGAAAATCACCTGGAATGCCTTCTATAAAATCAACCTGATGAAAAGGCAGTTTTCACTGGATGATCATTGGGGTGTGATCTTGGAGGAGAGAATCTGAAGCAGCAGTCATGAGGAGGAGTTAGGGACTGAAGATGACAAACACCATGGGACCAAACTTTATTATTGTCCTTAGTATTCTCAAAACTTTCTAAGTGGAATAACACAGACCACTAACCATCTGTTCCCTAAAAGCCATGACTCATGCATTTCATGCCCTTCAAATCTGGTGCTTGAAAAATCATCAAGTATGCAGAGTTGTTCAGAGAAATCTCTACCTGCTAATCACATTCAACACTATTACGTGTTGTACATTCTTTCCACATTTGTTGGGGTGTAGTGCTAGCTGTCCAACCAAGGTTGCAATTAACTCAGTTTCCATGGCATCATGGAAAGCGTCTGGTCTTTGTCTTGAGACAGACTTGCTTATCTCTTTGAAATTTGGCCCATTTACTGTACCTCACTGAGCCTCAATGCTACTGCCTACAAAATGGAGGTGATGATACATATCTTTTCTATATGTTTGTGATAATTCAAGGTAATTAATATAACATGACTGGCACATGATAGGCACCTAATAAATAGTGCTATTATGATATATGTCTGTGTCAATATGTGTAGCTATCTATAGACATATTTTTAATCCTCTACCATTTAGATTCTATTGAGTGGAAAACTGAAATGGCTAAATATCATCAGGCTGATACTACAAACAATTATGCAGAGTGTTGCACACTAACATCTTCAAAATATTTTAGAACAGTATTCTGTGTGTTGAGTGCTTCAGTATGGATTCCAGTGTATGCTCCCCTCTACATATCTCCCTCTACGTATCTCCCTCTACTTATTCTCCAATGAAAACAGGCTGAGTTGGGTAATGTCTGAGTTATAGATTGGGTTTAGCTATGAGTTGCAGAGATTCAAAAAAATAGTGGTTTAAATTAAATTATTTATTGTCTTTCACGTAAAAGAAGTTGTCTTGGGGTTAGATAGTTTTCATGGCTGGTATAATGTCTCCATGGTGTGAGCAGGATACAGGCTTCCAACCTTCCACTTTGCCATCGTAGGGTATTAATTTCATCGTCAGGTAACTTCATGGTTATATATGGTGTCTAGGTCTTCAACCATTATGTTCATAATGCAGGTTGTATTGGAAAGTCCAATGGGTGGATAGGGCAGCCTGCAAAATGAATCAGTTCTACTTGAGCAGCCTCTCTGGAAGTTTCACATAACACTTACCTTCATCTCATTGGGTAGAACTTGATCTTATGGCTTTAACTAGCTGCAAGAGAGCCTAAGAAATGTAGAAGGGAGGGAGGAGAGAGAGAATACAAGGAGCTAACATGTTAGTTTTAAATGGCAACAGTATCTTGTTTTCTTATTGTCAATAAAATAAAAATTCTACCAGAAACACAGTCATGACTCTGTATCTCTGTATTCTTTATTTTCAGTAAGACAGTGATTCCAAATCCAAGCAAGTTCAGAAAGAAGGAATTAGCTGATTTGGATAAAATAATTTAATTTATTCAAGTATTTTCTTTTTGCTCTGTAAGTGGCAGAATGAAGTTGGTATATAATTAATATATAAATGACTCATCTGAGAGGTTGAATGCTGTTTTTCTTTCATTTTTTTATTAGGATCTTCTACTAGCTGGTTGGCAGGAGGCAAATATTTTCAACAGGTTTTTAAATTTTTTTAAATTTATCTTTAGAGAGGAAGGGAAGGAGAGAAGGAGAGAGATATCAATGTATGGTTGCCTCTCATGAGTCCCCTGCTGGGAACTGGCCCGCAACCCAGGCATGTGCCCTGACTGGGAATCGAACCGTGATCGTGTGGTTCGCAGGCCCACACTCAATCCACTGAGCTACACCAGCCAGGGCTCAACAGGTTTTAAAGCAATGTTTTATGGGATTTCATTTAGTACTGACAAAGGATGGACAGAAAGCAGTAAACTGTCTTAACAGAGGTCAACCAGAAAATCAGCATCAGCTCTAGGACTGGGGTAGTTATCTTGATTTACAGTCCATTTAATCTAGCCCATTTTCTTGGTCACTTTCAAAGAGCATTCGTCAATATGTGGGTTCCTGGTGAGCAGAAGCTATATCCTATTCACCTCTGTTTCTTCAAGCATTGCCACTATTAGCTCTGGTCCATGGTAAGGGCTCAGTGGACATTGACTGACTTGAACTCAGAAATGTCAGTAGATGTTCCTGCTACTTAAGATTCTATCCACATCTATCTTATCCTCAGTGTACTTTAGCATATATCAAAATACACAGAAAGTCAAAGCAGTGGTAAATGGTGCCATCCGATTTCAATGAATAGGGAAATAAATATTCAATATCTATATTTTATATGGCAGGGTAACGGTTAGGTTTTGGAAAGACCAACAATTACCAACCATTTATGCTATTAGGGAAATTGAAGGAAGAAACAGAGTGATCTTGCACGAGGCCACCAAGGACACAGCAGCCCCTGAATTTCAGTTAGAGGGGTGTTCTGTTATCAGTATTAGGTGATGTGGGTTGAGATTCCAAGGAAAGTTCTCAACTAAAAGTTGCATCCTCCCTATTGATGCTTGAAATTTCACCATTAATGTTTAGCCCCTTTGCACTATTTCTAATTTGACATTATATTTGCATAACAGTTTTTCATTTACGGAATGCTTTATACTGCTTTATACCTTATCTCATTTGATCCTCACAGCAGCCAGGAGAAATGGGCAGGGCAGGCATAATTAACCCTGTCTTGGAGATTAGGAGACTGAAGCTCAGAAAGGTTAAATAACTGGGGAAAGGGCCTTGAAAGCTATGAGTGTGTTGGCTGCCAATTAACCAACCCTTTGTTCACTGACCCCAACAACCTACAAACCTTTCCTATTTCTGCAAGTTGGAGTTAGTTCTTGCACGATCTGTGTTCTGGTGCATCTGACAGATCCTGTGGTTATTGCATTTCACTGTTTTCTGCTTTGTTTTCATAGAATCTTAGTACTTCTAGAGAACTTAAAGTTAGTCTGGTCCCAACAGACCTCTGATTCTTGAATTCCATCTCTAGCCTCTTTGACGAGGAGTTGGCTAGGCTCCTTGATTACTTCCACAATAGGAATCTCACTGCCCATCAAGACAGCCTAATTCCCTTAGAAGCCCTCTTATAAAATTCTCCATTTTAGATAGGTTTCTGCCTCCCTGGGAGAGTGTAAACTCTGTATAGAGAAGGCTGGGTGTTTTTTATCATTCCCGCATCTCATCCACCTCCTCATGTTGTAGCAGAAGTTCAATAAAAGTTTGTTGAATGAATAAATCAGTGAATGAATGGTTGGCTGAGTTTCTAATAAAAAATTGAAACAGTTCTGTCTAGTATCTTTCAGAAGCTATTGACCTGACACCCAAGGTGTTTTTAGTTGCTAATTTGTTTCCTTGTGGTTGAGGTTTTGGAATCCCTAATGCAAATATTTTTGAAATACAAAGCAAAGTCATTGGTCTGGCCTCTCATAAACTGGGTGCATATCATAACTGAGTGCAAGGAGATGTGAGATATGAAAGTATAATAATATATGGAGCACCCAGCAGCAGGGAGTTATAAACTGATAACTGGCTGCAGGGAGATGGGGGGAAGCAGGGATGTTGTTTCATACTGGAAAGGTGCAAATGACAGAATGATTAATTGGAATCAGCATAACATGGTTGGACATCTAGTGGTTAAACCCTTGCTTGCTGGCAGACACTGCATGCATTTGAATCCTGGCTGTATTACTAGCTCAATTGCCCTGGGAAAGCCACTAATCCTCTATCACCCAGTTTCCTGTATAAAAAGACAGATTAAATGAGTTAAAGCATGAGCAGCACTTAGAACACGTCATGGTATATACATTGTCTCTATGCTGGAATCGGTGCTCGGACAGCCTGGGTCCTAGCCTGGGTTTGTTGCTAACCAGTGTGAAGTTGATCTCCACGCATGCTTTTCTTGAGTTGTCAGTAATGTGGGGATGAGAAGGTACCACATAGAGTGGTCATGGTGATTAAGTGACATGTGTAACCCATCCTGTTCACTAGCTAGTTGTTTTGAGGTGAGATTCAGGGGAAGCCATTGGAACACTGCTCCTTCTGTACCCTGTGGCTACCCAAAGCCTTCCCCAACAGAGCAGGGAATTCCTGGAGACTTTACATCCCTCACACCCCCTGGGACTCAAGGTCCTGCACTTTTTAGAATCTTCGGCATCAAGTCTGCCCTGGCACCAGTCTGAGTCTCTGCCACAGTTTTACAATAATCACAACTGAGTTCTCACTTCAGGTGCTTGTGAGTTAGGTAGACAGCGTGAACGCCGTGAAGGGAGTGAATGTGAGTGTGTGTGTTGGTGGGATGGGGAAGGGCCACATCCACAGCTCCCAGGTTCCCGTCATGAACACGTGTCTACGGCCTTCCTCGGCAATCTTCTCTCATCTCCTCACCCAGCTTGTCAGGGAAACACCAAGTTACTCTCCATCAGAAAGAACCATTGATCTTTTCCTCGGATGTTTTGGCAGCAGCTGATACTCACATCTGAGGTCCCATCTTCCATTCTGAGCACTTACTAAAAGGTTTTTCCAAATAAAGACAGCCCCTTTCCACTGTCCTCCAAGTTAACTGGTCTATAAAATTTAACCAAAGTTTCAGGGACCGTTACTTCCCTCACATTCCCTTCCCATTTAAATAACTCTTCTTCAGTCCCACCTTTTCCTTTCACTTCATGTGATGCCACCACATCTCTGAATTCACCCTGAAGAATGAAGATACACCATCCTCAACAGGGAAATCACAGTTCAGCCATTCCCCACAGGAAGCCAGGGTCAAAGTCATCTCAGCTTGGAGCAAACCCTGACTCACGACTGGCTGACATTAATAACAAGGGGACTTGCTCCAAACTGAGGATCTAAATATGTTCAAGTACAAAGAAACCAATCGGGCAATAAATACATCAAAAGGAGTTATCCCAGTGCAGGGGAAAATGAGGAGGAAAAAACTGATCTGAACATTTCTCTCCTGGTTTCAACACCACCCCTCTTTCCACGCTCTGATAATTCCCTAAAGGCCAAGCAAGCTTCCCATCCATGCTGGGAAGAATTGTGCAGTTTGTTTTTTTTTTTCTTTTTTTTTTTTTTAGATGAAAACAAGATTTCTCCCAATCTCTTCTATACCAATTCTAGAAATTGATGAGTGGGTTAAAAAAAGGTTTTAGACCAACAGTGCCCCATGTGTTCACCACTCGGCTGCCACTGCCACTCCTAGACACCAATTCTCCCAGAAGGTGAACTTGTATGCATTTAAACACGCGTGAATCTGCTCTGGGAGCCAACACCACATCAAGCTCCATCGGTCCTGAAGACAGAAACAGTCCCTGCTGTAATGGTACTTATACCTTGAGCTAATAATTGTGTACATTATAATTATTTTAGTGCACACCTTAAAGGAGAACTACAGGCCTCCATGAAGGTGCTATAGGAGGCCTTGGCCTGGTTTGAGGGGCCAGGGAAGGTGTGCTTAAGGAGAGAACACCTGAGTGGACATCCGTGATAGTTAGTTAGTATGAAGTGTCAACTTCCCTAGGCTCTGGTGACCAGTTGCTGAACCGAATGATGATTGAGGTACTGCTGTGAGGGCATTTTGTAGGGCTGTTTAACATCTGTTCACCAAATTTAAGTGAATAATGTGGGTAGGCCTCATCCAGTTGGTTGAAGGCCTTATGTGTAAACACCACGATTTCTCAGAGAAGAAGAAATTCTGCTTTAAGATTACAGCATCAACTCCTGCCAGAATTTCCAGCTTGTCAGTCTGCCCTATGGATTTCAGACTTGACAGTTCCGCAATTGCATGAGCCAATTCCATGAAAGATAGATAGCTAGAGAGATGATAATACACACACACACACACACACACACCATTGGTTCTGTTTCTCTGTAGACTCTGATACATCGTGGGGATACTTAGTATTTTGGCAGGTGAGGAGTGAAGAGAAGAAGCCGGGGAAGGTGTTCCAGGCAGAGGGAACAGCCTGTGTGAAAGCTCTGTTCACCATTCTCATTGCATGCCTTTAACCCCTCCAGTGGTCCCTTTCTCTGCTTGTTGGGTTCCTTGGAGGATTTCCTCTTCTTATCTTCCTTGCAGTTACCTTGACACAACTCCAGTCCTGCAGGTGTTGCATCCCATCAGCAACTGAATCAGCGGGGAGCCCAGGGAGAACGTGTGCAGACAAAAAGACCAGTGGGCTTGGAGTCTAGTGCCCTGCATTTGAGCCCAGCTCCCTTCTTTCCTGTGAATCCTTGGGCAAGTACCAGAGTCTGTCTGGGACTCGGGATTGTTTTGCTGTTCTGCAAAATGAGAGAGATAATGAGTTAGTACTTATTGAACTCTTAGTATATTCCATGCAGTGTTCTGAGCAAGTAAGTGTTAATTCAGTTAATCCCTTCAATAATCTCCTGGAGATGGGAACCATTGTCCACAATTCACGGATGAGGATCTGAATAGTTGAGGACATGCTCAAGGTTCCAGGCTCGCAGGTCTCAGGTGGAGTCCAGGATGGCACCACGTGAACAACTGTCCCTGCGTTGTGAGCACTAGCTACCAAAGGGCTTTCTAAACCCCATAAAGCTTCATGAATGGAGATTATTATTATGCTGTTTTTCTCTTCATCTCTGCAGAAAGCTCTGAGATGTTTTCTCAAACTGTCTTAAGTTTTGCCTTATTTTTTTAAAGATTTTATTTATTTTTAGAGAAGGGAGGGAGAAAGAGAGGGAGAGAAACATTGAGTTGTGATAGACACATTGATAGGTTTGTTTCTTACACACCCTCACTGGGGACCGGCCCTGCAAACCAGGCACATGCCTGACTGGGAATTGAACCAGCGACCTTTGGTTTGCAGGCTTGCACTCAATCCACTGAGCCACACCAGCCAGGGTAAGGCTTGCCTTATTTTTGTTGAGTATTTATTTTTTTGCAAGGTCTCATTTAATTCAGTCATCAGTCTTTCAAGGAATACATTTTGCCTTTGCTTTAGGGCTAGGGCCACTTCGACAGATAGGTAAAGTGAGGGTCCAGCTGTAGCCAAGATTGCACAGCTGCAGTGTGGACCAGGTTCGTCTGGGTGGAGAGTCTGAGCTGATAATTACTTCTTGTTTCCGACACCCCTACCAGCCTCTCACCATTCACTCTTTGATGGATCAGGTGGTGCCGATCCCAGCACTAAATTTCTTCCTCCCTTGGACTTTCCATTTGAAGAAACAGTTTCATCAGCTTTTTAAGAAATTTACATTAATCACTTTTGAACACGCACTCTCCGAGTTATGATTTTGATTTATGAATTTGAGCTGCCTTCTCCTGTCAGCAACCTCTGTGGCTTGCTCAGATGTGGAAACACAGGGAGCCCTATCTCTGCCTTCCTCCTTCCACCCCACTGCACAACCTGGGGTTCCTTCTTTCACTTGTTTTCTCTTTTCTCTGGGTCTGTTGTTTTCTCCTCCTGCTCCCGCCCCTGCTTGCCTGTTCTTTATCTTGCAGCTAAAGCTCCTGCCGCAATGGGCTCTGAAGTTATTTTGATGCTGCTTGTTGTGGAAGTAAGCTCTCCCTTGCACACTCACACAGAGCTTGTGTTCTGATGGAGTACGTGGTGCGTGTTTGTATGTGGTTCTGGTGCAAAGATGACTATGGACTCCAGGAGAGGCCCAGGCAGACATTCCAATAGCAGAGGTGTTTCCCTGGAGAGAGCATCTTGCAGTTCATTCCAATTTTGTTTTAAGTCCATTGACTGCCTACTGGGTGCATAGATTACACTGACATTTTTAAGCACAGATATTGTGTTGCTTTCTACATGTCAGAATTAATAAGGATATGTGGGATAAGGTGAAGACATCAAGGGACCAAGAGAACAGAGGCACAGGAAGTAGGTTTTGCAGTGCATTCTGAAAAAAACAAAGGGGGCAGCAGCAGGGAATGCCCAGGCTGTACCTGCACATTCCAGAGAGTGTGGGGTGGTCCTGGGTAGTGGAAGGGGAGGAAGGGGCCTGGTGGAGAGGGAAGATCTACTGAGGTTTATAAGTCCCACATGCTGGAGAGGAGGATCAAAAATGAGAAGAGGGCACTTTGCTGGGACTCTCTTGATGTTATGAATTTGCAGCCTGAAACAGACACCTTTAAATTCTTCGTTTTTATTTCTATTGTACAGTGCTGTAAGCAGAAATTGTCCTCAGTCCCTCCCTTATCTTGTCCTTAAGGCTCAGTTTACAAATGAGATTTATTACCCTTTTGGTGGTGTCTTTAGGTCTCCCCACATCCCTACGGTTGTGGTTCCTCTAAGCCTGTGGCTGCCAAAACTCCAATTGCTTGTGCCAAATAATCCTGTTTAGGGAGTAAACTTGCATGAACACAGACAGTTCTGTTACAGCCATACTGAGATGAATTAGGTAAATTCAAATTTCCCAAAGCTTTTGTTTACCTGAAATGACACTGTGAATCATGCAGGGAAGGTATCCGCTGGAAGCCATGACAGTTTCTGACTTAATCTGTTCTGTCTGATACGAGGTGAGCCACCCCTCAGTGTTCTTTTGGCTCCTATTTTCATGAAATGTCTTTTTCTGTCCTTTCACTTTTATCCCATGTATATCCTTAAATCTTTTAAACAGCATTTAAACGTTTCTTATAAACAGCACTTAGTTGAATCTTTTTTTTTAATCCATTCACTTCTCTGCATTTTTTGATTGAGGAGTCTAATCTAATCCATTTACATTTAAAGTCACTATTGATGGGGAAGGACTTACTGTTGCCATTTGTTCATTGTTTTCATCTGCCTTGCAGTTATTTTGCCCTCCTTTCCTCTCTTGCTGTTTTCATTTGTGTTGTATTGATTTTTTTGAAAGATAAGTTTTGATTCTTTTTTTCTATCCTTTTGCACATATTCTACAGATATTTTCTTTGTGGTTACCATGGCATTTGCATAAGATGTGTTATGGTTATAATAGCCTATTTTAAACTGATAATGACTTAACTTCACAAGAAAGAAAAAGGAACACTATATAATGATAAAAGGGTCAATTTGCTAGGAATAGGTAAAAATTTTATACACACACACACATATATATGCATCCAACATCAGAGCACTTAAATATATAAAGCAAACATTGACAGAATTGAAAGGAGAAATAGACAGCAATATGATAATACTAGGAGGCTTTAATATCCCACTTTTGGTAATTGCTAGAACATCTAAAGAGAAGATCGATAAGGAGCTGGTGGACTTGAACAGAAACACACATGTCACACTGCTCACGATAGTATGTTCATGTGGAACATTCTCCAGGACAGATTACAGGTTAAGTTACAAAACGAGTCTTAACAAATTTAAAAAGACTGAAATCATACCAAGTATTTTGATCATGATGGCATGAAATTAGAATCAATAGCAGAAGCAAAACTGGAAAATTCACAAATATGTGGAAATTAAACAGCATAGTAGTGAACAACCAGTGGATCAAAGAAGAAATCAAAAAGGAAATTAGAAAATATCTTGAGATAAACAAAAGTAAACATACAACACACTGAAACCTATGGCATAAAGTGGAAGCAGTACTCTGGGGATGTTAGTAACAATATCTGCCTACATCAAAGAAGAAAGAGCTCAAATAAGCAACCTAACTTTAACTTCAAAGCACTAGGAAAAGAATAACAAACTGATCCCAAGGTTGCAGAAGGAAGGAAATAATAAAAAGTGGAGTAGAAATAAATAAAAGAGGGAATGAAATACTGTAGGAAAAAGTCAACAAAACAAAGGATTGGTTGAAAATTATACAAGGAAATGCTGCCATGTGTGACTACATGGTTGAACCTTTAGGGTCCCTTGCTAAGTGAAATAAGCTAGACACAGAAAACATGCTGTATGATTTCATTCATGTGAAGTACCTGAAATAGTCAAGCTCATAGACACAGAAAATAGAATGGTGATTGCCAGGGCTGGGGTGAGGGGAAATGGGGGAAATTGCTACTCAATGGGTATGAAGTTTTCACTTATGCAAGATGAATAAGTTTTAGAGATCTGTTATGCAATATTGTGCATTAGGTTAACAGTACTTTGTTGTGCACTTAAAATTTTGTTGAAAAAAATTTTGTTGAGAATAGATCTCATATTAAATGTTCTTCTCTAAATAAAAACAGATGCAACAAGTAGAAAAGTAAAATGAAGAAAGTTGCATTGCATTTTTTGTTGTTGTTGGAGAAAGGCTGCTTGTTACAATGCAGAGATCTTCAAAAAGGACTCCAGATGTGTGGTTATAAGTTTCATTTCTGGTTGTTGCTGGTTCTGAATTATTTGAAAAGAAATTTTGTCTTTGAGACCTTTGATTTCTTCATCTGTAAAATGAGACTAAATTGATTTCCCTGACCTGCATCATAGTAAGATTATTATTAATCTCACTTGCTTTGTAAATTTCACAGTCTTTCCAAAGATTCACCTTGTCATTTGGTTCAGAAATTATTTTTTCACCTTCCTCATAAATATTCCACAGTTCAGCATGGTACAGTGCCTTGCGTCAAGGTCATACAGCTAGCAAAAAATTAAGCTGAAGTTAGAATCCAGGTCCTCTGATTTCTATCGGAGTGCTTTTCTTGGTATGGGACTTCCACATTGTACATTTTAAGGAAGGGCACTGACCTCTTCAAAGATGTTTTCTTATTATCCTGCCATTATTTCTGAAATTTCTAAAATCATTGTTACATCTTGGCTGGTTTTCTGGAGACATGTTTTCCTACTGTGTTAAGGCAGTCGAGAGGTTGAAAGCTGAGTGCTAGAGTTGTGAGGCCCCCAGGAAAGCGTGTGTATGTGCATGTGTGTGTGCAAAGATGTGGTTATTCTTTAAGGGGAGGGTGCAAGAGAAGTGGGAAGGTTCTGCCTGCCCCTTTAATTTTCCTCAAGGATATTCCACATATGATTGGCCACTTGTGCTTGGACATGGTCTTCTTAGCACTTCTTACATCTCCTACACGAGCCCAAAACTCACCTGCACAGAGAGGCCACATGCAGCAAGAGGACGCATTACAGACTAATAAGCCCTCCTCCTAGAGACCCTTGAAATTATTACCTTGGCCAGAATCTGTTGGTCCATCTTTTAGGCTTGCTCGTTGTGGGGAGCTCTCAGAGTAGGGTCTTTTGGGCTAAGATCCAAAGACTTTCTGGTGTTAAAAAAGCACATCCCTGCATAAAGATAACAATCGTATCAGGGAAGTAGTCCACCCATTTCATCCCTTCACCCTGGAAAATCACACAGGATCCACAACTTCATCTTCATGATCTCAGCAATATTCTTAACAATTTTGCCATCAGCTAGTCTTGCTGTGAGGGTCTCTTTATTCCTAAATCTGGACATTCAGCTCTTGAGGTCATTGCAGTATCTGAAGCTAGAGGATAGGTGGGGATGGGTAAAGAAATTCATAAATATTCAGAGAACTTGGAGGGGATGGCGAGACATCATGAAAGCTCTTAAAGAAAAGATGACAGATGACTTCAGAATAAACAAATCTCTTAAAACATCCAGTACTTCTCCTCAAAAGCATTTGAGATTTTTTTTATTGACACTGAAACATTTAAACAATAGTTAAGCAATGTTTAATGATGCAGAATATCTGAGTATTCACCCAGTCCTGTGTTATTTGTGACGTGCCTGGAAGAGCCCCTCACAGACCCATCTGCAGGGGTTCCATTAAGGAAGGCCCCTTGGAGCTCTTTGTAAAGGGGATGGAAACACAAGCTGAGTAAGAGTCTCACTAAAGAAATGAAAAGGTCATCAAAGTGTTTCCATATTGAATTGAGTTGCATTAGTCACTCTCCTGGGAAAGGCTCCAGTGTTACTAGCAGAAAACAAAATACATACACACATACTATATATATATGTGTGTGTGTATATATGTATATGTTTGTATATATACATGTACATACATAAACATATACATATATGTATAGATATATTTATTTATTTATATATTTACAGTTTACAGTACAATGATTACCATACAGAGAGAACTGCCCATCTGCTTTGGTATAGAAACAACAGGGTATATTCTGGAGTTGCAGAGACAGTGACTGAAGTTAGAGTGACTGAACCCCCCAGAATTATCCGTGCAATGACTTAGAAAGGATAGGGCAAGGAAAGAGAGATGGGCTTTGAGAACCTACTGTGTGTCCCAGCCACTGTGCCAATCATTTTCATACACTTATCATTTTAATATTAATTATCATATGACATTGTTTTCTATTTTATGAATTAGAAAATTAAAGATAAAGATGTTGAATAATTTGCATAAGGCCACATAGCTGATAAATGATAATACCTTGATTTGAATCCACATCTATTTTATTTCAAAGTCCATGCTAAAAAAAAGAAAATAGCCCTGGCTGGTGTAGCTCAGTGGATTGAGCGCGGGCCTGTGAACCAGACGATCGCGGTTCAATTCCCAGTCAGGGCACATGCTTGGGTTGCAGGCCAGTTTCCGGCAGGGGCCAGTTCCCTGCAGGGGCCAGTTCCCTGCAGGGGATGCAAGAGAAGCAACCATACATTGATAAAAAAATAAAAATAAATAAAAAATAAAAAAAGAAAATAAGTGCATAATGAATTTTTTTTTTCTGAAAATCTACACATTTTTCTGAGTTCAGGTCTTCCTATGTTGTGCCTGGTTTATTTCGGTCTAGTTCCAAAAGGCTTGCTGATCATTCTCTTTAATACCTTCTGTAGACACTAGAGTGTGTAAAGCAAGAATATCCTTGTAGTGGAAATTTGTAACACAGTTTTATTTTACTTATTTATCACTAATCCAGTTTTCTAGAGCTGCAGATTTCTCACCTTCTCCTCAACTGTTGTCTCTCTTGTTTCTCTCCACAATAAAAGAGAGAGAACCACCAGGCTGGGACCCATTTGTTTTTTATTCTAACGCTGGCTCAGCCATTTCTTGTTTTGTGAGTATGGGTAGCTCACATAACACTTCTTTGGTAGAATTTTATAAATTAAAATAATATAACATTTTCTATGATCTACTTATATAATGGTCCTGAGGATCAAATAAAATATCCTGAATATGAAGTTTCTGTTGTGATACATTTGTAAAGGTCCTTACATTATCTTTCAAATAGGGAAATTTTGGTATATACCTAAATAAATGTTACATTGAAAGTTAAGAGTGATTAACATTTTACGACCTTCTGGAAATCTTCACATCTTTGTAGATGGTGTTAATCTAGAAATTGTGGGGGATGCTTTAGGGGATCCAAGAACCCTTTGTTTTTATATTCAAAATTTAGTGAAAATGTGGTTTCTTGGAAGAGAATATGTAATAGTCATGAGATTTACAAAATGAGTTTATGACCATAAAAATGTTTCAAAAAACACTTGGGGTCTAGGTGTGCAATCCTATAGCCTTGGATATTGAGCTTTTGGGTCGAAAGGTACATAGTATAATTCCATGTACTTTATCAGTCCAGATCCCATCAGAAAAACAGAAACTATACTATATGGTTCAACAGGGGGGGCTGAACATAGGAAATTAGTTATACTGGTGTTAGAGAGCTGAAAGAGAAGAGAAAGGAAACACAGAGACTATTTCAGAGGCAGTAAATGCTGAGAGAAGCTACTCCTCCTGGGGATGGGGAGCGAAAGCAGAGGTTAGAATAAGCAGCATCCTGGATCGCAGGAGGGCCCTGTAGAGCGGGCAGTCAGACCTTTGAAAACGGAGGTGCCGTGCAACTTTTGAAGGATGAGAATGCCTAGGAGCGAAGAAAGAAGCTCGATGGTGGAGGAAACTATCAGTGAGATGACTTCGCCACATCACAAACGGGAAAGGGTTCCTTTCCTCCTTATTTCTTCTAATCTCCCTCCAGATCCTCGTCTAAGCCAGAAGGTTGACCAAGGAGTTTGGGAAATGCACTTTGTAGAGTTTCTAGCTCTGACATCACTGAGTATATAAAGTTAGATTTTGGTAAGTATTGACTTCTGCACTATGCCTTTTAGTGATGTCCATAAAGAGCGCATAGCAGGAATTCCATTATATGTTTGAAAGGGCCTATTCAACATACTTGAACTACTACTACCTTAGTAATCCTGCTGTTTCAGGGAAAGTGGGAATCACGCACATCCAAGCTTACACTAAAATCCTGTGTACATTCTGCACAGTGTCCGGAGTTTTTTTAAAGATTCATGTCAGGACAAGGGTTACTGCTGAGGTGCTCTAGTGACACTTAGGAATGGCAAGGCACTGTCATCATTCTGGGTGGCCTAACCAAAGGTGGGAGTATTGAGACTGAAGTACCAGGAGGAGTTAGGTATCAAATGTGATGACATGTGGAAGGTGGAAGAGTAAAATTTTCTGAATAAGGGAGAGGGATGAAGTAAAGAGTCTGGACATTCAAGACAAGACCAAAGAACAAGTGATTTGTCTTGCAATCCACATAGGAAGACTTCAAGGACAGCAGATACACTAATAATATACATGGCCAGAGGTCCAAATACCTGGTTTGGGAAACGAAATCACCAGACTCCATTAGATCCTTAAAGATTCCTGACAGGCTTTGTAAAGTTTGTGTCTTTTAGGTAAACTTGACTTTCCACACAAGCCATGGTAGTTCTTTGTTGGATGACTGTCTCAGCTTTTGTGAAGACTAGGAGAGTTAGCCAAGTAGGTGGGTATGGGCTACCTTAAGACAGAACTCAGGAGAGGGACTCAGGTGACCTGGAGAGCCGTGGTGCGGGCAGGAGCCCTGCATGGTTCTGAGGAGAGCAGCACCGTGAGTCTGTGCGCCGATTGCTCTAACGCTGCCTTGTCCATTTCTGGGATCCACATCAAACCTCCCTGCTCTGGCAAAGTTCCTATTAGCTTCTCTGGATGCTTAGGCTTTATATTGAACTTTATTAATAATAAAAACAAAAATTATATGGCGCTTACACTTCTTAAAAGGCTGTTAATTTCTATTAACATATTTAATCACCCCATTAAGGCAGTGAAATTGGAACTGATGATTTCACTTTCCTTTGTAGGTAAGGAACTTGAGGCTTCAAGGTTAAGTGACAAACTTAAGGACATGTTTTTAAAGGACTCATCAGGGACTTGAACCCAGGCCTCCTAAACTAAAGCCCATGATGTTACCATTTTATGTGCTTACATTAGGGACTAAAGTAGTTCAGTTATCACTATAGGTCATTATAATATTGTAGGTACACATTGAAAAAAATCCGTGGTTCAAATGGATTAGGGGCACATTAAATACTATATCCTCATCTATGTGATTTATAATGCATATTAGAATATCAAAGACTCTTAAAAGCCTTACAGGAAAAAATTCTAATTTTTTGTTTGAAGTAGAACTTTCCCATTTTTTCAGACCACAGATCGTTAGTTAGTGTGAAGCATCCATGTGTATCAAATGCAATGCCGTTATTTCATTAAACACTGGGGACGCACTGCCTCATTCCATATTCTGACCCTTGACCTTTCGGAAGCAAAATCGATCTTTTCTGTAGACTATTACACAGCCATAGGAAGTGTTTGGAGGAGGCTGGTAGCTAGCTGGAGGGATTTTCCGATACTGGATACACGCTGCCACACCAGAGCTATCCCCTCACCAGGCCCGGTGATTGAGGAAAATGATGTTAATATTCACAGGAGCTACTGTGTAGAGAGATATCCAAGGCTGATGATCCAAGGTGATTCCATCTATCTTATGGCCCCTATTTTGTTTTTAAATTACAAGCTCCTAAATGTCCTGCGGCCATTCATTATTTATCAAACTTCCGTGCGCTCAATGGCTCTCTCCTGCNCTGGAGGGATCTTCCGATACTGGATACACGCTGCCACACCAGAGCTATCCCCTCGCCAGGCCCGGTGATCGAGGAAAATGATGTTAATATTCACAGGAGCTACTGTGTAGAGAGATATCCAAGGCTGATGATCCAAGGTGATTCCATCTATCTTATGGCCCCTATTTTGTTTTTAAATTACAAGCTCCTAAATGTCCTGCGGCCATTCATTGTTTATCAAACTTCCGTGCGCTCAATGGCTCTCTCCTGCGAAACGGCCAGCTTTGAATCAAGTTATTTGTAGTATGGTGATTGTTCGTAGCTGCTCATATTGAGAAATGGTAATAAGGAGCTAATTAGGCAACACAGCTGGAGAGAAAACAGAAAAACAGTCATGGGCAACGATAAGGAAACCTGGCACACATCTTCCCCCGTGAGAGTGGCAAAAGCCACCGAGTTGCACTATGTTAAAAATGTCCTCTCTATGTTCTAAGAAACCTGTACTTTGACATTGCATCCCCAAAAGAAATGCAACATTTATGGCATAGTTCTTTTGTCCCGGGCATGGTGCACGGTAGAGTGGCGGAGGCAGAGATGAAGAAGATTGATTCCTTACCTTAAGTTTCATGTGCTTCAGGAACCAGATGATAGACGTGAACAGCATTGCCTGTACACTCTATAAACACATAACTGAGGTCCAAACTGAGGTACAGACCAGAGAGGGGGGTGCAAATTCTGTGGGGTGATAGCCTGGGAAAGCTCATGGAGGAAGTGCTATTCAAATTTGGTTTTGAGGGTAGATAGGAAATCTCTCTCCACCTCCCCGACAATGTCTTCTTATGCCACTCTACCTCTGCCCACCACTTTCCAGCCTCAGAGGCCTTTTCACTGGCTCAGTCTTGGGGCCTTTGCATGTGCTTTTTCTTCTGCTTAATTCCCTCACCTTCTTCACCCATCTACCTACTTGCCTTTTAAGTCCCATCTCAAATGTTACTACTCAGCAAGTCTTTCCCCAGTTACCCTATCCCATATATAGTACATCTCCTACATCATCTTTCCTGTGACATTTTGGTAATTTCACTTACAGCAGATATCATACTTTCTGTATTATTTACCTGGTCGTTTACCTTTCTTCTAAAGTGTTTTCTAACCTCTGTGCAATGACTAGGCCTATTTTGCTCAGTGCTGAATCTCCATATTTCTTCTAGAGCCTTGCACCCAATAGTGTTCTCAATAGTCCTCTGTTAAGTGAAGGAGTGAAATAAAGTGGAACCTCTTAAGGTGAAGGAGAATCCCCAGCAAAGGCTTGAATGGCGTGTACGTTAGTGGCACATTCTAAACTGGGTATTTGGGGTGTGTGTGAGTGTGTATAGGAGGAGTGAATCCAGCCCTGTCTCTACCCAGGAAGAGGAGGAGCTCAAATGTGGGTAAGGATGAAGGTATTCTGAGGCCACATACAAAACAGTGAAGCACTCTTTGGGGCAAACAGAGGTAGTAAATTCCTGGCTCTTGGTAAGATATTTGGTGTTTGGGATCATCCTCTTTTGGTTCACATAGCTGATGTGGAAAGCTAGACATGGACTCTCTTCTTCCATCTTCGTTCTGGTGGCTCTGCTTTACCTCCTCCTGCTTTACCTACTTGGTGTGACTTTGGGGGGCTTAGCTTTACCTACTTGGTATGATTTCTCCTAGTGCCATCAGAATGGTAGGATGTTAAGGGACAGGATTAGGGTGTGGGCCTGGGGAAAGGGATTGAGGATGGCTCAAGTCTGCCTTGAGTTGATATCTTAGGCCCAGAGTCAACTAAAGACCTCAGTGCTTTCCATCAAGTCCAGAACATCTCACCGGAACCAGGAGTCCAGGTGGACTCTGGGAGCAAATTCTTATAAGGGAAGGATAATCATTGCTGACATATACTGAGCTCTAACCCTACATCAGGCTCTGTGCTAAGCACTTTATACGCATTTTCTAATTTAATCTTTGCAGTCCCATCCTGTAAGTTAGGTCCTATTTTTACACTTTATTGAGGAGAAAAGTGAGGCATTGCCGGACTCTGCAGCCTGAACCCTTAGCCAACTGTGTGTCTGTCTCTGGAATCTGCAGTCACATCAGGCAGCTGCTCGGAGATTTCGAGCTTTGATCCCAGCCACCTCTTCCTCTCTCATTTGATCCGGGGAACTGGTCCACAGGCTGGCCCACAGAGGGTGGGTGAGTTGAGGGGGGGGTACCTGGTAGTACTGGTGTAAAAGGTTACGAAGGATTTCAAATGCTAAATTAAGCCGTCTGGATTTATTCTTGGAAAAATAGAACCAGAGGGGTTGTGTAAACAAGGAAATGGCCTGCAAGAGACTGAATTGAAGAGAATGGCCACTGGGAGGGGGGAGCCATGGAGACAGGCACAGAAAGCTGCAGTAAATGCCCAGCAAGTTTGAAGCAAAGTTATGGGGATGGAGATGGACTGGAGAGTCATTTCAAGGTAGAATTGATAGGACCTGGCAACCAGCTGATGTGGGAAGGGCTGCCTGTTGTCACCTAGGGATGAAATGCACACCCCCACGTTCCCAGCCACGCCCTGCCTCTCAGGAAAAGCACTGTTAAAGATTGGTCGGTATTTATGTAATATCCTCACTTTACTGAGAGCATGAATTGGCTCCATCTCTAAAAAGTTATGAATTCCCAGGCTTCTCTGGCTTACAAGAGGGCCGTTAAGAAATGCTGTTGATGTGAGGAAATGAAATCGCTTGTATAGGATGCTGTCCAGGTGCTTCTGTCAGTCTGGACTTTGAGGCCAAATAATTTTTACTTCTGTTTTATTAGGACTTTGTTCATTTAGGGTTGATATTCAACCAACTCCTCCTAAGTATTTTAGGGACAAATTTAAGAAATAGAGAATAGATAAAATAAATGTAAAGGAAGATGTAAACAAATTAAAATGATCAGAGGAGGCTTTTGAATTGACCTACTTCACTAACAGAGTTCTTAACATTGTTTATGCTGTATATCCATATCTGTACAGCTAAGTGTAGTTATTGCTTTTGTTTTAGTTGCTATTGAACCAATAAATGAATTATAAACATTTTTTGTGATCAGATATTGAATTTAATTCTGAGTTCCCTGGTAGGTAGGGGAAAAAGCAAAAATATGATCTACAAAATACTCCACATTACATCACTGAAAATAAGATATATTTATGTGAACAAACAAGGCTTTGTCATGGCAAGGAATTCTATGAGGAATTTGTTTTATTAGACTTTACAGCTTGAAATACATCATGTTAATTCCTCCTCCTGCTCCTTTCTCCTAAAACAAATTTGTCTGAGGCATTTTGTTTTTGGTTTTGTTTTTCTGTGCTGAAAATGATGTGGTCAAAGCCAGGTTGAAGCATTACTCAGCTACGGTAGAAGGGCTCAGCAGCAGCAGAAGCAGTATGGACTGGTTGTTAACATAATGGGTTTTAGAAGTGAGGGACTCATTTTTTTACAAGAACAATAGAGATGCTGTTGCTGCTGATGCTGCTGATGCTGAGGTTACCTGCATCACAGGGCTATTGTGAGCATTAAATGATATCATAAGTAAAAATGTACTTAGCAGGACAGCTTCCCCAGACAAATGCCCAATGAGTTACAGGCCCCAGTTGGAGGCAGTCTGACTGTGTGCTTGTGACATAGGCAACAGAATTGTTCTCAGGAGCCCGTTTCCATTTTCATCGCCTCCCCTCCCTCTTCTGTTTATGTCTTGTTGAGTGTGAGTAGCACCACTGGTAACAGATGACTAGTCCTGGTCCGGCACCCTGTTCTTTGTCCTTTTTCCTTTTGGGTCGCCTCCTCCAAATGTGAAAAGACTGTGTGACTGTAGAAGTTGTCCATGACAGAGAAGCTCAGACAGATGTGATTCCACCCATTTCCCACTACACGGTATTGTGCCTTCTATAATTTGAGTCAATCTTAGGAGCACATCTAGACTGCATGTTTTCCAGGGAAACTCTACCACCCAACTCAATTTATTCAACACCCATGTTTGGAGCAACCTAGTATGTTCTAGGCACCAAGACAGAGCAGTGAATAAGCAGATAAAGTTTCTGCCCTTATAAAGCTTAACTTTCCGTCGGAGAGACAGAGAAAACAAATAACCAAATGAATAAACATGACAGGTTCAGAAAGTGCATCAGGCAGAAAACTAAGAAGGGCCAGGTGACAGAAAATGACTGGAGAGATTATGGACTTGGATGTCAGAGGAGGGTGTTTAAGGTGGCAATGATTGGACCAGGCTCTAATGGCATGACAGAGCCAGAATGCTGTGATCTGTGGGAAAGAAGAGCAAGTGCAAAGGCCCCGAGGCAGAGCGAGCTGGAAACATTCAAAGAGTAGGAAGAAGGCCATGTGACTTCTTCCTACTGGTGTGTGGCCAGGCAGATGGGGGTGGGGGTGGGGGTGAGATGAGCAGAGGCCAGAGTCCAGCACTGACTCTAAAGGGAACTCTGCAGACATCAACAAAAAGAGGCGGCAGGTTCCTCAGGGTTCAATGAAGTTTCCCACACTTTTTATATTGACAGAGTTCCTTACATATCTACTACCGTTAATACCTTTAAAGATATAACTTTCAGAGATTTCAAATTGATCTAACTTGCTCTCCAAATTTACCTCAGGAACCACCTTGGTGGGATTTCAGCTACAATTTAGAGAATTTAATAGGAGTCTTGTAACTTTTAAGAAGTTGTGTTAAGATCTGAACCTTCTAACGTCAGAGCTACATTTTTACCACTAAACTGAAGATGACTCTCAATTCTTCTGAGCCCTTCTGTCATTTTAAACCAATCATATAAGTAGGTATAAAGAGACGTGGAGTTAGGTATAAATGCTTTGAGTCATTTCAGTGAGTACACACCATCATCATGACCATCACCATCATCACCATGTTCCCCATCATAACAGTATTACAAATAGTTATAACTTATTTATCACTTCCTGTATCCCAGAAACAGGCTCTGCATTTAGCACACACCATCAGATTTCCTTCTCCCCATAGTCCTAAGAGGTAGGTGTAATTATCTGCTCAGAAAGTTTAATTAACTTCCCCAAGTTCATACGGCAGTGGAGTTGGAATTGAACTCAAGTTCATGGTTGAATAGACTCTGAACAACTCTGCAGTTCACTTCCAACTACATGAACTAGAGATTAAATCAGTTGCTGGGGGGCACACGAAGGAATAGACTTAGTTCATGACCTTGGGAAGGTAATGGTATAAATGGGGAATCTCTCTTAAGAAAACATAGGATTTTTTTCACTTGCCCAGCCCTCTCGGGAAAGTGAGAACAGAGTGTGGTTCTGTTTGACAACTCAGGGAGCCAGCATCTGGTCCTGAAGGCAGGGGTGGAGGAGGAGCAGACCAGAAGGGAGCCATCCAGCTACAGATCAGCACCAGCATCTTGGGAGGCAAAGGGTGAGAATCCTGAGAGAAGTTAAGAGGCTTCATTCACCTTGGCATGGGAGATAAGTGGAAATTCTGATTTCCCTAGACCAGACTATTGAACCATAATCCAGGCTGTGGTTATTTATAGTCCCCTAACAGCCTTGTTTACACAACCTGCCTGGATGCAAATGAGCGGATGGAAGCGGTGGAGGCTGCGAGGTGTGCAGCCTGAAGGGACTGGGGAATTGGTTTTACTCATGTAGTGTTAGCACAGCTACACATGACTGCCCACACTTGAGCAGCCCAGGGAGAGAATGAGAACACGCAGTCCCCAGGACACTTGCCCAGACTTTCTGCCTGAGCGAGAGGTAACAAAAGGAGTGAAGTGGTCTTCAATGATTCTAATCCCTTCCTCCACCATCTGTCCCGACCTGTGTTTTCCAGCCCCATCACCCACTCTAACACCCACCCTGCTCCTGCAGGAACCTTTCCCTTCCAGTCTCTCTTGGTTCTAAATATATCATGTGCTTTCATGTTTTTGCACTGTAGCTTGGGCAGCTCCTTCTGCTCACAATGTGCCCCCTCTCTCTCCTCTCTCTCTCCCCACCATCTTTTTACAAAGCATGCTGTATGTATGACTGATGGGGTGCCAGATGGCTTCAGGTAGTACACAGGCAGAACTCTTACTTTATGCAAATATTTATTATCTCAGACCTGAGTCAGTTTGAGCAAAGCCTGAATATGTCATAGTAGAGGTAGGATACAGATAGGATAAATACCTTGATGATCGTGTAAGGAAAACTGTCCTTTGGGAAACACTGCTCTTATTTCATCTGTCATGGCCTGGAGTTCTCTTTTGTTCTAAGGCACCTTCTCCAGCCTCTGAGGTTCACACCATCTGGTTCCATGACCTTCCTCCACTCTCTAGGATGTCACCAGTTATCCTCTAGGCTGGTATGCCCCATGGTTCCTAAAGGCTGTGGTCCTTGGAACTCTGTTTTTTTTTCTAAGCTGAACCCTGATGTCACCAGTGGATCATACCAATCTCTAATGAAAACTCTTGAAAATACCCACCTCTGTCCCTTGGCCCCACCATCTCTCCCTTCTTTCCACCCCTCTCCTAATTCTTGGCGATCCTTAGTCTATTCACATTGCTATAACTTTGTCCATTTGTGTTATATCAATAGAATAATGCAGTATGCAATCTTGACACAGTGGCTGCTTTTACACATTAGAATTCCCTTGAGACCTATTCAAGCTGTTACGTGAACCAAGAGTTTGTTCCTCTTTTTTGCTGAATAGTATTCCATGTTTGGCTATACCATAGTTTTCTTACCCATTAGCTTATTGAAGGACATTTATTTCTAGGTTTGGACTATTATTAATATATACTATTATGAATAAAGGTACTTGAACATTTACAGGTTTTTGCGGAAACAAGTTTTCATATCCTTGAGATAAATGTTCATTTGCTGGGTTGTTTGGTAACTGCAGGATTAACTTTATAGAAAAATGTTGTTTCATTTCCAGAGTGGGCCTACAATTGTCATTCTCACCAGCAAGGTACAAGTGATTTACTTCCTCTACACCCTTTCCAGCATTGGATGTTCTCCGTATTTTTTACTTCAGCCATTCTAAGTATGTAGGGATATTTCATTGTGGTTTTAATTTACATTTCTTTAATGATGCTGAACATTTGTTAGGCGTTTGTGCTCTTTAGTGAAATGTCTATATTTTTTGCCTATTTTCTAATTGAATTGTTTCGTATTGTTTTAACTGTTGTATTTTAAGGCTTCTTTGTATATTCTAGATATGAGTCTTTTGTTGGATATGTGACTTGCAAATATTTTTTTCCCATTCTATACCTTGTGATTTTATCCTCTTCAGGGTTCCTTCACACAGCAGTATGTCTCTCCATTCATTTTGATCTTTGATTTCTTTTCACAGCATTTTATAATTTTTCAGTGTACAAACTATGCACATTTTATTAGAGTCAAACCTAATTATTTCATTTTCTTTGGAGCCATTTTAAATAATATTGTTTTTTATTGCTGTTTCCGTATGTTTACTTTTAATATATAGCAATGGAAGTGACATTGTGTGTTGATCTTGTCTTCTGTAATCACACTGAATTCATTTATCTTTTTCTACTGTTTTGTAGATTCCTTGAGATTTTCTGTGTAGGCCATCATACCATTTGCAAATAGGGACAGTTTTCTATTCCTTTCTAACCTGTATGCCTTTGATTTTTTTCTTGGCTTATAGCACTGGCTAGAACTTTCAGTGTTATTTGGAGTAAGGATGGTGAAAGTGGACAACATTTCCTTGCTCCAGTCTTGGCAGGGGTGACTCAGTGTTTCACCATTATGTACAATGTTAGCTGCCATTTTTGTAGTTGTTCGTTATTAATTTGAGAGAATTGTCCCCTCTATTCTTAGTTTTTTTTAGAGCTTTTATCATGAGTGGGTATTAGATTTTGTGAAATGTTTTTTTTTACATCTGATCATACAATAGTTCTTTTTTTAAAAATATTTTATTTATTTATTTATTTATTTTTTAGAGAGGGAAAGGGAAGGAGAAAGAGAAAGAGAAAAACATCAATGTGTGGTTGCCTCTCATGTGTCCCCTACTGGGGACCTGGCCTACAACCCAGGCATGTGCCCTGACTGGGAATTGAACCAGCAACCCTTTGCTTCACAGGCCCATGCTCAATCCACTGAACTACACCAGCCAGGGCTCATACAATATTTCTTCCTTAGCCTTTTGATACATGATATTGCGTGTGTGAGTCTGTAAGTGTCTTTGTTGACCCTTTGGAATAGAGGTCAGATAATGAAGAAATAATCCTTCCTGTCAGGATGGGATTTCAGAACCAAAAGCAGGTGATGTGGCCTTCTGCAACTGTGTTCACGTCTCCCATGTATTTCTCTATCACCTGTTTCTTCTCACCCCTTTCCTAAATAGAAGGACTTTGATTTCACTTTGGGCACCCAGGTCTGTGACCACGATCTGTTTACAGTTGCTGAGTCCCAACCTTGCCCACAGGCATGTGATCCACTGTGAATGTCGGCCACTGACCCTGAATTCTCTGGCCCAGGTCCAGCCCCTTTATTGGACAAGAGCAGGGGCTTTACGTTGCCTCTGAGTCCCAGCCTGGCGTTCTCTGCATTGTTACAACCCACCACTGTTCCTGAACTCCACATTCAACATACTTCTTTCCCCTTCTCACCCCGCCTAGGTTTCCCAAGGAAAAATAATGCAAAGTGGTACAAATTTACAAGCGTGGCACAGAATAATGAATTGGGGATACAGTGGCATACAAGGACTGAGGTTTGCTATACAGTCTTCATTTTAGCCAGTAATTTTTCTATACTGTTATTCACAGATATGCAGTTACTCTTGACATTCCTCACTATTTACCCTGTGCCCTCTTTAGCATAAAGCATCTCACAGCTTACCTGCGATTCAATAAATAAGCATGAAAAGGGTCTATCTTATTCAGCAAACCTATTCTCTGACGCTCTTTTTCCCCATAGAAAATAAAATGTGCATTGTTGCACAGGAGTAAATTGGACCAGAAACCTTTTAGAATGTTGCTGCTTTTGAGTGTCTTATGAACATTCATGTGTTTATCTCTAAGCTAGCCAGATACACATTATGCTGTGTTAGCTAAATGTTAAAGTCAACCCGAGTCACCCCAACCAGAGTGGTATTTTTGAGGCAACTTGAACTTAGTATTAGCTTTATATATAAAATCAATTCTAAGGAGGCAGAAGCAGATCCCTGTTTCTTGCCGAAGGAAGGAGAAAGCGGAGTATCAGAGCAGCTGAACTTGGGAGAAGCTGCTACTTCTAGCTAGCTCCGCTGTCCCCACAGGGCTGGTTTAACCAAGCAGGAGTCGATACAGAGCTCACAGGGGTTGTGGAGCTCTGAAAAATGGTAGGCCTCAGAAAACCAGTTTCTTTGTAGAAATTAGAAGCTGAGGCCCAGAGGACAACATTTTGCCCTCTCCCAATGCCCACACAGTGTCCCTCCAGTGAGCCCCCAAAGGTAAGGGCTCGGCACCTGAGCTCTGGTTTCCTCTGGGTTTGTGGGGAAGGCTGAGTCAATGCCCCCCTCACACAGCTTCCTAAATGAGCAGTGTTGATCACAGGTAAACACAAAAGGGATACTAGATCTGAGCTTGAGAAAACACCCATTTTCAAAAAGATAATAAAAACAGTTTGAGAAAAGCAAACAGTTGTAATGGGTCAGGGCAGTGTCCTTCCTGTTAGTTAACAGCCTTAGAGTGAGAAGAGTCCGAAGGTGCAGAGTGGCTGTTTTCCCCTAGAATAGAGAATGAACCAGACTCCTGGGGTGGTGAGGAGGAAGAGGGGTGCCCACACCTCTTGCCATGTGGCACATTTGGAGAGGAAACCAACTGGAGCATTAATCAAAGGGCCATGTGAGGACAGAGGCTTTGCTGAGAAAACAGGTTGGAAGAGGGCACAAAAACACTCTTGGAGAAACTCTCCATTCCAGGCGTGTTTGTTTAGAAAATATCGCAGCATCAGGTCATGGAATTCATAAATAAAAACCCCCTTCCTTAGTTTGATTCAAAAGAAATAAAAATTTATTACCATCTTAATCAAGGAAACAGTATTGACCCGCTGGCTATTTGAGATTTTTGCATTGTGGGCAAGAATATTTATTGCTCTTAATTACCATAAATAAGCAAGGATCTGGTTTTTAACAGATCTTCTCCCATTCCCTTGATCTTGGTTTGCAATTCTAGGTTCGAGGAAAAATGCGATGTCAGTGTTAAGTAAAAATTCTCCAAGGTGATAAATTAAAAATGACCAAGGCTTCTTTTCAGTCTCTCTCTATTTTCTCTGCAATCCCTGAAAATCAAAATAGTATTGTGTATGTGACAATGAACTGGCCCTGGCTTGTTGAATGACTTTCAGCAACCAAGTTAACCTCTCTGAATTCCAAGACTCTAGACTGAAATAAGGGCATGAACACAAAGGCTTACAGGGCTCACCTCCCAAGGTGGAGAAGAGCCTTCCTGAAGGAAGCCTCTGAGGCAGGAGAGAAGAGCTCCCCCTGAGACCCACTGACTACCTGTTTGGCCTGTTGAGAGTTCCACCACCTCTCTAAGCCTCAGTGTTATCACTTATGAAATGGGGAGAATAATGTTTCCTTGTCAGGGTCATCATAAAGGCAGAAGATGACAAGGGATTAAAAAATTTAATTAGAAATTTAATCCTAATTTCCTAGCAGGGGTCTTAGTCCATGGCATTCAGTAAATGACAGTCATTTTTAAAATCAAGTACCTGGTTGCTGATGGTCTTTTGTATCCTCTCTCTCTCTGCACACACTCACACATGCACGAAAAAGTGGAAGGAAAAAGATTAGGCCTCCAGGCCAACATTATTGGGTTGTGTGTTATTTCCACGAGTTCTTCAGTTGTTGGCCTAGTTTCCTGAGGTCTGTATGTCTGAGTCCACCTGTGAGTCTTCTGTGGCCAAAGAAAGGGACATCTAGCAATCGTAGGCCATGTGTTAACAGGTAACACTCCATGTTATTGTGGGATAAGATAAGCTCTCTTTACTCTGCACTGTCAGTAAAAAAAACTGAATCCTGGAAGATTGACTGGCTCCACATAAGAGAAGAACACAGTTGAGTTGTATAGACCTTTTGGTATAGGATTCACAGGAAGGGCCCTTAGACCCAGTTTAAATACCACTCCAGGTGCTCTCGGTCTCATCTGCAGGAGTGGCCATCTTTTTGTTTTATGTCCCAACTGTTTGACCCAGGCCGAGTTTCTAACAACCTTAACTCTTAGCTTTCTCATCTGTAAAATGGGAATAATAAGCATATCTATTCAAGGGATAACTGTGAGAGTTAAATGAGATTATTTGTATGAGGCTTACTCATCAATGTCTAACCCAAAGTATATTGACGAATAGAAGTTGTGTCATATGAGATCTTTGGATTATCGCTTTTCTTCTGTTGGCAGATTCTGGAGAGAAGATGCTCCCAAACTGACTTCCCAGAAAGAAAAATAGCATATTCACACATGCATGTGCAGGCCATTGCCCACAATTAAAGTAGTCATTGTAGACAGGTTAATATTTCCGAATTTGAAAACACCTGATCTTCCCTCCTGTCTCAGGAGTCTCATGGTGGCCATACTTTATGGAATGTTTGCATTAGTGAAGTGTCACATGTATATATGGAGGGTGAAACAAGATGTTTGTGAGTAAAGGGGGGTGCGGAGTCTTCAGCATTGTGCATTTTTCTGGAATAGAAACATCTCAGGGGAGACAAAGGGTGCTGGTTAAACTATCAATAACTAGGGAAATACTGTCTAACAAAATTACCATATTGACTCACTGATTGACATACGTATTAAGTGTCTCAGGAACCTAACAGATAGCAGCAATCATATTCAAGTGATGGGGAGAAGAATGAAGACAATGGCAAAGAGAGAATGAGGGGATGAGGTATGGGGAATGAAAAAGGAGAAGAACAGAGATGAAAAGTTCAGGGAGATAGGAGAGGGAGGGAGAGAAGGAGGAAGGGGGAGAAAACAGAAGAGAGAAAGAGAGGGAGGCAGGAAGAGAGAGGAGAAAACACAACAGAGATGGCAAGAAGGCATCAGAGCAGGGAGTTAAAGGGGGAAGTTGAAAAGAAGGAGCATGGGCAGAGAAAGCAAAGGGGAGGGAAGGGATCCTGGACTCTCAGCCAGATTGACTCCTCCCATAACTGGGTCCATGGAGTGTCTGGTCCACTTTGATGAATTCAGTAATAATTTTTAAAAAATATTTTTATTGAGCCCTGGCTGGTGTAGCTCAGTGGATTGAGCATGGGCCTGAGAACCAGATGATCACGGTTCGATTCCCAGTCAGGGCACATGCCTGGGTTGCAGGCCAGTTTCCGGCAGGGGACACACCAGAGGCAACCATACATTGATATTTCTCTCCCTCTCTCCTTTTCTTCCCTTCTAAAAATAAACAAATAAAATATTAAAAATTTTTAATTGAATTTATTGGGGTGACACTGGTTAATAAAATTATATAGGTTTCAGGCATACAATTCTATAATACATCATCTGTGTATTGTGTTGTGTGTTCACTACCCCAAGTCAAATCTTCTTCCATCACTATTTATTCTCCTTGCTCTTTCCCTCTACCCTTCTTCCCCTCTGGTAATCACCATACTGTTGTCTGTATCTTTGAGGTTTTGGGGTTTTGTTTGTTTTTTGCTTTATCCCTTCACCTTTTTAACTCATCCCTCTATCTCCTAGCACCCTTCCTTCCTGACACCTGTCAGTCTGGTCTCTCTGCTAACTGAAATAAGCCAGTCTGAGAAGAAGTAGCATGTGATTTCACTCATATGTGGAATCTAATGAATAAAATAAACTAACAAACAAAATAGAAACAGACTCAAGGAGTAATGATTTTTGGAAGCAACGGGGTCTGGCTTTGTTCCACTCACCTGCCCGCTTCCCCTCGTACCTGCTGGGAAGACAGCAAAGCTCTCTGCAGGTTGGAACAGGCAAGAGATACTTCTTTCTTCCTTGTGTAACAACTAGCCCCTGGAAATGCTGCTGCTTGGTGTTGCCTTTCTTCGGTAAGAAAGAAAATAATAAAGGTAGGATGAATTGAACTTCTTTTATTTTTTGACTGAAAACGACCACGGACAGGAAACTTTTGCAAGTCAGTGGTTGTCTCATGGGGTATTACAATCCCTCTGCACCAGCAGGGGCACAACTGGACCCTGTCCCCTTTATCTCAGGGACTTGTTCAGAGCTGGGTAGGGTGCCTTTTTTGCAATGGTGACAAATATGTGTTAAATGAATAGGACCGCTTGCCTGCTACCTTTTCAGGCTCGGTAGAGATCAGCACAATGAGCTAGTACTTTCTGTAGAAACTTGGCTTGCACAGACCCGAGCAAGCATGTAACCCAATGAAAGATTAAAGGAGTGAGGTTCAGAGAGGCACAGCAATTTGCTCCAAGTCACTCGGTTGGGAGCAGAGCCCCGTGCTTCCTCACCCAGGGCTCTCTCTATGGTATAACCTTCTCCTTGGATCCCTGCTGGTCAGTCTGTATAATGAAGGAAAACAAAAATTCCTCACCTTGATGCAGTCATACCTCACTTTTCAATTGGGTATTTTTCCTGGGAGTTCCATGCTTTTAAAATTTATTTAATAATACTTAAATGCAATTTCTCTTCCCCTAGAAGCCATTACTGAAATCCTTAATGACCATTATAGAAAGCCTTTCCAAAGATTTTTCTGATTTATCCTCAAAAGGCTCACACAAGCATGGTTTTCTGTATCAGCCTTTTTCTTAGTGAGGTGTTTCCACAAATACTGTAGAATGATAACAATGATTCTTAAGATCCCATTAGAGGTACACTCACGTACCTATAACTGTTTTCCCACTCATGGCCTTGTTCTTGACAACATCCATTTAAGAGATGAAGAATCTGAGACCCAGAATTTTTGAGGCCCAGCCAAGAACTCTTTCAGCCTTAGAGTTGAAAGATTCTAAAGGTGCATGACTGTTGATTTGGAAGCTGTTCAGATTACTGGTGTTTGGAAATCTGACTGACCTAGTTTCACATCCTCTTCTGTGATCCATTAATTTTGAGACCTTGATCAAGTTCCTGAGCCTTAGTTTTCTCACCTGCAAAATGGGGATAATGTGGAGTGTGGACAGCACAGATTCATTGCAAGTGTTCAAGGGCCTTACAACGGAGTTCTCAGCACACACTATGTGCTCAACATCTTAGCCATTATTACTTGGGACAACCTCTCTGCCCCACTCAATTACTGACAAATTCTCTCTACTTCTCCAGTTCACCTTAGAGGCTCCGGCAACATGACATTTCTGCACTGGCAGAGGGCACGTGCTCCTACATGTGACAACAATTTACCTGCTGTTTCGTTCTGCAGAGCACAGGCAAATCCACTTCTCAGTTTAAACATGGTCACTGCTGATTCATGCCCTTGCCTCATCCCTTGTTTAATCCCATTTCCTCTCCCAGGGAACAAATTTTCTGCCAGATAGCCTTCTTTCTAATAGCTGTTATATTTGAGATTTTTTTAATTTTTACGTTTCAGCAAGTTGGGCTCTCTCTTTTAAAGAAACATAAAACATCAGCATCTCTACTTCATCCTGAGGGCAGTTGGGGCGCCAAAAATAGTCAGGGAATAAGCTGAAGTTCTGACTTTTCCAGGGGTGAATGCAGACAGAGGCTTCTCTTGAGTTCTGGGGACCTTTGAGCATCAGGAAAATTGTTTGGTCAGGAAGAATCTTGCCAGACTGGATACCAGGAGACTGGATGTTTAGACTGGGCTGGGTCCCTAATTTAGCATTTGACCTTGGTGGGAGAGAAACACCTTCCTGTGGGGCTTCAGTTTGCTCACTCATAAGATTATGAAGTTGGACTAAATGATCTCAGAGGTACTTTCGGCTCTTGCATCTTACTGCTTCTATCACTGAAATCCTGTCAAGGCCCAAAGGAATTGATTTCAATAATTAAGTTCCAGGCATTGAGTAGGTATGGATGGGATAATTAGGGAACATGGTCAGTGCCTTTCAAATCTATCCACATGGTGACCCCCTATTTTTGTTAATTGTCAAGACAGGCCCCTCCGCCAGTCTTCAATTAGACATATCTGTACCCAAAGGTACATATTAAGCAGAGATGTTTTGTAGAACTTAGTAAGTAATTACAGACGGCTCATAGAGCAAAAGCTGATTCACCTGCCATTCCATAACCAAACCCTTTATTCCCTAGGAAGAATGCATTTTCCCTGTCTACATTCTGTTTTTATATCAACCTGAAAAAAAAGTTGCAAGTCAATAAGCTGATAACTTGGGAAATAGATGCCATGATTTGCCCTGGGGTTGGTGTGGATACAACTCAATTCCACACACCTTCTGTAGCCACTTCTACAGAACAGTGGGGCTGTAGCAATAGAAGAAAAGAACCACAAGATCCTGGAGTGCTTGTTGAGGAAGCTCAATTCTAGTATTTATTTATAAAATAATAGCAGAAAAATACTAATAAGGACAGATCACTCATAATTTATTTAAAAATGATAAACATTTCACATATATTCACTTTTCTGACCTTTATAGCTCCTTGAAGTAGGAAGAGTGTTACTCTTTTCAGCACACAGATGAGCAAACAAAACTCACAGAAAAATATTAGGTGGAGGCAAGGTGCTCAGTACCCCATGTGTGCGATCTCATTTGTGGCTGTAATGGCCATGTGAGGTGGGCATTTATATCTTCCTGTCACAGATAGGATGCCTGAGTCTGAAAGCCCTTAAGGAACAGGCTCAGGTTCACACATATAAAAAATTAGAGCGGGGTTTCATAGATGCCATCATTTTTTAAAAATTAAATTTATTGGGATAACATTGGTTAATAACAATGAATTTCCAGTGTACAGCTGTATAAGACAACATCTGTATATTCTATTGTTTGCTCACCAGCTGAAGGCTAGTCTTCTTCCATCACCATATATTTGACCCCTGTGTCCTATTCACTCTCCCCCATACTCCTTCCCATGATGGAATACTACTCAGCCATAAAAAGAGATAAAATATTGCCATACGAGACAATGTGGTTGGATATTGTATTACTTTAAGTGAAATAAGTCAGATGGAAAAGGACAAGAACCATATGACTTTAGTCATAGGGGTACAAAACAAAAAAGCAACAAATGAACAAACAAACAAAATACGTGATTATTTGATTCTGCAATCCATGTTCTCAACTTCTGTCTGACCAGAGAGTCTAGTGACCCGTCCAGGGTTGCACATCAGCACCGGGACTGGCCGCAGACACAGCCCACCACTCTGCCTCCTCCTGCGCCTTCACACTTTTTCTCTCTTACACCTTGTGTGCCACGTCTCTGAAAATCAGTAAGTGCCACAGGGCAGTTCCTCGGTTCATCAGAGCTTTGCGCTTCCTGGCCATTCCTGATAACAGGCAGCTGACTTTTAGTTTTATGCAAAGCAAGAAAAGCAAAAAAAATTGAAAATGAGTTATTACTTGGTGTGGTGAGCATTTATTGGCTCCCTGATATGTAGTGGTGGCAGGTGTATGAAATAACTTGCATGTAAGGAAAAGCTTGGCTGAGAGTCACTAATATGTTCAGTTATTAAAGGAAAACCTACTTCTATTTCTGGGAGAGTGGGGCATGGAGGAGGTGGGGGCTTTTCTGCCCCTTCACTGGCACCAGGTCCCAAATCCCTCTTAATACCTCCCCCACCCTTCTACTTGTCTTCATTCTCAAGGCCATGTTTCTTTCCAGGTAACCACTGTTCCTCCCCTGACCCCTGCCACAGCCTCCTAACACTTTCTCAGACCAGCTGTTGCTTCCTCAGATTTACTGTTGGCACTGCAACCAGAGATTCATTTGAAAACTCAAATATGATTTTGTTTCTCTCCTTTTTAAATTACACGCCCCCCCCCCGGANAACTACCCCCCCCCCCCCCCCCCCCCGGAAAGTCTCCCAATCCCAAATCCTCATCCTGACTGATCTACAGGGCCTTGCATTCTTGGGCCCGCTTCCTTTCTAGACCCCTTCTCATCCCACTCACTTCCCTTCACTTTCTTCCCCTCCTGGACTTTCCATGTCTCAAGTTCCCTTTTGCCCCAGTGCCTTTCCATGGATCCCCCTTTCTGTGGAGCCTTGAGGCTGTTTTCTTCTCCCCATCCCTCTCTACCCACAACCCCCACACATACATCCACACACCTAGTCACACTGAAGCACACCTNAGTCTCCCAATCCCAAATCCTCATCCTGACTGATCTGCAGGGCCTTGTATTCTTGGGCCCGCTTCCTTTCCAGACCCCTTCTCATCCCACTCACTTCCCTTCACTTTCTTCCCCTCCTGGACTTTCCATGTCTCAAGTTCCCTTTTGCCCCAGTGCCTTTCCATGGATCCCCCTTTCTGTGGAGCCTTGAGGCTGTTTTCTTCTCCCCATCCCTCTCTACCCACAACCCCCACACATACATCCACACACCTAGTCACACTGAAGCACACCTCAACCTCAAATTACACATCCCCTTCTTCAGGGAAGCATTTCCAGTCTCCGTGCTGCCCAGGCTGCCCTGGTCCACGTTATCATACTGTCCCTTCTTTTCTCTATAGCAATCACCATGACTGTTGTTATTTTAGTTATTTAGTGTAGTTATTTAATTGTGTTTAGTTATTTGATTTCCCTGTTCTCTACTAAACTTTAAGCTGTAGGAGAACAGGGGCCACATCTGTCTTCCTTAGCTGTCTTCCTGACATGGTGCTTAGTACACACTAGCTGATGGATGATACTCTATTTATTTGTTGGCAGAATGAACAGGTGTTCAGGGTGATTGAGCTTTACCTCCACTGTGGTCAGTTCCATTCCCAGAACACAGATCTTTTGAACTTCCTCCGCCGCCACCCAACTTCCCCCACCACAGCTTCTTCTCTTCCACAACATGCCAATTTGGCTTTCAGACCCTAGTGACTTGGGTTTAGCTTTAGCTATTCTAAAGGTTGCAATTCAAAACTAAAATCACTTTGATTGTTTCATCCACTTATTTTCCTTCTCCTCAGCCTACAGTTTCTTCCTTTGCTCAGTCATTATTAACATAATGTATCTGGCTTACAGAGGAGAAAAATATATAATTGAAAGAGTTCTGTTAGTCAGCATTTGTACTCTCAGGTCCATTTATATCTAGGTAGTGAATAAACCAAAGAGAAGTGCTACATTTTTGAGGTGGGGCAAGCGTTTACAGGAACCTCCAAAACACAGACTATTCCTGATTGAATAGTTGCTTTTCTTTTTCTATTTTTTTTCTTTGCAAAGAAAAAGAAAAATGTTTTCAAAATATTTTTACCTGCCTAACAGCCAAAAGGTTGTTAAGCGGCTTCACACATTTTTCCCTCTGGGTGTTTATATCCACCAAAGTTAATGGATGGAAAATTAATGTTTTCTTGCAAATGTTTCCACAATCACAAAGCAAATAGTTGATTCTGCCAATATGAGAGTGTAAATCTGCCCTCAGGAAAAGGCTTCTGTCACATTACCCACATCATTTACCCTCCATCCAGAGACTGGCCTAATTATCATGATAATTAAGGAAACGGGGCTTTAGGTGCCTGTCAGGCCACACTAGGTATGTAACTGACCACACCCGCCCACTCCTATGTTCTGTGTCAGGTAGACTTAGTTTTCTTGCACATGACACACTTTATTTCTTAAGTGACGCTTCCAAATATTGTGATGCAAGTCAGTGCGAGTCAAAATATTTTCTAGGCAAGTAAAATGGTTTAATTATGAATCCCTTTCCAAGAAAGAGATTGCAACGAAAGCCCATATGTCCACAGAATGGATGGACTGTTACCAATTTCTGCAACAGGGCCCCGTTTATGCTTCTGTTTTCAAGGACCATCATTTAATTGGTGTTGATTACCTGGGAGAGAACTTCAATATGTCTCATGGGTAAAATGCATGATAGGCAGAGTGTAACATTTGTAAATAAATGCTGATTTAATACACCTATGGAAAGTCGTCCTCACATAAAATTTAGTAAGGGTAATTCAAATGTAATAAGAATTTCTGCTAGAGGATTGCTTTGCACCCTGGTCCTGTTGAACTCCATCCAAATGCCATAGAGGAACAATCAGCAGACATTTAATGGGACTTACTAAGGGCCAGATACTGTTTCAAATGATTTACCTGAATTAACTTATTTAATTCTCACAGCAACTCACAGAAGTAGGCTGCCCTTGTTTTTCCATGTGACAGCTGAAGGAACTGAAGCACAGAGAGGTTAAATGACCTTACCAAGGCCACACAGCTAACTAGTGGAAGATTTGGGATTCAGACCATGGCAGGCTGTCTTTTGAATCTACCTTTGAAGCATTAGGCTATGTGTTAGGCCAGTTCCAGGAAAACAAACATTTAATACTCTTTGTTGGAGGGTCTGCTTTGAATTCGGGCTTTCTTTTCCGGGAACAGGCCTGGGCCACCTAGAAGGCAGCCTAAAGGCAGACTGCCCCCAGTCTTTGGCCCATAGTAAGCTCAGCAGGCAGGTCCCTGTCTCCTCTAACTATTGTCTCTGCCTGTCCCTACTTTAAATGTGACTCCTAAACAGAAGGTACTTCCTGGACCAAAACAAGGCAGCACATAGACAAAGAAAAGTCCTGTCCATGACCCTTTAGGATTCATGGGCTCTCTAGCTGAAAATGTCTCAACCAAAGTGTTTCAAAACTTCTCATATGCTTCTGGATTTCCCATGCTGTCAGCCGTTTTCAGCAGGCCCTGCCTCTTGGTCTTTGTTGTCTGTACCTGAGCAGAGGAGGGAAGGGCTCAGTCTTTATCCCAAGGGTGAAGTAATGCTCACCTTCTACCCCTCTTCCTCCTCCTCCTGCAGCGGTAAACATTGCTCTGAACATATTTGGTGGTTATATCTACCTTTCTAAATACCTCTGACAGCAACTAGCACCCTTTTTCCTGTGGTTGTGGACCTTTGGAAATCATGGGATTACTTAAAAAATATGGACCAGATGTAATCCTATGAGACTTCATTGGTTTATGAGATTTCATAAATCAAAATGACCCAGGCTCCTTGCATAAGTCTTCCTCCCCACAAAATACTATCACAATCCTTTTAACAATTGGACAGGAATGGAGAAGAGAAGATTATTTAGAGAGCTGGGCTGATGAGTTTAATAACTTGCTACTTTGTCCCTGGAGCTTTTTGCTTCTATTGTGTCCAATGACATTTCAAAAATAAAGGCAATAATAATAAGACTCCCCATGGTAACCAAAGTAATGTATTACCTGGATTTCATTTCTCACAGGGGAAAGCAAACGTGCTTCCCCTTTACCACACTGTTGTTATCCACTGGGTTTGTATCTACAAGGTTGGGGGACATATCTATTTAATAGGAGAAGCCTAATTCAGTTAACCGGGAAGGGAAGGAGCCCAGGGATGATGGTCTTCTGTATGTGTTTGGCCAATCTGAGCCAGAACCATCCTGACTTGAGAAGGGCAGCAGGTGAGAGTTTATTTCTCGGGTTATTAAACCTTCTCTAACAAATATTGGTCTTCCTAGGATTGCTGATGTAATACCTCAAATGCTTCATTGTTTGGACCCTTTCCTAATTGCAAGGGTTTCTCATTAATGCCATGGCATGAACAAATAGGAAGATAATTGATGCGATATTTGTGTTAGACCAAATATTTATTGAGCACTTATAATGCAAAAAGCATTATGATAGGTACTGTGGGTAAGGTAGAGATGGCTATCACGAGCTGCCTGTATTTAAAGAACATAAAGACCTGTGGGAATATCATAGATATGAGGTCAATAAAGTAAAACAGATTCAATGGCATGTGAAATGCATATTTAAATCACATTTAAATACAATTTCTGCAACATTAAAATGTAGGAAATTTCAATTAAAGGAAATCTTATTTAGCTTAGGAATCCTGGATCTAATAAAGAAGGAGGTAGATTTTGAGCTGGAACTTAAAACATGGATTTGTAGATGTGAAGGGCCTATCTGGTCTTAAGAAAACAAACCAAAACAGCATGAACAGGCCCGATGTTGGGAAATGCAAGGTTCAGGGTAATTTTCTTTGTAGTTTCAGTGAAGTAGAGTGGAAAATTAAATTGAAAGTGTAGATTGGGGCCAGTTAACTGAAAGCTTTGAATGCTGAGTTAAGGGTTTTGAATGTTATTTTGGAGTCAGTTGGGACCATAATAGAACTACTGGAAGAGCAGTATGAAAGGATCGGTTTGGCAGTACTGCTTGGTGTGGATCAGAATGGAAAGACTGGAAACAGAGATCCGGGTCAGGATGACAAAAGCAAGGAAACTAATATTCATGAAAATTCTACTTTCTGCTAGGAGCTTGGCTAATCATGTTGCTATGTCAATTCATTTCATTCTCACAACAGATCTCTGATGGTTTTATTCCCATCCCCATTTCTGTACCTGGGAAAACTTTGATGCTATCAGAAGTCGCAGAGGTAGTTAGTGTGAGAGGCAGTGTTGAAACTCATATTTTCAATGTGGGGTTTCTTGGCTTGAGTTCCTTCAACGACATTGATTTACCGCAAGAGACAGGCAAGAGGAAATGAGCCCTGAACTAGGGTAGAGAAGTGTTGAAATGGGCATGCAGAACTTCTTCTGTGAGGTAGAGATGCTGCCTGAACTTGGAGCCATATACAGCCTCCAATGGACAATACAACGTAGTAAAGAGAGCCCATGTTTGCTTTTCCCTATGGGGACTGAAATCTAGGTAAGCAATGAATTGTTTGGGTTTGCCTGGGAAGTCTTATTATGGAGTCACATGGCATAACTTAACACTTGTTTAGGTATGAGAGAAGGAAGCAAAGAATAACGTTTAGACATTAAAACCGTAGATGGAAAGCAGAACGAAACACCGGTTTTTGAAGGGAACGTAAGTTTCATTTCAGATATACGGGGGTATCGGACACTCCCAGTTGGAAAGACTCAGCATGTGGTTGGAAATGTGGCAGTGGCATGTGGGGTGATGGTCGGAGGTAGAAAAGAAGATTTTAGAGCCATCGGTGTAGAGGGAATGGTGGAGACCATGAAACTGGAAGAGATTTCCAAAGAAAAAAGTACTTTGGGTGAGAAAAATAAAGAAAATGACTTGCTTGGTGGAAGACAAGTGCATTTAGGAGATAAAATAAGTAAAAAGAGGATAAAGGTGAGGACAGGCTGCAGACTAACAGTGGCATGTTATGGCTGTGGTTGGGGTGAAGCTAAAGGGAAAAAAAATTCCCTATAAGAGACATAATTGTTACTGCCAAAATTTCAGAGGTCACAAAATTTGAAGATTGGGAAAATGAATTTTGATGTTGCAATTGGACAACTGTTGAAGGAGCTATTCCATTGTTCATTGGCTTTATGTAGCAATCCAGATTCCCCAAGAATAAACATAATAAAATACTTTTAAAACTTCTTATTAAAAATTACTAATTGCTGAGCATAGATACGAGGAGTATGACATGCAATGGGCTTCAACCATGAGCCAAATTTTTATTGGGAAAGGATTGCATGGCATTCATTTTAGACATTCTTGATGGAAGGCCAGCTGTTGTCCATGGTGCTAAAAGAGTCATCTGGCATTATAATGTTGCAGCAATATGACCAGTATAGTTGGAGTGAATTAGGTGTTTCATTACATGCCTCTATTTGGAGGATTTATTTTTCACTGAGATGAGATTTTTCATATATATTTCCCATCTGGAAGGTTTTTTCAAACTCCCCAATGGTTAACGTGCAGAAAGCAATTGCTTTTTTTTTTTAGTTTGTTTTTTAAGAAATCCCTTGAAACATGAGTAAAAGAAATCGAGGTGAGGTAAAAACAGAAAATGGGAGACATGTTGAAAAGGTTATACAATTTTTTTCTTTTTTCAAAATATCTCAAACCATAAACTGTCTACTCAATTCTGCCCCTCCCAGTAGCACTCTCAAAGTAAAAAATAAATAATTTATGTGGAATTTAGGCATTCTACTGAAGATCACAATTAAAAAGTAAAATAGAAGAAATATAATTGTTATGAATAGTCATGAACTATTAAAATGGTTGTGAGTGGAGCCATAGTCATATTTCTTGCATGTTCCTCCATAAAACACATATTTGAAAGACTGGAAAAATGGGCAATGCGGTAATACTATTCCCATAACATTGCTGCAAATGTCGACATACCTACTATTCAAGGTCATCACATAGGTGGGATGTACTGGGCAGAGTTGCTAATGAACTTGAGAATTTGGATTGAGTAAATTGCCAAAATATTTTTCCCAATAAAAAATTTAGTAATTTGATTGGAAGACCAAGTTAATTGGGAAATAAAAAATCCAGTTATCATCATGAAATTGTCCACAGCAGAAGTCCATGATGTGTTCATGATGGAGAAAGATGTATAAACAGAACTCACTATGAGCAGTTGAAGGATGTATTGTTTGGTTTATCTAGGAAGGAAAAAGACTACAGGGGATGTAACAGCAAACACAGTTGTTCCATCAGTTCTGGGCACTCAGTGTTTAGGCTGTTGTGAGAAGCTGTTGTAAGAAAGAATAGATTGACCATTTAGAAAAATAAATATATATTTTTTAAGATTTTATTTATTTATCTTTAGAGGGGAAGGAGACGGAGAGAAACATCAATGTATGGTTGCCTTTCGTGGGTCCCCTGCTGGGAGTTGGCCTGCAGGGAACCGGCCTGCAACCCAGGCATGTGCCCTGACTGGGAATCGAACTGCGATCATGTGGTTCGCAGGCCCGCGCTCAATCCACTGAGCTACACCAGCCAGGGCCTAGAAAAATAAATATTTAAATTTATATAAATAGGTATATAAATCATTACAATTGTGAGGAGGTATACTGTAGGGTTCTATTAATGCACCTACTTTCTGTTCTACAGAGTCTTTAGAGAGTTTCCTGGGAAGTGATATTTGTATTAAGATCCGAATGCCATGAAAGTTGACAAAAGAAAGAATATTTCAGCCAGAGAGAACCATGTGTGAGGAAACATGGAGGCTGCTGAGGCATATATATTTTAGGAAGTGGAAAACAAAAAGCCCTTGTGGCTAAAGAGTAGAGCGTGAGAGTAGAGGAGTGTAAAATGATGGAAGAGGGTGAAGGGGTCGTAACATACAAGCCCTTCTCTAGAGCACATTCAGGACATTGGTCTTGATGCACTGAGGGAGACTATTGAAGGGTATATCAATAAATGTTTGATCAAAGCAGAACATTTATTACAGAGACAGGACTTTACATAGTCTTGGGAGCTGGTTAAATAGTCTCTATGAGGCTCTTGCTTCCGTGTCTACTGATGAAGCCTGAGGCCAACAGGGCAGGCAAGTGAAGATGAACATAAAATGGAAGAGGAAGAATAAATGGAACCTGTGAGAATGAGTGGACATTTCTGAGAAGAGACTGGAAACTGTGTTAGTCTCTTACTGACTCTAGCCTTCAACAGTGATGGAGGCTGGAATTCTTTGTCCCAGCCAAACACACACCTCTCCCAGGAATGGAAGTTCAAGGAGGAGATTCCTAAAAGCTGGAGGAGCCCACTGCGTGGCCCACACCAACCAGGTGAACCAGTAGGTAAGCACAGCATGTAGGAGCTGTGTATTAGGATTACTCCAGAAAAACAGAGCCAACAGAATATAGACACACGAAATTGGTGCATGGGGTTATGGACACAGAGAGGTTCCAAGATCTGCAGTCAGCTAGCTGGAGATTGAGGAGAGCCAATGACATAGTTATGGCCTTAAGCCAGCAGAGTGGAGGCTCAGGAAGAGCAAGCTGTGTTTCGCAGTGAGCCTGATGCAGGAAAAATCTGAGGTCCCAGCTTGAAGGCCGTCAGGCAGGAAGAATTCCCTCTTACAAAAAGAAGGATCAGCCTTTTTGTTCTATTCAAGTCTTCAGCTGATTGGATGAAGTCCATCCACGGGGAGAGCAAATCTGCTTTGCTTAGTCCACTGACTCAAATGTTAATCTCATCCAGAAACACCCTCACAGGCACACCCAGCATAATTTGACCAGCTGTCTGGGCACCTTGTGGACCAGTCAAGTGGACACATAAAGTTAATCATCAAAAACTGCAAGAGCACCTTGAGCCCTGTAATAATCCTCCAAATATAAAAAAGAACATGGATATTTCTTCGATTTTGCCTTTCAAGTCATTCAAAATATATCTTCTGGCCCATGTTCATTCTAACCCAGTGAAGGGAATTCTAGGAAATGCAGTGCCCGTTACATTGACATACTACAAATCCATCACAAAGGGGTTTATCAGAACTGTGCATAGGAAATACCACACTATGGGCAGTATGGAGGAAAGATTAGGGTGGGTCAAAAGGGGATATCTTCATCTTCCGGTGGGAGGAGGGAGGAGGATGGCACTGAGTGGCAGTCTCTTGCACGATGTCATATGGCAGAAGAGAGCCAGAAGGGGAGCGTTTCATTCAGAGATATCAGGGGTAGGAAGCATCCCATCCCTAAGAAGTATCCAAGCAGAGAAAATATAATCTCCTCTCTCTCAAATGGTTCAAAATCATTTTTACAGCTCATGAGTATTCAGGCTGAATGGTTGCTGGGCTGTTTTCTGACCCAGAGAGTTGGTGGTTCCTGTTCTGAAGGAAATTTCACATCTTGTAAAAAGGCAAGATTAAACACTAAAGAAATAACACAGTGTAAGATACCACGTTTTAAAGAATTGGGTTGTGGGCAAAAAAGAGGAGAAATACATGCTGTGTAAGGTGATAAAGCTGAGATATATATGTGAGAAAGAGTAGTTTTGAAGCTTCAGTAGGGAGGGGTAACCTAAGTTGAGCATCGAAATAAAGCCTTGTTAGAAAGAAATTCTGAAATGCAAATTCTAACCACGTCGTCCTCCAGCTTAGCTGCTTTAAATGTAAAGTTCATGATCATGAATTAACATAGGCTATAAGGCCTTGCTGGGTATGGTTTCTTCCTTACTACCAACCTCAGCTTGAGCTACTCTACCCCCAGCAGGTGCAGTTATTGCTGTGCTGACTTTCGCTTATTTCTTGAAGTTGCCAAACTCCTACCTTAGAGCCTTTAAAAAAAATTAAGTGTAATTGCCATATGATATCCTATTAGTTTCAGGTGTACATCATCATGATTCAATATTTATACACATTACAGAATGATTGCCACAATAGTTGCCTCTGACGCCATATATAGTTATTACAGTACTATTGACTGTATTCTCTATGCTGTACTTGTGACTTATTTATTTTGTAACTGGAATTCTGTACTTCCTAATCCTCTTCACCCCTTTCTCCTACTTTTCAACCCCTCCACCCCCTGGTAACTACTAGATTGTTTCCTGTATCTCTAAGTCTGTTACTGTTTTGTTTTGTTTGTTCATTTGTTTTGTTCTATAGATTCCACATATAAGTGAAATCACATGGTATTTGTCTTTCTGTGTGAGTTTTTCACTTCACACAATACCCTCCAGGTCCATTAATGTTTTATTACACATGACAAGATTTCATTTTTTAAAGCTGAGTAATATTCCTCTGTCTATATCAACCTCATCTTCTTTATCTCTTCATCTATTGATGGATGCTTAGGTTGCTTCCCTATCTTGGTCATTGTAATCACCTTAGAGTTCTTCTCTGTGCTACAGTCCTCTTAACCCCCCTGCCCCAACTTGACCTTCATGAATCTACTTATGCTTTAATTTCAGGCTCAATATCGCTTCTCAGGGAGGCTGTCCCTGTGTACTCTCTCACCATCTTCGGGCTAGGATTACCCATCCCTCCCATCCCTCAGTTATTCACTCTTACTGTCTCCTGTGCCTCTCTTTCATCACTGATCATAATTGTAATTCTATAATTATGTTCAAGGTCATTTGTTTGTTTATGATGCCACCACTAAACTGTAAGCTAAGTGAGGTCAAGTGTTGCATCCCTATCACCTCACGTGATATTCTAGTGTTGTTAGATATTTTTTGAATGACCAAAGGAAGAAGAGAGACTTTGAATAGCAGAATCTTGAGAGAATCTATATCTTTGTAGATTAATCATTTAGCTCAAAAGGCACGGTGGTACCAGGTTTTGGTGCTGAAAGCATCATTATCTTGCAGCATTTTCAGCTCTCTTTCTATTGAAGCCAAAGCGGTTTTTATTTTGGATTCGCTAAACATGGCCCAAGCGTGTGTAGCATCGGAATGAGCTGAGCACATCCCTTGGCATTTCATATCTTCCTTGGGTTGCCCAGGAATAGTTCAGCATTTTCCCGCTCTCAGTTGAACTGTACTTTTTGCAAACATCTGCTCAGTGTCCAAATTCCTAGGGAAAGAGGATTTAAGCAACATTGTGTCTCTATTTCTGTTTTTATCTAATTTCCTCTCCTAAGACCTTTTCTCTCATGGTCCCTCGAAGCTAAGAATATTCTGCAAATCCTCATCTGGGAGTTGGCTGCAGAAGTTAAGGGGAGAATTCTCCTGTCTGGGGTCTTGAGAGTGAGGTCTTATCCCAAATACTTATGTCTGCTGTGGGAGGAGGGGATGTGTTCCGGATCTCTGGTTTAATCTGAAGAAAGAAAGTCAGGGAGTAAATGGAGCAGTTAGTTGCTGAATAGAAATGTCTGTTCAGGTTTTTCAATCTCTAAATTTTTTCCAGCTAAATACAAACATAATATGGACAAAGAGCAAGACAGGCATTTTTGACTTTCAGTGAGGGAGTCAGAGAAGGATTTGCCCAGGAGATGCCATTTGAAATAGATCTTGAAGGATAAGAAGATGATGAAGAGGAAAAGGTGTTTTCAAACCCATGCTTTTATGGTCAATTAATATTGGACAAAGGGGGCAAGAATCTGCAATGGGGTGAAAACAATCTATTCAATAAACAGTGTTGGGAAAATGGAACAGATACGTGCAAAAAAAAGAAAAGAAAAGAAAAGAAAAGAAAATAGACCACCTACTTACACTACATGCAAGAATAAACTCAAAATGGATTAAAGGCTTAAATGTTAGACTTAAAACCATAAAAATTCTGGAAGAAAACATAGGCAGTAAAATCCCGGACATTTCTCATAGCAATATTTTTTCCACTATATCTCCTCAGGCAAGGGAAACAAAAGAAAAAAAAAAAACAAATGGGACTATATCAAACTAAAAAGTCTTTGCACAGCAAATGGAAGCCATCAATAAAGAAAAGACACTGAATAGGAGAACTTATTCACCAGTGATACATCTGATAAGGGATTAATAGCCAAAACTAATGAAAAGACCAGCCAATTAAAAAATGGGCAAAAGACCTGAATGGATACTTCTCCAAAGAGGACATACAGATGGCCAATAGATATGAGGAAAGACGCTCAACATCACTAATCATCAGATAAATTCAAATCGAAACCATGATGAGATATCACCTGACACCTGTTAGAATGGCTATCATCCATAAATCAATAAGCATTGCTTGTGGGAATGCAGACTTGGTACAGCCACTGTGGAAAGCAGTATGGAATTACCCACAAAATTAAAAGTGAATTTGCCTTATGATCCAGTGATTCTACTTCTGGGAATATATCTAGAGATACCTGAAACATGAATTCAAAAGAATATATGCATCTTTATGTTCATTGCAGTCTTATTTACAATAGCCAAGATTTGGAAGCAGCCCAAGTGCCCATCAGTAGATGATTGGATAAAAAAAGCTGTGATACATTTATATAATGGAATATTACTTGGCCATAAAAAGGAAATCTTACCCTTTGAGACAGCATGGATAGACCTGGAGAGTATTATGATGAGTAAAATAAGCCAGTCAGAGTAAGACAAGTACCAAATGATTGCATGTGTATGTGGAATCTAATGGACAAAATAAACAAAAAAAGAGAAAATAGAAACAGACACATAGGTACAGAGAGCAGGCTGGCAGCTGTCAGAAGGGAGGGTGGCTTGGGAGACTGGGTATAAAAGGTAAAAGAGATTGAGCAAAAAAACCCCAAACAAATCTCATAGACACAGACAACAGTATGGTGATTACCAGAGGGGGAGGTGGGGATAGAAGAGAGTATAGGGGGAATAAACAGTGATGAAAGGAGACTTGACTTGGGGTGGTGGACACACGGTACAATATTCAGCTAATGTATTATACAATTGTATACCTGAAACCTATATAATTTTATTAACCAATGTCACCCCAGTAAATTCAGTAAGTAAAAGAAAAAAGCTCTCCAGATACATACACAATGAGGGGTCAAGAACCACTGATTTAGAATTCAGGATAGAATTAACCACATTTTATGGCAATGTAGAATTAATCATATTTTAAGGCCTTAAGGCATTTTAATCAATAAAACAATGTGATTCTTAAAAATGAAAGAAAAAAGTATTCTCAACAGAGGAAACAAACAACAGGAAGATGGAGGACATGCAGTATGGCTAGCGAGATAGGGTGAGGTTTGGGGATAGTGAAAAGTAGTGACCTTAAGACATGTGCATTTTTTTGTTGGGATTCCTGCCCTGGTGATGGTGAGGACACTTTCTAGTCATTGACATATTTCCTAGCCTTTTGCTGGCCCATAAACAGCCTCCGAGGTGGAACACAATCTAAGACGATCTGGACCTCCCTTTCCCATCTCTGCTGTATAAACACAGAGCACCTTGCTTTGGAACATGGACTTTTCCATGTCCTCACTTTGAGGTTTATCTCCTTCTATGATCACTCTAACTCGGATTTTTCCATCATCTTTCCAGCATGGACAAGTCAGTGTCTCTTCTTTTGTTCTTTTTGTTGTGCGATTGCATTGATTATTGCAAGTGTAAAGAAATCAACCAATCCTTGTATGTTGTTGATGTTGCATCAAGAAACCTTTCTGGGCTCCCTTGTTATTAGTTCTAGAGACTAAGCTATCGAGTCTTTTGGATTTTTCATGTGAATTATTAATATAATCATATTGTCTGATTAATAGCAAGCACTTACGCAGAACTTACATGTTTTAAGTATTTTATAGGTACTAACTCATTTCATTTGCACACTTAATTTTATGAGTGGGTCCTATTATTATCATCAAAATCTTAACTTTGTAAGTGGAGTAATGAAGGCATAGAGTACAAGACACTGCCCAGGGCTTTTCACACATTAGGTAGGAGCCAGAGGTTTAAATCCAAGTGTGGCTCCATCATCCATTCTCTCCACCACTGGGCCACCTTACTCCAGCATTTGAGTCATTTATTTTTCTCATATTATTGCATTAGTTGATGCCTTTTAGGATAATGTTGAGTATTAGGGGATCATCTAACTTTAAGGATAATTCTTATAGACTTTTTGCATTAAGTACGACGTATGCTATCCCAGTAGAACTTGAGTGCATATTAATACTTTCTTTGAAAAACTGAAATGAAACAGAGTGTTTTTCGTCACTGGCAGATCAGCGACACGTAAGAACTACCATGGTTAAACCCACTCCCTATGTCTTATGTTTTTCTGTTTCTCTATGCTTTTTCACTTTTTGCTCTTTACTAAGTGACTGTTTTATAGTGTAAAGTTTTAAGTTTTAAAATATTTTTGCTAGATATTTTTTCAATTTCCTTAGTGTTTGCTCCAGGACATACCATATACATCTTATCAATGGCATATTTTTAAAGCCCCTTCTTGGTTTAACATTCTCTTTATGACTAACTCATCTCCAAAACAGTATGTCTGCTGGGTAGAAAATCACAAAAGCTTACGGCCGACTAAGGTTTGCTCTCTGCGTGAAGCTCACCCCAATTTTGACTAATAAAATAATCCTCTGCATTTATGAGGTATCAAGTTCTACCTTCTGGGTTGGACCTTTAGTTCTCAAACACAACCCTGAACTTAGGGCATCCAATACCAGGATTGCAGAAAGCCTATGATGGACATAGCAAAAAGTTCCTTCTTTTCATTTTGGTAACTTGGGGTTTGTGATTTTTTTTACATGCTGTAGGAATTGAAGGACTTGGTAAGCAAATGTGTAGGGATAGCAGCAAGAGAGACAGTTCACCTGCTTACATAAACCAACAGCTTTTAAGAAACAGTACATAATTAGAAAGTAAATGGATGCTTTTCTTTAAAAACGAGTCTTTTAAAAATAAACTAAAGCAGTCTTGGTGGTGGTGGTGGGGAGTCTATCTTCTTGAGCAGTCGTTCATGGGTTCAAATCTTGTCTGCTCCTTGGTATTTGGGTGAATTTGGTTAAGTCACTTAAGCCCTCGTTACTCAAAACATAGTCCTCAGACCAGCAGCATCAATATCACCTGGGAGTTTATTAGAGATTTTTGAACCTCAGGTCTTGCCCAGACTTACTGTATTTTAAGAAGACCTCCAGTGATCCATTTGCCCATTGAAATCCAAAGCCTTTAACTGCCTGATTCCAGGCATCTCCTGAAACATAAAAATTGTGCTCTCACCATCCAGATGTCTTATTAGTCATCAGATGTCCCTTGCCATGAAGCATGATTAATAGCGAAGGAATGGTGGGCTTTGACTTGCCATGCTAGTTGTGCTGGCCACAGCTGGAGTCAGCTATTTTGCTTCCCTGCCCACTGGGCCACACTCTGACCAACCCGGTTCCTTCCATTGTTTCCCCCATCCCCTTTTTCTTTTCCAAGGCACTTTGATGGCCATATTCAGAGTCCATTGTCTCTGAGAATCGGTTGTGAGCACTCTTGTTAAGGGGCTAAAGGCTGAGCTACTTAGAGTAATTAAAGCCTCCTATTTACATAACACATCTCGGGTGGGGAGGAACGTAGAGCTCTTTTCCAGGGCCCTGTGGAAGCTGTCCAGCCCCCACCCTGCTGTGCTGCTGCTTCCCTGGAGACCTGGAGCTGAGGCCTGGAAGCAGCATATGTCCCTGTGCCACTGGAACATCTCAGGTGCAGGGAGCATGGAAGCATCCACCAGCTTCTGAAGAATCTAGAAGCTGGGCTCCTTCAAGGGCCCAACAAAGCCACAGCCTGAAGCTACCCACTACCATGTTATTTAGCTGCCCTGTATAATGCATGTCTAACATCGCAACAACAACCAGTATCAAGCACCCTATTATTGCCATGTATCTTACATCTGTAACCTTTAACTCTTATGTGAGCCAGGTGAGGTGGTGGCTATTGTGTCCCATGTTACAGAAAAATGAGACTTGGAAAATAATTCAATCACACAGCCAGAAAGCAGGTTAGACTTTTCCACCTGAAGTATGTAGAATTACAGACCTGTGAATAATCCACCCGATCATAGTGCCTCTCTCAAGAACTTTACCAGTTCCCTAGCACTTTTACTATTACTCTTTATAACCTTATGATATGGGTGGATGTTATCTCCATTTTTATATATTAAATAAGCATGAGTGTTCACTGCTCCCTCCCACAGGTTCAGAGATGCCTGGCATCTTTATCCTGGCCATACCTGTAGAAAGTGTCAGACACTGCTTCCCTGTCTGGCTTGCTGCTTTTTTTGGTCTAACTTTTTATTCAATTAGTATGGCCTTTTTTTAAAAAAATCAATAAATGGTTAGTGATGCCTTTAATAGATATTGAATGAATAGAGATTTGGTGTTATTTATCATAGAAGTGATATGTTAATTATTTATTCCCTTCAGACTAATACTGGATTACATTCAACATGTTTGATTTCTGTAAGTGGAACTCCATTACTTGATTCCTGGGGTAGAGGCCGGTCCATGGTAATTTCTAACTCATCAGAGAAGTAATTTGCATTCTGTCACCACTGGATCACTGCAACTTGAAATAAATCTGTTTGTTCAGAATCACATAGCTGGCAAATGGCAAAGCTGGCTCTCTGAATCCATTATCTGTCCACCTCTCTACATCTGAAACAATTATTAAGCCTGATGCTGACCTTCACTCAGCCAATAAATAAAGAGTTGCAGGCCTGTTGTGCTTTGGGTACTGTGCAGAGTTTGGTATATAGTGCTAAAAGAATGTGGCAGAGGTCTGAACCTCTTGGGAAAGATAGACAATAAGCAAGTAACCAAACACATACACAGATCCATGCTGAAGTAAAGACTAAGAAGGAAAGAAGGAGGATGCAGTAGCAGAGGGTAATGGTGTTGGGGGTGGGAGCTGTTACGAGAGTGTGGTTACAGAAGATGATTCTCAGGAAGGGACATTTAAGTTGGCTGTAAAGGGTAAGAGGAGCCGGTTAGGCCAACTGGAGGCAAAAACACCTCAACTTAGGGAACTGCGTAGGTGAAGTCAGCCCCTAAGAAAGAGGATTTGGAAAGTTCAAGGAGCTGAAATGAGTCTAGGGTGACCGGACCACAGCAAGAGAAGAACAAAGAGGAGAAGAGAAGGGACGGTGGGAAGGCATACAAGGGAAGAATGGTGCAGGGCTCTAGAGAACAAGGGAAGGATTCAGAGTTCTACTTCCAAGTAAATGCAAATTATGGTTTGAAAAAGATTATTGTGGCTCCTTTTCCCTGGAAGAACACAGGTTTCTTTTTGTTTTAAATTTCACAGTGGATAAGAAACCAGGCTTTAGAGTCAGAATGACTTGAGTTTAATCCTACATTGGCAACTTAAGTTACGCTTGCTGTATATCCTTAATGAGTTACTCGTTGCCTGCTGAGTCTCAGTTTCCTTATCATCGAGGTCAGGCTAGGTTATGCTGCAGTAACAATGCCAAGAAATACCCAGAATCTCAATGGCTTCATATAATACAAAATTTTTTTCTCATTCGAAGCCCACTGCAGACTTTGTACAACCCTCCAGGGTGGATCTTTTTTCGCTGACTTGGAATTCCAGATTGCCTCCAAATCAGTTGGCTCTAAAAATTGGTCACTATGATAAAAAGTTTCCTTCTAGGAATGACATCTAACATATGTGCTCACATCTTATTAGGTAAAGCAAGTCACATGGCCACTCTTAATTTAGGGGCAGGGCTAAGGCTCCTTGTTTACCAAAAGCCAAGGACATCCATCATCAGTGAACAAAGATAGTAATTCTTTCCTTCCTGATATGGTGGCAGATGAGAGAAGTGATACGTGCAAGGTGCCAGTGCCCTATCTGGTGCATAATAAATGAATGGTTATGATTATTGGCTCCCTGTCTGAAATTTCTGGTGCTGTGTATCTGGGGCATTTTTTTCCAGAGAGCTACATATTAGATATTTAAACATAATGGAATAGCCAATTATGGTAGGAGGAGAATATGGTGACATCACAGTTCACTTGAGATCAGGATTAGCAAACAATAGCGTGTGGACCAAATCTCTGTCTACTTATGCTGATTCTCTGCCTAATTAAAAAAATATCAACGAGGAACTTGAATGTATCCTGGACTTCCAATTTCTCTTCTCTTTCTGCTGTTGCTGGCTGAGCTTTAAAGTAGACATGCAAGTAATTAAAGCTAACTTTCTCCAGAGCCCAGTCCCTGTGCCCTCTTGGGGACAGCTGGTGATAGCTTCTCCTCCCTCTCTTTTCTTTATCCATGACACCATTTTCTGTCCTTTTGTCTCTTGACATGAGTGTTGTCTAATGGGAAACAGATCCTGTAAAGATCAAGGAAGTTTGTCAGCAAACCACAGTATTCTTTTTAAAAACCATGTTAGGGGAGAAAAACATGTTGTAAATCCTGTTCAGAAAATACTTCATAGAGTCCACCTGTCCACGATGGATAAATCAATTGATCTAAATTAAATTCTCGAAACTTGAAAGGCCCGGGTCTGGTCTTGGATTTGTTCAGACTCTAGGAAAATTGTAGTTTTCTAAGTCAACGTTCTGACCCCACTTGAGTCAGCTACTGATCCTGATGAAGCCTTTCCTCACCGGTTGCTGATCCCTTTGAAGGAATTAGTCACATGTCCTGGGGAGAAAAGTAGCCCAGTCCAAGAGACAGAAACTAATTAAGATGTGTCAGCCAAGGTAGTAGGCATGCTCTATCACAGACATGCACTGCCTGGGTCAGTGCCCTGGACCCTCCCCTGTGTGAGGATGTCACAGCCAGGAAGCTGTCACTGCCCAGGTAGCTTCTGCTCAGCCAGTGCTGCTGGGTCATTAATTAAGCCTGCTTTCCTTATTCTTTCCACTAGGTTTGAGGACATGATTGTTAGTGCTGTGGATCCCCTTGAGTCCTACTGTTTATTCTCTCCCTTAAACTTTGCATGGCCTGGGACCTGTGACAGGTACAGCAGTCACCTCCAACTCAAAGTCTGAGCCATGACCCCAGAGGTAAACTTCAACATGAGTAGCCACTCTTGTAAAATTATGTTAGCTTCCTAAATGTCCCAGTGTCCCATACAAATCCACCTTTCTAGCACAGAATCTCATCTTAGTTGGTAGATTTAATCATTGATTGTATCTTTATTGGAAAACAGTTTCCATGATCATGTGATTTGGGTCTTTTCTTGTACAGGAAAGAAGCTGAAACTCCTAGAGCTAAGGCCACACAATCAGTGATAGAACCATACATTGTCTTGCCTTCTTTGTCATGTCTCCTCATCCCATTGAGTGCAAATGTAACTCTTTTCCTAGAACTATAATTGTTTAAGCTCAGGGATTTTTAAAGCGAAAGACTTTCACAGTGATGAGGAAGCAAATCACTGCAAGGACCTTTTTAAGATCATTTGGAGCTGCAAGGACCTTTTAAAGATCATTTGGAACATTTGGAACACACCTCCATCTTGGAGATGTGTTCCCAGCAGGAATTTACAGCCCAGGGTATGGGCAGAGCCTGAGCTCCTGGGGGCTTCAGGGAGACCCAGGAACATTTTGTATTTTTAAGCTCCCTTACCCCCACACTTAAGACCATTCTGGTCTCCATGCTCTGATTCTGGTCATTCTAGGGGTTGGTGGATTACCTTTAGGAACTCCTCTTGTGATGAGGTATCACCTTACTCCCCTGCACAAAGGACCACAACTTGGCAAAAAATTTGAGGCTCCCTGTAACTTGGTTGCTAGGTGAAATGGTCCTGCTGAATCCTCCTTCTCTACTTTCATAGCTCCTGGCCACCACTTCCTGGAGTGTTAGTTTTAGTCAGTTCTTTGGGAGAGGAAAAAAAGTAATTTAACTTACATGCAATTTGACACATGTCTATTCAAATAAGGATATAGTGGAGAGAAGACTGCAAGGTTCTCAAGAGTTTTTAGTATAAATAAAACAAGAGACTTTAAGCAAGACTCTGCTTGTGGCTGGCCACTTTGTTCACTGAACCCCCCCTGCCCAGGCCCCCACAGTAGCTTCCTGCACTTTACTGACACCTTAGGAGACAAGTGAAAAAACTAGAACTGATTCAATCATTTCATTTACAAATAAGAAAACAAAGCCTTGGTATTTAGGTGGCTTGTCTAGGCAGGGACTTGGGATAGCGGGGAAAGCATGGCCTTGGGGATCTAAGCTGCGTGACTTTGGGCAACATTTTTAACTTCTTCTAGGCAGTTTCTCCAATTGTAAAATGGCTTAAGACAAGATTATCTGGGTATTGAGTAAGACATTGCTTTTAAAATAATCTATATCACTTAGAAGTTACTCATCAGTCAACTCCATTACCTTTCCAATGTGGCAGAGACAGGAGTACAGCTCCTCAACTTCCTTTCCCTTTCACTCAGCCACGTCTCTGGATACATATTTTGGTATTATTATATCTGTATTTTATATGCTTTGTAGTTTTATATGGTCACATTTGGTTCTTACTGGTTATCACAAGTGGTGGAGTTTCCATTTTTTTTTACCATGTAAACTAATTCCCTCCCTCTACCTAAGAATTCTGCCGCTGGTAAATTTCTACTCATCTCATTCTTTAAAGTGTGCTTGAATTCTAATTCCTTCATGAAATGTATCCTTTCTTCCTCCCTACTCCCTATTCCTTATTTTCACCATTCTCTCAGAGCATTTGGTAAATGTATCTGCTTTAATGTTTAGCACATGAGATCTTTCTAGAAAAAGTCCAGCCATTGTTAATAACCTCAGAACAGTTTGCACAACATCATTGTTACCCAGCAGCCAAGGAGAGTGGACTGGAATGTGCATGTGGGAACAATGACCACTTCACTCTATTAGTCAGTGGGGGTGGTAGATGCCACTGAGTGTGCATGTGTACTGTGTGGCTATCACATTCAAAATGACTGAACGAGTAGAGCAACACATCTGCATTAAATTTTGTGTTAAAAAGTAACCATAGTTGCCAGTTACTATGTATCATTCCAGAGATAATCCATATATTTACAAGCATATTATGTACCTGTGTTTTTCATTTTTAATACAAATGGTGGCATTCAATATAACCTGTTTTGTAATTTGCTTTTTCATTTAACAATATATTAAAGCTTATATTTAATCCCTCTTTTGAAAATAAGTAAATTGAACATTCCTCCATGGAAACTATTTGGGTGGTTCAGGAGGCTGGGTGATGGACAGCTCCCTCACAGCAATGTGCTCGCTCACACGTCACGTCTGGTGCAGCATTTCTTGGTGGAACATCAACTCACTCAGGTGACTCAGCCCCCTTATCGCCCAGATGTGATACCCTGCAACTTCTGGCTTTTCACAAAATTAAAATCACCTTTGAAAAGGAAGAGATTTTAGACCATCAGTGAGACTCGAAAATACGATGGGACAACTCATGGCTATTGGGAGAACTGTGAGAAGTCCCAAGGTGCCTAATTTGAAGGGGACCGAGGTCTCATTGTACTAATATCTCTATTTTTCCCATTGCATGGCTGGATATCTTCTGGACAAACCTTGTATTATGTTGGGATGGAATGTTTATGGGTCTATCTTTCAGACTATGAGAAAGAACTGAACCCATTTCCCTTCTCAACCTAGCCCCTGACATGGTGGCAGATGTGTGTGGGTACTCAGTAAACAGATGGATGCATGAATAGATGGATGGATGGATTGTATCACTTTTCATTGCCCCCTACAATGAAGACATTAAAGTCTTAAATGTCCTCAGTGTCTAAGAGAAAGTGGGCCCTTAATGGTGGGGGAAAACCTGGTGCCAAAACTTGAATACGCCTATGACTGGCTTCCCTGCCATCTTAGTAGAGAACAGCTCCATCACCACTATTCCCGTGACATATCCAGCTCCAAGTTCATTTCTATCCATTGACCTTCAAGATTGTGGCTCCCTGTCTGTCTTCCCTCTGTGTAGCCCACCACCTACTACCTGCCAGTTCACCTTTGCTGCAATTAGCACCACCAAGTCTGTCTCAGAATGCCAGGCCGGGACCTGGAGTAATTGCTGCTCGAGATTCCTCCTGACAAATGTTGACATTCTGTTGGCATAACTTGCAATAATGTATGCAGATTGCATCCTTCCAGGGCTATAATTATTACTTCTCGGCAAGAAATAGTCAGGTTATTCCCTAGCTTGATTTCTAGGAGCCAATTTCACTTTTGGAGCCAGCTTGTTTAGGGAGGTGAGAAGGAAAAGGAGAGAAGATACACAGGGATGCACCTCCAGAACAGAGCTGCCAGGTGGTCCGGTCTGGGCATAGGATATAGCTGGAAAGGCAGTAGACTAGGGATCACAAGTCCTGGGTGACTCTGCAATGGATTTGCCCTTATAACTTCTGGAACTGGGCCCCAGGGACGTGTACTTTATAAGAGCCTCAGATTGTTGTTAACACAGTAAAGGATTCTGTTTTTGGAGGGATGTTCAAGGCCCTCAGCCTCACTTTACTTCCACCAATAAGGAACTCTAATATGGGTTAAGGCATAATGTAATCCATAGGGACACAGTTGGTGTGCTCAGTGCTGAGTTAGAGACTTTTATATGAGGAATTAAAAAAGAAAAAAGAAATCTATTGGCTTGCATTGCTTACTCTGTATCCTGTAGCTGGAAAAAATATTTTATCACACATTGGAAAACATTATCACCTGTTGACCTTTCCTCATTCCAGTTAGATCAGCAGCTCTTGGCATCTTTAGAATAAAGAAGTCCAGACTTTTGTCCTCTGTAATTAGAGATAGGCCCGTGTTCTGTACTAAAATCAAAAAGACAGGCAGGTCCCAATGCTCTGATGAGGTCTATTAGCATGCAAAATTGTTTTCAGTCTATTTTATGACCTTTTCTGTGAATATATCATAGAATTGAAATTTTATTGGAACAATTTGGACTATTTATTCTATTTGAGCTCAGATTGGAATTCATTGAGATCTTTTCTAAAACTTAAAATTTTTTTTTTGCTTGACCTAACTTTCATTATATCTTTTTCTCTATGTGAGAGAAGTCATGCGAATGACATCTAGCTTGTTCCCTGGTCACACAAATAGGTGGTCAAAAATAAAACCATTAGTTGAAATTGAGTGAGGCATTAGCGGGAGTGGAAGATCGTTGCCTTGAAGGATAGGACTGCTTGACAGTCCTGAATTTGCATCTCATTTTGAGGCCTCAGAGAAATAATCTCTGTATAGACAATGGCAGCCAATTTGAATTATTCCCAGAGAAAGGGATCCGTTGTCACTTATTTGTGTTTCCCTCCTTGGGTCTTTCAAGGAAAAAGTGGAGTCAGAGAAGTGAGAATGATAAACAGCACCTGACCTGGCTCCCCATTCTGGAGAAAATTGTTCCTGGATGGATACTTGGGCAGCTGTAGTCCAATAAAGCCTTCCTGGTTCCACCATAATAGGTGTGGCTGCTTGCAAATGAAGACTGAGAAATGCCAGTTTCTCCAATGTTCCCTGCTCCTTCCTTTTTCTTTACTGTGCAGGATATCTCCCTTGGGGCCTTTTCCTCTCTTGCCACCTGCATCTTCACCCTGGCCTGCTGGGCCTCTGGCTGCCATTGCTGCAGGTCTTTTGTCCAAATGTGAGAGGCAAGCTGCTCATTCATTTGCTTGATGGGTTGACTCCAGATGCAGCCAGACCCATTAGTAGGGGATGGCTCATTTGGTGCCACAGCCCCTCTGTAATGAAGTGGGAATCCGTGGGGTCCTAGGGCTGCCTGGCTGAAGAACAGGGTGTGGAAGGCATTACCTGCCTCTCTGAACCTTGGCTGTCTGCAGGAAGGAGAGTGAAACTAAAAGGTCCAAACTCCTCCTTTCTCAGAATCATGCAAATCAAACTTCCAGAGAGAAAAACAGGGGTTGTTTTCATTATCCGTCCTCTGGCTGTGTCAGTCTCATACTCAGACACACCAGGTGGCTCCTCCTCCATCCAGGGAATAAAGTCTGAACTGCCAGGCATGAACTGCAGGAACCTTCATGTCTGACTGCAAACTTTCCTCCCAGCCTCATTTGCCTTTGCCTTTCATTCTTGTCCCCTCCATTACAGTGGAAGCACCCCTTCCCACACTGATGTGTGCCCTTTGGGTTCTCAGCCATGTGCCTGTGCAAGCCAATTTCCCCAACCTAGAGTGCCCTCCCTTGATCTCACCATTTCAGTCTATCAGAATCCTACATGAAAGATGCAGGAGAATGTCATGTCCTCACTGTAAAACATTCTCATTTCCTCTAATAGAGAGTAATTTCCTGTTATTATTCTCCCTCTTAGTCTATTCAACCTAGACTTGTAGTTATGATTATGTTTCTTAAAAGTCCCCCATTTTGGGATTGTGAACTCCCTGCATAAAGTAACTCCTATCTTATTTATCTCTCTCCTTCAAGCCTAATATGGAACCTTGAATATTTGTGGGGTTCAGGGAATGTTGAAATTGAGTGGAATTGCAACAGCACCTATTCTATATGATTTGACGTTCCAGGACTATACCAAAAAATGATTCTAAAGGAGTGTATGTTTCCCTTAGGGTTACCATCCCTGAGGTTTGGAAGAAATTCAAGACCTTTCTAATTTCCACTGAATTATTCAATACAGAACACCAAATTGTCTTGACCTTTCTGTCAACCCAAACTGAACTATCTTGCAGTGGATTTACAGCTCATTTGCACCATCTTTGTGTGTTCTATACTTGATGTACTGTAGCCTAATGATTGAATTGTAAGGCAACACACGGGGCCTTTTAATTTATCCTTTGGCTTCTGTCCTAAGCAGCAACTAAGCTTTCCCCAAAAGGTAGCCCAGTCACATTCACCTTCTAAAGCTTAAGCTGCACTCTCCAGCCTCCCCTTTCCTTCTCACCCCAGAAAGTAATAACATTGCATGTGTTTTATTAGGGAAAACATTTGTGGAATCTCATTAGTTCATGTATTCATTCTTACATTTAATAAATATGAATTGAACACATAGCATGTGATTATTAAATGTCTAGTCTACTCACACATTCCCTTGCAAACATCTATTTTGTGTCTTTTAATTGTCCATAGAATAAAATTAACATTACTTGCCACCTGTCCAATCACAAGTACATTGGCTCCTCTGTGATCACCCTGGACTACTCTCTGCTCACATATTTTCTTGCCTGAGCCAATGCACCTAACATTCCCCATTCCTGAAAAGTTTCCCCACCTACCTTTTCTCCAGTCTCACCATTCCTATGGCTAACCCCTATACATCTATTTTGTCTTACCTGACAAATCCTCTAAAAGCCTTTTCTGACTCTAAAGACTGGGTTTGTGGCTATTCCTTTGTGTTCTTGTGGTCCCAGATCTTTTGCTCTATCATAACACTTAACCACATGGCATTATAGTGCTTTCTGTTTACTTGCTTTTTTCCTCCCATTAGATTGTAAGAGTCCCGAGGCTAGCTATCATATTTTGTGTTTTGCCTTGCATTCTTAGAATTAGAGCACTGTACCTATAAATAGCAGATGCTTAAATATTTATTTGTGAAATGGATGGATAGTTTTAGTGCTATTCTAGCAAAACAAATGTGATTAAGACATACTGTCTGCTACAGGGGGTTCACATCTAGTGAGAAGGACAGAATGTAAACACAGCAATTATGGCATGTTGCTATAATGGCTAAAATGGAGCCTGAATGAATGGAGAGGTAGTATGTACCTGGCAGCTTCTCCAGGATGAGGTAGAGAATGGTGAGTTATCTTATAGTCAGAGTGAGGATTCAGCACCATGAACAGCAACATTACATACTTTAATGGACATCTATAGCAGAACCCTGGTCCCTATGAGCAATTTATGCATTTGTCCACAATTTTTTTAATTTCTGTAACCCAGCCCTCCTTCTAAGCTCATGGGTAGCTTTTATGTAATCTTTATCCATTCAAGGAATGGAATGATTTTCCCTGAATTTTAGTGTAAGTGCCATGACCTTGCCATCTCTTGCATGGACCTTCCACTCCCAGTTGCCTATCTGTACTCTGAGCATCCTCTCTCACAGTGTACAGATGTGTAGAATGAGTCCCTCCACTTCCTGCTGGCTTCAGATATCATTATGGCATTTGGGTGTTGTGTGCTGAGCACCTGATTGTCGCTCCATCATGAGCATCAGTTTTCCCAGCATTTGAATGAACGTAGAAGATGATTTGGGAAAAAAAGATCAATCTCTGAAGTAACATCCTAGGTTTCTGAATCATGAGGGCTGTCCTTGACCCTGAGGTCTGATGCAGTGAATAACTCCTGGTCACGAAGTGTGGATACCAAAGGCATCCCAGATCCAGGTGACTGTGAAAAAGCTGATTCTAACCAACAGGAATCACAGGTTATATTTTGAAGTGTTGCTGAAATAATAAATCAGTATTAGGGATGCTAATACATATTTAGCATCCCCAGATCATTTTCTGCCCTGGGATCATGCAGGATGTACAAAAGCCAAAGATTAGAAGTTTCTGCCATATATCTTAGGGGAGAGATCTTGTATATTTATCACAATTATGGGTTGTAACATGTACATGAGACATCGCATAGAACACATTCTTTTCTGTGTAGGAACACCAATGTATCGGGAGTCTTGCTGGGAAATAAAGGCAGAGTTGAGTCTCAAAAGATAAGAAGTTACTCAGGTTAAGAGAAAGCAAATGTTTCTCTCAGAAGCAGGAAGTACAGAAGTAAAGGCAGTGAGGGGTATGTATAAAATAGGAGGAGGTCTGTGATACTGGACAGTACAGTGTGAATCAAGGCATAGCAAGAAATGAGGCAGAAGATGCTAGAAGCCAGTTAAATTCAAGCTAATTACTTTCGAATTTATGCTAATGGTAGTGAGGAGCCACTGAAGGGTGGTAACCACAGGGATACCATAGCCAGATTTGCTTTATAAAGGTAACTAAAGGGTAGCCATCTTGCTTAGTCCATGACCCTCTCTCCCTTCTCTGCCACTTAGAAACCACAGCTCCCTAGAACCAACACAATCTCTCCTACACCTAGTACCTAAATTCCCATGGTAGTTTCCCTCTTCCTTAGCAGAGAGGGGAACAGCTGGTCACCATCCCACTTGAAAACTATTTTGGAGATGTTTCCCAAAATGTGCTCCACGTCTCATTCAAATTGGATTTATTCTGGTTTCCACAATCAGTGTCCTAGTTAGCTCTTCAATCAGAGGATCCTTGGTGGATGTGCACAGACACAGGAGTTTGGGTTGCATTGGATGGTGAACTGTACAGGATCACTCTCCCTTAGAAACTGAACACAGTCCTCCCTCTAATCAAGTCAAAGCTCTCCCCATCATTGCCTCTTTAAATTCTCACACAACTTCTATCATTTGTTTACTTTACAAGGACCTTCCTTATTATCCATGTAATGTGGCCTCTCAGGGAAGGTAGGGTAGAGATATTATACCCATGTAATAGATTAATAAAAAGAGACATACAAGATCACTTGGGGTAGTAATAAGAAGACCTAGTTGAGAAGTAGAGTACCTAACTAAGTTCTTGTCCTGGCTGAAGTAACTGAGAGAGGACATATTGTCAAATAAATGTAAATGTATCCTATTTCTGCCTCTACAAAATGGGTCTCTGCAGCAGAGTAACAATGGGATGCAAAGGGGACATCTGTACATGAGGCTGTGTGACAGGTTCTTAGTGTGTCTCCACGTAGGGAGTCCTTCTACATACCACTGGGGACACAGATCACCCTTTGTTGGGATGCTCTCGAGTCATGCCAGAAGACGTAGGAAGTGGCTAAGTCTTCTCCTCGGCTCCTCTAGATTCTCTGGGAGTCTGTAGTCCATGGGCAAAGTAGTAGAGGTGTGGACTCTACTTTCCTCTGACAATGATTCCAGTTTCCAATTAATATGCTAGAGAGAACAGACACAGGCCTCTGGGGAAATTCACTACTCAGTGGCATTTGTTAAAATTAGCTGAGGGGCAGCCTTTTTTCCCCTAGCAGAGACCAGGAAAAGCTCATATCCACATTCATCTCTCTGACTCCCCCACCCCATCATGTTCCCTGGCTGAATAAAATGTGACTTTTCTCCTAAGTAATTGATGTTCTGTCTCATTCCCTGGAGGAGTGTAGGCTTAGCAAAAGAGACCATGTCTCATCTTTCTTGTGATTGGCTTTAATGAAATATTCCCTGCTTGGTGATTTACAAAAAGGAGGTGACAAGGATGGGCTCTCGTGTACCCTTTGCTTGTCCAGCCCTGACCCATGGAACTGACAACTTCTACTTAGAGATGAATATGAAGAAAAGAGAGGATGGATGGGGCCTGTGGCCATGTTGACTCTCTTACTCACCCACCACCCACCCATCAATCCACCCACCTGGTTATTTATTTACTTATTTATTTACTTACTTACTCACTTACTAACTCACCTGTTCATTCATTTATTCACTTGCTCACTTTATCTGTCAAAGTCCTTTGCTTACAAACAATCACATTCTGAATATTTTAAGAAAGCAAAAGGGGAGTATTTGAATACTACCAAAATAACTTAGTCTATAAGAGATAGAAAGATTGTTATGGGTTTGAATTGTGTCCCCCCCCCAAAAAAAAAATTATGCACTGAGTTATTAATCCCAAGTGCCTCAGAAGGTGAACTTATTTGGAAATAGGATCATTGCAGTTGTCATTAGTTAAGCTAAGGTCATACTGTAGTCTGGTGGGCCCCTAATCCAATATGATAGATGTCCTCATTAAAAGGGGACGCTGAGACACAGAGACAGACCCACACAGAGAGAATACCATGTGAAAATGCACAGGAGGGGATGGCCACTGACAAGCCAAGGAGGGAGGCTTGGAACACACCCTCCCCTCACAGCCCTTAGAAGGAAAAAACCCTGCTGACTCCCTGATTTTGGGTTTCTAGCCTCTTAAACTGTGAGACAATACATTTCTGTTGTTTAAGCCACTCAATTTATGGCACTTTGTTATGGCAGCCCTAGCAAGCCAATATAATGATAGACATAAGAATTAGCAGAAACAAAACAAAACCCCACAGATAAAACAGAGCAGTTCCAGGGACTTCAGCAGTTAGATGCCTGTGATCTTTCTTGGAGCCCACCACGGGAAGACACATCTCCAGGTGTCTACCATCACTCCGTTTCTCCATTCTGATCCCTACAGCGGGACTCTAACGGGCTCACTTTATCAACTCCCTCTGCTTTTCTATCGGTCAGTCTTGGCCAGAAAATAGTGAAGCAGCACACACATAGCCACTAGGGAAGCTCAGAGTATTTGGCAGAAACCTGAGCGATCTACTACATTCACATTGAGCACCTGCTCTTGTCCCAGTTCTGAGATAAGTTCAGGGAGATTGTCTTCCAGGCAATTTTACTTTGTCTGGTGGGAACAGACAAAGTCCATTGTCCTAGCTAGCCCATTTAGCCAGCTAGGACAGGAAGCATGAGCTGTAAATGATGCAGGCATAGAACAGGAGTTCACGGATGACTTCCACAGGAGTTCAGGTGCAAGTTTCATGAAGAGGCAGCACCAATTTGAACCTTGAGCTGTGGATAAAATGTGGACCTCAAGGTATCAAGGGAAGGATTTTCATGTATAAAGAAGAGTACAAGGGGAGACAAGGAAGCAACAAAGGATACTCCATAATGGAGGGCAGGACAGTCTGTCTAGCAGGGACTGAGTGAGACAGAGCATGAGTAAGCTCACTCAGAAACACTGCAGTCTGATCACGAAGGTTTAGGTTACTGTCCTGGGGGCTTGAACTTGACTCAGATGGTAGTGGGGAGTCAGCATATGCTTCTGACAAGGGCAGGGGCATGAGCATAATTGCACTTCAGGAAGGCAGGCCAGCAATGGTGGGTAGGACAGATCAGCTCTGGAGAAACTGAAGGCAGAGATATCCAGTAGAAGTCAGCTTAGCCCAGGAGGGTGGGCAAGAGAAGAGGCGATGGAGCTATCAGAATGAGTTGTGCCCTTGCCCCACACTTTCTTGCCTCTGTGACATTGGCCTGGTGGAAACCACCAATAGGAATGTTCCTTCTTCTCTTCCTTCCAAGGCTTCATGAGCCAGGCTTCTCCGGAAGTATTTTCTGAGTTTCTCATCTGGCAGGAATATTTTCCTTCTCTGACCTCCTCTGGTGCTTTAACAGTACTGCTCTTCACAGGCCCAGAAAACGTTTGTGCAAGGATTTATTCATGAAACCATTTGGGAATGCCTACTGTGTGCCAGTCCCTGCATTGGGCAGGGGGATCAAGAATAAGTGGCCATCCTCTGTTGGTATATAGAAGGTCTTTGTGCACAATTCCAACCCTTCCCACTAGACTGGAAGATCTTTGAAGAGAGAGAGCACATCCACCCTTGCTCTGTGTGCCTCACGATGCCCCGTGCTGTCTCAAGTCCCTGTGCATTGGCCGAATCAGTGACTGATGGCTGTGCCTTTTTGTTTCAATTGAGGGCTCTATTTAATCTTAAATATATAAATCCACAAATACGTACAAGTATTCTATGACCTTGAACACAGCCACTTGTCATTTGGTTGGGCTGAGATTATAAAAAAGAAAGGATAGGTTGATTGATTCTTTATCTTAATTACAAATCTTTTTATGTATTCTATGCTCATAATATTATATTATATACCTGAAATGTCTGCATACAAGTACCTCTCAGTGGTGATTGAACATTCAACACCGAGCTCGGAGGAGCGACAGATAGCCTCATTATTCCTTGTGGCATCCTAGTGAGGCAGCTTAGAGACAGGCAGCATTTTCTGTGCTTGCTGGGTAAAGAAACAGGTAGGTGTAGTGGAGGGGCTGAGGGCACAGAATCACTTCCGCATTAGAACCCAGAACCATTTCATGCTAGACATAGAAAGGTCCTGAAGGACCACCAGGCTCAGCCCCCTGCTTACAGAAGGAGAAACTCAGGGCTGGGATGCAAACATAACAGAAGATCCAGAGTGGGTTAGCAGAAGCCTTGGGACTGAAGTTTCTCCTCCTCTTCCATCAACAATGATAAAATCTCATTCCAGACTCTGGCCATTCGACAGTTGGGAGATACTATCTTCATTCCCTCCCAATAAAAAGAACTTGTCCAAAATTGCATTGGCTTTAGCTAGCCACACTATCACTCCTGTACACGTTTTTAATCTTTCAATATCTCTTTACCCCAATCTCTAGTTCCTAGAGGACTCTTACTGTCCCCAGCTCCTAGTGCCAGGGAAAGACTTGGAATCAAATAGTCGATACTACCATGTTAATGACTTCAAATTCACAGAACTTGAACATTTAACTCTCTTTCATTCAGCCATCCCTCTAGTAAAAGAGTTCTTCCACAGTATCTTTAAGTGATGATCACCTCCGGTGATGGTCCAGGTCCTGTTTACAGACCTCTAAGAAGGTAAACTCACTCATTCCATTGAGAGGAGGACACCTCTCACCCTTTCAAACATTTTAAAGCTGAAGCTTTCCTCTGAGTAGCATTTATCCATTTGGATCTGCCTTCTGGGGACACATAGAATAAGTTTTGTTTGCAAACCACATGGAAGATAGCTGTCAAGCTATTCAGGCAGGCTTTGCCTTTCCAGACTAAACATCCTCAATTCTTTGAAAAGATCTTCCTGTGAAATGGGTTTTACCTTCTCATGTCCAATTCCCTTGTCAAGAACTCATTCAGGCCTTTCAAGGCTGCTTTCAGAATATGCTCTCCAGAACGGAGTCTGTAACTGCAGCTGAGGTGTGCCTGCGGTTTCACTTCCTCTGGTCCAGTTCTCACGCCTTTACTTCGGTGGCCTCATGCCCACTTTGTGTGTCTGTGGACTCTATTGAATTCATTCTTTTTGTGAAAACTACCAGGTTTTTTTTTTCATAAGGGCTATCCAAAGGTATGTTGTTCATTTAATTTTGAAGAACTTCTCCCAGGGATACTGACTTTCTGAGGGGCATCTGAAGTTTGGATAATATTATAGTTCAAGGAATGGCTTTCTGATGACAGGCCTTTAGACACTGTGACCCCGAGGAGAGGTGAATATTTTGAGACAGGAGTTGTCCTTCACTACTCTTTCTCCCACTTTTCTCTATTACCCCGCCCCTCCCCTGTTCATGCCCCCTGTGCACCAGAGGAAAGATGGAAGATTCCCTAGAGACGTGGTAGCCTTTATTCAAGTCTTCTTCTCAAACGTGAAAATACTGACTCCAAAAATATATAATTAGCCATAAATCCATGTAACTGTCTCCCAAGTGGCCGCAAATCCTGCATTGCTGGCGGTCATGGATTTTTACGGATATTTCATTATCACTGGAAGATGGCATTTCCTTGCTAATGATCGCCTAACATTTAATAAACACAGCCCAAGAGTTTTACAACCTGTTAACTTGCAAGTGGCAGTAATTAACCAAAAATGATAAATAATTAAGGCCTAATTACATGGTATCAGTCATTTCACTTTCCAGCCTGTGCAGTATTAAGGGGGTTTGAACTGCCAGACGGGGATCTTTGCCCCTCTGCCGCCGTCACTGGAGCAGGGCTCAGGAGTGCTGGGGCCTCGCATGCCTTTATGGGGCGGATTAGGTGGAATCTGGCTCATTACATCTGTAATTGGACTGTTTCCCTCACCAAGACACATTTCTATGGAACCGTTTTCGTGCTTTGGGTTTGGGAGAAGAACCTGAGGTCCCTGGTGTCTCCGAGTGAGACTGAAAAAGGTGAGGGCAGCTTGGAGAAGGCAGTCTGTGAGGCAGGGAAGAAAGCAATGCCGGGAGGGGCAGGCTCCACAAGCTGCCCTCCAGTCAACCAGGGCCCCCTGGCAAGGTCCCTCTCCTGCCTGGGCCACTTTCCTAGTTTGAGTGTGTGTAGCTATGTGCATGTGTGGGTGTTAAAACAAAATATTGGGGGGGCTCTCTAACTAAAAGGTCCAGAACATAAACATTTCCTCATCTGGCTGGGTTTAGGTGCCAAAAGAATATGATCTGAATTTATCTCCTCATCTCTCAACTAGGCTTATTTTGTGTTGACCTTCTTCACAGATTAAATGTCCCCTTCTAGTCACAGATGGCTTCTGTCACATTCTGGTGCTATAGCACTCCAGGTTCATGTCCAGTTTTCTCAAAATGAATAAAAATTTAAATGAAAATGATGGTCATGCTGATGGTTGGGAAGATGAGACTGAAAACAAACATTTTTCTTAGCATTCCCTGCAGTTCAAGCAATTAGATGAAACACACTATAGGCATTATGTCACTTGAACTTCACAATGAGACTATGATATAGGTACCACTATTGTTCTCATTTTACAGATGGGGGAACTGATCAAGGGGGGTTTACTTACACAGCTACAAAGTGGTGGACCTAGAATTTGAACACCACAGTGCTCCTTTACAGATACATATGGCGGTTTGTACAGTGCTTTGGTATTCAGGACCTCATCAGGCCCTCATGTAGAAGGAAGGGGTTCTGCCTTAATGTAAGGGGTCCTTCTCAGATTCCAGTCCCCCAGGACAGTTTGGACTCTTACCCTGTAGAATGGGTATAAGTATATCCATCCCCATTTCACAGATGGATCTATAACCCATTTGCAAGAAGTTGTACCCAAGCAGGCTGCACAGCTACTCACGCAAAATGAGAAGTTGGGTCAGATCATCAATTTTCAGTCTGTGATCCTCATTTCCTGAAGTTCCTTAGAGACCTGCCCCAGGGAGAGAGACTGGGTCCTCATGACCCTTGGAGGTCCTCACTCTTGAATTAAGTCAGGGCAGCTCAGCTTTGGCTACATTCACATGTCGGGATTTTGATTATGACTTTTATTGGAAACTGTTAAAGAAAAAGGTGTGGCACTCCAAATTATGAAGACCCCTCCCAGCTCTTGACTGCTAAGAATCTAAAGACAATTCTTGGGCCTGTCCTTCAGGGCAGACCCCCCTGGGTCCTTGTGTCATCCTGAGAAGCAGCCGGTGATGAAAAGGTTGCATCTCTGGTTTCATGATGAAATAAGTGGTAGGCAGGGAGAGAGGATTCTGAACTTTTCCATGGTGCACCACTGCCGGGAGAAGAAGGCTGAACTTGGGGGATTCCTTGGACATCTTCTGTCCAGTATTAGCCTAAATCATCACAGGTGTGCTTTCTCTGAGTCTCTGTGGGGTAATTACAGATGAAGGTCTGTGTCCTGACTTTGGTACAGATTTATGATAGGATACTAAGGACATCAGGTTGTCTCTTTGGATTTCATTTGCATTGTATTTAATTATTATCTATAGTAATTCATTGAATGCATCTCTTCCCCTCTAAGCCATGTCTCATGAGGGAGAGGGGGTCCTGGCTGTCCCAGCATTCGGTGCAGTGCTCACATGTAGGTGCTCGATGGGCATGTGTTGAGTATTCATGTAAAAGGCCGAGTTGTGCCATGATGCATAGGGTCTTTCTCAGATTCTACTCCTTCAGGACAGTGTTCAGACTTTTATCAAACATGGATAAGCCTTGGGAGTTTTGCCTTTGGATGAGCAGTCAGTTAAAGTTAGGTTGGGAGAAGCCAAATGACACCGAAGGAGAAATTTGGACCTCCATGTCCTCACCAGGTGAAGGAGGAGGAAGGAACTCAGATGCAGACCCTGATGGTGATGCTGATGGTTTTCTGGGGAGGAAGAGGGGATTGGAGTTCTGGTCCTGAGAGAAGCAAGTTCTGGGTGTCTCTGAGACTGATCCCCACCCCTCTCCCCATGTTCTAGGTCAAGCTTGAGGCTCAGTGGAAGAAATTGGAATGATGGGAACAGGCCTCCAGGGAGTGAGGCAGAGCATCCATCTGTCCACCTCCTCCCAGGGGTCCTAAGGCCGGGAGATGAAAAGCTTGGTTGCCTATGATGCATAAGGGGTTGGAAGGATTCTGCTGCTCGAAGTAAACAGCATCTGTTGTCGAGTTTATTGAAGACTGTGGCTTGTTCCTGGGGAGATGGTTAGGAAATGTGTGGTTTACTGAGAAGCTGGGAACACCCACCACAAATATCTGGCTCACCTCTTTAAAACATCCACCATCCCATCTGCTTAAGAGAGGGGTCTTGCTCACTTCTGAGTGGGATGGTTAGACTTGGTGCAGAGAATCCCAGTCAGCCCCAGGAATCTGGCTCTGCCCCTATGAAGAAAGGGGCTGGGAAACCTTGGGTGACCTACCAGACCTCTCTGGTGCAATATTTGTCAAGTGAGAAGACTGAAGCTCATTGTTCCTCTACTTTCCTGGAAGCTAATTAATAACTCATCCTGGCAGAAAAAAAGAAAAGTTCCCCACCCACACCCCTGTTCCCTCACTCTGCTGCTGTCAGCTTTAGCTTCTCCCCAGGGGAGTGGGGCTGACAGATGGTGGAAAAAAACATGGAGCAAGGGGGGCTTAAGTTTATTTTTGGTTCCTGTTTTAAAGTTCTTTAAGGAACTTCAGGAAGAGGCATTCTCTGTTCTGCTTTCTACCTGCTCAACACTTCGCACAAGTGGGCTGGAAACATATGTGCATTCACATATGCACACACTTCCTGTTAATGTGTATATTGGCTTTAATTATCATTCATTAATTCAAATAAAATTTTTTTTACCTTGGCATTCATGACCTCTTTTTGTTACTGTGTGGATTCCCATTTGATACCCCTGGGTCTTTCTTTACGGGGATTTTCATTGAGTAGGAAGAGACAGACAAATAAACAGGTGATCCCTTGTGTTAGCAAATCACCATGAAGGTGTGACCCAGAAGCTGCTTCCTTCAGGAGGTCTTCCCTGATTTATCCTTGTGCTCCCATAGCTACTTCCTTGTCCTGGTGCTGATTACACTACATGGTAGTTTCTGAGTGACAGCCTCCACTGGGCAATGGTGAGCTCTATAATTACTGGGCCACATCTATTCTTACTCATTCTCTGGTCCTAGCACTCAAATAATCTTGACCACATAATGGGTTCAAGATAAATAGAAACTGTTCTTAGACCATTCCCAGTAGCTGCATCATCTGCTTCTGATCTTTTTGAATAAGCTTCACCTTCTCAAACCCACACACCTGTACAAACAATTGTGATATCTCAAGGGAATGCTCATCTCATCCCACCTAGGTTTTTGTTTTGCTTATAACCAACTCTGTCAATGGTTACCATCTTCCAGGTAAATAGACTGATGTTGTCTTTCAAATAAATATTGAAAGTGGCAATAAAAATACTACCTCCCATCATTTCCACTGCAGTTTACATTTTGCAAAGCAGCGCATCTCTTTTCTTATTTAAGTAACCTACCTGGTTTCTAAGGAGACCCAGCTTCCCCTCAGAGAGACTGCTACTTTTTGGACCTATCTCTCTGCTCCTGTTCCAATTCCATTCTCTTACTGTCTAGAGCCTCCTTCCCTAAGCACTCTCTCACCCTTGTATACCTTCATGTTGCTCCATTAAATATTTATGCTGAGATTCATTATTTGTCCATTAAATATTTATCAGCCTGTGAACCCGTACCAGACAATATGTATTTTCTTCTCCAGAAACAGTCTGGTAATTAAGTTTGCAATCCGTGAGTTTCTAAGCAGCCCATGTGTTTTCCTCTCTGTCCTGTTCCCAGAAGATGGGCTTGTCTTTCACAACGCCATTGTACTACCTGCCCTAGTCGTTCCTTTCTGCAAGGTTATTCCAGCCACCTATGGAGTCTTTGCCAAAGGCAGATTGTTTTCTTCTCTAGAGTGGAGTTTGGGGAGAGGCAGAGAGCAGGGCATGCAGTCCCCGGTGGTTTCTGGGAAAGGCAGTGGGTGAGCTTCCTGTTTAAGTGAGGTTTGTGGTCTAAGCGCATGCTGCCTTCTATGGCATTTAAAGACAGAGTCCAAAAGTGATGGTGGGGCTCTTCTTTGGGGAAGGGATCATCTATGAAAGTAAAACACTGACTTGCCCAAAGGTGGACTTTGCAGGGGAAACAGGATTTCTCTTTAGGAAAATGTTTTTGGTTCCTGACAGACCCAGGATGGGTCTGAGGTTGTCATCCGACTTGAAAGTTATAGGATTCAATGTATCTATTATCTCCTTTCTCAATGTTGCTTTTTAAAAAAAAATCAAACCTTCCTGGATTATGTGGAGAGAAGAGCTCTAGACAAAGTCCTCTGTTGAGTGTATAAGAATAGTACCATGAGAGGTGCATTGGGAAAGGGGGGACAGGACAGTGTGAGCATTCACGGCAGGGATCCAGGGTCCAAGGTGCTGGGTTTGAGACCTAGCTATAGTCTGTACTGATTCTGGGACCTCTATTGTGCTATTGGCATTCTCCAACCTGAGGACTGGGGGCTTACTGTGAGCTGGGCACTCTTATAATGTCTCCACCTATATTAGCTCATGGGATCTTTTTTTAAAAAATGAGAATACTTAATTTTTAATTTAATTGTTGTTCAAGTACAGTTTTCTGTCTTTTACTCCCATCCCAGCCCACCCCACCAGTGTTCCCCACCTCCCTCAAATTTCTACCCCCCTTAGTTGTTGTCCATGTGTCCTTTATACTAATTCCTGTAAATCTTTCCCCTTTTCCCCTGAAATCCTCTCCTCTCTCCCCTCTGGTCACTGTCCACCTGTTCTCTATTTCAGTGTCATTGATTATGCTTTGCTTGCTTGTTTGTTTTGCTGTTTAGCTTCCTGTTAAAGGCAAAATCATATGGTATTTGTCTTTCACCGCCTGGCTTATTTCACTCAGCATAATGCTTTCCAGTTTCATCTATGCTGTTGCAAAGGGTAGGAGCGCCTTCTTTCTTAATGCTGCATAGAATTCCATTGTGTATATGTACCATAGTTTTTGGATCCATTCATTTACTGATGGGCATCTAGGTTGCTTCCAGCTCTTGGCTATTGTAAATTGTGCTGCTATAAACATTGGGGCACATAGGTTCTTTTGGATTGGTGTTTTAGGGTTCTCAGGATATAATCCTAGCAGTGGAATTGCTGGGTCAAAAGGCAGCTCCATTTTTAGATTTCTGAGAAAATTCCATACTGTTTTCCATAGTGGTTGTACGAGCCTACAATCCCACCAACAATGGATTTTCCCCACAACCTCTCCAACATTTGTTGTTTGTTGCTTTGTTTACGATAGCCATTCTCACCCGTGTAAAGTGGTATCTCATTGTGGTTTTAATTTGCATGTCTCTGATAGCTAGCGATATTGAGCATCTTTTCATGTGTCTCTGAATCCTCTGTATGTCCTCCTTAGAGAAGTGTTTGTTCAAGTCCTTTCCTCACTTTTTAATTGGGTTGCTTATCTTCTTAGAGTGGAGTCATGTAAGTTCTTTGTATATTTTGGAGATTAAACCCTTGTCTGAGGTATCATTGGCAAATATGTTTTCCCATAGAGTTGGTCCTCTTTTTACTTTAATACTGTTTTCTTTAGCCATGCAAAAGCTTTTAATTTTGATGAGATCCCATTTGTTTATTTTTTCCTTTATGTCCCTTGCTCTAGGAAACATATCAGTAAAAATGTTTCTGTGTGAAATATCTGAGATTTTCTTGCCAATGTTCTCCTCTAGGACTTTAATGGTGTCATGGCTTATATTTAAGTCTTTTATCCACCTTGAATTTATTTGGTGTATGATGTAAGTTGGTGCTTGAGTTTCATTTTTTTTTTTTTTTTGCACACAGCGGTCCAGTTCTCCCAACACCATTTGTTGAAGAGGCTATTTTTAGTCCATTTTATGTTGCTGCCCACTTTGTGGAATATTAATTGATGGTAGAGAGTTGGGTTTATTTCTGGGCTCTCTGTTCTGTTCCATTGGTCTATGTGCCTGTTTTTATGCCAGTACCAGGCTGTTTTGATTATAGTGGCCTCGTAATACAGTCTGGTATCAGGTATTGTGATCCCTCCTACTTTGTTCTTCTTTCTCAGAATTGCAGCTGCTATTCAGGGTCCTTTATGGTTCCATATAAATTTTTGAAGTGTTTGTTCTATGTCTGTAAAGTATGTCATTGGTACTTTAATAGGTATTGCATTGAATCTGTAAATTGCTTTGGTTGGTATGGACATTTTGATTATGTTAATTCTTCAAATCCATGAACATAGTATATGTTTCCATTTTTTTTGTGTCTTCCTTGACTTCTTTCTTCAGTGTTGTGTAGTTTTCTGTATACAGATCTCTTACCTCCTTGGTTAGGTTTATTCCTAGGTATTTTATTTTTCTTTTTGCCATATTGAATGGGATTTTTTTCTTGATTTTTGCTTCTGCTGTTTCATTATTGGTATACAAAAATGACTTTGATTTCTGGATATTGACTTTGTATCCTCTGTTTTGCCAAATTCATTTATTAGTTTGAGCAATTTGGGGGTAGAGTCTATAGGATTTTCCATGTACACTATCATGTCATCTGCAAACAGTGACAGTTATTTTCCTCCTTTCCAATTTGGATGCCTTTTATTTCTTTTTCTTGCCTGATTGCTGTGGCTAAAACTCCCAATACTATATTGAACAGAAGTGGTGAAAGTGGACAATCTTGTCCTGTTCCTGATCTTAGTGGAAAAGATTTTAGTTTTTTCCCATTGAGTAGGATGTTGGCTGTAGGTCTTTTGTATATGGCCTTTATTATATTGAGGAATCCTTCCTCTATTTCCACTTTGCTGAGTGTTTTTATTATAAATGGGTGTTGTACCTTATCAAAAGCATTTTCCACATCTATTGATATGATCATGTGGTTTTTGTCATTGCTTTTGTTTATGTGATGTATTACATTTACTGATTTACAAATATTGAACCATCCTTGCATCCCTGGGATGAATTCCACTTGGTCATGGTGTATGATCTTTTGAATGCATTGTTGGATGCAGTTTGCCAATATTTTGTTGAGGATTTTAGCATCTATGTTCATCAGCAATATTGGCCTAGAGTTTTCTTTCTTTGTTTTATCTTTATCTGGTTTGGAGATTAGGATGGTGCTGGCTTCATAAAGAGTTTGGGAGTCTTCCATCATTTTGGATATTTTGGAATAGTCTGTGAAGAATATGGATTAGCTCTTCCATAAATGCTTTTTAGAATTCTCCTGTGAAACCATCTGGTCCAGGGCTTTTGTGTGTTGGGAGTTTTTTGATTACTGCTTCAATTTCATCTGCTGTTATTGGTCTGTTCAGGCTTTCTGCTTCTTCTTCATTGAGTTTTGGAAGATTATATTTTTCTAGAAATTTGTCCATTTCACCTAAGTTTTCAAATTTCTTGGCGTACAGTTTTTCATAGTAATTTCTTACAATCCTTTGTATTTCTGTGTTGTCAGTGGTAATCTCTCCTCTTTCACTTCTGATTGTGTTTATTTGGGTCCTCTCTCTTCTTTTCTTGATGAGCCTGCTTAAAGGCTTGTCTATTTTGTTTATCTTTTAAAAAACCAGCTCCTGGATTCATTGATTCTTAGAATTGTGATTTCAGTCTCTATGTCATTTAATTCTGCTCTGATATTGGTTGTTTCCTTCTTTCTACTTGCTCTGGGCTGTCTTTATTGTTGTTCCTTGAGTTCTTGTAGGCATCGGGTTAGGTTGTTTGTTTGAAATGTTTCTATTTTCTTTAGGTAAGCCTGTATTGCTATGAACTTTCCTCTCAGGACTGCCTTCACTGTGCCCCATAAGTTTTGGGTTGTAGTGAGTTAATTTTCATTAGCTTCCAGAAACTTTTTGATTTCTTCCCTAATTTAATTCTTGACCCATTCATTGTTTAAAAGCATGCTATTTAATCTGCATTATTTTGAATGTTTTGAATATCTTTTCCTTTAGAGCTGGTTTCCAGTTTCAGTCCCTTGTGGTCAGAGAAAATGCTTGGGATGATTTTAATTTTCTTAAATTTGTTGAGGCTCATTTTGTGTCCTATCATGTGGTCTATCTTTGAAAATGTTCCATGCACACTTGAAGAGAATGTGTATTTAGCTTCTTTGGGATGAAGGGCTCCATATATATCAGTTAAATCCATTTCATCCAGGGCATTGTTCAATGCCACCGTATCTTTGTTGATATTTTGTTTGGAAGATCTGTCCATTTTTGACAGTGGGATGTTAAAATCCCCAACTATAATTGTGTTGCTGTCAATATCTTTCTTGAAGTCCTCTAAGATTTTCTTTATATATTTGGGTGCTCCTATGTTGGGTGCATACATATTTACAATGTTTATGTCTTCTTGGTGGATTCTTCCCTTGAGTATTATGAAGTGACCTTCTGGGTCTCTTTTTGTGGCCCTTTCTTTGAAGACTATTTTGTCTGATACGAGTATTGCTAGCCCAGCTTTTTTACCCCGGGCAGTTTGTTTGGAAAATTTGTTTCTAGCCCTTCACTCTTAGTCTGTGTAGGTCTTTTGTCCTGAGGTGAGTCTCTTGTAGACAGCATATGTGTGGGTCATGCTTTCTTATCCATTCAGCTATTCTATGTCTTTTCTTAGAGCATTTAATCCATTTACGTTTAATGTTGTTATTGATAGGTACTTATTCATTGTCATTTTTTATACCTGTGTTTCTCTTTGTCTCTCTCTTTTCCTTCCTTTCCTTAAAGAAGTCCTTATAGTATTTCTTGCAGAGCTAGTTTGGTGGAGGTATATTCTTTTAAACTTCTTTTGTCTTGGAAACTCTTTATTTGGCCTTCTATCTTGATTGAGAGCCTTGCTGGGTAAAGTAGCCTTGGTTGCAGGCCTCTGGTTCTCAATGGCATATTTCTTGCCATTCTCTTCTTTCTTGGAGCGTTTCCATTGAAAAGTCAGCAGCTAACCTTAGTGGGGCTCCCTTATATGTTACTTCCTATTTCCCCCTTGCTGCCTTTAAGATTCTCTCTTTGTCTTGGAATTTTGCCATGTTAATGATGATGTGTCTTGCAGTGGGCCTCTTTGGGTTCCTCTTGATTGGGACTCTCTGTGTTTCCTGGATTTGTGTGACTTTTTCTCTCATCAAATTAAGGAAGTTTTCCATCATTACTTTTTCAAATAGATTTTCTATCCCTTGCTCTTCTTCTTCTTCTAGTATCCCTATTATTTGGATATTATTATGTTTCATATTGTCTTGCGTTTCTCTTAATCCCTCTTCATTCTTTCTGAGCCTCTTTTCCTTTTCTTCCTCTTTCTGGGAGTTTTTTCCTATTTTGTCCTCCAACTCGCTGATCTAGTCTTCTGCCTCATTGATCCTGCTTTTGGTTTCTTCCACTGTTGTTCTTCAGTTCAGAAATGGTATTCTTCATTTCCTCTTGGCCCTTGCTGATAGTTTCTATTTCCTGTTTTATATTGATATAGTTTGCAGTGAGTTCATTATAATTCCCCAGTAGTTTCTGGTAGCTCATTGTGAACTCTTTGAACTTCCTGATAACCAGTGCTTTGAATTTAGTATCTGATAGCTGACTCACCTCTGTTTCATCTAGCATTCTTTCTGAGGCTTCCTCCTTTCCTTTCATTTGGGGATTGTTTCTTTGTCTTCCCATTGTTTGTGGGAATCTACTTGTTAGCTTCAGCTTCTTAAATTGAGTTGTTCTGGCTTCCTGGGTTTATGGTGTGAACTTCTCTGGTATAATACCTCTGAGATTCAGTGGTGTAGTCTCCTTGATGTCCCCAGCTCGCTGGTCTTGGGCTGTCCTTTATGTTGGGTCTTAGTTTGTCTTTGGGTTTTGGTTGTTTTTGTGTCTTTCACCTCAAGCTGGTGAACTGATGGTCCCTCTGTCCACCACCCATTTTAATTTGTTATGCTGGAGTGGGTTGTGTTGAAGCTTGTTCTTTTGTGTGTACAGGGTTTTGAGGATTCTCTTTTGCTTTTGTTCAGTTGTTTGCACTGGGTAAACAGTGCTTAGTTGTATTTCCAGATAGGTCTTGGATTGAGGTTTGTGTGGTTCCCACTCTCTCCTTCACCTTCTTCTGTTGTCATCTGTTGGTGGTTACTTTGTTGTTGGGTTTCCTCTTCTAATGAATATCCTGGTGTTCACCACTTTCACTTACTCCTTTTTTATGATCAGCTGGAGGGGAAGGCAAAGTGGTTTATGACAGCAGGAGAGTATTCTGTGATATTTACAGTAGCAGCCAGTAGAGAAGAGATAGGAGATCCTTTGGGTATGTATAGTGGTACCCATAATCTTCAACCCAGCTAGCCACTTTTTAGAAAGGATGGAAAAGAGATAAGGCTCTTGTTGGTGGGGGGAGGTTTGTGACTTGGATCTAGGAAGCAGTGAGGTTGTGGGAGGTCAGATTCTGAGGTAAGGTGAGAATAAAGGATGGTAAATAGGTGTAGTGTGAGAGAGAATAGAGTTAACCACTACAGTATTATAGTTCAGGAAACAATGAAGTGGGCTAAGATTTGGGAGGGATGTTGTATAGTATTTACAATAGAATGGAATAGCTATTATTTTCAATAATATTAGAGCAACTATCATATGCCAAAATCTATGAGATACCAAGAATAGGGAGTATTGAACCTTCAATAGTGTGTTGATGGAGAACAGGTAAAGTAAAGGACAGTAAATTAGCAATAGACTATGAATGAGGGGCCAGGGGTAACCTGTCAAATGATACAATATATCCAGCCAAGGCAAAGAAGACTATACAGAATGAGAAGGAATACAAAGATACTAGTAAAATAAAAGATGTAAGAATAATGAAAAATACTGGTGTAGCTTAGGGGATTGAGCACGGGCCTGTGAATCAAACAACTGTGGCTCAATTCCCAGTCAGGGCACATGCTTGGGTTGCAGGCCAGTTCCCAGCAGGGGACACATGAGAGGCAACCATACGTTGATATTTCTCTCGCTCTCGCCTCCCTTTCCCCTCTAAAGATAAATAAATAAAATCTTAAAAAAGGAATAATGAAAAAAATGAATAAAATAATAATACAAATATGCAGTAACTTGTAGTTTCTCAGCTATAGCAAAGTGAAATATGTCTCTCTGTCTCTAGTGTTAGGATGCCCTCTCTTTGGGTCCAACTCTGGTCTTTCGCAGTTCCAAGTTTTTTGTCTCACTTGTTGGGGGGAAAAAGGCAGCAGAAGGGAGCAAAAAGTGATAAGTTTGGAAAGAAAGGAAGAAGGAATAAAACAAGAAAGAAGGAAAGAGAGGAAAAATACACTGAAAGATAAAACAATACTAAAGTTAAAAGAATAAAAGATTACTTAAAAACAAACAAACAAACAAACAAACAAACGAAAAACCACCTCCTCTTGTTGGTTTCCAGCTGGCCAACCTGGTTTTTCTGGTCTCACTGGCTGCAGCAGGCTGAGGGGCGATTGGTGTGGCCTTTCTCCCTTCTCAGTGTGCTCAGCCAGTCTCACGAGCACTCTCCCAGGATCCAGACTGGCACCTCTCCCCAGCGCCCCACCAAGGGAATCCAGGTACCCTTTAGAACACCCCTTCCCCGGGAGTCACCACCGTGGGCTCACGGGCTTGGCCAGGTTTCCCTGGTCCTGCAGGCTGAGGCGAGAACCTTTCCCAGTACTATGGGGAAACCAAGGGCAACTCTCAATTCTCCCAAGCTGGGGACCACAGACTCCATGGGTGACCAAGGCGCCCTTGTTTACTTCCCTGTGCCCATTCCTCTCTCTGACACTTCAAGCAAACAGGTCTCTCCCGGTCTTTTTCAAACTGTGCCTGGCCGGGTAGGGAGGGAGCTGATGACCCGGCTCTCTCCCAAGGACCTTGCTGCCAGCCCTTGGCTCCCAGAGAGTCCACAGCAGACCCAGCCCAGGCCCCTGGTGCCCTTCCCGGCAGAAGCAGCAGCTATGGCCCAAGGCCTCTGCGCTGGTCCCTTGGACCTTATTGACCTGCAGCTGTCTCCTCACTGTCTGGTACTTCAGTGTCCACTACAATTTCTGGACTCCTATTTTCCTATATGTCGGGGCACTGTTGGCTATTTGCTGTGTTTCTCCCCAGATCGGCCAGGTTTTCCTCTCATGTGTGGGGGGAAGTGGAATCCTCTTTGTCCTACTCTGCCACCATCTTCGGATCTAGCTCATGGAATCTTTACAATGAGGTGACTATTATTATTTTATGGAAGATAAAACAGGTGCTTGGAATTTCTCTGACTCATTCAAGTTCAAGGGCTCATCAGAGGCAGAGCCTGGATTTGGACTAAGCACTCTGATTCTAGAGTATCTGGGTCAACCAAACCGAGCCTGAGTTTGCTGATCTGTAGATTGAGATAATCATACCCACCTGGTGGGTGTCAGGATTAAATGAGATCGTGTTTGGATCTTAGTTTACACTATGGTTGAGGCAGAGCTCCCAAGAAGTTGTAGCCTCTACTACAAGTATTATTAATCACTAGCATAATACTAATGTTTTAATTCAGTGAGCTGTTCTTGGCCTTTGGATTTGTTCAGGGAGGGTCTAGTCAAGAGAATCACAGTAATTGATAGGAGTTTGGTAAGAAGTATTTAAGTATTAATCAGAGAAATTTAGGTCCCTCAGGTCCATAGTTTGATGATTCTAAGACTGAAGCACTCAAAAAGTAAAATCACATAAGTAATGTTACCTTGGATCCCCTCCAGTAGGTCCTCCAGGGAGGAAGTTTGGCTTCATAACCCTTTTCTTAACTCTTCTCCCACCAGGCTGCTGAGCACTGAGGGTGTCCTTTCTTGACCTAGGACCTTCTCCATCCCTGCCCCAGCCAGCTCTGCAGCCCTACTTCCTAACATTCCCTACCCAAGGATCTGGCCCTATGCCTTCATTCTTAAGAAAGAAAAGCCCTCCCAGAATTAAAGCACTTCTGGTTTTGGAGTAATCAAAATAAAGATGTTAATGAAGTGATATAGCTCCTTCCAAGTATTATGCTGGGTTTTTAACAGGCATCTTCAAACATAAAGGTGGTTGTTTGGGAAGGGGACCTTTAGGCTGCTCTAATCACTTGTGGGCATTTTCTATGTGTTGCATATGTGATGGGTCAATTTATTTAGCAAAATTTATTGAGCACTTGCAGTATGCAAGGCACTGTGCTAAGTGTTGGGGAAGCAGTATTGGAAATGAAGATTGATCCAGTTCTTCATGAAACTTCCATTCTAAAGGGAAAGAAAGCACCCAGTTTTGGAACCTTAGGTGTTAATCATGGTGTTCACTCTGAGTAGGACTCTGTAGAGACTTCAATTCTATTAACTCTCATTCTTCCTAAGCAAAGTTGTAAGTGGTGACTTTTACTAGAGAGGTGTGCTACCTCTTCCAATTACTCAGAGTTGAGTCTCAAGAAGCATTTAATACCTACCTGTGTTAAAAACAAAATTTTCACACAAGTGGATAGTGAGCATATGATATTTAACTCTTTAGTGAGGAAAATAGCTCTTTTTGGTTCCTTGGCTAACAAGTTGATCTTCACCTTGATAGGTGCTAATTGGTCAGGTGTGTGGTGGGGTTAAATGTGACAATGGTATTATTAATAAATTCTCAAGCTCCTGGTAAGTGCCTTGTTCTATGATAAAGTTGTCAAAAATATCAGTTCTGTTCTATCTAGCCTACTTATTCACACACCCCCCACCTTTAAATTTGTGCCCTAAGTATTTTCACTTACTAGTTGTCCTTTAGTTGGAACAACTGAAGTGACTGAGAACTTCCTCATGAGGGGAGAAGAGTGGTCCTGGGACCAACAGCATCAGCAGCACCTGGAATCTTATTTAAAATGCACATTTTGGGGTCCTATCCCAAACCTACCAATTCAGAAATTCTTCTGTGTTTTAACAAGCCCTCCATGTTATTCTGATATAGGCCAGGTAAACAACTTCTGATCTATGTTGTAGGGAAAGAAAATTCATTTCTTCTTAACACAGATCTTATCCCCTCCTTTCTCCCATCTCAGTTACTTTGATCCCTTAAAAAAACAAGTGGCAGTAGCATTCCTGGGCCTCACAGAGGATGACAGAGGCCTTCTGGGTCATGAAGGCTTCTTCTCCATGATCATCACATTTAAGAGGTCTGTTCCTGTTGGTGGGGGCTCAGAACCAGCCAACCCTTTGTTCTTCTCTGTCCTGTTGTGTGTCAAGAAGACATTAAACACAGAGATCCATTGTGTTTTCATTAGCTTCTCCGGCTTCACAAAAATAGGAGCTGCAGTTTTAATACAGTATGCTTTGCTTAGGGGTGGGTGTGGGGAGGGAGAAGAGAGAGGGGGCTCAGTGGGAGCTTCTTTCTATTCAGCCAGATTTGTGTAACTCCTCAGCTTCTACATACTCTTCAGCTGTATTTCATCAAAAATATCCATCTCATCACACACAGACATCCAAATATTGTTTTGATCACCATTATACTCCAAGCCTCTGGCATGCTGTCAGAGACATGTTAGGTGCTCAATAAATACTTGTGAATTAATGAATTGCACTATAGTTTTTAACTATTTTCTTCAAGAAAAGACCCATAGCCAGCCCATCAAGAAGCAGCTAACATTTTTCTTGAGAAGAAAGGAATTTATTGAGAGTAGCTGACCCCTTAAGACAAGCCAACTGCTTTAATAAATTCAGCAAATGTCTATCTCTCAAATAAAATACCAACTCCTGAACAGAAATGTCAGCATAGAATATCATTTGCTAAATGTTGATTTATATGGCTTACTGTACCTTCATTCTGATAAAGTGGAATTTTATAAAAACTAAGAATTTAGCAAAGAATTCCATTTTCACAAAAGCATGTTTCCTTTGGTTCTTTGAGAGCACACTAACTTAGTAGGTATAATCTGTCATCCTTCAGAAAGAGGAAACACATAATAGGAATAAATAGGAACTTTCCTGGCTTGAGAAGTAAGAGAAAGCACCAGAACATGTACATACACTCACAGACAAACACACATACAACATTCATTTTTTTAAAGACGAGACCTTCGCTGGGATTGATCACGTTCAACAATCTACAAATCATATACATTCACAGGACAATCTCTAGCCATGGTGTGTCCAAGCCTTTCTAGCTAGTGAAATGCCAAGATTTCGCATTGCGTGCAGGCCACACGAGATGGGAAGCACCAGCACATGAAATCAGGTGGACCCGGGGCATAGTGAATGGGAAGGAAATGGAATTAGAGGAAACATTGCCAGACATGCTCTGGAGCTGCTGCGCTCACTCCTTACCCAGAATAAGGCAGATCAGCATTGTCCCAAGTATATTCTTGGGAGCTCCTTATCCTCCGCGAGGTGATCTGCAGTGAAAGGTTTCCTGGTGGGTTGGATTTGGGAGGCTATTCCAGGTGCTTCACAAAGGCTGATGAGAGGTCCTGCAGTAGACTCCTGTTTACCCAGTGATTTTCAAATGTGATGGATCAGGGAAATCCTTTGCTTATGCATCAAACTATTAACACCTTGCAGAACTAGTAGTCCATCAGACATACTTTGGGAAACAGACTGTACCTCTGAGTCTTTGACGTAAGTTAATATCCTTGGTAAAAGACCACTGGGAAAGCCATCACCTGTTTGTATCTCTCTTGTGCAGAGACCTCAGAAGGTCAAGGCAGGGCCTGTACCCTCTTTGTGTTTGGAATTTCAGCATGGATCTCACAGTGCCTGACACACAGTAGGTATTCAGTACAAGTGGGTATGAGTTTGGTAGTGTTGGTCAGAAGCCAGAGACCACGGTGTTGGCCTTTGCACTGGGAACTGGTATGTTTCTGGGACTCTGGCTTTTGCTTCTTGAAATGATAGTAAGAAGAATTTATTTTGGAGAACAGTGATTAAAATGGCCAAAGGGAAGGAAGGCATCAATTATATCTTCTGGAGGGAGACTAACACTTTGTTTCAGAAAGATGAAGATTGATTGAGAATAATGATTCATAAATTTCGAGAACATGGGGCACTGCTTTGTTGAGGCTCTGGGAGAGATTAGCTAGAGGAGCAGTGGACTCCCTTGGACCTCTATGATGTCTACTGCCCAGTCTGTATAAGACTGTCAAGATGAACAGAGACCCATGCCAAAGCTTTGATTTAATGAAAGAAATCACAACTGTCATAATCTTCAATATACACATGGACTTTATTTCACCAATAGAGTGGGAAGAAAGGAAGTTTCCTATGAAAAGTTCATAGCAGATAGTGAGGAGGATTTGGGTAAAGAGTTCTGATTTTTTTTTGTACTCATATCAGACAGAACTAACCTTTTATTTTCTCTTTCTGGGCCCATCAAAAAGAGAATCCTAGAATGAAGAATACATGGAACAAGGCTTATACTCTCCCCATGATTTGCCTATCAGTAGGTACAACTGTCATGTCACACCCTCATTAAAACTCCCTCTTAGCCACAAGTGGGAGGCATACAAGACCCTTGACTTCTTTTCTAGAATCATCTCCTGGTATCATCCTCCCCTATTTGCAGCTCTTTTTAATTATTTTGCATCTAAGACCCAATGGGCTAATTCTGCTTCATTACACAGGGCTCTTTTCTTCGCCTTGACACATAGTTCATGCTTTGCCTCTAAAGACCTATCCCCTTAGTCTTTACTGGGCTCAAGTGTCCCCTCCTCTGTGAAGCCATACATATTTTGTAGGTCTCACACCTCTCCAGCCAGAGGAAATTTTTTCTCCTCTGTCCTATACCTCCAATTTGCATATACTTCCATTCTAGAGTTATCGCAAGTGTTGACCAATAAGAATAGTCACCAACTCTTGATCTGGAATAGAGTTTTGGGGGCCCCTTTCTGGTCCTTATAGTCTGAGGGGCATAGTGGGCCTTGAAGCTGGTAAGGGCAGTGAGAGTGAGGTTGGTGGTAACTCAGAATCTCAGGAAAGCAGGTATTTACAAAAGGGTTCAGAACATTTCAATATTTTATTAACTTGCATGATCATACCAGTGCCCACTAGCTCAATATTAATTCTGCCTTTATTGTTTCTCATCATATAGATTTGGAATTATTTACTTGTCTGGCTTACCCATTAGATGGAGAATTCTTCCACGACAGAGACTTTGGGTCTTGTTTATCTCCTGAGCCTAGCATGGCGCCTGGCATGAAGCAGGCCTATTGATTTCTAGGAAGAACTTAAGGGCTCTCCCTAAGGAATCAAGATGAAAGCATTTTCCCTCATTCCCAGGGAGGAGTCCAAACTTGATTGGTTATATGTAAATTAACCCATTAAACTGTTCTGGATTTTTTGTTTTGTTTTGAGTAGGCATTTTTGTTACTGTGATTTTTGAAAAATGAGTAATCATGGTTGCAGCTTGTGGTTTCTTTTCTCTGTTCCCAGAACACTGCAGGCTGTTTTTTAAGTCATGACAAAAGTGAGTTAGATCAGCTTTTCTCTGCCTCTTAGTGGTAAGATTCAGGGATTGGCTTTGGCCTTTGCAGGTAATGAAATAGACAGAGCAAGGCCCATAGTCTGCTTTGATCTAAAACTATTTTGGACTAACAAGATTAGGAAAAAGAAATGATTGGCCCAGCTTACTACAGTTTTCAACATTGGAGTTTTGGGCTAAAGCCAAAGCTAACAATAGCATGACTTTTCTTCATATTTTGTCAGGCACTTTGTGAGGAGGGATTTAGGACAGTATTAAAGGTTCCCAAGGTCCCTGGTCATAATACCAGTTCAACACTGCTTTCACAGCACCCAAATCTCACCCAATTTTTAACACAGATTAACGTATGTTGAGGGAGTAAAGGAAGGAAGGAAGGGAGGGAGGAAGGAAGTAAGGATTGAAGGAGGGAAAGAAAGTGATATGTCAGTCATTAATGAGCTAATTAACAGGCTGAAATGGTCAGCGGTGGGGGTTGGGGAGGGGAGATGTGTTGCCTGTCGAGTGACCTAACAGCTACTAAGCCAGGTCTGATTTTGAATAACAATAAAATCTGCAATGGGAAAATAATTTTTTTCCCCTCTGAATGACAGAGCATTGGTATTCCTCTCAGAATCTAGGAGCTTTTAGTTTTGTTACAGGGGAGTGTTTCTTTCACAAATAATATTTTCAACATCATAGCCCTTAGCCAACATCGACTGATCCAGGTATCTCATTTTCAGGTTGGCAATGCATCCCCTTCCAAGTAGAGCTAAATGCAGGGCTGTTGAAGGTACATCGCAGAGCAAATCCTGCCCTGTGGAGTCTGGCTACTCTATTTGCTTCGTAGAGTTGGCTATGGGGCATGGAAATGACACACTTCCCTGGAGCTTCAAATGGACAGGAATCACTTATTAAGTCAATTACAGAGCAAAGGTGAAGAAAATCAAGGAATCTGACAGTGCACAAAAGGGAATATTAGGGACTGGGCTTGCACCTAAAGAGTGCAAAGTTTAGTAGGAAAAGTAACCAGGCACACACATAATTTAAGGTAGGAAGAGCTTAGAGTGGTATCATAAATCTATATAATGCACTAGGGCGATTCAGAGAAGGAGAGGAGAGGTCTCAGATATTCTGAGCATGGATGTGGGATTAAGGAAGGACTTCCAAGAGGTGAAAGCATTTTGAATGGATTTAGGTGGTAAAAGTGTATCCAGTTAGTGACCACCAGTGAAAAGGGTATTTTAGGTGGAGGGAACAGTATGAGGTCATGGCTGAAGTTTAGAATGTGTAAAATGTGTTAAAAATTTCATAACGATGACTTTGATTTGTGCATAGAATTCACATTGAGTAGAGCAGGAGCTATTCTGAATGGCTTTGTCTCAGAAGAGTGACAAGATTAGAATTGTATGTTGAAAGGTCTTTAAGTCTATCCAGTTAATAGATCTGAAAACCAGGATGACTCTGAGGTAATTACTTACAATGAGATTAGAGATTTATGATCTCTATCTCTATCTGTATAACTATTGTCAACTGTAAACAAAAGTTAGGTAGTTCTTTCATCAGCAAAAGGAATTTGTTCAGGGAAAAAGAAAGAATTGCAGTGAGGTATGGAAACCGTGGAAAGCCAAGTTCAAGAAGAAGAAAGCAAGAAGAAACAGGATGTTCTTTACAGAGGGGAAGAGGAAGTTAAGGGGAGGGGCTGTTGTAATTATAGCGCTCTATTGTAGCTGTAGACCTCTTCCTGTAAGGCTTCTGTGACTGAGCTCCTACAGACTCTCCCAAATCCTGTCTTGGCTAAGGACTCTATTATGAATTTTGACACCACATATAGAGCCTATTACAAGGTGGGCTATTGAGAAAAATGGCAGGTTGCTGGGGGTAGAACTAAAGAAGAGTGATTTTAGAAGATTCGGGTTTATATCCTAGCTTACTTAACTTCTTATAGTGTGGTTTTCTCATTAATAACATAAAGGTAAAAAATATTATCAGGGTTATTTTGAGAACTTTTGGTTAGAGGATGTTTGTTAAAGGATGATACCTGAACATTATAGATAATAAGTTTTTTTGCTTCATCCTAGTCTAAGCATCAGATGCCTAAATCTTACACATCAAGGATATCAGTGTTAGTAAGTTACAGAAAAATTAGTCACTATGCAATTCATTCCATCCATTTAGTTCTTCATGATGAAGATAAGGTTCTTGGAGACACATACATGCGTGGGAAGAAGAGGCCTGGAAAAGTTTTTGTTTCTACCTATTTCATCAAGACAGAGTAGATGCATTCCTTTTTTTAATTTTGATCATTTTTTATTGTTATTCTATTACAGTTGTCCCAATTTTTCCCCCTTTGCCCTCATCTGCCCATCCCACCCCACTCTCCTGTAGTCAATTCCCACACTGTTGTCCATGTCTGTTGGTCATTTATACATGTTCTTTGTCTCGTCCCTTCCCCTTCTTTCTACCATTATCCTTCTCCCTGCTGGTCACTTTCCTTAAGATAGAACAAAACTTAGACACTCAAAAACTCACAGTTTCACAGTTAACATGCCTGTGGTCATTTAAGTGTTACTCAAAATGACTTTGATGGGATGACCACATTTTATTCCTCTTTCAAGTCTCATGTGGGCCCTTTTAGGTTTCAACCAACAGAGACCCAATGTACCTTTTCTTAGTGTAATGAGACTTTTGGCTCCTGTATTATGACAAGTAAATGGATTCGCCCTTTTGGTGACAGGTCCTGCAGGGAATGATCTGAAGACTTAGGTAACAATGCTTTTGACATACTAGGTCATTAAAAACAGTTGTCCAACTATGAAATTAGTTACAGATTAATATTACAACAGGAAGATCATTACATTATGAAAAAAAGAAGTAACATTTATGCTCTTGGTCACATCTTACTGAGAACCTTAAATATGGAAGATGTGAAAGTATTGCTACTTGGCAAGAGAAATGATAATTCAATGATAAATTATAAAGGACTAAATGATCATATCCAGGAATGACCACCTGGAATCTCAGAAGCGTGTGTGTGTGTGTACATATAAGATGGGTAGCCCTATTCTGCACTACCCTGGGGCTAAATCTTTGCATGTATTTTAATAGCAAATTATTTCAGAACTTGAGGATTTTCTATCATTCTTTTCATCACCACAAGACAGTGTACCCTTCTGGGGTGAACTGTGAAAGCAGTGTGCGCATTCCCAGTAATGGGGTTTGTGGTGATGGACAGAGCTGTACACGGGTGTCCATGAGCACACTGAAGAAGGAATGAGGAATGGCCTCGTGGGGTCAGGAAGGCTTTTCCCGAGGTGGTAACATATGAGCTGCATTTTGACAACAAGTAAAAAGTTTCTTGGAGAATGAAAACCACATGGTACGTAAATAAACCATTCCACAAGGAGTGGCAATATTGGGAAAGTGTTCCAGTAGGAAGAGCACAAGAGTCCTGGGGACACACAGTGGGGAAACTTAATGTAGGGACTTAATGGTGATGACAGAAGGCCTCCCTCTGTAGAAGTGAGTCAGGCAAGGGGTGCTGAGACAGGGACACTGCAGGCAAAGGGCTCAGCATGGGCATGTGCAGGGGTGAGAGAGGCTTTCTCCTGTCTGGGAAAGTGAACTCTGACAGCAAGCCTAGAACCTGCCCTGCCAGGAAGCACATGCTGCGGATGAGCTGGGCACCGTGGCTGCAGAATAGAACATGAAGGTCTTGCAAGCCATATCAAAGAATTTGGACTTCGTCTTAAAACAATAAAATAACACATTTTAAGCAAGAGAGACACTAGTGGCTATATGATTATGAAAAATACCCTGGTAACTGTGAGGACAGTGGATTAGAACAAACAAAGCCTTGGGTCTGGTTGACTGGTGAGGAAATCCTGTGACTAATCCCATGAGGTCGGTAACGGTGACCTGGAAATAGACGGAAACAGTAGGATGGAGAGACATGAAACATGGAGGTTGAAGCAACAGAACTTAGGTGCATATGGAACTGGAGAGCCCACTGTGTTTGGAGAATGTCAAATGGCTCATTATGGATTGAAAACAGGGTACATGAGGATGTGTGAGGAGAGATGAGCTTGAAAGGACAAGTTGGAATCAGACTGTAAAAGGCCTTGAATGTTCTGAAGAGTTTGGCCTTATCATCAGGATTTATGAGCTATCCTCTCTAACTTCCCATGTCTTGGTAACCTAAACTGTTCTAAACATCTATTATAGGATTCCAATTTCATTAGCATTTTAACACATTACCACATTTTCACCCCTGGGCAGCCAAGCATGGTTATATCTTCATATTGGAGAGTAAGTCATAATCAGACAATCCAATACTTTCCACTCCATAAGGTTATTTTCTCGACATTTCCCATTGTGTAATCACCAGCTCTTTGCTCTGTTCATGTCGAGGTTTCACTTACTCACACTGGCAATTTCCATATTGTATCACTGCACAACAGAGCATGCAGCGTGGGGTTACAGAGTGGTGGAGCTCGAGGTGATCGCAGAACAATCTAGTTCATTCTCTTCATTTTATGGTCAAGGCTCAGGGTGTTGAAATGATTGGTCCCAGCAAATGCAACTATTTCAAGCCCCCATGAGACTCATCAGTGTCTCTCTTACAGACACTTTTCCTGGGAAGACAGTACATCCCAGGTGTGGGCTGGGACAATTTTCTACTCCTTGTCTAAGAATCTGGGATCATCGAATAATTCTGGTTAAATTTTCTTTGGGCAGTCTTCTACCACTCTACTTTGTTATCTGCCTTTCTGCCTGAAGTATTTGGCTTAGAAACTATGCTCCAATCTCTTGTGATGGGGGAATTTTAAATGAGCTAGTGGGCCTTTCTGGGCAAGGATGGGGAGAGCTATTAAAGAATAACAATTATGATTAACATGTGTTAGGGGCACTAGATGTGCCAGCCGCTGGACTAAGTGCTTTTAGCTGTTATACAGAATTCTTACAGTAACCCTAGGAGGTAGGTACTATTATTTACCCATGTTATAAATATGGCAACTGAGGCATTATCAACTGACCCCACATTAAATTATTACTAAATATTATTGTGAGATTAGAACCTGGACAGCTGGAGAGTGGACTTAACCACTCTTAATCACCCCGCTGTAGTCAGTGCCCTTAACTATTACGGTGCAAAGCATTCACATCAAATAAAGCATCAGAAACGGAAAAGCCAATTTTATCTCATTACACATTTGTATTAACATTTGCAAATCTGTTGGTTTTTGGAGCTTATGAGGATTGTATGGTCTGCATTTTTTCTGTCTTTGGGATAGTATGCCTTTGTGAGCCCACAATAACGGGTGGAAGATTTTGTTAAGTCTGGCCTGGAGTGGCTGCGTCTGGGTCGCACTTACAAGCCAGGAAGATCAAAGCAGTCTAAACAAGAAAGGAAGACATAGGCTAACCTGAAGCTGTAACCTCTGGGGAAACAGCTGCCCTGATTTCCGATGGCTGTTCAGTCTGGGTCACTCCTTTGTGAAGCCCAGTTGAACTTCATCTTTGTGGATTCCATCGGATATCAGCATAGTGCCTCTTTGTTCTAGAAAGCATTACCAGCTCATCCGGAACATTCCATTCTGAACAGTGGAGTCACCTGGGACAAATTGGCATCGGGAGCCCTCCTCAGTGACTTAGGGAAGGGACCAGTTTCAGAGAGGGGATTTAGGGTTGAGGTGTCCCTAGTGTCTGTCCCACCTTGCATGACAGCGGAAATGGAAAAGAGCTGACATTTAGCTTCCTGCCAACTGCTGCTGGGTACACAGATGTGGATAATTTATCTACAAATACCATTAACAAGGTAGGCCTCTCCTTTAAGGTAATATTCTGAAAATGGGGGAGACTGATGATAATATTCCTCAATTATACTTTATTTTTTATGTTTTTTCAGTTCTCATTTCCTGCCTCTCATAATACTCTTGTGATATAGATAGGTAGTATTTTTATTTTACACGTGAAGAAACCAAGGCTCATAGAGATAAAGTAACTACTCCAAAGACATGGAAATATTGAGAATAATAAACACTATTCTAATAAGCTTCAAAAATCAACAAGTTGGTAGACAATTTCAATGTTAATACAAATGTGTAACAACGTTGGTATTTCAGTATTGAATGCTTTGTTTCTGGGAATTAGGAGCACAGTGAATTTTTATGCTTTATGTGTGAAGGTAATTATTCTTTTATATTATAATCTCAACTTCTTATCTGTTTCCACCTAGAGAAATGGAGTTAATAGATTCAAAGTGGATGCTTTATGGAGTCACATTATTCATGGTCTGGCTGTGACTGCCAGGATTCCAAGACTGCCTGGCAATCCATTACCTCCAAATCTCATGCTAATTAAATAGAACAATAGCCGACAGGTACAGGATGTTTATTATGTGCCAGGAACTCTTCATTAGTTCTGTGTCTTAAGCTGATTCTCTCCCCCCACCCCCAAACCACTCCACCAAATTCTTCTCCTGGGCCATTCAGTACCCCTCATCTGTGACTCACAATCTTCCTTTATATCCATAATTTCTTTCTGGAACATTCCTTTCACTCTCTTGCCTTACCTGAAATATGTCTGTGCCCGGAGGGTGATGTATTCTCCACAGCCTTATCGAGGGGGCAATTTTTCTCACATGTCACGTATTTCCAGACCAGTAGTTGGAGTAACTGGATTCCTTCCATCCGTGGCTGCTCCCTTGCCGTTTGCAAAAGTTTATGTTCTTTGAAATACACTTACTGCTTCCTGCTTCGTTATCGTGCTTATCTACCGACACTCATCACTCTCCAGTACAGACCCGTGTCATAGTCTTGCTCTCTACCAGTGCCTCTCCTCATTCCCAGGAATGTCAAAATCCAGACTGCCGACTCATCCGGCATTTAGATCTTTCAGTCTTTTTTTAAAAGTTACCTTTTGTCATTCTGACATTTTTTTTAGTCCTCACCCAAGGATATGTTCATTGATTTTTAGAGGGGGTGTGGAGAGAGAGAGGGAGAGAGAGAGAGATACCAGTGTGAGAGAGAACATTGATCAGTTGCCTCCCATATGTGCCCTGACCAGGGATGGAACTTGCAACCCTCTGGTGCATGCAATGACCCTCCAACTAACTGAGCCACCAGGCCAGGGCTAACCCACCAGNTCCAGACTGCCGACTCATCCGGCATTTAGATCTTTCAGTCTTTTTTTAAAAGTTACCTTTTAAAGAGCAGTCTAAAGATTGGAGAGGGAGAGAGAGAGAGATACCAGTGTGAGAGAGAACATTGATCAGTTGCCTCCCATATGTGCCCTGACCAGGGATGGAACTTGCAACCCTCTGGTGCATGCAATGACCCTCCAACTAACTGAGCCACCAGGCCAGGGCTAACCCACCAGTTTAACATTACACGTCAACACCTCCTACCTTTGATTCCTTTCTTATTCAACTTGGATTCCATAGGCCATCATTATAATCACTGTGTCATGAAAGCTCTCAGTGCCTCTGCTCCTCTCTCCCTCATATTACCTGATATCTAATGAGACTGATTTTAAATCCCTCAGTGTCTGCACACAGACATCTGAACAAATCCAGGGAAAACCATGATCCCAGACCTCAGATGTGCTCTGAACCATGTGCCACAATCCTCCTGTATTCCTTTAGTCAGCTTACTTCTGCGGGCGTGGTGATAAAAACATTTATACCTTCCTTCTTTGGGTGTCACCCTCAGTTCATTGAAGTTTCACTAATACCTTATCACTAAAGTAGAAAATACCCACCCAATCTATGAATCCATCTCTGCATGTGCATACCTTCTCCATCCCTCCTGGTGCATTTGAGAAGGCTTTTCTTCTTGTTACACTAGACACCAATTTTTCCACAAGTTTTCTCGCTGATTTTGTTTTCACTCACTCAGTTCCTTCCATCCCTTTGCTCACCCAGATCAAGCCTCTCCTGCTTCATCAGCCTCTTCTATAGGGATCCATTTCCTCCCTGTGCAAAGGTACTCTGCCACCCCCTCCCTTTCTCAGTTAATTTTCTCCTGGACCCCATGCCTCTCAGGAGTTACCACCTCACTTCTTGTCTTACTCGCAGTCAGCTTCAGAAGACAGTTGTCTGATCATGCCAACTCGACTGCTTCAACCCCAAACGCTCCCCAGTGCACTCCAACCTGGCTCTTCCCTCACGAGCCACCAAAACTGCTCTTTCAAGGGCAGTGATCCTCTTGATTTTGTCAAGTCCAATGACCACTTTTCTGCCCACATCTTATTCCATCTTCAGTTTAATTGAAGTTAGTCACTCTGCCTTCTCAAACCCCCGTTAACAATTTCTCGTCTCTCTTTAGCTGCTTTTACTTGGTCTCCTTTGTACATTTCTTCCTTGACCTGATCGTAAAATGTTCACATGCTGCTTTCTCCCTATACTGTCCTTGAAAATTCAATCCATTTTCATTGCTTTGAATGTCACATACAGGGTCTGGCAGAAGTAAGGCCTACTTGAGTTTGGTTTGTAGGATAATAATATGGGTGTAATAATTTATAGTTTTACTTTGAACATTTCACCTAAAAGATCATATGGAGTGCTTGAGTGTGATATTGGTATGTTACAGAGTTACGTGCCTATGATTTTGTAATAAAAGATTTTGTAATATAAAAGGGGCGTTACTTGTGCTGGACCCCGTATACACTGAGAACTCCTAAATGTAAATCTCTAGCACACATTACTCCTTGAACTCCAGATGTGTTCATCTGTCTCCCTGACATCTCTGTTTAACATGTCCAAGACTTTAAAGGTTATTTTTTCTCTACCCTTTCATCTCATGAAATGGTACTGCCATCATTTAGCTGCTCAAACCTAAAACCTTGTCCTTAGGTCTTTGCTTTCTCTTTCATATCCAAATGTTTATCAAGTTTTCCATTCTTTCTGTTTACAAAAAGCATTTCAGGTCCATGAACTTCTGCCAATCTCTTCCTCCTCCAAGCTGTCCCAGGCCTCCATCATCTCTCTCCTGGACTACTGCAGTGGCTCCTTTCCTTCTCTTACCTTTACCAGATCTCCTCTCCAGAGAAGAGCCAGAGGAAAGCTTTAGGAACATAGGAAATCAGTGTTCGGCTTTAAATACCCCAGTGGCTTTCCTTCACACTCAAAGCTCGGCACCTTCCATGCCTACAGACTCTACGTAATCTGGACCCTACTGACATAACCGACATTACCTTGAGCCTTTCCTCTCTCGCCTGAGGACCACAAAAAAAGGTTTTGTGCCAACATCAATGAGGAGTTTACCTAGTGAAAGTGAACTCTTATATTATTCATAAACCTTGTTCGTTTTCATCACAGTACTTATTAATTGTGATTTTTAAATGCAACATGTGTTTATGTCCTTATTGCCTTCCTCCATCACTAAACTGTAAGCTCCATGACTTCAAGGTTTATATCTGTTTTGATCACCGACACACACCTGTGGATACACAGTTGATACTTTGTATACCGTCGTTGAACGGACAGGTATTGACGAACAATACTTAATCAGATAGAGATACAGATAAATAGCACATTTTATGTTTAAAGAATCAGTCTTTTCAGACGGTACTTTGGGCAACTTCAGAATAAATTTCAAGTGAATTCTGAGTTCACAGGGCCCACACCACTTAAAGTCATCTGCTGTGTTAGAGACACGAATGCTAGGGCTGGTGGGTCAGTGCAATCATCACCCTGTCGTGCTGTGATTACCACCACAATTAGCAGCAGTTTATTGGGTGTATGTATTGAACCCCAAGAACTGGGCCAGCTGGGAGGTTGGAAAAAGAAGGGGGGCACACTCTTTGTCTGAAATACATCTTTGGAAGAAAAAGAGAGGCTTTAAAAGGCTAACCAGTAAATGCAGAAGAGGCACTGTGATGTAGACTTTTAATCAGGTTCCTTCGATGAAACAGGGATGAGGACAAGGGTTGCAGGTACTTTCACATGCAAATATTACCTTGTGCTCAAAGCAGAATTTTAAAAGCAGAAAACAGAAATATAAGTCACAGTCTCTTGTCTCAAGGAATTCACATCCTGGAGAAATAATTTCCAGCATTCTTATTATATTAATCTACATTCCAAATAGAGGATGTATTTCTGTTTTTATCCATAACATTGCTGCCAGATTAATAAGAATTTTTAAGATGTTAATGGATGGATTTCAGCATAATTGTAACTATATTAATTCAGTGCAATTACCTCTCAGTAAAATTTAAATGAAGCTAAATTGAAGAAATTAGAAATATTTGAAATCTCCAGTTGGAAGCCTGCAGGCATTGTAACCTTGTCTATTCTCATTTCGGTACCAGAAGTCAAACTCTGGGAAAATACCAAGTACCTTCCCTGCAAGTTGGAGGGTTTCAAAACCTATCAACACATTAGCACTTGGATTTAGCAAAGCAATCAAGATAGGAAACAACAAACAAACCCTGAGTGGCCCATTGAGACAAATGTGCCCAATCATTTAACACATTTTCACATTACATGTATGCACCCACAAGAAAGTGCCTAGACATGGGGAAACTTGGTAGGGGGAGCATAGTTGAAGGTTCAGGGAAATTATGCAAAAGCTTTCAAAATGCAACATCCTACTAAAGAACTCTTACTTAGAGGGAGCCACATAATGTGGTGAGAAAAGGCTAGGCCCAGATGTAAAGGGTGAGCTCTGCCATTTATTAGCAGTTCAACTTTGGACAGGCTGCTTTGTCTCTTGTTTTCAGTTTTGTATTGATTCCTGCTCTTCTAACTTTGCGGTGCGATTGTGAAGATCAAATGGATGTGGAAGCACTTGTCAACTATTAAAAGCTTTACAAAGGTAACTAAAGGGAGTGATTGGACAACCTCTTCTGAATTGGAATTAAACAAGTAGAGGGAAGGTGGTAGCAGAAACTTTCTGAAGAAAGTGTCCTACTTGTAACGATTGGCGCAAAAATATCCCAGTTGTCTCTAGTCTTGCAAATATGCTTGTTCCACATTTTTTGGTACTCATAAAAGAATGTTGACTCAGCACTTTTATTGCACATCCACCATGTACAAAGCTCAATGACAGGGTTCAGGAGGGCTAGAAAGATACAGGATAATGACATTTCATGTTTGGTATGAGTTAAGAATCATTGCAAAAGAACGGAAGGTAAATATTCACATTGTGGTCGCTGCTCTTCATACTATATCTCATATAAATGTTGTGATGAATTAGGGATAATATTTTTCAATTTTATGGATGCAAATGAGGTCCATAGATGCTAAGTGAATGTCAAAGATTAAGATTCTTGAAGTTTAGACTTTAAAAGAGTGATTTAAAGAAAAATTAAGTAGTTTTAATTTACTTGGTGTCCTTCTGTAAAGTCAAAAAAAGTTATAAACAAAATATTTTTAAAAATAGACTTTAACTGTCAGGCTAGTGGCATAAACAATAAGCTCCCTGAATCGCTGGTACCCCTTACAGCCCCTTGCACAGCTGTGCTCCACATTTAGGCCTAGACACCACATTTTCAGACATACCTTCCTACCCACCCTGTCCAAGAACAGGCCACTGCCACTCATTTATGGACACGTTCTCTTATGTCACTGTGTTGTTGATACCATAATGCGCATACATGTAATGTGAAAAAGTCTCTTCTAAGGAGGTAACATAGCATATTGCTTAGATGTATAGAGTAAACCAGCAATGTCTGATAGAAATATAATCCAAATGACATGCAAATTTAAATTTCCCATTACTAACATTAGAAAAAGTAAAAAAGAGTGGGTAAAATTAATTTTAATAATATATTTTATTTAACCCATGATATACTAAATATTATTCAACACAATCAATATATATGTAGCAAGAAGCTATTTCACATTTCTTAACCATCTTTGAAGTCACATGTGATTTTGTAGCTACAGCACAGACCAGTTAGGACTGGCCACATGTTAAGTGGTCCATGGTCACGTAAGGCCCTGTAGCCTTTACATCAACAGTGCTGCTGCAGAGCGAGATTGCCTGAGTTCCACACCCGCTCTGACACTCTGTAGCTTTTAGCCTAGAAGGCAAACTCCATCAGAAAAGGACAGTATCTGCTTTGTGCGGCTCTGCGACCCCAGCCTCTAGAACAGAGATTGACATGCCGTAGAAGTAATTAATGAGAGCAACTGCTCCTGGTTAACATGCTGCCTTGAGCCTAATCTTGAAGCATGAGTTGGAATGGGAGACATGCATAGAGAGTGAAGAGAGAGAGAGAGGACAAATTGAGGAAATTCAAGGGACTTGGGCAGGATCAGGACAGAGGGCGAGCTCTTGATTAGAGAACAATATACAGAATTCTCTTTTTAATGACGGGATGTAGAGGCAGAATGTTGAATAGAATGACTGTTTATAATCGACATTGAGAGCTTTGCTGAGTGACTGTGATTCTGTCCAGGGAATCGGGAATCAGACAGACCTGAGCTGGAACCCCATTTCCACTGGGGTGATCTCAGTGGACAACTTATTCAATCTGTTGGTGCCTGGGTTTTCTCACATGCAAAATGGAGAATGTTCATCTTTAAACATTTAAGGGTTAAATAAAATTTTCTATGGGCAGATCGTTAGACGTATAGTGCACATTCAGAAATGTTGTCAGTGTTGATGCTGCTATTATTTTGTTCATATTTCTCTGTGGATGGAGAGGTAATATGAAGCTTTAAATGCAAGGCAACAAAATCCATGCTGCAGCCTCAGGAGTCATATTGCCGTCAGTGTTTATCTGCCCCATCCTTCCCCTGATTAAGCTCCAAGACTCTGCATCACCTATAGGCTGAAGCCCACACTCCTTGCCTGTGCATCTGAGACTTTCCACATCTTGGGTCTCACCGATGCCATGCCCCCTTAACTCTTTACATATTACAGTCCAGCCATACTGAATCATTTAGAATATCCCAAAGAGCCTAGACTGTTTCATGCAACTTTGCTTTCAAACACATCATTCCTCTGGTTTTGTCATTCCCTCGTCTGTTTGGAAAACTCCTTCATGCACTCCAAAGCCCATCTCGCATTTCTTGTTTGGAGGAAAGAGGCGCGTTGGGCTGCTTCGGCCATGGAGCGTTTGGTGACGCAATTTCTTGTCTACATGTCAGTTTCCCTCACCAGAGTGCCATGTGTTTGAGGTAAGGAGCCAGGCTCTATCATGTGTGCATCCCCAGTGTGTGAACCAACATAGATGTTCAATAAGCACTCATTAAATGGATGAATGTTTGTGCTACAGGCAATGGGAAATTGTTGACGACTGCTGGGCTACTAAGATTTTTGTTAATGTCTGAATTACTACATCTCAACTCCAATTTGCATAACTCTTGAACTGAGTATGTGGAAACCCCATTCTCTTTGCAACAACTACTGTCCATGTCTCACATGAGAAAAAGTTTAAAATTCAAACCCGCTTTCCTGGCATTCGTATTCCTCAGCAAAGCCTTACATGCTCCTGGATTATGAGGTGGGGTTTCCTAATTGTGTTTCAATCTCCTACCTACTTACTGCTGGCCATAGATGTGCTAACAAACGAAAGTTTTTGGGTGGGGGAGAAAAAGAGAAAGTTTTGCCTGTTACAGCAGGGAAATAGTTGGAGGCTATGTTTTAATTAAAATGAATATCTGCGCTATCTTAATGTTATTGCCAGTTAAGTGTAGCAGGGTGATTTAGAGTTCTATAACACAATTATGCTCTGGTAATGAAGCTCTGCAGAATTATCTTAGAATGCAGAAGGGAGCCGTAGCTCTCATTTGTAACCATGTTACGGCCTTTATTGTTACAGTATTTTCTGTTTTCTTCAAAGATTAACTCAATCGTATTTAAGTCTCTGGCAAAATTACAGAGAGAGAGAGAAAACGGGCAACGACCACTGTTTTACCGTCTCTGCAGCCTGTCTTAATGTTCTACCGTGAGGACAAAACAACAGGGCAATTTCACCATTGTATCACCGTCATTGCTCTTACTCAGGCTGGACCATGCAGTTCCTGGCCAGCCTCGCTTGGGATTTCAGGGTGGCGGAAAAAGAGTTTAGAAAGTGAGCCAGGGATGGATGTCTATGTCCAAAAGGAAGGCACTTAAGCATAGGAGGCCCTGTGGTTCTTGGTCTCAAATCCCTCTCTAAGACATCTGAGGTGGGGTGAGGGCTGCTTTGGCTCTGAAGGAGTATTAATAGTGGTAAAAAGTGTGAATTCTGGGGACAAATCCACAATCCATCATATATTAGCTGTGGGACATCAGATGAGTCATTATTAATCTGGAACATGGGGTAATACTAGAAACAATCTCACTGAATTTTTGTGAGACTTCACATCTGAGAGATGTTGTACATGTAGTTTAGAACAATGACTTGTCTATGGTAGGTGCTTAACAAGTAAGAGCTAACTTAGTTGCTAGGAAAACAGTCTTGAGCACCTGGTTTGGAACCCTGTTTCTACCAAGTGACACCATCTGAGGACTGGAAGAACCCAAATCATACATGAGTGCCTTCCCTGCAACCCACACTTTTTTGCAAAGCTCAAAAATAAATTGTAATTCAATTTAACCAATATTAACACCTCTGTGTTAAATAGAGGTGTTAAAACCTCTAAGACCTTAGACTAAGCATTCCTGGTTACACAGACATGAAGCATATATTGGTTCCATGTTCAAGGATTTTACAGCACAGTAGGGAAAGACAGGCACGCAGAAGGAGACACCCATGTAAAGGAACGTGCTGAAGAGTAACACAAGGCAAGACATCATTTGCCTCGATTAAGGGAGGTTTTAATGATGGAGTGACATTTGAACTGAACCTTGAGGGACAAATAAGATTTTCATAGGCAGAATCTATTGGGAAGAGATTCCAGCCTGAGAGATAATCTGACCCAAATTCAGATTTAGCCAGGGACAGGGAATGATGAGAAATCTGTTGTGATTGTAGCATAGCACGAAGTGTCTAGCTAGGTGCAATGTGGGTGATTTTGCAGAATTAAAATTCAAATCATTTTTCTTTCCCGAAAGGCAGGTAAAGGAGTTTTAACATAACTGCGTAGGAGGCTATGTTTTTATGTAAAACATACTGCACAAAACTGTGTAGTTTTAACATAACTGAGTGTTTCTGAGAAGGACCAGCCCATGATCTGACCTATTCTATACTAGCTTCTAGGTTGACTTCTACTCAAGGATACCAGATGCTGTAACCCTTTAATGCCGCCTTTGCATCAACAAACTCAACTTGGAGTGATGTGGCAACCTCACATTCGTCTGTTCCCAGAAGAACATGTTGTTAACCTGGACTTTAAAGTTATGAAAAATAGTTCCTTTTTCTTCTCCTTCAAACCACTGCTTCCTTCTTCTTGTCCTCCATCATAATAAGTAATCTGTGTTTAGCATTTACTGTATTCTAAACACTGTACTGAGCTATTTACATACTTTAGCTCATAGCAACTCTATGAGCACCCTATTATTATTGCACCCATTTTTCAGATGAGAAAATTGATGTTTGGGAAGATTAAATTGCTGGCTTACCATTAGCTCAGCTAGTGGGAAATAACACTTGAGACAATGTTTGCTTTCCAACCTCTTAAGCACAATTCTCTTCTACCATGCTAAATAGGAGCAGGTAATTAAAAGGGTGTCAGGATCTTGTAGCAGTTGGTTGGATTTGGGTTGAGAGCTAAGAAATGTGAATTATAGAAACAGATGGCACCAACTAGTTCTGTGATCTTTTCCAAGATGTCTCCAGGTCATCACTTTTATTTCTAAAAGTACTAAAACATTTCAGATTTATTTAAAACTTAGTTGTTCTTTCATACCTGTTTGCCTATTAGCTTTGATTCTCCCTGCTATCCATGGCAAGGGAGTTGCCCCATTTCACACGTGATAAAACTCAGGCTTATAGAAGTGACTTTCTCAAGTCCCTGCAGCTAGGGAGTATCAGAGCCAAGGCTTGCACACAGGTCTTCTGCCAGTCAGCTCAGTGCTTTCCCCACCACTTAACTCTCCCATGCATCCAAATTGAAAACTCTGAATCTTAAGTTATCTCTTAAAAACATTTTAAAAATATTTTATTTATTTATCGAGGGGAAGGGAAGGAGAGAAGGAGAGAAGTATCAATGTATGGTTGCCTCTCATGAATCCCATGCTGGGAACTGGCCTGCAACCCAGGCATGTGCCCTGACTGGGAATTGAACCGTGACTGTGTGGTTCGCAGGCCCACGCTCAATCCACCGAGCTACGCCAGCCAGGGCTCTTAAAAACTTTTTAAACCTTCACTTACACTTAAAATTAGAACATAGCACCAGTCCTTCGAGTCCTCTTTGCCTGAGCAAAATAAAGGCCCTCTAATAAGTGTGTGCAGGGTGCTTTTCTTTAATGTGTGTGCTCTGGGAGGACAGGCACAACACACGTATTTTTGCGCCACCGAATGGATGTCATCAGTAGTAATGCCCCTAGGTATTTATATCATGGATCTCCCTTGTGTCCACTCTCCAGTCAAATGCTATTAAGCCAAGATTTCTTACTGGTTCACTGTGATGTTAAAGAGGATAGTCAAGATGTAGTCAAATCCTGAACTGTACCAAGTCACCCCAAATCACCCAGGGCAGTGTCTAGGTGCAGTGTCTCAGCAACAGAGCTGTCAGCAGCAGCACATGTAGATTCCATTTCTTGGATGGAAGAACGCAATCATTTGTCTGGAAAAATCTCCCTGGGCTCTGAAATAGACATGCTGTAAATAATTGGAGCATTAATGAATTACAGTGAGAATCTACCCAGCTTGTCAGGATTCTACCTCTTGTGCTCTGCCTGAAAATCATTTCCTTTATGTTGATTTAAAGAAGTTAATCAAGTGTGTTTAGGTTGACGTGTGGAAATGTATGGTAGTTTATGCTACTTGGGTACTTGAAATTTTCTTCTCTTTCAGAGCAGCGGTCCCCTCTGCCTGGCTAATGTTGACCTGACTGTCTTCGCCCAAGCTGATTGGACAAGTAGGAATATCACTGGGGAACCAGCCCAGAGGGTGAGCTGTGCCATTTTGCTTCTTTCTATTGGAGAAAGAAAGAAGACTGAGTCAATGAGCTAAGGTGGGATTGCAGACTGGTACAACCACTATGGAAAACAGTATGGAATTTTCTCAGAAATCTAAAAATGAACGTGCCTTTTGACCCAGCAATTTCACTGTTAGGATTATATCCTAAGAACCCTAAAGCACCAATCCAAAAGAACCTATGCATCCTGATGTTCATAGCAGCACAATTTACGATAGCCAAGAGTTGGAAGCAACCTAGGTGCCCATTGGTAAATGACTGGATCAAAAAACTATGGTACATTTACACAATGGAATTCTATGCTGCAGAAAGGAAGAAGCATAGAAGCACCGCTCCTACCTTTTGCAACATCATGGATGGAACTGGAAAGCATAATGCTGAGCGAAATAAGCCAGGCGGTGAAAGACAAATACCATATGATATCACCGTTAACAGGAATCTAAACGACAAAACAAACAAGCAAGCAAAATATGACCAAAGACACTGAAATACGAAACAGGCTGACAGGGACTAGAGGGGAGAGGGGAGAGAATCACAGGGGAAAAGGGGACAGACTCACATGAACAAGTATAAAGGACACATGGACAATAATTAAGGTGGGGGGTGGAAATGGGAGGGAGTTGGGGAGCACTGGGGGTGGGGGCAGGGCTGGGAATATAAGACAAAAAACTATACTTGAACAAGAATTAAATTAATAAAAAAAGAACTGGCAGGTCCTCTTGGCTGAAGAGCACAGACTGCCATTGTGTGATGAGGTCATGATGTGTGTGGGACAAGTGAAGAGCTGACCAGGGAAGATGAACTTGGAGAAAAGAGTGAAGCAAACACAGAGAGAAAAGCATGAGAATCCATGTGACCCAGAAAAGAAGAGAAAAGGAAATATGTGTTTTAGTTTCTGACTGTGATCTTTGGGAACCAGATATACTTCTTGTCCCTGGGTAAAGGGAGAGATCTCTCAAAGCTATGCAACACTTTTCATTATTTTACTCATGCAAGTTTGAGTGGTTGGCTTTTGCCCCTTGAAGCCTTAAATACCCTTAAAAGACAAGTTGTTTTAATATTAGGAAAATTATACACTATTAATATGCATGACATTTCATGACTTACAAAGAAAGGGATGTCTGACTGGGTGTAAAGACTCAATGTCTTATTTCTACACAGTAATCATTTGGGGCAAATGGCTGCAGCCAACTTGTTTTTTCTTTAGTTGTTATGTCTTATGTGGTGTTCTCTGTTAATAGTAATGAAAAATTTGTGCTAACAATGTCTAATAGTTATTGAATAGTTGTTATTTTGCAGTGGTTAGGCAAATGCTTATGTGACTTTGTTCACTTACCCCTCAAAAATCACTCAGTGGGGTAGGTATTGTGATTACTCTGTTGTGTAGATTAGCAAAGGGAGACATAGAGGTTAAGTAAATTGCTTGAAAACTCACATTTAATAAAGGGCTGTGGTGTGGGACAGTGGGGCAAACTCAGCCAGACTAAGAATCTGGGTTTCTAATGCCTCTGCTGAATTCCTTGAGGATAGGGAATGGCCTGATGTCCTATGCTTAGGAGGAAAATATTAGACACAAGTGCAGTCTTTGCTTTGAGGTGACTGGGCCAAACTATGTCCAATATGGATGCTTTAGAAAAATAATCTGGTAAAATTCTTGGGGGAAGTAAAAATAAAGGGTTTACCACAGAGAGAGGAACTTTGCAAACAGGTGATAGTTCCAAGTAATTTTTAACCACTTTCCAATGAGCCTGCATTGCATACTGGTTACAGGCATGCATTTTTCTCAAGAGAAAGCTGTGTTTGACCATTGGAACGAGCCTTCATTCACTGTGAGACTTTGGAAGAGTTACTCTCTCTGCATCTCAGTTTCCTCATTAGTAAAATGGAGATAATTCTATTCCTCTCTCAAAAGTAATAGCAAAGGTCAAAGAACAATACAAGTAAGATACTTGGTACATAGTAGAGTACTTAATAATGAGTATTCTCATTATTAGTATCTTCATAAATGATGATTATTGGGATGACCGGGGTCCAGATAACTGTCCTGCTGATATTTTTTCTTTATACTGAATATCCACATATGCCCCTATACTCCTTTCAACAAACTCTCATTCTAATAAATAACCTAAACGTACCTCCAGCATATGTCCCTCACAAACCAGATCGAGAAAGCATGGTCCAATACATGGAGCTCCATTTGAATCAAGGAGATAAAAACCCTGTTAATCAGAAACCATGACCACCACTCTACAGATGAGGCATCTGAGGCTTAGAGAGGTCAAATGACTTCTCAAAGGTTACGCAACAAGAAGGAGCCATAAGAAAGACTTGAGTTTAGCTATTGGGGCCCTTTCCAGTCTTGAGAGCTTGCTGAGAGGTAAAATGTGGGCGGCCGGTGAGATCTGGCTGGACACTGTGCGTGTGGAGTGAGAGGGCAGTGAACCGACCCGGCTCTCAAAGAGTATGGAGCAATGGCAGCCGGGCACTTGCCCTGCTGCCTAGAGGGATTTGGAGATAGCGTCATCAAGGGACTAGTTATTAGCACTCGGGGCTGTCAGAAATGTTGCAAAAGATTTCCGAAAAAACTGATTGGGGGTCCTGTCTGGCTCACCCTTCTGGGTTATATCTGCCTTGCATTATCTGAGCTACTTTACCATTTTAATTTAAAGGAAACTGATCATCATGCAAATGATTATTATCCAAATAAGTGACATCTTGTCAAGTGGAGATGAATTGATTATTGCTCTATGGACATTAACCAGTTTTGCATGTATTTGTCATCTATGTCAGCCTTCGTGGTTACTTATGTGTGTTCTTTAAATCTCCTCGGAATGCATTGTAGCATCTTACTGGTTCCCTCATTAATTCATGAGCTAAATAAAATATTTGGCACATGCTTGTTTTATATTTATCTGAGAGTCATGATTTTATATTTTGCTAAAATTGTCCATAAATAGGACAGAGCTGCTCACTTCATCATACAATAGGCCCAGTGAGGTACAAGAAGCTGTTTTAGAGGGAAGTCAAAAGCTATCATTTGCTTAACAGGTGTAGTCAGACCAGAAGCACCTCGTTCATTAGATGGAAGGGAATGACAGACGAGAGCTATGAGGTGCAAGGAACACAGGCCTCCCTATCTGTTTCTGGGGGTTGTTTACCATGAGAAGCAAATGATGCAGCTGCTTTGCTGGTGGCTGAGCAGCCTGAGGAGGCAGCATGAGCGAGCGGGTGGACAATGGGACCAGGAGTCTAGTGAACTGGGGCCTAGGTCCAGCTCTGCCATTAACCAGCTGTGTGACCTTGGGCTAGTCACTTAACACTCTGCCTCTCTATCTGTAAAATGAGAGGCCAGAACTAAATTATCTCCAAGGCCACTTCTAACACTAAGTGGCTGTGGTCTATTGATTCTGAAGATACTGAGTCGTCATGGCTCAGTGCCTCCTGAGCAGTTCTTAGTCTGGAAATCTGCAGGCCGTGGTGGAAGCCAAGAACCTGATGGTCTGTGGACTCTGGGATGAGCTTCTCCCTTGTAATCTTCCCTTCCATCAAGAATAATGGCCTCTGGCTAGAGGAAGAATATTGGGTTGGAGACACTGAACCATCTTTGTAAAAGGACTTTAACTTCACAACTAGGCTGATTAGAAGAGAGATCTTTGAATCACCTCAGCCTACTGTTGCAGGTGGTATATATTAATTGCTTCCAAAAGTGGAATTGAAAGTTGTAGTTGAGAGAAAAATAGTGCTGTTGAGAGGTTTTTCTACTCCCGTTTATGTTGACCCAAAGCTACCTGTACTCTGCCATTCTTTGTGTTTTCCTAGAGTTTGGCTAACTTCAGCTGAAAAGATGTCTAAAGATTAAGCATGTTGGGGAGATGGATTAGGTGACCTCTAATTTTTTCTGTACCACACCTAGACCCAAGTATTATGATTGGAAATAATTACTCTCTGTTTCCTCTTTTATTTCCCCTTTGATTCATGTAATTGTGCATCATATACAGTGTGCACTGAGTGTGGCATCTGGAGGCTTTTATTTGGACTGCCACATCATCTTGCTTAGCCTCATTCCTGTCCCTAAAGAATAAGCTTACTGTCTTAGATTTCCTTAAGGCCCTTTAATTTCTGGAGTGAGAGTCCTCATTGGCACCTACTGTGTGCCTCTATTCTGACTAGAGGGCAGCAAACAAAATTTAGTAACAAGACTCTCACCCTCAAGGGGTTTATATTTTAATTTTCCAGGAATATTTCTGTCCATTGTTCTGCCTATGAATTTAAAAGGCATTCAGAATTTTATTTCACCTCTGATTTTCTTCCAAATTTCTAGAGTGCCTTGAAATTCTCCTCTCCAATCCCAGGCAAGTATTTTTGAGATACGCAATCGATACATCTCTGGAAACATTTCATTCACACAATAGTTGATTTTTCAAGGTTCAGAATTGCATTCTGTTCCATTCTGGGAAGTTCAGTGGGATGAGCTTCAGATTTCACAGGTTATAGGCAGTGATGGAAGAATTTATAAAGTAACAGGAGATCTCTGGTTTCCTCTCCACCAGGAGCAGTGCCATGACTTAGTGAAGGCATGACCTTGTCCAGCATTGTGTGGTAGTTAAACCCAGGAGGTGTGGAGTTGGCCAGAACCAGATCACAATCTCTGCTCTTCTCCTTTTTAGCAGTGTGACCTTGGCTCATTCCTTAACCCCTCTGAGCCTCCATTTTCCCACCTGAACTTTCTGTGAATTAAATGAGAATGCATGAAAAAAATGAGATGTATTAAAAATGAGTGAATTAAATGAGAAAAAACATTTAATATAGTATCTGATCTTTAATGAGAATTCAATAAATGGTAGCTACTATGAAAGTTATGGCCAATAGCAAGTTTCAAAGGTCACCAGAATGACTCTATTTCCTATTAACCATGCTTTCAAAATATGTTGATTCTAGATAAACCACTTTACTTTTGATGATCTCAGTTCCTAAATCTGTAAAAGTGGGGATAGATGGGGTGCCCCCCCGAAAATACCTTTTAGCAATAATGTTCTATAATCAGAGAAAATAGATTTCATCACTTCCATCTCTTCCGCCAACTCCAACAGCTGATAAGTGGTTTTCTGGAATGTTCTCTTAGAATGGCATAGTGATTATGAGTACAGATTCTGTTTCTAAATTGCCTAACTCTTTAAGTTTCTCAGTTTATTTACCATGTGGCCTTAAGCAACTTACTCAATGTTGCTGTTCTTAAGTTATCTCATTTGCAAAATTAGGATTATAAGAACATTCATAAGATTGTTGAGAGGACTGGGTTAATTTATAATAAGCCTTGAGTGTCTCACATAGAGTGAATGCTATACCAGTGTTTGTTATCATTGTATCTTTGTTCTTGTTGTTGTTCTTATGGACTAAAGACACTTCTGGTTTCAGCAGACAGGAGCTCTGTGATTGGCCAGCTATATCCACCAACGGCCTGCAAGGGCCAATGGCAACATTCCTCTTCTGTGGGAACATGAGGTCATAGGTGATAAAAACAGAAAAGTTAATGGTAGGTCATCAGCTCTGAAGGAGAAAAAAGAGTTCGACCTGTTACCCAAAAAGCTGCCTTGTTGAAAGAGAAGAAGTTGGAATTTTGTCTGTGAAGGCCAGGCAAGAGTTGGAGGGAGAGGCAGAGAGGAGATAAAGAACTTTTCCTTTTTGGGGTCTGTGAGCTTGAACTACATGTGGCCGGGTCCAGCATGCGCAAAGCAGGGATGCGAAGAGAGATCCACATATGGCAGAGAGTGTGGTAAAAGAGCTCATATTCTCAGGTTTCTCTGAATATTTCCAGATAAAGATAGCATTGGAGCCATGTTACAAGGTCTTATTTCTGGCAGAGCCTTTTCCCTGGCAGAGGGTTGAAAGGACTAAGTCTCTCAAGTTCCAGATTACCAAATTGGGTGCAGTGTGGGGTTTAACACTCTTAATACTAACTAGTTCTGTAGAGAGAACAACGGTGAGCTTCATTCATTTTGTCCTATTTTCTTTCCACTGGGGAATGGGGATTATAACTTTTATTAGCCACATTCCGATGATGCTAGAATTTATTTAAATACAGTGGTTATGAGGTACTGGGTGAAACCTTGAATTCACAGCAAAGCTTCATTCATTTCATTGTGTGTGTGTGTGTGTGTGTGAGAGAGAGAGAGAGAGAGAGAGAAGGAGAGTACCTGGAGGAGGGCGTTTAGGATTATGAGTGTTTTTAAAGAAATCTTAATCTAAGGGATCAAGACTTAGAAAGATCTCTAACTTGCTCAAAATCTGTATTGGTTAAATATTGCTCCATGCAAAACCACCTTCCAGAGCTCAGTAACTTAAACATTGTATTATTTCTCAGTAACTTAAAGCATACATTATTTCTCATAACTTTTTAAGGCAGTGGGGTAGTTCTACTGGTCTGAGCAAGACTTGGCTAATCTTAACTGAGCTCAGTCAGGCATCTGGTGAGTCAGCTCAGGGCTGAATGGTCAAGAATGGCCCCATTCACGTGTCTGGCACTGTCTGGCTGTCAGCTGGGGTGATGGGGGTGACTGGACCCCATGCCTCACCTTCTAGCAGGATAGCCCAGGACTGCCCTCATGACAGTGGCAGGACCTGCACATGAGTGAGAGTGAGAAGAGGAAGAGTAGATGAGGGAAGGAGAGGGAAAAGAAAAAGGACAAGAAAAAAGGACAGGGAGGGTTTGCTTGAAGGTTGCTTGAGGCCTAAATTGGAGTTGGCAATGCCACTCCCTCCATATTCTGTTAGTCAGCCCAGTCACAAGGACAGTCTTGACTCAAGAAACTGGAAGCAGACTTCCCTTTTAGAGATTTCTCAGAGTCACATTGCAGAGGGCATGGATATAGGGAGAAATGAAGAATTGCAGCCATTTTTTTTTGCAGCCAAATATATGGTCCTACAAAGAGAATAAGAGTTAATCCCAGACCAAGAGTCAACCCAGAGCCCATGCTTTTACCCACTCTGCTGTATTGATTTAACATGTTTGTAATTAGTACCTGAATTGTGGGCAAGCTTCTTCCCTTCTGGGAAGGCTTCATCTTGGTCTTTTATTTAAGCTATGGCGCAGAGGGTTAACTGGGAGCTCCAGTTACCCCAGTAAAAGAAACATAGTCACACTGATAGATTCTCTTCTATGTCTTTATTTTATCCAAAGTAAACAACAACAACAACAGAAAACACAATTTGACAAGAATCCTTGTTGTCTGGCAGAGAGAGCTCTGTGTAGGAGGACATATGACATATTAAACCAAGGTTCAGTAATCAGTGTAGGAACGAGAGGCACATGTGTCCTTTCCGTTGATCTTTGGATTGAGAAAGCAATTACCGATCAATCTTGAACTTCACCCAGTGAACCAACCTGTCTTGAACCAATGTATTTATGGGAAACAGAAGAAACTGTTGCTGGGAAAAAAACCCATTCAGTTTTACTCTTATGGTGGAACTAGCCCACTCAGAAGCGCAGTGCAGTTGGCACAGATGCCGCTGCTCTGCGAAACTAGGTTTCAGTGCCTTCAATCTGCAAGTGTTTTGCTCTTTTCAAGGCAATTCCACTTTCATATTTCATTTATTTTTTTAAAACCCTCTTTGAGGTACACAGAATAGAAATTAAGATTCCCACGTGACAGCTGAGGAAACTAAGGTGTGGGAAAATGAAAGGATATGCTCAATCTTACACGATTAGGGATACGCTGAAAAAACAAAACTTGCATTCTTAAATCTTAATTGGTACATTTCTTTTCTGCCTCATGTCACCTGGGTACGGAGATGAGTGACCTGTTCTCACTTGTCCTGGTACCTGTGGAGGCAGCCAAGTAAACAGCAGGCAGGCTAAAATACTAGCATAGAAAAGATTTTTAACAGGGGTTGCAAAATAGTAATCTGTGAGCTGTATCTTCCCTGCAGGCATTGCCATGCAGTGTTTGAAAGGAAACGGTTTTAAAATATTTTAAAATTATGAGATTTCTTATAAAAACCTGGATTTTTGTATTCTAAAACATAAGATTTAGAAACACTAGTAACATACAGTAACAATATGGCAGAGTGTAGAAGAGGCAGCCTCTTACTATTGGCCATCCCTTCCCTGGTTTCCCACAGTCTCCACTTGGTCAGGTTAAACCCTGTAGTGCCTATTTCCTACCACAGGCATTTACATATACAGGTTCTTTAACAAGTGACACCTTTTATATTTCAGCACAACCCCATCCTGAGATTTCATTGTGTCTTGTTGGGAATATATTACCTCATGCTGTAGTTAAGAACAACTTCACTTTTGCGGACCCCGAGGAAGAAGATACCTACAAAAAGGGGCTTCTGGTGTCTGACTGGGCTCAAATTAAAAACAACAAAAACAGCATCAGCAACAAAACAGAGCCTAGCAGCCATTGTACAAAGGTGTCTCTCGTGCAAATTGCATTTCAGGGAGACACCTGAACTGAACTACCTTCCTGGTAGTTCTGGGTTTCTGCTATATGAGTCTGGGTTTCTGCTATATGAATCAGCCTTGATAAGTGAGTTCCTGGAATCCTATTTCAGCCAATAGGACTAAGGTTTTCCCCATCCGATCAGAGTGGCATAACTCCAACCAATCAGAGTGGCTTTATTCTGACCAGTCAGTGCCTTCTGGACCAATCAAACTGTAAGGATTTGGAGTCCTCATTTGCATGGGGATAGACCAATCAGGAACAGGGGTGGGGTCTTCTATCTATATGTTAGGTCTTCTCTGGCTTGGGGGGTGCACTTTTCCTTTCTACCCAGACTGAAGGCCAATAGAGCTGGACTGGTGCAGAGTGGAGCAGAGCAGAGCAGAGCAGAGCTGCCTAACTGAAGAGGGGCTTGGCCCCCGGTCTGCCTCAGAGCCATGCTGTTTCCACAGCGATGCTGCATCACCATCAGGCTGTTTGGCACTGAAGAAAGTTTCCTTCTTCACTGCACACCAAGTTGGGGATTCCTGTTGGTGTCAGCTTAGTACCAACGACCATCAGTTGACAGTTTCCATCTTAATATGAAGATATTGGAAAATTCACTCATCTGTGAGTAATGGGTTTTCATTCTGATCCTAACTTAAGGTATCAAGGAGGGCTTCCTTTAAGAGATGGCCCCTAACTGGATCTTGAGAGTGAGTTAGCTGGGGTGGAGAACAAAGGTAAAGAAATGCCCGCTAGACAATATGTGCTCAGCAATACTTGTAGTAAATTACTGTGTAAGAGGACATCCAGGGCAACCCCTTCAGTGGAGGAAAGGAGCAGCAGGAACTGAGGCCTGCAGGGTAAGTGGTGTCCAGGTCATAGAGGCTTTGCATGCCACACAAGAGGGTGACAACTGTTTTATACTATAAAATAATATATAATATAGACAATGGGAAAAGAGTTAAGTGTATTAGGCAGAAGATGAATTTAACCACAGGATGACATGGTCATATTAGCATTTTAAATACTTTATCTGGCAGCCGTATAAAGGATGGATTTAATGGCAGGTGAAACTGGAAGCAAGGAGACCATATCAGAAGCTGTTGCAAGAAGCCAAGTAAGGGATCATGAGGGACTCATTTGAGAACTCCTATGGGAAGTAAGACCAGGAAATCCGGAGATATATTATTTTGACATTTATTGAGCACTAACTGTGTGCAGAATGGTATGGGAGAAATTAACTATCTGTTCCAACTTTCTCTGTAATGCTTTAATCTGCTTTATAACCATCCCAGTAAGCGGTTCCCCAGTCTCTGATTGGCCACTACTTAATGATGGGGAACACACTCCCTCAGGCCACAGTCAATTCCCATTTTAATTATTAGAAACTAGTTCCTTATATATTGCTTCCTTACATAGTCAGAATTGGCCCCCTTCTTACAACTTCTGGTTCTTGCCTTTGGGGCTGCATTGGCAAAGCTTAATCCCTGTTTTGGACGGCATCATTTCAGGCGACAGGAATCATGTTTCTCAAGTATCTATTTTCCAGCTGAAAAAAAAGTCCTGGTTCTTTGTAGGAGTTATCACCTGCCCCCAGCACACAGCACATTCAAATTTTACCCATTGTTTAAGGTCTAACTTCAGTGTCACTAGAATGCTTTCAGGTGGTGTACTTTGAATGAACTCTAGCTTCCCATTGGCTTCTTAAAATGTAACACTCAGAATTGCACCATCTGGGCAGTCCAACCAGAATGAATCTGAACAAGGTTCCAGTTTCTTCCATCTTTTCCATTTCAGGAGACAGTGTCTTTACTGATGCACTTACCTATGAGCAAGGTCAGAAGGGTCAGTAGGGACAGAACTGCGGAGCAGAGAGCTCCAAGTCTCATCCGTCCTGGGACCAGCAGCATCAGCATCCTCAGAGGGCCTGTTCAAAATGCACATTCTCAGGCCCTGCCCAATCCGATTAGGAATCTCCAGGGCATGGGCCCAGGAATCCATGTTTTCAAAAGTTTTCAAGGTGATTCTTATACAGGCCAAAGTTTGAGAAGTGTTTTTTAATAGACGGTCTTTGACTCTGTACCTAGGAAGCTCTAAAAAGCCTGGTCACTTAGCTGTCAACGAAATCCTGCTCTTCCTTCCCAGGGGAGCTAAATTGTCCTTTCGGAGACCCTCAGCAGGATCCGCAGAACATGAACGTCTTTAAATGCTGGGGGAGGGAGCCTGGATGAGGCTAATTAAGTTCTATAATCACGTGGTTGTGAGAAAGGGGGAAAACAAGAGAAGAAGAAAGCAAAACAATATGCCTTTGGTCCATCCATTACAAAGAGGACGGAGCCGCTGACCTTTTCATCCTGCCTGTGCTGTGTGCGCAGCAACTCTGTAACCTTTTCCAGCTGGAATAGAAAGTTCAATTAAGTTTGTTGGCTGAGAAATCTGCCCATGTCCCGGAGAGCAGATTAGGCATTTAGGGGCAGCAATTATCCATCTGCTGCTTCTGCAAAACTGAAAAGAATGCACACGTGCTGTACCTATCCCTGGGCATACGCGGAGGGATGTATGCGTATCTGTATGCATGTGCAGACTTGAGAGTGACAGACAGGCGATGGCTGCAGCTGAGAAATCCACACAGTCCCAAATTTGGGTTCTTTGTGCATTGCTGGTGATGAACGTAAGTTAGAGAAGAGCCTGAGAGTTGGGACCTGCCCAGTTCTTGGCCCCCTCATGCATCCTCCTATCCTTTCTTTCTAGCTGGGTCTTCTGACCAGCACCGCCGTCCTCGCCCAGATTTGAGGGCATAGCCTTTAAAGAAGCTGCTTTCAATAGTCAGGTGATTAAATCTCAAGACTGCCTTGCTCGGGGAAGCAATGTATGTAGTGGTTAAGAACACTACCTGTAGGAATTGTGTCTGAATCTAGGGAAGCTGTGTATACTTGAACAGGTCCCTCTAACTCTCTGAGCTTTAATTTCCTCATCTGTAAGATGAGGGTAATAGTATTAAGCTCAAGTGATTGCGAAGATTCAACAAGACAGAGTATTTAGCTGTCTGGCACATAGCTTGTATTTGATAAAAGGTAGCTGTGGTTTTAGTGACATCACTGAGAGTAACTCTAATGTTAGTCTGTGGTTTGGGTGCCTGGGTCCTTGCATTTTCCCTCTGACACCTATGTCTTGTGTCTGGAAAGCAGGCCACCATCTCCCTTTGCCTCGGTGACATCCTTGGTGCCTCAGTCACTCTAAGACTACACCTGTCTTGTTCTTCTGTCAGAATGTAGAGTCTTCTCTGAATTGCACATCTATTCTAGCATGTAGTAAAGGTTATTCTTTAAAGAGCAGGAAAGTAAGCTTTCAAAAGTACAAATTCTATCCAATCAGTCTCCCCACTCCCATCCCAAGCTCTCCAGTGGCTTTACAACATTTTTTAAATAAAACCCAGACTCCTGACAGAAGCCTTTAGGGTCCAGTAGGATCCGAATGCAGCCTAACCTCATTTTTGCCTTCCTTGACTTCTGGCAGCTGACAGTGCTCAGGGTGCAACCACAGGACCTTGAATTTCAGGCTCTTGAATATGTACTCAGATCGTTGTGGCCTCAGGACTTTTGCACAGCTGTTTTGCCCCTCCCTGCCGTGCGCTCTTTTTCTAGGCCATAGCATCACTGGTCCTTTCTCACCATTCAGTGCCACTTCCTTCTTTCCTGGGACTACCCTTTCTAAATTAATGCCCGCAGTCACCCCACCTTCCAGTCACTCTCTTTTCAGACCACGCTTCACTTGTCTTCATAGTTTACTTGTTGCGTATCTATTCCCTAGCTCCTTGACACTAGACTCTGGACTTCACGAGAGGGGACACTTGGTTGTTTTGTTCAACACTGTCTCTCTGGCACCAGAACAGCCCTTGCTGTATAAAAGGTGAGTGGTTAGCCTTTGCTGAATTAATGAGTCATTGGGTCCAAGCATGTTGCCTGAAGCCCGTTAATGGTCTTGATTTAGGCCTTAGATTACTCTCTGCACCTGGATCCTCTTGCTTGGCTCCGAACCCGATTAGTAAAGACTTGTCCGCACTTCTTGCTCGACCTCCCTGACCCCTCCCACCTCACTAGTTAATTTTCAGTTGCCGGTCATTGTTGTTTCTGGATGCTCTATGTGCTAGCTTTCACTTCACCTCTCTTGCATATATGTGTCTGTATGCCAAGCACAATATCAACCCCAATTGGCATATCTGCAACACAATTCTTAATGAAGTCTAAAATGCTTGCTGAAGGCAGTGAGACATGCACCTTCTACTCCTACAGCCTCATCTTCTACGGTGCTGCCCGAGACACTGAACATAGACATGGACAATGGCCAGAGCAGGTATGACAGTAGACCTGTAGGAGGCCAAAGCAACTCCGAAGCAATGGGCTCCAAATGGTCAGCACTTGATCAGTCACAGCCAGATTCCTTAATTTTTTTGCCTGACACAAAGTCAAGACCAACCAGAGAAACCAGGTATAGCCCTCATCACCTAGGATGCCCATCTCTAGCTTCCCATGCTATGACCTCCACTCACGGCACACCTGAAGGCTTCTGGTTTCTCCACGGTCAACCTTTTCCACTCCCCCTGCCTGCCTTTGGTTCTCTGTCAAACACAATGATGGCGACTGATTCTCTCGCTGGAGCAAGTTCTGAAGAAACAGCCTCCACTGTTTCTCCCTTAGGTTGTCTCCCTTTACTTCGACATGCATGTTCTGGTTATCTTACTTCAAAACCAATTGTCTCCAAATGTATGGCTTAAAATACGCACTTTCTCTTCTCACAAGTTTGGAGTTAATGGTGTAGGAAGGGCTCAGCTCCTTCCTAAAGGTAGCTCCTCGCTGTTCCACATGGCATCCCCTGGGGAGCTGGGTCTGGAGGCTTTACTTCCTTTGTGGTTTCTTCTTGGGCCTGGGTGGGGCACCTCAGTGCGCTTTGGCTTCTGGTGCGCTCCATGGCGCTTCATCCTTCAGAGCCCCGACTCGAGATGTTCTCAGTGTAGCCACGCTTTCTTCTGTGAAAGCTGGCTTCTGAGAGGTAAGAAACATGAGTTGCACTTACCATGGCCCTTTGTCGTCGCTACCATATTTAATTGGTCAGGTCCCTCACAGGGTCACTCACGTTCCTGGGGCAGCGGCGGCTTGAAGAACATTCTGTTACAGAAGGGGGAGCAGCAAGAGCAGTATAGAAGGGCGTGTGGGATGGCAGGTGTTGTGTGGGCATCTTTGAAGGTGCAGTTGGTGATCCCCCTGCCTTTCTGTCCTGTAGCCATATGTATTGTTTCCTGTGTGCACAGGTCCAGGACCCTCGCAGACACCCTCACCTCCGCTCGGAATGCCCTCCCTCCTGATCCCTCGTCTAGTTAAATTTGACTTCCGCTGTAGATTTCGGCTATCATGTCACTTCCTCTCATGTCCTTAGGGGAAATATTTCTTGATACACCCCCTCCCCCCAAACCCACACATGGAAACTAAATCAGATCTTTCCCATTGTCTTCCTGCATGGGGTTAGTCAAAGTTTGGAATTCGGTTCTTACATATCCTTGAATTTCTGTCCTGACCCACTTCCCCCCGCCATGGGTATAGGCTCAGGGCCAGGTCTGCGGGTGGTAGTCACTGTTTTACATGCAGTACTAGTACAGATAGTAGGTGATTAATACATTTTTGTTAAGTCAATACATTAATTTAAACTTTTCTCCTCTGGCACACACCTCTAACAAGACCCTAGTGCTTGAACTTCCTGTTAGGGTTATGAGCTCATTCAAGAAATCAATTCATGTGGAACTTATTCTTGCTTATGACATTAAAATGCAAGGATCTTTCACCAGTTGTTGTTTTTCATTTAGTCCTCAGAGAGCGTTCTTGACGATGCGTGCCAAAGGCCTTGGCTCTGCTGGCGTTAGTGGAATCTGGCCTCGCTGTCAGGCAGACGTGAGTGTGAATTTCTGCCCTTCCAACTCATTGTGTGAATTGAGGGACGTATTTCACAGTTTTGATCCTCCTAATGTCTTCCTCTTTAAAGTAGGTATAATAATCTATGCCTTACAGGATCTTCTGAAAGATCATGCTAAATAACAGTCACAGGATAATTAGCCCAATGTTTAACTTAATGATAACATCAATAGTTTAAAATTTATACAAACAACTAGAAATAGGAATGTTAGCATTCCATAATGCTCTACTCTCTTTCTTTATTTTCACTACATGATATAATTTTTGCTTAATCCCTATTATTCAAGTTTTAGTCTAACCTATATGTACTTTTTAAGGTAACCAGAAAAAAATTTCCTATTAGACATTTTAAAAATTCAAATGGACTTCTATTACAATTAGCATTATTGACTTATATTGACTCTTTAAGGAGAAAAATAGAAAATTTGTCCTCAGATTAAAAAAAATTTTGAAGAGTTTCTGTATCGGAGGTGAGTAAAATATATTTGGGGGAGTAACTGCTATTTGGGAACACTGAGCTGTTTATGTCACAGAGACATACATCTTTAAAAACATCTTCTAGTGCCAGCGATTTAAGTTGCATCTGTCTGCATAGAAAGGAGCTTCACATGAACGTTAGAAATTTTACTTACCTGAAAGGCGCGTGTGTGTCCATTTTAAAGATGCGGAGACAAGGTCAGTGAACAACACGGCACAGCCAGTAGGTACTGCAGCAAGAATTCGGATCCGATTTTGTGTTGGCCGTGGCAGGTACTCTTTCTGTTCTCAATTCTTTCACTGCTTGTCCCAGCTGGGAAGAGATAGGCACAGCAATAGAGAACCATCACAGCTGGGAGATTAATTTCAAGTTGCCTTTGTCACCGCTGTCAGACGCTGGAGCCCCAACATGGATTAGTGGCCTGTCCACTTCCCCCTCTGAGAGGAGCAACCAGTCATGCTGGTTGCGTGGCCGGGGTGGCACCTCCAGAGCCTCTGCCAGTCCCGCCGTCAGACAGGACGTGTCTGGGAAGAAAAATTTGCAGCCGACTGCTCTGCCATTCAGGTCCTCATCTGTGTCAACTGAGTAATTTATGGATGCACTTTTTCCTGCGCAGTAAAGGAGATGCACAGGACCTTTGGAAATAATTCAATCTCTTTCAAGGGAACACATTTGGGGAAATTATTGTTAATGCATCTGAGTAAGAGGTGCTCAACCCCGACAAATATTTCATGCAATTATAGCAAAGATGAGACAGTGACAACCAGTGACCATCAATCATTCCCCAGATCAATAGTAACCATGGAACATGCAATCAAACCTAATCAACACACAGTGATTAAGGAACAGGGCCTCTCTTCTTTGCTGTCAGGGTTATTGTCCCTTGAAAGAATTGGCTCAGTGTCCTTGAGACAACACATAATACAAATACAAACATAAAAATATGGACTTTGTGATCTAGCGAATCTGGATCAGATCCGATAAATACTTCCTTGTAAATCTTGGACAAAATTAAATAATAATGATTAGCACTCCCTGGCCCCTTTTTGGGGGGTGCCATTCAGTGTGCTAAGCATTTCGTCTGTACTATCTTATTTAACCTTATAATATATGTGTGAAGTTTGTGCCATATACCCTCTCTATTGTGGGGAAACTGAGTCTAGAGAGAGGGGTTGGCTTGCTTAAAGCTTAAAGTCACATTCACAGCAAGTGACAACTGTGCCTCAAATCCAGTCCTGTCTGACCAAAGCTTTGTTAATTTTCAATGTGGCTCCACATGAAAATCATCTGAGGAGCTGTTAAAAATAGTAACAGCCCTGTTTACCCCAAAACATCTGAATCACCATCATGGAAGGTGAGGAATAAGCATGTATTAAGTAAACATTTTAATACATTAGAGAAATACATGAGACATGCAGAAAAGTGAACAAGTAGAGTGTGCCTGTGTTTTCACACAGTAAACATGACATGCATGTGGGATAAAACCAGTCCCCCACAGCCTCATGATGTCCTTCACTACCCCCCTGTTCTCCCTAAGCATCATGGTCATTTTTACTTTAAAGAGCAGAGAGTCACTATTTTTGAACTTTATATAAATGGATTCATGTAGTTGAAATACGTATGTGTCTGCCTTCACGTTACTACGTTTATGAGACGCATTGATGTTGTGCAAGGTTGTAATGCTTTGTCCTTTTCGTGGCTGAAGAGTATCCCATTGCCCGAATGTACCACCGTGCATTTAGCCAAGTGCTGTTGACGTGAAACTTTGCCATTCTTGGGTGTTACAAAAACATTCTTTCATAAATGTTTTAGTTAGCAAAAGTATATGTCTTTCTGTTGAGTATCTCCCTAGGAGTGGAACTTCTGGGTCATAGGCTGTGCTATGTTCTGCTCTCGTAAATCCGGGTCTGCAGTTTTTGAAAACCTCTCTGGTGGTTCCAACACACAGTGAGGGTTTGAGAAACCGAGCATAACCCTGTATCACCTCCCTTATTTAGAACTTAATTGTTGTTTTCTGGGACAATGTAATATAGTCATAATAAAGGTCTAGATAGAATATTTTATCATCTTGCTAAAGACAGTCTCTCTTTTTTCCTCTCGTACTCCATCCCATTTTCCTGAACCAGGGCATTCTGACTTTTTAATGTCTAAGCCTCAAAGGCTATCTGGTCCCAGAAGAGGAAAGAACCTGAATGCTTGTGCCTCTTATTCTTGGAAGCAGGAAGATTTTGTCGTTGGAAAGAAGAGAATAACCGTATAATTTTTAGCACCAAATATCTTAGTCACCAAAGACCCATGAAAGGAACTAACAGTGTTGGGAGAGGTAATAAGCACACAACACACATGGTACTTAGCCTGGTGTTCCTGATATGTTGATGGTGATTATTGTTACTATCAGGGGCCCCAACGGCAGTGAAGTGGAAATGTGCCGGGGCTGTGGGTTCTTGACGAGGCAGATCTATTTAGTCATTTCACATGCTCCCAGTGTGTGCGTGCCATGGGCCAGACTCCGTCTATGGCCTGGTGAATGCAGGGAGCGACAAGTCACTGTCTAGTGGGAGAGGGTCACTGCCCCACTCGGCTTGTTCTGCCCATGCATGTTCTGTGTGGTATGTGGTGGGGGGAGGCATTCAATGAGGCGGGTGTTTCAGAGGAAGCCCATCCCCGCTGTACTAGGAATGCTGGGAAGCAGACACCGACCAAGGATGCTTTATTTCACACATGAAAGGATCTGTATACAGAGCTCTGCTTCTCAGAAACTGTATGCTGCAGTCGAGGAGATTTTAGTCTTGAATAATAGAGTTACTCAATTTGACTCAAGAAGAAAAGGTAGAAAACCCTTCCTATGGAAAGGTTTTACATGCACAGGGACCTTGGCAGAAGTGAACCCCTGGGCGGGGGGGGGGGGGGGGGGGGGGGGGNCCCCCCCCCCCCCCCCCCCCCCCCCCCCCCCCCCCCCCCCCCCCCCCCCCGGGCAGCTGTGGTGATGATGGACAGTTTGTTTGCTTTCAGCCCCGACTGACTGCCCACCTGTTTTTTCTCTCTCTCTCACACTGTTCCTTCTTCCTTTCCATCTCACAGGTCCTCTTTATCTCTTTGTGCCTCCACTTTTTCCTACTTTCTTCCCTCCAGACTGCTCTGCTTACTCACAGTTTCTGTTCCCAGAATGTCAGCTCGCCCATGCCTTGGGGTGCCTTGATCTTGAAATTTCTCAGCTCAGTCTCAGGGTCTCTGGGCTTCTGTGCCCTGTGAATGTATAATTTTTTTCTTTGTCTCCTCATTCAAGCTCCCAAGAGCAACTGATTGGCGAAAATCATCTTTTGTGCTGGTCACTTGAACCTCAGGCTGATATACAATAGTGCCCTGTGAGTCAATCACCTGTATCTGGGACAATAGGACTACCTGATCTAATGCTCAGACTCTTCAGCCAAGTGTGGGCCATTCCCTTAAGAGAATGCGTGGAGTGCAACAGTCAAACATGGAAAGAAACCTCTTAAACTCTGGAGTGCTAACATCTGGGATTTGCTTGGTGTTTGACCAGAGGCTCCTGGATGCCAGAAATTCCGTCTTAGGCCTCTTTGAATAGTCAGAAACTGATCCATAAGGCTCGGTAGTATTTTTGAAATGACTGAATTCACTTCTTTGTACTCTATAATAAATCTGGTTTCCTCTCATGCCCCAAGATTTAGAGTTTTGCTCCTTCACTTGCTCATTTATTCAACAATATTTAGAAAGCATCTACTTTTTGTGCCAGATGTGTCAAATCTCAAGGGTACAAGTGGCTTTGTACCCTTGAGATTTGACAATGAATAAAATGGGCAAAAGCCCTGCCTTTGTGGAACATAGTAATAAGTATTAGGAAAAAGAGTAAAGTAAAGTGGTAGGATGGTAATAGGGGAATATTTTAGATGAGAGAAGTCTGGTTTGAAAAAGTAACACTGAGCAGTTAATTGAATACATGAAGGACTAAACTTTCCACAAATCTAGGGAAGTATTTTTCTAGAGAAAAAATTTCTTTCTATTCAGAAGCGACAAGCAACAAGTGCAAAGCCCTAAGGTGGCCACTAGCTCTGTAAGTTTGTAGGACAGCAAGGTGGTGGGATAGCCAGCTTCCAAGATGGTCCCAGTGATCTTTGCCTCAGGGTATTTCTTCTCTTGTGTGTGTTCTCCCACATGGATTCATAACTGGCCTGCGGTGACGAGGTGACTTCTAACTAGGTCATAAATGACATTGGCAGCTCTGTCTTGGCCTCTTAAATCATCTACTCTGCGGGGTAGTGATCTGCTTTGTCATGGGGACACGCAAGGGTGCTGCAGAATGGCTCCTGTGGAGAAGAAGCAAGGCCTCCTGCCAACCTGCCAGCTGTGTTAGGGAGCCACGTAGCCCCAGGCCAGCTTTCAGATGCCATCGACCTCAAACATCTAGATTATAATCTCATGACCCCTCCACTGGAACCGTCCAGCTAATCTGTTCCCAAACTTCTGACTCACGGAAATGATGAGATATTATGTCTACTCTTGCTTTAAGCCTCTAAATTTTGGGATACTTTATTATGCGGCAACAGCTGATTACTACAGAGGGCCAGTGAGTCTAGAATAGAGCAAACTGTGGGGGAATGCTGTAGATTAGGTTGGAGAGGGAGAACAAGCTGGTATCTTATAAGACTTTATAGTTTATGATGAGGAATTTGAATTTCTTCTGAATTTGATGGAAAACCATTGGAAATTTTAAACATAAGAGTAGGGGGAACAGTTTTGAAGGTGGGTGAATGCAACGTTTAGGCGTCAGTAAGAGGAAGAGGAGCCAGCCATGAAGACTGAGTAGGAATGGCTAGGAAAATAGGAGGAAACCCAGGGCAGTCCTAGTCATCACAGGCAGAAAGTGCTTAAAGAAGTAAGGAGGGAACAACTGGACCGAATCCTGCTGAGTGTTTCAGCGAGGTGAGCTCTGAGTGCCGACCACTGAATTTGGCCTGATGGAGGTTGTTGCTAACCTTGGGGATGGAAAACACAGCCTTGCAGATGTGCTTATAAATTTCTCAGCCTCCAAGTTTATTTTGCTGGTATTCCTTTTTGTTGTGCTGTGATAAAATCAAGGTGGCCAGTACCATTTGTTGCCCATCTGTCAAGTGCACATAGTGTCTTCATTTTGGTGATTCTCCTGCACACTGACCTTCGCACAGTGCCTGAATGTTCATCCCTGGAGACTGATCATTAGAATCCAGCCTGCACTGGAAGTTGAGGGTGTGAAGTATATACATTGGAAATGAGAAGAGATGGTGATGAGGAGGCCAGGTGAGGCTGGGGAGAGAGAGTCAGTTCTTACTTGATTCTGGCTACCAGGAGCCACTGAAAGTTGTCCGACAGGTATTTGATGCCTACTTTGTACTTTGTTAATCTGCCAGTCAGCAGAACAAAGAGTAATGAGGGCAAGAAGAAGGGGATATTAACTGAAATTCAGGGGCTAAGGAAGATTTGAGTCATATGTCATCACTAAGGATGAAGAAAAGTTTTTGCTGAGTTTTAGGGATCTATACAAAGATAGATCTATACAAGGATAGATCCCTTTCCCTCCCAGGAAAGGGAGTGGGGATGGTGTTGTCAGGATTTGTATGGCAGAGTGAAGAATCACAGATTCATGAGACTTTCATCCTTTTGGACTAGCAAACTTAAAACAAAAAAAAGGAAGAATATCAGGTCTAGAGTAAATTATTTACCTCAGTTTCCCCACCTGGAAGCAAGTATGGTGCAAACAGCTGGTGTTTGATCACAGGCTTCTGTGAAAGAGATTGCAAGAGCTCCTGCCTTTTGTGTCTGCAAATAGCCATCTGCTCCCAGAGAGAGCAGCTATTTATGCAGGTGAACGAAGCAAACCTGGGGAGCAGGTGAAGGATGCCTCCCCTTCTCTGGGCCTGCACAACCTGTGATTGCTGCAGCACTTTGGAGTAAGATCACGTAGGGAANATCTATACAAACCCAGGAAAGGGAGTGGGGATGGTGTTGTCAGGATTTGTATGGCAGAGTGAAGAATTACAGATCCATGAGACTTTCATCCTTCTGGACTAGCAAACTTAAAACAAAAGAAAAAAGGAAAAATATCAGGTCTAGAGTAAATTCTTTGCCTCAGTTTCCCCACCTGGAAGCAAGTATGGTGCAAACAGCTGCTGTTTGATCACAGGCTTCTGTGAAAGAGATTGCAAGAGCTCCTGCCTTTTGTGTCTGCAAATAGCCATCTGCTCCCAGAGAGAGCAGCTATTTATGCAGGTGAACGAAGCAAACCTGGGGAGCAGGTGAAGGATGCCTCCCCTTCTCTGGGCCTGCACAACCTGTGATTGCTGCAGCACTTTGGAGTAAGATCACGTAGGGAAGGTGGCCATCCAGTGGCACTTCCCCTTCTTGGTCCTGTTTGCCTCGTATTCTAGGTGTCAGTGAACACAGTTTTTTTCCCTAACGGGCTAGTGGTGCCTTGAGGGGAGGGGACTGCTCTTTATTCACCGTTTATCCCCACTGCCCAGTGCTGTCTCTGCTGTATAGTAAGTGCACAGAATGATGCTGAATTTAAATTTGAACTTAATGATTCGCTCTGTGTCTTCGTAGGTTTCGCACTGTTCCCTAAAACCCACGGCCCTTCTTTAATTTCTGACTTCCCAGGTGATTCTAAGGCATTGTGCTCATTCATCCGTGCATGCGTGTGTGCGTTCACCTGATGGATACGTGTTAGTTGGTGCCAGACATCGCACCCGAGTGAGCAAGAGAGAGGTCCCTGCCCTGGCAGAGCTTATAGTTTGAATGTTGTCGTTTCTCCATCGGGTTCACTTTGGGAACTTTAAAAAAAATCTAACTGCCAGGACCACATTTCCATTCTATTGGTTATATGTATTCAGAATAGGGCCTGGTGGTTGGCATTTTTCAACAAATTTTGTGTGATCCTGTGAGTGGGACTCGGTGTGCATATTACCCCTTATTTTACAACTTAGTTTGGGACCATGGGGAAAGCTCATAACCTATCTATCCCTCAGTCTCTCCACCTGCGAAGTGGACCAAATGTCTCTCCTGTCTACCTCTAGGGCCAGTGTGGGGGGAATATGAGAGACTCAGCAGGGGTGTGCTTAGTGCATTTTACATTTCTATGCACAGACCATAAATGGCATTAGCCAATGTCTGGGACTTGCATGTAGCTGGCTCTTCCTTACTAATTTACAAGTACATTATTGGGGGACCCACCATGTACAAGTTAGGATCTTTTATCTTTTTTGGACTCTTGATAGGGATTCAGTAAATTGGCTGTAAAATTAATGGCTGACGCTGTTTTAATGTACTAGCTCTCCAAGCATGTTGTATTTAATACCATAAAGAAAATCATACAATAATTGATCATCATGATTGCGATTGTTTTACTGACATCTCACAACATACCAAGGGCTGTGACAAAGCACTTTACTTAGAGCTGCAAAGGAACCGTCTCCTAGAGGCCACACATCAATGCCTATCGGATCATTTTTTAGACTTCAATAGAGTTTTAAATGGCAGTGTAACTAAGCACAAGACACATTTGATAGAAATATAAACAGCATTAATTCCTACTGTTTCACAGATGATTCATGGCACGGTTTGCTTAGCCCCGGACCTAAGTTCAGTCTTCCCATTTCACAGATTGAGAATCCAATGTTCAGAGAGCAACACTATAGGGCGGACAGTGGAGCATCGCCTCTGCTGAGTGCTCCGGCTTTTTTACAGAACTGCTGCTTCAGTGTAGCCACTGTCAGACTCTCCCATTCGGTCAATTAACCTGGTGCTTTGGCCTTCTGCTCAGTTACCCACCGCCGACTGGGTAGAGCCTCTCCTTTATAGCCTTGACCTGCCAGGATCTCCAGCCCTTGCTGCCTTTCTGGAGGCTCCCTCAAGCCCTATGTCTTTTACATGTTCTCTCCCCTGCTCCCGTGCACATCATAGACAAAGAAATGTCCCAGCAGGCATAAGCTCCCGGCGTTCCCTCTCATGATCTCCTCCTCACCTCATTAGCCACCTAGTGCTCTTTGTCTGGAAGATGGGTTTCTGGCGCGGCAATTTAAGCAGCCAGTTTAATTGGAAGATTAGAGAAGACCTGGTGTCCAGGCCATCACTAGAGAATAGACTGAAGCAATAGTCCATTTTAAAACATATCTTCTGCTCTCGATTCTCATGTGTTTCCTACAGTTCCCAAACTCTAGAAACTCCAAATTACTTTTTGTGCCACTGGTTTCTTTATCTGTTCACATCTCTGCCCAAGTATCGCTTCGATAGTGAGACCTTCCTGTCTGTCTTATCTACTGTGACTCCCCTTTGCTTCCTGTGGCTCTACAATGGGATGGTGCATTGATTGTTGGCCTCAAATCTCACTCTAATGGGGTTGTGGCAGACAGGCTGGACGGTGGCCCCTAAGGTTTTGCACTGGTCTCACACTTCTGTGTAATTCCCTCTGCTTAAGTGGCGGGAGGGCCTGTGGCATGTTATTTCTAACCAATAGAATGTGGCAATGGTGAAGAATGTGATTATGTGATTGTATTGCATTATATAGACCCCACCTTGCCAGCAGACTTGCCCTCTTTCTGCATTTGACATTGAAGAAACAAGCTGCCATGAACAAGTGTGTATCCTGTTGAAGTCCATTTGGCAAGGAAGGGACTACGGGCAGCTTCTAGGAGCTGAACAAGACACTGAAATTCTTGTGCTTACAGCCACTAATGAATAGATTTGTCTAACAAACTGAGTGAGCTTGGAAGTCCGTGGATTGCCATTTAAGCCTCCAGATGAGAACTGAGCCTTGACTGGCACCTCAAATACAGTCTTTCAGAGAATGCACATAAACTTTGCCCAGATATTTGGACCATGGGAACTGTGAGGTAATGTGTGTTCTTTTAAAATGAGGTTTACAACGATCTGTTGCAAAGCATAGAAAACTAATATGGTGTATTTCCCCACTCCTTTACCTTGGGCTTGTCTATGTGGAACATGGCAGGTGGGTCAGTGTGCTCATTCTGTGCGTGAGTGTTAAGAGGTCTCATGTGTCTCTGCTTGTTGTCTTGAATTTCTGTCATTATCATCAGCAGCATATGTCTAGGCTAGCCCACTGGTTCCAGAAAGAGAATGAGAGCCCTGGGGAATAGATATTCCCCAGTGAAGTTCAGCCTAGAATGGCCATTCCTCAGTTGACCCATAAACGCTCAAGAAACAATGCTTCTCTTCTAAGTTACTGAGTCTGGGTTATCATGATTCATTGGGGAACTGGGCAGAACTGAGACTGGAGCTCAAATTTTCTGATTCTTACTGTGGCAGATTTTCACTTAAAAGCAACATAAACTAAATATTTATATTTGCATAATACTTTGGGATCTGGGGTTTATAGATAGACATGGGGGAGTTCTTCAAAGTACTTGAAATTATATACTAAATTTTATATTTTGTGCATTTTGTGAGAGAGACTGTCTATAATGGCCCCTTATATTTTAAAAGAGATTCATAACATGTCACCTATTTAAGAACCATGGATACCAATAGAAATCTTTTTTTCCCTTGTTAAGACTAGGGGATGGTTTTGTTCCCTTAAGAAATACAATTTCCAGTCTCAGTTCATTTCTCTTAATTGTCTTAAAATTTTATGGATTGATTCTTGTCAGCTTTCAGACAAGGCACCATTTCTTTATACCCATGCATTTTCTTTATCAGTTAAAAATATCAATATTTCCCTAAGGAGAATGCTAATAAAGATGTTTGTAAAAATCCCAACACCAAGACACAAGAATGCTAATCCCCCTAAGTTATTTTAGTTCTATGTCTCCGAAAGGTATTACAGTACTTTTGTCTGTGTGAGTATGACATACTGATGGGAAGCATAGTGTGTTCAATGGCCAGGAATAATATATTAGGGAACCAAAGGAGCACAGGGTTCAAATCCCCATTTTGTTCCCATTTCCCAGCTGCAGAGCCTTGCAAAAGTCACTCCACCTCTGCACTTTGGTTTTCTCAGCCTCCAGGTTGAGACAGTCATCTCTATTTCAACAGGGTTGGTATGAGAATTAAATGAGCAAACATTTAAGGTGTGGTTGGCACATAGTAAGTTCTCAATAATATTGAAAATAATATTACATATCATACACTTCCTGCAGTTTCTGCTCAACTTGCAGCTCTTCAAAGTGAGGAGAGAAACTTCCTTGTCTCAGAGTTATGGGTGTTTTGTCGATTGTTAGCCATTCTCCTCCCTTCCAGAGAAAGAGGCTATAGAAATACCAGTAGTTTTATCTTGCCCACTGGGCACCATGACTTTAGAGTATAATTAGCTGTTGTGGTAAATACATCAAGAAAGAAAGATCCAGGATGTTTTAACAATAATAGTGGCAATTAGTAGTTTTCTTTGTTTTGTGAAGGACAGAGTTTATGAGGCCCTGGGAGTATTTCTAAATCATAGAGAGATGTAAAGGTAATCTCTACACTTTTCTCCACTCCCACTGGCACTGCCCCACCCTCAGATGTCAATCCATCTCCTGTCAAGATTATTCTAATAGTTCCTAACTGGTCTCCCTCTCTCTAGTCTTGCTCCCTTTGAATTTATTCAGTACGCCGAAGCCAGAATGACTTTTCTAAAATACAAATCAGATTGTGTTATCTTTGGTGGCTTTTCAATGACTTTAAGATAAAGGCCAGACTTTGTCCTGTTGTGTCTAAAGCTTTTCTGGGTTGTCTCTTGCCTCATCTCTCACCACACTTCTCCCGATTCTTGGTACCTACAAGATTAAATTCCATTGCATTCTTCCAACCATTCACAAGTGTCTTCTGTTGGTGGTTGAGGGAGTTCAGCATATTGTGTCTCTATATTCCATGCTTGGCTCCAGATTCAGGTGAAACTGGCACAGGCCATCAAGATACTGCCATTTAATGATAAAGCTGGAAGGCAGCTATGAACATGGCTTTAGGTGTGTTAGCCAAGAAGATGTCTGTTCCTTCATCCCTGACTTATATAGACTCACCTGCTCCTCCCTTCCATAGAGCTGAATAACCACACGATTTCAGCAACGAGGAATTGCCCCTGTGAAAATTAAGGCATGGAGGAGCAGAGCAGAAATGTCATTGGTGCTCAAAAGATGTCTTAGATAGGACACAAGAAGCAGGAGCCGCCAAAGAAAATAAATCATAGGTTGGACTTTATGGAAACTCCTGCTCCTCAAAAATTACCACTAAAAAATGAAAAGACAAGACATAGAGAGGGGACAAAGAAATATCTGATTTTAAAAACTTGTATGGAATCTAGAGTATGGAAAGAACTCTTGTGAGTCATTAATGATAAAATAAACTAATTAAAGATTAACAAAAAATTCAACACACATTTCACCAAAGAAGAGCTATGGTAACAACAACAACAACAACAATAGACACTAAAAAGAATTTCAACACCATGAGTCATTAAAGGAATACAAACTAAACCCACAGTTAGATGTCACTGTACAGCTCTTAAAATGGGGAATAAAAACTAAGACTGGTAGGATTGGAGTGGGGAACTGAGTCTTACATTGTTTCTGAGAATGCAAAATGGTACAGCCAATTTGGAAAAGATTTTGGCAGTTTCTTATAAAGTTAAACATGCACTTGTCATATGTATTTATTTTTGCTAGGGCTGCCATAACAAACACCACAGATTGGGTGGCTTAAACAATATTTTCTCACAGCTCTGGAAACTAAAAGTTCAAGATCAAGGTGTCAGAAGGTTTGATTTCTCCTGAGGCCTCTCTATAGTACTTGCACATTAGTCACCTTCATCTTGTGTCCTCACATGGTCTGTCTTCTCTGTGTGCACATCCCTGGTGCTTCTTTGCGTGTCCAGATTTCCTTTTCTCATAAGGACACCAATCCAATTAGATTCGCATGAGCTCTAACTGTCTCATTTTAACTAAGCACCTCTTTGAAGACCTTATCTCCAAAAACAGTTGCATTGTAAGGTACTAGGGGTTAAGGCTTCCACATATGAGTTATAGGGAGACACAATTCAGTTAATAACACCACATGACTCTGCTGTTTCCACTTGTAGGTATTTATCTGAGAGAAATAAAAACATATGTTCACCAAAGACTTGTATGAGGATAATTATAGTAGCTTCATTCATAATCACCAAAAACTGGGAAAAAGTCCAATGTTCATGATGGTAATGGATAAGCAAATTGTAATGCTTACATGCAGTGGAGTGTTACCCAGCCATGAAAAATAGAAAACTAATACAAACAACAACCTGAATAAATCTCAGAGGCATGATACCAGGTGAAAGAGGTCAGAAGCAAAAGGCTACACACTGTATGATTCCATTTAGATTACATTCTGGAGAAGGCAACACTGTGGGAACAGAAATCAGGCCAAGTGTTTGCCTGGCACTAGGGGGCAGGGGAAGGAACAGAATATAGAGAGGGGTTGGGAACTTCAAAGGATGGTGGAAATATCTATATCTTGATGCTGGTGGTGTTTACATGACTTTACATGTTTGCCAGAACTCATAAAAGTGCACAACTAAAATGAATCTTACTAAATGTAAATTTTATTTAAGTTATATACTTAAAATAAAAGAGAAACATATTAAGGCTCAAAGAAGCTCATGAGCTTGCTCAAAACCTTCCAGGAAGTTCCTTATTCAGGATCAACTCACACCCAGCATCCTGTACTAAGTAAAATCATTGTTTATTGAGCTACTAAAGATAAGAATAATTGTCCTCCCCCACCCCCACCCATATAGATAAAGCAAACTCATTAGCCACTCTCTTAGAAGAAATGACAATAAGAAATCACTGATGAAGTCACTTCATAGCTGTGTAATCTCACGTAGAAAAGGGCCTTTACAAGAAGGGCATGTTGATCTAAGGACTTCTGTGACCTTGGCTTGTGTTCTTGGGAGAGTCACACACGTTCCAATGCTAAACTGTCTCACTTCCCCAAAGGAGTCCTTAGATATTTCTGGGCCTCGGTTTTCCCATTCTTAGGAAGTGTAAGTGCCTTGAGTTTCTCAGACATAGATCTAGTGTTGGTTAGAAAAAAAAATGACAGTCCACATTTTTTAATTGCTTAGATATGCTAACAACTTACATGTGTGATGAGTGCTTATTTCATTTCCTCAGCCACCTCTGTTTCGTGGCTCAGATATCTGACTGTAGAGATAAACTAGAGAGGCAGGCATCTGGTGGGTGCATTTGGTGCCCCGCCCATTTCCCTCTCCCTGACCACTTCCCTGCTCCTGGCCTGATTTTCCACTGAGATCTTTCTCTCTTGAAACCCACTTTTCCCAGATACACAGCAGGATAGAACAACACCACTGCACGATGCTTGACAGGAATTTGTGTACATAGCCTATATCTAGCTTTTTGCTCCTTGGGTGGAACAACTCTGAAATCTGCGTTAGCTTCCTGAATTTCCACGGGGAGCTTACTCCTCAGGATCCCACCTTTTATGGGTTGCCTTCCTTTCCCCCATCCTACTTCCCCATTCTCCTACTGGGTTTGTGTCCCCATACAAATGAAGTACTTGTACTCCAATCCTTACTCTTTGGTCTGCATTTAGAGTAACCCCAACTAACAATCGTAATGACACCTTGGTCTCTGCTGCAATAAGCCCGAGAGCTCATTTGTAAATGGGGTTAAGAGCCCTCATGTATGTTAAAATAAAATTTTAAAGTAAGAATATCTTAGAATGTCAGAAGGAAGAGAGTTCATGGACAGTTATAATGCTGATGACAGGCTTTCTGGAAGCGGTGAGAATTGAGTTCAGCATTTAACCATGAGTGAGGGTTTCGGCGTGAGTGAGGAGTACAGATATGTGATGGGATTGTCATGGCTGAGGAAGGGGCATAGCAATGGCACCGGGGCCCCAGGTGGACAGATGGAATCTGCTTGCATGTTTAGTTTCCTCCCACAATGCCAGCCCCCCCAAAGCTTGTTCTCTTCCTTCCACATGGAAGAAAGCAGATGACTTCTGTGGCCCACCCACGCGCTAACATCGGACAGACGGTCCCAGGTCCTTGAACGTCTCTGAGCTCCTGTCCCACAAGCCACGGCTGGGTGAGCAGCAGTGTCTTGGAAGGGTAGTGGCCCAGACTCTACTTCTTCACCCTGATTCCAGAGATAAGCTGGGATGACGACACATCAAATGTGACTGCCTATGTCCTGGGACTGTCATAAGGAGTGAATAATGACACTGTATAAACTTCATCACAGTGCCTGGCATATAACAAATGACCAATTACTGTGACTCCCATAAACAAAATGCCTTAGCAGTAGAAAAGTGATCTTGTACTTAGTCTCTAAATAGTGCTAGGCTCAGTCCTTAAAGGAGTGACTTGCCTCCAACATTTCCATGAAGTGGAAACCATGACCTCCAGTCCCAGTGAAGACTGTAATGAGCCCATGCATGTGGAGTACCGAACTGATGCTCAATGGGTACCATTCAGTCTCAGTCTGCAGAGATAGAAGGGGGTGCCAGTCTTGGAGAGAAATGGACCACAGCTTTCCCTGAGTGGTCTCCCCTACTTCTTCCACCCAAGGTGGAAGTAGGGCTCGCCCTTCCTCCACATCCAGGGTGGAGTAGGGCTTGTCCTAAAGCCATGAGCTTCTACTTCAGAGTTCCTCACTGGCACAGTCCTCCTAAGGTCCAGAAATCTTATTCATACTTTGGCTTACTTTTATCAAATAAGGCTTCCCCCCACCCCCCAGTTGAACAAGCTTCAGTGACCACTACTAGGGTTCCCTACTGGCTGGGGGCCAAGGTTCTTGGGAACATTCTCTGGGATCACAGTGGGAACCCAGGTAAAGCTAAGCGAGGAAGTCCAGCCAGTACTGTCCTCATCAGTCCACTGTGGGTTCTCTCAGCTTCTCTTCGTCATTCATCTGTTCTTTCCTCCCTGCCTTCTTCCCACAACAGAGTCCTAAAAGATCCAAACATAGCATCGAGTTTCGCCTCCCCATCTCTGAAAGGAAGGGATAAATCTTCTCAGTGGCTGAGATAGGCTAGAACTTAGGTTTCCTGTCTCCCAGTTTATGTCTTTTTTTAGACTATACCCTCCTTCTGCCCCTCCCTCCCTCCGTCCCTCCATTTCTTTCTTCCTTTTTCCCATTTACTTCCTAGAAATAAAGGAGTTTTATCTTTTCTCTAAAACAAAGTCACTTCATGAAAGTGGCCAACAAGGGACAAAGAACTGTCTCATTTTTTTGGCATTGTGCTCTGGGATTCAATTGTTTTCACTGGCCTTTTGTACTCTTAGTTTATGAAAAATCAATAGTTTAATATAGAAAAAAAGTCCCCTGGATATCTATTTAGAGTTGTATTACTTTCATTGCAGGGCTCTGGCTCTGCCTGCCTGCCTGCCAAGAATTTCTAAGTCAGATTGTTTTGTGCAGTGTCGGCCCAGCTGTCTGGAGCCAATCCACCAGACGCAGGATGATAACAACAATAATAGCAGTAGCAGAACTCAGACACGGGTCCAGGCTGAACGCTTCTCAGAGACATTTCATGAATGATGGCGCTCATGTACATGGTCAATACTCAATAAATGTTTACCTGAATTACTTCAGATTAATAATGACATTACCCAAATAGGCTAGACAGCATTATTCTCATAATAGTAAGAGAAGCAGCTACATGGTAAGTATCCACTGTATTTCTCTTTTTCAGTATATACAGTAAACAAAGCAATTATTGTGCTTATTTTATAGATGAAGAAACTAGAACTTAGGGAGCTTCTGTGGCTTCCTAAAACTGCTGAGGAAAAACACAACTGGGTGATAGCACCCCTTCATCCTAATAAAGCTCATATTTTATATGCTTACCTTTAGGACCTCTTGGCATATAGGGAAATACAATCCAGGGACAATTAAAGACGGGCTCCTAAACATCCATGTCTTGGACTTAACCTTTTTCCTTGTTCTTTCTCCAACTCCAGGCAGCAGATGATTGGACTAAGCAAGGTAGGCCCTGGAATGGAAGGCAACACATCTCATGTTCCACGGTGACCTGCGATCTGTCCTGACTCAAGATGAGGTAGGCCAACTGGGTTCTTGCCTTAGGATTTTATCGTGAGAAACTCAGAGAATGAACCAGTTGATGGGGACGCGGGTGCTAGAAAGCCTTATGGACACAGTGGCAGAGGCAGCCCTCGTGGGTCGTGCTCAAGAGGAGACAGCAGAGGAAGCTTGGGTGCTGGGAGAGGACAGAGAGGGAGCAAACCTCTCTGGTTGATAAACCTCTCTTTGATAATAATGTTAGATTTTAGATACATTTAATTAAACAATGGATTTCAATTGTGCAGGCTGCATTTGCGTGAACTGATTTTGATTTTACAGTTTGCATTCATGTGTATTTTGAACCTAATATTTCCCCACCTCCCCGTAGAACTCATGGACCCTTGCAAATCTCAGGCATCAGGCTTTTATCTGTAGGGTCCTGTGGACAGAATGGCCCAGCTCATAGGGACCTCAATGCCACCTTCTCTTGTTAGTCTCTCCATTCTATTGTTTTCAACAGCTTTACTGAGATATAATTTACATGCCATAAAATGTACCACTTTAAGCGTGTCATTTAATGATTTTTTAGTAAATTTACAGAGTTGTGCAACCATCATTGTAATCAAATTTCTATCTAATTTTAAGGAAGCTTTTGGTTATGTCTCACAGTAAACTTTTTCTTCCAAATAGCGTATCACCTTCTAAAAATGTGTTCCTTGAGGATAGGCCTGTGTTTTGTGCAGCTTCAGCAGCTAACACTTGCTATTCGCCTGGTTGCAAGATTGGCACTTTATGTGGATTATTTCATTGCATTCTCACAGGCCTTACATGCGGCAGGCATGCTCATTCACAATTCACAGATGAGAAATGCTTTGTGTTTAATCACTCAACTGAGATTGATGATGCAGCTGACAAGTGTGAGGCACATTTCTAGACAATGCAAGAAGGTCATCAACATGGCCATCTCTTGAGAGGTTTGGGGAGAGATGAGTGATAGACATAGATCACAAGTAAATAAGAGGGGAAATGTGTGCTCTTCATAGCACTGTAGTTAAATCTGGGTTAGAATCCCTGCTTTGCCTCCCATTAGCTATGTTGTGTTGGGCAAGGTATTTAATTTCTTCAGCTGTAAAAATGAGCAATAACAGATATATGACAACTGCAAAGACCAAACTAGTTAATCCAAGTAGAAGGCTTGCAGTGTTGCTCAGAACATAGTAAATTGCGATCAACTAGGACTGAACTCTTAGTGACGGATAGATTTTCTTTTAGCATGCAACTAAAATTATTTGGAGAAACATTTAATGAGTCTGCTTGATGTAAAACCTGAGTATTCAGAGCTGTCAGAAAAGCTTCTGAGTATGTGTTCAAACTTCCCTCATCATGTAAGGCATACCAGTAATTGGGTCTGGTCTCATCCTAATCCAGTATCCCCTTATCTTAATTTGGTTATGTGTACAATTAGCCCATTTCCACAGATGATCACATTCTGAGATTCTGAATGGGAATGAACTTTGGGGGGCACTGTTCAACCCTGTGTAATCATAGTCATCATTATATAAGAAATGCAAAGTGCCTGATAAAGTTCTGGAAGAGCATAAATGTTTAATAAAAGATAGCCTTAAATTATAACAACAACAGCAGCAGCAACAAATGATAATACAGAAGATAATGTATATAAGCTATCGAGTGTCATGCTTAGCAAGTAATAGGACTGTTCATTCTCTTCTTCCCCCAACTCCCTAGCAAATACAGGTACACACAGCAGGGAGCTCAACAAATATTGATTGAACAAACAGCAGATCCTGGTTTCTTAGAAAAAGTCCCACCATTTGTCTCTAAGAAATTGGCATCAGATGTGGGATAGAGCTGCTGGTGGGGCTGTCACCTGTGAGAAGGAGGTGTGAGTGGATGACGGGCAGGCTCCCTGCTGCAGGCGCTGATGGCCACTCCTGATGAGACAGAGTGAGAAATGAGCTCTGTCCTTGGAGCTGTAGTTTAAATCTTTTCTGAGCCCACAGGGTCCCAGCACAGTGACACCAGCTGTTTCCAGATTCCTTTTTGGAAAAAGTACAAGCTGTTCTTGGTTTAATGGTGCACAAGATAGCCTTAGCACAGTCTCTGGCACAGCAAAGCCAAGAGGGAAACTGGATTCCAAGCTTGACTCTGCCCTGGGATCTGAGTGGCCGGGGGATAGATCTTTTATTTCTGTGGTGCTCAGTCTTCTTATCTGTGGAGTGGGCATGATGTACCTTAAGACACTGGGCTGGCTTGAGGATTACTGTAATAATGAGTCTGAAGGGACCTTTGTAACCTGGAGAGAAAGGTAAACACAGCACCTTTGTGGCGGTCCGTCCTCCCAGATCTATGCTGATGCCGACTGCTTGTTCTCTGTTCATCGCATCACATGCTCAGAAAAACTTGGGAAGCTGATTTGAACTCTGACATCAGAAGTGAACACAACTTGAAAGTGTTATGTCCCTAGGCATTTCTTCTCAACTGGGACCAAGACCTTAGGAGAAGTGAATTTATTTATTAATTCATTCATCTAATCATTTTTCTATGTGTTTATTCATTTGTTCTTAGATCCATCTTCCATTAACTATTACTCATTGAGCACTCGCTCTGTGCCAGTCATGTCCCAGGTGTGGTGGTGAAGGACTCTGTTTTCATGGCACTCACAGTCTCAGGAGGGAAGGTGTGAGCAGGAATCACCAAGGCAAGGTCATGGGTCATAATCTGGGATGTCTTTTCTTCTCCCTGGACCTTGGTTTCCCATCTGTGAAATGAGACCATTGGACCAATTGTTCTTCATTCCCTCCTGAGCAATCTAAGAAACAACTGCACTATTGGAAAGAACACTGAGCTGGAAGTCAGCAAATCCTAGTTATGGTCCTAACTCTGCCATTAGCTCAGAAAGGTCCTAATCCCTTCCCACTCTGTGTGCTTCAGTCTCCCAGTGTGTACATGGTGGGGCAGAGTGAAACATCCCCAAGATCCTTGAAGCTTGAGAAAATTTTACTTCTTCAGATCACTAAAATCCTTGTCTGGGGACCAGAGACACAGAAGTAGCAGCTGAGCAAAGATTCAGAGGAAGACACCGAAGGGTGGGCACAGGAATGGGGTTCCTAGAAGCCTCTGTAGATTATCAGGCATTTTCCTGGGGTGGTTGGCATCCTGCTGGGGCTGGTGGACTCCTGTCTTCTGCTCTCACAGGCTGAGTATGGAAATGTCAGAGACGCAGAACAGGTATCTCTTTTCCTCACTGAGCTATCCTAGCCCGTCACTGCATCCTAACCCATGTGGTGAGATTATGTGGGAGGCATGCTGGGACCTCAGTGGCCTGGAGGTAGGGGACTGGGCAGGGGACAGGGTGAGCCTGGCTGAATCAAACTTTGAGGAGAGGAGGTTTAATGGTGGTCATTCCACCACTGTTTCATGTTTTGTTCAAACAGCTGTGGTAGCCCAGGGTGCCCAGTCCCAGAGGCCGAGGAGTGGGCTGCACAGGTGTCAGTGCCACGGGTGGGTGAAGCCAATAATAAGGGTAATACAGCAGTTCCTCAAACCATGTCTGAAAACTTCCAGAGTGAAATCTCAAAGAACTTCAGAGACTTTGAAGATGTTTCCCCTCTGTATGTGCTCTATGGAACATCAATTCTTCGAACTATAACAACATAATCCAGTGCTTAAGAGCACGGGCATGGGACCCAGCCATCCTGGATTGAATATTGTCCCTCCGACTTTCCAGCTGTGTGATCTTGGGCACATTTCTTAACCTCTCTCTGCCTTAGTATCCTCTTCTACAAAATTACAGCAGTAATTCATTCAGTATGTTAAGATCATTACATGAGTTGATGCTTAGAGAGCACGTAGAGTGGTGAATGAAGTCTGATGCATAGTAAACAATAAGAAAGCATAAATTCTATAGAAAGTGTGGAGAGAAAAACACTAAAACGAGTAATATTAATAGCAACAATAGCAATAAAAACACCCTCTTGGAGCTTCCCAGGGCATAGAAACATGATCGGGGTTTGGGGAAGTAGTTTTACAACACAGAAACTTGATTTACTTTCTTTAATCCAGTGGTTTTTGAGTTAGAATATTTGCCTCCTTATATGACATCTTAAAACACTTCAGAAAATAGTATAGCCCAACCATTCATTTTAGAGATGGAGAACCTGAGGCCCAGGAGGGGGAAGGAATTACCAAAGGTGATTGTACCCAACTTTGGTTCAAAGGTCCATGGCAAGTCTGTTATGAGTATATTCCTCAGGTTGAGGCAGGTGAACCCCAGGATTGGTCACACCAAGGGTGTTTACAGGAGGAGCTAGGAGAGGGGCAGCCCTGGAGGATGTCATCTCCAACCTGGGATCTGAAGGACTCAGGGTGATGGGGTGGGAGGGATGGAACTGAGAGAGCAGGGAGTGCTCTGGGAACAGAAAGAAGTCTAGTATGTCTGGATCAGTGAGTGCTGAGACAGATGCACCCAAATCTTGAAAGGGTCTCAGGAAATACATCTAGTGGTCCAAGTTCAGCAAAGCAGTGTGCTCACAGAGTAACTTGAGCCTCACTTTTGAATCTCTCCAAGTCCCAGTTTCTACCCATGTGAAACAAAGAATGCTTTCTCTAAATGCTAAGTCCTTTTTTTTTCATTCTCTGATTTAATAGAAGCTTCTCTGTAATATTTTCAACATCTCTGCACACATTTGACCTTCATCTACCCTGAATCTCTGGGGCACTCGAAGACTGAACCTTGGCCTGGGCTCCATCAGACACCCATCTGGATAAAGCAAGGAAACGCTGATTGGTACACATCTCGGATTCCTTTCTCTTTCCTCTTCTTGCCTCCTGACATCCATTTTCCCAAGTACGTTTCACAAAGACGTGATGAGTGGAGGCACTGAGAAGAGCCTGGATGGATGACTAGAGGGATTCGATCAGAGGAAGAACAATCCATGTTACCTTTGCATGTGAACGGGGATAGGTGGGGAGGACAACTTTCAAGGACATTCAGGGAAGAGGAGGCAAAGGAGAGGAGCGGGAGGATTTGATGCAGGTCCCTGAGGTCCTGCAGGAGAGATGTCTGCTTCCAGGTGCCAGAATGGGAGCTGCTCCTGGAATGTCCTCTCCTCCACATGAGGGTCCTCTCAGAAGCCATTGTGAGGGGAAATTAAAAGAGCAGCTCCCATCTCACCCATCTCCACAATGCATGCAGAAGGTCATTTAAGACATAGATTGGATTGTGCCACTTCCTGGATGAGAAAATGGGCTCCCCACTTTCTGCAACATGAAGGCTAACTTGCCTCTGTCAGGCAGCAAACATGCTTTATGGTCTGCTCCCTAGCTGCCTCGGCTCCCAGTTGTCCTGTGCACCTGTCTCTGGCCATGTATATATGTCACTGTTCTCTGAGCATTTTGTGTCCTTTGGTGAAGTTCTAACAGTCCCGTCTCTCCACCTGATTGCTCTTGTGGATTGGGTGCATCCCCCCAAAATATATGTTAAAGTCTTACCATCCAGTATTTGTGAATGTGACCTTATTTAGAAAAAGGGCCTTTGCAGATGAAATCAAGGTAACATGAGGTCATACTGGATTAGGGTGGGTCCTTAATCCAATGGGCTGGTGTTCTTCTAAGAAGAGACAGGACAGAACATACCCTTACAGGGGAGAAAGCTATGTGGTGATACAGGCAGAAGTTGACTGGAGTGATGTAGATACATACTAAGGAGCACCAAGAATTGCTGGCAACCACCAGAAGCTGAGAAAATTAAGGAAGGATTCTTCCCTAGGGTGTTTGGAGGGGGCACAGCCCTGTTGACAGCTTGATTTCAAGCTTCTAGCCTCCAGGACTGTGAGAGAATAAATTTCTTCTGTTGTTTCAAGCCACCTGGTATGTGAGACTTCATGTCAGCAGCCCTAGGAAAGTAATGTGGTTTCTTTTTTCTTTTCTTTTCGTTTTGGTTCTTTTCTTTTTTCTTTCTCTCTCTTCTTTCTTTCTTTCTTTCTTTCTTTCTTTCTTTCTTTCTTTCTTTCTTTCTTTCTTTCTTTCTTTCTTTCTTTCTTTCTTTCTTTCTTTCTTCCTTCCTTTCTTCCTTTCTCTCTCTCTCTCTCTCTCTCTCTCTCTCTCTCTCTCTCTCTCTCTCTCTTTTCTCCCTTCCATCCTTCCTTCCACCCTGTGAATAGCTGTCTTTTTTGCCCGCTCAGCATCTCCTCATCCTGGGAACGAGGGCACCTGATTTCCCTTTTAGAAACTGAACTGAACTTGCCCCACTGTATGTGCCACCTTCTGGCCAGCGGCTGGACTCCTGACCTGCAAGGCCATTCAGACACTCTCTGAAAAATCTGAGTCTTATGCAGAGTGGCACTCACTGCACAAATTATCGGAGCTACATTCTCTCTATGGCATTCTGATGAGACCGTCCACTTGTTCCTCTTCCCTACTTTCTGGAACAGTCTAGTTCCCTTTTTTCAAGACCAGGGATCGATCCTATATCCCTCCAGTGATTTTTGTCTATCTGTTTTGCTGCTGCTGTTCTCTTCTTGAGTCAGCGAGACTCAAAGAGCCCTGACATGGTGCAGGTCCCGGCTCAGACTAGCCCCTCCCCACACTCAGGGATGTAGCTGGGCTCTTCCCCGCACTCCAGGCCTCTTGCACACACGCCTCCACTCGGGTGCGCACGTGGTGCTCGGTGTGTGATTCCGTGGAGGACTTCGACTTCTCTACCTCTCATCTCCAGAGGAAGGACCAGGGTTCTCTTTGTATCAGCAGTGCTGGGGAAATTAAAGACACTCAGTAGGTGCCAAATGCCCAAAAGAAAGGCTCCCCCCCGCGATTCGCCCATAGTGGTGTGCCTGCTTCTGGTGATAGGAGGTGATACATTGATATATTTAATGATGTCTCCCATCACAGCCCCCACAGGACAGCTTTCACAGCCCTCATGAGAACAACACTAATGTGCTCCAAAGCCAGGGTGACCCTTTACCCTGGGGGCCAGGGTTCCTGAGAGTCAAAATGTGAGGAGGGACTTCTTCTTGTCACCAGGGTCATGCAAGTGCTGTTCCTAAAATTGAGTGCTTCATTAAATTTTGCACTTTAGCCCTGCCCCAAATACGCTCTCTTCTTAATTAAGGCATTCAATATCCCAGTGCTTTAATGTCAAGTCCCCAAGGCCCTCAGCCTAATAACCCATCTACATTGTTCTATTTCTTTAAGTAAAGGACAGACGTATGATAGGATGTGGTGGGTGGAGTGAAAAAATACTCTAGACTAGGAGGCGGGAGGGATGGGTGTTATCGCTGAGCTTGCATTTAATAGTTGTGTGATTTTAGTGACACCATGCTTGTGTCAATGTCATCATCTCTACAATGGGGATAATAATCGGACTTATAATTACTATTGTTATATTGTGAAAATTAAGTAATGTATTTAAAGTAGTTAGCAATGCCTAGCTCATAGTAAGTATGATGTAAACATTAGCTCTTATTGCCATTGTTTGATGGGCTGGATGATTCTGAGTTCATTTCTTTTTGGTTTTTATAACATAAGGGCAATACACTCATGCACATAACTTAGAGCGGCGGTCCCCAACCTTTTTGGCACCAGGGACCAGTTTCATGGAAGGCAATTTTTCCACGAACCAGGGGTGCAGTGGATAGTTTCAGTATGATTCAAGGGTATTACATTTATTGTGTACTTTATTTCTATTATTATTATTACATTGCATTATATAATGAAATAATTATACAAATCACCATAATGCAGAATCTCTGCTAATGATAATCTGTATGTGCAGCCGCCCCAGCGCTGGCATCACTGCCTCAGCTCCACCTCAGATCCTCAGGCACTAGATTCTCATAAGGAGCGCAAACCTAGATCCCTCGCATGCGCGGTTCACAGCAGGGTTCCTGCTCCTGGGAGAATGAATGTAATGCTTCTGCTGATCCCAGGAGGTGGAGTTCAGGCAGCGGCGTGAGCGATGGGGATGGGCTGTAAATACAGTTGAAGCTTCGCTTACTCTCTCCCATTGCTTACTTCCTGCTGTGCAGCCTGGTTCCTAGCAGGCCGTAGACTGGTTGGGGACCCCTGACTCACAGGATTCTTTTGTGTCTCCAATTTCTTTTTTAAGTGTGGCAAAGCGAAAAGTATGGAGCCTTATGTCTCTGCCAGTGAAGATGTTTAGTCTGTAATAGAAGTGTCTGGGTTCAAACATTAGAGAAATACCAGCCTCGACATATATTTGCTTTATGATCTTGAGCAATTCCGATTAGCTTGCCAGAACTCCATCCAGTCACCTTTAAGTCAGAAATATTAGTAGTCCCTACCTCATAGGGTTTTGTGGGGGTTAAGTGGAATTACAGAGTCAAGCATTTTCCATAGATTCTAACACAGCAGGTAGTGACCATTGAAACATAGCGGGAATCATTGCCGCCGAAGCTTCTGGCAAGGCCAGGGTTAAAACAGCAGTCACCTGTGACTTCAGAAGATGACTTATGGAAGCCAGTGGTTTTCTTGAGCCGGCAAGAAAAGAATATCAATCCGTGAAAGTGCGCTGCCAGTGAAAATTGAAACTGTCAGATGGTGTGGGCTCCCTGCTCCATCTCTGGCAGCTTTCTCTCTCTTCTTTTAATTAGAAGTTTTGTCTTTTGATGTTGAAGCGGAATAAATCACTCTTAACCTTAGCATGCTCGCTTCCTACCTGGAGCTGCAACCTGCCTTTGTGGGCACAAATGTCTTCCTTCAGGAGGATCCAGCCCTGGGACCTGCTCCTGAGTTCACTCTGGGAGTAGGCCACCCAGGACAGTGATCATGATGGCTTTGGACTTGGACCTGAGTTTAAAGCCCATCTCCGTGACTTCCTGAATGTTGGACTTGGGCAAATTCTATTGAAACATGCTTTCCCTTTTTCTTTGCTTTCTACAGTGAAATGGAGGTAATAATGCCTGTTTTCAGTGGTTTGGGGTTTTCTTTTTTTCAGGAATTAAATTAGAGAACCTATTTCTAGTGCAATGACTCTACATAGAAACTCCTTGATCAGTGGCCTCTTCCCCGTTCCCCCTTCCTCACTCTGGGCATTTACTCTCCCAACTTTACCACCCAACATTCTCCACTTGTGGAAACAGTATGGCCCCTTGGTTGACAGTGCAGACTCTGGGATCACACCACGTGGATCTGAAACTGAGTTCCAAGATCTATGTAACTTGGATCAAGTGCGTTAACTTCTCCATTCAGGTCATATGTTTTGGCACATGGTGGTTTGCAATAACCGCTTTATATTGAGCTCAGTCTAGTGGATCAAGGACTTGGAGCCTAGCTGGGCAGTTCACTTTGGACCTGTGTGGCCTCAGCTGGATGGTCCACTTCCCAGAGGGCTTCTTCACTTGACCACCAGATGGCTCAGTGCTCCTCGGCCTGTGTCTGTCTGCCCATGGCACCTGTGTTCCAGGACCTGTCCCTGTGGTTTGGGCTTCTCCCTGAGTGACCACTTCAGTATTGTTGGGCTTTTTACATAGTTTCTCAAAGCTTTTAGAGAGAGGATATTCTAAGAAAGGTTTTTCATGACCCAGCATCGGAAGTTCAAGGGCATCGCTTCTGCTGCATTGTCCTGCTGGACCAAGTGTTGAAGACAGCCTGGGGGAAAGCTGGGGCAATTGGACTTCGTGTCTCAATGGGAGGAAAAACAACAACAAAAAATGTACAGCTGTCTTTCATTTACCACACCCTCCAAGCCTCACCTGTCTATGGCATGGGGCTTGTGGAGAACTAAGTGAGATAATGAACAGAAAGCATTTAGCACAGCACCAATACATAATAATCACTCAATAAAAAGTAACCTATTATTAGTATTTGCCTCTTCTCTAGCCAAGCCTTGTTTCTCGTGGACACACTCTTCCTCCCCATCACTTTCTCTCAGCACACACATCAAATCAGAGTTTTTCCTGTTCTGAAAATGAATATGAAGGATGATTTGGGGGGAGGAATGGGAGAGATCTGGGATCCAAATGGTACTCCAGTTGTAGTTTAGACTTGGACAACGGCAGTAGCAAAGAGAATGGAAGTGAAACAGTGGGCATGTCCAAGAGCTACTTAGGAGTTCCATTGATAAGAGCTCAGTGTGTGATTGATTATTTGATGGGATGGGTGTGTTAGGAGAAGAAAAGATATGGATTGAGGGGACCCAGGTCATTGACTGGTGACTGGTTGGGCAGGAGTCAGGTTTCCACTGACGTCGGAAATGCAGCGTTTCGACTCTGTTGGCTACTGCCTCATTCTCCTGCACACTTACCTTTCCCACATCTGGGCAGCATGCAGACATCCTAGGATCTTAGATCTTGCTCTTTTGGTAACAGGGAACCCCTTGAAGCTTGCCAATCCGAGGAGTGACATGAAACAGGTTGTCCCTTAGGGAGACAGATGACTCTGCCTTGTGTCTGTACTGATCTGTTTATATTTAAAATCCTTCATGGTGTTGACATGGCCTCATATTTTGCATAGATAAGTTGCAGTTCTCAGGGGGAATGCTATAACTATAGAAGAAAGTGGAGGAGAAAATCCCCCTTCTTTGTATGCTTTCCTATTTAAAGAGAACACAGACTACCCAAATTCCCAGAAAGAGGGTTATCTGTCACCTCTATTATTACTCAGGGATCCTATCCCTTGTATCTCCATCAGCCTGAGGTGCTATCCCAAATGACATCTCTCTGTCTTGATGCCTTGTATGCCCCCTCCAGTATGATCTTTCTTTATCATCTTTGACTCAAGCTTTTGCTCACAGCTCCATGCTCAGCTCTGGGCTTCTGCAAATGACCAGGGAGGGCTCTCCTATGATACTGGATCTGCCTTGTGACTCCAACTGGTGCCAAACAGGTGTATTTTTTTTTCTGCAAAGTAAATGCACTTCAGAGAATCACTGTAAAAAACACATGTCATGATAATATGAATTTAGATATAATATGATAGGCAAGTTTACTCTTCTACATAGTAATTTTACTCGTTCTTTTCTTAAAGTTTACAATAATGTGATCCTCTATTTTATGCAATTGAATTTTTGGACCCTATTTGGAGCATTATAGTGAAGCATTCTGCTATAATAACAACAGCAACAATCAAAATAGCCCTGAAATTGGTAACAGTAACAATTATAGTAACAGCTGCAGCCAACTTTAAAGTGTGCTTATTACATGTCAGGCATTGTGCTCAGTACTTATATAATCATTATGAGAATCCTGTGTGACAGACTTATTTTTTAAATTAAACTGTAGTACATTTACACAATGGAACACTATGCAGCAGAAAGAAAGAAGGAGCTCCTACCCTTTGCAACAGCATGGATAGAACTGGGGAGCATTATGCTGATTGAAATAAGCCAGGTGGTGAAAGACAAATACCATATGATCTCACCTATAAGTGGAACCTAATCAACAAAAGAAACAAGTGAGCAAAGTATAACCAGAGACATTGAAATAAAGAACAAACTGACAGTAACCAGAGGAGAGGGAGAGGGAGATAACCAGGGGACGAAGGGAAAGGGTCATCAAGGAACATGTATAAAGGACCCATGGACAAAGCCAAAGGGGGTAGGATTGAGGGTGGGGGTGGGTGGGGGAAAATGGTGGTGGGAAAATGAAGACAACTGTATTCAAACAATAAAAATGATAAAAATAGAAAAAATAAAAAAATAAATTGAACTTATTGGGGCAAATTTGTTGCCCCAATAAGTTCAATTGGTTGCCCCTAACCTATTTTAATAAAATTAAATAGGTTGCAAGTGTACACTTTTATAATTCATTATGTGTATATGGCATTGTGAGTTTCCCACCTGAGGTCAAATATCCTTCTGTCAACATACATTTGAACCCCTTGACCCTTTACTACCTCTCCCATAGACTGTTCGTATGTTCATTCTACAAATAAGGTTTAGATAGGTAAAGTAATTTGCCCAAACTTCTAGTAAGTAGTGAGGCTGAAGTTCAAATCCAAGTCTTTCCACCTCTGTTTCCATGTTGAGTTGGGATATTCACACCATCTCAGGTATTCCTGTACCCACTGTGGAAGGCGTCTCAGACGCATTAGGTTTGGCCTGAGCTTTGTCTTGGTGAAGGAGGGCAGGGCGTACTGGTTTACTTTTTCTGAGTGCCGTGCTGGGCCCTGGCATCCTGCTGGATGAAGAAATGATAGAACCATGTTAGGCAATCAAAATGTAAACGTTTCCACTTAAAGAGCAAACTGTGGAACTTATAAGGGACTTGAGATCCATCACATTGGAATTCAGCAGCAAGAGTACGAGATCCAGGGCAGGGTAATAAATTGCAGACCAAGGGGATGTCTGGAGAGTGGTGATTTAATTACAGATAGTGGGAGCGGTTTCATCCCCCAGTGACACTGACACAGCAAGTGGCCAGGGCTCTGGGGGACAGGTGGCAGTCAGTTCCATTCACTGGGGCTCCAGGGAGATACGCAGAAACTCCTGGTCTGAACTGTGTTCTGGCTAAACTCTTAGACCCTGTTCGTTCATTTATTACACGATCGGTGCCAGGCAGGGAGTGTAGAGTGAGGAGGGCAGGTGCAAGAGTGCAGGGAAGCAGGGCCTGCCCAAGACTCCACCCATGATGCTACTAAAGGCGCAGCCTTCACCAAACTCCAGCTCATAGGGCACAGGGCTGTTTTCATTTTGTAAGGGAAGTTGAATAGCACAATGCGTATATAAAATATGCAGTCTTGTAAATACTAGAAAAACTAGAGAAACGATTCCTTCTGGTCCACATCTGTTGGGCAAACAAATCTCGTGTTTCTGGCTGGAATAATGGAATGTATTCAAATGTCACTTCTTCTAGGAAGCCTCTCTGTCAGATCGCTAGGACTGCCATGACAAAGTGCCACCACCTCGGTGGCTAAAAACAACAGACATTCGTCCTTTCACAGAGTGCGAGGCTAGAAGTTTGAAATCAGGCTATCAGTAGGACCGACCACATTCCCTTGGCAACCTCTTCCTGGCTTCTGAGAGTTTTCTGGCAATTTTGATATAAGACTGAAAATTCCAATTCTCTAGTCACTTGGCCCCACTGGCAACCAGCCCCTATCTTTAGGTGACTTCAAAAGTAACTTTATTAACATAACAAAAGGCACCTTTATTGTTCTCATCACTTAGAACATTCCAAGGGTATTAGGAGCTCAGTGTATTACTGCATCACAAAATTTTAAACCATTTTAATGAGTACCTTTCCATATAATTGGCTTCCTCTGAGTTTGTATCTATTCATCAGAAAAAAATTATTTTTAAAAACTTTGAAATGGCAAAAAATGATGACTGGTTTCCTGTGGACTGTTAGACACCCTCCGGCACTCCCTCTGGTTGTCTGATTCTCCAGTTCTCACCTTTCATTGCCTTTGAGCTGTTTCACTGCTCTGAAAGCTGAGGAAAACCGAGAGTAATGGAAGTGACTCTTGTCTGCAGAGGTGGAGTTTGCACCAGAGAGGTACAATTAAGTCCTGCTGCCTCCCTCACCCCTGCACTTCCAGACCTTCCCGGTTCCAGGCAAGTGGCATATGTGGTAACGCATTCGCCTCAGCCTTCCTGACTGCCTTTGTATGCGTCTGCTCTTTAAATTTTCCTGGGGACAGGTCTGTAACTTATTCCTGATTTCTCCATTCATTGAGTTAAATAAAAGCCTCAAAACGTGTTCGTTTTATATTTGTGCAAGAGTCATGGTTTTGCCTCATAAAGCTATTTCGCACTGAGGTGACCATATTCTGAGAAGGCCTCCACAGGCACCAGCGGGGTGGCACAGCAAACTGTCCCATGAACCCAGCATGTCATCCCCTGTCCAGTCCTAGACTTTGGACACTCCCAAAGCCTTTTCTCTCCTGCATCACTCTCCCTTTGTTGAATCAGTGCAAGCCAGGCGGTCTAGCTGCTGCCTGAAAAAGGAAAAGTCATGTTAACAAGAAAGAGCAAGTGGGGGTGGAGGAGGCAGAAACCTCTACTAGGATTTCAGAATCATCTAACAACCTGACATAAAGCGTTATTAGTTTCATGTGACAGAAGAGGAAGTGTCTAGCGTCATGTTAAGAGCTCTGTCTAAAGTCCCTCTAGAATCCCAGGCACCATTTTCCACAGACCGTATTTCCAGGCCATTCAGGGGCAGGGGCGGTGGTCACCATCCACTCTCGTCAGTGAAGGAAGAGCTAGGGAAAGGCTGGTAGCAGCAGAGCGTCTTTGAGCACACGGTCGTTTAGACTGAGCAGGAGTTTGGCTTTTATTGTAGCTGTCGTTTTTCTCGGCAGGGAAGTGTCAAGCTGCTTTCCCATTGTACACATCAGTGTAGCTGTGTTGTTGCTGGTGTATTTTTTTTTACATCAGAAGTCTGGGCCTCCTGGTAACAGACTAAACATGAGCTGCCGCTTGCCTTCGCCCCTTGGTGATACCATCAGTGCTTTCAGGGGACAGACAGGTGGGTCCAGGCGATTAATTGGGAGGGAGGGAGGGAGGGAGGAGGAGGAGAGGGGATCTATTCAAGGGGGATGGGGAGAGTTCATTTGACCCTGAAGCTCAGATGCATAGTCGCCTCCAGCAAGACTGCCACGGCAGTTATTGGTGGGAACGTCCTATTGCTTGCCTCACAGTCTCATTTCCAGTCGAAGCACGCTTGAGAAGCCATTACCATATTTATAGAGCTACCTGGCCCCACAGCACACGCATGAGAAGGTTAGAAAGACCTATCTGTTTTTCCAGCTGTGCTGCTATCCTTTGAGGCAAGGCTAGTGGGGGAGAGGGAGTGTGTGATCCCAGCATTAGGACAGAAGAGGAATAGGCTGTAGAGCTGGCCAGAGAGAAGGTATGCGCTGGCCTCTTGCTTGTCTCCTCCAGCTGGTGTGGCTGAGCTGGTGTGTCTGGTGTTGGGTCTATCAAACCTGAGAAAGAACATGGTGGACCACTGGTCAGGTGGAGATTAGCTGGAGTGCCATTGTCAATAGCTGCTCCCTGTTTGACCTCAACCTAGTTCCCTCATTGAAATGTAAAGCTGCCAGTGGGTTGTTGGGGGGTGTTGGTGGGGGACTCTGAAAAAGGCATCGGAGAGTGGACAGAACAGGAACTCAAGGGTCAAAGAGATCTTGTGTTGTACAAGTTTGGGCAGGTTATCTGAGTTCTCTGAGCCACATTTCAGACATCTGCACAAAGCGGATAACAATAGATAATTGGGAGGATTTAATTATGGACAGAATGTATCTTAATACATGTTCCTCTTCCTTGATCAGGCCATTACAGCACTGTACTATACAGTGCTTTGTAGTGGTAGTCAGAAATGGCTGTATAAGTTTATTCACTCCTTACTACCCTGCCCCATTAACACATTCTCTCTCTCTCTCATACACACACATGCACACATACACACACACACACACACATGTCCTGATCATCAACTGTGGCACATGTGGCTTGCGCTTTATATGAAGCTGCGAGCCATGCAACCAGGAAAGTGGCTCTGAATCTCAGGGCTGTAGTCCTAAATAAGGAAATGTGACATTTCTGACCTGTGGCATCCCCTGGCGCCCCATGTGCCCGTGCCCTCTGGTTACGACATTAAGATTGCAATGACGGCAATTGAGCATGTGCTTTACCCCTTGCCTTCAATCCAGCTAAAAGCCAATTGTATTGATAGCAATTGGTAAATATAGTTTGTCATATGCTCTGACTGCCTAATGGAGAAGGAATAGCAAGCATCTTGAAGAAAATTGTCTGTAAGAACTTGAAGACGGAGCCATAGAAGAAACCATGGACTTACCAGGTTTATCTTTTAGTGATATTTATAATGTCCTCTTCTTCTACTCTTTTTATGAAGAGAATGGATTTGAGATGAGACTCTTTAATTTGCTGATTAGAAATGTTGGGTGAGAAAGCAAAGTGGAGAAGCCAGGCTGAGGGAGGGCTAAATACATTCTCAGAAAGAATGGAATGGTGCAATCTGGAGGGAAGACACATGTAGGGGAGGGGAAGACAACGAGGAAAGGTCCTGGGAGAGAGACTAACAGAACGGGGGTGGTGCCGATGCTGGTGGGGTGGTGTGACAAGTACTATTGGGAAAATAGGTGGAGAAAGGAGATAACTAAAGGGACTTCATCTGTGCTGTATGTCTCCCCATAATCAATAAAGTGTGTGCACGTGCGTGTATGTGAGCTGCAGAAACTGGACCTGAGGAGGATGGGTTGTAGTTGAGTTACAGGTATGTATCATTAGATCAGCAGAGCCCTAGCCTTTGACACCTTCTCTGGATGGACCCTGAAAGTGTGAAGTCACACTCAATATTCCCAGGAAAAGGAGCTAGGGAAGCATTAGAAGGCACCAAGAGACCTCTACCTGCAGTTCACAACCACCATATCTCTGCTGAATTGTTGTATTTTGTTTGAAGATATGTTTAGTTGGGTAAACAGAAATGGTGGGAAATGCTGCTTTTGTTTCTGGAGCTCCAAATCAGAAACGAGTCCATTTCTCAGCAGCCAGGCATGAACCCACCTCTATCCACTGCCATAATATATGTACCCAACTATAATGCCCTGTCGATCCAAATATATTTGTTTTCTCAGACTGATCAAATTCTCCCTCGCCTGTGAGGTATGCCTTGGATACCAAATTCTCATTAAGCTCTCACTTCTCTGAGAAGCCATAGAACTGAGTGATGGTTGTCCATACAACCCAATGGATCCTTGTGTGTTCTGACACTCTTTTGTGTCCATCTATGTCATAGTTTCACTGTGGCTTCCCAGACTCTTCTCCAGTGACTACACTGCCCACAGGTGATACTTTTCCCTTCAGCTGGTACTTCCCCAAAGAGGAAGTGCACTTATTTGTGTTTACACAGGTTATTTTACTAGTTTATTTTGAATAATGAATAAGTGGTTGAGTAAGACATATTTCTCTAAAATGTCCTCCATTAACATTAATTGTGCATATTTATAGAGGTTTATAGAGGTCACATGACAGAATCAGTAACAAATGATGCAAAGACCTTTAACATAGATGCAGTGATTATTCATGGGGATGTGGGAGCCGCACATGTCGGGTGTTGTGGTAAATGAGTGTTTTAAAGATCACTGCAAAAGGCAATACAGCAAATTCTCGGAGATGACATCTATGATGCAGTTTTTGCATTTTACTAAATTCCCTATAAACACAGAGCTAGATATCAAAACCAAAAACCCACTGCCATCAGGTTTTTTTTAAACATCTGAGTTACTAAGATTTCTTCAAACTTCAAATGATGAGCACATGTGGATGACACACCATCCCTTTGAAATCTGTCACATTAGATCATGCAAAGCTATAGACAAAAGGTAAGACATCTATCTTGGCGACAGATTTTGTGATGACCCTAAAGGCAGGGCAGGAGCCAACTCTCCACCAGACATTTAATAGAAAGCAGGTAGAAGGATTGGGAGCAGCAACCTGGCTGGACAGAGCGGGTAGGACAAAGGAAAGAGAAGCTCAGATAAGAGTGGGAGAGGCACAAGGAGAGCTAAGGAAGTACAGGTCTTGTCATGAAGCAAGAAAAGGGAGCTCTGGAACCATGAAGCTAGGAAATCAGTCTTGACCCACTTATTCTTTCCAGAAATTGTGGGAAACTAATTTCACAAAAGAATAGATGACAGAAAATGATCAAGTTTGAGTCCATTGAAACATAGCTACAAAACTGTAGCCTAAAATTTCAAAATATAAAAAAGAAATTAAAATAATGATGGGCAAATAAAAGAAAAGCATCAATCTGTAGAAGAAAAATTTAGCCATGAAGTTATAGAACTGAAGGAAAAATTATCGGTAAAAGAAAAATTCATTTCAGAAATAAAGACTAATTTGGGAAGAACACAAGAATGAATAAAAACAGCATAAAATGCCTTAAATGGTAAAAGTGAAAGGGAGTAAAATTTTAAATATTAAAATAAAGACTACAGCAAAAAAGATTTGAGAGAACACGACAGAATTGGAAAATAGGTAAAAAATAACATATATATTATAAGAATACACAGAAAAAAACCCCAAAGCAATGGGGCAGAAATAATAAAAAGAACAGTCTAAAACAACTTTTGTAGAATGAGTAAAAAAAGATTGAAAACCACATAGTGAAAAGGCACATCATGTGCCCAAGAAAAATGACCCAGAATGACTGATACTGAAACATTGTAAAAAATATTTTGGGCTCCCAGGCAAAAGGACTGAGTTCTTTAAAAAGGGAAAGGAAATCCGATGGTCATGAGACTTTTTGACAGCAACACTTTGTATCAGGAGACAATGGGGTGACATATTTAAGATACTCAAGGAAAGAAAATATGAGTCATATATTATAAACCCAGCAAAACTTACTTTCAAGTATAAAGACTGCAGACAAACTGCTATCAATAAGCAAGAACTCAGGAAATACTGCCCCCAGGAGCGTTCCCTGAGTAAACTACAGGAGCATTAAAATGACTGGAGAGACACTGACATAAGGCCTGGTGGGGAACGTTAAATATATGGCTACCTGTAGCACGAGGTATCAGTGACAAGTGTGAGGGAGACAGTATAGGCTTTCACAACTGTGTGCTCTGCAATTACAGGAACAGTGAATCTACTTTTAAAAAGGGGGAGAGCATGTAAAATGTAGAGTAAGTGGTTGCTTTATAGTTATTACCTTGTAATAAAAGGATGTTACTTTAAATTCCTGGGGTAGAAGATGGTGAATTAGAGATTACTAGAAAACGTCAATGTTCTTGATAGTGGTAAACCAGTAGTCAGTTGCCAAAGGAGAACACCAGAGGTATTATATATGCTAGTATTAACATAAGGGAGGCAATTTGAACAAATGCACAAACTTTCCTAAGGTTCCCCACCTCAGAAAAACTTAAAAACATGGAAATAGGTGTAAAACAGAATAGCTTTAAAACAAAATAGGTGTAAAACAGAAAGACCATTTGTATAAAAGATAGACTACTTATAAAATATAATCTAAAACAATATGATGGATCAGAGGGCAAATATGATAATCATATCAAAAAATATCATGGGCTTAATTAACCTACTTTAAAAAGTTTAGATTTAGTGAAAAAAAAACCTCCATGCTGTGGTATAAATAAAAGACATAGACACTGAATTATGAAATATAGAAAAGTTAAAATAAAAGGACAGGGAGAATGTATGCCAGGCAAATAAAAATATAAATCAGAGGACGTCTTTATTACTCCGAAAAGAAATCCATACTCATTAGCAAGGTGACTACCATTTCATTCAAACCCCCTAGTCCTAGACAAATACTGATTTACCTTTGGTCTCTATAGATTTGTCTATCTTGTATGTTTTACATCAGTGGAATCATACAGAAAGTGCTCTTTTGCAACTGTCTTCTTTCACTTAGCATAATCCTTTCAAGATTCATCTATATTTTTAACATGCATCATCTTTGGTCCTTTTGATTGCCAGGTAATATTCCATCATATGTGTAATTCATTGCACTAATGGGCACACATTTATGTGAATATACTGAAAAGTATTGAATTCTGTACTTTAAATGGGTAAGATTTTGGATATTTGAATTATATATTAATAAACCTGTTGCCAAAATATAAGTAAATACAATAAATTAAGTTCATAATTTTTATATCAGAAAAGGTAAAATTTATATAGGATGACCAACTTGTCCAGTTTGCCTGGGATATTTCTGGTTTTAGCACTGACATTCTCACATCCTGGGAAGTCCTTGGGAAAACTGGGATGTTGATCACTCTAAATGTATAACAATATTATTTTAAAAAGACAAATAAAAATATTTATAATGTTAAATTTTGTGAAGCACAATAAAGATAGAGCCATTATTAATATTTATGCATTCCAAACCATGCAAAAAATATAAAAGAAACTATAGGAGATACAAGAAGGAATAGAAACTTATAGCAGTATATAAGATACCTAATTCAGTTCAATCCAAGAAGTGGCCAAATTTGATAAAATTTAGAAGAGCTAAATGACACAATATACCTAGAATTTGATTCTTAATAATTCATAATACAAATTATGTTCAGAAGTGCATAAAATAATCATGCAATTGTCCATATTTTAGAGAACTCTCAGAGAGACACAACCACATATGCTCCTAAATAAATTCCAAATATTATAAATAATAAACATTTATGATTATATTCAAGGAAAGCACAAACTATTTACAAGTTTCAAAAAGTTTCTGTACCAAGAAAATATTTTGACTGGTTACTAAAAAAGCCTTAGGGAAAGTAAAACAAAATTATAAAGTAATTTGAAAATAATGGTAATTAAAATTCCATATAAAATCTATTAGATAAAATTAAAACATTTTTCAGATAAAAAATTATAGCATGAAATATCAATATCAATGCAATTAAAAAGATAAAAGTATATGAATAAAATACCTAACTCAAGAAAGCTAGAAAAGTAGAATAAAATAAACTTAAAGAAAGCAATAGGAAGGGATGAATAAAGATGACAGGAAAAGCCAATGAACTAAAACACTTAAACTGAATTTTCAGCCAAGATGGAGGCATAGGTAGACACACTGCTTCCTTGCTCAACCAAAAGAAGGACAACAAGAAATTTAAAAACAAAAGACAACCAGAACTGCCTTGGCTGGTATAGCTCAGTGGATTGAGTGTGGGCCTGTGAACCAAAGTGCCACTGGTTCAATTCCCAGTCAGGGCACATGCCTGGGTTGTGGGCCAGGTCCCCAGTAGAGGGGCATGAGAGGCCACCACAGAGTGATGTTTCATTTCCACCCCTTTTCCTTCCCTTCCCCTCTCTCTAAAAATACATAAAGAAAATCTTTTTAAAAATCCAATCAGAACTGAAAGAAAGTCAAACTGTATAGAAGTCCCACAATCAAGGAGTCAGACTTCCTTCCAAAGTTTCTTCCAAAGAGAAACCATTCATCTAGACCAGTAGGAGGGACAGAGATGGGCAGCTGGGCAGAGAGGACTTGCAGTAAGACAGTGGCTGTAGGATCAGGTGAGGTGGCAGATTGTGGACTGGGCAGTCCCACATTTGTGTCCAGATAAACTGAGAGGAACAACTGAGGAGTGAGACAGACCATGTGCGTGAAACCCGGGGTTCCAGTGCAGGCAGATAAAGCCTCAATGCTTCTAATTGAGAACACCCATGGGGGTTGAGGTGGCAGTGGGAGAAACTCCCAGCCTCACAGGAGACTTCTTTGGAGAGGTGAACATGGTCCACAAACCCCAGCACCTGAAGGGCCCAATTTAATTGTGGGTTGTGGGTAAATGACTGAAAGCCAGAAGAGAGCTGAGCAAGTGGCACTGTTCTCTCTCTAACCCCTCCCCACATACAGCATCATGAGTTAGTGATGTGGGTTGCCCAGCCCTGGTGAACACCTAAGGCTCCAATCCTTACTATGTGCACCAACACACACACAAAAAATGGTCCAAATGAAAGAACAGATCAAAGGTCCAGAAAAGGTACAACTAAGTGACAAAGAGCCAACCAATCAGATACAGAGTTCAAAATACTGGTAATCAAGATGCTCACAGAATTGGTTGAATATGGTCACAAATTACAGAAAAAAGTGAAGGCTATGCTAAGTAAAATAAAGAAAAATGTACACGGAACAAACAGTGACAGAAAGCAAAGTGGGACTCAAATCAATGGTGTGGACCAGAAGGAGGAAAGAAACATTCAACCAGAACAGAATGAAGAAACAAGAATTCAAAAAAAAAAAAAAAAGAGGGAAGGCTTGGGAACCTTCAGGAAAAGTTTAAACATTCCAACACTGGAATCATATGGGTGCCAGAAGGAGAAGAGGAAAACCAAGAAATTGAAAACTTATTTGAACAAATAATAAAGGAGAACTTTCCCAATCTGGCAAAGGAAATAGACTTCCAGGAAGTCCAGGAAGCTCAGAGAGTCCCAAAAAAGGTGGACCCAAGGAGGAACACACCAAGGCACATCATTATTACATTACTCAAGATTAAAATGAAGAAGAGAATTCTAGAAGCAGAAAAAGATGAGGAGACAGTAACCTACAAAGGAATTCCCATCAGACTGTCAGCTGATTTCTCAAAAGAGACCTTACAGGCAAGGAGGGACTGGAAAGAAATATTCCAAGTCATGAAAGGCAAAGACCTACACCCAAGATTGCTCTATCCAGCAAAGCTTTCATTTAGAATGGAAGGACAGATAAAGTGCTTCTCAGATAAAGTCAAGTTCAAGGAGATCATCATCACCAAGCTCTTATTACATGAAATGTTAAAGATACTTATTTAAGAAAAAGAAGATAAAAAATATGAGCAGTGAAATGACAACAAACTCACAGTTATTAACAACCAAACCTAAAACAAAAACAAAAACAAACTAAGCAAATGACTAGAACAGGAACAGAACCATAGAAATAGAGATCCCATGGAGGATTATCAGCAGGGGAGTGAGAAGGGGAGAATGGGGAAAAAGGTACAGGGAATAAGTAGCATAAATCGTAGGTACAAAATAGGTGGAGGGAAGTTAAGAATAGTATAGAACATGTAGAAGCCAAAGAACTTACATGTATGAACCATGGACATGAGCTAAAGAGGGGGAATGTGTGTGGGAGGGGGTGTTCAAGGTAGAGGGTAATAAAGAGGGGGAATGGAACACTGTAATAGCATAATCAATAAAATGTATTTAATTAGAAAAGAAATTAAAAAATGCTTAAACTAATATACCATCCAAAAGTTGATACTTTGAAAAAAATCAATAAAATAAGCCATCAACAAATCTAATCAAGAAATTGATGGGTGAAAAAGTAGATATGTAAAATTAGAAATAACAGGGGAAAAAGAAGAAACAACAAGGGGAAATAGCTTTTAAAAAAGGAAGAAAACCCCCAAGGGACTGCTTTGCATGATTTTATGGAATAAATTGGGAAATCAGATAAAATTGATATTTTTTAAAAACTATAACTTTCTAAAATTTAGCAAGTCCAAATAGACCATTTGTCTTAGAAAACTTAAAGTAGTTACAAAGTTTCTTATACAGTATTTACTATGACAGGTGGTTTCACATTTGAATTCTACCAAATCTTTAAAATCAGAATAAGTCAGCTACTTAAATTACTGAAAAGCATAAAACCATAAGGAACTTTCATATTCATTTGATAAGATGAGTATAATGCTTGTTCCAAAACTTAGCAAAAATTGCACCAAAAAATAAAGTAGAAATCTGTAATACTTGAGTATCAATGCAAAAATATTAACATCAACCTATGAAAAAGATGTGTATCACCATCAAGTGGGTTTTATTTGAAGAATGCACAGGGGTTCAATATTAAGAACTTTATTAATATTATCTACTATATTAATAGAACTAAGGAGAAAAAAGTCATATGACATCTCTAGAGATGGATGTCATTTAACAAAATGCAACACCTTACACTTGTTCTTGTTAAGTATACTCAGTAAAACAGGAAATATCAAAAGACACTTTCTTAGTCTGTGCCAGTATTTTAATGCATTATTCAAATTGTTCATAATGACAACCTTTCAAAGTAGGTGATGTTCCCATTTTCCTTATAAGAAAACTGAGGCTCTGAGAGATAATAGATTATCCAAAGACACAGAAGATTAATAGATGGAAAAGCTAGTATTTGACTTTATGCCCCTCTGACTCAAATCTTGTTAGCATCTACACCTACATTATTCTTCTTTCTATTGCCCTTTAAAGTTTTCCTTGAACAGTACTGATCTCATTTTCTAGTTCTAGTCCCCTCCCTTTTCCTTTACCCTTTCCCCTTTCCTCTCCCCTCTCCTCCCCTGCCCTGCCTCCCCATCTTTCCTCATCCTATTGCCTCTTCCCTCAGAATTCCTCCAGCAATATATTTGTACTCCTCAAGTGGACTGCATCCAATGTTCTATTTCCTCCACCTCATGAAACTTAGGACATCTCATTTTGCAGTGCAGTCATTTCTGTTTGAGTCGTCTGTTCTTTACCAGGCTGTGAGCTCTCTGAAGGAGCCTCTTGCCACATACTCGCTCCAGCAAAGTGCCCTGTGTGTTGCTCAATTCAAAGGAGTGTTTGTACTTAGCTTGCTGATTGTTTTACATTCAAGTGCTGAAATGTGCAGATTGATTCCATGAATTCACAATTAGCATTGATAATTATCTGCCTGGCCGTATGACCATTGTCCCCCACAGGTATTGATTATACTTCTATAACCCCAGATATCACCTTGAAGACTCCTTGCCTTTTGTGAGCCAGAGCAATTCCAAGTTTTGAATAAGGCTGAAGTCCTCCCCAGATTTCTGCTAATTCAAGGTAGGAGTAAGGTGTGGCATAGAAGAGGGTGTTCACCTTTGTCTGCATCTCTCTACCTCTTAGAAACTCCATGGATTTTTTTTTTTGCCTCACATCACTTTATGCCCATTGTAAAATTTCATCCCTTCTGCAAAATTGGCAAACACCACTACCATAATGATACAAATGATCTAGTCCTAGTGTTTGAAAGTGTACTGTATTTTACAGAAGAAGTCTGGGTGTCCAAGATTGAGAGAAATCACATCAGCCAGTACCCAGCATTCAGCTACCTGCCATTTTTAAAACTCCCTTCTTCCTACTCTTCTTCCTCCTTTCTTCTTAAGAGGTCCACCTTCATCTCCCTACATAATAAAGAGCAGCATGGCTCTCCCTCTTGTGTTTCATAACCTTATAACCCGACACATCAAAATTAATACTAATGTTTTCCAAAAAATTATTCTCTCTTTAGTGCCTTTTATTAAGGTTGTAAACATTCTGCTGATTGCTATACCTGTAAGATGCAAGCCAATAAACAGGCCACAGAGGCAAACAGGGCAAGATCTAGGGGGGACTCAGCCATATACAAATTGTGGGTAGGGATGTGCTATAGAAAAGTTTGGCAGTTTTTCCAGAAGTTAAACACAGTTGCTATGTGACCTAGTGATTCCATTTCTTAGTATATATCCAATGAGAACTAAACACATGTATCTCTACAGAAAACTGTTTGCACATGAATGTGTATAGCGATATTATCGTAATAGCCAAAAGGTGAAAGCAACTCAAATTCCCATTAGCAGATGAAGGAATAAACAAAGTGTGGTATATCCATACAATGGCATATTATTCAGCCAGAAAAAGGAACAAAATACTGATATATGCTACAATTAGATGAACTGTGGGAAAAAATTAACTGAGTAAAAGAAGCCAGATACAATAGCTCCCCCTTATGATTTTTTAGTATGATATAGCCATACTAGCCAAATCCATAGAGTTAGAAAGCAGATTAGAGGTTATCAAGGTGATGGGGAGAGAGAAATGGGGCACAATTACTTAATGGGTAATGGGGTTTTTTTGTGGGATATGAAAAATTTTTTAAACTAAAGAGCTGCTTATTGCACAACATGGCGAATTCTATAAATACCACTGAGTTGTGCACTTTAAAATGGTTAATTGTATCATATGTGAATTTCACTTCAGTAAAAATAAATACATAAAACAAAACATAATTAGCCAGTGGCCAATGGTACAAGTGGTCTTACTTGGGGGTCAGTGGGGGAAAAATCAAACCCTAGGTCTCTGATCCTGGATGCCCTTGGTGGGGGAGGGGCCTCAGATAACAGCTCACCTGCAGGTACTAATTCCCGGGAACAAGAGTGAAGGTCTGGGAGTGATTGGGGAAGGAGGGATAACCAACAAGGACGCATCATTGGGTTGGCTGCTGCTCCAGAAGCCTTGGTGCTTCAATTTGCCAGGAACTCTTAGAAAGTCATAAAATGACTCAGAACTGTCAGCAGGAAGTTTACCCATCCAGTGGCCAGAGGTGGCCCTTCAGTCACTAATTCACCTGCACTTCTGGTTTGCACATATTTGAGCTCCCATCGTATTTCCCAGGTTGTCCCATTTCTTAGCCACAGAGAAGCACAGTGAGGGCACATGGCCAGGCTCACAGAGCCCATTCATTGCATCAGCATTCAGCCAGTGGAGGCCCAACTAGGACTGGTTTCTGTGCTGACACTGGAGAGAGAGATGTGGCTGAAAGGACGGATGCCCAAGTGCTCCTCAGTCAGGTATCCAACCAGGTACCTTGGATCAGGGAGAAATCATGCTGTTACCTCCTCATCCCACCTGTCAGAGTTTTTGGCTAAAATTAGCTGTATATTAATATCCAAGTATAGTTTTCTTTGAGGCTCCTTCACCTTTAAAATCAGAGGGCTTCCTTACATGCCACCATCGGGATCTCTAGCTTTAACAGCCTGGTTTGACTTGAGCGTCAGAGGACTAGAGGCCGTCATTTTCCTCTGCCAAGACCTAATGGCAATGTTCGTATTGTACAAAGTTCCACTAAAAACACCCTTTACACTCAGGTGTGTGTTTTCAGATAAACATCGTGTTTCCCTCTATTTGTATATTTATACTTTCATCTGTTTTAAAGCTTATCCACTCTTTTACTACATATTTTTGTGTCAGTCATTAGGTATGGGGCACTGAGAAAGGCAGTGGTCAAGGCAGGAAAACAGGGCTTCTTCCTTTTGGAAATTTTATAGTCCTGGAGGGAATTCGGAATTAAGCACACAGTTCCAGGCACCAGGAGTTCCGTGAAAAGGTAAACATGACAAGTCATGGGAGCCAATCAGAAGGGACCTACTGGGGGGCTCAGGAAATCTGGGAGGGGGGGTTCTTTTCCAAAACAATGATGCCTTAGACACTTTTGGAAGGGTAACACAGGGTTTGACCAAGTGAAGAAGAGCTGGAAGAATGTCCACACAGCAGGGACTCAACCAGGCAGGCAGGGCAGTGTCATTACTGTGATCTTATAAAATGAGGAAACTGAGGCTCAAAGAGGAGAAACGACCTACTCAAGATCACATTGGTAAAGTGGCACACTTTAAGGGACAACTCTGATAATTTTGGCTATGTGAGAGCCTTCCAAGCAAACAGTTCTTCAAAATGAAGCAGCATCTGATTACACTTGCATTAGATTCAAAAACACCTCCCGGCTAATTCCGCTGGGGGCCTGATTAAGACATCCACTGCAGGACACCTGGGGACAGCACGCCATCTGGGGCTGAATCTGGTGGGTGAGTCGAGTGTTTGATTGAAATCCCTTTTCCTTGCATTAGTTTCCTCGGTCTCCATCCACCGGAAATTCAAGCCATTAGTAAAACCCAATTTAATCTTCAGAAATTGAAATATTCTTGCATTGACCTCCAGGAGGCCACAGCTTTCCAGAAAATATCCTGCCCATGATCTTACATGTCAGCACATTTACTTCCCTTTAATGGCCATCAGTCTGAGAAAGGCCTCCTTATTGGGAGAGTTAGTTCCTGGACAAGGGAAACTGATGGTGGGAGTGCCCACACAGAAGGAGAAAGGCTCATGGTTCAAACATAACGGTCCAGGAGTCATGTTCAAATGTGTTTTATGGAAAAATTACAGTGGCGTGGGAGAAAGAGTGGGCTCATTCAGTGGGTCTCGGAGGCAGAACAGGACCAGCGGTGGGAGATGCTGGGAAGTCATTTTGGCTCCGTGTGCCTCGGGACCCACTGGCCGGCTCAGTGCTCCCCCTGCGGCGGCCCTGTGGGAGGCCGGCACCGTGAGCTCTCCATCCACATGAGCTGTGACGGAGAGTGGGTTATCAGCTTTCAGATACGTGGGAAGGGAAGTTTCATGCTGGATAGAAAGTTCAACTAGAAATCCCTTAAGAAATTTTTGACCTTGGATTTATTTTGTCTGTGGTGAGTGGCCAAAAGACAAAGTGGCCGGTATTCCCACCATCTATTTTGTTCATGCTCCAAATGAGCTCCCTGTAACCTTCATATTCCATTCCCTGGGCCCTTCCCAGAGCATTTTACAGATGCCTGTATTTCTGGAAATTGATGCAGACTCCAGGCATTTCTCTCCTCTGTATTAAAATGGGTATATCCTATGTCACATCATCCAAAATCTTTAAAGACATCACTCTATGATGTCTATAAAGAGTGATATTACTGGATATGTGGGATATAAAACAGAAAGCAGCAAGTGAACTAACAAAAAACCCCTCATAGACACTGACAACAGTATTGGTGATTGACAGACTGGAAGGGGGTGGCAGGAGAGAGGAGCGTGAAAGGGTCACATATAAGGAGATGGAGGGAGATTAGACTTTGGGTGGTGGACACAGTGCCATATACAGATCATGTAATAGAATTGTATACTTGAAACTTATATCATCTTTGTAATGCATGTCACCTCAATAAATTTAATAAAAATTTTAAAAAAGAAGGATCTTGCAGGTTAAGTGATAATATTGTCCTCCTATGCCATATATGTTAACAGAGTTCTTTAAGGCCTTTGCCCTTAAAGAGAAAAGCATAGGATTTTAGAAATCAGCTAACTCAATGCTCTCAGGAAATGGGTGGAAAAATATTCAGTGAATACTTTTAGGTAGGAGATAATGGGAATCAGGATGCGGGGGTTTCAGCTCTAGATCTGCCTCTAAGAAACCATGTGATTGTGTGGAAAAAATCAACTCGGCCAGAGAAGATAGCTCTTGCTGCTCTCTCACAGGGAGAGCAGCAGGAAAAATGCACGTTAGGAATGAGACCTTCTTTCAGCGTGGATGGAGGAGAGGGAGTGTCTTTGAGATTCGTTGGGAATTAGTCTTGAGAGGTGGATTGGGGTCAGACTGTGAAAAGTATCGAATGTCGTACAAAGGAATTTGACCTTGGCCTGGTATAAAATGTGTTTTCACAGAAGATTTTCTAGTGAAGGAGTAGCATGATCAAAGTAGCATTTAATAAAAAGAAAGAAAAAGGACATTTACAAGGTGAAGGGTGGATTTTCTTTGACAAACATTGGGATCTGTGAGAACAGTCGGGAGGCCCCAGCCAGGGTGAGGAGAGATGAGGCCCCAGCACAGGCCAGGGATAGCACAAGAGACGATGTCAACAGGTGTGGGAGTGACAGAGAGTCCATGCAACCTGGAGTGACTGCCTGGGCGAGGCAAGAGCCTGACTGTTGTCAAATGCCACTATTGGATGGGCAGTCTAGATTTGCAGGAGCATTTTAGGGAGAAAATAGATTATACTTTCTGAGGGCACAGAGTTAGCATCAAACTCACCTTTATTTAACTTCTGGCTTTGCCATTTAATAAATATATGAAAATCAGTGGTGTCTTCTCTCAGAGTCTTAATTTCCTCATCTCTAAAGGGGAGTGACAATAATACCAACTTCATAGGATTACTCTGAGGACTTAATGAGAAAACGCATAAAGAAATGTAGCAAAGTAATCAGTACATCAAACAAAGGTCAATATACATGATATATGGAGGTCTGTCTGGAAAAAGTCCAGCCATTGTTAATACATTGAGAATGGTTTGCATGACATTGGTATAACCTGGCAGCCAAGGAGAGTGGACTGGAGTGCACACATGTGAGCAATGATGACTTCACTGTACTAGTCAATGGGGGTGGTAGACGCCATTGAGTGAACATGTGTACTGTGTGGCTGTCACATTCAAAATGACTGAGGGAGTAGAGCAATGAATCTGCATCACATTTTGTGTTAAGCTTGAACATTCCTCCATGGAAACCTTTCAAATGATTCAGAAGGCTTAGGGGGACAATGCAGACAGAGTGCAGCGCAAATAAAAGTGGGGCACAAACGCTTCAAAGATGGTCAAGAATTGGTTGAAAATGGTCCACGTTCTGGAAGGCCTGCAACAAGCAGGACAACTGAGAAGGTTGAATGTGTACGGGCTGCAATCAACAGAGATGGGCGACTGACAGTGCGGGAACCAGAAGATGATCTGGGGGTTCCAAAACTACCGTGTCCGAGATTTTGACGCAGGATGTGGTATGAAACATGTTGTGGCGAAATTCACTCTGCAGCTTCTGCTACCAGAGTAGAAGGAACATCGCGCTGCAGTTGGGAGGACTGTGTGAGGTCCCTACTTTGTGAAGAGGTCTAAGGCATCACTGTCCTATGTACAATGCTTTTTGTATCTTCTTTAATAAGTATGTCTATTTTTCATAGTGCATGGCTGGATACTTTCTGGACACATCTCATCATATAGTTATTGATTATTATATAATATTTAGAGGATATAAAGTAAAATGGGTTTGAAGGGGATGTTTTCCAGAAGTTAAATTTGCTTAGGCAAAGTCAGGGACCTTTTATTTGGCATCTAAAGCAGTGTTTCAGGGGCTCCCATAGTATGGCGGAACCAAGGATTTGGACGTCACAAGGCATTTTCATCTTTGTTTTTGCTTTTCTCTTTGTGTGGATTAAGTTCTAGTGGAGGGCTTTGCCCCCATCATGAGAAGCAGGGTTGCATGCAGTCTGTAGTTAGTCAAGCATCTCTGCTTTACCAGTAAGGACAGACCAAGCTCCCTGGAGCACCATTTAAGATTTTCCAGGAAAAATTTCTGATTCGCCTCATTTGGCTGAGTACTCATGCCTGGGACAATCAGCTATAGCCAGGGTCTGGGGAGTGGAATCAAACTCTTGTTCTTACTCTCTATTCTTATGGCTGGAGTAGGGGAAGAGATTTTACAAAAATAATGCATCTATTTGAAGACCTGTTGATTTTGCTGAGCTGGCACTATAACTTGAGTAAGGGCTTTTTTTACGCCATAGTGGGCACACTTCCTTTGTGTCTATACTTTCTTTGCTGGGTGTAGGAACTAGAAAAGGTGGAATCCTAGCTCTCCTGCCTCCAATTTGGCTCCCCACAGTGTGGAAGGGCTTTGTTGGCCAGATAACACCCCAGAGGGGTGCGCTGGTTAAGGCATGCCATCTATTCCTGGGCCAGTCACTCTGCCACTTGAGATTCTAGGCAGAGCTATGAATGAACACATTTCAAATGCTATCAATATTATATGAAATTCCATCCACTTACTTTAATGGGGAACTGTAAAAGCATTTAACCATATTACACCCCACATCTCAGGCGCTGCATTATTCCAACAGAGCTGCTTTATGAGAGTGAACCACCGAGGTAGTTGGGATAGCCTTATTCACCACCCCCTTCATCTGTCTACCTGCATACATGTCAGTCAGTCTGTCTACCAGTCTACCTCCAATCTGTGCATATCTGTCACACAAAATCAATCAACAGCAAAGGAGACATACTTTGTTATCATCACACATGTGTACGTGTGTACATACACCCATGTGTATGTGCACACATTCATTCATACACTTCCTAGTGCACGAAGAAAGGCTTCACCTTGTGGCCTTACTTGACTGGACTTGAGCTTTAAAAATGATTTTTGGTTTTATGAAGCATTCATTCCCCTGTGTTCTGGGAAAATAATCTTGGAGAAGCGTCTTACCTGAAGTTTAAATATCTGAAATTAGTGATTAAGCATCCAAGCATCGAAGTCAGAGGACATCACTTTCACAGCTCAACTCACTCCATCATGGTGGGCAAATCACTTGACCTTGCAGAGCCCTCTCTGTAAAAGGAGGATTTCAGTGGCTACTGCCAGGGAATGGTGAGGATCAGGGAGGGAGCTTGTGAGCGTGTGCAGTGCGTCTGCACAGCAAGGGATGATGGCAGAAACATGGTTCTTGAAACAGAAGGGCTCAGAGGCTTTTCTCTTTCTGCACCCTGCCTATCTAGAGCCTCTGGGCTAGAACGTGCATTTGTTCTGGAGACAGCACCTGTCTGCACCATGTGCCTGAGAGCAGCTTCCCTCCCATCACAGTTTACCCCCCACCAAAAACCCCTGCCCACACCCCAGGGGGGTCAGCTCCTTCGGAATTTTGCCCCTTCCTCTGAGTTTCCCCTTCAGCACCCACTCTCTCTCCATGTTGTAGCATTTATCTCATTCAGTTATAATTGCCTTCCCTTTTCTGGATTACAAGCTCTTTGTGGTTGGAGTTCAGGCACTATTTCTTAGTGCATCTAACAAAACCCCTCGGGATCTGAGCTGTGCCAACCTTATCTCTCAGAAGGTTTTTGACCAGTCCCCTCTTTTCTGCTCATGTTGTTCAGCACCCACTCTGTGCCAGCAGGGTTCTACATACATATACGTGATAGCACATTCACACCTTACATTGGCCTTATGAGACGAGGTCTAGTAGGACCCGCCTTGTGAAAATGAGGACACTGAGATTCAGCGGGGGTAGGACACTTACGCAAGATCCCCAGCTAGTAAGGAGCAGAGCCAAGGTTGGTCTCATTCTGAAGACTGTAGTCACCACTCTGCTCCAGCCCTTATTTATACTCTTTCCTACCCCATTGCTTAAATGAAACTGACCTCTGCACAGTTCCTCTTTCCTATGCTCTATTCAGTGTCAGCTCACTGCCTTTGCCCATGCTACCCTTCACTCTGGAATGCCTATCTGCCTCCCTGATGTACCATCAGGTCCCTGATGTACCTTCCTCTTGTCTTTCAGGGGTCAGAACACCTTCCATAATGCCCTGTCTGGGGTTGTCCTGATACGGCATTGGTAGTGTATCAGAGTCTGTGTACTTGCCTTTCTGCCCATTAGACTGGAGGATTCTTGGGGCAGGGTCTGCGCCTTACTCATGTTGAATCCTGGTACCTGATGTAGTTTCCGGCCCTTAACAGAAAGTTAGTACCTATTTGTTGAATAAACTCTTTTGACATTTCTGGAATGTGAAAGGGTTTCCCAATATTGTTATCTTTTTTAAACCCTGACTTTTACATAAATTGTGTATGTAATCTCTGTCTTTGATAACATGGTTATCTTTACACATAACTAAATAAGATGCCAGATCAAATGAAAAAAACCTGCTAGATAAAGGTACAAATAGTGTGTGCCTGTCTGAATTGCTTCAGGGCCAGTCAGGTGAGTCCTAGGACACTGAGGATAAGTAGGTGCATCTGCAGTGTGTTTGGGCCAAGGGTTTGGTGTCTCACTGCTTATATCTCTGGGACTCTTCTTGAAGGGAAAATTGTGCTCACTAAGAAAATGGAGAAATCTGGAAACAACGTATAGACTTTATGCCTAAACATCTGGGCCGTGGCTTTCTGCAAATGTCAAGCATCTTTGATAAGGGGTGCTGGTATACAAGATTTATAGTCATAAACTCAAGTATTTCCTATACCACGAGTCTAAATGGTGGACTTGTGATTCCATTTATCCCACGAGGCTCTGGGACAAGGAGGGCTATCTGCTGTATCAGAAGGGTGAGGCCCCATAGTGGAGAGTGAGCAAAAGCTCAGCTATTCATCTTTTAGCACCTTTTCAGAAGGATGTGTATTCCTCCCAGACTAAAGTATTGGACATAGAACAGAAAAGTTCTCCCGCATAAAGCATTTGACTCACTGTGTCTAGGGGTAGAGAGAGCCAGAGCAGTGGGTCTCAGACAAAGTTCTTACACGGTCAGTGTCAAGTGTCACTGCTAGGAAAATTGAGCCGAGGCATCAAGAGGCAGTCAGAAGACGTGTACACTTGGAATAAAATAGTGGCAGATGAGTAATGAAAAGAGGGAGGTTCTAGGTGTTTGCTTTAATCAGAGGTAGAACTTGCTTTGTTAACTTTCTGGCCAGTGGGTCAAGGTCATTGACAAGGGATACACCGGGAAAGTCATGATCTTCTGAGAGAATGGTCAAAGGGGACCTTGCCTGGAGCAAGTCTGCTTCTCATTGACTTGTGTTCTCACTCTCCGCCAGCCTGGTGGTGCCATCTGGGTGTAGCTTCCCTTCCTTCCCCAGCTCCCCATGCTCCTCCCTCCTTAGCACAGAAGGAAAGATCACTTCTGACAAAAATGAAATCAGCTGCCAAGCCCCATCAGGTGCCTGTGTTCCTCCCCTCCTCACTTCCAGCAAAGCCCTTCTCCTGAGCAGACAGAAAACATTTCAGCCTCCTGACAGCCCCCTGTCACTCTGACACCCCATGTCTCGCTACTGACGTGATAACCAGGCATGTTAGACAGACAGTGTTTGTGTGGTGCTGGTGCCTTTGTAGTGAAATCCCAAGGCGAGGATGAGGGAGGCAAGTCAGTGCTGGCAGATGCGGGGTGCTGGGTCTTTTCCTCTTCTGTCCACCTTCTGCCCCACAGGTTGATGCAGAAGCCATAAGCCTTCTCAGTATAGAAGAATCCCAGTCCATTATTCAAGGAGTCTCAAGCTACAAAACTCCCCTAATGTATCTGATGGTTTTCAATACGAACTAGCTCAAATCAATTTAACACTCATTTACTGAGCTCCTGCTTTGTGCCATGTGAAGGTGTTAGAGGCTGAGGGACTACAGAAGTGAAAAAGAAAAAGGAAATGGATAAGAAAAAGAATTATAATAGCAGCTCCCATTGGGGTCACGCAGTGTGCCAGGTTCTGTGCTTACTGTTATAGGTAAATTTACTTTTACTCATCTCAGTAACACTATTATAAGGTGTTATAGCCCCCATATTAGAGATGAAGAAACTCAAGCTCAGAGAGTAAGAATAACTTGCTAAGCTCACACCAGTGATAAGTAATGGATTTAGAACTCTGATTTAGTTTTCTTTTGTTCCAATCTTCTATTCTACTGTTCACCTTTATGTTCTATTTTCCCTAATGAGTCCTGTGTAACAGGCTAGAAAGTTATATATGGATCTGCAACTCACTCTGATATAATGCTCATACCGAAGCAAAGTCTCATTGTCGTGAGGGTCGTGCCATTCGGCTTTCATAAGCTCTGGAGTAAGACGGAATTGGGTTTGTACTCCTCCTCCATTTCCTAATAGCTGTGTGACCCATTAACCTCTTCAGACTTCAGCATCCTCATTTATAACACGGAATAATAAGTTCTGTGTCACGGAATCATGGTGTGGGTTAGAACAAGAAAATGTATATAAAGTCGAGTTAACACGTATTAAATCTTACTTAGTTCAAAGCCTTTTGACGCAGCCTTATTGATCCTAATAACAACTTTGAGCAAGACACTACTGTTTTTATTAATGCTCTCTTTTTACAAATGAGAAAAATGAGGGTTAGGTGATTTGTCTAATGGAGTTAATACATAGCAATGTAGGACTGTAATTGTCAGTCTGACCTCAAAAACTATTTATCAGCAGGTAAGTCAGGCTCCACTGGTAGACCAGGTACCGTAAGACCTGTCTGAAGGTCACTGAAGACTACAGAATACACTCTTTTACCACACTGGGCTTCCTTCTCTGATAGGATGGACTAGTGGGGAACCTATTCCATCCTGTTGACTCTGTAAGAACATTTTATTACACATAGGATGTTTGTAAATTGACCCAGTACTCTCTTTTGGAGTGTATGTGTGTGTGTGTGTGTGTGCGTGTGCGTGTGTGTATAATGGAAACAGGGCTTTCTTTTTGGCATCTATGGATGTTTCTATAGCTCATGCCTCAGAGTAGAGTGGGTTCAATTACCAAAGATGTTTTTCTAAAAGAGGTAGATTAATACCAATTAACAGGTCGAAATAGGATTTGAGACCTTGGCCTGTTCACAGAATGAGTTGGGGCTTCATGTTATCTGACACATGCATAATTATACACACCAGGAAGCATCCAGCAATGCTCACATCACAATAAGTGTGTGCTGAATTACAAGTCACCATGCATATCTGCTTAATTACACATCCTACTACCTGCATGGTTAATTACATGTCACATTACATGCAACAATCAGAAGAGGTGACATTTGATGACATTAAAAGAGCTAGGAGAACATAAAAGAGCAATTTTTAAACAGTTGCATGATGTGTATGCTTTTTTCCTGTCTCCACAGAAGGCACCTGACATTAATTTCTACTCAATCAATCAAGAAACACTTCCTGAACAACTCCTGTCAACTTTACTTTTATAGTGTCTCTTGCGTCTATCCTTTCCTTTCACAATCACTAATGTCATCATCTCTCACTTGACAGTCTAAGGTAATGGGAAAGACACTGAATTGAAATCTTACTCCATAACTCTTGGCCAGCACCCAGTCCAGGTCACCACCATCTCTTACCTGCATTCCTGCAGATGTCCCTAACAGGTCCTCTAGTTCCTCCTGGATCTTAGGCTCTCCACCAACAGGCAGGGGGTGCTTTAGAAACCCTGCAGTAACTCTGCATTTCTCTAGAGCAAAGCCAGACATTCCAAGCTTGAACTGCATGCCCCTGCCCTCTTCCCCAGCCTGATCGCTTGATCTCTCTCTCTCTCTAAAGTCTAGCAGCACTGCTTTCTCTCCATTCCTCTTACAGACCACAGTTTCTCCTACCTCAGGATCCTTTCACACATAGTGATCCTTCTGCCAAAAAAAGTTCTCCTTCCTTTTTATTTATCTCATTAAATCCTAGCTCACCCTCAGGTCTCAGCCCAAATATGCTTTTCCTAGGAAAGCTGTCTTTAGTGCCCTAGACCAAGTTAGGTCCCAGTATTAAACTCGGTTCCTTTCTTTCATAAGATGTTATCACAATGCACACTCTGGAGTAACCTGTGCAGTATTTCTACTAATACCTTCCTCCGCCATTGTCCTGGATGGCGATTGGGTATATTTTATTTTTCAGTATGTGCTCAGCTCTTAGTGCAGTGCCTGGCACATAGTAACCTTTTAATACGAGTTATCGGAGTTAATAAATAAAAACACAGAATACTCAGTTAAATTTGAATTTCAGATAAATAACATTTAGCTTAGGTACGTTTAATGCAATATTTGGGACATACTTGTACCAAAATTATTCACACTTATCTGAAATTGGAAATTTCAGATAAATTCACACTTATCTGAAAATTGAGCTGGAGATCCCATGTTCTATCTGGCAACCCCACTTCTGTGCACTTAATATTTGATGATTGGATCAATAAATAAATTAACAATGAAATGAAGGTTCAGAGGACTTTGGTTCCACTTCAGCTCTCGTTTCTGGTTTCCCCTCACCAGTCACTGAGTTTTTTCTTACGTATACAAGGAGGGTCAATAATATACCTCAGACTCTTCTAATGCTGGCATAAAAAGGATAGGAAACTGTGGCAAAGGCCAAATAATGACCTCTCCCTGACACTGTCCTCTTAAGGTCGGTTCTTTGTTCCTCAAATTATGTGACTGGTTGAATGGTCCCATTCTCCTCCTCCCAATTCTGACCTTCTCAAATTTAAAAGTGCCCCCTCTTTGCATGCGCTTCTAGGTCTTTGGTAATCTGGTACTGTCACATTTTAGATCTAACAGGCAGGGCTAGGGCTGCTGCTTAATATGAATGGTTAAGAAAAGAAAAATCAATGCAAAAAATCCATGATGAACAAAATATCAAAAGTTTAAATAAAAACCACATCAGTATTACTGATTTTTCCTTTTGCCTCAGGCTCCAATATGGCACTTTTTACTTAAACTTTGGATATCTTGTTCATCATGGATTTATTTGCATTACTTGTGTTCTTTATAAAATACATGGTATTGGGGTATTGCTTGTCTTGATTACTAAGTATTTTGGCATCCCCTTGAACTCAGCACCCATGCTGAGCACCTTACCTGCCTCACTCCAGTCCCAGCTCTGATAAGTGGAACCAACCTTTGGGGGTCAGGAGCAGATAAAGCAGGATCTAAAGACCATGCCAACTTTACTCTGTGGACCAGGGGAATAGAGAACTTTTGAGAAAGAGAGGAACAGATTCTGACTGGGGTTTTAGAGAGTGATTCTGGCTACTGGTCTGGTTGGAGAACTGGTGGCGGGGATAGTGACTAAGGTAGGGAGACAGTGCCGAAAGGTAGTTCAGTGAATGATGAGTCAGATAAAGAGTGGGAAAGAAGTAGGGATGCAGGGAAATAAAAGCAAGTGTAATGAACATGGACTGACTAGATTTGCATGGAAGGAACACCCTCTCCTTTACTTTTACTTCTTGACGAGTCTCCACTGTCCTCTGTCCTCTAGTCCTTCTTGTCGGAAAACGTCAGGGAGAGAAGAGCACATGGACGGGCCTGTTAGCTCGAGTCACCAAGCCTCTGACTACCAGGATGCTCCCTGATCTATCTGCAGACCTTCCCGGCATTTCCCCAGCCTTTACATAAATTGGTTCCCCCATGATCCGTACATTGTTCCCTGCATGTATGTTCCTAGAGGTAGGCCAACAAACTCACTTTCTGAAATGGTCTGGAAAGGGTCTGCGTTATTGACACTCTCTCCCATCGTATTTGTATTTCAAAAAGCAGCGTGCTCAGGAATTCATCATTTCAATTAAAACTCACCCATGCCTCCTATGAGAAAGAAATATCAATAGTTCAAGAGTCTCCAGCCCAGGAAGATTCAAACTTGGCTTTTAGCCTGAAACCATCATGGACTTGCTGCACGGCCTTGGGCAAACCCTGCATGATTTCTCTGTGCTTAAGCCTCACCTTTGGGGGGCAGCTTGCCGTAGACAAGTGGACCTGAAGTACGGGATTTAAATCCTGATGTTGCTGCTCCCCAGCTGTATGCCCTTGGTCAAGTTATTTAGCCTTTCTGAACCACACTTGCTTTCTCTTCCTGTCGCAGAGGGAGAATAATGCTCTTCCTTGCAGGTTGTTGTGAGGGTGGAAGGTGTTAATGCCTGGCATGTATTGTAAAATGTAGCAGGTATTAAATAAGTGTTAGCCATTCCCTCCCTGCAGTGTTTAATAGAGACCAATAATAGCAAAGAATGTGCCCAGAGAAGACGGGAATGCCATTTTGTTCAGCTGGCAAAAGCTAAGTGTAATTACATGCCAAGATATGCTGATGCAGTGAATAATTTTGGAGTAATTTTACAGTTGTACATATACACAATTCCAAAATTCAGTAAGAGGGTGACTTCTGGGGAGGTAGAGTCATTGGAGCTAATGGTAGTGCCATAGAGAGAAATGTGGTTTGTGTTTGTGCCATGGTATCTTTTAACTGTGTACTTAAAAATAATAATTTTCTAACAGCAATCTCTTCTGACAATTTTAGAAATAAGAAAGTGGGACACAAGTACACTAGCTCCAGACCATTGGGTATTAAAATCTTAAATTTAGATCATATGAATAGATGGATGTTTTAAGTCTTTGTTATTTCTTAGGTGTTCAACTTATTCCTTTAATATGTTTTTAAGTTGGGTCTCAAGTCAGTGTAAATGTAGTTGTATACCATAGTGCCGTGCAACTCTAAAGTTTGAGGGATTTGTTGTCCCACCTCTATGATAGAACCCATACCTGCTTCCCAGGTGTGGTGTAAAGACTAAATGAGACAGTGTATGGAAGAGTTTAGCTGAGTGTCTGATACTGAGCAAGAATTCAACGACTACTTATTGTGACTATCGTTATTATAACAGTGATGAACAGATAAAATGCCTTCTTTATTTTTTCAAATATTTTCTGATTTTATATTGAAACATTCTTTCAACAATGTGAGTGGGCTTTAGTTTTAATACTGTGACCTTGTAATGTGACTTCTACTTTATTAGTTTTTAATATGCCATAGAATAATTACTTTAATTTTTATACATAGATCAAAGAATTAAATAATATCACCTTTTATCTTAGTAGAAATGCACTTTTCCATGGCGAAATGAGGTTCATAAGACTCCCACCATCTGGATTCTTATAAAGTTTATCAATTTATCTAATCACCAAGCCAGAACTTTGATCCCTAACACTTTCCACTGTCCTCCCACTTTTTGAAATTAACATCTCTGTGAATTGTTTTCCAGAATATTTAAATTTGCCTTTGACACAAAACTATGGTACATTTACACAATGGAATTCTATGCCGCAGAAAGGAAGAAGGAACTACTACCCTTTGCAACATCATGGATGGAACTGGAAAGCATTATGCTGAGCGAAATAAGCCAGGCAGTGAAAGACAAATACCATATGATATCACCGTTAACAGGATTCTAAACAAACCAAACAAGCAAGCAAAATACGACCAATGACACTCAAATAGGGAACAGGCTGTCAGGGCCCAGAGGGGAGAGGGGACGGAATCCCAGGGGAAAAGGGAATGGACTCCCATGAACAAGTATAAAGGACACATGGACAATAACTAAGGGTGGGGGGTGGAAAGGGGAGGGAGGCGGGGAGCATGGGGCGGGGGGCGGGCAGGGTTGGGAATATAAGACAGAAAGCTGTACGTGAACAAGAATTAAATAAAAATTATATTAAAAGATAAAAAAATAATATAAATAAAAAATTTAAAAAAAATTTGCATTTGAGTTTACATCCTTTGGAAAGTGGTTGAGATACTCGCATGGTTCTCCCTCCCTTCCCCTCCCTTTCTTTCTGCCGTTAGTTGCCATGCCCTCAGAGAACGCAAACTCATTTTTATATCAGCAAAAGCAAAACTGAATAAGGAAGGCCGTCCGATATGCAGTGCATCAAACAAAACCACAGTGAATTTCAAAGCCAAGTATAAATGTAAGATGTAGCATGATGTTTTTGAAAGAGAAGTGAGCTCAAATCAGGTGATTTGGAGCCTAGCTGGGACCACCACTGACTCAGTGTATGACCTTGGGAAAGTCACTTCGCTTCTCCAGGTGCCTGGTTTTTCTCTGATAAAATTAAGTGTAGTGCTAGATAATCATGAGTTAATCACTGATATGAATTAAACACATTATAATTCCCATTGGTGGGCCTAAAAAATTAAGTCTGAACCCTATCAAGTATGAGAAAATTATTTGAATTTTACCAAGATTAAATTATATATTAAAGTAACCTCATTTTCTCTTATTATGGGTATATTAGATGGAAGAATCCCAAGTATAGCATGTCTCAATGTCAGCAAGAGACTTGGTTTCTCCTTATAGCCTTCTGGACAAATTAGAAAAATTGGACTAGATCATTGGTAAATAAGCCTGAGAGATGACTATAATCTCCAGGGGGGTTAAACCAACCTGCATATTTCGGAGTCCCATTCTCAGGTTTTGACTGAGGTGATTCTGAGTGGGATCTGGTGATCTTAGTGATCTCCAGTTGATTCTGGAGATTATCTTGGTTTGGAAACCATGGGACTAGATGATAACAAGGTAGATTAGTTAGTAGTTGAATTACTGGGATAACCTATCATGCTAAGCTACAGATTTTTTTCTTGGCCTGCTGCTTCGTAAACTCATGTATGCATGATAGAGATGAAGCTATAGAAGGAATACTGATCAGGTATATGGGTGTTGTAGACACACTGGATGATGAAATAATACTAAAAATTACCTCGATGAGTGGAATAATTAGTAGAAACAACTTAAGTAAAATGTAAGAGATGCATAAAAACTGGTCTTGGTTTACGTTTTTTAAAATTAAAGAATGTAGTGTTGGATGGGTGATCACCTCTGAACATCTCATGTGGAGTAGACATTGAGGTTTCCGGGGACTAGAAATAGAACATCTCTCTGGGAACGAAATGGTTTTCATATGAAAACACTTTGTATGTGGCAGTTATAGTTTTAATGGAGAGTGGAATAGGGTGGCTGGGGTTGGACAGAAGGAACTATGAGACAATCCCAATCAATGGGCATAACCTTTCAATTAAGCAACATAATTAAAGATTTGCTATATGCCACTATCGTTACAGTCAGTACTGTATTGTATACTTCCAAATTTGTCAAAAGTATAGATTTCATGTTAAGCGTTCTTGCCACAAAAAACCCACTTTGTATAAAGTATAGAGCAAATATTATAAATATAAAATGATGACTTATCCTAGGCAGAGGCAGAATAAAATGGTGATTAAAAGTCAGAGTTTCAGATTCAAATCTTGACTTCAACTATACACAGTCATGTTGTCTTGGGAAAATTATTTAACAATGCCGTGTCTTGGCTTCCTCATCTATAATGTGAGAAGAATACCTTCCTCACGGGGTTGTAGTAAAGATTAAAACACTTGACATATTGCATGGCACATAGCAATACTCAGTAAATTGTATCTATTATTTGAGGTATCATTACATAGTGTCTGGTATGAAGGAGGAGCTAGGCTAGCTGTTCTCTGTAACTGCCAGGTGACACTTGAAGAATCATGTGCTATTTGGGGAACCTACTTTAGGAGACTTATAGACCAAAAGGAATGTATTCAAAGGCCAGTGGTGGAGCATAAGCCCAGGAGGGTGAGTGGCTATAAAGTATAATCAAATGCATTCAGAGAGGTTCAGTGTGTTTCCTCTTGAGTAGAGAAGCCAGAAGACAACTATCTAGAAGGAAAGTACTGCATTGCTTTTTGAGTCCATGAGGCAAACTTCAGTAGGAGGTGAATATGTAGGTCTGGATATGTATGTCTCAGGAGACACTTTCTCTGATGAGAAGAGCATGGGTATTCTGGGGCAGGGGGGACCTTATGGTCAGGGTCTATGTGGTGGGGACTCCTTCCTAAGGTCAGAGTTGCTTGCTTGGGCTAAGACCTGAAAGCCCCTCTCAGGTGTTAGGATTACAGTGTGGGGAGGGATGATAGTAGTCCCACTGACTTCTGGAGACCCTCATGTGCTGGGTGAAGTGTATCTAGCAATGGGTGGTGTTACCAATGACTTGTTGCTCCAAAGATGGAAAGTAATTTGTGTTCCCATCTCGTTTAATGCAACTAACTGTCTTTTCTCCCAGGGCATCGGCAAAATGCTTACATATTGGGCCCATCCATCTTTCCTGAACTACTGAATTGGGGGATGCATTTGGCTAATGAACCTTTTCAGAAAAACGTACTTCCCCAAATTAGGTTCTAATTGCATTGGGAAGCAGCAATTGCCTGTGACCTGTTACTATTCAGGAAGTTGCATCCACCTGAGTGATTTGAGCGCCAACAGCCTTGTGGAGGGCTGAACTGATAGGCTACTGATGTGACCTTCACCCCACCAGCGTTACCCTTCATTTCATCTTCAACCTCCCCGCAAGGATCCGAGTCTGAGCCTGAAGTAGCTCTGGCTCGTCAAAACTGGAACTGATGGAATATTAATATGCTAAAATCTTACAGTTGAGATATCAAGACTGGATCTCAAGGCTTAGATTCTCAAACTGGAATAGACTCAGGAAAATCATGTAGTCCCATCCTTCACTTAATCGGGTTATCCTCTTGGCAATGCCACTGTGCAGTGGCCTTGAACTCCTCCGTAAACATCCCCCAAATCCGGCCACTCACAGTCGGAGAGGCCCTTCTATTTTTGTACAGCTCTGAAAGCTAGAAAGGTCTTACTGAGCATGAACCAGCATGAATTGCTTAGTTCTTTGGGGAATAGTACTAATGAGGCTGATCATAATAGTCTACATGTACTGAACACTTGCTACTAATTAAACACTCTAGTAAGTACATTTTCTGGTATAATCCTGATTATCATGCTTTAGGGTACATGTTAGGCATCCTATTTTATAGATTAAGAAACTGAGGCGGAGAAGATTCCTATGATTTGCTCAAGGATCAGAGGTGAATTTCAAACTTAGATTCGCATTATTAAAAAACTCATTCTCTTAACCTTTTCTCTACATGCCAGGAGCAGTGGGTTCTCACCAGGGTGGGAGAGCTGTAGAGTGCCCCGACCCCCAAAAGAGACCACATCTTTGATCTGCATTTCATCTTAAACCTGTCCCCAGGTGCGGCTCTGGTCTGTATGGCTATTGTGGCCCCAGAGCAGAGGGTTTCAAACTGTGCCCAGGGAAGCTTTGCCCTGCGGATAAAGGGCCCCCAGGGGCTGCAGTGGGGACTAAGAGGAGTTGGGCTGATATGGCCTTAAGACTCCTGTCTTCAGCCCAAGTACCTTTGCTCCCATCCTTTCGATGTGCTGGACTCCTGTGTAAGATCTTAATTGCAGCCAAGGTTCTATGGCTCATAAAAATTTAAAAATTATTGACTAGACTAGACTATAGACATAAAATCTAAATATTAATGGGCTCTCTTAAGCCAGCCTCATACAGTATAATCCCAGGCCCTCCTCAAATCCAACTGTGAAAGCATTAATGAACTAGTTTATTAAATAAAGGAAGGGTTTACATGTCCACCAGGCACCCAAACTTCCTAAGTATCATCTTTACCTATCCTGGCTGTTTCTCTGATGTCCCATTTTTTGAGCCATCTCCCTGTCTCTGTGTTTCTCTTTATCTCTCCCTTTCCTGAAACACAGACACCCATTCACACTCACAAACACAGCTACGTTCCTCAGTCTGTGCTCTCCCCCTGCCTGCATCTGCACCTTTGCTTCTCCCTCCCCGCACCCCCCCCCCCCCACCGCCTTTGTCTCTCATACTTAAGAGCTTGGCATTGGTATTGATCGTGCCTTTTTTACTTTCTCTATTTTTCATGCTTTGGCATTTGAGAGCCTTGTGGACCCGAGAGGAACCACCTTCAGTCAATTTCTAGAGACAGTAGAGAACTCACCTGCAAGGGTGTCTCTTATATGAAAACCAATGAGTTCAGTGCTCATACCTCCATCACCTCCTGTATTGGGTTCTTACACTCTGGATCACCATTTTCCTGCCCTGGTCACCTCATGACCAGGTACCAAACGGCTAGGAACAGCCCCTATGCCTTAGAGTCTACTGAAATTATTTAAACTAGCCAATATTAAACCTGCTTACTCTGCCTTGCCCATTCCTTTCCATGGAAGCTGCAGTAAAGGCGCATAGTCTATATTCCCCCTACCCCCCACCCCTTTGCTTCCTTAACTATGCTGATGCTTCTCTATGTAGCCCCTCATGGCCAGGTCCCCCTGTCCCCCTGGGATTTGTGTATGTAACAGGCTACCTTTTCAATGACAATCATTTCCTGATCTATTAGCCATGTCACACATAATCAGTGACAAAGCCTGTGTGTGACAACAACATCCCTTTCTCAGAGTTTAGCCCTCTTGTTCTCTGCTTCTCGGATCTGCGTTCTCAACATTTGTCACACTCAACACAACCAAATCTGCTTCCCAGGATTTTCCTTCTAGGAGAGCCAGAAAAGGGTATGTACCTGTGGATTCTGACTGACTGAACACTTTTTTTCCCAACTAAACACAGACATGCATACACACATACAGGGATACAGCCTATCCCAGCCTCTTATTCATTGTTCCGACCCCTAGCTCCTGCCTCGGTCCTTGACACCCCACCCACATCTCCTGGCCAGCAGGCTCTCTTGAGCTTCAGCCTCCTCTTTTCTCCTCAAACACAGCTTTACACACACCCTCTTTGGCCTGAGCTGCTTTAATTATCCTGAGAAATGACTCCAGGGCCACTGCTTCCACTGCGTGTCCTTCATTGGCACTCCTTGTATGCCCCCTAGCACAAGACTGATGTCACTCACTTATAATGTCCTGGTAGCTATCAACTTCTGTACCAGGCTGGGCACTTCATGAGGCCAGTGCCAACTCAGAAATTGGCTTGCAATGACCTTACAACAAATATTTCTTGAATGAGTGAATGAATGAATGGATAGATGAATGGATGAATTTGACTTGTGCTCTCTGACCTTTTCTTTTCCTTTCTTCCAAGGAGACACTGCATGCTTGGGCCCCTCTGTCTTAAAACAATGCCTCTGTTTACCTGTGTGCAAATATACACTGAACAGCCCAAAGGAAACTGTGCAATTTATTTTATAATACTTTGTAGGCAGTGGGTCTGAAAATGAGAGAGAGGGACCAAACTTATTTTAACACATGAAAAAGATCTGAAAAAAAATGAATTTGGGGCCCTGGCTGGTGTAGCTCAGTGGAGTGAGTGCGCGCCTGAGAAACAAAGGATCATGGTTCGATTCCCAGTCAGGGCACATGCCTGGGTTGCAGGCCAGTTCCCTGCAGGGGATGCACGAGAGGCAACCATACATTGATATTTCTCTCCCTCTTTCCTTCCCTTCCCCTCTGAAGATAAATATAATCTTTTTAAAAAATGGATTTGGACTGAGGGAAAGGCAAGGAAAAGAGGAAAAATAAAGAAGAGGAAGGAATGAGCGAGTGAAAGAAATGAAAGGAGGGAGGAGTTGAGAGAAAGGAAGAAGAGAGGAAGTGGGGAGAGAAAAGTCAGTTGACCGGCGGGTCCTGTGTGGGTACACTCTGGGACGGTCGGCTCTGGGACCCCATTCCCTCCAACTTAACCTGTTTTCCGTAAACACTAACTACTTCTGCATAATCAAGTTATTCTTGGACTCCTGTCAGCATGTAGGGATAAGGCTTGTCAAATGGTACCTCCATTTGAATTTGGAGGCAAATTACTGAAAAGATGCCAAAAGACGGAAGGTGAGAATCTGTCACCTTAGGGAAATGTCCGGATGGAAACGCTTCTCTGTCCTCTGCCCCCATCTCGAGCCTTGTTCTCCAGACTCGGGAGCAGGTGCAGGTCTGGGTGCCCCTATTACCTTCCACTTCTTTCTCTGCATAAAGAAACATGACCAGTCATTACAAGCTTTGATTTAAAATGATGTGTATGACCTGTGTCAGCTCCTTGAGGCAGATGGCCTTTGAACAATAGGTAAGCTTTGGGCACGCCCACTTGGGGGGTGGGAGAGCTGTCCCATTCAAAAGAATCACAAGACATTCCAGGCTCTTCCCTCTTCTCTGCTGCTCTTGTATCCAGAGACTTCTCTCTCCAGCAGGGCCCGCCCCTGGCTCCCTGCTGAGCCTCTGGTAATTGCTACCTCCCTAAAGAGGTCGCAGGCTCCAGTTGAGAGCGGATGAGGACATCTGGGTCTCTCAGCCTGTCTGCCTGCTTGAACAGAGGCGTCTCTCCCTTACTCCCCGTCTCTTTTTGAGCCTTGTTTATCTCTTCCTTCCCTTGGTCCCTGCTCCATTTTGTTGTAATTTCAGCCAGGGGGAGGGAAAAAAGTCAGATATGGAGATACCACTGGAGCAAATGACATTTACTGTTAATGTGGCGACAAATGGCCTCCTCCCTGACTTGGCGGGGTCTTAACTGTCTTATAAGGAAGGGAGTGACATTGCACTTCTCTGTAGGCGCAAAGGCCAGGGAAGGTTTTTCAGGAGGGTCATTAATCCTCCGGCGTGAATCTAGCCACCACTCCACTCTGCAGAGCATGAGAACTGTGGGGAAACAGCGACGGCACAGCATTTGCCAGCAGAACCCAGGGCTGTGTCAGGACCCCGGTTTCTGTCCACACACACTGCTCACAGGCTGTGTATCCTGAGTTAACGTCCCCGAGCCTCTGTTTTCTCATCTGTGAAATGAAGACAGTAGCCTGTGACTGGGTTGCCTTGAATAGTGATGGTGAGGATATTATGAGGTCATGTGAAAGCCACAGGAAGCTAAATTTATTCATGATTTTGGCTATTTTTTGTTTGCATGTCTGCATATTTCCCACTCTGCATGTATTTTTTTTCTTTCCAATACCAAGGGCACAACACTCTTCTAGCTCCCTGAATCAAACCGCACTCTTAGAAAGTTTCCAATATCAGTCGTTTCCCGGAACGTCACTCCACCTTCTTGCCCCTGGTTTCCCCAGTTCCAAATCCTTCTGCACCATGCCAGCAGAGTTGTGTTTCTGGATCACACATCTGGTCCTGCTCTAAGTGAGGGGACTACAGAGGGAAAAGAGACAAAAAAGGCCTCTGTCCTCCTGAAGTTTATATTCAAGGAGGAGAGGCAGAAAACAAACAAGAAGGTAGACAAGGAAGATCATGTTAGATAGTGGTAAGTTTCTTGAAGACAGTAAAACCAGAGAAGTGACAGGAGCGCTAGGAGCCTGGGCAACATTGGACGTTTGAACTCCCCCCAAGTAAGGGAAGGAAGCAGTTGTCGTGCCCGAACCAGAGGTTAACAGGCCAAGAAAACAGCAATCACAGAGGTCTGGTGATGGGGTGCGGAGGGGCTTGGCCTTGACAGTGGGATGGGGGTCAGGATGATGAGCAAGGGCAGAGTGGTCAGAGGTGGGATAAATGAGGAAGGCAGGACCCTGTGGACTTAATACAAGATTTTCTTTTTTAGGTTCCTGTTAACGGTGACATCACGCGGTATTTGTCTTTTACCGCCTGGCTTATTTTGCTTAGCATAATCCAACAAAACAGTCAAACAAGCGAAATATAACCAAAGACGCTGAGATAGAGAACAGGCTGACAGTGCCCAGAGAGGAGAGGGGAGGGAATTTCAGGGGAAAAGGGGAAAGGTTTACAGGAACAAGTATAAAAAACACATGGACAAAAACTAGCAGGGGTGGAAATGGGAGGCTGGGGAGAGCTGGGTGGGTGGGCTGGTATGGGAGTAAAAAACAGAAAAATGTACTTGAACAACAATGAAAAATGAATAAATAAATGAATAAATAAATAAATAAAATTTCAAAAAATACAATATTCTCAACTGTATCCCAGTGCAAAAGAAAGCCTTTGCAGGGTGTAAAGCAGGGAAGTAATATGAACAGATTTACCTTTTTAAAAAAATGCTTTTGCCCTGGCTGGTATAGCTAAGTGCATTGAGCGCGGGCCTGTGAACTAAGAAACAGTGGTTCGATTCCCAGTCAGGGCACATGCCTGGGTTGCAGGCCAGTTCCCAGCAGGGGACACACGAGAGGCAACCATACGTTAATATATCTCTCCCTCTCTCTTTCTCTTCCCCTCTAAAGATAAGTGAATAAAATCTTTAAAAAAATAAAAATAAATTTAATAAAAGCATTTAAAAAATTTTTTAAAAGATTTTATTCATTCACCTTTAGAGGGGAAGGGAAGGAGAGAGGGAGAGAAATATCAATCTATGGTTGCCCCTCATGAATCCTCTGCTGGGAACTGGCCTGCAACCCAGGCATGAGACCTGACTGGGAATCGAATCGCAATCTCTTAGTTCACAGGCCCACACTCACTCCACTGAGCTACATCAGCCAGGGCTGATTTTATTTATTTTTTTAAAGATTGCCCTGCTGCACTTTGGAGAATATAACTTTGTGAATGGAATTCCAATAATGACATGCAGAGCTCTTCACCAGTTGGGTTCAACATACACTTCCAGCCACATTTTCTATCACAGCCATGCAAGCCTTGTGCTTTCGGCATGCCGGACTATTTGTTCCTACATGCCATGTTCTTTTACAGTTTTAATTCAGTTACTGCTGTCCCGTCTTCTGGTAACACCCTCTCTGCTGTCCTAGGCATTCTCACACTCTGACCATCCATTCCGCATGCTTGGATGCAGGGTCAGAGCCCAAGGGTTCTCGAGGGATTAGAAAAGATAAGAAAGATCGTTGAGCTTTAGAGATGCAGTGCTCCTTTGCCATGTGCCTGACATTGTGCTGGGCTCCTAGGATGCTGGAGGGAGGAGACACAGCCCTGCCCTCATGGAGCTTACGATCTGCAGGGAAGGGCAAAGAGGAAATGTGAACATGTCAAGGAGCCCAGGCCTTCGAAGATAACCCAGTGTTAGAAGCGCTCATCTTTCAAGCTCAGAATCCTAGATTTGAGGTTTACGGAATCTTAAGCTTACAGAATTAAATCATAACAGAGGTGGGGGAAAATCGGGCGTTAGAAATGAATATTAATCAAGTCTCTGGAGGATGGGGTGGCCTCATAAGCTTAGAAGTGACAGAAGAAACCACAAAGGAAAAGACACAAAGCAAACTAGAAAAATTCCCACTGCAAATGTGACAAAGGATTACTATCTTTATTATGTAAAGAGAGCGTGCAAATCAATTAAATTCACTAAGACCCCAGCAGATGAGTGAGCAGAGGGCACAGAGAGACAATTCTTAAAGAGGAGATATATTCAGCTGGCTCACAAACAGAAGAAAAACATATTCATTCTCTCTAATAATCAAAGACATGTTCATTAAAACCATGAGATAACATTTTTCGTCTGCCGCACTAACAAAGTTTAAGCAGAAACCGGAAGAAGATGGCCAGTGCTTTCGAGAGCGGGTGGTGCAGACTCGTGCATTGCTGGTCCACGTGTAAACTGGGGCAACCGTTTTAGAAAACAATTTGGCAATGTGCGTGGTCTTAAAATATAATTTAATCTTAGTAATTTAATTTCTGAGACTTTTTTTCTCTAAAGAAAGATCCCAGAAGTAGAGAAAAGATCTATGCATGAATTTTTCCCTCCTGAAGTATTATTTATAGTAGGACAAAATAACGGTCTAGAGGGGCACGGCGAGCCGTATAAGGAAACATTCTGTGGCCCTTTGAAAGGATGTTTATGCCACGCTTATGCTGTGTGCTAAAGTTAAGTGGCAAAGGAAGACAGAAAAGGAAATCACATGTTCAGTATGATTGTGCTGATAGGGAGAAAATCAGACACACTGACTTAGAGATTCCCATGTTGTTAGACAGATAAGAGCCATCTGGGGACAGTGGTTTGGGGACAGGGACATGGACTGGGCCACCTAGCTCATACTTCTTCTAAGGTTGGAGACTTGGTAAAGGAAATGGGGAGCAGCCCTAAGCTTGCTTGGGGGAACTTGACCGGCTTCCCAACTTCTGAGAGAGCATCTGTATGATTGTAAGAAACCAGGCTAGAGACCACTTCACAAAGGAGGAAACTGGTGCAGAATGGTTTGGTAACTTGCTCTAGGTTGCACAGATTTGTGGCAGATCTGGTACTGGAATTCACTGTATCTGCATCTGCACCAGTGGACATTTGCATTTATTTTGTGTGTGTGTGTGTGTGTGTGTGTGTGTGTGCGCGCACGCGCGCATGGGCACATATGTGCACCTGAGCTTCATCCACATGCTTGTGGGTGTGCAAGTAACCAGGCAGCACCGTCTGCCTGAAGTGTCCAGGTTTTAACACCTGAAGTCAGGCAGCCCCTGTGGGTCACCCAAAATGTTTGTGTGTTCCACCTTGTTTTGTGAACACACACTTTGTGGGCGTCCTGTGCATCTCTTGGTATGTGTGGGTGGGTTTTTCTGCTGCAGACAGACTGCCCCTTGCTCATTGGCTCCAGTCCCTCCTTTGTCGGCTTCGCAGCATCTCTAGGCCTCGGCCAGACTCTTCCTGTTCTACTGGCCTCACCCAAGGAGGAGAGACTTGTGGGACCCTGGGTCTGGTTCCCACAGGCCAGTGTTTCGCTGCTGGCAGGCACCACGGCACCATCTAGCTGGCTTTTTGGAAGCAGATAAATGTCCCTCCTCTCAGATCCTCCTGCTTGCTCCACCCAGGAGTAGATTTGTTTGCTTTCATCACTCAGAAATGCACTTTCTTCTTGCCTGGCGCAGCTTAATTAGTTCTGATGTGGGTGGAGGTTGTCCTTGGACGGCTTCCCGCAGCTGCCCTCTGCTGGCTGGTAGCTGCATTGGCGGCTGGAACTGGGGTCCCAGAAGCTGTGGTTTTTGCTTCGGAGCCTACAGATCCAAGAGGCCTCTGTTTCCCAGAGGGACCCTGAGATAGAAAGGCAATTATGACAAAAGACCTTATTACCAGTGCTCCTGGCACAAGGAGCAGGCCAGCCTCTCCCTGCTAGAGTGAATAGGTACAAAATGCCTTCTGGCATCCACTGGGAAGGTGGGGTTATTAACATCAAACTGTTGAAAGCACGATGCCAACCTTTATGACTTTGAGCAAGCAGCTGCGCCTCTCTGAGCCTTGACTTTCTCATCTGTAAAATGGGCACCGCAGCGGCATCTCTCATGAGGTTCTTGAAAGCCTTAATTGAGAATGTCTGCAAAGCCCTGATGGTGCCTGCCACATGGGAACACTGATAAATGGTGACTATTACTAACAAGGAGACAGTTATCACTGCACTGGGAGCCAGCAGGGGGACGATGGGGCCTCCTGCGCAGTGCCAGGAAAGGCTGGGTGGATCCAGTGCCTCCTGGGTTGGCTCTTGATGCATTGCTAGGCTTTGACAAGCCTTTCTCTTTTTTTCCTTCCTCATGACAATGTGCCAAGCATTGCCCAAGAAAGTGAGAGGGGTATAGAAATGAATAATTCACTGGACCAAAGTCAGAGTGACTGCACTAAATTTGAAATAAAATAGAGAATTCTCATATTCAATTGTAGTGTCTTTTTTAAAAGAATAATGATAATAATAACACAACCTCAAGTTTGTCTAGCATTTTTCAGGTTTCAGAGTCCTTTTCCAGGTCCCTTGGGGAGATAATGGATGTGAGCACTTTAGAAAATAGACAGCTCTCTGCAAAATCCAGGTGATTTGTATTGAGGGGTAAAGTTTGTCTATATCCTTCATTGGCTAAACAGATTGTTTGCTCCCGTTAGATTGATAAAGACAATCATAGAACCAGAGGATCACGGGCCCTCAGAGCTAGGAGAGACTTTATCTGTACCTACCTCCATCCATTGCTATCTACAGAAGACCTGTCAGGCAGGAATCTATACTCTGTTTGAATGCTTCTGGGGATGGGGCACTCACTTCCACTCTCAGCAGAGGTCCATCCATCACTGGATAAGCAGATCCATTGAGTGTTCTGCCTCTTTTTCCCTTTTAGCCTAAATCGAGCCAACCAGTTGTGCTCATTTTGCCTCTAAGTATCTCTCAGCACCTTCATCGCCACTGCCCCTGCGCAAGTATCACTTTCATTGCAATCACAGTGGTTTTCTAACTGGACTGTCCACTTCAGCTTCCCCCACCCCCTTTGCCCTCAGTGCTCGCTCTTCATTGCTCTGTCATATGCGTACCTGGTACTGAATTCTCAGCCTCCTTAATAAGGCCTATGATATCCTTTCCAGCACAATCCTAACACAGTCCTACCCTTCTCCTGGAACAGGGTCTGGCAGACTACAGCTCACAGGCCAAATGCAATGGGTCAGTGGCCTGTGTGTACTGTGAACACAGAATGGTTTTACATATTTAAATGTAAAACACGCAATGGATGCGTTAGCCTTTGGGTGAGAGTGGTGTCTTGAAGAGCTGAGGACATCGTCTCTTGGCCTACAAAACCTAAACTATTTACCATCTGGTCCTTTACTAAAAACCTTTGGTGACACCTACGCTGGAGCATCAGCTCCTGACACTCCCATGCACTTGATTTTCCAGCCACCCGATTCTAAGATAAGCCACCCAACAGTAAGCATGACATGCTTTGACACACCGCTGTATCATTCCCTCTGGCTATAGCATCCTACCCTGCCTGTCTCTCTGGTTTACTCGTGTTGACCTTTTCGTTGGGGCTGCTGCTGACGCCGAGAGCTAATGAGTATTGGATACTTACTGTGTGCCGGGCCCAGTTGTAAGCACTTAATGCACTTTAACTCATTTAAGCGGTCCAGCAAGCCTGTGGGGGAGTCCCTTGTACTGCTCCCATTTTACAGAGGAAGAAACCAACATGCCAGAGATCAATTCACTTGCTCCCAGTTACAGAGCTGTGAAGTAGCTGATGAAAGACCAGCTCTGATGTCCTCTGGCAGGCCGTCTCAGAACTTTGGGGAGTCATCTGCTGTTCCCTTTCCTTGGATAAATTAGTGCTACCTGGATTATAACACATTTGCCTAAAAGGTTGCTGCTATTTATGGCAATGGCCTTCCTCCTAGCCGGATGGCGACTCACTGCAGGCGAGGGGTCATGTATTTTGCAGTTTTGATATCCGCCCCAATACATCTCCTCAGACCCAGCTGACCACTGGTGTCGGAAACTCTGCCCAAGTGATTCAAGTGGCAAGACGTCCCACAGGAAGCCCAAGGAGCTGTTTCAGGAGAACATCCACCGTGTGGGCCCAGGGGACCTGCCTCAGGAGAGGGGTTGTTGGCTCAAAAGGGGAAGAGCAGCTGGAAATTGGAAACTCTTGCTGTAAGGCGTGCTTGACCTAGGAGTGGAGATGGGACAGGCTCTTTGAGGGTTAGACACCCTGAAGAAGAGTCTCAAGGGATCAGGAGACCAGCCTCTATAAGATTAGAAAAAAGAATGACACCCACAGGCAGAGGTCTCGAAGTTTCCTGTATGATAACAGGCACTGTAAAGCTCAGTATGCTATGTAATTGTAGGGAAAAATGTATCATTTCCACTCTTAAGTTTAGGAGTGGGGACTCAATCAGAGGGAGGTGGATATGAAGGCTCTGCTAAAAAGTCTTATCGCTGGGGTCTTGAAAGTCTAAAATCACAGGGTCTTAGGATAAGAGTGCAGTAGGCGTTTCAGTCCACACTCAAGAACTGTGGTTGGTCAAGGGATAGGAAGCCTTGGGATCACCCAGTTTAACCCAGGGGAGAGAAATGCGTGGGCTAGAAGAGACTGACTCACTCGAACACTGGGGCACCTTGTGAATGTGGGTCACAAAGGGGTGTATGGGGGTCACAAGGACACCTGGAATCAGGGACTCCGCACAACCAAAATGGCAGCTCTCCCGAGTCTCTCGTTTCTGCTTGTCACTTCTATTCTCTACTTCGGGTTTTCTCCGTGAGGCACAGGACGTGGCCACCTGGGCTACTCATCACTCATGTCCTGTGGCTGACACCAGAGAGACTGAACTGCTTCCTTTCTTCTGGTGTGAAAATCCCCGGGGAACTTGCGGCCAATCTGGCTTGTTTGCAGGTCTTACCTCTGGGCCAGCTAGCTCTGGCTTGGGCCGGACACAGCCACCAGGGTGCCACCTCTGCATGCTGAGGACATCCCCAAAGTTAGGGTGGTGGTGTTGCTGGGTGGCTCTTCCGTGAGTGTCCACTGCAAATGGTGGAGAAGAGTGGCCAGGCATGGTTGCTGCATACTGTCCACACAGAAATCTCATTCTTGCATAGACTTGGGGACTAAGGAGTGCTGTGTTGAGTTTTGTGTCTTTTTTTTAAAGGAAGAATTATGGGAGACCTCCCACATGCTAGTTGTTTCATATTTAATCCTCAAGGCAATCACATGCAGAGGTCACGTGGACTTCTGTGTTAGGCACAAGGAAATAGAGGCTCTACCTGAGCATGCCAGGCTGGTGAAGACCTAGGCTGGGGAGAGATTCCGGGTCTCTCGGTGTCTGAGCCCTTGCCTCTTTCTTAACACTTTATGTTCCCACCAGCTAGGAATAGTTACTTTATCCTTTGGGGTATTGATTTCTTCTTCTAAAGAAGGGGTGATCCTCTCCAATTAAAAGAAAATCATCTTTTCTATTTACTTTTCACACTTTTTTTTTTTGCTTTTCCTGGTCTGAACAGACATGCCAGTCTGCAACTCTCTGTTAACTGACACATCCCCTGGTGTGACAAGGGAAAGACTTTCTCACCCAGTGAATTTCTAGGTGGTAAAGTAGTGCGCTAATCTCTTACTCTGGGTTCATGGGGTTGGGAAGGTGTATGGGGCCAAACCCAGAATCTAAAGTCCAGATTCGACTTTGGCTTTCTAGTGAACTTCTTGTGTGGATTCCAGTAAATGCCTCTTCGTCTGAAGCACAGTTTGGTCCTCTGTAAAAGAGATACCATCTGTACTCCATAGACCTAGGGAATATGTGGTTGGGCTGCTAATAAGAACTCTGTGCAAAATCCACTTCACTTTTAGAAGCCTACTCTCTGCCCATTTGGCCAGTGGGGAGAGGATGAAACACTGCCTTCTTCCAGCTCTCCAATTCGAAGGCTCCAGTTTCTATGCCCATGAAAATGCACGCCCAACTCTAGCTTCTCCCCTCCTCACCCCTTACCTCCCCCCCCCCGCCCCACCCCCACAGGGCTCCCTGTCCCTGCACAGCCACCTGAGCCTGTTCCCTGTTCCTCCCCTGCTTTCTCTCCCCAGCATCCCAGTGACTCACTCACCCCCTAGCACTCCCAGGGAGAACTCTCAGCAGTAGACTCTCTCTCTTCTGCCTCTTAAGGTGGCCACACACTGGGCTAAATAAGCTGCTTACCAGCATGGGAGGGATGGCATTTAGAGTATCGAATCTTTTTTTAGCTTTGCTTTAAAAAGAAGCTGATTCGAGAATGTGTTTGGAAGATGCCCCTCTAATTTGGTGCTTGGGACTCTATGTAAGTGGAGGCCCAGGGAGAGTTCTTCCATGACTAGTTTGGCGCTTTCTAATGGCTGCAAAGATCAGTGGTGTTTTCCTCCCTTCCCAAGCCCCTTGGAAATGATTGGATGGCCCCCAGAGCTGGTCATGTCCTGGGGGCAAGGCCCCCAGGGCCTTGGAATTAGGAAGTCTGATGGGTTGTTTGACCTTGGGGAAGTCATTTTACTTCTTAGAGCTTTGGTTTCCCCATTTATAAAGTAATAACATAATAACTGTATTTACTAGGACCCTCAATAATAATAGTCGCAGCTAGTACTTACTGAATGCTTACTATCTATTTCCTATGTATTCTCTAAGAAGATTTTTTCATGCATCTCACTTAATTTGCATAATAGTCTTTGGACCGAAATAGCATCATTATTTCTATTTTACAGATAAAGTAAAGCTCAAAGAAGTGCAATACCTTGCCCACTCTTGAAAATGGCATGACTTAGAATTCAAACTCAGTTCTGTGATTCCAGAGCCTGCACACTTAACCATTAACCACAGTACCAGGCTGGACTATGGAGATGGTGTTTCGGTTCCCTGTTGCTATGTAACATGCCACGCCAAAACTTGGTAACGTAAAACAATAGTCGTTATATTGTGCTTGTGGATTCTCTGAAGGAAGTGGCGCAAGGCACAGTGGGGGCAGGACACAGCACCTCGGGTCTGCTTCACAATGCCTGGAACCTCAGCTGGGAAGATTCAGAAAGTCTAGGGGCCTTTGTCTGGCCCCTGGGCTGGAATGGCTGGAAGGCTGGGCTCATTCTGAACCCATTGACCGAAATACCTGCATTTAACTCTCTGTGTAGACTGGCTTCTTTACAGAAAGGTGGCCTCCAGGTATTTGAACATTTTGCATATGGACTCAAGAGCTCCCAGAATGCATACAGTAGTCTATTTCAAAAGGCATGACTCCCCCGCCCCCCTCACCGCCCCACCCTCCCTATTCACCTGATATTGCCCTAAGCAACTCCCCCAGCAACCTGCCCAAGTTAGAAAAGCTCTCACAGGAAATTCCAGAAACCTTTACCTTTTAGGATCCAGCCTCACAAGTCTTGGGCAATACTACTCCTTTGGTCAGAGTAGTCACAAACCTACTATATTCAAGGGGTAGGAACATACGAGGTGGGGGGACCCCAAAACCCAGGAATTTATTTATTAAAAAGTTATGTTTATTCTTACATGTTTAAACTTCAGTCACCTTCAAAGTGCTCTCCATTTGATACAATATACCTACTGAGACATTTCTTCCACTGCTCAAAACAGTTTTTGAAAGCACCAATTTTGATGCCCTTTGGGGCTTCTGCCACTTTTGTTTCAACTCTTCACATCAGCAAAACCTTTCTCTTTGAGGACTTCTTTCATCCAGGGAAGCCAAAAAAGTTGCTCGGGTTGATATCAGGTGAATAGGGAGGGTGGGGCACAAAGATCGTGCCCATTTGGAGTTAAAAACTGCTGAATGCTCAGCATGGTATGGGCAGGTGCACTTGTAAATCACCCATCATGAAATGGGCAAACACACTGAAAGAGTCTTCAAAAGAAATTAATTGAAGCTGAATGCAGCCTCTCACAACAACGCCAGCAGGTACACTGGTACAGATGGGTTCCTAGAACACTCACCTAGCAGGGGAAGACTGTACTACAAGGGTCCCACCCTCCAGAAGATAATTCTGGGATTTGGGGGATTCCCCCTCATAGACTTATCTCTCAGTGGATAGAGTTTTAAAGATTTTTGCATCCATGTTATATTAAATAAAACTACTCTCAGTCATACAGCTGTGAGTTATGCTGGGGCATCAGACTGATGTGCCTGCAGAAGCTGATGGGATAAAGGGCTAACGGCGTTCATTATAGGCTCCATGGTTAGCCTAAAAATGAGTTTTCCAAGGGTCCCAAGTATAGTGGCCAAAGTGATGGAGAACGCTCAGTCTTGATCTGAGCCAGTGCTGTTATTCAAGACAGCCTAAGCTGGTGGATCCTGTAGTGAATGCTGGGGAGGTGTCCAGGCAGGGGTGGTGGGTGGGGTTCACCAGGGAGCAGATTAGGATCCTGCATCTTGCTTCCGGATGATATGGATCTGGCTGAGAACATGGGCTTTGGAATCAGACAGACACACTCCACGTGCAAGCTTGATTGTTCCCTGGCTTTGTGAACCTGAGTAAATAACTTGACCTTTCTAAGTTTCCGTTCACTGTTATGTAAAATAGGGTGATAAAAATGGTACCTCTCTCATAGGGCTCTTGTGAGAATGAAATGAACAAGTGCTTAACATGGCACCTGGACATAGTAAATGCTTACAAAATGTTAGTTACAGTGTCCCCCTTTATCCATGAGGGATATGTTCCAAGACCCCCAATGCATGCCTGAAACTCCAGATAGTACCAGACTTTCACCTTTTCACTTAAAGGAAGCACTGTACTGCTTCTCCCTGGCACGTCTGAATTGCCAGCATCATTCATATTGCATTTGGGGGCTATTATGAAGTAAAACAAGGGTGACTTGAACACAAGCCCTGTGATGCTAACATTCAGTCTGCTAACCAAGCAGGCTACTGAGTGACTGATGGGTGAGGAGCACGGGCAGCAGCGTGGAGATGCTGGACGGGATGATCCACTCCCAGGCGGGATGGAGCAGGGATTTCATCATGTTGTTCAGAATGACACACCGTTGAAAACTTGGGGCGTTTTTTTTTCTGGAATTTTTCCGTTTCATGTTTTCCAGACTGCGACTGACTGCAGGTCACTGAGACCATGGCTAAGGGAGGACTACTTGTCTAAGTATTTATCCATTCAATCCCTCATTAAACCAATATTTATTGAGTGCTGACTGCGGCAACCACTGTTCAAAGGGTGTATTGTTATTGCTATTGTTATTGTTGCTGTGGCCATTGTCATCATCTGCTCGGAGACGCTCTTTAGACAGAAGCTGAGAGCTCAGGGGGAGGGTTCAGCTAAGTGGGGAGCAGGCTGGGGTTCAGGGAACCAAGACCAGGAGCCACTTATACAGATTGGGTGGGTAGAGAAAGGCCAAAACTTCACTCGGGCACACAGATACCCAGCGGTCCTCCAGTATGTCAGCAGGGCCAGCTCCCCTTTCTGGGACAGATGTACCTACTCTGGACAGACTTGGTTTGCAGGCATATGCACTGGTAGTCGTCAGAGACTGGGAGGAGGGGAGAAGCAGGGTTCACACCCCCTTCCTCAGCGTTGTGAACCTGAAAGGAGACAAAGGGTGAGGATATGCTTTGCAAACAGGAAGGATTTGACGACATTGGGGATAATGGGGATGATGCGTTTCTGAAGCAGCCATGCTCTGTGTGTTCAACATCACTTAACCTATTGCATCAGGAAAAGAGCAGGCTCTGAAGTCCGCCTCTGCTTCTTAGTAGCTGTGAGAACTTCAGCAAATTCTTTTCTTTGAGCCTCAGTTTTCACATCTGTTAAATGTGTAGCAGTAACAACAGCTGATCAACTTTCTTTGTGTGACTATTAAATGAAATCTGCACATACAGATTTTGACATAGAGTAAGCCAGTGTTTTCCAGTGTGGGGGACTGGTGCATCAGAATGCCCTGGTGCACCTGTTTAAAATGCAGACGCTTGACCTACTCCTCATTAGGTCCCTTCACGCATTATTAGGCTCCATATTTCCCCTTAGCATTGGCCATCTGATATACTGTATGCTTATTCATTTCTTCATTGCCTGTTTTCTCAAAGTGTTCCTTTTAAACTCCATAAGGGTAGTAACTTTTTGCTACTGTGCCTGCAGCCTCTGGAATAGTTCTTGATGAGTAGGAATGAGCAAACGAATGAATGAGAATTTCTGGAGGAGAGTGCTCAAATTAGCCTCTGCTGAAGTCACCACACAAACACGTATGAGAACCACCACAGAAGCTGCCTAATCAACATTGATTGTGTTTCCCCTTCCTTCCTTTTAAGTGTCTTAGAATTAAATGCTTGAAGAACCAAATTACTACGGAGAGATAATAGGGCAACAAGTTCTAGGATGGGTAGCGATGTCTGGTTAACCCATTTGCCCATCCTGCGTTGCAGAGATATCACGGTCCTGAGGTGAGAAGCTCGGAGAAGGGGTATTTTGATGGGAGAAGGGGTAGGAGTCCCTTAGGCATTGACCTCTCACAAGTTGGTGCCTGGGTTTTGTAAGGATCCTGGGAATACTGGACAAAGCAGCTTGCCTACTAACACCACCTTCTGCTCAATTTGACCTTGGCCCTTGCTTGCTTGACTCCCATCTCATTAGACATGGGAGACGGCCTGACTCTTGCCCAGATGGGACATTTGGACTGCAGCAGATGGATCAGTGTTTCTGAGGTGATCTGGCTCTGGTCTGGGAGGGAACACAGGACGGCAGGCTGAGCATTGCCAAGGCCATGGAAGTAGATGGAGGGTTGCGGTTTCACAGGCTGCACCAGAGACGAGGGAAACCAGGAAGGGCACCAGCATGCGTGGCACACCTGTTACCCTTTTATTGATATAAAATCTCTTCTAGATTCGGAGGTTCCCACAGTTACTGGCTGTGTGACTGGGTCGATGACTTCTCTCTCTGAGCCTTGGTCATATCACCCATAACCTGGGGTTGCTAATAATACATCATTAGAATATAATGAAGATCAGAGAAGTCCACTGGTCATAAAGTAAGCACTAGATATTTTTTTTCTTTCTTTTTTAACTTCTTAAATTCCGAGTAGTGTAAGGGAAAATAGAGAACATCAGATGGAGGAGGGAGGCTGTGGTTGGAAGCTGAACTTGCAGCTTCGGGGACAAGAGCCAAAGGGAGGGACGTGCACACGAGGGAAATTCTGGAACCACTCAACTTAAGAAGCTCGAGCTAATCAATCCCACTCAGCTCATCACAGCTTCGCAATCACGGCTCCCCCTGCTCACCTGCTGTGCTGCCCTTCGGGAAGCTGTGAGAGCCAATCACGGGACATTGTTCTTCCAGCTCTATTCCTTGGAGGAGCCCTCTGGTCTAGACAAGGAGAGAGTGGGACTCACAGGATCCCAGACATGGAGTTTAGATCTGGACTGCCTAGGGCAGCACCTGCAGTTCTCTCATGAGGACAGAAAGGAGGTGATGCGATCTGGCCAAGGTTGCAGAGAAAGCCAGATTTGGAGAAAGGGTGGGAGGGTTTTGTGTATTTACACCACGTACATTCATTCACTCAGAAAGGTATTTATTCATTGCCTACTATGGGTAGGCCACAGAGGCCACAGTGCACTCCTAATCCTACTTTCTTCCCAATGCTTCATGCTCTCCTCTGTAAAGACCCAAGGCATTCCAGGGGTAACTTCATTCAGACCAGGAGGAGGGCCATACAGGAGTGCCTGTCTGCCCTTCATTCACCCCAGCTTAGTCCTAGATTCTCCAGCCCTTGAAATTAGTTGGGACGCCAGGAAATTCTGGATCCAATTGGAGTCAGTGGAATTTGGTTTATTTGAATTGACTTGCACAGAATGAAATAGAATTACTAAACTAAATGGAAATAATTGAATTGAAATATAGCAAATTGGATTGAATCAAGATTAACTGAAACGAAATCAGTCGAGAATGTATTGAATCATGGTGCTGGAAGAGATCTGGGCATCCCCTCCCTGACCCTGCTCACTGTCGTGGTGAGAGGACTCAAGCTCCACGGGAGGGGCAGGTTTAGTGGGGGACCAGAAACCTTGACAAGGTCAAGAAAGTATTCAAAGCCAGGTCACCTAACTCCCAGACTCTTACCCATCCCACTATGCTGTATTTCTAGACTTGGTGGGGTCCAAGGTTGAGTTCCTGAAAAACAGGCTGTGAGTCAAGAGAAATGAGCAAGTAAAGAAGATTTGGGGAAAGAAATAATCAGGTACCCAATTTTATGACCCCTATTCTTTTTAATAGATAACTGAGTTTGTCCTTGTTCCTCCGAGGTTGGCTTTCCACGAGCCGTGGTGGGTATGTGAAGAAAGAGAAGCCTGAAGATTCTGAGCCTAGTGGCGGGAAGAATGACAGGACAGTTCTTTGGCTGTGATTCTCTATGAAATCGCATTCACTTTGAGGAATAAAGATAAGATACTTGCAGCTGACCATCCTCCCTGAATTCCCAATCATAAGATCATTGTTTCTGAAACTCTACCATTAAGAGCATTATTCCTTGTGAAGTGTTTAAAAATCTTGTAGCATACGTATGTGGTGAGAGAGATAGTGCATTTAATATCCACATATTGGGATGACAATCCTATCCTATCAACCCTAACACCAGCATGAAGGCCTGTGTGGAGGGTGGAGAGAAATGTGGTTTAAAGGTGGGAAGTTGGATAAATAGCCGATGTTATTTTTAAAAAATTGGTCTAAGTTACTGTACCCAGGAATTGAAATCTGAGTTTTTATAGTGAGGAGGCATTATTCTTACAAGAAAGTGTTGCATAATATTAGTCTAAATTCCTAAGGAAAAGGCAAAGTGGTAGCCCACTGACCTCTCATATCCTTCTCTCCCCACAGACAGGCACAAATGATAATCAGTGTTCTGCAGAATATGCAACATTTCACAAGGAACCTCCACAACAACTCGGGGAGGGAAGGCAGGCACTCTCGTCCTCATAATACAGAGGAGAAACTGAGCCCAGAGGTGTTTGGTAATGATCTTAGGTCATGCAGTAAGTCAAAGGCAGAGAAGCACTAGATCCTCTAAACCTCCCCTAAGCCAGAGCTCTTTCAAACATAATAGGCTGGTGACTTTACCACTAAAGTCGATGTTAACATTGTCATTCCTTGCTTGTGTGGGGTGGGGTAGCCCATGTCATGGGGTGGGGGCCTCAGAAAGTTGTGCGTGGCTCCAGTCCATGTCATAGATATGGAGACGCCAATGGGGCAGCCTCTGGAGAGTGTAATCTTCCTAATAAGCCATGGCTCTTGTCAAGGTATGTGGTCTGGATGCTTGTTGCCGTGATAGGAAGATAATTGGCCCTGCCACAGGAACACAAGCCGGCCCACAGGCTCTCAGCAGACCGCAGGCAGGACAAAATGACACACTGCAGGACGCTGCCAGCTGTGCTGGCTCTGGGTTTCTCTGCTGTTTACAATCACAGTCATCTCCTACCACGAGGCTCTAAAACCAGAAGCAGAAATAAGGGGTGTTTAGGAGTAGATGGATGGGGCATTGGAGATAGATTTTGGAACCAGGGTGGGTCCTCACTCAAATTCTCAAAGATTTTGCATGAAAGAGAGTTGGACTCAAGAAGATCCACCAAAGAGGATCATAGTCATGTACCTTAGACACGCACATCTCCAATCTGGGGGACAGCGTGGCCCACCTGAGGCCTTGGCCCTACCTTGAACTTTGCATAAAATCTATGGAAGTAGCCTCAAGCCAGCCACTAAGTGGCATTCCTTTACTTTGGCTTAATTCCAGTTTTCATTTTCACCCCAGTTCCAGTAACTGGGTAGTTTTTATGTTCCCTTGTGATCAAGCCCCTGCTTTGTAAATGTTTCTGCCACTTGACTCTAATCATCATTCATTCCATGAATATTTAATGAGCACTGTTTGTGTGATACTGTTCTAAATTCTGGGGATATAGAGGTGAAAAAGGTAGACAGCATCTTTATGGAGATTATACTCTATGGGGAGACAAGTAAGCAAAAACAAGTGAAAGCATGCTGTAATATCAGGCCGTGGTGGCTATGATGAAGGCAAACCAAGCAAAAGCAGCAACGGTGGTAATCCACATAGGGGTGCCTTCAGTGGGGTTGGGGGGTGCTCTCTGAGGGTGTGGCTTTGGAGCAGAGTCCTGTATGTGGAAGGGTGAGTATTGCGGCTGTGTAGGAGAGTGTTCCAGGGAGTCAAGAGCAAAGGTAATCGAGATGGGGACATGTGGGGAATAGCTGGGAGTCATTAGAAGGCCAGCAAGTCTGCAGTGCAAGGTGGGCAGAGGAGAATGGTGGGAAGTGAAGTCAGATAGGGGGCTGGACCCAATCTCCTTTAGAACCTTGAAGGCCAAGGTAAGTTTGTTGGAGTTCTCAGTCCTGCCTGTGTTCCGCCAAATTCCTCTGTTGCGGGTGGCATCTGCCTGAAGTCAAAGATGCTCCCCCCTATGCTCTTGCTCACTGATCCGAGAGTAGGCTGATTCCAACCGTGAACTTTCTCCACTCCCCAATGCCCCTGTCCCCCCCACGCACACCCACACAGGCAAGCCAGGAACAGCAGTTAGTGCTGAGGGACTCTGTTCTGTGCAGGTCTCAGCCTATCAATTACCATTCTTGTGGTTGGACGAGCCCTTGTGGTTCTTGTGATTGCAAGATGCTCTCAGCAGCAGCCATCAGAAAACTGAAAAACAAACACCAAAGAAGGTTTGTATTTGAAAAACAAATACCAAAGAAAGTGGTGGCACACCTGGTGCAACACCACGAGATCACAGGGAGAGTCAGAAAGAGACAGAGATATATGTGTGTGGGTCTGGGCTTCTGCTGTTATTGGGGTCGAGGGTGATGGACCAGGGTTTTGTGGACTTGCTCTTTATTAGTGAATTTAAAGCATAAGATTGGGAATTTAAAGTGCATGAAGAGAAAAAAACTAGCGGCCCTAATTGTCAGTTACTGAATGCAAAGAAAATCTGTAAAACAAAGGAGGGGGCTTTGGGGAGGCAAGGCTGGCCTGCCTCGTTATCTAGTCCTGTGGTTGGCTGCGAGCTCACCGAGATCTCCATCTTGAAGTGGCTGTCTAGGCAATCAAAGCTTAAGTCGGACATTTGCTCTCCAAACAGAATAGCCAGCTGTCAGGGTTTACACTGTGAGGAGGGATGGGGAGCTGACAAGCCCCGTGTTTCATTCCTGGATTTCTCCCCACACTGTCATGACTAGGCTGAATTCCACTTCAGCTGAAGGCTGTTACCCCTGCTGGCTTCTCTTAGTCCCAAGTGGGTCTGTGTTACTGGTACTGTTCCCTCTGATAATCTCCAGAAGTACTTGGGAAGCTGGCTGTGCTCTAGTAAAATGAGAGTACTTTGTAATGGAGACTGTAATCAGAAAGAAGTTTGAATAATTGATGAGTTTTCTTCATTATTGTTGGTGGGCAAAACTGGCCCCAACCAGCCGTACAGGCTCTTCCCCTGCCACTGCCTCTCTCCAACCGCATTTCAAGCCCATGGGTTTGCACAAGCCAGGAATGTGCACGCCCCGCTCTCTCTCCACTTAATAAACAGCGACTCGCAAGAGAGGCTTTTGGGGGGAGACGTCTCGTGACAATGACAGAGAGTTATATAGTCTTCTCCTGGTGGGCTCTTTGACACCTTGTATTTACATGCTCCCCCCCTACCCCATTTATGTGACACTCCAATCACAATCTCAAACCTGTTGTCCTCTAGGAGAGAGGGTCTACCTCAAGGGCTGGGATGGGCAGTATAATATAAGTCAGAGGTTCAAAGCTTCACTGCACAGTAACCCTGCCTGGGTTCAGATTCTGGTCCTGCCAGCCTACTTACTAGCTGTGTGATTTGGGGTAACTTATTGAACTCTCTGCCTCCGTCCATCTCTAGAACTGGGAAGGCAATAATGCTTACCTATTAGGTTGCTTTAAGGTGGTAATCACTGTCAATTGGTCCCCTTGCTTCTCCTTTTGTCCTCTTTACATAGCAACCAGAGTGAGAAAAAAATTTAAAAAGGTGTACTCTTCTCACACTTTCACATGCTTTCAACCTATTTCTCATTATGCAAGTCTCAGCTCCAATGACTGCTCAGAAGGGTTCTCCATGGCCTTGACATTTAAAGTAAACCCTCCTCCTGTCTAAGCCACTCTGTTCCATTACCCTTCAGAGTAGCGAGCAGTGCTATTTACCAAATGTTTTCAATTCTGCTTCCTCCTATGGTCTGGACAGGATGACATTGGTTCCCTCTTGTTAGATGGGACCAAGTGCCTACTTCTGGCCAATGAGTTGTGAGCAAAGATCATTAGTTATTGTGAACATTTGATTGCTAATTCAAGACCTTCTTAGAGGTCTTTCTTCCCTCTGGCATGGTAACTGACTGTATTCAAGAAGAGTCCCTACCTGATGGTGGGAGGAGAATCCCTTATCCTCCAGACTCATGGTGCAGCATAAGCAACAATAAATCTTAAGACACTAAATTTGATTGGGAAGAGTGGTGTTTGTTACTGCCGCATAACCTAGCCTAATCTAGCTGATACACCTTTTGTATTATTTATCATTATATATGAAAATGATTGTTAGTTATTCCTTGATGTCTACTCTCCCTTTATTCTATAGGAGTAAAACTCTTCATTTTTAATGAAAGAATAGTCACAGATAATAAAGACCACATTTTCCAAGCTTTCTGACAGGTGGGATCATAATGTGATAGCTCTGGCCAATGAGATATGAGCAGAAGTGAGATTTGCCACTTCTGAGCCTTAGTCTTAAAGAGAAAGCTGTACCCTTTCCTTCCTACTGACTAGAAGGTGAGAATGATAATTCCTTCTTTAACTAAGTAGCAGAGGAAATGCCGTAGAGATGACAGAGCCACAAGAAGGAAGGAACCAGTTCTTCTGATGCTGTGGAATCATCNCTACTTCTGGCCAATGAGTTGTGAGCAAAGATCATTAGTTATTGTGAACATTTGATCGCTAATTCAAGACCTTCTTAGAGGTCTTTCTTCCCTCTGGCATGGTAACTGACTGTATTCAAGAAGAGTCCCTACCTGATGGTGGGAGGAGAATCCCTTATCATCCAGACTCATGGTGCAGCATAAGCAACAATAAATCTTAAGACACTAAATTTGATTGGGAAGAGTGGTGTTTGTTACTGCCGCATAACCTAGCCTAATCTAGCTGATACACCTTTTGTATTATTTATCATTATATATGAAAATGATTGTTAGTTATTCCTTGATGTCTACTCTCCCTTTATTCTATAGGAGGAAAACTCTTCATTTTTAATGAAAGAATAGTCACAGATAATAAAGACCACATTTTCCAAGCTTTCTGACAGGTGGGATCATAATGTGATAGCTCTGGCCAATGAGATATGAGCAGAAGTGAGATTTGCCACTTCTGAGCCTTAGTCTTAAAGAGAAAGCTGTACCCTTTCCTTCCTACTGACTAGAAGGTGAGAATGATAATTCCTTCTTTAACTAAGTAGCAGAGGAAATGCCGTAGAGATGACAGAGCCACAAGAAGGAAGGAACCAGTTCTTCTGATGCTGTGGAATCATCATACTATCTCTGTATTCCTTATGTCTGGGTTGTTGTGAGATTAAAAATAAACTTTGTATCTTATATAACCCAATGTTATTTGGGTCTGCTATTATAGCCATCAAGTCTATTTGCTCACCAATGTCATACTTCAAGTTATCTTGCTTATTTACTCAATGGATTAGTGTCAGTTCCTTAAAACACACAGCATGCACACACACACAGGTTCTGTGGGAAGAGCAGCTGTGTCTGTCTTACCCATTGCTATATCCACAGAACTTAGCAGTGACTGTCACACAGTAAGTGCTTAAAATGTTTGTTGAATAATAGAGTATAAATGATTCATGGTAATCACCAAATAAATCATTATTAGCTGTCGTTAGATATCGCTCTCCATTATATTTCCGAACAAGCTTTTCTACTGTCCATCGGAAAGACTGGATGATGTGACAGTTTCCAAAGCTTCTGGTATTTCTTCTGCTGGTCAAAGTATTTCTCTTCTTTCTTATTTACCAAACTTCTTCAAGAATGACTTATGGATATCTGTCAGAGGCATATAGAATATTACAGCTAGAGGTCACACGGCAGGACTCTCACTTTACAAGTGTGAAAACAAGCTCAGAGGGGGCGTTAACTTGTATCTTTGGTCAGTTTGGGCTGTTGTAATAGGATATCATCAATTGGGTGGCTTACCAACCATAGAAATTCCATTCTCACAGTTCTGGAGGCTGGCAGTCCGAGATCCAGTGTCTGGTGAAGATCAGCTCCTGGTTGTAGACTTCTCACTTCTCCTTGTGCCCTCACATGATGGAAAGAGGGCAGGCGACTTCCCTGCAGTCTCTTTTTTAAAGGACACTACTCTCATTCCTCAGGGTTCTACTCTCATTATCAATTATTTCTCAAAGCCTTAGCTTTTAATATCTTCACACTGGGGGTTAGGATTCCAACATTGATTTTTGGGAGGACAGAGGCATCCAGTCCGTAACAATCTTCTACTTGTCACAGTTAATTGGTGAGAGAAGGGCCCATAATACAGGATTCTTGCCCTTTCAGTGTGCTTATTGTCACAAGACATTACAACTTGTCTTGGGTGAGTTAGTCTTTGATCAGGCTTAAAGGATATAGGTAGACTGCCTTAGTATTTCCTGTGTTTGGGACTTTATATAGGACTGGCCCCCATTTGGAAACCAAGAAGGATAAGGCCAGAGGGGCACTTAGAGGCAAGTTGGGTAATTGCTTAGTTTTCCACATGAGGACACTGAGGCCCAGAAAGATGAATAAACTTCCCTGATCCAATTTAGTCCATTTAGGAAAAAATGGGAGGAACTTTGAGTATTTTCTAAGGAAATGCTGCCCGAAGTGGGAGTGGGTAGTTTTGGAAGATAAAAGAGTTCCATGCTCCTGGAAGCAGTTCAACAGAGACTGGAAGCCAGATAAATGGGGATTGTGGGTAGGAGGCTCATGGTTCATGTGAGTTTCAATAAGATCTGCTGCCAACACTGAGAACAGATATAATGCAGCGCAATAAATGCAACATACAAAAAAATCTAATACAATAAAATCAATTAGGTGGTTTTAATCTCCTTTCTTTCTCCATTTTTTTTCTTCAAGTTCAGGAGAAGTGAAGGAGAAACAAGAAAAATAATACCTGGCACAGAACAGGTGCCCAATACACGTCCTTGATTTCAGTGATCTGATCCCATTCAAGTTTTCCTCTTCTTCTAAATCCCATTGATTCCTTACAGTTACAGGCAGTTAAGGGTTTGGCGTGATCTCCAGCATCGTCTGGCCTGGCAGTTCCCAGAAGATTTGATACACAAAATCCTTTGTTTTGAAAAAAGCTTGTTTGATCAAATGCAGTGCAAATAACATGCTAATGATTCTGAGCTGCCCCACGGTAAACAAACAAACAAACCTTGCCGAACTTCTCAACCCCATATTTCTCTAATACTTCGGCAGTAATTCTCATTCTCAGATATACAATTTTTATCATGGAACCCTTTAAAAATGTGTTTTGCCAACCATGAATATGTTAGCAAACACTTTGGAAATGGCAGTCCAGCCCACACCCCTCATTTTATGAATGGAAATATACAAACTCAGAGAAGGGAAACTTGTCAGAGTTAGGGCATGAACCCAGGTAGTCTAATCCTCAATCCTCTGCACGCACAGTGCCTCTCTGTGAGTGAGACATCACATTCCTAAAACAGTTCTGAATGGTCAATGTTTCATTTTAACAGCTCATCTGCCAATGGATTGTGTCACAGAAATATGTGACCAAGACAATGTGTTGTGAAATGAATGGATTTACAAACCAGGGGACCAGCCCTCTGCCCTGCTCATTAGGAACAATTTGCATGCGGAACATCAGTGTGACAGGCCCAGTGAGAGATTTGTTCAGCTCATTTAGAGTAATGGAGACAAGGAATTAATCACTTGAACACCGACGTGTCTTGTTTTGGAGGCCCCAGTGTGCATGCCTACCTAGCTGAACGGGTCTGGTGTTATCTTGTCTCTGGTCTTGAGGCCCCGTCCCTGCTCTCACCGAATGGCTCTGGGACCTGGCCTGAGGCTTCCATCCACAGAGGATGGGCCAACCACACGGACTACAGGAGTAACTCCCAAGTCCATTACATTTGCTTTCAGTTCTGTCACTGTCCCCTTCCTGATTTTTTGTACACACTGGGTTTAGAGTCAGAGTTGGCCTCCAGGCCAGGTTCCCACCAAGTCACATGGGAACCCTACCTGTGTCCTCTCCCATTCTTACCTTCCCTCCACTGCAGTAGCAACTGTCCTGTCTCTGCCAATAGCTACCCGCCCGCCTCTGCTCCGCACTCCCATGTCTGCCCTGTGCCCCACCAACCATGACTTTTTGCAGCAGACTGGCTTTGTCGAGAAGATAGTAGGCTGCTCCTGTGATATGAAAACACAAGTTTGGGTCTCTAGTACTGACTTACCCACATGGCCTAGGGACCTGAGCACTTCCAGCTATTGAATGAAGCACTTGGGCCAGACCCGCCAGTAAGGTCCATTCCTTCTAACTTATGCTATGATCCACTCCTGTAGACTAAGTTACAGAGGTGGCTTAATCAAATGCTTTCACAAACAATTTGCATTTTTATGGAGGAAAGGGCAAAGCTTTTACTCCATAAGGATGGCCACAACTCAATGCAAGTCAGGCACTGTGGTGCCCTGTGGCTAGTCCTCACGAACAAGTCCCTGACTTGGTTTCAGGAGCCAAGATTTCAAATCCGGGTCTGCCAGTTGTCAGTTGTAGAACCTGGAGCCACTCTCTTGTGCTCTAGAACCTCATGTTCCTCCTGGGAAGCACAGGGGTAATTAAACTGAGATCACTGAGCTGAAGGTAGGAGAAAACGAGACCCTGGTTTGGAAGAGCCAGCCATGAATTTCCTACTGCTCTGCAGGCAGGCGGGGCTTCTTCCTAATCTCTGTAAACCAGCAGGCAAAGGGGCAGCTCCTGAAAAGTGGGTGTGGGTCCTATCTTTCCAGGCAGAAGCCCCCTATAGGGGCTTTGGGAACAAAGGGTGACACAAGAAGCCTGGGCACTTTGAAGCAAGAAATTGTTCAGCCTGCAGTGCAGAGCACAATTTTTTATCCAGAGATGGCAAAACTGGTCCTGGAGTAATTTCATACTTCTGGCTGTTGTCTCGCAAATGATTTATTAGCTGAGGCTGCTCTGAGCTCAGAAGTTTGCATACTGCCCAGGGCCCCTCTCTCCAGAAGAGTCTCCGCCTCCACAGGGAATGACTGTCTGGAGATGGATATGAGATCTCTCCTTGTCCCATGATACTTTCCTGCAGCTCCTTGTTTGTCTGTGTCCCAAGACACAGACAAAAAAGTCCACCCAGGGATTGGTGAGAGACAGGCCTTCTTGGTAAGGGGTAGGTATTAGACTGTGTCTGCTCAAGAAATAGTTTTGTGTGTGTGTGTGTGTGTGTAAGGAAGAAGGACATCAAATATAAGAAGTTTAAAATCCAAACTCTGCTACTCACCATTTATATAAACTTGGGAAGATTGTTTACTTGTTTGAGCCTCTATTTCCTCTCTTGTAAAAGGGATGTATTAATGTTTCTGTGATAGTATCGAAAGATGAAATGCAGGTCAAGCCTTTAGCTCCATGTTATAGCAGTTTACCGGGTGTCAGTGATTTTTCATCCTTTAAGAGAGGGCAAAAGGTCACCCAGGCTGTGCAATTTCAAAAATAGTGACTGCATCAGATATTACTCATTTTTGTTGCTTTATCGGTCACCTATTGCGGCATAACGAGCAACCACAAATCTCAGAGGCCATGCGGTGAACCCAGGGAGCTCTGCTGGTCTTAGCCAGGCCCTCCGAGGTGATTCCACGTGCTTCTCCTTCTCCGGGGACCAACAGGTGAGCCCGACATGTTCTATGGAGATGGTGGAGATGCAAGAGAGCGAACAGGAACATGAGATGACTTTGAAGCCTGGGTTCAGAACTGATGCTCTGTCATTCCCACCCATTCCATGCATGGTCTAAGGCAATTCAAGTGGTTCAGCCCAAATTCAAGGGGTGGTAAAATGGACTCTGCCTTCCGTGGAAGGAAGTGAAGATCACTTCAAAGGGTGATGAAGACAGCAAGGGGTAAACACCTGGGGCCTTTAGGAAGACGACCACAGGTGCTACGCGGCTGGATGCTCTGCCTGTATGTGGAAGGGAACATACCATAAAAGATGAAAAAGGAGAGTCCCCCACTTGCTAAGCAGCAGGAAGAAAAATATTTCCTCCCCCTGCTTCCAGCAGCTGGAGCATGAATAATAAAGTAAGTAAACCAATCACATATTCCAGCCCAGAATATTGAAATTTTTATTTTAAAAAATTACCTGATTTGAGATGGTTTCTCCACAGTGTAGTTGTAATTCCAGTTTGGTCCTGGGCAGAGGTTTGTGCAGCTTCTGCTTACTCTTCCGCCATCTTGCATCTCTCTAAAAATTACTTTAAATTCATCTTTTCATTAGGTCATGTATATACATGGCACAAAATTCAAAAGACCTAAACAGCCATATACAGAAAAAGGAGTGTCCCCTTTCCCCATCTCCTAGTCACAGTTCTCTTACCTGCTGGGAACTCTACTATCACTGTGACTGTTTGTAGCCTTCCAGGGCAAAGCATGTAGATATGCACATCATTATACACATACCTTTTTGCTCTACTTAAAGGATACACACACCATTCTGGACCTCCAGTTTTCACTTAGCAATATGGCTTGTGGATCTTGCCCAGGTATGAGCTACCACTTTTTTTTTTAACTGCTGCTGATTCCCTTAACAGGGAGGACTTTGAACCTCAGAGGGTGACCCAAAGGTTCAGGGTTGGTTAGAAATCATTTGTGAGGCTTCGATGTGGGTGGGAGTTCAGTGCCTAGACACGAGTCGAAGGGAATGGGGTGAGGGGGGGCAGGACGTTTGAAGCAGGTCATTCCAATGCCGAGAGCTGAACTGTGTTCTCTCAGGTCCCACCTGAGCATGGCTCTGCAGCATTCACATCAGGGCTGTAAGCTACCCATGTCCTTCCTGTACACCTCTTCCCTGCTGAAATTTAAACTGTTTTTCTAATCTATAATCAAGAACTCTAATGAATACAAAAGACTACTGGGAGTAAGAGCAGGCAACTGTCACCGGGAGATCTCGGATTGGTAGGACCAATGTAAGGCTGCAAAATCTGCTGGTGTTGAGTGATGGGGATCTTGGAAGTGTGAGGATTAGAAGAGCCAATGAATGGACAGGCACTAGCATAGTGTCCATGCAGCTGTGCACCACACATTCCCTGAGTTCTTACATGTGTCTATCATTATTCTAAATGCTGAAGATCTCGTGCAAGGAAAACGGGCAAGGTGCCTGGCCTCCTAGAACTCCTATTCCAGTGAGGCCAAGAAACCATAAAGCAAACCAATTTATGGCATAATGTCAGAACATGGTAAATCCTATGAAAAGGTGATAGAGGATGGAAGTGGGCTGATTTAGTGACAGAGGAGAAAAGATCTTTGGAAGAGAGGCCGTCAGGCTTGGCAAGGACAAGATTCTGCTCTATTCGTTCTTTTTCTACCTCCAGGCCAACTGCACAGACCAGAGAGAGCCAGTATTCATCTGGCCCTTGGAATTCAAGAGGTATCTCATGTATTCCCTAAAAGATTGTTAAGTGCTCAACTCCCCACTATTGTTGAATATTTCCAGTGAAGACACTGCAGGTTGCAGTACTGTCTACCCCAGGTGGGAGCATTAGTTAACAGTGACCACTTACTAGCACTGTATCGTGAACTGGTAAACAAAGGAGCTCGAAGGAGATGGGAGAAAATGGGGGAGAGGCAGGCTTCGCATGAAGCCCTCAGTGACTCCACGTAGCTTACAGAATCACATTCACACAGTGTAGTACTGGGGGTGCTCCACAGTCAGACTCTGATTGGGCCTCCCAGGGCTCATTCTCCTTACTTCCCTTGGTAGATTCCACCCCATAATGGTGATAGGTTAGAATATTTTCCAGCAAACAACGATTCCTCTCCCTTTACTCCCGGGGAACTAATTTCCTGCTCTGCTTCAGGATTGGCTGTGTGCTTTACTGTGGATGTAGAAGGTGAGGAGGGATGGATGTGACACAGTCAGAGGTTTTAGGAATGCACATGCCATTTGGTTTCCTCTCTTGAGCTTCTGTGAACCACCATAAGAATAATCCCAAGCAGCTGCTAATTTAGGGAGATTGTAGGCACCTGCAGATGAGACAATCACCAGATAGCATGTGAAATATAAGTACAAAAAATATAAAAGGTTGTTGTTACATGTTTCCAGTTTTGGGTGGTTTGTTATGCAGCTGGTTTGTAGCAGTAGCTAGCTAATACAATAATAGCCAACTGAAAAATTCACTGCTACCACTATAGGTTTTGTATATGGTATATAGGTCTTATATGTGGAATTCTTGCTCATAGTGTCCCATCCACCTGAGATAGCCTTTCTCCCTTTAACTATAATATCTGCATGTGTAAAGCATATTGCTAAGAAGATGTAAACTGAAGACAACAAAACTTGGGCTTTAAATTTTTGTCTACCACTCAGTAGCTTTGGGGAATCATTAGCTTCCCTATACTTAAGCTTTCTCAAGTGTAAAGTGAGATTAAGAATACTTATTTTTGTAGACTGTTGCAAGGATTCAGAATATTACATACATAAAACTTGTCACTTACTATGTGCTCAGTAAATGTTTTTGATTTTTATTACATATATTTTTAGATAACTTCACAACAATCTTTCGAGACAAGTTCTGTCATTATCACCATGTCACAGATAAGGAAAGTAAGTTTTGGAGCAGTTACTTTTCTTTTCTTACAGTTATTAAGTGGCAAGAGGAGGATGCTCGCCGGGTGGCTGGATCTGGAATCTGTACCTTGGCCGTTGTGTTATGTTGCTTGGTGCTCGCTGAGATTTCCTTCAGTTCCCGTGCTATGTTTTCTTGATCAGACGTGTAAGTGTCTGAGATCTAAATAGCAGATATTTCATTCTAGTCCAGCATCTTCCAAAGTGTGAAACATGCACTGTTGCTGGTCCAAGAGGTGATTTAGATGAAGCAGGACACAGGAAACACTGAATCATGTTGTGAAGAAGTTATTTCCTGTTCAATTATCTTTAAATGTCAAGGAAAAAAATCTGAGTTGGGTGCTAACATGTTTAACACCTCTAACACTTGCTAATCTCCTCACTTCCATCTTTATTTATAACAAAGTAAGAGCAGGCTCCAGGCACAGAGCCTCTGATTAGTAGAAAAATCCTGTTAGAATTTAATTAACAGTGATATGTTTTCATTATTATTAATTATTATTGTTTTCACTGTGATTTTTTTCAACATCTTCTATTTAAAACATGTACTTGTGGCTTTTAATTTTCTACGGTAATTTAAAGCCCCTCTATAACATGCATTTATTCAACTAAAAATATTGATTTAAGGAAAATCGGTTAAATAAAATAATAGTCTAAATGGTCTCTGAATAGCAAAGATCATCAAGATGGTAGTTGAACAACAGTAACTTAGGAAATTCCCTTTATAAAGAGTTTCTCATTTTTCTTTTGTGTATATGTTTGGAAGTCTTTCTCTCTCTCTCTACCTTGACCCTGTATTTTAATCTCCATAATAGAAGTTCAAACAACTTACAACATTTAACCAATACAGTTCTAAATATTTGAAATACAAACAGTAAGCCTGTTAGTTTGAGATAATGTAGACCAGTGAAACATACAACAAACTAGACAGCAGGAGCCCTGGTATACCCCACCACTGAGCGGTGTGACTGCGGACAAACACTCTGGCTCTCTGAGCCCCAGTAACCCCATTTATAAAAGGAGTTTTAACTAGACGATCTCTAAGGTCCTTTCCAATTCAACACTGTCTGACTATTTTTCAATATTATTTTTATTAAAAGAATCACTTTACTATTGAGAATTTCGAATGTTTTTATAATAAGCTCCTCAAATCAAGGGCAGCACATATTTTCAATAAAAAATTCATTAGCATATTTTGATAGTTTTTGATCATTTTTGTATGTATTAAAATAAAACATTTGGTAAAAATTAAACATTATATGCAAATTAGTGCAACGAACCTAGTTCTGGAATAATAATTCATTATCTCCTTTATAATACATGTAAAGGGCTTTTTTTTTCTCTCTAGGATACTGTAGCTATTAAGTCAGCATGTTGGAAGTTTACCAAAAAAGTATAACAGAGGATCTAATTTTTCATTTGCATAAATCCCAGCATTCCATCTGTCAAAAATTGTGCACAATTAATAGGTGACAAGATTGTCACTGGGTGTTCGTTTATATTGTTGTCACTGGAACCTAATGAACATTTAGGACATCTTTCAGGAAGTGTTGTACTTTTTTTTTTTTGCCAGAAAGAGGAAGTGTGTCTGTGCCACAGCAAAAAGTTTTACACTAGTAGAGGTGTTGAATTTTTCTCTTGTGCGTTTTCCCTTCTTTGATCTTTTAAATTCAGAATTATATAATTAGTATATTTAGCTGAAAGGAGATTTGAGGATACTCTGCTTCAATGCTTTCTGGTTATAGGTGAAGAAATTTTGACCCGGAAATTCTAGAACTTGCCAATGGCTACATAGCTAGTGGTGGTGCTGGGACTAGAATTCAAGTCTCATGACTTCTTGTTCAGTGTATTTGTGTGTCTCTACAAGTGCTGATACAAGTGTATGTATCTCTACGAATACAGAGATTATTAATACATGTGAAAACATAACAACAATGATGCATGTAGATTTATCTCCAAGGTCACTTCTGGAGAATGATGAAGTTGGTCAAGTTTCTCATCAATGTCACGTTTCTACTTCTTCCCTGACCTCTTTCTGGCCACCCATCCAAATGATCATCTTTTCTCCACACTGCCCGAACTTACAGCCCAAGCCACTTTCTTCTGGAGATTAATCTGTGCTTCACTGTGACATAGTTTGCTTGAACTTTTGGTTCAGGTAGATTTTGTTTATGGCAGCAGATTGTACATTCCCTGAGGAGGAAGACTTTTCTCTCCTCAGGTTTCGTGCTCCATGGCCCCTCAGCCAGGACCAGGATGTAGAATGACTGAATGCGAAGAAACTTAAAAGTAAAACGGCCCAACCTGCTGCTTTTCCTGAAATTGGTGGTTTGTCTAAGATTGCGCAGCTAGTTGAAGATGGGGTTCTAATAAAATATACACAGCCTTCTGGTGTTAATCCTATGAAACAAAGAGTTCATACCAGAGATGGGTGTGTCGCACATTTGTGACTTTAAGATAATTTAAAAAGTATGCCAACTCTATTTCATTAAAATAAACCTTAACATCAAGTTGATAGATTATGTATATATTCAACTGTGACCCTGTAAATAATGAGATATTAGAAAATAGGCTAGAAAATTCATGGCCACAATTCCCCACGCAATGTAAATGAGGAGTAACTGGGACCACTTGCAAAGGCTGAGTCTCCAGGTGGTCTGGAGTATAGGCTCTGGGAGGAGTGAAGAACTTCTAGACCTGAGACCACAGGAAGACAGGTTAGCAACACCCACCACCTCTCCTAACTTCCTGGACCACACAGAGAAACAGTACACTCCTCAAAGGTGTACAGTGGGATGTGACAAGTTGTAAGCAGGTTATAAGGTTTGGATTAGAATGCTCTTGGTTTGACTCCTTGCTTCTCTCTACTAGCTATACAACTCTGGATAAATTAATTGGTTTTTATAAGCTTTATATAACTTGTAAAATGGATCTAATTATATCTACTTCACAGGATTGTCACAAACATTAAATTAAAAGTGAAGACTTAGTGAAGTATTGTAGACAAGTAGTTTGCATATGGTAAGTGATCAGTAAAAGTAGCTATTAATAATAGCATTCACAATTATAGTATCTAACCAATATACTAGAAAAAAAAGACTCATAGGGCATCTTGCAACAGTAATTATGAGCTGCCTTACACTGTAACCATGTTAATAGTCTTATCCTCTCAGGACTTTAAGTTCCTTGAGGGGAAGTGCGTCTTAATCACATTGCAGGTATGAAAACTGAGGCTCAGAGGGAGTAATAGTCCAGATTCCCACTACCATTCCCGAGAAATCCTAAAATTTGAATAATATAAAGTGATATGGGTATTTTTTCATATTTTTAAGTCAAAAAAGTTTATTGCTCCTTTACTTATTAAATCATTCTGACCAGTTCCTTCCTAGTTAGTATGATATTCAGGGCCCTTTGTACATGAGCTCAATCTGTCCCTCCAGTCTCATTTCAATTCAGTCTTCAGCATGGTAAATATAGTTCAGACACTCTTTTTATTTTCACCCTTTCCTGAAAATGCTCTATTGTTCTGTCCTTTTATGCTGTCCTATTTACCCTTTCCTCTGCCTGGAGAAATAGAACTTCATACTCAAGAATCAGCAGTGAGGCTTTCCCCAATCACATTGGGAAGATGGGAATGATAATGAAGGTCACCATTTTTTGAGGCCTTATCCGTTCCAGACACCTTGTTCCCAGGAGTCACACCACATTCTGGGACTCCATTATGCCTGTTGTCTTGTTGGTTGTGTCTCCTGTAAATCTCCGTCTGCCCATCGCCCTCCCAACTTGACATGACTACTTGGCGGCAGAGACTCCGACTAACCCGTGTGTGCAGCCCTAGGGTTCATGTCCGTGTCAGTCTCACTCTGTTGCATCAATGAATGGCAAAGGTTCAGGTTGTAATTAGTGAGTATTCGTTGAATGAAAATTCTGCAGAGAAAATTCAGATATCAGATTGGAGATTGGGCTCCTGACTCTAAATCTTCTTTCAACTGTAAGACTTGCTGATCTTGCTACCCACCCCCCCCACCATGTTCAAGCAAATTCCCTCATGCTGGAAATTGAGAATAAAATTAAAAAACAGAGACATTGAGATCTCATGCACACTTGAGCTCCCAGAAACCTTCATCCCACAAAGGCCCAGACATTGATTCACATGCAGTTGCACATCTGGAGCTGTTCTTTCCCCAGCCTTGGCAGAATCCCTGTGGCTTTTCAGCAGACCGTGCTTGAGGGTATCTATAAATAATCATCCAAATGTAATGCCACCCAGCCCGCTGGGTTAAATATAGACATTGGATTAGCTCCAGGGAGGAGGGGACAAGTGATTCCCAACTCAAAGAAGTTGTTATGAATTCCATTTGCTGTGTGAATATGTACAGTGGATGTTTCCTTCCATAAGGACACCAAAATAGCAATTAACTCAAGGCTAATGTTATAGCTGCTACTGTCTCTCCTGCTTAACTTCTCCCCATCTGGATCCCAACACAGATGCTGATGTGTCTAAATGTGTATGTCCAATGACAGCTCTCTCCACACCTGTTCTAAGTATACCTGTCCTGCCCCCACTTCTTCCCTCTGCTTCCCTTTGATGGAGAAGGTATTGCATGAGTTACAACACACCATGTTTCCGTTGTATACTTTGGATTCAGTAAGATATTGGAAAGGACTGACCTTTGACTTTCGTCAGAACTGGGCTGAGTCCTTGCTTCACAAATTATTAGCAATGTGGTCTTGGGAAAGTTACTTAACCTCTGTGAGTCTCACCAGTTTCTGTATTAATAAATGAAGGTAATCTTGTTTACCTGACAGTAAGGAAGCATTGTTTACCTGATAGTTTACCTGCACTTGGAAGATTTCACAAGATGTTCTATGTAAATTGTCTGGCCCACCAGTAGACTCTGGGTGAAATAACTCATCCTCTTACCTCCTAATCTGATTTTATATTACTCTGGAGTTGAAATGGTCATGAGTGATTATCTGGTCCACTGGTTGCATTTCATAGATGAGGAAATTGAGGGTTAGATTAGTAAATAATGTGTTTCAGAGGTGTCAGAAGGAGTTAGAGGTTAAGCTTTGACAGGATTCATGTGCACTGCCCTTAGAACCAGAGTTCTTCCTATCATCATTCATTTATCCCTTCATTTATTCATGCTGTGCATGCATGTTTTAATGTTTGTCGAGCACGTATTAAGAAGAAGATAGTGAAGATATGAAAATTTATGGGAAATGCAACCCTAACTAACCACCACTAAAGGTGCTCCCAAGTTGGCGCATGAAAGAGCTAATATTAGCTAACTTTTTTTGGTTCTCTTTATATTCCACTCAGTGCTGGGGATTGTTTTAAGCCCTTTATGTGCTCCATTCCTTTTACTCTCCCCAAACCATGAGATATACAGATACTCTGATCTTTCCAACTTTACCTATGAGATGACACTGAAGCATAGGGAAGTTAGATAGTTTGGACATGTTTGTACAACTAATAAGTGGTTGTTACAGGATTTGACCCCAAACAGCATTATTCCCAAATTCATGCTCTTAACCACCAAATTATAACATCTCTTGATTCAGACCAGTGATTTTAGCATGACAATCCAAGAAAGCACAGGGACTACAGAAGTTCAGCACTTGACCACTCCGGTCATCCAGTGGGAGTCAGGAAAGGCTTTCTGGAAGGGCTAATTTGGAGAATGATGTTGTCCATCTGCTAATGATGCATGATGTCATTAATCCCATAGGTGACAATTTGATGAATTACATGTGACCAGGCATAAGACTCCAAGTGAGTTATAGGAACACTAAACAGAGGAGACCAACCTGAGGCTTGGTAACACTTCACAATTTGTAAAGCACCCACACACATACTATTTGCTTGAGCTACCTGTACCATCTTTGTGATGAAGGGTGTGGATTAGAATCCCAGTTTTATGAATGAGAAAATCTAGCCTTGGAGATGGTAGCTTTGATCGAAGATGCTAATAAGTAAAATTATAGAAGAACTGGAATAAGATATTGTTCTCCTAGTGTTTAGGGCACTTCTTTCCTTTACCTTGCTTCTCCCCCAAATTTTTATGGTTATTTAGCTTAAAAATGAAGAAAAAATAACTTAGAGAAAGGGATAATTAGCCTACCCATCACACTGTCTCCCCAAACATCAGGTGTTATAATAGATTTTGGTGTGGTTCTTAATTTCAGACAGATCTCAACGAAATCCTCAAACAAGAACCTTGCACAATAGATAGTCTGCGTTGCTGGTAGAGTGAGAGGACTTGTTGACAATAGAGTGAAGCTATAGGCAATAATAGACTCTTATTCTTTCCCTGGGAGAAAGATTTACCAACCCTATAGTGAGTGTGAACAAAAGGAAGACATAGATAAGCCCATTGCTTTTTAGAGAAAACGTGCTTTGGATCATACAGAGGTTCTGCTCTATATGACAAGGAGGTGATCACATTATCTCTCGGAACTTTTTAAAAGATAGCCATAACACTCTGGTCACCCAACACATAAACCCCAGTGGCCTCTGGCAGCATATCGTTTTTGAGGGCACCTTTCTGATTGGAGGAGTCAGCAATGAAACATACCTCGAAATAGAGTAGGCTGCCATGTGAATGTTGGGCAATGTGAACAGGGCTGGACTACATTATCATCAAATGATTCTCTGCAGCTTCGGGGTCATTTATCCCTTTAAGAACGTGGTGTAAAACCAAGGGCCTTCTCTTTTAAAAGCATCCAGAAGCACATACACATACAAGTTTAATACATTTTCAAGGAGTCCATAGACCACCCTGAGGCTTAAACATAGACACTCTAGTAACCCATAGACAAAATGTTAAAAATCTCAGTTTTTCAATTGCTTAGTTATACTTAAGAGGCATTGAACTATAAGTTTCCATGAACAGAAGCTGTGTGTTATTAATTATTATGCCTTCAGTGAACTAGGAACATAGTCGATATTCAAAACCTTTGGTTGAATTGAACCATTCTGTAATATAGTTAAGTATGAGGTAGCTAATACATCATAATAAACTACCCCAAAATATAATGGTTTAAAACAATAGACACTTATTTAGCTCATGATTCCACGAATTATCAATTTGTCCTGGACTCTGCTGGGTAGTTCCTTTGGTCTCAGCTAGGTTCCACCATGTGTCTTTGGTCATTTATGAGTCACCTACAAGTTGTGTTTGCTAACATATTTGCCTGGGACAACTCGGTTGACTTATCTGTGGTCTACATGGTCAGTGACATGTGCTAGTTCACATGTTAGAGACAAGGAGAAACATACCTTCAGGCTCATGGTAACTTGGCTAGTTTCTGATGCCAAGGATACTCTCTGTCTCCCCCAGATCCATTTTGCAGTATCCCTTCAGGAGAAAAAAATGCTAGCTGACCTCTGTTAAGTCCCCCATGTTTCATATTGTCTTCCCTTTGCCCTCAGCTAGAACAGAGCAGAATCACTGATTCTGAGAAATATATTAATGACTCAGACCTTTAACACTGTAGTTTGCTATCAGGGGGTTACCTCACATATGAATGGCATGGAGGTTGGCAGTGGCATGGTCACTGGGACAAAAGGAAGCTAGGGATTTCAGAAGGACAGGCCAAAAGGGTAGAAGATCAGGGAACGTCAAGCTAGCCAGCTGCAGTCCTTTAGGCTGTAGCTCCAATTATATGTAAACCCAACTATCTCACCTTTCTGGGGAAGAAAACAGCCTAGAATTCCTGAACACCAGGAGGGTAAAGTCTGAAAGCATTGATACTTGGGGTAATATTTACTACTAGTGTGGTGCATGTGGTGCAGAGAGAGAACATACAGGAATCCTTCGTCCCAGCCCTCCTCCTGGCCACAAGAGGAGCTCCCTCCTAGAACTCCCACAGCCTTTGTGCAAGTCCCTCCTCCATACCAGGGTTGCCTATTGTCACAGAATTTTAGTTCCATGAGGGCAGAGACCTCATCCATACCACCGTCATTCTGATGCACCTGACATTTGGTGGGGGTCCAGGACATAATTGTTAATCCAGTTTACTTACAACTCTATTTTATGGGTAATATAAAAATTTGAGAAGAGAACAAAAGTAACAGGTCTAAGGTGTAGTATTTAGACCTGTTTCCCTATCATTCCTAAGTCAGTCATGCAAAGACTTACTCCATTTCTAAAAGTGTGTATGTTTTCTAATTTAATTTCAATGCCAGGTGTTTTCAGGAGGGGTCAGGTTGCTTATGACCATTCTATCAGAACTCTGGCAATTTTAATGTAGGTGGGAAAACAATGCTAATAATAATAGTCATTACAAAAGAGATGTGTTGTTCTTTTCCTGGATTTGGTTTAAGAGTTTTCCAGTTAGCTTCCTGTATCTGCACAGTTCACCTTTTCTGAGCTTTTCTCTTTAGGTTCTCTCTCCCCAAGCCCTCAGCCCTCATTTCTGCCCTCGGAGTCTCACAGGAATAGCTGGAATCCAGCCTCCTGCCTAGCTCCTGAGTACGAGATAATTGCAATATAATTAATGAATTAAAAAGAATGAAATGTTTTAAGTGCTTTCAATATTCCCTTTCCTATAATTATCTACAGGAAACATGTTCATTAACAGTCTTGTGCTGACAGCCCCCAAGCTCTGGATAAGCTAGCTCAGCTTCTAATAACAAAATGAATTGATGACCTCTCTATCTCACACCTCCAAATTCAGTAGGAAGAGGGGAGGCCAAAGCAGGACCATCATTTGGAAAATTGTTGAGCAGATCAGACTCCCTCCTTCATCTTTAACCTCAGAGGACCTTGACTAATCTCATATGCCAGGAACAGTCCCTCTGCCTGTCTCCCCCTGATCTGCCTTACACGGTCCCTCAAGAAAACACCATGCTAGGTGACTCCTGTAAAGTCTCCCATGTCTCATATTGTCTTCCCTTTGCCTTCAGCTAGGAAAAAACAGACTCCTTAATTCAGAGAAATGTAGTAATGACTCAGATCTTTCACTGCTGTGCCTCGCAGTCAGGGGTAAGATCATCTATGCTGCGGAGCCAGAGGGTGCTCAGAGCCACAGGGTTTACTTGGCAGAGATGCCTGGGGCTTAATCTTATTTGACCACTGGAAGAAAATAGTTGTATTCAGTGAAAAATTGGTGTCTTATGGAATATAATTCAAAATGCTCATGGATTTTAAAAGAAGAAACATTTTTTCTGAAAAAAAAATCATGCTTATAGGGGTTGTCTTCACCCCGGGTCCCTAATTGCCCCAGGGCCAGCTAATCGCTGACCATATCACTAGAGATATTTGTTGTTAGGTATGGTCTAATGAGATACCCCTTCTATGGGTACTTAGTGGCAACCCAGGGCAACTAATCTTAGATCTTAAAATTTTCATCAATATGAGAGACTAGGAGAGGGACATTTTGGGGTAGGGACCCACCCCAGAGACACATGTATGCGTTTCCAATATGTGCAAGGGGCCGAGCCAGTTCCAGGGTGGAATATGTTGATGAGTGACACAGGGACTATGCATTCAAAGACTTCATAGACTAGTGGGGGAGATAGACTTCCAGGAAATCCAGGAAGCTCAGAGAGTGCCAAAGAAGTTGGACCCAAGAAGGAACACACCAAGGCACATCAGAATTACATTAGCCAAGACTAAAATGAAGGAGAGAATCCCAGAAGCAGCAAGGGATAAGGGGACAGTCACCTACAAAGGAGTACCCATCAGACTGTCAGTGGATTTCTCAAAAGAGACCTTACAGGCAAGAAGGGGCTGGAAAGAAGTATTCCAAGTCATGAAATCCAAAGACCTACAGCCAAGATTGCTTTATCCAGCAAAACTTTCATTTAGAATGGAAGGACAGATAAAGTGCTTCTCAGATAAGGTCAAGTTCAAGGAGTTCATCATCACCAAGCCCTTATTATATGAAATGCTAAAGGGACTTACATAAGAAAAATAAGATGAAAAATATTAACAGTGAAAGGACAGCAAACACACAGTTATTAACAACCACACCTAAAACAAAAGCAAGCCAAGAGGACAGCTAGATCAGGAGTGGAACCATAGAAATGAAGAACACATGGAGGGTTAGAAACAGGGGTGTGGGAGGGGGAGAAGGGGGGAGAAGGCACAGAAAATAGCATAGATGGTAGGTAGAAAATAGATAGGGGGGAGGGCGAGAATAGTGGGGGAAATATAGAATCTAAAGAACTTGAGACACGTGGTTATAAACTAAGGGAGGGAGAATGGTGGGGGAGGGAGTGTGCGGGTGGAGGGGAATGAAGGGGGGAATAGAACAACTGTAATGGTATAATCAATAAAATATATTAAAAAAAGATTTCTGCCTATAAATAACAGTAATAGAGACAGGGCTACGCACTGTGAGCGAGGAGCTATAAAGGTGCTCTGGCTATCCAGAGGAGGTGGACATTCTGTCCAATTGAGGGACTCTGAGGACATGTCACGAAGGAGGAGGATTTTCGGCTTTAACTTGAAGGATGGGTCATGTTTGGATGAGGAAAAGTGCAGGGAGGTGGTTGTTTCTGTGTCAGGGAACAGTTCTTGACAGAGCTGCAGAGACTGAATCAGGGAACAGTGTTCTGGCCAGGATGGGCCATGATGGGGCAGTTGAAAGTAAATGTTTAATCAAGTTGTAGCTGCAAGGAGGGAGTCTGTGCAGACATTCACGTGGCATACACAGTGGTTGAATCAATAGCAGGATTTTGGCTTATGAGTGAGAGGAACCTTGGTGTTTCAGAAGGAGAGCAGAGCGGCCAGCAGGGGCATGGTCTGGGTATGTGGTGGCAGAACGGAGGAAGGAGTTCAGGTCTGGAAGTTGGTAGAAGAGTTCATGCACGCAATAGAGAAGGACTGGTCGTACAACACCAGATCAAATCCCAGCACCTCCGTTGTATATGCAAGAAGACACCAGGCTGCCATTGTACCTTGAAACCAATACAAATGAAAAGAAATTGGAGAGTGGAACAATTGAGGTAATATGTGAAGGAACCACAGAACACACTGAAAAGACTTGAAAGTTATAAAAAATTTTTTTAATCAATGTTTACTTAATGAAACCATCTGAGTATATTTTCTAAGACAGGGAAATTGGCAATTAATAAAATATTTAATGGTAGTGTTTTTGGAGTACCTGCAAAATTCTAATTTGGAAACAGCTTATTAGAGGCAGGCTTGTGGGAGACACTGATTCGACAAGTTGGGCAGACAATGGGTTCTGGCCCCTGTCAATGTAACAAAATGAGTTGGGACAGTGGACAGTTCAAGGGTTTGCTGATGTCAGGGCAGGAAAGAACCCGGCATGCTGTCATTTAGCCTCTGAATGTCAGAGAATGAGAATAAGAGAGCAGTGGTTCTCAAAGTGTGGTCCCTGGACCCGTCACGTGAGCACCCCCTGTCGGTACAAATACCGACCTTCAAGCACTGCCACAGGCCTATGAAATCTGGAAAGAGAGCGAAGGGATCTGTGTGTCCACAGGCCCTCCATGTGACTTTGACGTACGCTCAAATTTGAGAGTACTTGTTCTAGAAGAGGTATGAACAATGTCCAGAAAAAGATTGGATGCTAAACAAGCAGAAACAGCAGACACCTAGTACCGTTTGCACCCTAATACATCATCACACCCATTTTATAGAAGGGGAATCTGAGGGTCTGGGAAATAATGGGACTAGACCAAGACCTTGTGTCTAATAAACCCAGAGCCTGGCCTTGCACTCAGGTATTCTGGTCCCTAATCCAGCCCTCTTCCCACCTTAGCGCTGTAAAGAGAAATGAGAAAGGAAATTCCTTGCCGCAAGGCATTGCACCTGGTTGTGTAGACTGTTCTTTTTTTAAGGAGCTTTTTTCACCTAAGTTACCACTACCTAATAGTGGATTGCCCAGATGCATTTTCAAGACATAAGCTTCTCTACTGCCCTAGAGGGAATAAGACCCTAAGAAGTGATGGGCTCGTCAAGTCGCAGTTTCCATTCCGATCGGCTCACATTCCCCGAAAGCTTCTCCATGCCCAGAGGTTCTGCATGGCCAGATGACATAATTATCTGCAGATGTTCCTCACTCCAGGGCCAAGTTATTCATATTTTACATTTGAAAACCATCTCCCAGCTAAGGCCAAATGAAATGACCTTTGCAGAATGAACCAGACTGAAGTCAACAAGAATTTATTGAGCAGGGAGTATGCGGCCAGGGCCGCCAGTCACAGATGAGCTTATGAGGAAGAAATCACGGACAGTTCCCCCATGAGATCCCGATTCTGTGCAGCAGATGAGAGGAACACAACTAAAACATTTAGAGAATTATATGGGTGCACTTGTCCTCCAGTTTTGCTGCTGTGTGCCTAGCACCTGAGTCTTCTTTTTATGTTTGGGAAGTTTTCCACCTTGTAAGTCTTGATGAGAAGCTGGCTACATCTTGCTCTAGAACCTGCAAAAGCCAGATGTAAACCTTTCTAGCTCTACAGGGAATGAGAGCATGGCCAGCCAATCAGAGGTGCCTGACTGGAGATGGTGATATTGGGGCAGGGAGGACGACGGAAAAAACAATCATGTTGGCGGCACTGACACGTGCCTGTTTCCAGACCACAGGTGGCAAGGGTGTCAGAGGCTGTGCCAGAAGCCCTGTGCTGGGGTGTGGACGATGCTCACTCTAGGGCCCAGTGTTAAAGCTGTGGAGCCATCAGTATCCCTACCACACTGCTTACATGCCATCTTTGTTACGGGTTCAGGTTGTGTGGACTTGTTTTGCTTCCTAGACCTACATGTGAAGCTGTGAACTTCTCAATATCTTTCGGATGGTTTTCCATTGGGCTTAACTTTCACCAGAGTCAGTTTCTGTTACTTGCTCCTTGGTGTCCCAGCAGATGACCACTCCCTCCTTTCTGTCCCTCAATGCGTCACGCTCTCTCCCACCATGGGCTTTGTGCGGGGTGTTCCTTCAGCCCAGGCCATGGTTTCTTCCCTTGTCTCTGATTCTCACTTCCTAGATAACCCCCATGCACTGTCTAATCTTTGAGATCCCAGTTTGAACATCATCTCCTCATGGCAGCCTTCCCAGAGTTCCTGGAGCCCTCCTCTTCTTATCCACTCTGACTGCACTGTTTCTTCCTTCCAAGACTATCTAAGTGTGTGAACCCATGGCTGGTCATTGTTATTTGCCTCCTCAAACTATATTTAAGCTCCATGAGGGTAAAGACTGTGGCTTTTGCTCACCCTTGTGATTGCCACTGCCTAGCATGACATCAGAAGGCACGTGAAGCCGTATACCATCTTGGATAGTTGAACGGTATGAGTAAAGCAAGACAGTTAGCCTAGGGGGTACATGCCACAGACACTGTAGCCCTTCTGAAAGGACAGTGGGAATAAGAGTGGCTAAGGAAAGTTCCCTGAGTAGGTGGAGCTTGAGTTGATTCTTGAAGTATTTGTGGAATTTGGCCTGGAAGGACAGGGGTAGCGTTTCCCAGGTTGACAGAACAGCATGGGGCCCAGAGTAGGCAAGGGAGTTGTCACTGTGTGCCCAGAGAACCAGTGGGTGACTTATCTGCTGGGATGAGGCTTCTGTGCAGGAGAGGAGGACTGGGTTAAGTTATACAGATAGAAGAGGGTAGATTTTGAGAGGCATTTATTAAGAGTCTATTTCTGGTCCTGCTTTTCAAAAAATTTTAATTTAAGTATAGATGGTATACAATATATATTGTTTATATTAGTTCCGGGTGTACAATATAGTGATTTGACGTTTTTATACCTTACAATGTGACCATCCCATTAATTCTGGTAATTCTCTCTCACTGTGCAAACTTACAATAGTATTGACTATATTCCCCTTTCCTTTTCCATCCACCCCCCTCCCTTCTGTTAACCATTCCTTTGGTCTCTGTTTCTACAAGTCTGTTTTTGTTCTTTTTGCTTATTTGTTTGTTTTCAGATTTCATATATAAGTGGAACCGTCTGTTATTTTAGTATTTGTCTTTCTCTGCCTGATTTATTTTGCTTTACGTAATACCCTCTGGATCCATACATGTTGTTGCAAAAGGCAAAAATTCATTTTTATTGCTGCATAATCTATTAAATATATATTACATATATATATATTCTGTTCTTTTAAAGATTATTGGTTCTAGGCAGCTGCCTTATTGTATCTAATTCTTACTTTCTCCATTTGTGAAACAAGAATAATATTGAGTCCATGCTTTCCTTGGTGAGAAGTAAATGGTAAAGTAATTCCAAATTTTGTTTTTTGAAAATCAACTGTGACCATCTCCTATTAGGAGCCCTTCAGTGGCACAGTTGCCTACACAGCCTGAGAGCCATAGCCAGGCTCTGGGCTTCTTAATCATGTGAGTCATGCCTACTTCTTCAGCCTGGCTTCCTGCTCACTCATCCTTGCACTTTAGCCACATTTCCCCAAGCTCTTTGCACCTCTGGGTCTTTGTACATGCTCTTTCCTCGGACAATAATGTTTTTCCCTTCTTTTTCTGTCATTTCCCTTTGTAGTTTATCTGGTGAACTCCTATGAATTATCTATTCAAACCCAGCTTCTGTCACCTCCTCCAAGAAGCCTCTATTGACTCAAAAAATTAATCACCTTGGATTCCGTCACAGCATGTGTTTGAATACACACACATGTATATGTATATATGTGTGTATGTATATGTATGGCATGTGTTTGTGTGTACACAGATATATAATCAATGATGATCTTTTCCACAAATTTTGATGCCCCAGCACCACATTTGTGCCTGGAACATAGCAGGCATTCACCTAAGGTATATAAAAATCAAACTTAGTGTAACAACTAATAAAAACCAGATGCATTCACCTCCTAAATACATTGTAAGTACCCATTATGTTCCAGGTTGCTCATTAGTTAGCAATAGTGGTGGGGGTTAGTTATGGTGGGGTAGCAGAACCACACAGACACGTGAAATGTCACTGATGGAAGGGACTTGGGGAGCAGCTAATCCAATTGCCTTATTCGACCAAGGCCAAGAGAAGTTAGAAGTTCAAGGCCACACAGTAATTCATAGCAGAGCAAGTGAAGAACCCACTTCTTGTGACACTTAGCTTGGGAATATGTTTATATCACCCCCTGTTCTTATGCTTATTATAGTAATAATTGCCCTGCCTTTTAGCCACACTGGTTAACTCCTATTTTTAGAGTCCTAGCTACCATTATGGAAAATTAATATTCTTTTTTTCCTTCTTTTTATTATTACATGATGTGGCTGCAGCTAAGTCATAGCCTGTTTTCCCTGCTTTTTTAAGATGCGTATACAAAGAGTGACTTCCTAATATTTGAAGAGTTCATAAATTATGAATTCAGAAAATTTCCATTTCCGCCCACCACCTTTCCTGCTGTAGCAATTCTGGAGCCATTTGGTGGTGATTTGTAAATCTCTGAACCTGTAACAAGAGAGTGGATAACTCTGAGAGTGCATCTAAGAGAAATAGTTTGCATCGTTTGGAACAATGAACCATTCTGTAATTGAATACCAGACCTAAGACAGCATGAATGAGATCATGTCTGTAAAGTGGTCTGAGCCCCTTAGAGGCAGCCACTCCATAAATACAAGGCATTGTTGCTGCAGCATCCGTAACACCACAGAACAGGAGCACTCCTTGTTGCTAGAGGAAAATTGTCTAGATGGGGTTTCATGAATAAAAGCATGAGCTTGCTCACTCCTCCCTCATTGTTTCCAGCTCTGTTCTGGCCTCTGGACCAGTATTTTACTCTGTTTTCCATCTTGCCACTTAAAACAGGCATGGACATGTTGGAAGGAGCTCAGCAAAATGTATCATTCACTCAGTAATTTATCTGATGTTTACTGAGAGACTTCTATGTGCCAGTCCTATGCCAGGGAGCTTGATGAGGTCTCCGTCCTCAAACTTTTATTTCCAATTATCCCTGTAGCTCCAAGAATCTCTACTCTCGAGTGATCATTTTCACTACCTCAAACTCTTTCTTTGTGCCATGAGCTCTCAGAGTTCACATGGATGCAAACATTTTACACACATTTTGTAATGTCATCAAGAACAGAAACCATTTCCTCTTTTATTCTTGTCCCCTGACAAAATGCCTTGTTGGTGAGAAACTACTGTGATTTAGGGATAAAGAATGACTACTTATAGCCCTGGCTGGTGTAGCTCAGTGGATTGAGCACAGGCCTGCGAACCAGAGGAACGTGGTTCGATTCCCAGTCAGGGCACATGCCTGGGTTGCAGGCCAGTTCCCGGCAGGGGACACACGATACATTGTGTGCTCGGCAGAGGCAACCATACATTGAAATTTCTCTCCCTCTCTCCTTCCCTTCCCCTCTAAAAATAAATAAATAAAATATTAAAAAAAAGAATGACTATTTATTCAACAAATATTTTCCAAGAGCCTATAATGTGGTGGGTATGCACTGAGGATATAGGCAAGAATGAAAAAGATAAGTTTTCTACCTTCAGGAAAAATAATCAGGATATAAACAAGCCCTGCCCCATGTGGCTCAGTTGGTTGGGTGTCATTCCACTAAGTGAAATTTCACTGGTTTGATTCCTTGTCAGGGCTCACGCCCGGGTTACAGGGTTGGTCCTCAGTCCAGGTGTGCTCAAGATGCAACCAATCCTTCTCTCTCACATGGATGTTTCTCTCCCTCTCTTTCTCCCTCCCTTCCCCCATCTCTAAAAATAAATAAATAAAATTGTTTTTTAAAGATACAAACAAGTAAAGATATGCCACAATGACAGGTAGTGTCAGTTTTATGAGTAGAAATAGACCAGGATGAGGGAATGAAAGGTAACTGGGGGCCATCTTAGATAGGGTGGTGACATCTGGACAGGATCCAGGCCACGTGGATATTTGGGGGGTGGTTATTGCAGGCAGAGAGGAAGCCAGGTGGACAGACCCTGAGATTTACACTCAGCATCATGTCCATCCAAGTGCGTGATTAAGGACTAATGTAACAGGAAAAGTGGCGGGAAGGGTACACAGGGGCCCGCTTATGCCCGTCACTTGGTTGTGACCATGGTGGGTGTTCTGTGGGATGCAGTGACTCTTACTTCTTGTCTAAACTGCCCCAGGACCTTCTCACTACTCTTCCTGATGCCGATGTCTCCTCTTTCCATCATCCCTTTGCACCTGATTTGAAATCTCCATCCAGCCTTGGGCCAGACAATGCCACCTTCATCCTCAAAACTTCTCAATGGCTCCCTGACTTTTGAGAAACTACATTCAAATTATGCTCCATGGTATTCAAACACTCTGCAAATGGATGAGCCCAGGTCTTCCCGTCCCACTCCCCTTTATATTCATCTACTTTCCCTGAACTCCCACTGCATAGGGACACAGCAGTCATTCACATCGCCCAGCCCTTTGATCATGCAGTGTCCCCAACTTTGTCTCTCTTTGTGAATCATCCATCAGGACTCGGCTCAAATGGTACCCTCTCCTCAAACCCAAGTTACAGTAAACTTTCTTTACTATATGCTTCAACATGGGTGTTCCACTTGTGCTGTGTTTGACTCTGCTTCGATGAACACAACTTCTGTACTTACCAGGTTTGGAAGAGATTTGCTGAATGATGGACGGAAGCAAACAGCTACAGGAGCTCACATTTATTTATTGAGGGCTCACCAAGTGCTTAGACTTTGAGTAGGAACCTTACACAGATGGTCTCATTTAATCTTTACAGCAGTCCACAAGTTGGGACTGGCACCAGTGAAATTACAGGGGAAGGGACAGAAATTCAGAAAGTTAAGAACCTTAACCATATTCACTTTGTCACAAATGTGTGTGCTCTTAACCACCATGTGGTTAAGAAACTCCATTCCCATGGAGGTCAGAACCAATTCACAGAAGAATGGAGAGATTCCAGGTGACCAGGAATAAGGACTTCCCGGAAATGAAGGTGCTTTAGCTCTGGAATGGATTTCCAAGGCCCTGATGGGTGAAGGTAAGCTTGCTGTGGCCCTAAGCGTGGGCCTGGTGAGGCGGTGACCCTTGGAGAGCTTTCATTTCTAACCTCATGCTAATAGCCTGTGGGTTACCCAGACCCATATTCAGAAGTCTTTGACTTTAATCCTTCTCTGAGTGTGACCTACTTAGAAAAATTACAGTTTCCAAATCTTGAAATAGTGGTAATATTCTGTCTTCACTTATGAAGTTCAGAGAGTTTTCATTACTAGTCATTCTTTCTTTCTCCTTCTGACAACATGTACTAAGTAACTATTTTACCTCCAGTAAGCTCCATGTCCACCATACTGAGACAGGAAACACATAGTCCTCATCATTGTTAATAAGTCTGTATTATACTTGAGGAGATAAGACACATCCTGAAAATCATAAAACTCATTAGTATATGATAAACACCAATATAAGATCTTATTCACAGAAAGTGTTAAATCAGTGTCCGTGGATGACTGACTGACTTAGGTAATAAAATAATTCAAGACACCCTTGTTAGGCATTACTGAGTTCCTGGCTGTGTGTGCTGAGGGAGTTATGGGAAGTTAGACCTTCTCCATCTGGAGCAACCTGAGAAGGCTTCACGCAGAGGAGGGGACATTTGAGAAGGGCCTGTAAATTTCAGGCTTCCTGAGGGCATGGACTTTGTTTACGTTGCTCCTATATCCCTGTACCCAGAGCAGTGCGTGGCACCTGTGGGCACCCTCTGTGTATGTGTTCAGTGAATGAATGAATGAATATGATTCCAGTGGTCAGGTGGCAAGAGCAAGTAATGGATAGGGATGGAGCTGGGTCAGCTTCCTCCTGACTCAGTCACAGATGTGAAAATCCAAAGAGCTTCCCTCAGCTCTAGGACCACGAGTGCAGCCCTTCATGCCCCTGACCTTCGGCATCATCTTTTGTGAATATTGTGTCTGCACTAGAGGCTCTCCTAAGATGCCTTCCAGGTCTCATGCCCTATATTCCAGGTCCAAAGGAAGGAGAAGAAATGAAGGACTCATGATCTGGTCATGCCAGAATCTGCCGGCATTTCCCCAGGACACTAATGGAACCAATCTCTGAAACATGCCTATACCTTTTCAGTGGTTTTTGGCCACCCCCACCCTTCAGGGTTCCTTAGGCCCTGATCAGTTCAAGCAAATGCTGTAACTCCTGCTTGTCGTGACTCACTGGGTGGCCTTGGATGGATTACTTGCCCCGCACTGGGCCTCAGTTTTTTTGTCAGGAAACTAGTGAGGCTGGCCTGGACAGTCCCTGGGGGACTCCTCCCTTGGTCGTGCGCTACATCGTGCACTGCTCCAAGTCAGCAGTAGTCATCACTGTGACTCATATGTTCTCGGGCTGGAACATTTCTGTCTCAAAAGGGTTACAGGGTGGAGTGGGTTTCCCTGCGTGCACCTATCAGAGTGGAATGTACCCCTCAGCTCTCAGAGATAGGCTCCAGCATGGACACCTGCCCACACCTGATGTGATGGCCTGGCTGCAGTAGAGGTGGGCTCAGGAATTTAATGGCGGTTCCTGGAACCTAAAGCCTGGGCCAGATCCAGGTGCTGAGTGGGAGGGTGCTGTCACTCAGAAGTCAGTTGCTTTTAGTAAATGGAAAATTCCATTCTACCAGGGAGCTGATGCTACAGAGATCCAGAACAAAGCTTTTGTTTCTGAAAATCTTGAAGCAGGGCTCATTTAGGGAGCTTCTTCAAAGTCCTACAGATGCAGGACTGAGAAATGTGTTATTGTTGAGCATTGGAAAAACGGTGTACCTTCCCTGCTCCCTTCTGCATTTCTCTCAGGAAAGATATGTGGGAGCTGTAGAGGGGGTGAGATCTCCCATGCACACGGGTGAGCTTTGTGATCACCCAAATCTGCACCTTTTAGGTTCATAGCTGTGCCCTCAAAACTATGATGGGACAGCGGGCAATCATTGTGGTCTCTCTAAAGCTCTGTTTCCCTCTAAAATGGCGACTTCTGATTTCCAAGGCTGGCTTAATAATGAATGAATGAATGAATGTTTGAGAAATAAAATGTAAAAAGAGCAACAGAGTAGCATAGAGGAAATAGTAAAGGCTTCAGATTCTCACGGGCCTGCATTTTATTACCTGCTCTGCTCCTTCTAGGACGTATGACCTTGGACAAGTGGAGTTACCTCTTGAGCTTCAGTTTTCCAACCTGACAAATGGCAATATCTTCCAAAAATGATTGCAGGGATTAAATGAGATACTATATGAAAAGTGACTTACCAGACCCAGAGGGGAAAATTATTTGAGTCTATGAAAGCTCACAAGGCCTGCCAGAATTATGGGAACAGAAAAAGCAGTATTTCCCTAGATCTAAGAAGACAACTTACTTTCTGTGATTTAAAAATAAATGTTTAGCTTTGGTCCTGTGCAGAGGGCAGCAATCGTCCAAGTCCCTCTCCTTCAGGTCAGTTGTTGGGTTAGCAAGATCAGGCAGAAAGGTAAAGCTTTCAGTGGGTGCTTTCCCCAGGTAGCCTTGGCTTCTTATTGACTGCAACATTTTGCCCAGCCAGTCCCTGCAAAGCAGCATCCGTGGACAGAGAGAGATGCCCCTGCAATGCTGATGTCAAGGATAACCCCGATGCTATGTGCTTTCCCCAACAACTATCAAAGTGGCATCAAGACAAAGAGGACCCCAGACACGTAAATCCCAAACAATGACTAAAACTCACAGTTACTGGTGCTTACTCCCTTGCCAGACAATTCACACGGACTGTCTTTTCTACTCCCTAGAGCAGTACTTTACAGTAGGTCATTAAGTATTCCCATGTTATGGCACAAGCTCGAAGAGGCCAGGTGCCCGAGCTCAGCACACTGGTGAAGGGCCTCATTGTGATGTGAATCCACACCCTTTGGTTGCAGAGTCTGTGCCTTTGACCCCTCCCAGTCCTGCCTCTCAACGACTCAAGCCTCTGCCCCTGGAGTGGCCACAAAGGTAACACTAAAGCCATTTGAGCTAGTGCTTTTGGGGTGCCCTCATTCTGAGCTTGCCCAACACGGAAGCTTTACTGTGGCCAAGTCCGTTCCCTCCTGGATGACAACTTTCGATAAAAATTCCGTGACGGGCCCTGGCTGGTGTAGCTCAGTGGATTGAGCGCGGGCCTGTGAACCACACGATCGCGGTTCGATTCCCAGTCAGGGCACATGCCTGGGTTGCAGGCCAGTTCCTAGCAGGGGACTCACGAGAGGCAACCATACATTGATATTTCTCTCCTTCTCTCCTTCCCTTCCCCTCTAAAGATAAATAAATAACATTTTATTTAAAAATTCCGTGACAGAAGACCATGAGGATCTTCAGCATGAAAGGAGTGGGGATCTGCTGTCCCAGCAAGGAGCATTCCATCGCTGACAGCATCTAGAGTGGTTTGGTTTCATAACACACCAACCAAATTTTAGCTGGCCTTACTGTCTCATGTTTACCTTGTTGTTTTATGTTTATTATTTGATCATATTATTGTTTTTAAATTCTCTACAGACAAGGGACCCCTTACTGCCTGTCCCCAAGGTAATGATTCTCACTACTGCATCCTAGGGAGAGTAAACTGAAATCTCTCCCCTGTGCCCCCATCCCCCACTTCAGTTAGGGACTTGGCTTTAATGTTCATATATGGGGGTTTGAAGAAAGCTCTGGCCAGGAAGCAGTTTCCACTACTGAACAAGAATTTGCACCCACTGGCTGGGATGTTCTTGCTAGAGTTCTGTCCAGTCTGGGCATTTTTATGGCTCTCAAACTGCTCTCCCCTGGGAGGAATGTTGTGCAGCGCTGATTTAGGTAATGGCTCATGTCCCCCAAGGGCACTTGGGAGGGAGCTGTGGACATTTCACACTTTATGACAGTTATTCCTAATGTGGGTCTCAACGATGATACATTCCTTTTTTTAAACAAGGAAAAAAACTTTCTTTACTGTGTGTTCACGATTCATTCGCCAAGCACTGGGCTAGGAACTGGCATTTTAAGGAGGAAAGGGGTAAACATGGGGCTTGGGAATAGTGGAAGGGAGAGAGAGCAACAGAAAATCCCAAACAAATGTGTGACTAAGAACTGAGGGAAGCACTGAAGGGAAAAAGAGAATGTTGTTCTGAGCAAGCGTATCAGAGTGGATCGTAATTAAGATTGGGGAGGGGCAAGAAGAACCTTTCTGCTAAAAGTTAATATTTAATCAGAGACCTAAGAAGGATGAGGAATGGGTGGTGGAGGTGTGGAGTGAACAGCATCCCCGTGGCGGGAACGCACATGCAAAAGTGGGGAGGAGGGAATGAGCAGGAGTCCTTTAGGAAATGGAGTGCGGTAATGGTGGAGAGGGCAAGGGGGCCGGAAGGGCAGCAGAGGCCCCATCTGACCACTCTGAGTCCGTGACGAGGACTGTGGGAGTCTCTAAAAGACTTTAGATAAGAAAAGGCCATGACCCAATTTTTATTTTTGACAGACCCCTCTGGCTGCGCCACGAAGAACTGAGTCACTCAAACTGGCTGCATAGTTCTGAGATATCTTTGTCACACAAAAGTGGCCTCCTTACATCTCAGTGGGAAAGCTGTAAATTCGGGCTTCTGGGTTTGCCTGAGTCAGCGCCAGGCCTTTTGTGCGTGTGGGTCTGGGGCTGAGATCACTGGTACATCGCTCTTGGGGTCCCATTCTACTGGCTGCCGTGCCTCCCTCCTTTCCTTCTGCCACTGGGTGAATCACAGCTTTTGTCCAAAGTGGGTGGATCCTCCTGCCAGCTCCCACCCTCCGCATCATCATCAGAGGAGGAAGAGCTGCCAAGTTCCCCCTCAAAGTCAGGATGCCGCCTGTCGTGCTGTGTCCTCCTCCCACTAGGACATCTGACAGCCTCCGTGACTCGTGAGCAGGGGAAGCACAGATCACCAACGTGAGAGGGACCTCAGAAACCTTCCAGATCAGCTACCCAATTTACAAGTTTCCCTGTAAATTTCCCAATTGCCAGGGAAGGGAAGGGTGCCTCTAAGGGCCACAGCTGGCTAGGGGCAGATCAGGACCGAGATAGATGCGAGGGAGATGCTTGATAAGTACCCCTGTCACAGGCTAGGGCTGGAATTTGAATTGAGACACTGTGGGGTTTGAAAGATATTCTGGAATGGGAGTCCAGTGACCTGAGTCCCACTTCCAACTGCAGAGCCGACCTGCTGGGTGACCTCAGATAAGCCTCTTCCTTTCTGAGCGGCACTGCCTTCCTCTGTACCGTGGGGGATCCACAGTTGCGGATTTCGGAACACTGTTGGAGCCCTCACACTGCCGGCGGCAGGGCTCTGGCAGGGACCTGGAAGGGGGCAGTGCTGGTGACGGAGACGTTGGACTGGTCTCTGCAGCAGCCCTCCTCCCATAAAGCCTGAAGGGGCTAAAGGAGCTGCTGCTATCACAGGCCATCCCCCCCACACCCACGCACATGCGAGGGTGCACCCCCGCATCACCAGCAGCTCAGGGCCCCACGCAGTTCTGCTTTGGTTGACAAAGCCTCCTCATCCCTGGCAGTTCCCCACTCACTCTCCCACATCAGAACCTGGTCCTGCTGTTGTTCATGTTCCGTCATACTCAGTCACAAAGCTGGTCAATCTGAAACCACATCTTGCATAGGCTATGAACGGCTGGGGACGATGAGGAAGGTGGTGGTGATGGTGATTGTAGTGGCGAGGGTGATGAAGATGGTGGCGGTGGTGGTGATGATGAGGCTCGTGTTGACCGAGCCATTCGCTTCCCTTGCATCTCTCCGTCTAATTCTTCCCACCACACTGTAGTTCCTCCACCACCACAGCAAAAAATTACCACTTGGCAGATCACCATCTGCCACCATCAACAAAAAAACATTCGATACATGAGACGATACAAGCAAAAAAAAGGTATAAGATGTTGCCAAAAATCACCCGATAGTGATGCAAATAGAATTCAATCTCATCTCTAGACCACGGTTGTAAGTAATTCACTAAGAGTTCATATGTAAATGTCTCCTCCATTCCTGCTTGGAAATGAGGACTTTGCCAAAACCCAAAGAGTGACATATGGGAGGAGATCCAGTGGGCTGAAGGATTACTGATGGGAGACTGTGGGATGGACGGGAGATTTCAGCCAGGCTAGGCAGACAGCTGTCCAGGCTGCCTGAGCTCTGAGCCTGGCCTTGATGTTTCCTGTGGTGAAAGACGTCCTGGCCCCCCGTCAAGGAGGCTTCACTTGCTGGCTGTCTCCCTCTCTCTCCCTCATCCTTTTTTCTAAGCCACTCAGTAATGTTTGGGTTTTTAAGAAGCTCATTACTTTCACGTGCAGCTCTAAGAGGATCATTCGGATGGATGCCCCATCTCCCTGCCTCTGCATGCGTACCCACGTGGGCATGCACACATGCACACACAGGCATGCACATGGAGGCACTAAAACTTAGTTAATGTGAGAAAAAGGGCTGGAGACACTGTATAATGCTGAGTTTACAGGTATATAAGGGATGGACCTGTTTTCTGGGTTAATGAGCAATGTCTATGGAGATGCTTATGGAATGTGCAAGCTTCGCTCCAGTAAGGCCTTTCTCTGCCCTGAGGGTGGAGTAAGTTTTAGAAATCAGGAGAGGGAACAGGTCCTCAGTTTGCTGCAGTGGATGCAGTATCCCCTCTGTATGGTTGATCCTTGGGCTGCAGGTGTTGATCCTGGCCGCCTCTTTCCAAGGCACAGCTACTGCACAGGGCCCCGAGAAGTCTTGTGTAGTGGCGTCCTTCACTGAACACAGGTGTGGCAGCCCCCTCTTGTTTCCCCACGCAGGGTGTCCTCCAGGCCAGGGTCTGCCACTCAGCTGCATCTCCTCTCTAGGTGGGAGCAGCGCAGGCTGGGTCTTTCTCACTCCACCCACCAAAAATAGACTACCTCCCCTCCTCCTGCGGTCTTCTGGAATGATAGGGCCTGATCCCCCTCAAAGGCCCAGATTGTAAGTGCCGGCTCCCTTCCCAAGGGCCTGGTGAAGAAAAAGAACCTGGTGCAATGTCGTGTCTTTTCTAAGTAACTAGTCTTTTTTTCATAAGTTTGTGTAAAAGGAAGAAAAGAGTTTGGAAAATCAAATGGAGGGTGAAGATGGGGGCTCTATTTGTTTGGTCTATTGATAAGGAACATAATTAAGAAATAATCATAAGGGATAATTATAGGAATGAAATGAAATAAGATGCAGAGAAACACTAAATGCCATGCTTGACACATAATTAGTGCTTGGTAAAACTTGTGTGTGTCTATGTGTATGAGTATGTGCATGGGTGTGAATGTGTGAGTGTGTAAGTATGTGTGTGTGGATATGAGAGTATATGTGTGTGAGTGCATGTTTGTGTCACTGTGTGAATTGGGTGTGATAGTGTGTTTTTGTGAGTATCTATGCATGTGTGAGTGTGAAATATGTCAGCATGTGTGTGCGTGAAGTATGTGAGCATATGTGTGTGTGAATGTGAGTGTGTGTGAAGTGTGTGTGTGTTCACACACCTCTGCAGGGTCTTTGTGGGCCTGTCAGATGGAACCAAATGGGTGATAGCACACGCCTTTTCTCTGAGAAAAGTGATTTTCAGAAGAAACACTTCTCACCACTCTTAGGCCTGAGCTGAGATTATAATTAATAGCTCATCCTCAGTCAACCTAGATTTCTTTCTCTCATGCTCCAAAACGCTGGCAGCCTGTGCACTTCATTTTTGTTTGGCCTGAGGGGCCAGTTTCATCGGCTGAGGCGCCAAGCGCCCCTCTGCTGTGGCAGCTCATTAAATGCACAGCCTGTCCTGGGCAGGTGCTTACAGAGGCCTAAGTGCTCAGTGCTTCCAGGGTGGCCAGGCTCCAGCCAAGTCCGGGCAGCGCGGGGGAGAGCTGCGAAGGTCCACCAACCTCAGGTGAGTTTACTTTTACGGTGTGTCACAGCTAAATCACCAGGGGGATTTAGTTAAGATGTGTCATGTGTTTTCCCAAAGTTGACTAAAAATCCAAAGTAATTGCTCGTATTATATTTATGAAAAGCATGGGTTTCAGTTAAGGCGCACTTTCATAGATTGGAGATTCAGCTCTGACACACACAGGTGCTGAGACCTTAGGGAAGATTTCTGACCTGAAATAGCGAGGATAGGGGCTTTCCCTTTGCTCTTCCAACTGCTACAGGCTTACCCACATCATAGAACTCTCTCCATTGAACCCAAATCACCCATTTACTCATCTGTATCTCCATTTGGCTATGAGTTCTTTGAGAGTAGGGACCATGTCTTGTTTGCCAATGTACTCCCAGTGCCTAGTTAGGTACCTTTATTGTAGGTGCTCCAAAAAAATTTGTTGAGTGAATAAACAAGCCAATGGATGGATGGATTGATAGATGGATTGGTGATTTTTTTCTAAAGTACATAGTCCCTCATCTGTCAAATGGCAGAAGTATCATCTACTTCACAATGATTTTATGAAGATTAAGTGAACTCAGAATTGCTAAACTCTTCTCACAATACCTGGTGTATAAAAGGCACTAAGCAAAAACTGGTTCCTTTACTATATCCATCCACATTTGCCCTCAGAGTGACATGTTAACTTCAGCAGATCTTACTAGAAACCAATTACCATTTGTGATCTTTCAGCATTCTAGTTCTTCACATACAGCCAGAATAATCTGTAAAAACTGCAAATCTGGTCATTTCACTTGTCCACTCAAACCCAATCAATGGTACCCAACCATCAGTGAGCAGAACAACTTCTAAATCAATCATTCAGATTCTCAGAGTAGCCCAGAACAGTCTGCCAAGGATGATTCTCACCCACCTCTTCATTCCTGGGTCACGCCACTCTGTCCCCCAGCTACACTGGCCCTGTTTGCACACTGGGCTTAGAGCATGCCCGAGTGCTTTCTTCTCAGGACTCTTGCATATTTAGCCTCTCCTGCCTGCAATGGCTCCCACTTCATAGACTGGTCAGAGCTCCTTCTATAAGTGCTCTAACTCCATGGAGTATTTTTTTCTTTGTTAAATTGTTTATAATATATTTATTGTGTGATCATGTGATTAATGCCAGCCTCCAACATGAATTCTGTCTGCTGTACTTCATCCCACCAACTAGCACGTTATCTGACACAAAAAGGAGTCAATGAATATATATTGATGAATGGAAACCCTTATCTTCCCCCAAGCCCTGTGTATGCCTCTCTCCTATCACATACATTCACCAGCAAAGCTGTACATATCTTCCTTTCCATGCTACACTTAGGGATTATCCGTTATGTTTTTGTCCCTGCCCCGTAGCTGGTATGTTCACTGGCCAGCTGAAATATATACACATATTCTAGTGGAAACTCAGCATTCATAAGTCCTGGGGAATGTTTTCATACACTTTCTTATTCAGATCCAGCCTCCTGCCAATGTACTTGCCATTTGCCTCAGCCTCTCTCTCCCTACGTTTGCCTGCTTCCTCCCTCAGGTCATAGCAGTTACATCCCAGGAGTCTTTGGAAGTGGAAATAGGCAGCAAAAGTGGGAATTAGGGAGACACAAAGATGGCCTTGTTGCAATTCAAAATATCACCACATCTGTGGCCTTTCGGGTACTGCAGGTCCTCAGGTGATGCCCTAGGAGGGATGTAAGACAAAGTCCCCAGAACCCACCTGTGAGCTGAGTCTGCACATGAAGTCCCATGGGATCAGTGAAGGCAAGAGTCAGCACATACATCCACCGAGAGAAGGAGTGGGCAAAGGTGACTGAGGAGTAGGCACAGACAGAGCCTGGAAGGAACCAATGTGCACATTCTTCACAACAACCCTTGGAACAGAAGCTCATTTTTAGCTTTTATGTTGAGTCAAGTCACACTAGAGAGAGGAGTCTTGTCTCTGCAGGGAACTACCTGGTGTTAAGATTTTTAAAATTTGCTCTTGAACTTATAAAGACTGTTTTGGGCTTGGGCACTTGGAAAGAGAGAGTTATTTACAACCTGTCACTTTGAAAAAAAAAAGGAATAAAATACCCTTGGGTCTAGACGCATAGTCCCTGCATAGCATAGATGGAAGAGTGCGTTTAGAGACAGGCAGACTGGACCCCCAGTGCCTAAGGTTTGCCTTCTTCCTGTGATTGCTTCTTTGTCCTTCAGTGCCAAGAGTGGAGTGCAATATCAAAAGGGTTCATAGGAGGTTTAAGTACGTCGAAAACACCTAGGGAGGCCCTCAGGAAAGGTCAGTCCCTTCTCACATGATTGAGATTTGGTGGATTCCTTGAGAAATTTTGAGAAGATGGAGCTGCCAAATTGGGTAAGAATCATCCTAAATGACTTCGTCTTGGGTTTTGTTGGCATCCCTGCCATTGGCTGGAACGAAAGCTTGCATTAGGAAGTCTTTTAATCCTTGTTGCCTGAATTAGACCTGAAGAGACATCTAATTCCAAAGTAGAATTATGTATTATTTTTCCCTGAGAAAATGATATAGGAAGTCACTAAGGTAGATCTGGGTATCTAAAGAGCTCTTTCTTCAAATTACTCATTTGTATATTCAGTTTATCACTGAGACATCTATTCATTTGAATTGACTCTCAAAGTTGACATTTTTATCTCCATTTCTGCTGCCATTTCCCCCAGTCTAGGCTTCATCCATTAGGCTTAGGGCTATTTTTGAGCATCTAACCATATGTTGTAGATCTTCAATACCTCTGGCTGGAGTTCTTGCAACAGTCTCCAAGCCAGCCCCCCTCACCCCCATGCCAATTCCTCTTCATGAGCCATAAGAATTATCTTCTTTAAATCCTGTACTCATTTGAAGGCCCTCCAAAATCTGACTCCCTCTCACCCATCCAAACATCTCCCAGTGTTCCCTACTCACAAATCGAATAAAAATTGTCCTCGTCATCTCAAACAAGCCATGTTGCGAGTCCCACTTCTGCTCCTTTGCTTATTGTCCTACCTTTCGTGGAATGTATTCTCTTGTTATTTGTCCATTGTTGAAGGCATATACACATTCACATGTTGCCTCCTATTTTTCTAAAGCATATTTCTACCTTTTCTAGTATCTTCTCCCGTTTTTTCAAGATCAGTTCAAATCCAGCCTCATTCTGGGAGTTTGCCTAATCTCTTCAGCTCATACTGACCTTCTTCTCTGAACTCTAAATTCATTTATAATTAGTCAAAAGTATTATTCTCAAATGGTTCATATAGTGTTTTGTTTTGGTTTCTGTTCTATGCTTTCAAAGAGAAGATGACTGTTGAGGTTAGTCCTGATATGCCAGGTTCTTTGGCAGTTACTAGCTGGATCTCATGAGCCTGGGGAGAAGCTTTAACACTGACTGGTGAGGAGGGAGCTATCTCCTTTTCCTATGTTACTGCCCATCTGTTCACTCCATCCTAGTCCTGCCCAGAACATTCATTGCAGCTTTTTTTGCTAATGGGCAGGATTACTGTGTAGAAAATGCCATGTTTATGTACAGCCTCTCTTTGGTCGTGTTCATTTATAGCCCTCTCTCTTGCCCTTCACTTGCACTGGGGTCAGTTACTTGCTTACCATTGCAGGTGGCTGAATCGGGGCTACCTCCTGAGCAGATCCAGCTGTCTCCTTGTGCTCACACAATGGAGAACTGGACTTCAACTCCTACATCTGAATCTCACCAGACAGATAGTCTCTGCTGCAAAAATATGATAAATTAAATTTATAAATTACCACTTTATTTCAAAGTCATTTATGTCACTTGTGAAAAGGAAAATGTAATGTTTCAAGGAAGGCGATTAATCCTTGATGGTGTGTCAATGGGTGCATTGTGATCCAATGGAAATCCTCTTCTGTTCATAGAGCCTGGACGTGGATCCCAGGCCCTTGAAGCACTCAAAGGTGGGTTTAGAGTGGGGTTATGTACACCATGAGCTGGAGGGCCATGAAATGTTGCCTTAAAGGAACTCAGGATGGAATCTGGAGATCATGCTTAACATTAGCTTCCCCAACTCTAATAAGATCAGGCATCAAACTCACAAGTTCCAGAATGAAATGCTGGGTTTGAAAGGAGAAAAGTGACATAAAATTAAATGGCCAAAAGCCACTTACAGTTGTATGTAACTCTGACTTGGACTCACAAATGTTTTAATTCCATTTAAGGAAGAGCTCAGAGATCCTTCCTACCAGAGACCTTTCTCAACCCTGGTTAAGGTAAACTACCCTCCCACAAATATTGTATTAGAATTTGTTAACATTTCATTGTTGGCTTGTGCATCTTGTGATTTAGCAACTTATATGTTTGCCTGTTTTTCCAACAGATTGAGAGACTCTTTGAGACAGAGACCCCCCTTACTGTGTATTTACATCCCTTATAGCCGGGTTGTTGGCATGGAATGTGCTGCCTCTCCCTTATCCCTTGCTACAGGCAGACTGACAATCGGTCACAGTGTTCCTTACAGCACTGCTTGGGAAAGGCCTCAGAATCCTTCATAACAAGCTCCCTAATTAAGCAGAGTTTATATTTTTTAAAAAACCTATTTTCTGTGTCTTTTTATTACAAGTAGCATAGTGGGTGTTAAATATTTGTTGATTTGGACTAGTGCCCAACAGACATATCTAAAAAAGGGAGTAGGGTAGTGGGGTAAGGGTGTAATGAGCTAAAATGGGAAAGAGAGGGGTCACAATCATTAGGACCTGGAGGAAGAAAGTGGTCTAGGACACAATCGGATGGTGTAGCAACCTCAGGATATAGGATAATTGCATTATGCTATTCATGACTGAATCAGGTTCTAGGCAAAGACCTTCAGATCTTTCAGAGACAGAAAATCAGACCATTCTGGCAGAACCACAGCTTTACTCATGGTGGCAGAAACAACAAACACTCTAGTGGCATTTGTAGAAGACCTCCAAATGAAATTTGTGTGTTCTGCATCTTGCACAGATTAAATGGATAATCCAAGGTGGCTTCTCTCCAGAGTCTCACAGTATCTTTTTTTCATGTTAGCTTTTCATCTCTTTTCTTCCTATGGATTTACCTTTCAATCCTTTCAGTATTCTTTTCTGATGGTTTGCTTAGCTAGTTAAGAATATTCCTACCAGGCAGAATCTCGACTTCATAATAAATTAGATATCACTGGCCTTATGAAGGAGCTGCATCTGGGTCAGGTGTTCACTATACAAGTAGCATTTTGATGCATAGAACACCCAGTCACCACTTCCCTTGGTGGCTTGTTGTGGGGAGATTAACCTGAGGTAGATAGTTGTGGAGATATTGGCAGCTCCCAAGCAGGACTTTGTCAGTACAGGGAGAGTTCCATGAGACAATCTGAGAGCCCCTGGAGTAGGGGTTATGTCAGGAAGTTCATCAATGAGAGTGAGAAAGGGAACAGATTCTGGTGCAAGGGGAAATTAGGGTAGTCAGCGCTATGCCTGGCATCTTGAGATAGGTTAGGATTATCATCAACATGACTGAGTTTCAGAGATATTCTTGGATATATAATTTGATATCTTTCATCGATTTTGAAAAATCTTTGGCCATTGGCTCTTCAAATATTTTTTCTGCTCTATTCTTCTGGAATTCCAATTACATAATTTATTATTGTCTTACATGTACCATTTTACTTTTTTTCTCCATGCTTCAGGTTGCATAATTTTTATTGATTTGATTTTGAATTCACTGTTATTTTATTCAGCTGTATCAGGTTTGATGATAGGCTTATCCAATTAATTATTTTTTGTAGCTAATGTACTTTTCAATTTAGAGTGTCTATTTTGAGCTATTTTACAGATTCTATTTCTCCATTACATTTCTCACTTTTATTACTCTTTTACTTCCTCTAAGTTATTTTATGGCATGGTTATAATTTGTGAAAGTCATCACTTGTTAATTCCAGTACCTGTGGGTCATCTCTGAGTCACCTATGTGTCTATATTTATTGGCTATTTTTCTTCTTGTTTATGGGTAGCAAGCAGTTGTCTCTTTCATTTTCAGACTTTGAAAGTTTATTATATGTCAAATATTGTGTTTTAAACAATCATAGAAACTGGAGTAAATATTCTTTTACCCCAGAGGAAAAAAAAAAAAAACTCCTCAGTGAGGAAACTAGAATAAGGGTGTGACGACTTTGGTTAGATTCAGTCACGAGTTGGGTTAGGTCACATCTGAGTTGCAGCTTCATTTAGTTTTAGTTCACCTCTGGTTTCAAATACCCAAGATCAAGATGTATCCTGTGTGTATTACTGGCCCATTTCTTTGGTAGAAATTTTGAGCGCTGGGGCTGCTAGATGAAGAGCAATTGTTCCCTTGCCAGTCCAGTCCTTGCCCTCGTGCAGGGACACCGTGCACTCAGCTGAAGGTATGTGGGGAAGAATTAGTGGCCGGGGGGAGCAGCGCTGTTTTGCAATGTGGAGTCCTACACATTGCAACTCATCATAGGAGATCAGAGAACAATGAAAGCCCTTACTGACTTACCATTACCACTTATAAGACCCCGTGCTGATGGCAGGATTAACCTTCCACCCTCTCTTGCCTAAACATGGCAGATGCTGCCAGAGAGAAAAGCAGCCATTATTTTTGGCTCATGAAGGAAGGGTTTAACTTTCCCTGAAATCAAATTCTTTTAGACTTCTTAGCGTCTCAAATTCTCCATATCTTTAAAAGGTATATGATGCCTTCCGATAGTCTTAGTTGTTGGAACCATAGTTGGTCTTGGGCTTCTATCTCCTACATCCCAAGCAGAAGCAGAATTCTCTCTGGTTATTGTTGTGGTCATATTCTAAGACCTCTTCTTGGAGGGACTGGGATGCTTATATTTATTCTTCTTTTGTGAAGGTTGGCTGCAGATTATTTGGTAAGCTGTGAGATAGTCTGAGTGCATTAGTTATTGCTGGTAACACATCCAACGCTTAGTGCTTTACAATGAATAATTATTTTCTTATTCACAAACCTTTGAGTTGGCCGTGGTTCAGCTGGTGTCATCTGGGCTTCATATTAGGCACAGTGTTGGATTCAAGTACCAACCACATGTTCCATCATCCTCTTTGGTCACCTAGGGCATGCTCTTCTGATGATGGGTTAAGATGATCAATAGAACCATGCTATGTGAGCAAGTATAAAGCCTCTGCTCATGTCACATATGCTTACATTGCATTGGTAGAAATTAAGGTCAACATCAGTGAGACAAGGAAATATATTCCATCAACAGAGGTACTACAGAGGCAAAGTGTGTAGATGGAATTATTTTATAGAGGAATAAAGAATTTGAAAACATAATTCAAACTACCATGTTGGGACTTGAAAATCAAGGCACAGCTGCGTTAGCCAGAGCCTGAACAAAGCTTTCTCATATTCATAAAAGGAAACCCTGACATTTTTTCCATTAATCTTATTATACTGAGGACCCAAATGACAACTCTAACCAGAGAGAGGGTGGGGGGGGGGCAGGGAGGGGAGGAGGAGGAGGAGAAGGAGGAGGGAAATAGATTTGAGGTAGATAAGCCAAGAAGCTGGCTGACCTTGCTGGAAATAATTCCCTCTCCTATTCTTCCCAATTCAAACGCTAATGGCCAAGTGAGTCTACTAAGAAAAATGAAAACCAGATTTCTTCAGGTAACAAACAAGTCAATCACACAGTAGTCCAGAAAACTCATGGAATTGCTGTGGTGGTAACACACATTTCTTTCTGTGCTTTAGAATTTGTGCTGGTACAGTAGTTTTCAAGCTTTAAAAAAAATTATTTATTTTTAGACAGAGGGGAAGGGAGGAAGAAAGAGAGGGAGAGAAACATCAACATGTGAGAAAAACATCAATTGGTTGCTTCTTGCATGCCCCCAACCAGGGACCCAGCATGCCCCACCTCCCCCCAACCTGGGTACCCTGATGGGAATAGGAATGTTTTGGTTTGCAGGAGATTGATCAATCCACTACGCCACACCAGCCAGGGCTAGTTCTCAAACTTTTGCAAGCAGCATAATTACCTGGAAGGCTTGTTAACCAGAATCCTGGACCCTATCCCCTGAGTTCATAATTCAGTTGGTCTCGGTTTATAATTTTCACTTCAAACCAATAATTTTCATTTCAAACCCAATAATTTTCATTTCAAACAAGATTTTTTAGAAGATGCTGATGCTACAGTCTGCGAACTGCCAACTGAGGACTACTTCCACCCACAGGTCATAGATGCTGCAAAGCAGAGATATTTCATGGATTCGCCTGAGAACTGTGGGAAGGTTTCTCCAGGCCTCAGTTGCCTTGATGTTGAGCCAGTGCTCCTGATGGGCTGAGAGTATTCTTCAGTCAAAAATGTGTGAAGCTGCACTTGGCATGGTAGGGATAGCCATGAGCTGGGATTGCCAGGTTCTATCTAACCCATTTGTTCCAGTGACCTGTTTTGAAACAAGCCACTTTAACCTCTCTAGATCTAGATTCCTCATATGCTAAAGAAAAAGTCCAAGCATTGGATAACTGGTTGACTTAGTTGGCATTTAAGAAACGCTTTATTCATCCCTGGCTGGTGTGGCTCATTGGATTGAGCACAAGCCTGTGAACAAAAGGGTTACCAGTTTAATTCCCAGTCAGGGCACATGCCTGGGTTTTGGGCCAGGGCTCCCAGTCAGGGGGCAACCAAACATTGATATTTCTCTCCTCTTTCTCCCTCCCTTTCTTCAATAATAAATTAAATAAAATATTTTTAAGAGAAATTCTTTACTCAGAAATTACATCATTTTATGATATTATTAGTGGTAGCTTTGTGACTTTGGGTGATTTACTTAAACTCTGCAAGTCTCGGGGTTTTTTTTAAATCTATAAAATAGATAAAATCATTACATCTACCTCCGAGGACTGCTATGTGTGGAACACAATGAGATGGTGCATGCACAAAACTCAGGACAGTGCCTGGCATAGTCAATGTTTAATAACATTGTGGGTTATTATTGCTATTTTTAAATTATCCACCAGATAGACTTTCATACAATACTGTGAATTTGAGGTGAGGAAAAGAGACCACTCCAGAAGAAAGATAAGGGAAGGTTTGAAGGAGAAAGAAGCAATCGAGCTGGGTCATAACTATCAAACGTGATTGGATTTGGGATGTTTCAGGTGGGGAGGGAGGTGTGCAAAGTAGGGAAAATACAGACTGTGCCTTGTGATCAGGAAGAAGCGAAATTTGGTGGGAAGTTACAAGTGTGAAGCAACATAGTGGAAAATAATATGAGCCTGGAACGAAAGCAAGATAAGGGAGACCTTAGTTTATAAGGCTCAGGATTTGGATGTTATTTGGGAGACAAATGGGGAATAATGATATTTAGAGAAAAAAGTGATAATTGGACCTGTTTTAATTGGACCTTGCTTTGAGTCTATCCTAGCTTCGCCACTTTAGATATTTGTAATCTTAGGTCCACTTAGACATTTTGAGGTTCAATTTCTTTGTTGTAAAATGGAAAATATACACCCATACAAATATATACACATCATAGTGCTGTTATGAGGGTCAAAGAAGAACACATATGAACACACCTATAGTGGTGCTCTGCACATAGTAGACCCTGAGTTAAGGCTTTTGTAAAAATAGGAAATTATTTCAAAATACTTTAGAATTACAGAAGAGTAACGCAGGAAGTACAGCGTTCCTGTAGCCATGCCACCCGACTTCTCCCCGCTAATGTTAACATCTTACATACTGATGATACATTTATCAAAACGAAGCCATTAACATGAGTAACTAATATGAGTACTCTTGAGTAAACCACGGGCATGGATTTCAGCAGTTTCTCCTCTAATGACATTTTGCTGATCCAGCATCCCCTCCAGGGCCCTGTGCTCTGTCGGGTCCCCATGTCTTCTTAATGTCCTCCATTCCATGACAGTGTCTTGGTCTTTTCCTCCCTCTCGTGATGCAGACAGCTTTGAAGAACACTGTTCAGGTATTTGGAGAATGACCCTGAATTTGACTCCATCTGACTCTTGTGATCAGACTAGAGGTAAGGGTTTGGGGGAAGAACATCAGAAGTGTTCACATAACACCAAGGGTACATGCGGGGATAGATTCATGATGTTTGGGGACCATTGTAAAATGACAAAGTGAAGCTTTGTGTTCAAAAAGCAGAAAAAAGCATTAAAGGTACTAAAATATAAAACTTCTCCTTTTTCTCCATAATTTTCCTCTCAATTTCTTGCATTTTATATTTGCAATTTACTTGATGTCACTGTAAATAAAGAAAAAGCAATGTTTGAAATGATAGGCATGAATTTTATCGTTTATCTTTATATCATGCAATGGCAGTTTTAGTTGCAAATGTAAGATTTGACTCATGCAGAATTATCAAAATTGCAGAGCTTGTATCTTGAAGATGGCACATGCATGTGTTTTGTTCTTTAATGAAACAGCACAGAAGCTGCACAAGACTAACACAACTGTTTTTATTTCACTTCTTTTCCTTATAAACTTTTCCTTTCTTTTTCTCCTTTTTATTGAATTTGTTGGGGTGACACTGGTTTACAAAATTATCCAGGTTTCAGGTGCACAGTTCTACAGCTAACCATCTGTACACTGTATTGTGTTCACCACTCCAAGTCAAACTCCATCCATCACCTTTTATCCCCCTATACCCTCTCCACCTTCCCCACCCCTCCCAAGAGCCGTCAGCCTGCTCTCTATGTATGAGCCTGTCACTGTTTTGCTTGCTAGTTGAGTGCATTCATTAGATTCCACATATGAGTGAGATCATATGGTATTTGCCTTTCTCTGATGGCTTATTTCACTTAGCATAACATTCTCCAGGTCCCTCCATGCTATGCGTGTATTCTACCCATACTCTACCTCTGCTTACTGATGAATAAGCCAGGACTAAAAGGAAAAGTAGCGTTGGTGGCCCCATATTTCATTTTCCTTCTGTTATCAGTTTTAATGTAAGTAATAGTCTGAAACAGGGAAGTAACATGAGTAAGAAAGGATATGACAGGGTTTCTTGGTGATGTATGTTTCATAGAGCCCTGCTGCCTTCCTTCTCTGTTCAAAGCAAGTTCTGATCCACTTGGGAAGTGTGGCTTCTAAAGGCTGTCCGTTTCCCCACTTACTCGGTCACAGGTGTAACGCTCTCACCTTGTACTTGCTTTGAGTCTTGCTGGACTTCAGTCATCATGCGTCCTCTGATCCTGCTCAGGGCATCCAAATGCTGCCTGTAAATAGGGTGGCAAGGAATGGTGTGAATGCACATTGTATGTGTCTCTCCTGCTCACACACATGCTCCATTTTCCCATCAGACTTAATTTACAAGACGCAAGTTCAAAGATAAAATGAAGAATTGCAATACGCTAAAAGAAGCGCAGTGCTCTTCTGAGTGTGGAGCCCTGTCTGGCTGTCCAGGTTGCACGCCGTGAAGCCAGCTCTGGCTAAATGACATCAGCATTACTGCTGCTCTTAACCTCGTTTGGGTAAGGGGGTGTCTGTCAGTTTGCTCCACTGCCAAGTTAGCATTTTCCCCTTGCCACACTCGATTTGTTAGAGACAAATTACCAAGCCCAGCCCACCCTTAAGATGAGGGGAATGAAGATCCATCTCCTGGAGGGATGAGTCTCAAAAAAATGACAGACGTATGTGACAACCACCACAGTAGTTAATAAGCATTTCGGAATGCTTAATACTGAAGCATTTGGAACACTTAAGGGCCAGTGTTGGTATCCAATGACCCACATCTTGTCTCCAGATCTGTGATACCATGAGCCTGGCAAAAATGTAAAAGAACTCTGTGCGCTCTGAATGCCAGTCTCTCACTAAAAGGAGACCCTAGGTCTTGGGACTGACCCAGACAGTAAGTGAAGTGACCCTGTACCCAGAACTGCACTGACCTACTTTCATTGGGAAATCTTTCCCTTGGTAGGCTAAGAGCAGCGTGTGGTAAGACGAAGTTCTATTCATAGCGTCCTCTTCTCCAAGTGGATGACTGGAACAAAGTAATTATGGGCCCTTGATGCAGAGAACTGCACCACCTTTGGCAAGCCCAGAATCTCCACCTGCCCTCAGTCGCCTTTGTTTGGCTGATACTGGGGGCACAAGAAGCTGAGTGTGGGCGAATTATTTCCGCTACTTCCTGCTAATTTCCATGCTGCATTCATCCAAGGCTCTCAACCCTCAGAATCAAGAGGAATACACTAACCTGAGACTGGGTCACAGAGGGACAGCCTGGAGATCTGGGGAGATTGGTGACAGCTGCTGCCCTGTCTCTGAAGAGGATTGGTGTAGATATCATCCTGTGTGGTGACAGGAGGAGGGATGAGACGGTCTTTTAAGGTCTCTTCCAATCTGGGAAGTCTATGAATATCGCTACCAGCTGAGAGTGATTCTCTATGCTTTATTCATCATGGAAATGACGCAAATGCAGAGAAGCTGCTCTCTCCAGTCTCAGCGGCCACTAAACCAGACATCCAGACGCTGAGCACTGTGAACATGCTGAGGAAAGTCCTTTAGTTTTAAAGAAGGTGGGGTGCACATTTCAGATATGGATGGAAAAGAGTATCGTTTACTTGGTAATACATGAGAATAGACTAACAGGTTTTCTAGACTAATAGACTAGCACTGAACTATGGTTGCCTGGAAAAGCTATTGTACAATAATTTTAGTATTAATAGTGCTAAAATGTTTTGGAAGGGGAAGGATAATTCCTCTCTGTTCCACACTGATCACACCTTACCCGAGCCACATTGTTTCATTCTTGTTATACCTGGGAAGTTCAGAGAAACTGAAGATTTTCAGAGAAAGGTACTCCAGATAATGAAGGGTCTCAGAATCATGCAAATGAAACAAACAAACAAACAAACAAACAAACAAAACAGCTAGAAGAACCAGGCATGTAAAGTCTGAAAAACTGAGGAATCACAGACTTATGACTGCTATCCTGCAGGAGGGAAAGAAATGTAACAGAAATTTCAAAAAGCCTAGCACGGGTTCTATTAAGTAGTGACAGGGATTTTTGTTTGGGTAGCATATAAGGAAGGTCTGTCTAACATCTTGAGGTGTTCAGTGATGAAATAGTGGACCCTGTCACACACTCAGTAGAGGTGGCCTGAGATGATGTGTAACAAGGATGCTGAAAAGGGACTTAAACAGCATGTGGTCTATTCTTAACTGGAAAGACTCAATAGTGTGCAAATACCCATTTTGTCCATACTAACCTCTAAATTTAAGACAGGTCCAACCAAGATCTTAAGATTGTTTTGTTTCGAAAGTTTTCAAGTATATAGCAAAGTTGAATTAACTTTATAGTAAACACTCGTATACCCACCACCTGCATTTTATCAGTAACAAATTTTATGATAGCATTATTGGGATGTAATTCACATAATATACAATTAATCTACGTAAAGTATACAATTCAGGACTTTTTAGTATACTCGCAGAGTTGTTCGACCATCACAATTGATTTCAGAATATTTTTATCGCCCCAGCTCCCAAACCACATACTTATCAGTCACCTCCCTTCCCACTCCCACTTCCCATGTCCTTTTCACCATCCCCCAGCCCTAGAAAGCCACTCTCTCCTGTCTCTATAGATTCACCCATTCTGGGCGTTTCGTATAAATAGAATGATACAATATGTGGCCTTCTGTGACTAGCTTCTTTCACTTAGCAGAATCTCTAACGTTCATCTGCATTGCAGCCTGTATCACTACTTCATTGCTTTTTATTACCAAATAATATCCTGTTGTGTGAGTGTGCCATATCCCATTTATCTGTTCATCAGTTGGTGGCCATATGGGTTGTTTCCACTTTTTGGCTCTTACAAATGATGCTGTCATGGACATTCGTATACATGTTTTTGTGTGGATATCTGTTTTCATTTCTCTTGGCTATAGATCTGGGAGTGGAATTGCTGGGTCATGTGGTAAACTCTATGTCAACCCTTTTGAAGAACTGCCAGACGATTTCCAAAGTCCCATTAACATTTCACTATACTTGTTCTATAACATGCGTGTCCACCTCTTAATTGATTATGTTATATTTCCAAGGAAACTACAGCATCTGTAATTTATTCTAAAGAATTCATTATTCATGAACAGGACTTAATATTTACTTATATATTTTTTCTGCTTTTATATTGACATAGAAAGCAATGCACAAATCTTGAAGTATGCACTGAGATTTGGTGAATGCGTTTGCATGTGTAGCCCAAACCCCTCTCAAAATACAGAACTTTGTCTGCCATTCTTGTAGGAAGTTTTTCCATACCCATCCCCACTCACTAAACTCACCCTCTTCTCAGATGCAGCCACTGTTGGATTCTTTCCTATTCTAGATTAGATTGACCTGTTCTAGAATTTCATGTCAATTGACTTATAAAATCTATACTTTTCAAAAGTAAGAGTTTTTTCACTGAGTCTAATATTCATTTATTTTCGTGGTTGCACAGCAATCCACTGTGCGGACACACATTTTGTGTGTATATTGACCACCAGAGAGACACTTAGCTGGGTTCCAGCTTTTGGCTGTTAAGGATAACACTGCTATGCACAGGCATGTACAAGTCTTCGTGTGGATGCCTTCTTTTCCTTCTCCTGTCTTTGACTTGGCTGGATCATAGGGTTGGTGTATACTGATCTTTATCAGAACCTGTCACAGATGCAACCCATCGTAGTTGTGCCATTGCGTCATCAGGAATGTAGGGGAGTCGGGTTGCTCTGCATCTTTGTTAGAATCTAATGTCACAAGGATTTTAGCCACCGTGGTAGGCGTGTAGTTATTGGCTGTTTGTACATTTCTTTTGTAAAGAGTATTCAATACTTTGCTCACTCTTTAGTGTTTGTCTTTTATTTGTTGAATTATGAGAATGATTTGTTTATCCTAGATAACAGTCCTTTTGAACATATATGAATATTTTTTCATAGTCTATGGCTTGTCTATTCATTTTCTTAATGGTATCTTTTGTGGAGCAGAATTTTTAAATTTTGAAGAGGTCTTATGTATCACATTTTTCTTCTATGGTTCTGCTTTCTATGACTTGATTCAGAAAACTTTGTTTATTCCTCATCATGAAGATAATGCCTTTGTTTCATATTTATTATATACTTACTAATATTTACTTCTAAAAAGTTTTATGGTTTTAACTTTTATGTTTAGGTTTGTGATCCATTGCAGATACATTTTGGATAAGCATTGACATTCAGTTATTTATTATTTTTTATATGAATATCCAGTTTCTTCAGCAGAATTTGTGGAAAACCTTTTCTTTTTTACTACTGGATTGCTCTGCTGCCTTTGTTTTAAAAAAAGAACCATATAAGCATGAGTCAACTTTGGGACCCTGTATTGCATTCATCTGCCAATTCCAATGCCAGTATCATAGGGTTTGGTAATTAAGTCTTCTGCATTTTTTCTTAGCAATGTTTCAGTTTAGATAAATATTTTCCTAATAGTTAAATTTTCTAGTTTGTGCTCAGTTATAATAGTTAATATTTTACTTTTCTTCTGTTATCATAAGGGAAATTGTTTTTGAATTTTGTTTTTCAGTTGCATAGTTGTACGTATACCAATGCAATTAATTTTTAAAGAAAGTTTTGCATCCTACAAACTTATTTATTAATTACATCTTACAATAACTTTCTAGATTCCTTATGATTTTCTTTGTGAACAATCATATTTTCAAATAGATAACTTACTTATTCCTTTTGATTTTTATGCCTCTTAAATCTTTTTTTATTATTGAAAATGGTCAGGATTTCCAATATAATATCAAATAGAAATGGTGAAAGTGGGAATTATTGTCTTGTGTCTGATCTTTGTAGTCACTATGATACCGGTTAGGATAATGTTACCTCTCTAAGTTTTGTAGATGTACATTTATAGATTGAAGTTTTCTTATTTGCTGAGAAATTTTATCATAAATCAATGCGAATTTTGTAAAAATGAGTTTTCTAAATGTATTGAAATAATTGTAGGGATTTTCCTTTTATTTTGTTAATATGGTGAATTGCGTGCTTTGATTTTTTAAAATTGAAGTGACATTTACATATCATTAAGTCAACCATTTTAATAGTCCTGTGAAATCCATGTGGCTCATTAAATTAGCAAAAACAAACAAACAAACCAAAATCTTTTAAAAATTGGTGACATTTTCCATTAGTAAAGATTCAGAGAAATGGTAATTCTATATAATGTTGGTAGTGTGTAAATTAGATCTGGCTTTATTTGGAGGGCAGTATAAGAGTAATCTATCAAAATTTCAAAAATGTGACTATTTCTTAGATTCCATCCTCCAGAAAATATTCTCATACTAAGCAAAGGCAGGTACAAAGGTGTTCTCTTCAACATTTGATTTGTTAAGGCATACAGTAGTGTCCCCTTATCTGCAATCTTGCTTTCCATGGTTGTACTGACCCATGGTCAACTACAGTCTGAAAACATTAAATGCAAAACTGCAGAAATAAATAGTTCATAAGTTCTAAATTGCGCGCTGTTCTGAGCAGTGTGAGAAAATCTCATACTGTCGCGCTCTATCAAGCTCTATCGAGCTCCATCGAGCTCCATCCCACCTGGGATGTGAATCATCCCTTTGTCCAGCGTCTCCATGCTGTGTACACTCCGGACCCATCAGTCACTTAGTAACTTTCTGGGTGAGCAGATCAACCATCCTGGTATCACAGTGCTTGTGTTCAGGTGACCCTTATTTTACTGAACAGTAGCCCCAAAGTGCAAAAGCAGTGATGCTGCAGTTCGGATACGCCAAAGAAAAGGCATAAAGTGCTTGTTATGGAAGCTCAGGAGGTCTCGGGAGTGGTCCAGCGCCGCAGCACGATGCTCAGGTCATGCCCCTCACTCTGTCTCACCAATGTAGCGTTTTGTCCTCTTCATCACCACAAAAAGCACAAGGCATTTTCAGAGGACGAGAGAGACCACATTTTCAAAACTTTCGAATAGTATATTGTTATAATTGTTCTATTTTATTGTTAGTTACTGTTGTAAGTTAACAAATTATACTTTATCTTAAGTACGTATGATGCGGACCCCAGGTCGTAGGGTCTGCCACATTGTGGATGAGGCACGAGAAATTCACACAGACTACCAAGTTCTGTGGAGGGAAAGAGAGAGCATGGCTCTTCTCTCAAGGAGAGAAAAAACCTCAGCCCCCACCATGACAGGCCTTTATTTTCTTTCTGGGCACATTACCTGATGGTCCTCATTTACTGCACCGGTTGGCTTTAGGTGGTTACCTTTTACAGAAAACAAAGGAGAGGATGCTGCTAATCATATCACAGAAGAAGAATATTTGCAAATGCAAAGGGAAAAGTGGTTGAACCAGTTACACTCATCCTTGGAAGGCTTAGCATGGATTTTAGGAAGTTACAGTAAGCACTTGCTGTCTCTATTCAGGGTGAGGGAGTTTTAGTAAAACCAAGTCTCAAAGCAGTCTAGGTACATTGCAGGCCTAATTCCCCACGGGAGAACCTATCCATGGCATGGGTCCTGTGCATCGGACCTTGCTTTCCACTGGGAGCTGGGCCCACGCCATGCAGGATGGTCTCCTACAATGTATATATATAGGAAAAAACATAGTATATAAAGGCTTTGGTACTATTCATGGCTTCAGGGGTCTTGGACCGTATACCTCATTGATAAGGGAGGGGTTACTGTGTCTGGAAGGGTTGCAGTGATTATCAAAGGAGGAAATGTTACATATTTCCTGGTCGATTCACACTTAGAAATGCAGAAGATTTTAAAAGGATGAAATAGGTCTATGTAGACCCCAATGAACAGACCAAAGAGAGCAAAAGTAAAAGTTCAGCAAGCTACCCTGTGGAAGAATATAACTGTGTGTGTATGTGTAATGTGTGCCTGTACAGAAAGTCACGGAAATATGCCAAATGATAGAGGCGATATTTCAACAAGGATTTCCAGGGTGAAGAGAACTGAATGTAAAATTAGGTGTGAGGATTTTAAAGGCAGTCTTTATTTTTACTTATGACTTGAAAATTGTATTATATAATGTATTTTAAAATGAGGAAATGTAAAAATGACTGAGTACAATAGAGAAAACAAACCCATCTTAGAATCACAGAATCATTAAAAGATAAAATTCAGCTGATCTTACTCTAGGGATAAGGATTATTATCCCCATTTTCCAAACAAAGCATTAGGAACCGACTTTCTCAATAACCCACTCCTAGTTGATAGTAGAGTCAGAACAGGAAGAGAGAGATCTCGCAGTTCATTCATAACTGTAACTACTCACAGTATGGCTTGTCAACAGCAGGGGAAGGTTTCTAGACACTTCTGAATCACTGCATTTTTAAAATCCTTGCGCAAGGATACATTTATCAATTTTAGAAGAGGTGGGTAGAGAGAGAGAGAAACATTGATATAAGGAAGAAACATCAATCAGATGCTTCCTGTATGCACCCTGCACCCTGAATCAGACTTACAACCTAGGTATGAGCCCTGACCAGGTATTGAACCCACAACTGTTTGACATATGGGACAGTGCTCCAACCAACTGGGCCACTCAGTGAGGGCATCTGAGTCACAGTGTTTTAAGTGTGGCTTCAATTCACTCTGCAGCCACACCATACACTTTTTTTCCTACCACAAAAAGCAAACATACTTTCTTGCCTCTTAAGTTTGACGTCGGCCATACGATTTGCTTTAACCAATGGGATGCTAGTAGACATGATACGATTCTGGGTTTGAAATGTATTTGCTCAGTGGGAGTTGTCCTATTAAGCTGCTGCCATCTCCAGGAATAGAGCTTCCCCAGATAGGTGCTGTCTCTTCACATTGGGCTCTAGAATAAACACAAGTGTAACAAAGTCACCCCAAGTGACCACAGACATGCTTCCTAAGGAATTGTCCCAGCTGACCTGCAGATCCATAAGTTAAATAAATAGTTATTCTTCTGTGTCCCTGAGATTTTGTGATTTTTTTCTTTTATGTCCTTTATATTGATTAAGGTTCAACCAGAGAGGCAGACTCCAGGGTACATACACACACACATGCATACACATCACACATGCTTGCATATACACACAGATCTCTGTTACAGGTGTCTGACCTTGTGCAATGATGAGACCCAGCTAAGCATTTCTGTAAGCATATCTGTAGCTGGAGCCCAAGGCTTAGAGGGCTGGAAGTTGGAAGAAGGTGGGTGTAAATTTGGGGATAGCAAGCACAGGTTTAACTTAGAACATACACTGGAACTTTATGAGGATGGACTGAAACCCATGTTGATTCTTAACTGCCTTCGGCCCTGGTGATGTAGATATTCTGCAGAAGACATTGGCATCTTTTATCATAGAGGTAAACTCATACACCTGGGCCAGGAGTGGTAGAAGTTGAAGGAGGACCCAGGAGAAGGTAGAGCTATCGCAAGTCAGCTTTTGCCTCAAGCCAGTGAGCTCGTGCAATGGTGGCTGCTCCCTTTCCACCCTCCAGAAACACCCAAGGGCCTCCCTTGTGGCATATCCTAACCAAAGACATATAAGAAAGGGAATTCTGGGAAAAGTAGTTCAGACTAGCTGAGTGGACACATTATAAAGCCACCATAGTCTTTGAGATTCCTGTTTAACAGATAAAGAAAGAGCATCCTCAGAGAGTGTGTGGGCATGACTAATAACTCAAAGTAGGTAACAGGTAGAACTGAAACTCAGATCAAACCTCCTGATTTCTTGCCCCACGTGATTTCCATTCTACATGCTATGAATGAGCCCTTTATATCATTTTTAATATGTGATAGCATCTCATGAAGATACAGAGCACTACCATGAGTGAGAAAAGGAAAGGGTCATTGAGGGGCATGGGCCATTCACAAGAAGGCCAACCTAGATGGAATGCAGGAAAGAAGGGCTCAGGGAGCAGTCAGAAGTCAGTGGGTTTAAGGAATGAGACAGATAAATGGAAAAACACAGTGCTTGGTTTTGTCCCTGAGTTTCACCATTGGATGTGATTGCTTTGAAGTCTGATAAACCTTGTGAGGCAGGTGGGCATGTGAATGTAAAATGTAGGAGGATGGAACAAGCACTGGGACAGGACCTGGAAACCTTCCCAGAAACGAGGAAGTGCAAGAGAGGAAACCCAAGAGGGGACTGTCCAGAGTAGCAGGAAAGGCACCCTGTTCAGTAGAGCCAGAAATGAGATCATCAGTATCAGGCCTGTGCAATCAGCCTTGGCAGGGGATCCCTGTAGGCATGAGTGATGAAGTCTGTGGTGATTTTTTGAGAGCTAAAAGGATGGCCAGAGCAAAATTCAGAAGGTGGTGGGGGTCCAGGCATAGGGCTCCCATCATCAAGTTGAGAGGGAAGGAGAAGGAGCTTGTGCCAGTGTCTTCAATACCCTGAGGGGGTGGAATGCTGCTGCAGGGTAGACTGGATGCATTAGGTGGGTGTGGAAATCCTGTTTTGGTTACTACTCTAACACTAGCACGATCCACTGTATGGATCCATTGTATGGATCGTGCTAGTGTTAGAGTATACATTGTATGACACATAGTAGTCACCCAAAAAACACCTGTGAATTCATGAATGTGTATCACGCTTTGGTACAAAATAGCTTCAGATTCAAAGTTCTAGCTCTACTTTTAATGGGTCATAAAACCTTGAGCAATTTAGGTGATCTGTCTTGGCCTCAGTCTCTTTCTCTTGGCCTCCATCTCTTTGTTTGTAATATAGGAACTCAATGCCATTCAACACATAGGTAAATGGTGAAAATATAAGTGGTAGAGGACACATACGATATCTGTCTTACAATGGATCCAGTTCCAGAAGTGTATTATTTTTCTGCCTTTCTGGTTAGAAACCCAAGTCAGGGACCCAAATATAATCAAAAGATACAGTTGTTAAAGCTGAGGTATTAAGCAAGGGCCTGGGTGCCTGTAAAGCACCAAGGGGGAGGTGAAGGAAGAACCTGGGTGAGCCGAGTTGCATTTGTGTTGCTGAGGGTTAATGCAGGAGTCACCTGCATTCCCCATTCCCTCACTCCCAGGTCAGGATCACCCGCCACTGGAGCAAGTTTGGTAGCAGGCAGGTCTGTGCAGGTTTCCCGTTCCAGAGCTGTCTGCCTGCGAGCTGAGCCGCCGAACTAGGGAAGGTGGTGGTGGCTGCAGCAGGTTGAGTGTAGGATGATGCAGTGGGACTCAGAGCAGGGAGCAGCCAAAAGACTGCCCGGTGATTTACAGCCTTTAAATGGCTCTCCCCTTCTGCAAAACTCTTAATTTAATAGACAAACATCTTGGGATAAGGGCTCACTAGAGACAGAACTGATAGGATAAATGCTGGAAGATTAAAGACCTGCAGAGGGGAGTATATAATTCTATTGTGAAAATGAGAAAGAACTTTTTCTAGCAGGTAACCTCCCCTCCCCCTCCCCCAAATGGCACACCTGAGGCAAGCCACCGACATGGGAGACAGGGTAGTGACTGTTTCAGGAGAACCAACGAAGTCATCATGCTTGAAAGGGACCTTAGTTGCTGCATTGCTCAGCATCTCTTCACCTGAACATTTCGTAGGTGAGAAAATTGAGTCATGCAGAGGTGAAGGGTCTGTCTAAGATAAATTATTAGCAAAATTAGTACTAAGATTCTGGTGCCTGGGCTTTCGTTCTACCATTTATTCCACAGTAGACAGTAAACCCCATGTTCCATCTTACACACTGCTCTAGTTTAGTACCTAGCAGAGCCGTACGCATTGTAGGTTCTTTGTAAATACTTGATGAAGAAATAAAGTATCTGTGGGGCTTTCAAGAACACCCCCTGGAAGCCCCTCAATACAAAGCTGGAGGTTAATGTCTGGGAGTTGATTGTTCGGGTCCTTGTCTCTTCAGTGCTTGCTTTCCCGTCTGGAAAACACCCGTTTCCAACCTGGTCCAACCCATTATTTGTCTTGGTGTTATCTCCTCTAGTCCCAGTATCCTTTCTGTGCGACAGACATTACACCATGGCCTGTGCATTGAAGTGGGAGAGCCAAAGGAGAGGTAGGCCGGCTCAGGTAAGACAGTGAGATGAGACTTCATAAATGGGTCACCTAAGTTGACTATGAGTAGGATGGATGTGAATTTGGAGGGTGATCCAAGGCCATGAATTGATTTTGTCCACTTAATTTTTCAATCTAAACATCAATAATGTGTAGACTACAGATAAAATTTATATCAGAATCGGTAGGTATGATAGAACAAATAAGGTTAGGAGAACTGGAAACATTTTATATGCATATACATATGTGTGTGTGTGCATGTGTATGTATGTAACCCAGGCCAGGCTCTTTGGAGAGGAATCTGACCTAGCTTAAAACCCATAGGATTACCTTTATTTGTGTTTAAAGAATGATACTTTGAGTCTTGATATGATAATACATCCCCTTTGTATTTAACTACGGAGTAACTATTGCCAGTGTTTATAATGTGTAAGAAGGAGCCTCTGTAAGTTCAAATACAGTCATTTGTGGACATTGGTAGCCGTGATATACCAAAGTTCCAGTTCTATGTCTACCTTGACTGAGTGCATGAGCTAGAGCAATTTATGTAACTTATATACGGTTCACTTTTCTGTTTTATACAGTGAGCATGACCACAGCATCAACCTCAGTGGGTTGTTGGGAGACTTTCACGAGTTAGCAGAATACCTGGGCCCACCACCTGTGCTCAACGGGAATTAGCTAATATTGTTGTGTGTGTGTGTGTGTGTGTGTGTGTGTTGAAGGACTGCTTTACTTTTGTCTTTTCTGTCGGGGCCTAAAGATAGCGGATGCAATCTATCAAGAAGATCGCACCAGGAGGGCTTGGCTGAGGCAACCCAAACAGGATATTGCAGCCAAGCCCAGTGGCCCCACCCTTGGGGGCATCCCTGGATCACGAGTACTAACTACCAATCAAGATGCTGATCACGCGCCCACCTACCAATCGTCGCCAGGAGCATGCAGTGAGCATGCACAGGACAACCTATCAGGACCACTTCCCCTTTTCCCCTGCCCTCTATATAACAGCCCCGCCCAAAATAAAATTTGCAGCTTGATCAGAATCCTTTGTCTTGCTGCCTTTCTCCGCACCTCTTGTTCCCATCCCTATACATCCGTTTCAGGTAGACTCGGGACCCCCGTTGACTGTTCCGCGGGACGGAACATTTTCTCCCTTCTATTCATCAAAGCAGTCTCAAAGACCATCAATATTGGCTATAAGCCTGGAGCTATTTCGGGGAAAGTGCTTTCTCTACCCTCCCAGTTTTAGAATGATTAGTCTCTTTTTGAATACTGCTACATCTTCCGGCTTTTGACTTCTGTCGAGGATTTAATTTATCTTCAGAATTTTGTGTTTCCTATCATCAACCTTTGTCTGGAAGATTCTCTTATTTTTCTTGTGTATTTTCTCTGATTGTTTTTAAAAGTCGGGGTATTTTGTTCATTGATATGCGGTAGCTATTGTTGAGCACCTGTGATGTACTAGATGTGGTTTCCCTTATATATTTTACAATGTCTTATCTTTATAGGCTATAGTGATTTTTAAAGATCAAAAAAGGCACAAAATAATTTAAGTTATAATCATGTTATATATAAACTTCATTCTTAATTTCAATTTGCAACACATTAACTAACAGCAGGAGTGCATGGAAGGTTTATTGATTAAAACCTTCCAGGGCATGAAGTTTGGAGTAACAGCTGGTATACTGAATGATAATCAGGATTCAACAACTTCTTGGTAAGTAAGAGCACTGGGTTAAATCTGAACGAATAAAATTAAGGATGGACCTGTTTAAGATGTTTATTTGTGTTTGAAACCTCAACTCTAGAAATATAGGATGAAGAAGACATCATTTAAAAGAAAGGCAGGTTAAAAATCTGAGGTCGTATTTGTATTTAACTGTGGCACGAGTCAACAATGAGCTTTGACTGGAACGACAACAACAAAATAAGCTTAATGCTCTTCCAAGCTAAATTAAGGGTAATTTCATGCTCAGTGGAGGTAAGTGATGACTCTCTTCTACTTCATCTCGGTCCAACCATATCTGCAGTCCTGAGTTTAATCACAGTTCAGGTTCAGTGATGATGAACCAGAGTGTGGCCACAAGAAGGAGACAAAGAGGAAATCAAATACCTAGAATGACTGAAGGAACTTCACATTCTTACGTGGAGAGGGGCGATTTGGGGAGAAGTAACTTGGAAGCAAACATGTGAACACTTGTGCAGAAAAATACTAAATGTTAGAATTGTACAATAGATGGAAATTTCAGGAAGATACAGATTAGCTCAACATGAAGAACAATTTCCTAACAATTAAAGCTTCCTGCTCAAACAGTTATCTGCCTTGTCAGTTTACCAGGCTTGATCAGTCATACACAGGGTAACCATCACAGCCATCTGGAGTTATCGAGGGCATTGGAGCAGAATTGTATAAAGTCAAAGACCATATCTTAGACATTTATATGCCTGGAACATATATTTGTTGAATGGAGAATTAACAGCTAGTAAAATTGTTTCTTTGAATAACTGATATGCTTAGTTTTTAAAAAGGCAAATTTTTACTACCATGGAGAGATGAAGTTTAGGTGGGTTGATTGAATTTTTGAAATTGGAAGGGGGATGGATGAAGAAAGGGAGTTGCTTACCAAAACTAAGGATGGGAGACGTACCATGAAGTTTGAAAAAAACAGTACTGATTATGTACTTATATAGAGAATTTTAGGATTTATGCAAACACTCAGCCCCATTGTCTTTGATCTAAAATCACCAAAAAAAAAAAAAAAAAGGTATAAGATGGTGCTATCACTGTTACTGTTTCCATTTAACAGATGAGGGGACTAAGGTTCAGACAGGTCAATGAATTGGCTATGGATGGCGTAGAACTGGGCTTCAGAGACTGTATTGGTATCTCCAAATCCTAATATTTTTAAAAAAACACCTCTCACCAGTATGGTACTGAAAAAGGGAAAGACAAAGGGAAGTAGAGAAGTTATTACTTTGAATGTAGCATAGGCTAGAAATGTAAATAATTTCAAAACCTGTATTTAATTAAAAAATAAGATAAAATAAAAGTAAAAGAGTATCATTCAAAGCAAGAAAAGCTGAGAAGCCATTAGGTGAAAAAAATTAAGGAACTTTGTTAAAAAAAAAAAGAAAAGAAAGACACTCAAATGGCAGCTGTGCAGGTTAGGGAGCAAAGCCTCCAGCAGGTGGGCTGCATCTGGTGTGCTTGTCCTCGGGACTTGATGAGGCCCAGCACACAACGAGGCTGGAAGGAAGGGGAAGAAAGAACGACGTTTCCTTTGGGAGCCAGGCATTGTTGCTTTGCTGCGGTGAACAGTTAGTTGTGGAAATTACACAGTACGGAGGCAGGTAATTTATTTTTTTATGAATTGTGAGTACTGAATTGCAGTTGAACAGCGGGGAAATGGTATCTGAAATGATTAGGAAGGGGTAACATGGGATTGCCAGCATGTGGTCAGTGTGACTAGTACCTAGTATTGCCTGAAGGGGGCAATGTCCCTTCTGCTCTGAGGAGTCGAAAGTGATGGCCTGGAGCTTTGTTTATGCCTGAATCCCAGAGTTGGCTGGTCCCCCCACCCTGCTCCCTAGCACCTTCTAATCCCATTATTGTAATGCACATCACAATTTGGTATAATTATACCCCTTTGCCTGCCTGCCCTGCTTCAGTGGAAGAACCAGCACTCAGGCTCAGCAGGCTCTGGAGACCCAACAATGGGGAAGAGCGACATTACCTTAGATTGTTGGTGCCTGAAGAAATGGATTGTGAAAAATGAATTTTTAACATCATAGGCAGAGACACAGCAGCCGAGAGGAGAGAACTGAAGGTCCGAAGGAAATCAGGGAAAAATACATGCTCTGTGCAATGTTTCACCATGCAATAGGGAGCCACATAGACCTTACTCTCTTGGAACTTCCCATCCAGTAGAGAAGACAGACATTAAGTCAGTAGAGCAGATTACAGCCCAAGATGTACAATGTGCTGCAGGGAAAATTCAGGGTGGGCTGGGAAGGTTTCTTACAGCCCCGGAGCTTCAGGTCATTATTCCTGATGTCGCACAGTCAGTTAGTGGCAAAGCCAAAGCTAGTTCCTAAATCTACTTAGTGGCACACAGTCATTTCTTATACAGGGTGGGGCAAAATAGGTTTACAGCTGTGAGTAGGTGACACACAGAGTTTATGTTTGTTTTGTTATTTATTGATTATCATGTTATTTTCCATATGAACAACTGTAAACCTACTTTTGCTCCACCCCATATTTTTTGTAATGATTTTTTTAAATTCTCTGTGCCCCACACTATGGATTTTTAAGAATTCTATGGCCTATAGACCCCTCTGAGAAGCTGATGAAAGCTAAGAAGCATCTTTCAAAAGTACACATATACCCAGTGTATAAATTTGGACATAATTTTGGTGGCCATACTTGGACTTCTAGGTTTTGAATTTCTGTTCTTAGCTCTTTCTCAGGTTGACTTCATCTACTTGTAGCTGTCCTTTTTTCCGTATCGTTCCCAACCTGAATCTCCAGCTCAGCCATCTCTTTTGATTCCAGACACCTGGGCAGCTGTCTACTGGGCAGCCCCCTAAAATTCCACCAGGCTGTACTACCATTAGGATGTAGCAAAAGCTGTACTTGGTAAATGACTATGTGTGCTAGGGTTAGGGGTAACAGTGGCATTGAGGGCCTAAGGAGAGCAGATTTATGCCGATAAAAATCTTGGTACACAGGTAGACATAGCTAATAGGCCAAACACATAAAAATGTGTTTGGCACTCAGAAAAAGGCTAAGAAAATGTCAAGCTAAGAATTGATAGACTATAAGTGGTAGGTTAAGCATTGAGTTTGAGCACTATTGTCACAGGACAGAGCATAGAATGGGAAGAAACGTATAGGGGGAGAAAAATAGAGGGAAAGGAAGGAAAGAGAAGGAAAAGAGAAAAGGTGCGGAGGGGAGAGAAGTAGATAGAGGGGGAAGAGAAGGGTCAAAGGGTAGCCTGGGGAACATCAGTATTTACAAAGTCAGTAAAAAAGGAAGAATCTTGTAGGAACTGGAAAATCCTAGGAGGGAATTATTTTAACGAGGAAGCAATCAATACCAATGGCATAGATATCAAATAAGAAAAGAAGCTGAAAATGTCCCTTGGGTTTTGCAATTAGGAAATTGTTAGTGCCTTCAAAAGGAGAAGTATGAATACCATTTTGGGAGAGAAGATTTGATTTTACTGGGTTGGGGAATTAGTGGAAGATAAGAATGTAGGAAAAACCCAGGTAGAGAACCTCTTCAAAGGATTTATCTTTGAAGGATTGAAGATGTAGTGAAAGCAGAACAGGACATCCAGGTGGGACTGCTATGGGAGAGAGGTGGTTATTAAAAGAAAGACAGGAATAAAGAAAGGAGAGTTAGGCCTCTTAGAGGTGNCCCTTTCTAGGGTAACTAGGAGGGCACAGTCATCTCTGAGGTGCGTCAAAATGACCCGTGCAGGCCAAGATGGAGTCCCATGGTCCAAAGGTCATGGAAGAATGTAGGAAAAACCCAGGTAGAGAACCTCTTCAAAGGATTTATCTTTGAAGGATTGAAGATGTAGTGAAAGGAGAACAGGACATCCAGGTGGGACTGCTATGGGAGAGAGGTGGTTATTAAAAGAAAGACAGGAATAAAGTAAGGAGAGTTAGGCCTCTTAGAGGTGGAAGGCCCAGCAGATGGAATAACGTCTTAGAGGGGCTATAAAGAGACAAGTTCAAAGACAGGGAGCAGAGGGCAGACTCTTAGGTAATACAAGATCTTGAAACAGGAGAGAAGGGAGTAGGCATAGATGCACTTCAGTGTGTGGGTAGAACAGTGAGACAGTAAATTGAGGAAGCTGTGACAGATCCTCACATTGCCTGAGAGGTTGCAGGTACTTTCCTTTTCCCCCCACTTTCTCTTATCGCAGACAGTTTCCACCAGGGCCCACTACGGCCTTTTGTGTGGTGAAGGCACTCAATTCACAGGTTTTAAATAGCCCTGCAGTCTGTCTTGGAGTCACTGACTCACCATGAACTCAACCTTTTTAGAATACAACCTTTAAAGAAAGTTTAAACTTTAGACATCAAAAACAAAGGGAAAGATGTTTTCCTCAAGCTATTTGCAAATGTCATTGTAGAACTGAGGAGTTCGGCTGGAAAACTGTGAATCCTGCTTTACTTTCTGTGGCCCACTCTCAAGTTTGAAGAAGAATGTGCGAACTTTTGGAACTTTCCTTCAGTCCTTGATAGGATTGAAAGAGCCAGGATCTCTCATCCTGCATTCGCTGTCACTTCCTCTCTCTGGGTCTCAGTCCTCAGTTGTACAAAGTGAGACTGGGCATCTCTTTTAACCCCGAGAAAGAGTCTAAGACTTGAATTCATAAAAAATTTTAGTACTCAAACTTTCCACAAAATGGCACAGCTAGCTATGAATCATATTTCATAAGATGAAGAAAGGAAATAAAATGAAGGGATCGAACCCTGAGCAAGAAAAAAGGTAAAAGCAGATATTCCATGCTGATTTCATGTTTTCTAGGAAAGTGCAGCCCAGTTTCAAAGCCCTCGACACAGAGATATCCTACCACCTTATTCGTAGGGGCAGATCAAAGCTAGTCTTCTATCTTCCTACAACTTCACCTGAAAAATAAAGAAAGCTCAAGGCAAAGGGATAAGTACACAAAGGAACAGGTGGAGGTATTAGGGCAAAATGCAGTTGAAAAAGCCCCAGGAAACCTACAGATAATTTTTACATTTGCCACCATTCCAAGGGCCTTGAGGCGGGGACCCAGTCCCTTACTGCCCCTTCATGGAGTCATCCACGACCCTTGCTTTCTCTGCAGGAGGAGTTGGAACCAGGTTCATGAGGCTATGAATTAATTGTGTGAAGGTTTAGTTTGAAATCTGATCTTGCAACATAACAAACCGAGAGGTCTTGAGCCACATACACTCATGAAATTTCCATTTTCTTCATTCCAATGGGAATAAAATATAGTTAGTTCCCTTGCAGGATAATTTTAAAGCCCTATGGTATATGACAAGTTTGCTGATGTTGGAAGCCAGTAGACCTGGATTTGGATTCTACTCCACTTCTGTAATTGATTCATCACGTTTATCTTGTCTTTGTTTACCTCACATCTCCAGCGCCTCTCCTTCACTTCTCACTCTCTGTTTAGACGTTGCTACCTATTTCTCTAGAAAATCAATAAGAATATATACCTATTCCACCTACAATACCAGCCTGCTAGAAATTGTGTCCATAGAATTTGCTTTCCCTCTTGTTCCTACAGATTCATTGTTGATGTTTTCATCTAAGGACAATCCATCCCCTTCTTTCTCTAGGTGCCACCTGTGCTTCTCTGTCACCCCTTAGTCCAACCTTTGCTCAAGGTCACAGTCTTACAATCCAGAAATCATCCTGGCTTCTATGAATCCTTGTTCTGCTCTTTCTGAATAACCTTACCAATGAACATAATGACATGCAGTAATGTCTCTCATTCTTAAAAATAAAGTTCCCTAAACTCCAGACCCACCTAGATGTCCCCATTTATAGTAAATGACAGCTCTATTGTTCCGGTCTTTCCGACCAGAATCTGTGCCCATCCTTCACTCTTCTCTTTCTCGTGGCGTACCTCCAGTCCACCAGAAAATCCCGTTGACTCTCCTACTAAAGATGAGCACTTCTCACAACTTCTGCTGCTAACCATCATCTTTCCAGGAAGACAAGAGCCCCTCACTGGTCTCCCTGTGGCTACCCCTGGTCAACTCAGTCAATTTTTTTAAATGGCACCCAAGTAATTTTTTATAGTATGAATTGTATTTGCCATTCTCTACTTAAAACCTTCCTTTGATTAATACCTTCCCATATTATCTAGTGTAACAAGTCCTTACCATGACTTCCATTGCCCTAGCAATCTGGACTTTTTGGGAGCTCAGCAGGGTAAAATATTCTCTCCCCACCAAGCCAGACTTGCCTTCCTGCTGTTCTTGACCCCACCAAGCTCCTTCTCACCTTAGAACTCTGACTTGTGATTCTCGTGCCACCTAGAATGCTCTTAGCCCGGGTGGGTTCATGTACTGGTCTCTCACTCGTTGCTTCTGCTCAATGATGACTTGGCTAGCCATTCTGTATAAAAATAGCACATTTCTGTATACATTCCCTGCACACTCTAGTTTTGAACTCCTTTATATTTTTTCTATGGTACTCATTACCTTTTGCAAGATTTATTTTTTAATGTATTGATTGGATCGTGATCTATTTTTTTCTATGAGAATAAAAGTATGCTACTTTGTTGTAGTCCATGCCCCTGGAACAGTACTTGACATTTAGTAGAAGCTAAAAAATTAAGCGAATAGATAACAGAGCGGCTTCAGGTAATTTATTTAACTCTTCTCTATCTTGGTTTCTCCAACTCTAGGAATGGATATAATATTGCCTACCTTATAAGATTGCTGTAAGGAACAGAGATAACCTGCATGAAATGCATGGCTCAGAGCAGGAGCACAATAAAGAGCATGTATTATTATTAATGTTGTGTGGATTAACTGGATGATGTATGGAAAAGCCCTGACATCCTTCCAGATGTGTAACAGTGGATCAGGAGGTTGTAGTTCTCAGTACTCAGAACACATTTTCTGATTATTTAGACAGACTTACTGTTGGCAAGAAGTTAGATAACAGCTCATGTTTTGCTGTACAATTTAGTTCAAATTTTGATTTTACACAAGGAGCTAGACTTCAGACAGGTTTCTGACCATCTTCTTAGTTTCAGATTTTTCATCTGTAAGGTGGAAATAACTATGACTATGACTATAACTATGAAATAACTATGCACCCTATGACTACTAGTATGATTAACAAATGACTTTACATGGCAAAGGGGAATTAAAGTTGCAGATGGAATTAAGTTTACAAATCAGCTGGCCTTAAATAAGGATATTATCCTGGATTATCTGGGTGAGTCCATTGTAATCATGAGGGCCCTTAAAGTGGAAGAGGGAGACAGCAGAGTGAGACTGAAGAGATGGTAACATGAGAGGGCTCAACTAAGATTGTTGGCTTTGGAGATGGTGGAAAGGGCCACCAACACAGGAACATGGGTAACATAGTGTGAGACTGTGATTTAGAACTATATCTTTGGTCATTCAGACCACCAGAATATATTTCTCATATATATTTGGTCTTCTTTTATAGTTCCTGGCTCATGGTTTTCAATACACTTGGAGTATCCTGAGCTATGAGAGCAGTGGGAGCATCTCTTGTTCTAATATTTGGGCTCTTGTCCTCCGCTCCTGAAATCCATTCAGACATAAAGGTGAAATGGTGCTTCATAACCAGCCCTTTCCACCACAACTGGGTCTATATTAATGAAGAGACTTTTGGAAAGCACCTAAGGAGGGGCTGGTGGTCAGGGAACCAACCCCAAATAAAGGGTTGGAACTTTCATTTCTATCCCCTGATGTCTGGGGAGGAGAGAGGTTGAATCAATCACTAATGGCCAATGATTTAGCCAATCGAGTCCATGTAATGGTGCTTCCATAAAAAAAAAAGAAACCCAAAACAGGGTTCAGAGAGCTTCCAGGTTGGTGAACATGAAAATGGGGGAGAGTGGCACACCTGGAGAAGGTGTGGGAGCTCCATGTCCTTTCACCATGACTTGCCCTGTGCCTATCTTCCATCTGGCTATCCCTGAGTTATATTCTTTTTCAACAAACAGTGATCTAGTGAGTACATGGGTTTTCTCTGAGTTTTGTGAGCCTCTCTGGCAAATTAAATGGAACCCAGGGAAGGAGGCATGGGAATCTCTGATCTATAGCCAATCGGTCAAGAGTACAGATAATAACCTAGGCTTGCAATTGGCATCCTGGTCTGTCAGAAGCGCATGTAACAACCTGGGCTCACAACTGTTATGTAAAAGTGTGATGGTAGAGGGACAGTCTTGCGTCAGGGAGCCCTTAACCTGTGGAATGCAATGCTATCTCCAGGCAGTGTCAAAACTGAGTTAAATTGGTAGTCATCCAGCTGGTGTCTGAAGAGATACTGGGTGCTGTGGAAAACCCCTACACCCACAGATGTTTGGACTGGGTACAGAACCCCAAAGACCTAGAGTTTCTAAAAACTATGAAGGACAAGACAATGATCTTCCTCTAGAATCTCTAGAAAGGATGCAGCCCTGATGCCTCTCTGATTGTAGCTCAGTGAGACCCATTTCAGGCTTCTAACCATCAGAATTGTCAGATAATACATTTATATGGTTTAAGCCACTACATGTGTGGTAGTTTGCTAAAATAACAATGTAAAACTAATACAAGTATTATTCAGCTATAAAGTACAGGCAATAAATAGGCCTGCCTCTAACATTGGTTGGATTCAAGTCAAGATTTGAAATCTAGGTTCTTGGCCTGCACTCCACCTTCTCTTTTCAGCCCAGCTCTTGCCTGCATCTAGAGGGTCTGCATGCACTAGTGAGTAGAAACCCAGCCCACACATCCACCCCTTCCATTAGGGATGTACGCCTCAGGCAGTTTTTGAGATGCAGAGGTGTGACACCAGCAGCTGAGTCCATTCTCCAGGGCGCAGATCCATGGATGACACTTTGCAAGTAGACTTGGAGCCATCCAAGTAGATCATTCTGGGGGACTGGGCTCCTGAAACAAGGTCTGAAAGTTGGGCTCCTGGCTCTCTATTCCTTTGCTCCATAGAGTCCTCAGCCACTTTTCCCAAAGGAGAGCCAGAAGGAAGATCTCTAAGCAACTTCTCAGTAGTCCTTTTGGTGAAGATGAACATGCTTTCTATCTGAGCCGACGTGTGGCTAGTGAGCATGTGAAGTGTGGCCAGTATGACTGCAGAGTTGAATTTAATTGCTATTTAATTTTGACTCATTCATTCAAATTTAAATTGCTCCATGTGGCTAGTGGCTACTGTATTAGCACAACTCTGAAGCATAGGACTCTGAAGCATGGGACTTCAGGGCAGGGCCTCCTGTTGACTGGGTCTTCAGGTGGCACTGATAGTAAAGTGCAGGAAAAGGAGAAAAAGAAAAACCAAGTTTTGAAAGCAAATAAGCTGATGATTCTCCGAGGAGAAATCCTTAAGGCTTCCTTTAAGCCTTCTTAAAGGAAGTCAGCCTTTGATTTAGGAGCTGGTAGGAATTCTGCCCTCTCCCCACTTTTGGTCTTTCTGAACATTCTGTCCTCTTCCCTGGGTTCACTCATCCTGTCCTCCAGGACTCAGCTGTAGCTCACTCTGTCAGTTAGCCTTTGCTGAGTAACAAAGGATGCCTGCATTTAGTGGATCAAAACAACCACAGATTATTTTGCTCATTATTCTGCCTGTTGTCAGTTTAGAGCAGGCTTAGCTAGATGGTTCTTCTGTGTCTGTGGTCTGCTGCTGGTCCAGGTTGAGAAGCCCCCAGCTAGGATAACTCATCTTCGGCGCACATGGTCTCCCACTCTCTGGAAGGCCAGCTTGTTCACTTGAGTGGTCGCAGGCTGCTAAGAAGAATGACTGGAAGTGCCCAAGGCCTCTTGAGGAGTAGGCTCAAACTAATATACTAAGGAACTTCAATCGCTTCTCGGCCTTTTGGCTAAGATCAAGTGTAGTAATATACTAGGGAACTTCAAAGTCAAATTGTGAGAGAGGATACAGTGGCATCAAGAATTGTGTGTATTTTGTGTAATCTACCTCATTCGCCTCTTGTTGAGAGTTTTTCTAGTCTTTCCCACAATCCCAGGTTCAGTTGGGCATACTGTGGTTGTCCCTACATGGCAAACACTGATTTTTTTTTAGTATTTGTCCCCTCACTTAATTTTTACCAGCCTTTATACATTATGCCTGTTTATAATTGTTATCCCTCATTTAGAAATGTGAAAGGCAAGGACCAGAAACTTTCCAAGTTCATGTAACTACATTTGGCAGACCTGGGTGCCAGGCCCAGTGCTGTCTGTCTCTAAGGCAGGGCTTCTCAACTTTGGCACTGCTGACATTTTGGACTAGATGATTCTTTGTTGTGGAGAGCTGTCCCGTGTATTGTAAGATATTTAGCAGCATCCCTGGAATTGACCTGTGGATGATAGCAACATACCCTCTAGTTGTGATAACCCAAAATATCCCCAGACATAGCAAATGTCCCCTGGAGGGCAGGGGTGGGGAAAACCATTTCTGGTTGAGAACCACTGCTCTCAGTCATGCCTCTAACCTGCCCCCCGCCCCCCCATGAGTCTCTCCTTGAGTGAGAGAGTTGCACTTTATCTGGAGCCGACACTCAGTGTGTCCTTTCAGCCTGAGGAGGAGAGTAGGACTGAGGCAGAACCCGGGCAGACACGGGCGCTGCAGCTGACCTCTCAGGACTCACTCCTCAGCAGGTAGGCTTTTCTCTTTCCAGACGCTGCGGCCTCACATCATGGCATCATGAACTCCACCTCCTCTACCAGGTTACAGTCAGAACCAGCCGGTCCTCCCAGGACATAGAAAGATGGCCCCAGAGCTAAAGAGAAAGCTCCAAGTTGGAGTGGCTTTNTTCTGGTTGAGAACCACTGCTCTCAGTCATGCCTCTAACCCGCCCCCCGCCCCCCCCCCCCATGAGTCTCTCCTTGAGTGAGAGAGTTGCACTTTATTTGGAGCCGACACTCAGTGTGTCCTTTCAGCCCGAGGAGGAGAGTAGGACTGAGGCAGAACCCGGGCAGACACGGGCGCTGCAGCTGACCTCTCAGGACTCACTCCTCAGCAGGTAGGTTTTTCTCTTTCCAGACGCTGCGGCCTCGCATCATGAACTCCACCTCCTCTACCAGGTTACAGTCAGAACCAGCCGGTCCTCCCAGGACATAGAAAGATGGCCCCAGAGCTAAAGAGAAAGCTCCAAGTTGGAGTGGCTTTGCTGGTGGTGGCAGGGAGCTAAATATTTCATCTTCATAAAATAAACATGGACTGTCTCATCATGAAATATACATAAAAATGTTTAAACATGTTAATTATTAAACCAATATTGATTCATATTGGATGAGGCATTAAGGAAAAATTAGCTAATGTATTTAATATCTCCTCCTCAGTTGACTAGTATCCGAATTCATCACATCTAATCCCCAATAATCGTAAAAGTGGCAGGCAGTATTTATGATCAGGGGTGAGTGAGGGCTGGGCAGGAAGTGATGAGGATGGAGGAAAAAACAGAATCTAAGAGACAGAACCTGTCAGATGTCACAGCCCATCCTTGGAGTTTCAGACATAAATCACTGGGTGCAGTCACATCATCAAAGTGTGATAAACCTTTCATATTGGGACAGTTAATGAATATCATTCGGACCTGACTTCCCTCTCAAAAATGAAACAGGGTGGCAGACACAGTGGAGAGACAGAAAGAATGGAAACAGGGCTTAAAAACACTGGGTTTGGATTCTGTCTCACTGATAATTCTGTAGCCTTGGGCTCTATTTATCCATCTGAAAAATGGGGGATAAAATCCACTGGGCGGCATTTTTATTCTGATCATTTATGTGGTTTATCTGACCTCACTCGCTACTTTTCAAGTTCCTTGAGGGAAGAAACATTTCCCCTAGTATTTTCCCTGCCAGGTCCTGAAAGTTGGCTAAATAGAATCATTTAAAAACCTGCTCTGAATCAGAAAAAAATCGGGACCTGAATTCCAGATCCTGAGCAAGTTACTCCCTTTCTTTGTAGCTCAATTTCCTCATCTGTAAAATAATTCACTTACCGCATAGACTTGCTATGAATATAAACTGTTATGATGTATATTAAGTGGTAAAACATAGCGTGTAGGGACTATTAGATCCTTGGTGATGGTTATTACTCTATTTTCCTAGAGCAGTGATAAAGAACTAAACAGTTGGCAAGTATTCGGTGAAATTTCAATCGATTTTTTAAATCAGTAATTCATGAACTTTTAACACTGGAAATAACTATAAATATCAGCCACAGTAGGTAACTGTGGAGTTATGCAAGCCAGGTTCTAGCACGAATTCTGTTGCTGATAGAAACAAACCTTGGGAAGGAACTCAGCAGGCTGTGGCTGCAAGTTCTCCTTCCATCTCCCCACAGGTCCCAGTGTGAGAAGGGGAGCATTTCTCCCTAATGTGAAGACCTGCTTGGAAAGAGTTGCTTAGAGTCCCACCTCTGTGTCACTTAACCTCTGTAAAAAAGAGATCCGAGGATGTAACTCAGAGCCTTATTTTGAGAATCAAAGGAAATAAAAAAATCAGCACAACCATATTTTGCCAACTTCGACTTATCAAGGTAGCGTATCTTCAAAATTTGAGATAATACTCTTTGTTGTCATTTTAAAACCATTTCTAAAATTGGAATGTGCCTTATAATTCACATGCACATTAATGTGGGGCTTCTCTCCTTTTCCCAAAGAGCTCTGATTAAATCACTAATGTTTGTTTTAATTGGTAATGTCTGCAAAAAAAGTGAAGCAGTATTATTCTTCATCTCACCATAATTGAATAAACCCTCCTATGAAACAGTACCAATTTACCCTAGGTCAACATTCTGAGGTCACATAGTTGCTAATAAGTGGAACAAAAAATAGGAGAGAACATGATGCATTCTCCCATTTTCTTCTGCCACAGTCCACATTCACTTGCTGTGGAATATCCCTCAGCTCAGAGGTGGGGAGAATGGCAGACGTGTGGACATTTCCCAATCACGTTTTCCTTAGATGCATTGTGTCATCTGGGAAAAGCTGATGAGAAATGGCCCACTGTTAGATATGGGGACCCATCAAACTCCGAGATTGAAAACCTCTTCAGCAGCATTTCTCAGCTACCAGATGTCACACAGCTGCATTGCAAATTGCTATCAAAGCTCAAAAGAGAATAAAAGAGAGGATTGTTGAAGCCATGAAGGCATATGACATAGTAAACGGTGCATTTAATTTCAACTTAATGTGAGAGATAGAGTGCATTAGATAAATATTATCCGATCATTAAAAACATATTTATGGAAGTTTAGCAACTTTGTCAGGGATGTGTGACTAATAATGTAGAGTTGTGAGGCCTCAAAAACATATTTGTCTTAATAGACTGGTGTTTAGTTTGCATTATTGACTGTTAAATCAAAATAAAAAGTTTTCACTTGAGATTTTGCATTTCATTTGTGACGGATTTGTCTTCATCCAGACACTCATACTGGATACCCAGTGTGCCCTTAAAAAACCTCCCTCTAATAGAATCTTAGAATTTCCATGTTGAGAAAGTTCTTGGAAGTCCAATCTCCTTCCAGCTCTTTTTGGTGCAAATGGTGTCATCTGTTTTGAATTGCAACTATAGTTTCTGAATAAATGCAGTATTGCCACACTAGGGAAAAATTGGGAGGAGAAAACAGGAAAAAAAGTCAGCTCTATCTCCTTCAGCCTGATAACCCCTTCTCTTTCATGTTCTGTAGGTCTGTGTGTGCTTGGTACAGTGATAATTATGGAAGCTATTTTTAATTCTTTTTCTTCATTTTTACAATGTACTTTTCATGACCATCTTGTTTAATAACGTAATACTCTTCTATAGAATGGCTGTGCTACAATGTACTGAACAATTCCCCAAGGTTGCGATTTATAGGCTGTGTCTAGTGCATCCGGATGGCCTGCGTTCAAATCCTGCTCCTACCCACTTGCCCATGATGTGACCTTGGGTGAGTTACTTAATGTCTCTGTGTCTCTGTTCCTCATTTGTAAGATGGGGATAATATTAGTATTACCCCACAGAGTAGCTATGAAGGTCAAGTAAATCAATCCCTGTTTAGCATTTAAAACTGGCACATGACACAATAACTTCATATTCATAAGTCAACTATGAATATTCTGATACATATTCTTTCCCAAAGTGTTGAAAGATGTCCTCAAGGGGGATTCCCATAAAATCTCCTACCATGGCCCAGACTCTTTCTGATCATTTCCAAAGTCAAATCATCTGTTACCTCTTTAGACAGATTATTTCACTTTGGGATGACTTTAATTATTGAGAGTTTCTTCTTCCTGTTGAATCTGAATGGGCTTTCTACTAAATCCCATACAATGACTAGATTCTATCCTTGTCCTAATGGAAATTATTTTGATACATTGAATCTCAAAACATGTTTCCTGAGACACTGGTAACTGTCCCCATCAAAGCCATCCAGGATGTAGTGATTCCACCTCCAAAATGCCTCTTGAAATCACCTCCTTGTTGATATTTTCATCACCTCAGCCCTAGGCTAAGCCGCCATCACCTCCAGTCCTGGTTGCCTCCTAATTGGTGTTTATACCTGCTCCTGGTACCTGGCCATCAGTCTGGTCTACACCAAATGCTAGTCAGTTCTCCAGATTTTTTCTGCGCAAAGCCTCATAGCAACCCATTTCTTAGACTGAAATCTGAGCCGTTCATTGTAATTTACAGAGCTCCACTGGAGCCTTCTGTCTTTCTCTCTCTCTCTCTTCACCTCTCCTCTCTTTCCCCCTTGTTTACCACAGTCCAGGCACACTGCCCCTTCTCAGGTGCCCCAAGCTCTTTATGACATTTGCAACACTGTTCCCTTGACCTGGAAATCGGCCCCCTTCTCTTATTTTCAGCCTGGCCACTCTCTCCTTCCCCTTCAGGCCTTCCCTGAAATATTTCTTCCTTAAGGAGGCCTTATATATAAAGAAAGTTCTGTATAAAATATGCTTCCCTGTTTATCGGAGTACTTGGCTAATTTTCTTTTCAAGTGCCAATTAAGACTTTGTAATCATACATTTATTTGTGCTTATTGTACAATCCCTTGGTGAAGTAATGATTTACCAGCTCAAATGTACTTCTGTTAGTCACCTGAAAGCAAGTTCCAACAAACAGTGGTCATATATAATTTACCATAATAATCTCTTCTATGTTCCTGGAGCTGGAGTAGAATAATTAGAGTAATGATGTATTGAGCACTCTCTGTGTTCCAGGACTTGTCCTAAGCATTTCACATGTACACATGTATTACCTAAAAGGTAAGCTCTAATACTATCTCATTTTACATCTTGGAGGTACTATAGTTAATGTGCCCAAGATCACACAGCAGATAAGTGGCAAAACTACAATTTGAATCCAGGCTAACTTTAGTGTTTAGACACCACACTAGGGAAATAAGAGGTCTTCCCAGAAGGTACCCAGCCATGTAATATGAAAAATAGAGACATTTATTCAAGAAGATACAAGATGTAGGAAACATTGTACTTAGGGCAATGACACCTCAGTCCCCTTCAAGGCACCTTGGAACCTCACACAGTTCTCACAGTCACCCTCAGCTGCCCCATCGTATTTTCCTGAATCTCATTGACAGTCTGAAATCTCTTTCCTTTAAAAGGTGATTTTAGTTTGGGGAAAAAACAGAAGTTACAGGGCACCAAATCTGGACTATAGCGGGGCTGAGTCACCTGGATGATTTGATGTTTCACCAAAAAACTCTGCACGAGACATGATGCACAAGTAGGCATGTTGTCATGATGAAGCTACCAATCACCAGTTGCCGGTAGCTGTGGTCTTCCGAGTCATCTGAATAATTCCCATGAAGAAATGTTCAAGCCTAGCACAGAATTTGATGCAGGTTTGTTGCTGTACTTGTTCAGTCATTTTGAATGTGATGTCCACACAGTACACATGCTTGCTCAAAGGCATCTACTGCCCCCACTGACTAGTACAGTGAAGTCATCATTGTTCATGCATGTGCATTCCAGTTCACTCTCCTTGGCTGCCAGGTTATATTGGTGTTGAGCAAACTGTTCTTATTATATTAACAATGGCTGGGCTTTTCCTGTACAGATGTTGTATAATTTTAAGGATCTTAGCTTTGATTTAGGAAGGAAAAGCTCATAAAGTGCATGAAATATTTTACATTTTGCACAAAACCATGAAGATAAGTCATTCAATGATGCTATTAGAGATTAGAATATTGAAAGGAATGTTAAGTGAATCTTTTGAAGGTAAAGGTCCCCCAAAAAAGAAAAAAATAAGAAGAGTCAACATGTCAAAAAAGGAAACACACAATGCTGAGCGGTTTATGAATGACTTTGTAGAAGAATTGGCTGCAGTACAAGTGCTGAAAGCAACCTAAGTGACCATCAGTAAAGGAATGGATCAAAAAACTATGGTATATTTACACAATGGAATACTACACAGCAGAGAGAAAGAAGGAGCTCCTATCATCTGGGACAGCGTGGGTGGAACTAGAGAGCATTATGCTAAGTGAAATAAGCCAGGCGAAAAAGGACAAATACCATATGATCTCACCTTTAACTGGAACCTAATTAACAAAAGAGAAAAGCAAGCAAACAATAACCAGAGACTTTGAAATTAAAATCAATCTGACAGCAATCAGAGGGGAGGTGGGAGGAGATAATGGGGGAAAGGGTGGAAGGGTTTTCAGGAATAACTATAAAGGACACATGGACAAAATCAAGGGCGGGTGGAAGCAAGCAAGGGAGGGAGGAGGGTGTGGCTGGGGTTGGGGGGAGTGGTGGGGAGTAAACGCAGACACCTGTAATTGAACAACAATAAAATAATTTAAAAAAGAATTGGCTGCAATAATGATATATGTATAGTTAATCATATGTAGTGTGTTTATGTGTACGTAGCTATGTCTATGTACATATATATGTATCACATATATAGATACATAACATACACAGGATGAGGAAAAAGTAGGTTTATAGGTGTGAGTACATGAAACAGAGTTTATTCTTGTATTATTATTTATTAAATATTGTGTTATTTTTTCATAGGAACAACTGCACACTTACTTTTGCCCCTCCCTGTATAGACATACATATGTATATGTTAACAGAGCTGCTGAAAAGAAGAAACAAGGCCAATAAATCTGTATTTGCTACTTTGCCTCTTTTTAATGGCTCTTTTTTCTATTTACAAAAATACTACATTCTGATCATTTAACTGGTCAGAATGTTTTCCAATCTTTGATCCGCATGCTGCCAGTCTCTAGGTAGGGAAGAGCTACTATTACTTGGGGATGAGAAATCTGAGGCTCAGAGAGGTGAAGGGACTTGCCCAGAGTGAATTAACTGGGAGACACGGCACCAGTTCTGAAGACAGGGGCGGAGAGGAGCAGAGCAGCTAGGGTGGACTTCAGCATTAGGGAGATAAATCACACTTATGCTGAATCCTGAGACCTCTTCAACCCTTCTGACTAGTTTCTTCCTCAGTACAACTAGGTTTTAACACCTACTTTGCAGGGCGTTTGTGAAGATTGATTCAGATAATGTCTGTGAGGAACCTGAACCAGAACGTACCATGTATTATCTGTTGAACAGGTGAAGTTTTTTGCTCCTCACCATCCTGGCCCCTTTCCCCTTTTCTTCTGGAGCCGCTTTCCAAAACAGCTCAATTGAGATGATGTAATGCTTCAATTGTCTGACCTGTCCCTGCTGTGGGATCATGGCCGTGGCCTTGCTTGATGAAAGCACTACGTAAATATAGATCCTGGAAATGCTGACATGACCTCAGTTACCATCTGAGGTGACGTCTTAGAAGGAAAAGATATGGATGTCTTGGTCTCGGTTTATAACTCTCAAGAAAAGTGGACGTAGGCACAGCTTCTCATCTTGGGCATCTTTGAACTCCTGTTAGTTAAACCCAAGGCCCCTTGCATCACATCCGCAGATAAAACTCTCTGTGGATGGGTCTGTCTTAAGTTCACCCACAGTTCCTTCCTTCTGACTCTTCTTTATTTGCTGGGCATGTTGGGAGAAGTATAGAAAGAACATGATTTGGAAGTTCAAGTCCCCGCTTTTCAAGTTGCTGGCTCAGTTGCCAAAGACAAAGCACCTTTTTTCAAGGCCTCAGTTTACTTGGAGAGGGGACAATTGCCTGTGTCACGGGCTTCAGTCAGATTCAGACTCAACGCTTCCCCTGGAACAGATGGTGGCTGTGGCATTCTCTTTCTCACGCGGTTTTATCAGCGGGGTGTCCAGTTTGGGTTGACAGTTGAATGCCCACGTCTTCCACCTCTCCGGGCAAGAACTAAGGGCTACTGTCCCCAGCTTTCTGAGAATACTTAGACCCTCTGGGAGGGGGCCTATGGGGCTTCTGACTTCAGAGTCTACCTGTGTGGAAAGGCCTGGACTAAGTAATGCAGACAAGACCTCTGAAAACCATACTAGCTGGCTGGCTGCAGCTTTCTTATCCTGGGACAGGAATCATGCTGTACAAACAAGGGTCAAAATGGCCCCTGGGCAGAATTCATTGTCTTGAGTGAGCTGGTAGTAATAAGCCAGGAGCTAAATACCACACTCAGCCAGTGTCATTCACTGTGGATGGGGAGCCGGCTGATTGAAGCTGAGAGGCGGACTGCATAGCAGTTAAGAGAGTAAGGTCTTTAGTCAGCCCGATGGCATTTGAATCATGACTCTCACTTAGCTATATGTCTTGGGAGAGTTGTTTCACCTCTTTCGTCCTCCATTTTCATTCTATAACATGGGACTAAACATGCATGTACCTCTTGTTTATTAAGATCACGTGTTAATATATCTCAACCTTTAGAACAGCGCTTGCGTCTAGGTAACTTTCATTGAATATTATCTCACAACTGAGAGCTACCACCTACTGGATGGGCGCTGCGTACCAATTTCTGGACTGAGCCCTTTACCCACATTGTCTCCTTTACTCTTTACATCAACTCCAGAGAGTTGGCTAGATCAGCCCCATTTCACAGATAAGGACGAGGGATAAGATAAGAGAGATTTTAAGGTCAAGTAAACCCACTTCCTCTCAGTGTGATTCCCAGGCCTTAGCCATGAGCCCCTAAGCCGTGTGCAGTGGGAAGTAATAGTTTCACCTATGAGATAGTGATAGTAAACATCTGTTGTCTTAAGTCCTTTAAATATATTTATTTATTTAATCTTCATAAGAACTTTTTGGGGTAGGTGGCATTATCATCCCCATTTTTTAAAATGAGGACACTAAAGGGACTGGAAAATGTAATCTTAATCTATATTTAATTAAAACGTAATCTTTTTGATCTATATTTAATTAAACTCAATGTTTTCTAAGTGTTTTCAATGGAGTACTAATCTTTTAAGTTTCTCTGTAAAATAAAGTCTTCTATGGCAAATATGTTTTGCAAATTCTGCCCAGGAAAGCCCCTCTCAGAGACTCATACTGTACATTTGCATATCAAAGGGACGGAGGAGCCCTGTAGGGAGGAAACCTGTTGAACTTTGTTTAACCCACTGTTTCCCAAAAGGATTTGACCTGGGAAAGCCGTCACCACCTTCCCTCCCGCCTCACACTCCTGTACAACATCTGTCAACATTCTGCAAATCCTTTTGGCAAATTTCATTCTAATTCAACTCAACGTGCCTCCATTGAAGGTCAGGTCCGCACCCATCCCTATCATTGTTGGGCTTTAAAGTTATTCGAGAGAAGTTCTCCTTTTCTGCAAGTTCATAATCTTTTTGGTAGAAGAGAAATATGCATGGTAACTATTTAGAGAATAATCCAAATCATTAATTTAGATGTTTGATGCACATAATGCCAGGAAGACAGAAATGTGGTGGAATGGAACAAAGTAGCCAGGGTGGAGAAAGATTTTAGGCGCCCATTTTAGAACCATGCGGGATGGGAACTGCAGCAGCCCGAACTGCAAAAACAAGGCAAAGAAACGCCCTGTTGTCAAATACTAATTGATCAAGGGTGAGGACAGCCCATCCCTCAGACTAGATTGTTTTATGCTAACAATCACAGTTATTTTTTCTTGCAGGAATTTCAGTAAAATTTGTTGCTTCTTGTTATCATTAGAATTATAGTTGTTATTAAATTAGATGATTACAGGGTTATAAAATCTAAACATCTTGAGCAAATCCTGTGTTTGATTTTATCCATTTTTTTCCCAGCACCCCCTCAAGTTTTATGACCGCTGTCGGCTTGTTACTCACCCATCACTTTATCACCCACCATTTCGATAAACTCTCTTGACAAAGGAGCTGTACAAATCACCCAATAACGACTTTCCCCGTTTTCTTTGTCGTGTTCTTATTCACCATCCCTGTTGCTTCGGAACTGCCATCACTGTAGAACCCATGGCCATTTCTCGGAACCCATGGTTCCTAATTAATCCCTAACACTTTCAATTTTCTTTTTGACAACTCTGTAGGACAAATTGCTGTATGTCGTTAGGGATCTGGAGAAGGCGTGTGCGCCGACCAATGGGGCCAGCAGAAGGAGCAAATGCTGGGAGGTGGGAAACAGCATGTCCAAGGCTGCAATCCACACGCAGCTTTGATGAGCTGCCAAGCTCATAGCAACATCTCAGCCCCTTTCTGCTCGTCCCCACCCTCACTCCGCTTCTCTGTCAAGTGGTCCCAGTGCAGCCGCTTTCTCTGGGCACATGCTTATCCCCTGCCATTTCTGTGGACATTGGGGTCAGATTGGGCTCCATGATAGAGCCACCTCTTGTGTCATATTTCCCTTGTTGGAATTTGCTGATGCCAATATTCTTCGGAACTTTGGGACTAAATGGTCAACACTTTGGACCGGCCTACATGGTTTAGAAGTCATGGAGTACCTTCATTCAACAATGATTAAGTGTCTGAAATACAGCCTGTCTTAACATACATCAGTTATTGTGTGTTCAATATATACTCTGCCGGACACTAGAGATATGAGTGAGGGTTTTTAACTTAAAGAGCCAACAATTAGAAAGTTAATCTGTGTTTCTGACATGATTTGATATGTGTCTGTCATACATGGTATGATTTGAAGTAGGAAGATGGTAAAGAAGGATTCTGTCACGAATGGTTGTTGAAATTTATATGGGAGGTCACATTCAAGAGCGTGAAGAGGGAGAATGAGTGTCAGGAAAACATACGTGGAAAGCCCACATCTCCTCCTTGCATAGGGAACAGAGAGTAGAGTACAATGATTAAAACGGAGGCCCTGCAGCCCACTGCCTGGGTTCAAAACCCTCCTCTGCTGTGTACCAACTTCACCATCTGTAACGGGGAATGATTAAACTTACAATTCTTAGAAGCCTCAGTTTCTCGTCTGTAAAGTGGGCATAACAATAGTATTGATTTCATGATGTTGTGTAGAGAATTAAAATTAGTAAATGCATTTAGAACAGTTAGAACAGAGCCCAGCACACAAGTTTCGAATATGTGTTAGCTAATGTCATTAGTTTTAATAATTAGATAACCATTCTGGCTGTACCTATCACAGTTAGGGGCTAGGATATTATAATGAATAAGACCCTTTGTAGTATATAGTCTACAAAGGGAGTGATGGAATACAAAGAAAATGTTTAAAGGTGATATTAGATGACGAGTCCTATAAAAAACGGGGTGCTGTGATGGAGCAGTTGTTCAGGCGGGTCAGGGAAGCTCTCTCTGAAGAGGTGACATTTGAGCTAAGACCCTGATATTGAGAAGAACCAACCATTTGAAGATTCTGAGGACAGAGGGTTTTAGGAAGAGAGACAGCAAGGGCCAAGGTCTCAGGTGAGAATAGTCTCTCCAGGTAGAGGAATGGAAAGGAGGCCAGGGTCATCGCAGATGGGCACAGGTAACTATGTTCTTAGTAATCATGAGCAATGAATTGAACCAAACACACAGAGAGTTTATAGCAGAGAGAGAGAGAGCAGATTTATTAAGCGGTAGTGCATTCCACAGAACATGGGAGCAGGCCAGCTCTGAGCAGAGATGGACCCTCAGGGGCTAGAGGGTTTCTGTCCCTATAATGGCAGATAAGGACTGGCTAGTTTTGGCAGGGTTTTATTGTGCGTGTGCAAGTAGTTATATTACTTTTAAGCTACTGCTCACGTGGTCTCCCATGATTTTCCTTGATTGGCCACCAGGGCAGGGGGTCCCACAACGCTCGTTTATTATAACGCTATAATAAAGAAACAGGGGTCGTGGAGCATCTCCTCTGGGGTGCAGTCATGATTCACTGTGATTCAGTGCTTTTCCAGAAAGAGGGGTGGGCGGAGCAACAAGTCTTAGAACAGGGTCTCTGTCCTGTATCAACATCCTTTGTCGTAGCCCTGGGGCACCTCCAGACTGCCCTCCTTCCTGAGGAACAGGTCTTAGAACCTAATTTCTGTTCTGTGCTGACGTCTTTTGTCTTAGTCCTGGGCTGCCTCTGGAGTTTTCCTCCCTCCCCACTCTCTCCTGCCTCAGGGCGATTCAGGTGCAGTGAGGGAGGTGGGCGGATGTGGAAGGAGATGAGACCAGACAAGTAAATAAGAGCCCAGGGGAGGGGGCTTGGAGTGCACTGTGTGTATTCAGCATTTATTCCACATCACAAACCCAGCGAGTTGCAGAGTTGAAAGAGAAATTAAGACTGGGGTACGCAGAAGACACGGCTGTTTCTGAGTGTGAAAATTCACCAGCCCTAAGGAATGGATGCATTTTTCTCATTATTTGTTGAGCCACTTTGAACCAGAGGGAGTTCTCGCTCCTGTTTTCAAAAACAGACCTTTCCATTAATTCAAGTAAGAATATTAATAGCCACTGCTCTTGGTTTAGCCCTGATTTTATGCCCTAGACAGAGCAGAAAAAAAGAGGGAAATTATTGTTGAGATAGAACCACGTCTTTCCTTATTGTGTAGCCCTCACTGCTCCCCCATTCATCCAGCCAAGTGTGGTTTTGGGAAAGAGCTGACCTTGGAAGGTGTTCTCTTCACCCATCAGCCAGGGTCCTGGCACACAGCAGATGCCACACTTAAAGGAGTGATTGAAAGTGGCTTAATGGAAGGGTTGCTGACAAAGGTGTGGGGAAGGTTAAGGGTCATGACCACCAAGGGTCATGAAGCAGCAAGGAGATAACAACTAAGGGAAGCTGTTACCACCCCAGGCCTGTTGGAACAAGGGTCTGGTAGAAACCAGAGGAATCCTTAGCTACAGGACTGGACCACCTAACAGAGCTGTGACCTTCACAGACTGATGCAGCCTCCCCAGAAATGCAGCACAGTAAGGAGAGAACAGGGGAAATGAACACCTGGACTGCTCTCGCTTCCCTTCCTGATCCCCCGCTAGTGCCCTGCACTGGCTGAACCAGTCCGAAGCTAAAAACCAGGGGACCTGTGCTATGCAGCTGTCCTAATCCCTGAATCTGTAGCTACGTTAGTTTGCATGGGCAAAGGGAGTTAAAATTGTACCTGACATTAAGTTGCTAATCAGCTGACCTTAAGACAGGGAGATTATTTCTACGTTAGAATCTGAGTGGACCCGCTGTAATCAGAAGGATCCACGAAAATGGAAGAGGGAGGCAGAAGAAGAAAACTGGAGAGATGGCAGCGTGAGAAAGAATCCACCAATGTAAGTCTGAAGGGAGCCAAGGAATGCAGCTAGAAGTTGGGAGAAGCAAGGAAACCGATTCTGTCCTCGAGCTTCCCAGAGGACAGAGCCCTGCCCTGCCGACACACTGATTTAACCCTCAGAGGCCCATTTCAGAACTACGAGAGGATAGATTCCTGTTGTCTTTAGTTACCAAATTTGTGGTAATTTGTTATAGCAGCCATAACAAAGTGATATAAAAGCCTACCCAATGCATTCCATAAAAGGGCAGATTAGGATAGGGAGGGTAGAAAGTACCTGAGTGTACAATGGAGAATATTCTGGACACCTGGGTTCAAGTCTTGGCTCTACCCTTCCTGTACAGCTATGGCCGAGCCACTTCACCTACTTGAGCCTCGGTTTCCCCACCTGTGAAAGGAGGGCCACCCTGGCTTCTCCAGTGTGCATTGTGAGGATCCAATGGCACAATGGATGGGAAAGTGTTTGATAAACTAATGTCACATCGATGTCAGTCATCTGCAGTCTAATGACCACAGGAAAAATGATTCAATGCAAAATTGCTACTTTAGATGTTCCTGAGTTTAAAGCTTTATACCTCTTGCTTACATGATTTTCCCATTATGACTTTTTTCCATGTGAAAAATTAGGGCATGCCTCTAATGCTTACTTTCCCACGGGGCCTGGAGCCATCCTGGCTGGGCTATAAATCTTTTCCTTCCATGTAAAGATTTATGGTTCTTGTTGGAAAAGATAGGTTGCAACATGCACACGCATAATCATGCATCCAGACGCACATTGCGTGGTTTAGAAAACGAGACTGCCCACGGGAGACATAAAAAGGGAGTGCGTGACTTTGTCATCACACCTCTCACGAGCAGCTCTCACTCCCTCGTGTGCATGCGGACACCACACATATTCATATTAATTTATATATTTCCCATAAAGGGCACCCAAATAATCGAACCTGCCAGCCTTCTCTGAGGCACGTGGGGGACGTGGCCGTTAAGTGCTCATAGACCTGCATTTCTCTTGCCATCACTGGGCCCGCCATGAGTTTCGAGGCCACATAAATGCTTAACACCAGCAGAAATGTGTCTCCGGTATGACAGTCATGAGGAAAAGTCAAATTACTTTTCATGACTTTCAAAATGGTTTGAGGAAGACAAGTTGGTTTATGTATTAAATTTATCTGGAATTTACATTTTGATTGGCCAACAGTCTGGGCAAATTCCACAGTAACCTATCGATCTGACAGAGACATTTGACAGCTCTGAACAATTGCTGAAATGGCTTTTAAAACCCAGACGGTGAGAGCCGGGAAAATCTTCCCAGAGAGTCCACTCATTCATCTTCTATCAGCTCCCCCACCTCCCCCACCAGCCTTGGGGCAGCTTTCAGTGAAGCCAATGGAGACATATTTCCAGAGATGCAAGAAGAAATTCTTCCTAAAGTAGACTGCCACTGCTTCTCCTTCCCCGGGCCCCTCATTCTACCCCTGGTCACACTCACAGGCTCTCTTCCTCCTTGTGAAATCCACAGTTGATCCAGGGCCTGCCTGCTTGAGACAGATGGAGACAATAAGTATGTCTCCAAATTAGCAGCCTGGCATCTTTCTGAAATGCTCCTTGTCTCCAGCCCCAGCTCTAGGTACTGAGCCAGGAATCACCCTGATTTCTACTCTGTCTGAAAGATAATTTGTCATCTAAAAATTTTGTATCATTCCAAACCAGTGTGACTTCTTACAGTGTGTGTCTGAACCTATCATTTCTCACTTACCGTATCTGTCTTGGGTCGCTGTGGTTTAATTTTATGAAAAATTAGCAGCCACTATGTTCAAGATATTGCTAAAAGGTGAGACAGGCCTTCTAGAACAATGGTTGTCAAATGTGGGACCCAGCCCCGGGAGCTGAGGCTGATGGCTACACAAGCCATACCCCGGACCTACGGAATTGCAAATTGTGATGTGTGTTTCAACAAAACCCCAATGTGATTGTAATGCAAGCCAAAGTTGGAGGATCAGTCATGTTGTATTTGAGGTGCATTCACAGAAGCTGGTATTGATTTCTGTAGCAAAAATGACAACACAGTGCTAATGGGGATTCAAGAGGAAAGTTTCACAAACACCATGAGGCAAGATAGGGAGAATTTGGAAGATAATGAGCAGGCTTCCGAGAGGAAAGGCCCCGATGGTGTGCTTTCAAGGATGGTCTGGAGGACTTCACACACCCATGGTGGGGACAGGGGGAGGGATAATGCCAGCATGGTAAACGTCTAGCACTTGCTCTGCCCTTTTCTATCTCTTGCCCATGGCAGACATTACTAATAGATCATGTTGCTTTTTCCTTTTGAGCTTTGTAGTGGTCTCAGGATTTTTCTAAGCACATTTCTCAGGTAGCCAATAGCAAACCATTAAAATGGGCAGATACTGGCCTATTTTCTGGTTTGGAGCAGAGTCGGCAGTCTAAAGGCATGCTCAAGCAACAGACCTTCTGTTGGGGGGTCTCAGAGGAATAAGGCCCAACACTCAGGGAGCCTCAGAGGTATAAGGTCCAGCAGATATTGAATACTAGATTACACGGGGCCATCAATGCCAACGAAGACTTTTAACTTACTTTCACATGCAAATCCATTAAGGATTTGATCCAGGAAAGTGATGTGATTGGGACCATTTAATGATTAGGCGTTCTCTGCCTTCCACTCCCTTTAGATAGTAGTTTCCAAACTTGGCTCTCATTAGAATCACTTGGGGAGCTTTTAAAACTCCTGGTGCCCAGACCACACCCTGGACCAATTAAATGAGAGTCTCTGAGGATGTGATCTGAGCATCACTGTTTTTTAAAGCTCCCTGGGCGATTATGATGGGCAGCCAACTTCAAGACCCAATAGTTTAAATTATAAATTTATTGCAGTGGGGATTCTTTGTTATTCAGTCATTCCAGTTCCTTGCATCAATTCAGCACAATGTCTTACACAGAAAAGACGGCTCCTGCATTAAGTCAGTATCTAACTGGCTAATGAGGTGTTCAGTAACCTTCTATATAGAATTGCTTTCCTTATTCAAGTGGGAAGGTTTCAAATAAAAAAAAAACCATCTTGAAATCACTGCAACATTTTCACCCCAAACTCAGTAGTCCCCTGCTGAGAAAACCAAACGCCCCAGAGTTTACCAGAGTTGAACAAGCCGTGATTCTCTTTCTGTCCTTGTTGAAATGGCTTGAGGAGAGTGAGAAATACGACAGAATGGGAGGAAGGGTCAGGCGAGTTGAATGCATGGGATGATGGACATCTGGAGAGGATTACCTGAATGGACAGGGTAGAGGCTAGAAGAGAGGACTCAACAGGGAGCACACTATTATTTCCCCCGATTCTCTTTTCCTTTGTTGCTCCCACATGCCATTGTTTACTGCTTAATGTCTCTTTTGCAAAAACTACCTAGTTTTGTTTTCATGCTTTTTTTTTTCTATGAACAGATGATGATTTCTACCTTTGCATGTGTCACACTAGTGTTTTACTCTAAATCTATCTCTTTTACCTCCTCTCACTGAAGTGGGCCCTGCCAAGAACGCCCTTCCATGGCCTTTCCCCACCCAGAGCCCGCTTCTGCAAGCTCCAGTGGAGATGTTCCCCGCGGGACTCCTCAAGACCTATTCGGTGCTCACAAAGCCAAGGCCTGTATCACAGCACTTGTTTCATTGTAGTCAGAAGACTTTCCCGTTTTTCTTTCCCTTTCTTGCTCCTGATGATAAAAGCAATATTTATTCCTTTACACACATATTTAAAAATGGAGCCATGGCTGGTGTGGCTCAGTGGAGTGAGTGCTGGCCTGCAAACTGAGCGGGCACCAGCTTGATTCCCAGTCAGGGCACATTGCCTGGGTTGTGGGCCAGGTCCCCAGTAGGGGGTGTGCAGGAGACAACCACGAATGGATGCTTCTCTCCCTCTCTTTCTCCCTCCCTCCCCCTTGCTCTAAAAATAAATAAATAAAATGTTTGTTAAAATAACTAAAAGTGTAGAAAATGAGCTTAACAAATTTGAAAATCCTTAGGAATTCTGTGTCCCGGTCTAAATCACTAACAGTCTTTCTGTGTTTGAAGTATTTTTGTTGTGTGTGCTAACTTAGGTGAGAGCATAATGTATGTGGAGGGTTTTTTTTTTTTCTATTTTTGAACATGTGATACTGATAAGGACTTTTTTAAAATTAAAAATCCTTCCCAACTCTCATTTACAATGTGTACATGAATTTCTATCATATGGAGTATACCACATTTTAATCAGTTCTTTTTGAGTGTATTTTTGCTTCTAACTATGCTGTTATTAAAACGCGCACACATACCCACACACAAATCTCTGCAATGTATATCTTGGTATATTTTTAGTTTGTTGAAGATTAGTTCTTTTGGACCTTATAAATGGGAATACTGCTTTAAAATTTTTCAGGATATTTACCTCTAGATACAATATTTGAATTGCTTTATCAAAAGATGCACAAATTTATATTCCCAGGAGCAGAGAAGAGTGGTGTCTTACAGGGCCCTGTTTAGAGGAGAATTTTGTTTCCTGGTTTTGCTAATTTGAGAGGTGAGGGTAAGAGCTCATTGTTTTAATTTGCATTTATTTAATTGCTAGTGAGGTTGCCTTTTTTTAAACATATGCTTATCTAGTATTTGCATTTTCTTTTTTACAAATTGCCTTTTGTGACATTTTATGGCCAGTTGTCAATTGGAATCTGAAAATTTTGCATCAATTTTCTTTATTTCATCAGATCAACCCCTATTCTGTTACATTTGCATACGATTTTTCCACGTTACCCCCCTAGTATTTTGATTTTGTCATTAATGTTTAAGGACAAAGTCTTTTAAAAGAGATTTATTTATTTACTTACTTACTTTTAGGCAGAGGGGAAGGGAGGGAGAAAGAGAGGGTGACACATGTCAATGGTCAGGTGTGGTTGCCTCTTGCACGCCCCTCCTGGGGACCTGGCCCACAAGCCAGGCATGTGCCCTGACTTGGAATTGAATTGGCGACCCTTTGATTTGCCGGCTGGTGCTCAATCCACTGAGCCACACCAGCCAGGGCAAGTACAAAATATTTTCAATTTCTTTTATAGTAACATCAAATTTTTCTTCTTGGGGGTAACTTTTTTTCCTTTTTAAGTTAAAATATCCTCTTTTGTCTTTGCCCCTCAATTTAATGAATTCTTGCTATTAGTTACTTTTTGTTTTTAAAATTAAAAGTACTTAATTATCTTATGAACATGTAATGCATTAAAGGAGACAGGATTGGTGAATGCTTCTCTGCATTCCAATGTAAAAAAATGTAGGGGGATTAGAAACAATAATCCCCCTACAAAATTGTGATACCATTTTAACAATATATTAAATGTCTGTGTGTGTGTGTGTAAACCCAGTCTCATTGTCCAAAGCCTGTTTTGTCCATTGACTTGTCTTATTGTACCAGAAACATAATGTTCTTGTGATTTTTCTGTATAATATAGGGGGGTAAGCCTTTCCAATAATTCTTATTTTTCAAAAATGACTCAGCTGCTTTTACCGATCATTATTTTAGGTGAATTCAGAACCATCTTGTTAAAATTTCCAAAAGTCTTGTCCAGATTTTGATTGGAAAATATGATAAACCTCCAAGTTAATTTAGGAAAAACTGATCTCTTTACATTACTGATTATTCTGCCCAAGAACACTCTTTATCTTCCTTCTTAGTCAAGTATGTTTTACATCTCACAGTAAAGTTTTGTGGTTTTTTTCATAGATACCTTACATATTTCTTGTTAAAGCTATTCATAGGCACTTTATGTTTTCTGTTATTGTTGTGAATAAGATAGTTTAAGATCATATTTCCCTAGTAGTTATTGCCAGTAAAGAAAAATGCTATTATTTTGGTGTATTTACCCTGTACCCGGTATCTCTGCTGAGCTTTCTTATTAATTTTAGTAGTTGTTAGTTGATTCTCTTGAGTGTTAGAGGTATCAGAATATTATCTTTTGCAGCTAATGATAATTTTGTCTCTTTGTTTTAAGCCATTATTATTCTGGCAAAGCTACCTTTATTACGAAGACTAGAAACTGATGCTGTGAAGCACAGGGGCAGTGAGTGCAGCCAGTGGGGGTGGTGAAGAGGCTGTCACTGGAGGGACTCAGAAGGCAACACCATGGAAACAGAAGCCGATACCGCACGGTCTCGGGGGAACTGGAGCTAGGCAACTTACTGGAAACTGAAGCCACTCTCTGTCTTTTCAAAGTTACATGATATTTTGCTTCCTTCGGCTTCTGGAGCCTCTGATCTTTCCTTTTCTCTATCCCCTCTCACTTAGAAAACTTTCTCTGCTGGCTGATGCTCCTTAATGTATAAACTGTCCTTCAAGTGCTGACAGCTAAATGGCCCTGGTACCCATCCATCCTCTCTCTGATTCTATTTCCCACAGCTCGAGAGAGAAACTCGGTTATTTGCTGGCTGGCCAGTGGGTCGGCTGACATTGGTTCAGGGCTCCACACCTGGTCCCTGCAGCAGTGCCAAGGTGGGGCTGGGCCCTCAGTGGGAATGTAGCCTCTGACACCTTTAAATCCTGTTTTGGCCAAGTTTTGCTGGTTTCAGACCATGACTGAAAGAGCTGTTCAACTTCTCTGCTCTTGGAGTAGCATATGAGGTACAGAGAATTATCTGTTTCTTAAAATTTTGAAAGGAATTACCCGGGGAAAAAAATACTATTTGGGATCAGCAGCTTTCGGAGAAGCAATTCTTTGATAACTCTTTCAATTTCTCCCGCAGCCGTTGCTCCAGTGCAACTGTGTGTATTTCTCTGTTTGTTTCCTCACTGGACCATGACCTCCTGCACAGCCGGGGCCATGTTTCATTTATCCCTCTGAGCCCAATTCCAGCCCAGGGCCTGGCCCCGCACAGGTGCTTGGTTTGTTGAGTTGGGAGTGATTGAAATCAGAGGTGGTTCTGATAATGGGGGCTTGGCATGGAGTCAGAGGACTGGAGTGCAAGTATTAACTCCATAATTTTACTAATGGAGAGGATTCGGGTCAGTTGTGTTTCACTGGAGAGTTTTGCTTTTGAAACATGTACTGTAATGAAGTTAGGGATGGGGTGTGTGGAGAGGGTCCTCCTGATCTGCAACCTGCTTCAGCATCCTGGCTTCAGCATCCTGCCTTCAGCTTAGATGTAAAAACTGGATTTCTACCAAGGACATTTAAAAACAAAATGCTTTTTAGAATTCTGCATTAATCCTTGTGGACTCTGGGGAGTATTAATAAACAAGTAAACAAAGTGAATACACAATTAGGTTTCATGTACCCTCTTACATTGTAGGTTAGTCATCAGTTCAATCCCCAAGGCTTTGCCTTCTTGACGTACATGTGTGAAATCCAAACATTTTTGTGCAAATTCCCAACTCAGTATCATAGTGTGTGCCAGTTATTTTAATGGGGGCTAAAAGCCTTTTTCCCCCTACCAATTTATTGTGTTTGAAAATATAATCTGGATGCCTAATTGAATTTTTCTGAAGATGCTGCCTCAGTGCTGAGCTTTCCGTGTGCGCTGGGCCCACGCTGACAGAAGCGTGTGTGCACATCCCTGATCTCTTCTAATTTAGGTCAGCTCCGTGTTACAAGGCCTTATGCACAGTCCTGGGTCTCTCAGGGGCCTTTGTTTTCTCAATCACATGGTGCAGTTTGACTGATTGATTTCTGTCAGACCGGGAAAGAAGAAGGAGGAAAATGACCTTCACACATGGGGTAGCTGGGAGTCTTTCTTGGCCCCCTGGAAATGATTAAGGACAGTTCCCATCAAGAACACCTAGAGTCACAGAAGTCAGCAGTCCCCTGCACGGCATGCCAAGATCAGGTCACACGAAACTCCAGTTTCTCATGTGCATTTCAAATCTGAAACAAGCACTGATTACAAATTTGCAGACATTTTCATTCTGCCTCAGGCCAGGATTTTTCATTTAAAAAAAAATAAACCTGTCAAGGTCTGCAAGAACAGCTCTTAGATATTCAGGCCAATAGTTTATTTAAAAATCCGATAATGCAATTTCTTCAGCAGCAGGAGTCAAGAGACCCTCCATGGGCTGAATGTCCTGTAAGTGGATTGTGTCCAGATTCCCAGCCTGTGAAACAAGGAATTTTATGAAGCAGATTCTACTTTGTGGGCCCAAGGCCAGAGATCTTGAATCTCTGTCCGAAATAACTATGTGTGTTGCAGGTGAAAAGACCTGATGTTTAGTCTTCCTCACTACCCATATGATTTTGGCCATTCATGTGGATAATTTAAACACAATATTTAAGTCTTAAGCACAAACTTTTAAATTTGTAATAGACTTGCCAAGCTGGTCCTTAGAAGTCCAGAAGGTATAATGGACAGAAGAGAGATGAGATGCCAGGGAGAGGACAGGCAGGGGAGGGAGAGAGAAGGGAGAGGAGATACCCAGTGAGGTTCTAGTTCCTGTGAGGATTAAAAATTGAATTCTAGGGGAGTTTCTCACTTCCTTTTTCTTGAGTTTCTTTGAGTGAATCTCTACCACTGGAAAACAGCTTCAAGGGAATTCCATAACTTTGTAGCTGAGCAGACATTAGGCACCTCTTACCCTACCTATTTGTTCAGTTTACAAATATTTACTGAACATGTTTTATGAACCAGGGTCTATGGTGGAAGCTGAGAAAAGACAATGAACAAGACAATGACTTCATGGAATTTACATTTTAGGGAGGAAGGCCATTTCTAATTGTCTAAAAGGCCAAAAGCAAGACAGGAAAATAAACTGGTAAACAAAGAAATGAATGGTAGCACATTAACAAATGTAATGAGTGAACAAAAGAAACCAATAGACTTCTGAGAATTAGGCTGAGGAGATGGACCTCTTTTTGAAAGAATGGTCAGAGATGCTCCTAGGAGTGATGCTGCAGCTGAGACCCAAAGAACGAGAGGTCACTGACTGTCCAGAGCGTTGGGGAAAATGAGTTTCAGGCAGGACTTAGGTTGGTGCTCTTAGTGGAAATGAGCTCAGGTGTAATGACTCACAATTTCATGCTTTGTTCTTTCTCTTTGTGGGGCAGAAACAGCTCCGATTTTGAGCCATATAGAACCGAGTGTAATTACTGGCTCTGCTGTGTAGTCTCGGGCAACTCAATTTGTTCCTTAGAACTCAGTTTTCTTATTTGTAAAATAAAGATAAGGATGCCTCACTTGCAGGTTTGTTATGAAGTCTAGCAATACTGTATACAGATATCTCACACAGTAAAAAATAAATAGCTAATTTTACTATTATGACTGTCATATCTGAGCTTGCACACCATCAAAATGTAGGGGCAAGAAGTTACCTAACTTTATGCCTTAACACACCAGGAAAAGGGGAAAAAAACAAAACAAAACTAAATCCATAGTGAGCAGAAGGAAGAAAAATCATAAAGATTAGAGAGAAAAAAGCACACAACATATGTAAAAGAGAGAAAATGAAACCGAAACCTGTTCTTTGAAAAAATCAGCCAAATTGACAAATCTTTAGACTGGCCATGAAAAAAAGGAGAGAATACTCAAATTAATAAAATTGGGAATGAAAAGAACATTACTAGTGACCTTCCAGATGAAAGAAAACTGTAATGAAATACTACGGACAGCGGCATGCCACAAATTAATAACCTATAATAAATGAACAAATTCTTAGAAAGACACAAGCTAGAAAAATTGATTCAAGAAGAAATAAAAAAATCTGAATAACAAGAGATCAAACACCCCAAAGAAAAGCCCATCTGATTCACTGGGGAATTTTAGAAAACTTTTGAGGAAGAATTAACATCAATTCTTTGCAAAGTCTTCCAAGAATATAAAGGGAGGAAATGCATTCGAAAGGCCAGTATTATTCTGATACCAGAATTAGACAAAGATATCACAAGAAAATAAAACTAAATCCCAATATCTCTTATGAGTATAATGCAAAAGCCCTTTAAAAAATACTAGCAAATGAGTGCAACATGATACAAAAGTGATTATGCACCATGACCAAGTAGGATTTATCTCAGGAATGCAAGACTGATTCAACATACGGGAATAAACTGAAGTCATATACCCTATTAATAGGATAAAGGACAACAAACACATGATAATTTTAATAGAGAAAAAGCATTTTGACAAAAATACAATATTCTCTCCTGATAAAAGCACTCAACAAACTAGAAATAATTTCTCAACCGGATAAAGGGCATCTACAAAGAACTCACAGCTAATAGCACACTTAATGTTGAAAGACTAAAAGCTTTTCCTCTAAGATCAGGAACATGTGTCTGCTCTCAGCATATCTCTTCAGTCTTGTATTGGAGGTTCTATCCAAGGCTTGTGTGTGTGTATGCACACACACATATATATATACATACACATATATGTACACATACACATATATATCTAATATATATTTTAAATGGAAAGAAAGAAACTGCATCTGCAGATACCATGATCTTGTATGTAGAAAACCCTAAGGAATACATAACAATTATTAGAGCTAATAAGTGAGTTCAATAATATTTAAGATACAAGATCAACATTAAATGTATTTCTATAAACTAGCAATGAACAAATTGAAAATGAAATTAAGAAAACAATGCCCTTTATAAGAATATTGAAAAAATATAAATAAAACAAAAGAAGTTCAAGACATATATTCAGAAGAACAGAAACATTGACTAAAGAAATTAAAGAAAATACAGAGAAATGAAAAGACATCATGTTCATGGGTCAGAAGTCAATACTGTCAAGGTCGATCTATGGACTCAAGATAATCCCTGCCAAAATACCATTTGACTTTTTCAGAAATTGATGACCTGAACCTAAAATTTATATGGAGAGGCAAGGGGCTCAGCATACTTGGTGTGTGGTGGGGTGGAGGTGGTGGCGTGGCGAGACCTTGAATGGGGGAACAACAAATTGGAAGGATTCAGTTTCTGATTTCAAAACATAATATAAAATGGGATAGTATGGTCACTGACAGTGACCAGGGGGAGAGGGGAGGGAATTTCAGAGGAAAAAAGGGGAAGGATTTACAGGAACTAGTATAAAGGACACATGGACAACAACTAAGGGGGGTAGAAATGGGAGGGGGTGAGGAGCACTGGGGGGGGTGGGCTGGGATAGGAGTAAAAGACAGAAAACTGTACTTGAACAACAATTAAATTTAAAAAATTGGATAATATGGTACTGGCATAAGGACACAAATCTATGTAAATAAAATAGAATTGAGAGCCCAGAACCCTCACATTTATGGCCACTTGATTTTCAACAAAGATGCCAAGACCATTCAGTGAGGAAAAATAGTTCTCTCAACAAAAGGTGCTGGGACAACTGGATATCTACATCGAAAGAGATAATGTTGAGTGGCTTCTTCACACCATAATGAAACATAACCAAAATATATCATAGACCTAAATGTAAGAGCTAAAACTATAAAACTCTTAGAAGAAAGTGTAAATCTCTGTGATCTTGGGTTAGGCAATGGTTTCCTAGATGAGATGTTACAAGCACAAGTGACAGAAAAATATATAGATAAATTGGACTAAATCGAAATTTTAAAGAAAGTTATGTCTGAAAGGACATCATGAAGAATGTGAAAAAAAAAAAAAACCAACCCACAGCATGGGGAAAGTAATTACAAATAATATATTTGCTAAGAGATTTGTATCCAGAATATAAAAGGAACTCTTACACCTCAATGATAAAATAAATAATAACCCAATTCAAAAATGTGCAAAAGGTCTGCATACACAGTTCTCCAAAGAAGATTTACAAGTGGCCAATACGCTTAAGAAAAGATTCTCAACATCATTGCCTATTAAATAAATGCAAATTAAAAACACAATGAGATACCACTATACATCCCCTAGGGTGGCTGCAATCAAAAGATAGACAATAACAAATGTTGAAAAGAATGTGGGCAAATTGGAATACTCACATACTTCTGCTGAAAATGTAAAATGGTACAGTTGGTTTAGAAAACACTCTGGCACTTCCTCCAAAAGTTGAGTGTGGGGAATGGGAAGTGACTACTGATGGATATGCCGTTGACTTCGGGAGTGATGAAAATGTCCTAAAATTGATCATGATGCTAGTTGTACAACATTGTGAATAATCTAAAAACCACTGAATTTTGCACTTAATATTAGTAAATTGTATACTATGTGAATATTATCTCAATAAAATTGTGAAAGATATAGGGGCAGCAATAGCCCCTTAGCAAAATTGTGTGAATTTGGGTTATCGTAATAAGTCATTTTAAATTGTTCTTAACCACCTTGGACTATTTGTAATTAAAAGGAGAATATTCTCTAAATAGAATGAGGTATATTGCTACATGTGATATCCAAGAATTAAGGAACATACAAGTGTATTGGTATTAGGAACTTCTAAAACAAAGTGTATTTTTTTGTCATTTTTTTCCACTTTTTCTATTTTTTTTCATTTTCTTGGTCATATATCTTTTCAAATTCCAATAAATCAGTGATGATAATGGGGATCCTTACTCTTTGCTAGTTTTTATTTTATCATTTTCTTGTGTGCCAGGTCTATGGAAAGCACTGCACAGACATTGGTTTCTTTAATCCTTGCAACAAGCCTCTGTGATTTGTGTCTCCCATTTTTAGATGGTGTAACTGAAGCTCAGGTAGGTTAAGTAACTTGACCAAAGTCACACAGTTCATAGGAATAGAGCTAACATTTGAAACCAGGTATGCTTGGTTCACAATTCACACTCTTAAACTTCAACTACGCCACTTCTTAACAAGTATATTTGCATTTTTTCATTTGTTTTTCTGTTTTTCACATTTTTAAGTACATGCTCATAATTAATGCATCCTCATTGTAGAAAACCTGAAAGACAGAAGTGTCATAGGTGGCATTTTGTGAATAACTGGGTGTTTTAAATGAGGAAGTAAAATTGCTAATAAAATCATGATATGTATTCATATTTATGAGTCTTAATGGATGCTTATGACATTAGGTGAAATATAGGCAATAAAATGATTTATTTGTGTGACCTCTTTACATGTTATGTTACATATATTGTAAAACAGATCTAGACACTATATATATGTGTGTGTGTGTGTGTGTGTGTGTATATATATATATATGAATTACATATAGAAAATGTTTGTGAAGAGAAAGGTCTAGCAGTATTTATATAAAAATGTTAGCTGTCTGAGTGGATTTAGACAATTGTCTTTCTTTTTGCTTTTCTGTATTTTCTAATTGTTTAAACACGATCATTCTTGACTTCTGAACTAATCAATTCTCTGGATTAACCAACACTTTCCATTTTCTTTGAAGATTTGACTCATGCCCACTGCCAGTTAGCCCCTCCTTGTGGGTAGACTCTCTTTAATACTCCAGTGCACTCCTGCTTTCTCTGACTTTCCATTAACCTACAATTACAGATCCTGATCTCAGCAGATAAGGGGGACCGTCCTGTAATGGGAGCAGGAGGAGCGCCTCCTGTCACGCAATTAGTAAATGGACTCCAGTCGCAGAGGAACTGCTCTTTGGAGTGAAAGAACCTCACACACAAGCTTTTGAATGATCGGGCAGTTATTGCATTTTTTTCCATTTTTTTAAGTCTTTGAGATTATCCTCATATCACTTTCTTCAGAGTTTTAACGGTCACTCTTCATAGAGAGATGACAGCAACAACAACCTCCAAATGAAGCTTTGGTCAGTTAAAATAGGGTGGGGCTTAGCTATTTTGAGTACAAAGTCTAAAAAGGGTTTATCTCAACAGAGAACACATTGGCAATGTGAAGCTATTTGTATCTCAGTTTAAGTATTTGAAATATCTTGGAATCCAGGGAAAGCCAAGAAGGCTGATGGCAGATTCATCAGTTTTAATTAATGATTATAAATTACTACATTTCTTGGAAAAGACAGCATATACATGTCCACTTCTCTCCAGGGAGTTCGCTTTTCCAAGGAAGGCCATCAGAGGGAGTTTTTCTCCTTATGATAATAGATCTCAGAATGCTAGCACAGCAAAAAGGGGGTTAAATATTGAATCCAACACTCTCATGTCACAGATAAGACCGTGAGGCTGAGATGGGAAGATGTTGACCGAAAGTAACAGAGCAAATTACTGGCAGTGCCAGGAGCAGAACTGAGCCTCCTGACTTTGGGTCTAAGGTTATTTTCATACAGGGTCAAACACTTAAAGTAAGTGGGTAAAATTCATTAGGGTAGGACAGTAGGGGGTGGTGTGGACTGTTCTAGACAGAATATGATCTGTCCCTGTGCTGGAAAACATACACACATCTACAGGATGGCTTTGGCTCCTGGCTGTCAGCAGGCACACCCTACTACACCAAACAATCTCATTTAGAAACTCCAACACAATTAAAAAGGGCCTCCTTTATTTACATTTAGTGGAGGACTTCATGGTTTTAGTGAAAGGGCTCTGGAGATTATTTAACTCAGTCTCCAGTTAAAACACCTTTTGCAGTCGTCAATCTCAACTCAAATCCTTTCAGTGAGGGGGAACTTGCTACCAGGCGATTTAGAACATTTGATTCACAGACCGCGTTAGTCAATAGAATTCTCTTAACCAAAACAACACAAACTGCTCTGTAGCTTCCACACACTGGTAAAACTTTTACCTTTGATGCCAGACAAGAGTGAGTCTTAGTCCATTTTAAAACGGATAGCTTTGAAATACATGAAGACCATTTGCATGCCCATCCAAATTTCTCATGTCCCTTCACCATTCCTTAGATGATATCTGATACTCAGCTGGGTGGTGTGTTCAAAACGGTGAGGGAAAGTCCCTTCCAACCAAAATAGCTTTTCTGATAGTCTATCATAATGCCTAAAATTAATCCAAGGTACTAAAGTATTCAAAGAGATGTCAAAAGAAGTGGAAGAAAGGTTCATAAAGGAAACATGGGGAGGGTATTTGAAGTTAATAATAATGACATGTAACATTTATCAAAGTCTTACAACATACTAAGGACTCTGCTGAAATCCTTATATATATATTATCACATCCAGTGTTATCTCAATAGATAGGCATTTTGTCCACATTTTAGTGATGAAAAAATTGAGCCTCAAGGAAGTTGATTGACCTACCTGAGGTCATTTAGCCCCCAAATGGCAGAGCCAAGACTTAAACTGTGTCTATTTAACTCCAAAAGCAGTGCTCTTACCTGTCTGGCTGGTATAAAGTATTGGAAGGCATACTGGAATGTGAGTCAGAGACAGATACGGGATCTCCTATTGGCTGCTGATCAGGGTGATTTCCTTCCTCTCTTTGAACCTCTGTCTTCTTGCCTGTTCTGCGTATTTCTTTCAGTTCTCTCTCTTCTTTTCTATTTATAATGATCCAATTTCAAGATGAGAACTGAACATTCTTCTATTGAGAACTTTTTTTGGTTCCCATTGGCTAAGGGATGGGAGAGAAAAATGTGTAAATTTCTTTGCATGAAATGAGGACCCTTCTTCTCTAAGCTCCTGCCCTCCCCTCCCCTCCAGCCTTTTTTGGTGACTTTTCTTCAAACACCTTCGAAGTACGCTAGATTTCTTCCCTCCAGCAAACTTTCTTTCCTTTGCATTTTTCTCTCTGCCTTGGATGGCTTTTTCTTCCTGCAGAAATTATATCTGATTTTCTAGTTGGCTCTCATTTACTCCCTCCCCCCACCGCCCCACCCTGCCTTTTACCCTGATTTCACCAGAGCTGACCCGTTTTCCTTGGGCTCTCTTATGGCTTCAGTCACTTCTTTATCATCATAATCCCCTGTGCGATGGTCAGAATGTATCCATGTGTATTTCCCATGTTGGACTTCTAAACCCAAGGTGTTAGAAGGTTGGGCCTTTCAGAGCTGATCAGGTCATGAGGGGCTCTCATGAATGGAATTCATCCTCTTACCAAGAAGCCTCACAAAGCATCCTCACCCCTTCCACCACGTGAGGATACACTGAGATGCCTGCAGCTTGGAAGAGGGCCCTTACCCAACCACGCTGGCACCCTGATTTCAGACTTTTGCCTCCAGAACTGTGAGAAATAAATTCAGTTCTACTGTTGATAGGCTATACAGTTTCTGGTATTTGTTACAGTAACCCAAATGAATGAAGCACTTTGTTTACACACTACTGTTAGAATTTGAATTTTGTGAAAGCAAAAGGCATATTTTATTCATTAAATTTTTATTCCTAACATATAGCACTGTTTTACATATTAACAATGAAGTTAGCTCCAACTACGTGCAAGGTGCAATGCGTACTAGGCACTATACCATCATAGTACTTGACTATTTCTTTGATGAAAGAGCAACTGTACAAAATAGAAATACCGGGCTTCTTTCACATCAATTAAAATGTTATGAAATGTAATGAATTCTATTTGCCACACAACAACAACCCTTAAATGACTTTCATTTGGTTACAGAGATATAGTTTCACGTTCAGAGAGCAGAAGATAAAATCAGGTACCCTACGATTATTACCACTACTGTCATTATAGTTACGATGATGAATATAAGATTGTTATTATTTTTATTATCTTTAGCAAATGAGTCTTCTTTCTGCCAACCCTCCCCCCAACCTTAGAGCTTCCCGGAACATTTCTCGTGTGTTTCCAGATGCCCCATCTTGTTCTGACACTCCTGCCAGGGAGCCGTGTGGAGAGGGAAGAGGGAGAGGGACACAGAGGCTGACCTCGGCTTGGGCTGGCCAGCGGGCTGCAGACTGCCCCCGGGGCTGCCGCCACCACTCTGTCTCTCCCTCCGCTGCACTCAAGGCCACCATGGATCAGCTGACTGAGCGCTCTGCAGTGGCAGCCTTGGACGGGCCTTCGGAGAAACTGATTGTAGCCAGTTCCCAGCAGATCGAGCCACATCAGCTTGTCTCCTGGTCCCACCCGTGAGCATCTTGGCTCCCCTTTTTAATTACCCCTGCATGGTGACCAGGGCACAGGTCAGAGAGGGGGAGAGCTAAGGAAAAAGACAGAGAGGGAGAGAAGGGGGCTTAACTGAAACAGCTTTCCCCAGCGTGCGGTGCTTTCTTAACTTGAGCCAGGAAACGAGGTCACACTCGCTCATTGTGAAATTAGAATGTAGATTATTAGAGAATTTGATTAGAGAATCACAAATCAATTTGAGTTCGAGATCCAACTCAGCCAGCTAATTTGGTAAAGTTGGCAAGTCATTTCACATAGCTAGGGCTCAGTTTCACATCTATAAGTGAGAGTGTTAGTAAGACAACCTCAATAACTATAAGCATGCATAAACATGAATAAACCATCACCACCACTGAAAATATGATGAGGACAGAGATGGTGATGAATGCTGACATTTACGGAGCACTTAGAAGCCCTATGCACCACCATAAATGCTTTACATCGATAATTTTTATTTCTTAATTTTTTAAGCAATCACTCAATCAAAGGATAGAGGGAAAATGTTTCCCTGCATTTCATACAGGTGGACCCCAAGGCTAAAAAGATTAGGCTGTGTTCAAATTTATAATGTTATGGATCAAAGCCAAGTTTCTCTGCACCCAGAGCCCTTGTCCTGTGTTGTCTGTATAAAGTTCCAGGTGTCTTACAAATCCCGCTCACATGAATTCCCCGAACTTCGTGTTCAGCCTTGCAGCTCTGTACATGTGTAGTAGGAGGTACATTTTGACACAAGCACTTTGGCTTGATAGTCACGGGATGAAAAAATCCCTGGTGTATGTCTTTCTCACAACAAAGGGAAGCTCTATGCGCCCAGCCTTTACATACCCATATCTGCATCTCTGCTTGTAAGATAAACTGGAAGTGTGAGATGACAGTTGCTTCTACCGTGTTCATCACTCTCAGCCAGGCTTCAAAGTCCTGTGGTGATTGATATGGTGTGAATAGCAGGCTACCTGCATCGCGTCTCCCAGGAGACTTGATGAAAAACTGTATTCCTGGTTCCCTTCTTCCAGCCTTATTTAATCATACTTCTAGGGCAGGGACCCAGGCCACTGCATTTCAACAAGGGCTCCTGGTGATTGTGAGGAGCGCTAATGTCTGAGAACCACTGGGGCTGAAAAACTCGGGTCAGCCAGAGCTTGAGCTCAAGACAGTGCATTATCCTCCCCTTGCCCCAGCAGGCTCTGCTGCCTCCTCCACAGAGGGTCTCCGATCTCCCTCGCATCTATGTGATCTAAACGCGTGGTTTCCTACCCACTGACCTTCCCCACGTGCCCTCCTCCCTGTGACACCGCTTCCTTGCACATACTCCTAGTTTGATTGAAGAGAATGTTCCCCTCCCCACAGAGGGTGAATGATGATTTTTCTTTTTTTTCCCCTTAGGGCTATTATATTTTTATGGTGAAATTGTATCATTTAACTTAATAAAGTGCCCATTTTGTCTTTTTTTTTCTTTTTAATTTTATTTTTATCAGTTACAGTTTGCATCATTTTGTGTTAGTGTCAGGTGTACAGCGTAGTGGTTAGACAATCAGGGACATGATGCAGTGTCCCCCCGATGTATCCAGTACCTACCTGACACCGGACATAGTTATCACAATGTTACCGACTATGTATTCTCCATTCATGGGAATGACTATGTTGTAAGTACTAACTTGTACTTCTTTATGCCTTCACTTTTTTTGCCCAGTCCCCCAACTCCCTTCTCCTCTGCCAGCCATTAATCTGTTCTCTCTATCTAGAATCATGAGTTTTCTAAGCCAGTGGCCCATCCCATTCTCCTTTGCTAGTTACTGGCTATGGAAGCCAATGGGATCAAATTCTCGGTGAGGTGAGACAGTCTTCAGAGGGGCTCCTCGACAACATTTCTACTCCTCGTAAAAGAAACCTACCTAAGGGGAGGCCTTTGGCTGAAGCCCTTTCCTTCCCGCTTCGGACACAGACCTGCGATAATGTGATGTTTGGAGGTTCTACACCTGTCTTGCAATGGCAAGTTGACCAACACAAGAAAGTGAAGCCAGCACAGTGTGAGGGGCAGGGGAGAGAGATCCAAAGGTCCTATATTCATGAAGACAAGTTGAGAGCCAATCAATCCATGCTGATATCTACCGACTCTGGTGTAATTGTGTGAATAACGAATGCACTAGGGTGAGGCACCGTGAGTCAAGATCCTTTATTAGAACCAAAAAAACCAACATCTGAACTTTCTCTTTACTCTGTCTTGCCCATTAGCATTTCTTCCTTTCAAAATCTAAGTAGAAAATTTATTTTGAGATTTTTATCAACCTAGCAGGCTACCTCTCCAGTGGGAGAGTTAAATGAAGAGAAATTAACACGGTCATTTTACTCTGCTATCAAATATCTGATGTCATAACTAATTTTTGGCAGATTCTATATTGTGGTAGATTGATGGTAGGATCCTTGACCTGGAATTGGCCCTATAGATCAAGGGTCAAGGAACTATGTCCTATAGGTTGAAGTAGACCCGCTATCTGTTTCTTTAAATTGAGGTTTCCTGGAATACAGCCACACTCATTTATTTACGTATCATATATGGTTGCTTTTATGCTTCAGTGATGGAGTTTAGTAGTTGCCATAGACACCAAATGGCCCAAAAGCCAAAAATATTCACTGTCTGAATTTTTACAGGAGAAGTTTGATGATTTCCAATGCAAATAATCAATTCACTGGTCAAAGAGATAATCTTGTGTTTTATGCTGGGTGATTTATCTACTTGTTTGTGTTTGAGATGCCAGATGGGAAGTGGACCACACTGCCATTCCACTGGAAGACTTTAAGAATCACTCTTACTCTCATCTGAGCAGAAGGGTGACTCACTTCCCCACAGGAGTGGATGGGGTTTAGGGGGATATCTATAAGCAGAACCAGTATTTCCTCACATAAAAGAGCTTTAAGTCCTCCCCAGGCTTTGGATTGGCAGAATGGTAGAGCATAGCAAGACTGAAACCTGGGTGAAAACCAGAGAAGTGGCAAAACCCATGGGTGCCATGAACCCAATCAAAAGTGAAGCGGAAAAGGAGATTCAGAAAAAGATGATCTCTTGAGTGGACTCAAGGTAGTGTGGACTCTAGAACTAGAAACCCGAAGTGACAGGTTTGGGGAATCAGGGGTGGTCAGGTAGTCTAGCCTAACTCTGATGGACTACAGTTTGTAAGTTTGGAGTTGCCCTTGAACTTGCTGTTACAGGGCTTTCTTGGGCCATCCTCATTCCTCACTTAGAAATAGCTGTTGAGAATTCATTTGTAGTTGACAGGGGGTCTACATTTGTGTAGCATGAACGAAACTACCTTAACCCCATATTGTTTTCCTTTAAGGTAAAAATCACCAGGTAATCTCTATCTACAGACGGATTCTTTAGGCACCCAAATATCTTGTTTTAGGCAAAAGGCAGGACATCTTTAAAAGGATATTTAAGGTCAACCAAGCCACATGTGAGACCTGATTCAGCTATGCCACCTGGGTGACAGCAGCATCTCTGAAGCTGTTCTCTTCTGTGAAGTGCATCCAGAAGTGGGTATTGATAAAATATACATGGGGTGTGTCCACGACGCTAAGAAATACACGTAAGAAGTGCTTTCTACATTATAAACTGCTGTGCAAATGAAAGGCGTCACTGTTACAATTGAATATGGCTACATCCTGATGGGCCTGCAGAATGAGTTGGCCGTGAAAGATCCCCGAAAATAGCTGTCGAAATTAACCTGTTGAATGGGGAGAAGTCATGACTCTCTTAAGGTGCCAGAGAATGCCTGCCCAAACAGGCTCTTCCTGCTTAGTGTAATTGACACTGAGGTCTGTGTGACAGTAACTAGTCACCAGATTCAACCTCTCCCAGAGACTGCTCCTTGTCAGAGATATGAAAGCAATAATATCTGCGTGGCTGTGCATGCTCATTTATTTGCTGGAGGAGACATGCATGCAGCTTAGCCACTTAGGAGGTCTCACACAGAAGTCTAGTTTAATACAGAGCTATACAACTGTTTAACACTAGAAATGTGTCTTTAGATACTAGGATGCTCATAGCAGCACTACCCAGAAACCTAGAAATGACACTAATGCCCAGAACAGTTGAAGGGGTGAATAACTAGGGCTGCTGAGAAGGGTGCACCAGGCAGAAGCTCCAAGTTTAGGCTGAGCATGGTATCCTATCCTGGGAGGTCAGCTAAGGTAGAGGGAAACAGATGCTGCCCAGGCCATGGAGGTCAGAGAGTCACGGAGACAAGAAGCTGGGGACAGGGCTGGGGATTTTTGACTCTTGGGCAGAAACAGTTTGCTCAGTTCTCTGTTTGGGGTCCCTATCTTTCTAAAGAAAGTGAGATATTTCCAAATTCTTAATCATGTGTGCGAAGTTGTGTGCTTGGATTTAGACATAGTCTTTAGAATAATACATGAATCAGGTATTGAACTTGAAGGCTATCAGCTTATCCTGCTTCCTTTTAATTTTTAACCCATGTATAGCCTGCCCACATGCACAGCACTGACCCTATCGTTCCAAGTGATAAGTGCCGTGATGTTTACTCAGATTCATAGACTTGTCTCTGTTGAAGCTTTGCACGGGGCCATGCCCATCTACACAGAATTGTGAGTAATTCATTATGAAATACTGACAGCAATGAAACTGAATGATCTATAGTTGTAGGCAATGGTATGGATGAATCTTACACATATATCTTGAACTAAAGAAGACAGGTAGGCATGATTCCATTTTTATCAAGTACAAAAATAGCAAAATAACCCATGTCATTGAACACATGAACACAGGATTTGCGTGTCACTGCACACACTGAATCACAATAGTGGCTACCTTCAGGAAAGTGGGAGCTAGAAGGGAGCACCGGCAGGAGGTTTGGGGGGTGTGGGGGGTGAGTTTATTCATGTTCTCTTTCTTGATTTTAGTTCACGGGTATATTCAGTTTATGCAAATTCATCAAAGTGCATGTTTATGATATTTCTACTTTTCTGGGCATGTTATAGTTAAATAAAATGTTTCCTTTTTAATAAATACAGAGCCAGGGATGTAAGACATGAAGTTCGTGAGCAGCTCAGCCAGGAACAAACCATAGCACCTTGGGGAAGTCATTTTACCTGGCTGAACCTCTCGTACTTTCTTTCTAAAAAGGGATTAATAATTCCTGCTTCACAGGTCACTGTGAGTATTAAATTGAAAGAGAAGCCCACGTGTTAATTACTTAGCCTAATGCTTGGTACATGGCAAGCAGCGGATGTCTGGTTTCTGTTACGATTATGTGATCCTCACACCGTCAGGCTGACACCCTTTCAGACTAGAGGGTCTAATGTGAATCATTGTCTCGTATCCAGATTGTGCAATGGGAGCAAGGAAGAGATGGGGAATTGGGTAAGGCTACAAGTGAAGCTGGAAAAGCCCACGAGGGGCTGAATCGTGGAGGTTAAATTAAAGATGTCTAGAGGTTGAATTTTATTCTGCAAGTGGAAGTTTCTGAAGACTTACTATTTTAACAGGGGAGTCGCATGGACTGAGACTCAGCCAGATTAATCTAGAACAGTGAACGGGATTGAAACAGAGAAGGCCTGAAGATGAACTTTGCACTACAGAAAAGTGTATTTTGTCTCTAAGAGTCAGAATATTGATGATGATGTTATTATTATTACTACTATATGCACTAACAGGGACTACAGTCACTGTTACTTTATTGTGCACCTGCTAGGTCCTAGATATTTTTAAAGCATTTAAAATCTCATTTAATCCTTACAGAGAGCACAGTGAGAAGCTTGGTCATTTATCAGGTTCTTACTAAGTGCTGGGCACTGTTCCAATTGCTATACATATTTAATGCATTTAATCCCCATAAGAGCCCTGGGAGATAGGTGCTATTGTTGTATCCAGTTTACCAATGAGGAAACTACAGCAAAGAGAGATTGAGTCACTTGTGTTAGGCCACACAACTATCAAGTGACAGAGCTGAGATTTGAACCGTCGTGGCAGCCTCAACCTAGGACTATTTTCGCACCCATTTTCTACATCACCATTCTGGGTATTTTTGTGCCCATTTTCACCTGAGTTAACTCAGCAAATTACTTCTTCGAAGTCAGAGAAAGGAAGAGACCGTGGCTTGCATGATGATAAGGGTTGGGCTCTTCACAATCTTCCTCTGTGCTAAGGGCAAGTTTCCAGCCATGACTAGGAACAAAGGAAACTTCAATCAAATGTCGTAAGGATGGAATGCATGGCAATAACGATAGCAAAAATTTATTGAGCACATATGTGCCGGGAAATTTGTATGTGTCGTATGTATTACATGCATTTACAAGTGCCAATAACCCTTATGGAAACCTACAAAGAAGCACTGTTTTTGTTCCTGTTTTACAAAGGAGGAAACTGAGTCTCAGAGATATCACAAAACTAGTAAGTAAAAATTCCCAAATTAGGCCTTTGGCAGCTGAGCTGTGAAGCATGTTGGTGTCACACCACTCAGCCACCTCTCCTTTACAAGGGGGCTGATCCCAGGAGCCAAAAGCTCTGTTTTCCACCCCCACCCCCAGCTCACTCTGTGTACTCAGTGGTGTCCTGGGGCAGTTTTAAAAGCATTCCAAGGCTTCACTATTGCAAGCAATTCTCATCTAACCTTTCCAAGAGCAAGCTGCAGCAGCAGATTCCTTCCCAGGTTAGTAGAAAGCCTGGGGCTTCAGAAGAGCAGGTGCTTGCCTAACCTGTGTCACCTGCATCTGATCGATGTGTCATTTGCCTTGGGGAGAAGCAGTCTGGTTGGCTCCTTCTCCCCGATTCAGCTGGCGGCAGCAGCAGAAGAGCCAGGGGCCTGCAGGTGAAGGGACCAGAGTCTGCTCCTCTTCCTAGAGCACAGGCAGAAGACATGGTGCCCCCCACCTACCCGCCTTGTGAATGCATGGGGCTCTGTTATACTCTAGGAAGGCCACCAGCCCAGCAATGCCACCATGGCCAGCCCTAGATTCATGGCTGGTAATGAAAGGAGCTCAGGGCCCCCCTTTCCATAAATGTTTCCACTTTCAGTTCTGTCTTAGGGTCTAAAATCCTCCTCACATCCCCCCATCTCCACACCCATTGTCGAGTCTTCGGGTAAAGCACAAAGCTCCTTGTATTAATGAGGGTTCAAGCTGACAAAGCAGAAGCAGAGAGAAGCAGGGCCAGTAGTGTGTGTGCATGTGTCTGTCTGCCAGTCTCCAAGGCAGGCCAGCAGACCGAAATTTCTAGAGCAGGACCTAGAGTCCCTTGATAGAATTTCTTCTTCCTCAGGAAAACCAAGGTCTTGCTCTCAGGGCCTTTCAACTGATTAGGTGAGGGCCCACCCAGATTATGGAAGATAATCTCCTTTGAAGTCAACTGATTATGCGCGTTAAGCATTTCTACAAAATACCTTCATAGAAACACCTACGTGAGTATTTAATTGCATAACTTAGCCTAGCATAAGTTGGCACATAAACCAACCATCACATTCCTTGTGGTATAATGGAAAATGGCTATGGCTCTGACTTTCTGTTATCTTGGGAAAGTCCCTTTTTCTCTCTGAAACTCAGTGTTAAGCTCTGTGGAATGGGTGGAGTGAAGAAAGTAAAACATGAGGAGTACATGAGAATTGTCTTTAGGTATTTGAAACTGTCTTGGAAGGGATACAGAGGCTTATTCAGAGGGTAGGACCAGGGCCATTGCATGGGGAAAAATGCAAATTTAAGTTTGATAAAGAAAGTGTGTCTCACAGTGAGATTCTACTGTAAGAGGTACTGCCTTATAATATAATGACCTCCTTATAATATAATGACCTCCTTAAACAACAATTGAAGGAGAATTTGTTAGGGGGAGAACAGTATTGAAAGTATCACATTTTGGACTATATATCCTCAGAAAGGCATTTCAGTATGATTATTTTTCAAAGCTAGGAAGCCTTATTTTTTCTTTTTTTCCCCCTGTACTCTCCCTGGCCCCCGAAGTTTGTCAACTGACTTGCTAAGCAACATAAAATGTAAACAAATCCTGGAAGAAGTATTACTCATTGGCACCCATCAGATGCATTCTCTAGGTTTATCCATGAGATTAACCATTACCAGACCTATTAAAATGATATAGATACTCTCACCCAGCAAAAGCACTGAAAGATGAAGCACAAAGACTTTTTTGATTTGATGGGTGACATGATTTAGTAAAGCAGACATGGATGACTGCTATACGCACAACATTGCTTTGCGTCATGGCTTCAACGTGGCCCCTGGCCTCACACGGCTGCAGCGTGAAATACATGGCAGCCTATGACAGACGTGCTCTGTTTTGTGGGGCCATGCTTAGGGACAAATTAATTGTAAGGAGGACAAAGAACTCCATTTTTATGGATGGGCACTTTTAGCTAAGATTGAAGTTGGAAAATCTTAGACAGGACGGGTGTTCTAGAAAAAGGCATGGTGAATGGAGGGTACAAGTTTGTTGAGACAGGTCAAGTAGGAACCTGCTGAGCTGGATCTGGACACAGAGAGAGAGATTGCAGGTGCTGTGGCAATAGCAATGATGTGGTTTGTGCAGAGCTGGAAGAGAAGATGGGGTCTAAAATGAAGGGGCAGGTTGAAAGTGTCAATTTCTACTTTCAAGAAATCACCAAGGGACAGTCTTCTATACGGTTTTCCCTGTTCCCTGTAAATGCCTCTTATCTGAGGATATAGCAGGGACTTGCCACGTGGCCTAAGACCCCTGTGGCTTTTGTTACCTCCAGAGCCTTGTTTTCCCAACCTGTGAGAAGTGCATAATATTCCCCGCTCAACAGATTCTCACGAGCGCTGCTCAGTAAGCTGTAAACCTCCCTGTAAACACTCCTGTACTCAGGGACAGATCCTGTTGGCCCTGGGGGAATTTACAGCAGCTGGTGACCAAGCCCAAAATCAGCTACATTTTGCCATTAAAATGGGAGTGGTGGTGGGGTTGACACGCAGCCTGGTGACAGAGACATCCACCTTGCAGCCATCAAAGCCATGTGCCGGGTGTCTGTGGAGCATGTCAGCTGCTCGGGTTGTTCAGTGTGAAATTTAATTTGAGCTCCTGGGTGAGCAGGGAGGAGGGCGTGAAAGATATGACACTGGTTAATTTCATGTTTTACAGGCCCAACAACCCCGAAAGTACATTTCTTGGCGAAAACTGAGAATGTGCAGGCCACTGCATGCGATGATATGCAGTCCAGGGGGGAAATAAAGATAGCAAAAGAAAAAAAAACCCATAAAAATATATCATTTCCTGAAATCAAATAAACTCAACAACCTTCCATCTCAATGGGTTAGATTGACAGGCAGAGAGAAAAAGGCGAAAGAGAGTTTCTTTTAACTCTTGCCAATATCTTTTCACATAACTGCACACCCTCCTTAGCTTGGCATTCGAAGCCCCTAGCCCCTGCCCTAATCCATCTTTCCCTAGGCAGATCTGGTTTTTATCTTAGCCTTGCTCAAAAGCTTTCTTGCCTCCTTGTAGACTATAGCACATAACTGAAACATCTCATTGTAGCACAAAATGCCCTCACAGCTGTAGCTCCCTTGCCTTCCTCACCGTGTTCTTCAGAGCTCATCCCCACCCAATGCCCGCTCCACCAGCAACACTGATTGATGAGTGCCCGAGTCCACGGGCTCTTCCACATCTCTCTGCCTTTGTAAGTGCAAGTTCTTTCTCCTGGAAGTCCGTCTACTTGGGATCTTGCCTTGATTTCAGGGAAATTCAGGCCGTCTAGAGAACAGGTAAAAGCCGAGAGCTTGGCATCAAGTAGACCTGATACTGGCTTGATATACTGAATACTGGCTTCCATCCCATCCTATCTGCACGGCTGTGACAAGCTATACACTTTCTCTGTCCATTTTCAAAAAAGATGAGAGAATGCTCCCTGCCTTTTCTGGTTGTTACGGGGATTCATTTGGTTAATGGATATAAATTGTGGAGCACAGTGCCCAGCACACGAAATTACTCAGTAAATGGCTTATTTTCATTACTATTTTCACTCAAATATTACTTATTCCTCTATGGAACTTTCTTTGATTTCCACATGCAGACTTAGGCGCTGTTTCCGTCATTCCATGAATGATTCAATTGCACCTTGAATGTGCATCAATTACTGTAATCATTGTATTGAATGTTGTATTTAGTAGTCACTTGTGTGTCCCCCACTCACCATTACACTATATTTGTGGGTACATGGATCAAGTTTGGCCATCTCTAAATGCCCCGTACTTAGCCAAATGCCCAACGCAAAGTAGCTATTTGGTACACACTGTCTGGATTAATGAAATTTAGAGTGAATGAGTAGTCATAGGCCTGATAGTTCTACAAGGCCTGGGTCAAGGGCCAGAGCTCCTGTGAAGTCTTCTCTGACCCTAGGAGTAGAACAAAAGATCCCCTTCTGAGACATGTCTTATTCATACCTATCAAGCCATTAGTAGGGGACCTGGAACATGGTAAGAACTCAGTACACGTTCTTATTCATCATCATCATCACCATCATTCACTTCTGCCTCTGTGTTATTATTATTCCCAGTACAGCTGCCATTTGGGATTTCTTTACGGCTAGGGTAGCCACGGGGCTGGGTTTACTGTCCAAACCACATATACAAATGCAGTTTGTGTCAGGAGCCCCTGGAAAACTGTCCATAGTGGCTACCCCAAAATCAATATCTGGGAGAACCTGCAAAAAAAAAAAAAAGAAAAGAAAAGAAAAAGAAAACCCAAGTTCTTTACGTGGATGGATTTTCATGAGCAAGAGGGCATGTGTCAGCCTGTGAGAGTATTATCATAGGCTTTGCTTCTGCTTAGGACGCTATCAATTAATTGATAATTTTGGAACAAAGAAAGGCTTTGAAACCATTCCAGATAAATAAAGTAGGAGGTAAAGATAACTGTTGGATTGGTGTGTGTATATTTGGAACTATTTGTAGAGAGTGTGTGAATGTGAGAGAAAAAAAGATAACACAATTTTAGGTGCATCAATTCCATGCCAGGAACTCTTCTAAACACTTCACATGTATTAACTCATTTAATATGAACAACAATCCTATAAGGTAAGTATTATTATTTCCATTTGAAATATGAGACTCAGATGCAAAGAGGAACTTACTCAAGGTCAGATGACCAGTAAGTGGTGAACCTGGGTTTGGACCTGGGCAACTGACTTCAGAGCTGATGTTGTCGGTATCTGTAGAAGGGGTCTGTGTATATTAGGGATAACTGAGAGGCAGGTGTGTGTGGTGTGGCTTTTAGACACATAGTGAACACCTACTATTTATCAGGCCCTGTGCCAGATTGGTTAATAAGGTGATACCAAAATAAATAGGATGACCCAGTCCTGCTTTCATGCAGCTTACAAGCTGGTGAGAGAACAGGCAGACCTGAAGGTAGATATCCAGGAATTTAATTCAGTTTAATAAACTCCTTTTGCCATTAATTTTGTGTCATTACTGTGCCTGGCCCTGAAAAATAACAATGAGTAGGACGTGATCCAGGCATTTAGGATGCCCAGAGAGTGTCAGAACATGGTGAGTTTTATGATAAACAGGTCAAATGTCACATGTCTTTGAATGCTGACTTTGTCACAGTAGAAACTCAAAGCCCACTGTGTTGAGCCCATTGCGTATTACCCTAACCTCTGACAACTTTGTTTTATCCTTAGAAGGAATGTCCTTAAAGTGTGGGTTTTGGTCTTCAGTATCCGCTCCACCTCAGTGACTGGGACTTTTCCAGGCTCCAGGCCCCTGAACCTGCCTTATCCTGTGTGGGTATCCAGGTTGCTAAGGAACACATCGGCTACTGTGCTCCCTATGCCCAACCTCCTCTTCTAGACAAAATTCTCTCACTTACAAGGGCCTGCTATTTGGGGGTAGACACTAATTGGATCAGGTATAATCACCTGACATCGAAGAATTAATTCATTGGCTGGTAGTGAAGCATGAAATAGCTTGTCCTGGGGGGTTGAGCTGAATCTATCAAATTTCTTCTTGGAGAATGAAAACCAGAACGACAGAAAGAATGTGTTAGTTGGAGGAAGACAGTGAAACAAGACTTGTTAGGTTAGTAGTGGGACCCTTGCATAAGAATTCAGGAGATTGAGTTGGCTGCATTACTGCACTGTCTGCCTCCTTGAAGCTGGGATAGCCAACAGACCCTGGACTTCCCATTGTGGGTCCCTGAAGAAAGTCCCCAGATTTGAATGCACTCCACTGGTTTACTCTCCCTAGAGCCAGGATTTGTGGACTGGACCACACCCTTCCAGTTCTAGTGGGTGGGGAGAGATTAAAGGAGACAGATGTCCACAGGCCCTCCCTGGGAACCTCTGTTGACTCTGTAGATGAACATCCTCCTCCTCCACACATGCACGTACACATACACACATCATTTCTCCTCCCTCTGCTCCAGCCTCATCCCATGCCTTTCTCTCTTTAACAATTGCTACAGGTGGCTAACCTCACAGGTTTATTGGGTGTTCACTTTCCTAAAGATAGCAAAAGCACTTTAAGAGAGCTGTGTAGGGGTAGAATAACAGAGTATTTATTGAGCATCTACTGTGAGTGAAGGCTGCAGAAATCACACTAATGCCCTGCAGGATGTCCCAGACTTGTGAGAGAAATGGCAGACACACAATTGGAGTAGAGGTTGCCAGGAGCTTGGTGGAAAGGACCCAGGGAGGGTAGGTGTGAGTAGATGTTGTGGGCTTATCAAGGAAGGCACGAGGGAGGGGGGGAGGTGACAAATGAGCTAAGTCTTTAAAAATATTAGAGGTCCCTAAAGCAAAAAACAAAAAAGAGGCCAGGACATCCTTAGAGATGGGAACAGCATATGCAAACACTTGAAGGTGCAAGAGAACTCAGCTGTTCTGAGAACAGCAGAGAGGAAGCTGAGATGAGCAGGAGAGAGTTTGTAAAGGGACTTTGATAGCCCCCTGAGGAGGCTGCCTGAGTGCTGTTGACTGACTTGCAGCAGGGGTGGCCAACAAGTTTGCTGACAGTAGGGGGGGTGGGGCTGGATCAGGGGAGGGCTCTTAGTGGCAGGAGCCATAGCCAAGTTCTGTGGAGCTGCTGAACGTTTATAAAGAGAGACTGATTTCATCAGAGATGGTGTGTGTGTGTGTGTACCTCCTCTTCCCAGGGAGGCAGGGTGTGTGAGCAGGTAGCTTGAAGTCAGCCAGACCCGGGTCCAATCCCCTTTCTGTCATAGCCTGAATGTGTGGCTCTGGGGAAGTCCTGTCACTTCTCAGAGCTTTAGTTTTTTTTTTTTTAATCTGTAAGTTGAAAAAGAAGCCTTGGAAATATTGGTTGTGAAAAGCGTTGGTATATTTCTTGGTATATTTTAAAATGCCATTCATATGCTGCTCATTATTTATTGGTTAATTATAAGGAGGTGAAGCTGTATGAGTGAGTGAGTGAATGAGTGTTTGTGCTCATAGATGAAGGAGGTTTTGTGCAATATTGTGGGTGAGCCTGAGAGTAACTGGGATCCAGGTACAAGTGGAAACACTCTACTGAAAAGCCTGATTCTCATTCTCCATAAAACTTAAAACCACCTGCTCTCTCGAGATGATCTCGCAGACAGGCGGGGCTGACACCGTGCTGCCTCAAGTTCTCTTCATTTAGCCAAAGCCTCGGGTGTAAGCAGGTATGTAGACATTCTCCACACTTTCATCACTATAACCTTAAGATTCTTTCAGAGACACAGTGCCTCTCAGGACAGAAATAACCCGGGGGGGGGGGGGACTCTGTCTGATGCCCCACTTTCCTGACCTTGTCCTGCTTGCATATCCTGGTGAGGGAGCTTGGATCCCACCCTAAGAGCTGGCCTCACCTCTCCCAGTCTCTCTTCTCCTACCCACTCCGTGCCCACAAGGCCCTCCCAGTATCTCTGTTTGGCTTGTGTTGAATGATGTGCTCCTTCCTTCTCCCATCGGGGCCTGTCTTCCGTTACTGTGCCTCCTTCCTGGAACATTTGTTCCCGCTCACTTCACCCAGCTGAGCCACACTCACCTTTAATGCCCCGCGTATACATCTCATCCATCCCAGAGGCCTTTCCTAACCCTTTAGCCTGACAGTCTGGCCAGCTTACCCTAACTCTCACAGCACCCTGCTTTCCCCCCACTCACCACATGGAGTTGCTTATATAATCCGTTTTGTGATTTTTAAATATCTGTCATTCTCCATAGACCAGTGCTTGTCAACATGTGGTGAGTTAGCTCCCAAGAGACACTCGGCAACATCTGCAGGCAGTTTTGGTCGTCACAAGTGGTGGGTGGTATTTGTACTTAGAGATATTGCCACATGCCCTGTAATATACAAGAATGGCCCTCTCCCAGCAAAGATTTTTTCGGGCTCAAAATGTCAATAATGACATACTTGAGAAATCCAACCACACATAGATGGGCTTAACATGGATAGAGATGTTGGCCAGTATGTCCATGTCCTCATGTCCTGCCCTGGACCACATGCATGTTGACTGACTTGTAACTGATGCTCAATAAGTATCTGTGGACTAATAGGCACATACACCCTTGTGTCCATCTTGTGAGCAAACCTGTGGTCATACAGACCTCCCTCTCAATGCTCATGGCTATTCTTCTGTATATAGGACCCCCTAACCTTAGATTATGATTCTAATGCAAATATATACATAACATGCACACACCTCCTTCTACCTAATGTGTAATTTACCTCTTCCTCATCAAGTAAGTCCTCTTACCACGTTCTACCTATCCCCACACCAACCCAACCCCCACACACGCACAAGTTACCTGTGTGTGAATATGTGCACCTGCACAGGGAGCTGGCACACTCACACCCACCTGCACCTTTTCTCACAAGATGCGTCAACTCTGCAGCAGAGGTTTTCTCTTTTGTATCCCATAAAACAGGCTCAAAACAACAGGCCTGCACAGATGCACAAGAACACATACCCTAGTGCAGAAGACCAGAAGGCAAGGCTGGGGGTGGTGGAGACCCAGTGCACTTAGCAAAGCCTTCCCGTGGCTCCACGCAAGCCATGGGACTGTGGAAATGTATGCCATTAAAACTAGATCTGAAACCAGACTTCAAGCAGTGGTATCAAATCCAACTCCTATAACCCCCGCCCACACACACACACTCTCTCTCTCTTTCTCAGAACATACAGCTTTACAATTTTTTCTAAAAGTCAAACTTTAGAAATAATTTTAATCAACATCATGCCAGTGTGGGCTAAGGGTGAAATAGGATATTAATGCTTTTATCTCTGCTGGGGGCATGACTAACTTCACCACTGATTCCATCCGAAGTCGCACCCCAGGTGTGTTCCCATAGCATTTCTGCATTAAGCAGCTGCGAGACCCGGTCTCACATCTTTTATTATCTCAGCAAAGCTGCACGCTCTGAGTGGTGGGGCTGTAATGAAAAGATCCAATACCCCATTAGCACAGCTAAATATTTGACTTCTAAACTCAAGTGGAAAATGAAACTCAGAGCCCGGAGAGGAGCAGGGGAAGGGTGGCAATGTCAGGGAACCCAGCCCCAAGTCCCTTCTGTTTCGCAGTACTGCACCATTTACAGTGGCTTGTGGTTGCAGGTTTTCACTGCATTCCTACACCTGTTTAGGCATCGCCATCTCTGCTTCATAGTGAGGGAACTGGGGCTTGGAGAGGCGAAGTGACTTGTCCAGACCCCAGGTGGCCCACCTCCAGGCAGTCATAGTCTCTCGATGCCACAGGAGCCTTAGGCCCATGTTGGTTCCCTTTTCTTCCCCACCCTCTGGCCCAAACTTTCAGTGTTACACTGAGAGTTTTCTAAACAGGAAACACGACTTCAGTTTCACATTTTGAGAAACCTATATTCTTCTTCTTCTCTTCTTGCCTTCCTTCTTCTCTGCCTCCCTTCTAACAACCACAAAAAAATATGAGCCCCCCCCCCCCAAACCCTGCCCACATACTATGTGCCAGTCCTGTACTGGATGCTTGGGATGGGGCAGTGAGTAGGCTGATGCCCTCCCTGTCATCAAGGGGCTTCCCATCAATGAGGGGACTCAAGGGGGCAAGTGATGGGTGTCTGCCTAAGGAAAGAACATCAAAGCTGAAATTCAACTGGGAATCAGCGATGAGAAGGGAGGGAGGGTCGACGGAGAGTTCCCTGAAAGAAACAACATGTGTAAATGCTGAAAAGGGTAAGGGAACATGCTGACTGGAGTCACAGAGAGCAGTTCATTGCGTCTGGGAGGGGAAAGCAGAAATAAATTGTCCCGTGAAGTAGGCAGTGGCGAAATCTTCAAGGGGTTAATACAGGTGAGAGTCGGTGGAAGCACTGAGAAAGGACAGGACTTTCTCAAGTTTTACTGGATAAACGATCACTCGAGGAATGCAGATTCTGATTCACTAGGTCTGGCCTGGAACCTGAGGTTCTGCTTTCCAACATGGTCTCATATGATGCCCTCGGTGTGGCCCACTGACCCCGCTGGGTAAGAAGGCCCAGATCTGTGCTGACTTGGGGGACCACAGGCACATGTGGCTAAAGAGCAACTGGAGTGTGGCTGGTTCAAATGGCGATGCAACCTGAGTGGTACTACCCATTGACTCCAACTACTCTGTTAGAAAAACAAGTGTGAAAATACTGTTAGTAACTTTTTTATTGTTCGCATGTTGAAATGACGTTTTGATGTTGGATTAAATAAAATATGTCATTAAGATGAAGTTCCCGTGCTTTTACTTTTTGAATGTGGCTATACAATGTTAATTACATAAATATTAATTACATGCTCACCTATTGTGGATATATTGCTTTACATAAAATGATTAAGATCGATTCTACCTGTTTCTACTTTTCTAAATGTGGGTCCTAGGAAATTCTACGTCACATCATGTGACCTAAATATGTGGCTCACATCATTTTTTTACTGGACTGCACCACTCTGGTCTGCTCCTCTGTCACGGTTTATTTGCTCATTGTTCTTTTAATACGACGGGCACCTGCTGACCCTGAGACCTGTCTCCACTACCCCCCTGCTTAGAAGGGCCTCCTAATTATAAATATTAGCCAACTTGCTCATCAGAAATTGTCAGTTTACCTTGAGCAGAGTTTCCTATTTTGAAATCATGGAGGAACCGATGACCTAACCCTAGTTGGTTCTGATTTAAATACTACCCCCCAGGGAATTCTAATGTGTATTCGAGGTTCAATACACTAAAGGAATCAGATTTAATACATTCTTGTTTTGTATGTGATTAAAACAAGGCTCAGAGATAGATGTTTAGTTAAGGTCACACAGCAATCCAGGTGTATTGATTTTCATCACTACTCCTTTGTAGCCTAGTGTGAATGTCATTCACCCTGGCCTAGCCTGTGTTTCTCCTTCAGTGGTATTTGCATTTGAATACCTTTAATATCCTTGGAGAGAACTGTAGCATATGCATGGGCTCCTGAAGAGGTAGAAAAATACCTCCTATGACCAGCACCTCTAACAGGCAGTGGGGGGCCAAGGCCATGTGCCAAGTGGATGAATGCCCACATAGTGTTCACACACACACACACACACACACACACACACACAGTTAACCCACACAGAGATGACTTTTTGTATAACTTCATTTGTAAATTATGTTAAAAAACCCCAAACCTGGGGTCCCTCATGAACATGCAGCTGCTGGTTGAAAGGCCCATTGGGCCCCGAGGACAGGCCCCACCTGGGGACTCCTGACAGGCTGCCACCTGCTTTGCCAAATCCCTGTTTTGGTTACAGCTCATCCCCAAAGCTGGTGTCTGTGGACTGAACAAGAATTCCCCTCTGTTTCCTTGTGTGATCCCCGAGGGACCATCTTCATTACAATCCACTAAGGAATGTCCGTGGGTCTCCAGGCGGCTGTGAGACAGCACAGCCCTCAGGCCCCCACAGAAGGCCTTCCCCTTCCCCTTCTCTGTGAGTGATATTTTAAAGTTTGACACAGTGTATTTAGAGGCCGCTGCATTCATTTGAATTTTCCCTAAACACCCTTCTGGGCAGGAGTGGGTTCTGGAGAAATGTTGTCTAATGACTCTTAATAAATCAGAAGGTCGAGGCTGACATCTGATGGAACACTTTGCACCTGGGCTTCGTCATTCCAGTTCCGTAATAGGCTAGACTTGGGAAGGGCTTTGGATGCCATCATGTTCAATCCCCTTCTTGCATGGATAGGGGGACCTTGGCCCGAAGGTGAGGTGACTTAGTCAAGGCTACAAAGGCAATGGCAGGGCAGGAAAGACTGTCACTCACTGACATCCCACCTGCCTTCATGGCCACTAGATGCAATGTTGTTAACATAAGATCTGAGCAAAGCTGCCTTCAGCATTCTTCAACCGACCAGAGAAGCCAGCAGGAGCAAAACATGACTCTGGCGTTCAACCTGTTTAAATTCAGCAAGAATTTATAAGTGCAGTTGGAGTTGTGATTTCTAGTGCTTTCCCCACCCCCATCCATGCAAGAAGGAGATTGAATGCAATGACTTCAGAAGCCCTTCCCAGGTCTGGAATTTTACGGAACTCGAATGAAGTCTAGGTATAAAATGTCCCATCAAATATCAGCCTCAAACAACCTTCTGATTTATTAAGAGTTATTAGACAACATTTCTCCAAACCCTTCACCTCATGTTGATACATGGGCTTTAACCCTTGAAGGACTTCTTTTCCTTACTGCTTTATCTCTGTAACACCTCTGTCCCGTAGAAAGGTAATGTGAATCCCGTCTGCTGGCTATATCTGTAATCTTGAGTTTTCTAGTAGCCACTTGAAAAAAGCAAAAAGAAACAGGTGACTATGATCTTAATACTGTATTTTATTTGAATGAATATATCCAAAATGTTATTTCAACATGCAGTCATATAGTATTAATGAGATACTTTGCTTTATTCTTTTTCTTATAAAAATATTTTATTTATTTATTGTTAGAGAGAGGAGAAGGGAGGGAGAGACAGAGGGAAACAGTGAAGTGTGAGAGAAATGTGGATTGGTTGTCTCTCACACACCCTCAACCAGAGACCTGGCTTACAGCTCAGCCATGTGCCCTGACCAGGAATTGAACTGGTGACCCTTCAGTTCACAGGCCAGTGCTCAATCTATTGAGCCACACCAGCCAGGGCACTTTGTTTTTCTTCGTATTAGGTATTTGAAATCCTGTCTGTATTTTGTATTTACTGTACAATTCAGCATAGGGTGGCTTCATTTCAGTGTATCAAAGCCACATGCGTCTGGTGGCTACCATATGAGACAGTTCAACTTCAGTGCTTTGAAAAGTGCCTGACACATAGTAGGAAGTCAACAAAGTATTTATGAATGAAAAACACATTGGAAGAGCCATCTCCTAGATTAGCTAACACAGTTAGCTAGTATCAGAGAAGGGAAATCAAGGCCAGAGAGTGACAGTGACTTTCTCTGCAGTAGTTCAATTAGCTGCCTTCCTCCAGGACTAGGAAGGAAGTCCAGAGCCCAGACAGGGAGCAGACCCAGCCTACCCTTGACCACGGTTCCCCGATGCTCAGCATAACCCCTGACATATACCAGGTGTCCAGGAAATGTGTGTTGAGGGAAATGTCACCTCGCTAATTGGTAAGAGAGCAGAGCAGAGAACCTGGGGCTCCTGCCTCCTGCCTGGGGCGCTCTTCTCTGTACCCTGCTGTCATGGAAATTGATTTATATTCAGGGCCTGGGAGAGTGCACAACAATTGCATCAAGGACGCGCTAGCGGGGTGCGGATGCTAAGGCCGTGATTACTGTTTAAATTTCTTTGTGAATAGGTGTCCAGTGGACACAGTGGGAACTCATTGTGTCCGGATCTGAATTTGCCTGCAGTAGGGATGCTGGATACCATTTACATAGCAGAAGACAGGCGTCACCTCCCCTGTTTCTTTTAAACAAACATATGCTTTGGGATGTGCCTGGAGCTCACTGGACTCCAAACTTTCACTCTTCATCCCCAGGGTGTCAGAGCTAGAGGAGCATCCCTCTGAGAGTCCCTATCCCTTCGACAGGACATCAGGTATCTCAGTTTTCCGGTCCTTGGGGGCCGAGCGGAGGGCGATGCGGTCACCCCTTCCCAGGCTGCTCTATGCAGCCAGGAACGCTCTCTTCCCCCTCTGCCGTGACAGGGCCGTGTTCCCATCTCTCCACCGGCTCCTAGTGCTCTCCACCTGTCTCACAGCAAGACTGCACTGCACAGCAGACGTCGTCTCTCAGGATCAAACACCACATAACCCTAGTCTGAATTCAAAGGGACCTTGGGAGTCTTCTAAAGCAGCTTCCCAGACTTCAGGGGCTTGCACATCGCCTCAGGTTCTTTGCTGTTGCAGTTGCGCTCCCAGTGAGTCATCCTCTTTAAATCTTTCTGCCTGCTGAAGTTAAATGAGTTTTTAAAAGAAAGCAGTCATATCTTTGAAAAAAAGCATGGTGTGCACATTACATATGTTCTCCATATAAAAAACAAACATATAGCTGTTTTACTATCATCAAAACAGAGTGAGTACTCACATGTAGCTCTGAGTCTCTGTGTATCTCCTACAACCAGCTGTGCCCACAACCACTGACCCACGTCACACTTGTAAAACATTTCTTTTCTAGGGCCCCATCCTCATTAGTGAGAAAACTGAGTGTCAGCTAGGGGCCGGCTGTGTCCCCAGGCAGGTCTCACAGGGTGTTGATGGCAAGGCCAGCTTAGACTTCAGACCTGCCGGCTCTAGACCAGACGTCCATCAGCATCTATTTCTTCAGCTGTGCAGCCAGCGCTGAACTCCATGCCTCTGGTGCTTTAAGAAAACAAGGCCTTTCAAGTCATAGGTTCAGATCCCAGTTGTACTTTTGCAACTGCTTGAGTTTACACCAAGCGCTTAATCCCCCCTGGGGCACGTCCCTCCCGGAAATGGAGATGCTACGCATCATGGGGTTGAGGAAATACTTGCATTTTGACGTGGCTGACTCCGGACCCTGCTTCACACGCCACCCAGGCGCTGTCCAGTACAGATCGACACATGGTGCTCAGGCCCTTTTACATTTTATAGTCCCTGCATTAAAAAAGGAACAGGTGAAATATATTTTATTTAACCCATTGTATTCCAAATAGTCTCATTTCAACATGTAACCAATACAAAACTCTTAATCAAATAATTTCCCTGTTTCGCATTAATTTTTCCAAATCCAGTGTGTGTTTTATACTCAATGCGCATCTCAATACAAAGCGTAAATTCTCTTAAAAAAACTTGACCCAGATTTAGATTTCAGAAAAGTGTACATGATTGAAAACGTTGATTCTTAAACCTGGGTTTTCCAAACACACTGAAAATTGTTTCTTTAGCAATTTTTGAGTATCAGCTTTTAAGTGGAAATTTAAGTGATATACAATTAAATAAAACAAAAAAAATTGAATTTCTCATCACGCTGGTGATATTTCCAGCTCTCAGCAACCTCCTGTTGCCAGCTGCTACCACGTCAGACAGCACAGGCCTAGCGTTTTACCTTGTTTTCGCACTTACTCTCTCGTAAATGTAGTCATTACATGTATGTTGAGTTTAAACGTCTTCAAAACACTTGCACCTGTGATGGTTTGTTTGCTCATCACAGCCACGGGAGAGACAAGCTGGATGGATGTTAATATCCCCGCCACAGAAATGGCAGAAATAACGCTTGGAGAGGCTCGGTGGCTGGCCTGCTGTCGTACAAGCAGTAAATCACAGAGCCCGGTCTGGAGCTCAGGGTTGCCAATTTCCTGAACAGGGCTCTGCTCAGAATCCTTAATGAAAATTCCAAATTCACCTACATTTCAAACAGCAGTTAGATTTAAAGACCAGCCTACCAAATTTATTTCTTTAAAATACCTGCTTTATCACATAGTTGGTGTTATGTATTAATAGTTTGCGCCCATTTTTTTTAAGCCAAAGAAAAGGGAGATGAGTTTATTGCCAAAATGCTCAACTAATTAATTCTGCTGTAGAATCACTTCGAAGCCACATTTTAGCAGGTATATTATTTAAGCATCAGATAACTGATTTGTTAATAACTCTTTTCTTCCTCTAGTGAGTATAATTTTCTTTTTGGGGTTCAAAAAGGTAAATTTTTCACAGCACAGCAGCCTGATTGTGGTGTTCAGTTTTTGCTAAGGTCTATTCTTCTCTGAGGTTTTCTGGTTTTCTTTCTCTCCCCCAGGTTACAGGGTGTGTGGGAGTGCTAATCTATATAGGATCATTTTTTTTCTTCTTCTCTGTTTGTGTTCTTTGACTGTTTTCTCTTGCGAAGGCAAATACAATAATAACATCTTACTTTCTAAAGCTCTTTTCATCCTGATCGAGTTCCGAGCACCACAGAACACACTGCATTTCAAAACTTATGGAAATTCAGTCTTACGGGTTACAAATTTAGACAACATGAAAAGTCAGACACACAGGGCTCCTGAAGCACATTAATTCACTCACAACATGCCCTGTCCTCCAAGCAGCTACAATTAATCGTCTCTGAGCTAAGCTAAAGGTGGTACAGACCCCGTTAGGAGAAAGGGAATGGTGTTTATTTGTGTGTCTCCATCTCTGTGTGATTGTTGAGAGCCCACGCAGATCTGCTGGGTTTAAACCAGCAACGCTGGAAGGGGAGCTTGTACGCTCACTGCGGTTTTGCAGGCAAATCCAGCATCTGCATCTTTTTAAAAGTTCCTGTTCCTTCTCTCCAGGACTGAGGAGTCCATGTTGCTTTTACAGACTGTGTGAAGGCTGCCTGTAACAATTTAGAAAACTACACCCAGATGCCTACCACCTTGTGTGAAAGTCCTACTTAAATAATTCCAAACTATGGATCCCAAAGCATGGATACCTCTCACCCACATTGCCCAACCTGCCTCCTTCGCCATCCCAATGTTCTCTCGCCCTGTGCACACTGAGATTTCTGTCTGGAGCTAGCTCCGATCTGACTCCAGGCCCTCTCCTTGCCCTGTACTCCTATTAGTACTTCTGCTGCTGGCGCCTTCAAATCTCCCAGGTCCTGGGTCAGATAACATCTTCTCCAATGGGCTTGCTCTGTCCATCTGAAAAATGTTATCGTGTTTTTCTGTATTGGTGTTTCTCTTGCAAATCTTCACTATGTGCTTTCTTGTTTTGTTTTTTTTTAATTTGTATAATTGTGTAATGTTTAGTCCTCTTCCTCAGAGCGCAATTGTAGCCATAAAATTGAATGTGGATTGAAATACGCAGCAGGCTCTTCTCAGATGCATCATCCTTGCAAAAGAGAGAGTTTGGGGGTACACACAGGGGGCTTTACTTACTGCAAATGTTGTGTTTGGGGCTCAGGAGTGATTTCTAAGCTATCGTTCATGCTAGAAAGTACTTTAAAGAAGAGCAACTGTCTTCACATCTCCTCTAGCTCATGGGTGGAGAATATCATTGCTCAGCTAGTCAGATTGATCAGAAAATGTGGCAGGACTTCGACTCATTAACTTCTCTATCCAACTACTTGACATTATTCCCTCTGGGAACATCTTACTCAGTGCCCATGTTTAAGTTAATTTTCTTTTAACTGTATATAGTAGAAAGGGAACTAAAGGCCTCAACATAAATCCCTTTTAACTGTACCTTGGTTCAATATCAAGATGCAAGCTTGGGCCTGTACTCTGCTACAGCCACATGTACTTTTGGGGAGAGGGAAATGGAAGTCAGGAAATAGAGACAATTTACCATTTTCTGCGTCAGAACTTTCAAAGTTTCTTCAGAACTATTGTCTCATCTAATCCTCAGATGAAACTAGAATAGAGGTTATTGTCTGCACTTTTCAGCCAAAGTCTGTGGGACACAGGACCCTGCTGACTCATTTGGAAAGATCAATGGGTTGCTGTAGGTACAAAAGGAATGTGTGCACGTGTGTGGATGTGTTTCATGTGGGTTTCAACCCAAGTGTTTATTCGGACCTATTGGTAGTATCTGTGGGAAGAGCTGTTAGGAAGGATTGAGACTGTGTCAGAGTTTAGCCAGAAAGTGTGATGGTTAATTAATAATGTCTTTCTGGGACATGGCATGGGTACTACTAAAAAGGCAGAATACATGCCATGTGATTTAGAAACTTGGTAAATTATAAGTTCCAAAGTACTAGCTACCTGTGTAACCTGGATTTTGAGTCATTGAAAATGGCTGTAGATGAGCCATGAATTCTTTTTTTTTTAAAAAAAGATTTTTATTTATTTATTTTTAGAGGGGGGGAAGGGAAAGAGAAAGAGCGGGAGAGAAACATCAGTGTGTGGTTATCTCGTGCAACCCCCCCATTGGGGACCTGGCCCGCAACCCAGGTAAGTAGTGAGAACTGAGCCTGTGACCCTTTGGTTCGTAGGCTGGCACTCAGTCCGCCGAGCCATGCCAGCCAGGGGTAGGCACGTGGGATGCTATTTCTAACTCCTCTAATAATGAGCAGTGTCGTCTTCAAAAGGTCCTTTTCTTCTCAAAGGTCATTATGAGTCTTTAAAATTTGAATATTATAGTAGATGATTGCTAAGGTTTTATCTAGCTGAAATAGCCAGTGATTTTGTAGGAAGTTTATAATGACTATATTACTAAAACATGCACAATCATATAATAGCTCATTTGATCCTGAGATACCAGTACATTTTCCTCTTGTTCACTTGTATAGGTTACTTGAGTAGGGTATTTACTTATATAAACAACGTAACTATGTAAAATGCCAATATTGATTCATTTTGTGTAAAATTTAAACCATGTCATGTGTTTCCTTTAACACACTTTGGGAAGCAGCCAGATTCTCAATCTTTCTCACTCTTCATGGTGACAACGGTTGACCAACTCAGTACATCCTGTGTACTGAACGTATGCTGATGATTATGAAAGTGGCCCAGTGTAGAATCAGAGAAGCAAACTCACACAAAAAGAGGATCCAAAGACTCTAGAGGTCTTGAAGTTAGAAATACATTTTCCTCCATCCTGTGACAAAAATAAAATAATGTTATCCCAGAAAGATTAGGACATGCAGAGAAAAAACTGGTGGCTTGAGTGTGGAGTCCCCAGTTGCAGGAACTACATCTTCCTCGCCACACGTTGTATCTCCAGTGATTTGTAGAATGTCGGAACTAATTAGTATATCGATTTCTGAGTATATGATTAAGGAAATGAGTGGCGGTAAAAAGATAAAAAGCACAGCTAACGCTGAACCACAGAAGACAATCACTGTTAATACGAAGTATTAACACCTCCACCTCAACTTTTTACTGACAGCCATATATATGCGATTGTTTTTCTAAACCTGCTTTATTGAGGTGTAAGTCACATGCAACAGTAGTCATCAAGTTAAAGTATACAGTTCAATGAATTTTGACAAATGTCTACAATTGTGCAACCACTTCCATAATCAAGGTTAAAATATTTTCTTCCCTCCTAAAAAATCCCTTGTGACACTTTGTAGTCAATCCCCACTGCTTACCCTGGTCGCTTCCAACCACTGAGCTGGTTTGAAAGTCATCTGGGATCCAAGGGCGCGTAGGCTTTTATGTCTGGCTTCTTTCACATAGCAGAAAGCTTTTGAGATAGATTCATGTTGTTGGGTATCGTTAGTTTGTTCTGAATCCATTTTTATGGTTATACAGCAATTTGTTTATCCACTCACCAGGTGAGGGACATACAGCTTTTTAGTTTTGCCTATTGTTATGAAGCTCTTGACATTCCTGTAGAAGTCTTTATGTGGACATATGTTTTTCTTTCCCTTGCATAAATATCTAGAAATGGAAATGCAGAGTTAAATTTTAACGGTATAAAAAATTGCAGAGCGGTTGGATCATTTCTCATTCCCAGGAGCAGTATGTGAGAGCAAAACTTGCTGTTGTCATTCTTAATTTTAGTCATTCTTAATTTTAGTCATTCTAAACAGGCATGTGGAAGTATCTCACTGTGGTTTCAATTTGTATTTACCTAATGTCTAACAATGTTAGGCATCTTTTCCCCTGCTTATTTTGCCATCTGTATATTCTTTTTGGTGAAGTATCGGTTCAGAATATTTCTTTTTTCTTTGTTTTTTCTTTAAATCTACTGCTTATCATTTTTGTTATGGAGTTGAATGGGTTATTTATATATGCTGGTTACAAGCCCTTTATCAGTTATAAACTTATCACGTATTTTCCCAGTGCGTAACTTTCCTTCTCATTTTCATTACAGTATCTTTGAAGGAGCAAAGTTAAATTTTGATGAGGTCCTATTTGAAAATTCTCTGTAACTCCTCCTTTTGGTATCCTATAGCCATCTGTTTTTGGCCTAACCCAAGGTCACAAAGATTTCCATATATATTGTCTTTTAGAATTAGTTTTTAGCTCTTACATTTAATTTTATGATCTATTTTGAGTTCATTTTTGTGACTGGTGAGGGAAGGGTTGAGGTTCATTTTTTAATATGTGCATATCTGATTTGCCAGCACCATTTGTTCCAAAGGATAATACCTTTCTCCATTGAATTTCCTTGGCTCTTTTGTCAAAAATCAATTAACCAATTATGTTTGAGTCCATTTCTGATATTTTGTTCTGTTCCATTGATTTATATGTTATCCTTTTGCCAAAACAACCCTGTCTTAATTCTGTGGCTTTATAATAAGCCTTCCAATCAGGTGGTTTAAGTCTTCCAACTTTGTTATTTTTTCAAAATTGTTTTGGCAATTCCAGGTTGTTTGCATTTTCATACATATATTTTATAATCAACTTTTTGAGTTCTACAGAAAGTACTTATTGGGATATTTATTGGGACTTATATGCATGTACTGGTTAGTTTAGGAGAATTGACAGCTTAAAATATTAACTTTTCTGATTCATGAAGACGGTACACATCTCAACTTATTCACATCTTTAAAAAAATTTAGCAATATTTTTAAATATTCATTGCACATGTATTGCCATATGTTGTTAAATTTATCTCAGTGCTCATGCTTTTTGATTCCATTAAAATCATAGATATATTTTTTAATTTCACTTTCTAATTGTTCATCGCTGGTATGAGAAAAACTACTTTTTGCACATTCATCTGGTATAATACACTTTTGCTTAACTCATTTGTCAGTTGCAGTAGCTTTATAATCGGTTTAGCAGAAGAGGGAGTGGGGGTTTTAGCACAATCATGTTATCTGCAAATAAAAAAATTAAAATAGCCTATTATTTTTAAATCTTGCCTTATGGCACACTATAAGATCTCCAATACAATAGTGATTAATAGTAATGAGAACAAACATGCTTCCCTGGTTTCTGGCCTTTTGGGGAATACATTCAGTCTTTTACCATTGAATACGCTATTGAGTTGGCCAAATGTCTGTTACGTTTTTTACGTACTATGGCTCTAGTAGTGCTAAATTGTCTTTAACTTCACTTGGAACAGTTTTGTTAGATTGTATTGTCACAGCTGTCATATCACTGTGCATTAAAATAATCCAAATTGGCAAATTTTTGTGCGGTCATTTTAATATTGAAGACAGAAGAAAATATGGAACATCTTTAGCATATTATGCTTTATTATTTCAAGAAAGGTAAAAAGGTAACTGAAATGCAAAAAAAAAAAAAGATTTGTGCCGTGTATGGAAAAGGTGCTGTGACTGATGGAACATGTCAAAAGTGGTTTGCAAAGTTTCTGGGTGCTATTGACGTTTTGGGCAAATAATTCTTTGTTGTGGAGCAGTTTTATGCATTAGGAGATGTTTAGCAGCACCCCTGTCCTCTACCCATTAGAAGCCAATAGCAGGAGAGAGCTGACATACTCAAAATATCCAAATCAATAAAGTTGTTGGTGAAAATGAAAAATGTGTCTTTATTTCACAGAAAAAACTAAACTGACTTTTTGGCCAACCTGATAATACCATAGGATTTTTGTAAATGCCCTTTATCTGATTGAGAATTTTCTCCCTTGTTTGCTGAAAGTTTCTTTTTATTGTTAACAAATGTTGAATTTTTTTCAAATACTTGTTCTGCATTGATTGAAATAATCATATAGATTTTCTTGTTAGTCTATTGATATGGTAGATAACATCGATGGCACTTTGAATGTTGTTATATTCTAAACAACTTGTCTGACCTTTGTCCCTGATTCTCGGGATGGAATGTCTGAACCTAAACCTGTGTATAATCCTCATTGATCAGAGTGTCTCATTATTCATGGTGAGTCCCTAGGATCAAGCCTGAGTTTACACTAATGAGGTGATTCGTGGTGGTTCCCTAGATAGTTTCAGGTTGGGGACTGGCCTTGACGGAAAGACCAACCATGTTATTAGAAGTTTGAACCAGATGATATCAGCCTGACGTCTGGGGAGGAGACAGTGGTTGGAGATGGGGTTCAATCACATCACCAATAATCCAATGAGTCACGCCTGCATAATAAAAACTCTGGATACCAGAATTCAGTTGCATTTCCTGATTAATTAGCACATCGATGTGCCAGGTGGATGCCATGTCCTGTTTCAATAGAGGGAGGACGTGGAATTTCCATGTTCAGCACCTTTCCAAATCTGATCCTAGAGGTCGCTTATTTTGGCTGGTCCTGATTCGTATCCTTTAAAATAAAACTATAATTAGAAGCGTAGCGCTTTACCGAGTTCTGTGAGTCATTCCAGCGAATTACTGAACCCAAGGGGAGAGTATAAAAGCCTGCGTTCGTGCCCAGTTTGTTACAAGTGCAGCTAGCCTGGGGACCCTGCAACTCGTGGCAAGTTTCTCAAGCCTTGGCAGTCTTGTTGAGAGGACTGCGCTCCTAACTTGTGAAGCGTGTGCCAGTGAGAGTTGTCAGGGTCCAGATGGCTCTGCACTATGACTAATTTTGTACCTTTGTGCAAACCCACTTTGTGTTCCTGAAAAAAAAATTTCAGCTACTCATAAAGATTTGCCCTTTTATGCTATCACTCAACTAATTTTATTCATTTTTTAATTAAATAATTTTATCTACATTTATGAGATATAGTCTATATTTTTCTTTTTCTGTGTTTTTCATGGTCTGATAGCAGGGTGGTGCTATATTCATATAACAGGAATTATTATCTCTTTTTGCATTTACCTGAAGTATTTATGTAGAGTTGGTATTATTTTTGACTGTGAATATTTGGATGAAGACACCTGGGCCTGAAATTGTTTTTGTGGGAAGTCTTCTCAGTATGAATCTATAAACTTTAATAGATATAGTGTTCCAGTTACCTGCTTCTTGTTCAGTGAGCCTTGGTAGTTAATGACTTTCAAATCCTTCATACATTTCATCTTAGCTGTCAAAATTTTTGTCACAAAGTTGTTTGTGATATGATAGTCTCTTATTATTCATTGAATGCCTATGGAGTTTATAAGGATGTCTCCTTTTTCAATCCTGATGTTGGTTGTTTGTGTCGTTCTCTATCCCTATGAAATATAGCTAAGTTCTGTCAAATTTTGATCTTTCCCCAAAATCAGATTTTTGTTTTATTTTTTTATTTTTATTTTTTAAAGATTTTATTTATTTATTTTTAGAGAGAGGGGAAGGGAGGGAGAAAGAGAGGGAGGGAAACATCATGTGTGGTTGCCACTCACGTGGCCCCCACAGGGGACCTGGCCTGCAATCCAGGCATGTGCCCTGACTGGGAATTGAACTGGTAACCCTGTGATTCACAGCCCGTGCTCAATCCACTGAGCCACACCAGCCAGGGCAGATTTTTGTTTTATCGATTTTCACAATTACTTGCTTGCTTTTTTTTTCAGTATTTAACTTCTAACTGCAATGTGCAAAGTGCATTTTTATTTCTTTGATTTCCATTATTATGGGTTTTTTTCTTTACTTACATTAGATTTAATTTGCTCTTCTTTTTCTAGTTTTTAATGTAGTGTTGACTTGTTTCTTCTTTTCTAAAATAAGAATATAATCCTGCAAATTGCATAAGCACTGGTCTACTTGAAAGCCACAGTTTTGTGGTGTTGTGTTTAATCTACTCTCAATTCAAAATGTTTCCTTTTTCCTTTGTGATTTCTTCTTGTATGCATGGATTACTCAGATGTGTGTGGTTTAATTTCAAATATTTTAGGATTTTTCCCAAACCATTTGTGTTTTCCGGCTTCTAGTTTAATTCCATTTTGATCAGAAAATGTAGTCTGTAAGTTTTTGATCATTTTAAACTTATTTAGATGTAAGGGGTTCTTAGAACGTGGTTGACCACGACCTGCTTACTGGAGAGAAGACGGACTCTGCTGTTGTCCTGTTCTTTTCCAGGTCTACTTAATTTTGTTATGAATGTGGTTACTGTTCTTTGTTTACTTTTCTAACTTTTATTCTCATTATTTGAGCATTTTCTGTGATTCTATTTTATCTGTACTATTTGTTCGCCGGTTAACCCTTTTTTGTTGTTGTTTATTTTAGTGGTTGGTATTATAGTCTACCTTCAAGTAATCTTCTATTGAATTGCATATTGTATAAAAAGTCTATACCATACTTTCATTTCTCTTATTTTGGCTTTTATGCTGTCGTTTTCATGCATTTTTACTTCTACACATGTTATAGACCCCACAAAACACTGCTAACATGTTCTGTTTTAAAAAGACAACTACCATTTAACAGTATTTTAAATTATGAGAAAAAGAGGAAGATACATGAATACTGTATAATTCATTAATTTTAAAATTTAACTTTTAAGGCATGGCCTTGCATTCAATTCATTTAGCTCAGTTACCTTCACTTTTCTCATCTTCAACTTCTATGACTTAAAAAAAAATGAAAAGGAGCCTTTTAAAACAGTGCTGTTCATATCGCTTTTAATAGTATATTCCAATAGTAAAAATATCATAAATATACATTCTCTATAAATATAGTATATTTATTTCTAAATGATATTCACTACTATACCTATATTATATATTTATTATCACCTACATACATAAGAAAAACTCAGAGGATCAGAAAAACAAATACAAATAGATTTCTAATATTTTTTCTCAAAAGTCATAATGAGTAGGGGGGTAAAAAAAAAGTCATGATGAATTATCCTTTCATCTCTAAAATATATGCTTCCTCGTGTTGGAGAGCACTCCTTTCAAACACAAAACAGTAAAAAATATGGTCTGAGCACTCAGGGTACCTGCTTTACTGAGTTGACATATGACAACTCAAAAAGGCTCACATTTCATTTAGTACATTTTGTACCTAAGGAAGCCGAGGCTTAGACGGTAAGAGAGTCACCTAATGTCACGTACAAGGTAAATAGAAGAGTCCAGTCTAAAGCAAGTCTATTCATTCCGAATCTAATTAGCTTTTCTTTGTACCACTGTGTTCCACCCTTTGAAAAATGATACTTCATACCTGATATATACGGACAGCATTATCAAACAGCCTAACAATACCATCAACTCAAAAATCCTTCATAACTTGATTAAAACCTTCATTTCTAATACAAATCACATAAGATGTTTTATTAAATTAATACTACTTAATGATGATAATAGTAACTATTATTATAATATACAGAGATGACATTAATCCTGTCTTTCTATATAATTTGCTCTTAATTCTTTCTTTCATTTTGTATGAGAGGAAGTGAGGTCAGTGGGAATTAACTTTTCATTTCCAATTAATAAAGGGAGGTTTTGGGGGGAAGTTAGACCTAAAAGAATGACATGGAATTGGGCTAGAAGGAGGGAGGGAAACATTAGGAGAATAAGGAAATCTTTGGAGAATGTCCCAAATCCCAGTCTCTATCTACTAAGTAATCATATAGGAGCAGACAGTGAAAGACTGGACCAGATTCAGTCACTGACCTGGAGATGAAATTCTCCAATTTCCATTACCAACTCGGCCAGAAATTCGTGCCCTCTGGAGCCAGAGTCAGCCAACTTTCTATCTCCCTCTACCCTGCCTGGTTTATAAACACAGATTCGGGCATGGAGGTGCACAGGCCCAGCACTCTCTTCCCAGAGGCAAACTATTTTTGTACAGCACCAAGCAGAGTGCAGGGGCCAGGAATGGTTGTAGTAAAAAAAAAAAAAGAAAAAGAAATAACAATATTAAATCCTGTTAGCAGTTCTGTGAGTGATGGGCAAAAGGAGATAAGGTGAAGAATCAAAACTAAAAATCTTCAGCCTCCTGGCTATAGTAAAGTAAATACATTTTAGAGGGACACAGTTTGGTACAGGAGAGAGAACCTGGATTTGACAGTAGAAAGACCTGTGTTTAGGTGCCTAGTTCTACCACTTCCTCAGGCTGGCGCACAGCCTCAGCTCTACTGGCCTCCGTTAGCTGGTATTTCAAATGGGAATGCAATCACTGATCTCACCCTGGAGTTGTTCTGCATATTAATGTGGGAATAAATATAAAGTTGTTTAGTTACCATTTATTATTTACCTTCTACCTGTTTTCCAGGGCTGATGACTAAGTCACTCTTCCCTCCCAGGACCTCATCGTTCTATTGTTCTCATCTAAAGCGATATTTCCTTTTCCAAAATCCTTTGGAATAGCTAGTAGCTACATTACAAAGAGTGCAATGAAATGGATGAAATTAATTATAACATTTTATTAAACTCCATATATCAAAATACCATCGTTTCAACATGTAACTGACATGAAAAATATTATAGACATTTTACATTCCTTTTTCATACTTTTAAAATAAGTGGTATATATTTTATACTAACAGCACATTTCAGTTCGGCCTAGCCATACCTCAGTTTCCCAGTAACCACACATGGCTAGTCACAGCCTCTTCCAAGACAATGTTTCTCATTTCTGTGGACTGGATGCCTTTCAAAGGGTAGTTTTCAGTGGCAACAACCACTCGGTGACCTGGGGACCACTCCACAATACCAACTCAGTTTTGGAGTTTTAATCATTTTGACTATCTTCCCTGAGAGCTGAGCTTCAAACGTCATTTTCAAAATGGGGTGGAGCAGAATACAAGATTTGACCTTTAAAGGTTATTTTAGCCTTGATTCAGGGCCCTGTGGATACTTTTAAAGGTATTCCTCGTTTTTCAGGTAAATAAAGCAGCTGGGAAGAGAGGGGGTCAGATCAGATTAGAATCCCATTGCCCTACATCCTATCCAACAATGTTCAAGCTTTGAAATGTTGTTAGGTTCCAAGGGATTCTGTGTGGCATGAATACAGATGTGCCCGTGTGTGTAGGGGCCCTCGCTCAGTCCACCGTATCCTAAATTTGGCCAGCTCCCTAAGGTATGAAAGATTATGCAGTTTAAATAGGATGAGAGTGGTGATAGTTGTTAAAAAATCAACAACAAACAAAAATAAAACAGAGACTTTCTAATCCATCAATCAAATAATATTTCATTTCAACTCTCAAGACTAGACCAAGATCTCCTAGAGACAGATAGTTCTGGCTAAATCTGTTGACTGTGAGATTTTGTGTACCTATTAATGTGTGGACAAGGTGCTTTTGGATATCTGCAAGCACAGGAACCCTGGGAGAGGTATGGCCTCACTGTGTTTCTGCAGACTTGTGTGAGGGATTCATACCTAAGATAATGTAGAAGACAGTCAAGTCCCACTGATCTTTTTGAAGGTAGATATGGCAACTACCCAGGAGACAGATGTTTGTGCAATGGTTTCTGGGCACTGTCAAATAGGATCACCACTTAGAGGGGCATTTGTTTGCAGAAGGGAAATGTAGTTGGCATTCTACCAGAGGTCTGGAGAGCTATGGAATATCAACACAGCTCTCCTGGAGAACATTTAACCTGGTCTGAGCTTGTGATGAACAGACATTAACTATCTGACTTGAAAATAAGGCCTGCTGCATAGCTTGAAAACTGGGCCGGAAAAACACCTCCCTGCCTCTTCCCCAGATCACAGACTTCTATCCTGAAAATAGTATGAGGCAAAAAATCAGGGTCTGATTCTAGCTCGTTGGTCAGGGGACTTTGCTGCTCATCTTGACTACAAAATACCAATGAGAAATGAAATGTCCTCTGTATGAGAACCCTGTGGCTGCCCTCAAAGATTTGCAGAACAAGAAGGACATATCTTGGTCCATCTTGAATGGCCTGTCAAGGATTTGAGGAACCAGCCAGAGTTTTTTTTTTTTTTCAGCTCCTAGGTTCATTTCAACTTACTGGTAATTATTTTTTTAAACAAAGTGAATATAAAAAAATTTCCTGCTCCCATTCATATGCTTTACTTTCCTGACTGTATGTGGTAAAAAAATGATAACATTATACATACTAAGGGAATATTTTTCATTGTTTCACTAGTTCATTATCTGGGTTAATGCACCAAGCAGAAAGCCTATTTTGGTTGCTCATAGCATGTTAGAATTTTTAATCTTTGCATGCAGAACCAAAAAAAAAAAAAAAGAGGAAAAAGAGGACTGGACTCATTGTTGTTGAATGTAGGCGCATTGATTTTTTCAGTCATTTACTCAGTTGGCATTTACCAAATGCCTGCTCTATGCCAGATGAAACCCTAGGTTCTGAGTGTTAACCTTGGATCTACTGTTTATGAGGTGTAGGCCCACTGAGTGAACCTTAATTCCCATGACAATGAGATGACATACAGTCTGATCTCATCACACATGGGACTGAGAATTAAGTATGTCAGGCATTTTACCAAGCAGTGGTAGTTTCTAATCTTTACTCAGTTCTCTGAACTAAATATTATTGGACCAATTTTACATATGAGACAAATGATACACAGAGAAGTAAAGCAATCTGGCCCAATTAAATTAATGGCAGAGGTGAAATTCGAACCTAATTTTGTCTGGCTGCAAAGCTATACTCTTTACCTCCATGGGAAAGTCTTCATAACCACACAACTATTCTCCTGCCGTGTTTTATCATGATATAGCTGATTTTGGATATTAACCCTAAATATCTCCATGGGACATTAGGGTTTTTGTGGCTGCTTTACCAGCCAGCTTTGAGAAGGTTGGCGATGGTCTATCGGACCAAAGGAGACTGTTGTCATCCTTAGGCACAACTCATCAGCAGAGATTCTGTTGCCGTAGTGCTGAGATCTGGGCATCCGAGCTTGTGCTAATCACAGGGTCACACTGTTGAATGAGAGAAAAGCTGCCAGAATAATATAGGCCTCTAAACTTAATACTTGGGTTCTTCTTACATGCCAGTTTTGTAGATCTCTCAACATACTGATTAGACGTGGCCATCCATGTGCTTTAAAGAAACCAATATATTAAAGCTACTGGTGGGGATGAGAAAGTGGGAAAAAGCATAGGAAGGTTATTGCTAATTGTTTTGATTTTTTCAATACATAGATACCTGAATTATACTCTGTGGTCTCTTGAACCGGGGGGGGGGGGGGGGGG